>NC_080577.1:27922500-29172500 GCF_029962835.1 Magnolia sinica | reverse complement strand
CACCAGATTCAGTGATCAAGAATTTTGTGAGCCTGATTTTTAAGTTTATGGCGTGACAATGGGCCTTATACAATCACAATGGGCCTTATGCCATCAGAATGGGCCTCATACAATCACAATGGGTCTCACACATCAAAATAGGTTTCATACAATCACAATGGGGCCCATACCATCACATTGGCCTCATACAATCACAATGGGCCTCATATAATCATAATGGGCCTCATACCATCACAATGAGCCTTATACAATTATAATGGGCCTCATACCATCACAATGGGCCTCATACAATTATAATGGGCCTCACACAATCACAATGGGCCTCATACAATCATAATGGGCCTTATACCATCACAATGGGCCTTATACAATTACAATGGGCCTCATACGATCACAATGGACCTCATACAATCATAATGGGTCTCATATAATCACAATGAGCCTCATATAATCGCAATGACCTCATGTAATCACGATGGGTCTCATATAACCACACAATGGGCCACATACAAAATCATGATGGGCCTCATATAATCTCAATGAGCATCATATAATCGCAATGGGCCTCATATAATCATAATGAGCCTCATACAATCACACAATGGTCCTCATACAATTATAATGGACCTCATATACCCACAATGAGCCTCATATAATCACAATGTTATGCTAACATATACTCAGTGCGTATACTAACATAATCATAATCCATAATTGGCCTATATATATATATATATATATATATATATATATATATATATATATATAGAAGAACAGCTGATCTAATCCATAACATGAGAATCCGCTCTCAATAGTAGATATACCAAATCTAATACCACCGATTTTTCCATCAACGGTGGTGATGTATTCTCCTCATATCAAGGATGGGCCTAGATGGCCTTCTCGTATCAAGAATAGGCCTAGATAAGTAGATGGCCTACTCATATCGAGAATGGGCCTAAGATCAAGGAGTCGGCTTCCTTGCCCGTCCCATCACGTAACAATCTGGGCTCCTTAAGGATTCAATGAGCACAAGGTGGACCCCATAAGGCATGGTGGAAGTATAATCCATAATGGGGGCCCAACATTTTGGGTTCGCCCAATGAAGTGAGATGGGTCATACTAATAACAATGGGGGCCCAACGATTTGGGTTAGCCCACTAAGAGGAGGTGAGAATGGGCCTAGCAATGGTTCTTAGGGAGGTGTACAATGGGGATATTTAACCACCGTTTACAACGTGGACATTTAACCACCATTGCTCCCACGGTGTAGCCCATTAGGAACCTAGAATCTAACTACAATGGGGCCCATGGCCCTTATACTATCTAAAAAATGGGTGCGCCACATAAAGATCATCACATACATCTTGGTGGAATCATACATCACAATTGGGCCTCACTCAAGGGGCTCATATACATCACAATGGGCCTCATCACAAAGGCCTCATACACACCACAATGGGCCTTACACAAGGGCCTTATATATATCATATTGGGCCTCACACATCACAGTGGGCTTCATGGTGGGCCTACACATCACAGTGGGCTTCATACATCATAGCTGCCCAACAAAATAGATGGGCAGCATGTATATCATATACATCAAGATGGGCCTCACATGCCAGCCCTATTGTCCAAAAAGACAGATGGACAGTGTACTTACAACACACACATTAAGGTGGGCCTCATGTACATCAGGTGGAGTCCCACGGCTGTTGGATAATGTGGGTGAAACACATACATATGGTGAGCTTGTGGAGGGGAAGTCAGCCCAGCAGGACCACTTGGACTTGCTGGCGGGTATGGAAAATATACACATGGTGCGTCCCACTAAATGTGGGCCACCTAGGAGGGTGGGCTTCAAAATAGATGGTTGACAAGGATAAAACATCTATATCGTGGTGAGCCAGAATGTGCAACACATACATCATAACAAGCCCTCATGGGGCAGCATATGGTCCAGAAAATGGATGGATAGCCCGTTTATACATCATAATGGGCCTCACAAGTTAGCCCATGTTTCGGTAAGATGGATGGGTGGTGTGTATAACTTATACATCAATGTGGGCCCCATGGGGCAGCCCATGACCTAAAAAAATAGATAGGCAGTGAATACATATAACAAGGTGGGCCCCGCACATGCGGCCGGTGGGCCCAACTGGACATCCCACTAATGAGTGGCCTGGATAAAATGCATAGCTAGATTAGCTCATGGTAGGCCTACACCTACACAATGGGCCTCACACACAACAAACAATAGGTAGGCCTCACACCTACACATTTTACACAGTGGGCCTCACACACAACAAACAACAGGTGGACCTTTGATGGATGTGGGCTACCCACAAAAAGTACAGTGGGCCCAGAAAGTTTTCAATGGCAGGCGTCAACACACTACTGTCTAGCAGCATGCAGGCTTGCTGCTAAACGGTGTGGATCAGGCCCATACCTCACGGCTGGTCCCTCACAGCACCATCCAGAGATGGATGGTGTGAATGAAATACACATATCAAGGTGGACCCCACCCATTCAGCAAACGGATGGTGTGGATAAGTCCCATACATCACGGTGCATCCCATGCAGCACCGTCTAGAGATGGACGGTGTGGGTACGGAATACATACATTAAGGTGGACCCCATCTACCACCATCCAGCAATGGACGGTGTAGATATAAAACCCATACATCGTGATGGGGTCCAAATGTCACGGCTGGAAGGTGGAGACCCCACACATGCAGCTGGGTCCCACTGTCCAGCAATGAATGGACGGTTGGGTATAACACAGACCTCATGATCAACTTGCGGTCCTCTCGGTTGAATTTCAGCATTTGTACGCAACCCTAAGTTGCATCCTGTCGATCTGAGTTAGCTCGACCCGAGACTTGTACCTCTGCGACTGCGCCATCGCTGCGGTTCCAATGCCGTGTCTCCCACATCGATGCGATACCCAGGACGAAAGATGTGGGCCCGCGTTCATTTCGAGGAAAATGCCACACATTTACAAAACCTAAGAGAACCTTTCAAATCAATCCCATCAATTAAGTACACATCACACCTTAAGTTAAGTACAAGCAACCCATACCCTACCCTTACCTCTCTCTTACACAAGTACCCTAAAGTCAACTCTCCCTCTCTCTCCACCCATCACTCCATCCATCACCCATCCCTTACATCACCTCTCTCTCTCTCTCATCTCTCTCTTCACTCCCAAGCAACCCCACCATGAGAGAGAACGTCCAAGCTCTCCATGAGAAAGAGCTAGGTGTGGCCCACCTTCCTACCACCCAATCCCACCCTCGAAAGATCATCTCAACCATTGAAATTCATCCCTTAGAGCTCTAAAATGCATCGGTGGAAAGAGAAGTCCAAGATCTAACAGTAGCTGTTCATAGCCTTAAATCGTGATTTATTTTATGTAAGGCCCATTTGTGATGGGACCCATTTTCCATGTATGTGTTGAAAGCAAGAGGGGCCCATAGTTGCGGGGTCCCTCTATCTCACCGCTCTCTCCCTCTATCTCTCTCTTCTCTGTTTGCGACCTGTCATGATGCAAGTATTTTATGCATGTTGTGCATTTAGTGGATCACACTGCTGTCTAAGCGGGGCCCACGTCGTTGCCATGTCCGGGGCCCACCACTCGTTGTCCATTTGGACCGGCCTGGGCGATGAGAAAACACAAATATTAGCTTTTTTTCAAGCTGGTGGGCCACACATGGGACCCACCATGCTGTATCTGTTTCATCCCACCGTCCAGTGTAGACGGTGGGGCCCTGATTTGGTGCACGTGTGGCATCCACACCGTCTAGCTGGGACGGTGGGACCCACCGTGATATATGTATTATATCCTAGCTGCCGAGCAGCAGTGGTCCCCACCCACATGGTACCCACCATGTCATTTGTGTCCTATCCTCACTGTCCATCTGGATGATGGGATTGCCATGAGGTATGTGCCTTGCATCCAGGCCATCCAGGGCCTAGACGTTGATTGCTTAAATATATATATATATATATATATATATATATATATATATATATATATGTATGTATGTATGTATGTATGTATGTATGTATGTATATATATGTTATATACAGATATATATCTAGGTGAACCATCCACGTGGGAAGCCACCTGTTGTTAAAAACAGACTGCTTACCGTAATGCAGCAAATTCAGTGGGACCCACCTAATGCGTGGATTCCATTCATGCAGTCCGTCCAATTGGATGGCCCACACCGAGATGTATGTGATGGTCCACACCATCCAGATGGCTAGATGGTGGGGCCTTTTAGGACCACAACAGTTTTGGATCAAAATTATATTTATTTTTCCTCTCAACCAGGTCTTTGTGACCTTATGAACAGACTCGATGGAAAATAAACATGATGGTGGGCCCTGGATTTTTTGAACGGTGATAATCATTATCTCCACTGTTATTTATGGTATTGCCCAGATGGTCTTCTGATGTGATTTATTTTTGGGTAATGCTCTCAAATGATCTTTAAAAATAGGTGAATAGGTGTTAATGGTGTAGCACATGGATGTGTGAAAAGGCCAAGCTATATGTCCTAGAGGGGGGGTGAATAGGACAATGCCAAATAAAACTTATAACAACGGAATTAAAAAGAAAATGATAGCCAAAGTAAATCACAATGCAGGAAAGTAAAATAACCTCAAAATTCAGATCTTGAGAGGTTGATACAAATGTTATTCTAAGGACAACCTTACACAAAAAACCAGAGTTTATGGTAGGACAACCTTATTTCTAGAAAGGTCTTTTGTATCAAATCTCAAATCGAAGAGGAATACAGAATTAAATACAAACTGAATTGAAATAACTTGTAATAAAAAATGTATTGTTCTAGGGACAGCCATACACCATAAAAATGGCAGGGCAACCTTGCTGGAACAACTTTCAAAAGAAATTGAAATATCAAGCTGATAAAGGAATAGCAGAAAATAAATTCTAAACTATTACAACATTCTCACAATGCTTGAATTAAATGATTACAACATTCACCACCATACATACATCCTACAAAAGAATAATTAAAGATTAGAAGAATAAATCAATCAACCACAACACAAGGGTTTATAGTGGTTCGCCTGTGTGTTCACCAACTGTTAAACAACAGCCACACAAAATGCTACTCCACTCCTAATATCCTTACACAGGGGATATTAGCGTTTACCAACAAAATAGGTTTTCCCAGGTTCACCCAAAACCTTCACAATTGTGTCTTTGTTTGTGGGCTTACACAATTAAAAAAACCCCCTTTCTGAGTTTTCCTGGCTCTCCTCAGATAACCAATACAACAAGATTTTTCTGGCAAATCTTGAAAGAAACCAAAACAAAAAGGAATTTACAATTAAATGTAAAATACCTGATTATCTCCTTCGTTGTAGCAGCCCGGTAGAACCAAATCAGAGTAGATGATTGAATGTCCAAGTTCAATGTCCAGTACTCAATTACAATGGTTCTAATTCTAATAGATTTTAAATTAAACCAAATAGGGCTTGCCTTAATTGATTTTGATTCCAAAGAAAGGGAATAATAATTCCTCTTATCAAATCAGATTGGAATAGCAGAAACAAAATCAATTAAATAAAGCTAAGGAAAGAGAATATTAAATAAGCACACTTAGCTTAGATGGAGCAAAGAATTATCTCTCAGAAGTTCGACGAAGATTGGCTTGAATAGATTAATTAATTCGATAATTTCTTCTGAGATTCGTGCACTATTTATAGGTGAGAAGATCGTGTCTTCGACTGGTCTAGAGTGCTCTTCGACTAGTCGAAGCAATAACAGATATTTGAAAAATCCGGCGGGATATGCTTTGACCGTTTTACGACTGGTCGAAGCTTTCCTACGACTGGTCGTAGGTCACCTACGACTGGTCGTAGGTTTCCTTCGACTGGTCGTAGGTCCTGAATAACTTCGCTGGAATTCGAGTCGAAGATGTTCGACTGGTCGAAGATGCAGTCGACACTGTTCCTACGACTGGTCGAACAGATTCCTGGACTAGTCGAAGCCTAATAGATTTCATCCGAAATTTGTAACAAACTCACGACTGATAGAGGAATTTCTTAGACTGGTCGAAGCAAGTCTAGGACTAGTCGAAGAAGACCTAGGACTAGTCGAAGAACAGACCAATCACATGTAAAATAAACATTCGGTTTATGTATCCGAAATGACCTACTTCTAAGGTCAACCTATGGTCAATCAAACCTCAATCATGAAGTATGGATATTGAAACATTAGGAACAAGTGACCTTGAAGTATCAGTCTTAAAATCTTGATGTAGATCAACCTTGATGTAGCTTAATCTTGAAAGGGTCTTGAGATCTTTACCAACTGCTTTGTACTATTCTTGAAGTCTTACAGCTTGAGTCAAAGGGTCTTGTGAGCTTGTTATGAGCTTAGCTTGTTCATGAATGTTGATCCTTGAGAGAGCTTCACTTATGCAAGTTATATATAACATAACAGTGATTTTGGCACCACAAATTTGACAACAGACAGGGATAAAAACTATAGCACTTACAATGTGGCCCACTTGATATATATGAGGCCCATTAGTGCTGCCCGTGATACGGCCCACTTCGTGTATACGAGGCCCATTGATGCGGCCCACTTGATGTATATTAGGCCCATTGGTACGACCGATGTTATGCAGCCCACTTGATGTATATGAGGCCCATTGGTGCGGCCCGTTGATGCGGCCCACTTGATGTTTATGAGTCCCATTGGTGCAGCCCGTTGATGCGGCCCACTTGATGTATATGAAGCTTGATGTGATATATTTATGGCCCATGTGTCGAGGCCTACTATGATTCATTTGAGGCCCACTGTTGTGGCCCATTGTGATGTATATGAGGCCGTGAGATGTGGCCCATTGTGATGTATATGCGGCCCACGAGTGAGGCTCAATGTGATGTAATTATGGCCCATGTGCCGAGGCCCATTATGATGTATATGCGGGCCATGTGTGAGGCCCATAGTGATGTGTATTAGGTCCTTATGTGAGACAATGGGCCGACGATACGTTTGGCTCTATGTGGGCCACTCTTTGGGAGCAATGTTTGTTAAATGTCCACATTGATAGGCAATGATGGTTAAATGTCCACATTATGACCTTTCCTTAGGCCTTGTTAGGCTCATTCTCATTAGTGCTGATTATCGATGCCGATTATCAAGGCTAATGCTGATCATCGAGGCCGATTGTCCAGGCCAAATGTCGAGGCCAATTATGAAGGTCGATTGTCAAGGCCGATTATCAATGATGATTATCGTTGCTGATTATTAAGGCAGATGCTGATCATTGATGCCGATTATCGAGACCGATTATCGATGTTGATTATCGGTGCTAGTTATCGATATCGATTATGTGTATGTGATAGATACATGCCCATATGCATCATCTGCACGTTTGTTATGAGATGTGGTTGACCATGCATATGCCATAGGGCAGGTTGTTTATGGGACTCCCTGATAAGCAGAGTCATCCCACATAAGCACACGGTATGCACAGGATTGATGTATGACTAGATTGTATGACTCATGCATCACGCATTTTATGATATGACTACTGTACACCCTAGCAATATTAGGGTCGTAGTCTCCACAGGCATATCGTGGATGGCTAGATGGGATACCGAAAATATTTAGTTCTAGCATACGGGCGCCATAGATGTCCCTGTGTGAAAATTTCTAAACTTTTGTGCCTAGGAGATGCCCCAACATCGAGATCGAGTGGATATATATGAGCGCATGAAGGTCGTATACCAATAGGTCGCGTCTTCCACTGTGTCGTGGTCAGTTGGGAGGGGGTGTAACCTTACCCACCTAAGTGAGGGGGCAATATCTAGGTTGAGTTTGACCAGCTTGAGGAATGGGTCTGCTATCGATGAGCTGGGCCCAATATTGGCAGACGGATAGTGAGGTCTCTTCCACTTACCCAGTTGTGCCCTCGAATAGGGGCGACAAGCTGGCATGAGTGTAATAGACCCCAGTGATGATCCCAAAGATGTACGGTATTGATATGTAGACTTATTGAGCAGGAGTTGCATACTCAGCATTATACTCATTCATTCATTCATTCACTATCCACTCGGGCTGGTGGTTTGCAACTAATTAATGTGTGTACCTTTACAATGGCTATGATTTCGATTGGGGTGTGAGACCAACCTGAGATCAGGAGTTTACCACATTGAGCCTATCTATCCAAATTTAGGTATGAGACTGGTTTGAATAGAAGTCCCTTATGATGAACCCCGTAGCCTACGATACTACGTACTATCATCTTGACTTCACACTCCAGCTTGGTCATTTAATTTGCATCACAAACTGCATCCACGACATATGGCATTTTGGGTTACTATGTTTCTACATTTACATGGCCTAGATGATCCCAACGATATTTGTGGACTCATCAAGATTTGTATATGACATAGCATTCTCAGTATATGATATCTGACTTACCAGCATGTTTCCGCATTACTCTAATATTATATGATTTATGGATTGCCAGTATTTTCGCTTACTCTGATATCTATATGCTTGGTGCGTGTATTACACACACTTACACTACCCTCTAAGCTTTCTATAAGCTTATGCACGATAGATGCGTGCAAGTGGTGTTAGGTTGCAGCAGCATTGAGCTTAGAGCGCGCAACGATCTTCTGGAGCTTGATTTTTGATATATGTATTTCCCTTGTAGCATTGTATTCAACTGTTTATATTAGTAGATATATGATTATGATGTTGCCTTTGTGATTTGGGTAAACTTGTGAGTTAAATGTACATTGAAAAATCCTCCTTATAAGATCACAGGATCGGAATATAGCATATGGGCGCTGGGAGCCGAGAATGGGGTACTATGGAGGCTATCGGCACCAGATTCGTCGATTAGAAATTTTGTGATCCTGGTTTCCAAGTTTGGGGTGTGACAGCTGGACGGTGTGGATTTCACACACACACATCATGGTGGGCCACGGACGGACAGCGTGGTTAAATCACATACATCAAAGGTGGTCCCCACCGTCCAGACCACTTGACGATGTGGATATCAGACACGTGCATCACGTGTGGGTCCCACGTCCATGTATGGATAGATGGTGTGGATATTCATCAGGTGGGACCACACGTGTGGCCCACCAAAGCTTTGAATAAAGCTGATATTAATGTTTCCCTTCATCAAGGCCTGTGTGATCGGCTGATCATGCAGGCCTGAAAACATGCAGATAAGTGGGCCCTGAACACTGGACGACTGGGTACAAATACATACATCATGGTAGGGTCCACATAGGTGGGCCACACGGCCCTACACCGAGCTAATCTTTGTGTCTTTCCCTATGACCAGGCCTGTGTGACCGACTGGTCATGTAGGCCTGAAATGGGCAGATAAGGTGGGCTAGTCCCACCTGTGGACAACCATGTGGTGCTACTGGATAGACAACGTGGATAGAATACATGCATCATCAAGTGGGCCACACATCACCATGAAAGAAAAAGAAAGAGAGAGAGAGAGAGAGGCGCCCACCTAGGATCTTGAACTTCTTCTTCCACCTTGGGCCTACTTAGCTTCAAAGGGAGGATTTTAATAATGGAGATGGGGTTTTTTATAGTTGGATATGGGGGATTTAGAGGTAAGAGAGGGCTGGAAATGGAGGGGCTGGAAATGGACATCCAAGCTCCTCTCTTGCTAGGGGAGAAATGAAGAAGAAGAGAGAGAGGGAGAGAGAGAAAAGAAAGAGGAAATGATGGTGTTGCAGGGTGATGATGGCTAGTGTAAGGTAATCATGGCTAGCTAGTAATTATTACGTGTAAGAAGTGTTGACTCATGAAGAGAGGCCATCATTACTTGTGCAAGGGCATGACATCACCCACCTAGGGAATAGTGCCATTGTGATAAGTGGGTCCCGCATTCAAGTGATCAACGGCCATTATAATGCGCGGTCCACATCTTATAATCTAAGTGTCGCATTGACACATGAGACACGACGTTGGAACTACGGCGATGATACAGTCACAATGGCATAGGTCTTAGGTTAAGTCGGCTCGGGTTTACAGGATGCGACTCAAGGGCGCGCACAAATGCTATCTATACGTCGTGGGTTGCCGAAATTCGACCGGAAGGACCCTGAGATCCCTCGAAACAGAATGGTCACTAGGACATGGGCCTGGCACATGTTGTAAAGAGTCTTATAAAACTTTTATCTAATCTTGATAGAACCATCTGGTTGCGTGATCTTACCAAAAGATTCCCATATCGCCGATCTTTTTTTCCTTTCATAGAACCTGAAATTGTTTCAACTTTTTTCTCTAATTTTTCTTCATCCACGAAAAAAGGAGAATTGATTGATGCACCAGAGCCAGGAGTACTTGGGTTTTCTTCAGCAGTCATCTAAAAATCAAAAGATAAATAGAGTAAGGTAAGATCAGGGCTTTTATAGGTTGAACGAATCAGTCAACGACATTTATACGTATATATAAATATATAATATAAACAATATCGGGCCCCTCCATAAACTGCAAGACACAAGTGTCTCAAATAGTCCTCTAATAAATAAATCTACCAGGATACATAAATACACAAAACTATAAATTATCCATAATTGTTTTAATTTTTTTACTAATTATTTCTAAATATCTCATTCTTACTTATCTCTATCTAGAGATGCTAATTCTCTCTATCTCATTCGGTAACATACCATGTACTGTCCTCATACAATTTACATGCGAGCCGAAATTTCGACAACACCTCCTTATTGTAAGTGATATGGTTTCTTGCTCCTTCGATTGTCAAATTTTGTAGTGCCATAACCACAATCTGTGTCTTGTGTAGCACATTGTTATATTTGTTCAAGGCAATGCATCACATGTACAAGGACAATGCTTCAAGTCAAGAACAAAGATCTGCTTCAAGTTAAGAACAAAGATATACTTCAAGAGATGCAAGATCATGTACATTGTTCACTCCTTTAAGCTTTAAAGTTCAATATTTTAAAGCGACATCGAAAGACAAGTTAACTATTCATAATCAAGACTCAAGGTGAAGGACAACTCATGTACTGCAAATTCAAGCTTCAAAAGATCTCAAGTACAAGCTTCATCATGTGTCGAGATCTCAAGCTTTATGAAATTCAAAGATCATCTATCATCTGAAGAAAAGAAGGTTTAATGTTCATGCATCATGTCCAAGGTATAAAAGACCTTAGAATGACCTTAAGGTAGGTCATTTTGAATACATAATTCAAATTAAATTATTTTATAAGTGTTTAGTCTGTTCTTCGACTAGTCCTAGCACTGGCGCGACCAGTCCAAGAAATTTCAAGACCAGTCCTAAGTTTGTTGGAAATTTTTAGAAGTTTTTGTTAAGCCACGACCAATCCTGAAGACTACTCAACCGGTTGTGTGAACAGCGCACGACTCATTCATGACAAGTCCTGCAGCTACGACTCAAATTCCAACAACTGTTTCTGGTTCCACATGACCAGTCGTGGATGGCCCACAACGGCTTTATCCAATCGCGCTCAAAATTTTAAAAATTCATTGGTCCTATGACCAGTCGTGAATGTGATTTGTTCACCTATAAATAGAGCATGATTTTCAGAGTATTTCATCCAATTCTAGAATAATCAAGACGTCACTCTGAGAGATAAGTTTGTAAACTTCTTAAGTTATATTATGCATATTTAATATTCACTTTTATTAGCTTTTTAAATTTAATTTTATATTTTGCATTCCATTCTCATTTGAAAGAGGGATTGAAATATTCCCACTTCTTGGAATCAAAATCAAATAGAGTTAGCCCAACTTGATTTAATTTAAAAATCAATTTAGAACATAGAACCATTTCATAAGTGAGTGTGGACATTGAACTTCTATATTCGAATTTCTACTTCGACTTAGTTCTTCCGGGCTGCAATAAGGACTATATCTAGGTATTTTACAGTTTTTGTAAATTCCTTTGTTTTGGTTTTTGAGATTGTGCTAGAAAAATCTCTGTTTTTGGTTTGTCTGAGGTGATCCAGAAAACTCAGAGTGTGGGGTTTTTTTAATTGTGTAAGCTTACTTGAAAGACACAATTGTGAAGGTTTTAGGTGAACCTGGAAAAACTAATTTTCATAGTGAACGCTAATATCCACTGTGTGACGATATTAGGAGTGGAGTAGCTGTGTGGCTGTTGTTTAACAGTTGTTGTACACACAGGCGAACCATTATAATTCTTTGTGTTTTGTGGATGTCTGGCTTATTTTCTATATCTTTTATTATTCAAGATTGTGGGATGTATTTGTGGATGTGAATGTTGTAATCTTTTACATTTCAACCATTGTGGGGAATGTTGTAATAGTTTAGATTTCCTTTCTTGCCATTTCCTTTTTATTCCTCTTCAGTTTGAGTTTTTGATATACAAATCATTCTAGTAAGGTTGTCCTACCATAAACCCTTGGTTTTTATGGTGTAAGGTTGTCCTTAGAACAACATTTATATCAACGTCTTAATATTAAAATTTTGAGGTTTCTTTTCATTTCCGTATTGTGGATTGTTTATAATGCTATCTTTCCTTTAATTGTTTAAATTCCGCTGTTATTATTTTTATTTAGCATAGTCCTATTCACCCCCCCCCCCCCCCCCCCTCTAGGACATATAGTTCGGCCTTTTTAAGTGGTATCAGAGCCTAATAGCTCATTTTTAATTATTTTATTTGGATTTATTTCCTGAGCTAATTGATTTGAGCTATTTAAGATGTCAAATTTTGATAGTCTTTCAGTCACTAGGCCTCCACCATTTCATGGCTCCAATTTTGCCTATTAGAAAGCTAGGATGAGGATTTTTTTTAAATCCATGGATGAGAGCATGTGGCAGGTATTGTGACTGAATGGACCCCTCCTACCACTGAAGTAACTGGTATCGATGGATCCAAATCTATGAGAATTATACTTTATTTCTCTTGGACCACTCTTCAGAAAAATGAGAGTAGTGTCAATGCAAAAACTTTAAATGCCATAACTTGTGCACTATCACCGGATGAATTCAAAAGAATTATATCCTGTGATACTGCAAAGCAAGCCTGGGATATTTTAGAAATGACACACGAGGGAACATCAATTGTTAAGAAATGTAAAGTCTAAATCCTCACAACCAAATTTGAGGAGATATGTATGGAAGAAAATGAAATGTTCATGGACTTCTATACAAGATTAAATGACATTGTGAACTCTATGTGGGGTCTTGGTAATAAAATCCCAGAAAGTAAAGTCTGTACAAAGACACTAGCTCACTTCCTGAATGGTTCAATTCTAAGGTAACTGCGATCCAAGAACTTCGTAATATGGATAATATGAGGGTAGAAGAATTAGTTGGCTCTTTATAGACTTATGAGTTAACTTTTAAAGCTCCTAAAGGTAAATCTATTGCCCTTAAATCTTCTAAATGTATTTCCCAAGAAAATTCTGAAGATGATATGGCCCTTTTAGCTAAAATGTTTTACAAAATTTTTAAAAGTAAAAAGAGAGTTGATTTTCAAAAATCTAATGATAAGAATAGATCTAAATCTAAAACTCAAAAATCTTTAAAAGATAGTCAGTGTTACAACTGCCATGAATATGAGTATTTAGCAAACAAGTGTCCTAAAAAGGAAAAACCTAAAAAGAAAGGAATGTTGGCTACTTGGGATGAATCTTCCGTCTCTGAAGCCTCTTCTGAATCAGAAGATTCTGAAACCGAGTCGGGCAATGAAGTTAAAGCCCTTATGACTCTAGCCAAGTTCATTTTTTCAGATAATGATGATTCAACTAGCGAAGGAAATCTGAATAGTGATCATAAAAATGAAGATGATCTTCAAGATGCTTATAATGCCCTTTACAAGGAAAGTTGTAAAATTGCTGTTAAATTAGAACTTCAGGAAGAAAAGTTTTTTAAACTTAAAGAAAATTTTGATGCTCTTATTTTAGAAAAATCCCACATTTCAGATTGTTTTGAAAAATTGAAATGTGATTTAGATTTCAAAACCTCCGTTATTGAAAATCTTATATCTGAAAATGAAAATCTTAAACTTGAAGTCTCTTCACTTTTGAGCTTAAAGGATATATGGAGGTATGCCCAAGGTGATCCAAAGTTAGAAAAGCTATTATCTGGATCAAGAAAAAGTGGCGACCGATCTGGTTTGGGCTATGACAAAAATATTCCTCCTAAACAGAAGAATACTTCTCCTACGTTTGTCAAAGGAGATTCTTCAAACTCAAAAGGGAATAGTTCAAATCAAAATTTTTCTAAAAATACTAAAACTTTTCAATCTTTTAAACCTAAAAGCAACCATACCAACTATAAAAATTAGAACCAAAATCCTTTAGCTGAAAAAATAGTTGATTTACTTAAAGAGCTCTTAAAATCTAACTCAGTAGGTCATTCTTATAACAACTACAATCATAGAAAGACCAACTATACTCTTAAACCCAAAACAGTTATAAAATGGGTTCCTAAGGTTACTTGTTTGATTGCTCACACGACTTTCAAAGCATCAAGTCATTCAAAGTGATACCTAGATAGTGGATGCTCCAGGCACGTGACTGGTGACAAAAGTTTGTTCACCACTCCTAAAGACATGACTGATGGATCAGTCACATTTGGTTATGGTAGCAACTGCAGGATTATTGGCCAAAGTACGGTTCAACTTTTTAACCTCCCTCTATTTGAGAATGTCTTATATGTAGAAGGTTTAAAATATAACTTATTAAGCATTTCTCAAATATGCGATAAAAATCATAACGTAAAATTCTCTAACCAAGGTTGTGAAGGTTTAAACAAGAAGGGTTCTGTAATATTAACTGGTCGTAGAACTTCTGAAAACTACTACATTGTAAGTGATTCTATCTCATCTAATTTATCGTGTTACATGGTCCATACCGATGAGACCGAATTATGGCATAAACGCCTTGGACATGTACACTACCGCAATTTGTACAGATTGAGCAAAAGAGAACTGATAAGAGGTCTACCTAAATTACAGAAAGTAGATAAAATATATGGTGAATGCCAGATTGGCAAGCAAACTAGGAGTACTAACAAAAAGGTGGACTCAAATGCCACATCCAAACCACTTGAACTACTCCACATGGATCTTATAGGACCAACCAGAAAAGAGAGTCGAGGTGGCAAAAAATACATACTGGTAATCGTGGATGATTTTACCAGATTCACTTGGGTAGCCTTCTTAAGGGATAAATCAAAAACACTTGATGAAGTAAAAAAGAGTTCTCAAACGCAAACAGAAAAAGGTTCTCAAGTCTGTAAGATCCGTAGTGATCATGGATTAGAATTTGATAATAGCAGTTTTGAGAAATTCTGTTGCGATTAGGGAATATCACATGAATTCTCTACACCCAAAACACCACAACAAAATGGAATTGTTGAAAGAAAAAATAGAGTGCTTCAAGAAATGGCAAATGCAATGATGAATAGTATGAAGTTCTCTAGAAATCTTTGGGCTGAAGCTGTAAATATTGCCTGCTATATAATCAACCAGGTTTGCACAAGTAAGTCAAACAATAAAATGTCTTATGAAATGTGATTTGATAAAAAGCCTACTGTCAAATATTTTCGAGGTTTTGGCAGCAAGTGCTGTATTTTACGTGACCGTGAAAATCTGGGTAAGTTTGACACCAAAAGTGATGAAGGGATCTTTTAGGACATGATTTGAACAGTCGAGTGTATCAAGTTCTGAATAATAGGATTGGTGTAATTCAAGAGTCCATCAATGTGGTCATTGACGATCACTTGAATACACCTACCTCAAGTTCAGATAATGATAAAGTTCTTCATTAAGTCAAAATAACTCTGAACTGAGGACTGTTGAAGATCATCCAATCACTTAGATTCTTGAAAACCCTCTCACTAGTGTGCGCACTCGTAGATAACTAGAAGATATATGTAATTACGTGTGATTTACTTCTCAGATCGAACCGGCTAACATAAAAGAAACTCTTACTGACAAAAACTGAATAGTAGCGATACAAGAAGAGCTTAATCAATTTATTAGAAATGATATTTGATATCTTGTTCCGAGACCTGAAGATAAACATATTATTGGAACTAAGTGGATTTTCAAAAATAAGTTTGATGAACTTGGTAATATAATTAGAAACAAGGATAGATTGGTTGTACAGGGGTACACTCAAATTGAAGGAATAGATTATAATGAAACATTTACCCCAGTATTGAATCAATCAGACTATTTAATCCATTTCTTACTTTAGAAAATTCAAAATTTATCAAATGGATGTGAAGAGTGCTTTCTTAAATGGCGATTTGCATGAAGAAGTGTATGCTGAACAACGAACAGGTTTTGAAGACCTTAAGAATGTTGATCATGTCTATCGCCTAAAAAAGGCACTCTACGGGTTGAAACGAGCTCCCAAGGCATGGTACAAAAAATTTACTAAGTTTCTACTAAGTCATAATTTTCTAATAGGAAGTGTTGATAAGACTCTTTTTGTTAAGAAACATAACGATCGTATCTTATTAGTGCAGATCTATGTTGATGATATTATCTATGGATCTACCTGTAAAAACATGACTGTTGAGTTTGTAGATCTTATGAAATCTAAAATCGAAATAAGCGTAGTTGGGGAATTGAACTATTTCCTAGAGTTGCAAGTGAAACAACAACCTGATGGTATCTTTATTTCTCAAACCAAATATGCTCTGAACTTAATTAAAAAGTTCAGATTTGTGAATGAGAAAAATTTTGATACTCCTATGAGTACTAAATTAAGACTCTTAAAGGACTCTACAGGTAAAAGTGTGAATCCTAAATTATATCATAGTATGATTGGCAGTTTACTTTATTTAACTGCAAGTAGACCTGATATTGCTTTTAGTGTTAGAATTTGCGCTAGACATAAATCTAACCCTAAAGAGTTGCATTTAACTGTTGTTAAGCAGATTATATGATATATCATAAGCACAACAAATTTGGGTCTCTGGTATCCACATGATACTAGTGTTCAATTGGCTAGTTACATAAATGCTGATTGGGCTAGTAATATCAAAGATAGGAAATCAACCAGTGGCGGTTGTTTCTATATTGGAAACTATTTAGTTTCTTAGTTTAGTAAGAAGCAAAGTTCCGTATCGCTCTCAACTGCTGAGGCTGAATACATCGCAGCTGGAAATGCATGTACTCAGCTTGTATAGATGAATAGAATGTTAAGCGATTACGGAATTGCACAGGATTCAATGGTTTCATATTGTGATAATTCTAGTGCAATTAATATATCTAAAAATCCAATCCAGCATTCACCAACTAAGTACATTGACATTAGATATCATTACATTCGTGAATTAGTGGAAGAAAAGACAATTTCATTGGAATATATTCCAACCGAGACTCAACTTGCTGACAATTTTACTAAACCGCTCGATAAAAGTAGGTTTAATAAATTAAAATTTGATCTTGGTATGTGCAATTTAAATTGATTATTCATGCATTTTTATATTATAGTATATATATTTGTTAATTTATTTGTTTAAATTTTAAAATTATGTGCAAAATGCATATTTTTTTCTGTGCACAACCAGTCGAAGACGTACTCGACCAGTCATGGCACGACTAGTCGAGGACGTCCCACGACTAGTCGTGTAGTGAACCGGTGCTTTTTAATTTGGGTAAAAACCCTTTTCTTCCTCATTTGCTCTTTCTCTCCAATGAGTCTAAGCTCGATTGGTCGTACCCAACCTCTTGATTCTTCAAGGTTAGTTCATTATTTCCATTTCTCTTGTAGATTCAAGTGCATGTTACTCCATTTTCATACTTGAAGTGATTTATTGCTTGTTTCCTTAAAGTTTTTGGGGTTTTCTTCTCCAAAATCTGATTTTGAGAAAACCCATTCTACATCTTTTGCAACCTCTTGATTTCTTGTATTCTAAGTTGTGAATGGATGCTAGAGATAGAAAGAAAAACACTTGTGGTCCTTCATCATCTAGATCATCAAGTATAACAAGGAACCTTCTTCGGTCACCTGAAGATGATCCTCCCTATGTACGGGATTTGAGGTTGCGCAATGTAATAGTTGATCGACCTGTGCATGTTAAACATATTGCTCCTTTTGATCTCCTCCCTCTTCTCCAATCTATAGGATGGGCTAACATTTTATATTGGGGTGGGCTGGCATACCGATCTATTGCGCAAGCTATGTTTGCCTTATTTCTGATTTTTTATCTGAAAATTTAACATTTATAATAGCAACTAGAGAAGGTCCATTTGAAGTTGATCGACATTTGATTTCTGGCTTAATGGACATACCTGTCAATGATGAAGGTATTCCAATTAGCTCTCTAGTTGATAAACCATTTAAATAAGAAAAACGTATGCTTACTAGTGCATTATGCAACATAGATGCACAATGGAGTCAAAATGGGAATGCACTCTCTTTAAAGTACTTGTTACCCAGATACAGGGTTCTTCACAGGATATTTATTTCAAATTTGTATTCTTGTTCTAGTAAAAAAATCGAGCTCACCTCTTTTATGGTTTGGATTTTACATTCAATCATCTCTGGTACAAATGTTTGTCTTCCTTCTTTAATCTATCATTCTATTATTCAATTTTGTATCCATCCTAGATACAGTGATATCCCCTTAATTTACATATCTTATGACTGTGTTAGCCACTCATATGTTAGTAGCAATGCCTGTTGGAGAGACTCCTATTCATCACCTTATTTTCTATAACTCCAATATTAACAAGATGAATTTGAGGTTGGCAGCTGGCCAAGTGGATGTTGGTGGTGGAGTTGAAGCAGTGAATGAAGAAGAAGGCGATTTACCTCCAGGTGATATAAACATGGATGATATCTTTAATGAGATTGAATCAGATTTTAAGGCTGACCCTGATTATTAGCCTTCTAATTTTACTTAGAGGTTACATTCTCTTAAGGAACAGGTGGCTCAGATTCGTGTAACCCAGGATTCTCAATTTCCTTATATGCGCAAATATATGAGGTGTATTAACAAGGGTTTACACCAAATTGATCCATCTATTCCTGCTCCCTCTTCTGGATCTGATTAAGTGTTTTCTCATATGGCATGTAATAACTCTTATGATACTTTGCTTTATTTCAGTTCGTGAGGCTGACTTTGGATGAACATGATTCATGTTGGTTACTTATATGTAAACATTATTTGCTTATATCTTGCCTAGTTTACTCCCTTATTCCTCTTTTGTTTATTTTCCTCTTCGATATCTTAGTTGCTTCCTTTGTCATATTGTGACAAAAAGGGGGAGAATATTTTGTTATGCGTGCTTATGGATATGGATATGGATTGTGGGGAAGTAGCATTTATTTTTAATGTGTGCTACTCAGGGGGAGTATGTAAGAAGGTGTTTAGCAAGTAGTAAGAAGATTGAATATAGTGTGTTCTGGTTACAGTAACTAGAGCATTATACTTTCTTGTGTATATATGGTGCATGATCTTTATTGACCATGTAATGTTTATCTTATTTTTATTGGAGTGTGTTTTGTCACAAATTTAACAAAGGGGGAGATTGTAAGTGCTATGGTTTCTTGCTCCTTTGATTGTCAAATTTTGTAGTGTCAAAACCACAATCTGTGTCTTGTGTAGCACATTGTTATATTTATTCAAGGTAATACATCATATTTACAAGGATAATGCTAAGTCAAGAACAAAGATCTACTTCAAGAGATGCAAGATCAAGTACATTATTCACTCCTTTAAGCTCAAAGTTCAATGTTTTAAAGCGACATCGAAAGACAAGTCAACTATTCATAATCAAGACTCAAAGCGAAGTACAAATCATGTACTACAAATTCAAGCTTCAAAAGATCTCAAGTACAAGCTTCATCATGTGTCGAGATCTCAAGCTTCATGAACTTTAAAAATCATCTATCATCTGAAGAAAAGAAGATTCAATGTTCATACATCATGTCTAAGGTATGAAAGACCTTAGATTGACCTTAGGGTAGGTTAATTTGAATACATAATTCAAATCAAATTATTTTATAAGTGTTTGGTTTGTTCTTCGACTAGTTCTGGACTCTGTTCGACTAGTCCTAGTACTGGCTCGACCAGTCCAAGAAATTTCAAGACCAGTCCTAAGTTTGTTGAAAATTTTTAAAATTTTTTGTTAAGCCACGACCAGTCCTGGAGACTGCTCGACCGGTTGTGTGAACAGCGCATGACTCATTCACGACCAGTCTTGCAGCTATGACTCAAATTTTAGCAACTGTTTCTAGTTCCACATGACCAGTCGTGGAATGGCTTTATCCAATCGCACTCAAAATTTTAAAAATCCGTTGGTCCTACGACCAGTCGTGGTGTCCACAGGACCAGTCATGAACATGATTTCTTCACCTATAAATGGAGCACGATTTTCAGAGTATTTCATTCAAATCAAGAATAATCAAGACATCACTCTAAGAGATAAGTTTGTAAACTTCTTAAGCTATATTTTGCATATTTAATATTCTCTTTTATTAGCTTTTTATATTTAATTTTGTATCCTGCATTCCAATCTCATTTGAAAGAGGGATAGAAGTATTCCCACTTCTTGGAATCAAAATCAAATAAAGCTAGCCTAACTTGATTTAATTTAAAAATCAATTTAGAACATAGAACCATTTCATAAGTGAGTGTGGACATTGAACTTCTATATTCGAATTTCTACTTCGACTTGGTTCTTCCGGGCTGCAACAAGGAAAATATTTAGGTATTTTATAGTTTTTGTAAATTCCTTTGTTTTGGTTTTTGAGATTGTGCGAGAAAAATCTTTGTTTTTGGTTTGTCTGAGGTGATCTAGAAAACTCAGAGTGTGAGGTTTTTTTAATTGTGTAAGCCCACTTGAAAGACACAATTGTGAAGGTTTTAGGTGAACCTGGAAAAACCAATTTTCATAGTGAACGCTAATATCCACTGTGTGAGGATATTAAGAGTGGAGTAGCTGTGTGGCTGTTGTTTAACAGTTGTTGTACACACAGGCGAACCACTATAATTCTTGTGTTTTGTGGATGTGTGGTTTATTTTCTATATCTTTTATCATTCAAGATTGTGGGATGTATTTGTGGATGTGAATGTTGTAATCTTTTACATTTCAACCATTGTGGGGAATGTTGTAATAGTTTAAATTTCCTTTCTTGCCATTTCCTTTTTATTCCTCTTCAGTTTGAGTTTTTGATACACAAATTATTCTAGTAAGGTTGTCGTGCCATAAACCCTTGGTTTTTATGGTGTAAGGTTGTCCTTAGAACAACATTTGTATCAACCTCTCAATACTAGAATTTTGAGGTTGCTTTTTATTTCCGTATTGTGGATTGTTTATAATGCTATCTTTCCTTTAATTGTTTGAATTCCGCTTCTAGGACATATTGCTTGGCCTTTTCACTTATATTCTCCAGATATATGTAAAATTCAATAGTAATTAGTTGCCACACCCACATGTAATCCATTACATATGTAGTAGAAACTAACTACTAAAGAACCACATATCCGGAGAAAATATTGGAAAATACTACCGAAATTCCAACCACATGTGAATTGAATGATAACAACCTAAGTACATAGTATGGTACCAAACTGTTCAAAATTGGACAATTTAGAAATTCATAAAGAGCAAGTATTTTCAGTGAAATGATTGTACTTGTTCAATATAAATTCCTAAACAAGGGGTATATTGCTAAACCACTAGGTGGCCTAAATATTAATTAACAACATCATATCACAAATAATTATAAGCACCAATATGACAATATGTAAAGAATAATTATCAAAATATATAAGAAACAGTTTATCTATACAACTACAACACTATGAGAAGATAATGTTTAAGAACAAATAGGAAGATAATGCATATGATCATTAACATACAACATTTTAGTTATGTTACAACAATTTAGTAAGAAAGTTAAGCCTATACGAGTACAACTACAACTCTACAAGTTTATAAGATTACAACTAAAAAACTTATCAAAGTTAATTTTCCTACTCTAGACCAGATCCATAATTTTTGTCATCCAAGCTCGGGTTACTGGTACCATCCTCTCCAATATGATCATTAACCTCCCCTGAATTAGAAAGCGGGGAGACTATTTCACCATGCTCTTATATAGATTTAACTAATTTTTTCAAACTATTTTTATGAGTTGATCTATACGGAATACCCAAGTTCTTGTAGAATGGAGCGAGTTTAGAAATAAACTTTAATGGCTTCTTGCTTGTCGAGCTCGGTCCTGCTTCTGTGTTATGTTGTCGAGGAGTACATCGTTGATATCTTGATGCATCTGCTTCTTCCTTGCTCAACTTCAAGGCTAATTGTAATTGTTTTTCTTCCAGTCTTCTTAATCTAGCTGCTTTCTCTTCTTCCTCTTCCCTACTTATTCTCTTCACCCTCTCTATTTCAGAATCTTCATTGATTAGAACGGCTCTGTTATTGCATATCTTATGGCTAGTTGTATTCAGTGTGGGGGAGGGAGTAGAAGGCTTCTTGTTGGAGTCTACAAGAGCCTGGTATAAAAATCGTATCTCCTCTAATGTTTTGGGACTTGGTTTTGCATCTCCCCCTAACCTGATAAATGTCGTCTAAGCCGATTTTTTTTGTTAACAAATCTTGCCCTCACACAATTTACATTGAATTTTCATTTTTCCAGAAGTTGGGGAGTACACTTGGGATCCATAATCCCAAATACTAGTGGATGGATCATCTGAAGACATTGCTTGTTGCACACCATTTAGAAACAAAACATATTTCAGAGTTACAGAACTTTTAAATCAGGATACTCATTTAATATGGGCTATAAGCATGGATTGAATGCAAACATGAGTGTAACCCCAATTTGAGACTAACCAAATTCATGGCATTTCACATTTACGGCAAGCATAGACATTTGGATTGAAGTCTCTCTCACTTAATGACACTAAAGTTAAACCTATAGACTTCCGAACTCTTTAAAGAAATTCACCTACACTCCTCTAGCAAATGGGCAGTAGATAAATAGATGGTTGATCAACTCCACATCTTACATATACATCACACAAATCTTGGTCAGAGCAAAATCCAGATCTTCGACTCATTGAGGGGCTTGAGAATCCTATTATCGACTCTAATCCACAACAAATGGCTAGAATTTGAGCAAAGTAAATGGCAGCTATTTTGGTGGATCATCTTTTCTACTTCTAATAACCCAGTAGCAACTTTCAATATGCCATCACCTTAAGACCAATTGTAGAGAATTGAAAGATTCAAAAGAAACCAATAACGAGGAACAAACATTGTTTCCACCAACCATTCAGCTGACTTCTTTAAATCTGTCAGCGTGTTCAATCTTAAAATGGATAAGATTTTATGTTATCGAACTAAACCACTGAAACTGATTTGTCTTGGACTCCAATAGAGTTGTTCAATATTTTTTTAAAAATTTTTACTTCTTTTTCTTTTGTTTCAATTCTTATTTCTTAGTAACTTAAAAGATTAGAGATGCATCTGCATGCTATATGGTCTGCATATCCAGAATATAGTGATGTGGGAATCAAAGCTATGCACAGCCATTGGAAAAATCACAAATCATGAGTTCTTGCCATCCAACATAGCAAAATAGAGGTTTGGTATAGATGCAAAAGGCATTCCTTATAAATCTAAAAGTTGCTCAAACATCACCATGGACAATAGCTTGTACAATGAATTCGGCAACTACATTGGACCAAACATTGATTCAAATCATGAATCTAATGGTGAATGTGGTTGTCTTGATTTCGGGATGAATGTCCTAATTTGGGATGAATGGTTCGGATCATGAATCCAGACCAGTTGCATCCCACAATTGATCTGGCAAGCCTAGAAAATCTCACTGATGGGACAATCTGAACCTTTCGATTTGTGGCCCTAAAATAAACAATTTGGAAGAGAAACAGAAGAAGAAGAAGAAGAAGAAGAAGATGATGATGATGATGATGATGATGAGGAAATAGATCTGGGCACTCACTTTGTCGGGATTGGGCGCAACCGCTCTAATTCGCTCAGTGAGGGCAGCATGCGGGCAACGTGTGAGCAGCGTGGTGGTGGTCCCGAACTCCCGGTGGATTGCTGTTGCTCGTCGAGCTGGCATGCGACGGGCAACGACTGGGTGGGGATCGTGTGGGGTAAAGAAAGAGAAGAAAGGGAAAGGGGGCGTGCGGGTAGGGCTTTTTATTAGTATATATAATATATTTAAATTAAATATAAAACATATATTATATTATATGGGTTTTTCTAATCAAGTTGAGTCGAGCTCGAGTTCGAGTTTTGAGTCGAGTCGAGTTAAAATGCCCCCTGGTCGAACTTGACTCGAACTTAACTCGAGTTAGAAAAAATGAGATTGACTCGGCCCGACTCAGCCATTCAAGCTGAGTCAATCCGAGCTGACTTGAGTCAAGTCGAGCGAGTTAATCAAGCTAGCTCGACTCGTGAACAGCGCTATATATATACCTTCCCTTAATTAATTTGGTAAATAACTCTTTATCCATAATGATTTATATGTAAGTTCTTTTGTAAGAATTATTTAGAAATGTGCCTATAACCATGTAGAACATTCAATTTTTCAAAACTCTTAAATCAACAATAATTATGAAAATACCATTAACCTAGACCCTTGAATTCCAAATCACATGGTTCTCATGATCCGTTTGAGGTGAAATTTCATATCATGCCTATATATTATAAATTAACCACACATGTCGAATTTCAGCCATTAGATCATTGTAAAAGTGGCTCAATCGACAAATCATCCCCTTAATCACCAAATTTTGCCCAATCATCTTCCTCTCCTTGTTACACATTTCCTCTAAAATTGACCCTTGATCATTAAGCAATGACCGTTAATCAAGATCAAGTCCATTTTAGCACTTGTAGGAGAATTTTTAAGATAAGCTTACCTAAGCCTCAGATCAACTCCATATTTAGTTCTAAGGTCTAAAACAACCTACTCAGATTGATGAATAAAGTTATCCTTTCTTGTGTTCAACAGTGTAGGATCATAGATCGGGATCTAAATTTTGTATGATATCATAGTCATGTGAGGCCAGGGTATAGTTCAAGTTTGAGTTTCGATAGACAACAAGAAATGGTTGAATCTGAAGATCTAGATTCTTACTGAGTTGATAAGCCTCAAAAGGATAACTTCATTCATCAATCTGAGTAGGTTGTTTTGGACCTTATAACTAAATATGGAGTTGATCCGAGGCTTAGGTAAGCTTATCTTAAAAATTCTCTTACAAGTGCTAAAATGGACTTGATCTTGATTAACGGTCCATGCTTAATGATCAAGGGTTAATTTTAGAGGAAATTTGTAACAAGCAGAGGAAGATGATTGGGCAAAATTTGGTGATTGATCGATGGACAACTATACCTAAGCCTCAGATTGATGAATGGAGTGGATTCTTTATAAAAATCATGATGGACCTCACATTATACTTTTAGACAATGGACAAGCTAGCCTCATGTAAAGAGAAATGTTTGAAGGAAACTTCCTTCCCCAAATTTCTAATCCCATATAAGCACTTCAAACTTCAAAAGTGAACACCTCCAATTACTTTAGACCATGTGGTCCAACAGATTAATGGATCTGCCTCATTTTTAACCCCATGCCCTAACATGATATGGAGAAATAGACAAATGGAATGGATCTCCAAGAACACATCATAAGGGACCCCACTTGAACATTAAAACCATATCTAAAACAAGAATTATGTCCATTGTAACAATGGGCGAGAAAATCGGTGGTGAGAAGTAAGAGTTTCCCACCAAGAAACTTTCGATTAGAGACCTCCACTGATTTAAGCCATCCAATCATTAAGAGGGAGAATTCTGAATCGATCTAAACAGATGAGCGATAAAGGTGGGATGAAAACGGTGCTCTATCACTCTTCTTAGAATTAAGCCGAACCGTGTGAAAATTTCCTCCGCGGAAGTCATCAAGTAAGGACCCACAAACCTTCATCTTCATGGGTCAGTCAACATCTATGGGACAATCTGACCCATCCAACATAAACGATTCAAGGAGAGATGGGCATGAATGTAATCTTCCATTAAAGCACCCATCTTCTTCTCCGATTTAAAGTCGACTATGTGATCTGAGAAACCTTGATCGAGGGATCTGATATAATAATAAGGTGGGCCCCATAGATCCGTATAAACTCCCATAACTCTATAGTTAACCATCCGATAATACCTCACCTAAAATGGATCCAAGTTCTACGCTGTCATGCCATGCGTGATTACACCCTGCGCACGTTGCGATTTCTAGCAGGACGTGAGGTTCCCTCCTCACATTAGCATCGGTTGAAACCTTTATAAGAGGAACTCTCCATCGGAGACCGTCTAACACTATGAGAATCAGAGAGAGAGAGAGAGAGAAAGAGAGGCAGAAATCGGTTCAACAAAGAGAGAGCCATCCAACAACAAGAAAGAAAGAGAGAGGAAGAAGCTAGATGCAAGCACACTGGGTGATGACTCACCCAACCAGGAGCAGCATCCAGTCCGAGTCCAAAATTAGGACAGATTTTCCCAACATAAAAAGTTTTTTTGGAATCGAGTCAGATCGAGTCGACTCAGCAAGTAGAGTTTGCTGAAATTTTGGCTAAGGAAGGTAATTTCACGCCTATTAGAACCCCTATATCAAATTTATTAATGCTAAATTCTAACCTTCGAGCTAACCACAAGGTTTGTTTAAAATCATATTAGAGATCAATCCTATGGTTACACACGAAACTCTAATAGCACTCGAGGGCGATTTAAAGTTTTTGGTGAGGGTTTTTCCGTTAAATTTTGCAATTTAATTAATTGTCTTTCTCACATGTTTTACGTTTTACTTATTATTTATCTTTACTATATGAATCAATGTTCACACCACTACATTATTATCTTACACACAAATATGATGTGGGAAATCCCACTCCTAGTGATCAATATAATATCATGGACGCAATGCATTTTGGGTAGCGGCCCTCTTGGTCGGCACGTAATCCCGTGGGTTGATGAGTGGTGCACAATCAATGTACGTAAATCATCATGCGTGTTACATCACTTTTTGGGGTTGAATGTCGCAAATAGTCACTCCATGAAAACATCATGTCAAGTAAATCTCCCAATCGTGTTGTTATGTTGCCTCGAGATGTTCGCATAAATCCACGTTAACATTGGACACACCAACGGATCTCCGTAATATGAGATGCGGGGCATGCCGGATATCTTTAAACTACTTTCCACATTATGATCATGTTCGCTGAGTCTGATGGACCGCGTATATTTTGCTAGGCATGCATCTCATATAGAATATTGGTGCATATTGATACTACTTGTAGTTGTGGAGTATGAGACGTATCGGGACACTTCTGTTATTCTTATGAATCACTTGAATCATTATAAACTTTAAAGGACAACCACCACTATGAGTAGGGCATTGACCCTCTCCAACCATACAGATATTGCAGCTGAATCACCAGTTGATGTAACAAATGACGACCATTTTGTGGAAGATAGGTTTGAATTGAGAAGAAGAATACTGTACGTTTAGTTTTATTTATCTTCCACTGTAAACTTTGATAATGTAATAAGCTCCCATTTGAGAGGGCATTAGACAGTTAACTTCAATTTTATGCCTTGATGGAATAAAAAGTACAATTGATTTTATTCTTGTGATTGGTTACCTTCGTGAATGTAACTAGATTTGATTTTAAAAAAATAAACAAACAAAGTGTGATTTTAAAGCATCCAATCATTCAATTATTAATACCTGATTTTCTCAGGAATGAGTATAAACTCTGGTCATGAAAATTTGTGGTGTTACTGTTTCAGACTCTTTCATTTTAATATTTTTGAAATGTGTCATCAAGAGTTGAAGCTTCAACCTCTTTACTGTGCTAGTTTCCTCATGAGAGATTTTCAATAAGTCCCATGCTTCCTTCCCGATTTTGCATGTACAAATGCGTTTAAATTCATTTGAGAAAATCACAGAGTAAATAACATTAAGAGCTTTAGCATCATAGGTATATCATGCTCTCTCATCGACATTGCATTTGGATTTATCTTTAAGAGCGCTAATGCTTCTGCCATTAATCTCGACTTATTCCATGGGTATTATCCATCTTCGTTCGACAATAGCCTAAACCATAGAGTCATGGATCTTAGAAAGACCCTCATCCTAGCGTTCCAATAGGCGTAGTTAGACCCATCAACATATGGTGGTCAAGTGACGGCACATCCCTCTTAATTAGATGACATTTTTAAGCTCATTGAATCAACTCAAGACGATTAAGCCCTTCAAGAGCTACCCACTTTGATACTAATTGAAATTTCACCAGTAGTGTAATGGGCTTACCATGGTTGTGCGTGCGAAAGCTTGGCGAAAATAAGGAATAAAGGTTATGTCTTAGAGGGGGGGTGATTAAGACCAATAAAAAAATTTGCCATTATAAAACATAATTTCCTACCTTAAACTAAATTTCAATTAAAATTTAAGGCTTCTGAGTCAATAAATGGTCCAATCACATAGACTACAAATGATATGCAAATGAACAACTAATCTATAACATGATAGTATACGTGTGTGTGTGTGTGTGTTGGGGGGGGAGGGGGGGGGGGTGTACTACCTATTAACACCTAACATTCTTCTAATCATACATGCATATAATTTAAGCAATCATCATATAAGCATAATTAAATAGATGTGCCAATATCATTCTCAAACACAATTGTTCACAACCCCAAGTGTAGGGTCGCGATGTAGTAATAATCTCGGTGAGACCGAGGTCGAATCCACAGGGACTAATCTTCTGTGTATTCTAAAAATAACTACAAGTAGAACTAGAAAAAGATCTAAATCTAAATCTAGAATAATAAGAAGTAATTGTGAATAATTTAATAAAAACTTAAGAATTCAAAGGTGGGAACTAGGGTCCCCAGGGATCCACTTGCATCTATCATGATGTTTCCTTATTTGATTCAAGGAACTCAATTGGAATTAGAGTCCTATCCAATCCAATTGGAAGATATATCAATAAAATCAATCTAAACTTTCATTGACCTAATTCTCAATGGAAGAGAATTATGAGGGTTGGAAGGGATTCCATCACCCAACCATGCCCAAGGGACAATGGTGAATAACAGGATTTACCAATCTCACATTCTCAAAGACGAAAAGAAGATACTTAAAACTATTACAGATTTATTGTAATTTGAGTCACAACAAACCATTAAAAACTAAAAGTATTCCTTAAATATCAAATTAGAATAAAAAAAAGTTAAACAAGAACAAGAATCACACAAGAAAAAAACATCTCAATCATGCTACAAGCTTCACCCCTTAGCCCTAGCTAAGGGATTTATCCAACCATAGACATGATTGGATCTAAAATTCTCAAAGAAAACATTAAAAACTAGAAAGAAAAGAAGAAGGAACTCTTGGATGACAACTCCACCCCTTTACTCTGCTTCTCAAAATCCTAGATATCCCAAAAAGTGCCTAAGAAACCTATATTTAGAGCTTTGCCCGTCCAGATCTGCAAAACTGACTCAATTTACGCAGTCCGCATAACTCTGTGTAACACCTTCGATGTCATCGTAGGGATTTGAATCTGGAAGTCATGCCTTTTCACCCTTCGCACTGCGTAAGTTTTTGTATCATCAAACCTTCCTTCAATGTCATCGAACTACCTTTAATGTCATTGAATGATCTTTGAGTAATCAAAAAAGTGTCCAAAATAATCCAGCGAGTTGCTTCAAAATTCTTTAATAAATTTGATGCCATTGAACATACTTCGATTTCATCGAGCATATCTTCGAGTCATCGAACTGGATTTCAATTCATCGAGAAATGTCTTCAATTTGTCAGCAACCAATCTTAATTTTCATGTAAAAATTCAATGTCATCGACCTGTGTTCGATGTCATCAAATAATGGTTTTGATGTCATCGAACAGTGGTCGATGACATAAACAATTGAGTGAATTTCTGTACTTTGTTCTTTTGACTTCCTTCCTTCTCTACATGGTTTTCTTGGATCTTGGGGTCTTGAAATCTTTAATCTTAATCTCCAAAGATCCATTCTTTGCCTTTGTGTTTCTTAAGCATTAAATCCATACTTTTAACACTCTTTTCAATCCAAGCTCTTAAACTCACCTTGCAACATAAACATGCACAAAATATACCTTTAAGTGTTATCATGTTCATAAAACCAAGATAAGGAAGTAAATATGTAATACTTGTCACTCAACAACAATCATATATAGTGGTTTCACTACTTGCCTACTCCACTCCCAGCAAATGCACTCAACCCAGAAGTGTACCAGCTTTCACTATTGGAGGTTTTAAATACCTCTAACCTTTATAGCCCCACACAAGGACTCTAATATTTAGGCCCTACAAAAGAGTGAAGGTCCAACACAAGAACCCAAATTTAGGCCCTACATAAGAACCTGGTACATACACACCTGACGGATGCTCTTGTAAGAGACTTTAGTTGGTTTTCCTTAGGTTAAACAATAACTTCGGTCCTACATAAGGCCCTACATTTACTCCTGACGGATGCCCCGTGGAGACTAACACGCAAAACTCATGCCAAGTGACCTACACGGGGATTTGATTTAGACCCTACACAAGAGCCAATGTCTTACACAAGAACCTATGTCGAGTTTGGATCACAAAATCTTACCCTCAATCCTATATAAGGAAGGAGAGTAAATGAAATCCCAAAATTAACAACTTACTTGTCAGATTGAGCCCCTTTTGCAGCACCTTCTTAGGTAGCTTAATCATCGCTCTCTCGTGCTTCAATCAACTCCCGAATGTTCCCCTAATCATGATGCCGCTGCTTTTCTAAGGCCTCCGCTCTAAGATTAAACACCTTGAATATGGTGCTCCTTCAATGTGACCAAGGTGATGAGAAGTTGGTTGAATCTCCTTCAAATCAACAAGTTATTTTTCTTAAGGGATTCACCTAGATGGGTCTTCTAGATGATTTAGGCAATGGTATGCCAAGATAGCTTACGTCTAATCTTTAGAAAATGGAAGAGTTTGAGAACATCTTCAATGTGGAGGTTAGAATCCTCATAAGAGTGTTAATCTCATGGAAGATTACTTAAAACTTAATGGTATAGAGGCTTGTGATGAGATATATGAATATGGATTCACCTAAGCTTCAATTATACCAAAAACTCATACAAAAATCCAAGAACCGAATGGCCTTTATAACAAGTTTGAGTTCTAATTGTAAAAAAAAAAAAGCAGAAACGGCTCGGTTAATGCCATCGAAAGCTACTTCGATGCCATTGAGAAAATTAGATAATGTTGCTGGACATATCTGACTTGCCTGATTGATTCTATCGATGAGGGGGCCTTCGATGACATCAAAGGCCCTTCAATGGCAACTCGATGCCATCGAACAACCATTGAAAATTGTTATTTTGGGTGTTCATTTTTACAGCAGCTTCTCACCTCTACTAGACTTAGTTATCATGTTCCACTTGGGTTTCTAAGGCTTAAGGATAATCAATTAAGTATTCCTATTAAGCTTAGATCATCTAGAGGTCTAAGGTTGTTTTAGGTCAAGGGTTAGGATCACTAAGGAACATCTTTTACTTGTTCTTTGCTCCTTGTTGCTTCATCTTCACTTGTGTCTTTTCGTCTTCGCTTTCCAAGGGCTCAACTAACTTCATGACACAAGGACTCATGTGATTAATAAATAAGGTGCAAAAATCAGTACACTAGCAGATCGACCAACAATGGATTGCTTCTGTTCTTTTAGGACACAAAATTATCACCAATAAAGGTACATAAACTGAAAGTGAAGCGACGATCCCAAGTGGAACTAACCCAATCAACATTACTGTAGATGTGATATCAAGGGGACAATGAGAAGCATAAAGATTGCCTTTACCAGGGGCACCCTTGACATAATTAAGAATTAAAAAAACACAAAAAAAATGGCGTCAGCACGAAACTCTCATAAATTAACTCATTACACTAACCATATAGACAATTTCAGATCTTTCAAGGCTTTTGAAACCTTAGAAGGAACTGAAATATAGGAGATGACATAAACAAATGCATGAAAGGAATGAGATATAGAACCATAAGAAACATAGTTATTGATACTCTAAATAAAAAAAATGAGAGTGATACCATGCTAGAGAAATAATAGTACACTTCTCCTTACAAATAATGATTGAAAAATCAAATGATGTGCTTAGATGGGAGGGGGGATAATGAGAATTTTGCATCTCATCAGATGTAGTATAATTCATAATAAGAAGAGGAAATTTGATTTTTGGATGTGTCTTATGACAATAATAAAAATACAGTTGATCCTTAAAGAAGGAAAATTCCTAGAGATATATTGATGTTTCTATTTGTACCCTATTCAACCGAATCCCATTTTCTGTCAAATTCATGTGGATTACACGTGTATGAGGTTAATGGTCGAAAGATTATAATAAGAATGTGCGACTGAATTTTTGGAGATTGCTATCACATGCCTTGCACATGACAAATCATCATTGAGGCGTGACTGACTTTGAGTAACCAAACGATTAGTTAGTTAGTGGTTTACTACGAATGCTAAACAAGGGTCAAAGATTCAGGAAATGTTAGATCGTGGGAAGAATCTGGAAGCAGAATAAGGGAAGAAACGGTTATGGTAACTGTCAGATCATGAGAATGATACAGAATGGCTAGATCAAAGCTATAAATAGAAGAACATTTTAAAAAGAAAAATCATCTCACACCAACCCAAACAAATCAATTATTTTCAATTATCTTGTCGAATTTACATTCCATTGTATAATCGCGGCTTTTATCAAGTAATTCATTTCCTTTAGAGTAATCAGTTACTTATTGCATTTACTTGCTTTCTTTAGTATAATCTGTTGATAAATACAGTAGTTGATAGCCAGAATCTGAGTATTCTTTAGCCATCAAATTTTTAATTATCACTTTACATTCCACTCTTCACGCATTAAGAAAGTTCTTTCATACGGAAGGAAAGGAGAAACCCATTATCACAAGATGAACCCCACCCTCTGACTATCGCCTGATCCATTTACACTTTGAGCGAGTGGCTGAATAGGCAACAGATCTCCTCAGACTTCATTCATACCCATCGTCTGCCTACTTTGGTGCTCGAAGTCATTGTTGTTCGGTTTAAATTGGAACCGCAATCCCAATTTTGAAATGCCCACACACCTGTCACCTGTGCTAGAAAGAGGAACATTGAAACAACAATGAACAATGTTCTGGCATGCCTAGTGGGACCCTATTGTAGGTCACTGATTTGATCATTGCCAAAATGCAACGTAAGACTGGAAAATTTGTCAGGAATGAACCCACAACGCCAACCGCACCACCCATGGTGGATGACGGTTCAGGCACCTTCAAGTGAAATTATTTGGATGTTAATCCGATCGGAAACCAAGTCGGGCCATCGATGGTGACCTATTCTTCCAGACAAGTTATCAATGGTAACCAGGGATGTGCATATAAGCATCCAGTTGGCACAGGAAAATGCAAGGATTCAAGTGAAACAGTTCCATCAACAGGTTAAGAGTACTAACCATTATATGGCTAGTTAGACTGAGGCCATACTGCAATTGTTAGCCGTTGAACGAATAAAACGTAGCTTACGTAGCAAAATAATGGTAGTTTGGTTAGTAATGTTATCACTCTCCTGCCAACACCATCATTGCAGCGTAATAGGCCACTTACTCTGCAGAATGTGAGAATTCCCTCGCCTCCTGCAGAGGTTAGGCGACCAGAGCATAAAGCTAAAAATTATGACAATAGAAATCAAGGACCACCAAGGGAATTCTACCCTCCGTAAGGTCATAAATTTCAAGATAATGTTAATAGATTTGGCTCGGATCATCCGCCAACCATGGAACCTCCGCGGTCTGATCATGACTAGATATTACAACTGGTGCAAGAAATTGCAGGCTAGGTACTAGGCCGCAACGTTATTCCTACTTATCATAAACCTTACCCAGAATAGGTAGATTGGCAACATCCCTTGCCGAGGAATTATTGACCGGACTTTGCCCTGTTTTTAGGGGACCACGGTCAATCAACCATCGAACATGTTAATCGATTTGCCATACAATGTGGTGAACTAGCCAATAATAATTATTATAAATTACAGTTATCCAGTCATTTGCTAACTGTTGTGGCCTTCACATGGCATTCTTATTTGTTGCCAGATTCAATACATAGTTGCCAAGAGTTGGAGGAAAAGTTCCAAAGTCAATTCTTTTCTAAGAATAGAGACATCACCATGGCTGATCTCACACAATTCCGGCAATTGTCCAACGCATCATATGAAAGTTATATAATGTAGTTTAAACAAGCAAAGAGCCGTTGTAAGATGGTCATGACCGAAGCCAAATTTGTGCAACTCGCACAAGACGGTTTAGAATACAAGCTCCGTAAAAATTTTGTAAGCATGAAGTTTGCTGTTTTATATGACCCTCACTAAGAAGGTCTCTCGATATGAAGAGATACTTCAAGAAGGGGCTAGGCAGGGAAACTTGTCAATTTGAACGTATTATAATGATCCTAATTAGGAAATTGCAATCGTTGAGGTGGTGGCTAAGAAACCACTGGTTTACTCGGCATTAGTCAAAGCAGAATCAGCTACCCTAACAACCTAAAAAACTCAGGAGGTATTACACTTTTGATATTACTTGAGCTAAGGAAATTTTTGACTTCATGTTAGAAATGATGTTCATTAAGGTTCTTGTTAATCACAAAGTGTCTCCGGCCAAGGAACTCAAAATGTTTGATTATTGTAAATGGCATGGGTCTTGTTCCTATTCTACTAACAAATGTGTCATTTTCAGGAAGCTAATTCAGGAATATATCAACTGGGGATTGTTGAAATTCCTAGAAAAAGAAAAAGAGGCCATGCTGATTGTTACTGATCCTGTAACACCCCAAACTTTTCAATACCCGAGTACTAAAAGTTCTCAAGTGTCACCATGAAGTTTAACTTAGTATATACATGTGTACGATTAGAGCTGGGCAGAATTCAACTCGATCCGACGGATACGACCCGATTTGATCTAAACCAAAGGCTAGGGTTGGGTCGGTTCAAGTAAGCCCACTCAGATCTGAACATACATTGAGTCGAGTTCGGATCAGTGGCCAATCCGAACTGATCTGATCCAATCCGCACAACGTTCATTCAACATTGTTTCCTATAATGTTGTCCACTTGAGATTGAGATATACCCCATTTTTGGTTTAATACCATAAAATGATCTAGAAAAATAGATGGAAAACATGGATGAAATAAATACATCATGGTGGGGTCCACAGAGCACCGACCACCAACCATTGGCCGGTGGTAGGGGGAGTAGTCAATCTGTCTCTTCTCAGGTGTACTTGAGACCAACCAAAGTAAAAGAGAGAAATGTTCACATCAACCATGTATGTTGTTCCATGCAACGCTACCATTCTCGGCATTTTATGGCTTCCACAGGATAACCAAGCCATGGAAAAGGAGGAATGCATCATTCCCTTTGGATGGAATGCAAAATGGTCCACTTATAAGGCAGACTATAACAATAAAATCAATGGACATCCAATATCTGACTCTATATAGGGGTACGGCCTATCTAGATGGCTGGATTGGTCTAAATTTTGAATAAGAATCATGATTATGGTGCGGTCCATTACTTTCACCGATTGGATTTTCCACCACAATTGATATATCGAAGGAAAATCGGGGGTTGTATGTTAAAGTTCCCATGTAACATGGTTTGGTCAACGTTGTTTGAAGGGAACATAAAGACGCATTCAAGCTAACGTGATAAAACACATCAAGTGCCTTGAGACTCCTAACAGGTGATGTGACGTAAGAAGCAGATTGGCAGGTGTACCACGCACCAGGTATTATTGATGACACCAAGTGTTATGGGTCCCATCATGAGGTAAGTGTTATATCTAAACCGTCCATCCATTTAGTGGGCTCATCTTAAGGCTTGAGTTGAAAAATAAGACAGATCTAAAGATTAAGTGGACTACGCTGTAAAAATCAGTGGAGGGTTGAATGTCTACCATTAAAACTCTTTTAGGGGCCATAGAAGTTTTGGATTAATATGAAATTTGGTTTTCCACTTCATCCATGTAGTTGTGACCTTATTAATAGATTGGATGGAAATAAACGTTATGGTGGGGCCCTATGAATTTTTTAACGGTGAAAATCATAATTTTTTTAAATTTTTTTTAAAAAAACATTAAAGCCAAAGACCCGATCCGAACCGTACCCAATCCGATCTGACTCGATTTCCATGACTGAGTCAGACTCGATTCGGGTCAGGCAAGCAATGCAACGGATCAGATCGAGTCAAATGATCCAGACTCGGTCTCGGATTGGACCGAGTTTGGGTCAATTCATTGAAATTTTTGGACCAAGTTGAGTTAGACCCAATCCGGTCCGACTCAACTTGAAGCCCACCTCTATGCACGATACCAATTTAGCTATTTTAACCTTACATCTATTCTCCATCTTAAATCTGATCGTTGAGAATAATCTTCATCCATAGATCAAGCCATTTGACTATTGATTTAAGATAAGATCATCATATGTCTAAGTATTCCTACTTGTCCATCATAACTATCCGTTCAGTTAACTATTCACCAATAGGTAAAGATATCTGACCGTCTAACTTGAGTTTGGACCACCCGATCCTAATAAACTAACTACTTAATATCTGTATCCACTCGTACACATATCAAATTGAGATTCCAATCCATTCATCTTGTTCACCACCTATGAATATGTTTAACCCACTATCAAAACTATAATCTAAGAAACTTACATGTGAACAAGTCACTTGAATCTGATGGCATACATGTTATGCCTCTTTATCACTCTAAAAACCTACTTGTGATCATCCATTTTAAAAATTGACCGTACACCCACTTACATACATGATCAAAGTATTAACCATTAAGTTTTTTTATTTTTAACATGTCATCTGACTATCCATTATGTTGGTTGATATATGTACATTCCCTTAATTAATTTTATGAATAGTTCTTTATTCATAATGATTTAGATATAAGTTCTTTTGTAAGAAGTACTTAGAACCATGCCTATAACCATGTAGAAGCATTAGATTTCCCAAAACTCCCATATCAGCAATAATTACAAAAATGCGATTAACCTAGACCCTTGAATTCTAGATCACATGGCTCTCACGATTTATTTGATGTGAAATTGTATATCTTGCTTATTATCATAAATTAACAATACATATCAAATTTTAGCCCTTAGATCACTGTAAAAGTGATCCAATTGACCAATCATCCCCTTAATCGTTGATTTTGTTGTCCATCGAGTAAAGAAACCCCGTGGGTAGTCATAGTATGATATTTTTCTTCATATGAACAACTTAGATTGCCCATAATATGGACCAAGTGTGAAATATGAAGACCCCACTTTGGTAGGATTTTTCTTAGCCATGAAGTTATCCTTTCGAGGCTTACCAACTCCTTATAAATATGGATCTTCCGATTTAACCACTTCTTACCGCCCATCGCAACTCAAATTTAGACCATACTTTGGTCTCATATAACTATAAAGTTATACAAAATTTAGACTCCGATCTATGATCTTACACCGTTGAATGTTGAAGCTAGTTCCATCTTCTTAGTACAAAAGGTGAAATTTTACATTAAATCTTTTTTCGCCATCGATCAACCACCAAATTTTGTCCAACCATTTGCCTATCCTAACTATATATTTATCCCAAAATTGGGTGATCATTAAGTGTGGACCATTAATTGAGATCAAGTTTGTTTTAGCACCCGTTTGGAGAATTTTCAAGATAGGCCAATTTAAATTTCTAATCACCAAGAAAATCATATACCCCAGCCCTATTCAACAACCCTGACACACTAGACAAATTAGATTTATAGAAGATAATCAAAAAAGGACAAATTGGAGAAACTCAATCCAAGTGGGATGTGAAACACACCACTCTCACACGTCCACTCCTTTTATAAAGGGGGTTTGTGTTCTCTCCACTCACATGCCCAATCTCCCAATGCCCAAGGAGGAGAAAGAGAGAGAGAGAAAGACAAAGAAAGAGAAAGCCTAGATGCTATCATCCTCTTCCATCTTCATGCATGTGATGTCTTCCTCATGCTCAAGCGATGTCGTGATTCATGTAAAAGCTTTCCTACATGGATATTTACCTAGGTTTTAGATTTATGGCTAAGGTGAGTGATTCCTTTAAGCTTACACTAAGTTGAATTGATATGATTTATCTTAGCTTTGCATATTTCATATTACTGTGATTTTTCATGTAATTGATTGATTTACCATTGTCAATTATTTATCCCTTTGGGAATTATGGTTAAGGTATGATTTTAATTACGCATGATTTTTATGAATTTATGTGGGGTGATGGATACAATCCTTACCCTTTGCCAATTTTGAGAATGACATGTGTTTCTACTATATATTGAGTTGGCCTTTTGCTCCTCTCCCCTTATTCTTTTTTAGTTAGCTTAATTGCTACTCTTCTCTTTTATTGAGATAGCTTAATGCTACTTTTCTCATTTATTAAGTTAGCCTTATGCTACCTCTCTTTATGGCTTGGGCATGTGTCTTAGAATTACAAAACTCCCATGGTTCGATTTATTTTCACTTTAATGTAAGTGATGTGTTAAGAGGTCTCACAACCAGTGATTCAAATATTTTATCATGGACGCAATGCGCTTTGGGTAGTGACTCTCTTGGTCAACGCGTAATTCGACAGATTTTGGGTAGTGGTGCACAAATCGATGTACGTAATCCGCAATGTGTGTTACATCACTTTTAGGATTGGATGTCACAAACAATCGCTCCATGAACAATTCATGTCACGTAATTCATCTGATTCACGTGTTGTGCCGCCTCAAGGTGTTCATGTAAATCCATGATAACGTTGGACATGCTGACGAATCTCCGTAGTGTGAGAATCCTAGGTGAACTAGATTTTTTATGATATATATTTCACATTGTGATGATCACTATGTATGATGGACCGCGCATACTTTACTAGGCATGGATTCATAGATATATTGGTTGCGCATATTGATACCACTCGTAGTGGTGAAGTACGAGACGTATTAGAAACCTTACATTATTCTTATGAATCTCTTGAATTATTATTAATCTTAAAAGACAACCATCACTATGAGTAGGGCATTGACCCTCTCTAACCAAACAGATGATACAGGTTATGTACAGAATACAGATACGGATAATGATCTCCGTATGGAAGATTATTATTAATAAAAGAGGAGATAACTTTTTGTTTAGTTTTATTTATTTTTCGTTGCACGCTTTGAATAACGTAATAAGCCCCCATTGGAGAGCGCATTAGAAAGTTGAATTCTTTTCACTCTAATGAAATAACAAATACAGTCATTTTAATCTCGTAATGGTTACCTTCATGAAAGTAAGTAGATATGATATAAATGATAAGAAAAAAAAAAACAAAGTATGATTTTAAAGTATCCAATTGTTACATTATTAACACTCAGAATTCTTGGGCATGAGTATGTACTCAAGCTATGAAAATTCAGGGCGTTACAGTTGGTATCAGAGGATGCGAATGAGATTAACTGGGCTTGAGGGAATGGACCATCATAAGCTTTACACGAGTAAGATAGGATCATAAATTAGACACATATACTCAATTCAATTCCCAAAGAAACTAGGTAGTTGAGGAATTAGAAACTCATATTCAGATTCCCCATTAAAAATATTAAGTTAGACGTGGAATTTAGATACTATGAATCTAGGTACCTTTGGAATAAACTTCTAAAATCCCAAATAAATTTATAGTGGACTAAAATTATCCTATAAATGGATTTCTAAGCAGGAAAAAGAAGTTTCCCAAACTAAAATTGGATATTTTTCAATTTTTCTAAAAATTTATTATCGTTTCGATGAAAACTAACACGTTAAGAAACTCCCACTGGTCTTGGTAGGTAGACTTATTAGAAAATTTTGAAACTTTTTTAGTATCTCAAATAGGTCTCCAAAACCTTCTGTCTAAAATTTCAACTTTATTGGATCTACACAAAATTTTAGAAAAAATCAATAGTGTTAAAATTCGACGAAAAATATTGCTGGACAACAAGTCTTTTTGCAGCTCATAGGGATTAAAGACTCACCAAACTATAGAATCTTGCTTCGAAATTTTTTTTGGAGTCTTAGGAGTAAGTCAAGGACTTTGGTTTAAAAGTTCAAATAATTCAGATATATGGTTTAGAAATTAAGATTCTGGGAGCGATAGGGTGTCAATATAAAACGATAACACTAAAGCTTAGGTTCAACATGAGATGGACCATTGGGGCTTATCCTTTAAGAAACCTAGGGTATTTTTATGGTGAAAAAAAAGTATATAATATTTCTCAAGGGTCTAGAGCGATCGGGTCCATGGACTTACAAAATCATATTCAAGCAATGTATAAGCGATTTGATATGGATACTAAATCCCGAGTGCTTACCAATGAACTCAATGCCCTAATTAAGCAGAAGTTCAAGACTCACCCAGAATGGATGATACCAAAGTACTCACCAACCTGGCCAAGCAAGAGTTCACTATGTCAGATTAGCCATACCATAACCATTTTTCTGTGTAACTCCGAAACACTAAGAATAAAAAAAATTACTCTGGATGTAGGGGAAAGTAATAGGTGAATTATTATAAAATTTTATACTTAAATAGATAAAATAAATATACGCATATAAATCTCAGGGTCAAGATTTTTATTTAAGGGGGGTAGATTGGAGCATCTCAATTTCATGTAGCCAATTATACACACACCTAAACATATATAATTACCTTACAAAGAACATAGTGAAAACTTAAATATAATGAATCAGTGCAAATGGTATAAGTAATGAAATTTTGGGGACGAAATTTTGTTTAAGGGAGTAGATTGTAACACCCCTAACTTTTTAATACCGGAATAGTGAAAGTTCTTGAGTGTTATGATGAAATTTGTCTTAATATGTACATGTCTATGATACCAATCTAGTTATCTTAGCCTTCCACCTATTCTCCAACATGAATCTAACCATTGACAATGATCTTCATCCATAGATCAAGTCATCCGACCGTTAATTTTAAGACAAGATCATCATATGTCCATGTATTCCCATATGTCTATCATAACCAACCGTTTCGATAACTATCTACTGATAGGTAAAGATATTTGACCGTCCACTTTGAGTTTCGACCACTCAATCATAGTAAACTAACTACTTGATATCTGCATCTGCTCGTACACATATCAAATTAAAATTCGGATCAATTCATCTTGCTCACCACCTATGAATATGTTTAACCCACCATCAAAACTACAATCTGAGAAACTTACACATGTAAATAAGTCAATTGAATCTAACGGTATATATGTTTTACGCTTAGGTCACTCTAAGAACCCACTTGTGATCATTCGTTTACAAAACTCACCGTACACCCACTTGCATACATGATCAGAATACTAAACATCAAGTTTTTCTATTTTTAACACGTCATCTGACCATCTATTATGTTTGTTGATATATGTACGTTCTCTTAATTAATTTGGTGAATAAATCTTTATTCATAATGATTTAGATATAAGTTCTTTCGTGAGAAGTACTTAGAAACATGCCTATAACCATGTAGAACCATTAGATTTTTCAAAATTCTCATATCAGTAATAAATACGAAAATGCAATTAACTTAGACCCTTGAATTCTAGATCACATGGCTCTCACAATTCGTTTGATGTGAAATTTTAGACCGTGCCTATGTATCATAAATTAACCATACATATCAAACTTTAGCCCTTAAATCATTATAAAAGTGACCTAATTGACAAATTAGCCCCTATTCATTGATTTTAGTCTCCATGGAGTGCAGAAATCCCGTGGGTAGTCATAGCAGGATATTTTCCTTAATATGAATGACTTGTATTGCCCATAATATGGATTAAGTATGAAATATGAAGACCCCACTTTGGTAGGCTTTTCCTTAGTCGTGAAGTTATCCTTTTGAGACTTACCAACTTATAAATCTGAATCTTCTGATTTAACCACTTCCTGCCATCCATTGCAACTCAAATTTGGATCACACTTTGATCTCATATTACTACAAAGTTATACAAAATTTAGACCCTGATATATGATCTTACATCGTTGAATGTTAAAGCTAACTCCTTCCTCTTGGTAAAAAAGGTGAAATTTTAAATTTAGGCTTTTCCCACTATCGGTAAACCATAAAACTTTGTCCAACCGTTTGTTTATCCTGACTACACATTTCTCCCAAAATTGGGCCCTGATCATTAAGTGTGGATCATTAATTGAGATCAAGTTCGTTTTGGCACATGTTAGGAGAATTTTTAATATAGGTTAATCTAAATTTCAAATCAACAAGAAAATCATATACCCCAGCCCTATTAAACGAACTCGACACACCGGTTAAATTAGATTTAAAGAAAGATCATCAGAAAAGGGAAAATTGGATAAACCTAATCCAAGTGGGATTTGAAACACACCCCTCTCACATGTCAACTCCTTTTATAAAGGAGGTGTGCCTTCTCCTCTCCACTCACACACCCAATTTCCCAATGCCCAAGGAAGAGAGGGAAAGAGAGAGACAGAGAGAGAGAGAGAGCCTATATGCCATCATCATCTTCCTTCTCCAAACATATGGTGTCTCCCTCTTGCTCAAGAGATGTCGTAATTTATGTAAAAGCTTTCCTACATGGATATCTACGTAGGGTTTAGATCTATGGCTAAAATGAGGAATTCCTTTAAGCTTACACTTATTTGAATTGATATGATTAATCTTGGTTTTGTATACTTTCATATTATTGTGATTTTTCATTCAAATGATTGATTTACCATTATCAATTATTTATCTTTTTAGAAACTATAGTTAAGGTATGATTTTAATTATACGTGATTTTTATGAATTTATGTGGGGTGATGGATACAATCTTTACCATTTGCTAATTTTGAGAGTGATGCGTGCTTCCACTATATATTGAGTTGGCCTTTTGATCCTCTCTTTTATTGAATTAGATACATATACTAAATTCAATTCCTAAAGGAACCGGGAAGTTGATGAATTAGAAACTCATATACAGGTTCCCCATTGGAAATATTAAGTTAGATGTGGAATTTAGAGACTATGAATCTAAGTACCTTCGGAATAAACTTTCAAAATTCCAAATAAATTTATTATGGATTAAAATTCATCCTTAAATGGATTTTCAAGCATGAAAAACAAGCTTCCCAAACCAGAATTGGATATTTTTCAATTTTCCTAAAAATTTGTTGTCGTTTCAGTGAAAACTTACACATTAAGAAACTTCCACAGGTCTCGGTAGGTAGACTTATCAAAAAATTTTAAAACTTTTTTAGTATCTCAAATAGGTCTCCAAAATCATCTCTTTAAATTTTGGCTTTATTGGATCTACACAAAATTTTAGAAAAATTCAGTAGTGTCTAAATTTGGCGAAAATATTATTGGACAACAAGTCTTTTTGCAGCTTACAAGGATTAAAGACTTACCAAACTATAGAATCTTACTTTAAAATTTTTTCTAGAGTCTTGAGAATAAGTCAAGGACTTAGGTTTAAAATTGCAAATAATTCAAATATATGGTTTAGAAATTAAAATTCTGGGAGTGATAGGCTGTCAATATAAAACGATTTTGGAAATTTACAACCATTCATATAAACAATAACACTAAAGCTTAGGTTCAACATGGGATGGACAATCGGGGATTATCCTTTAAGAAACCTAGGGTACTTTTATCATGAAAAAAAGAAGTACATGATATTTCTCAGGGGTCCAGAGTGATCGGGTTCATGGACTTACAGAATCATATTCAAGCCAGTTATAAGCAGTTTGATCTGAATACCAAATCCCAAGTGCTTACCATTGAACTCAATGCCTTAATCAAGCAGAAGTTCAAGACTCGCCTGGAATGGATGATACCAAAGAACTCACCGCCCTGGCCAGGCAAGAGTTCACTGTATCAGGATTGGCCATACTATAACCATTTTTCCATGTTGCTCTAAAACACTAAGAACAAAAAAAAAAAAAAAATTTACTCTGGATGTGGGGAAAAATAATATGTGAATTGCTGTAAAATTTAATACTAAAAAAATAAAATAAATATACACATATAAATATCGGGGTCAAGATTTTTATTTAAGGGGGGTTAGATTATAACGTCCTAATTTCATGTAGTGAATTATACACACACCTAAAAATATATAACTACCTTAAGAAGAATACAATGTAAACTTAAACATAATGAATCAGTGTAAATAGCATAAGTAATGAAATTTCAGGGACAAAATTTTATTTAAGGGGGGTAGATTGTAATACCCCAAACTTTTTAATACCTGAATATTAAAAGTTCTTGAATGTTACCATGAAATTTAACAAAATATATACATATGTACAATACCAATTTAGATATCCTTGCCTTACACCTATTCTCCGACATGAATTTGACCGTTGAGAATGATCTTCATCCATGGATCAATGCATTTGACCATTAATTTTAAGACGAGATCATCATATGTCCAAGTATTCCCACTTGTCCATCATAACCAACCATTTAGCCAACTTTCCACCTGTAGGTAAAAATATCTGACCGTCCACTTTGAGTTTTGACCACCTGATCATAGTAAACTAACTACTTAATATCTGCATCCACTTGTACACATATCAAATTAAAATTTTGATCCATTTATCTTATTTACCACCTATGAATATGCTTAACCCACCATCAAAACTACAATCCGAGAAACTCATACATGTGAACAAGTCACTTGAATCTAACGGTATACATGTTCTGCCTCTGGACCACTCTAAAAAGCCACTTGTGATCATCCGTTTACAAAATTGACCATATACTGTGAGACTTGACATGAGTTCGCATGTGTGCATGTGTGTATGCGAGTATGTATTTCGTTCATTTTGGTCCCACGATCCTATCGGTCAAATTTTGGTGACCCGCGACCTTCGGGTAGTGTTTGCGGTCATCCTTGAGTTCGGTCATGTAGACCCGACTTGGATAGACCCAAATTTAGTACAATAGTGACCGCATCGTCGTCGCGGTTCCATCGACGCATCTTATGCGTTCATCTGACTTATAGATCAAAAGTTATGAGCATTTCATCATGTGGTCCACTTTTGTAAAAAAAATATGTGGACCACTTCCATGGCACAACTTCCCATGCACACTACCCACACACACTACACAATTGCATGGAATTTTCACCACCCAAACCTAGTATAAGTATAGCAACTTTGTTATTATCACCATAGGCCATCATTTGCTTTCTAACAATATAATTATTACTCCCCTACAAATCCCCTCTCTCTCTTTCTTCTCATTTTTCCTTCCATTTACAAAATTTTAGCAACCTTCTCCTCATCTTTCCTTCATTTTCCAGCCCCATTCTTCCTTAGTCCCCCACCATCTAACCTTTGAAGCCCCATGTCCACCATTGAACCATTTTCCTTGGTGTTGGAGGATCTTAGTGTGGAAGTTTCATGATCATCTTTAAGGTGGGTGACTATTCTTTTGCTGAATTCCTTTCTTTTCTTTAATCTCATGATTTCTTCATAGATGGATCACATGGGACCCACCAATCCATGGTGAGGACCCCATTTGATCCCATGGATGTAGCCCTTTGGCCCATCCTACATGCATGTCATGATCCATGATGGGGTCATTCTCCATGGACCCCATCATGATGTATTTAATGATCCACTCCATCTTAAGGTCATCTAGACCTTAAGGATCATGTTAGGATGGCATCCCAATCATCCATAGCAATTATAGATCATGCATGTAGTGATTTTATGTTGCATGTACAATCAATGTAGTTGTATGGGTATGATTCATTCTTGGGAGGGCCCATTAGTGGCGAGGCCCTACCCCATGGCCGGATTGTGTTTCTTCTCCATCTTTACTTTCCTGCCTTTATAGTAAATCTGATGTATGTACGGCCCACTTGATGTGCCATGCAACTAGGCCCAAGTGGTTAGACGTCCACGCCCACCTTATTGCCCCATCTTGTTGGCATGTTTTGGACAGCCTTTGAGCTTGATTTTATGGATGATCTTAGAAGGGTCTTGGGTCTGAGAGTTGTATGACCCATCTACATGGACCCCACCCTGATGAAATGGTGATTTATTTCCCTTTTTATTATCTTTTGGGGTGGTTTGGACAGCAACATGTTGCTGTCCAAATATGTCTGCCCCAATTGACCTCATTTGGATCCCCAAAAGGGTGGACCAATATGGATTCTTGCTGAAATTTCTACTGTAAGTCCAGCAAGGTTGCAATTTGGAAATGTAAGATTATAAAATAGTTTCTGATCAAGTGGGCCAATTTGGTGGACCCTACCTTGTACTACTTATATATTTGGAGGTTTGAATTCAATTTTCCCAATTTTTGGACATCCAGGGCCCACCCCATTGGGTGTACAAGATGGGATCAACAACTTTTCTTTTAGCAGCAGATTTTTTTAGGGATACCTTGCTGTCCATAAATTGCAGGTATTAAATAAAATATTTTTACTATCCTAAAAATCCTAAAATTTTTCAGGGGAGTGTCCCACCCATGGTATGACTTACTTGCAAAATTTTAGAACCAATGGACCCCATTTGGGCATCCAAAAGGGTGGCCCAACATACTGGACTGCCAGCAATTTCTGCTGTCCAGTCCAGCAGCATAGTCCTATAAAAATAAAATTTTAAAAATACTTTCTAAGAAGGTGGCTATATTTCTGAGTCCCACATTGTTTTATACTTTATGAGGGACCTTGGGTCCAAATTTCAGAAATTTTGGAGGCCCAGAACCCACCCATTGGATGGCCCAAATTCAGCACAGTTATATTCCAGCAATATTCCACCTGGTATAGATTGTATTCTTTAAATTAATTAAAATACTTATGGGTATCCTAAAATCATAAAAAATTATAGAGATGTTTTAAACCTATTACGGGACTCACCTACTAAATTACAGAGCCAATAGACCCCAGTGCATACCGTGGCAAGGGGCGGACTGACCCACCACGTTGGGACGTCCAGGTCAGTCTGATTATCTGGACAGACTGTATTGTTTAAATTAATTAAAATAATTAGAAATATCCAAAAATTTTGAAATTTTTTGGGAGTGTGACTCAGCTATGGAAGTGTCACCCTATAAAGTCTCAAACATAATGGACATTCTAGCTGACCGTGGTGTAGCCTACAAATTTGGGTCATTTTTGGGCCAGAAACCCCGGGCCCATAGGGCTGCATACACATGGGACATCCCGGCCTTATGCTACTGCTGGGCCTGCATTCCAATGGCCTGGCCCATTTGATATATGTGTTTCATATCCTCTCTCATCTGGTGGGGCCCACGGTGTTGTGTGTGGGCCATCAGGGATTAATTATATTAAGAAATACTTCTATTGTTGGACTCCAACCAACCAGAAATTTGGGTGGGTTGGAATTTGGCATTGAGCCCAATAATTGTTGCCTATAGATGTTCTTTTGGGGCAATATGGCCTACTAGATTTGAGGAGGATTTAAATCAGTATCTTACCATCTTAATTATATATATTTTTTTGGGCTTAATTAGTGCATGATTAAAGGCCCGTCCCAAATGGGATTCTTCTTGGGCTAGTCTCTTAGTTAAGTATGGGCCTTATAGCCTTGGTTGGGCTGGAACTTTTGATAGGCCAATTGAACCCTTGGGTCCTATATTTACCATGTCATTGTGATGGGTCTTATGGTTGGGCCCTTGTTTGCCCACTATAACAAATCCATACTTGGGCCAAGATGTGAGGCCCAACTTACTTGTGTTAAAAATATAAGGATTTTTCATATATTGGGATAATGGGGTACCCATTAGGCCCACTACAATGAGTGAACCCATGACCCTTATGGTTGGGCCCTAACCTTACTTAAGGGCCCACTAGGTTGCCTATGTTTTGGGCTTAGTGTATGGCCCACTAGGCCATTGATTGATTGTGTCTTGGACCTTTCTTCGCATACGTAGCAGGCTACCTTTTGGGACCCAGTTGAGGTTGGATGTTCTCCTTAGTGGCCTTAAGGTAAGCCCATGAGGCCCTTATAGGTGGTTGAAGACCCACCTTGGGCTTGGCTAGGACCGTTCCTCCTTAGAATTTTGACTCTCTTAATTTGTGGGCCATCCCAAAGTACTGGGCTCCCACTAAAGGATTTTTCTTCTCCATAGAACGCCTGTCTATGTTCCTAAACATTAACCCTCCTTAGGACGGAGGAATACATTCTACAGGTAGCACACTTACATCGTTGTGACCCATATGCATCATCTGTATGAATTGATTACATTGTATGGTGGTCATTGAGGGATGGAGTTTCTCCTCTTGTGCACATTGAGTGCCGAAAACTTGTGCATGATTTGTGTGTGCGACTCATGCATTGACATCGCATTTCATGATGATACCGCCCTTGTTTCATCAGGGCCTTACCTCCATAGGGACATTTGTAGATGGCCGCATGTGTGGACACCAAAAATATTACTTGAGCATACCGGGTGCATAGGATGCCCATGGGTAAAATTTTTAAAACTTCCATGGTACCAAGGATCTGCTCCAACACCGTGACCGGGTGGAATATATGAGTGCACGAGGGCCTTATACCATTAAGTCGTGACTCCCATTATCATGTAATTGGTTGGATAGGGGTGTGGCCTTACTTGCCTGGTGTGAGGAGGCATTGCTGGGCTAAGTCTGACCAGCTCGTAAATGGGTCCGCTACCATCAGGCCTTGCTGGTGATTGGCTGTCTATAAGCGGGTAGTGAGGTCCCTTACGTTCGTTTGACTGTGCAGGGTCTATAAAGCAATAGTCATTCAGTAATGTAATGGACCCCGGTGATTTCCTTATGATTGGAAATAAACTTGACATATGATTTGGTTATGAGCACTAGCATTATTTGCATCGCATTAGCATTGGCTGTGCAAGCCCCTTCATGCATTACCTTGGTATGGCTCCCAGTACTCATTACTTCATATTCATGATAAGCCTTGGTAAGGATAGTGATATTCTCATTGAGCATGTTCTTTCCTCATATCTCCTACTATTCTTTTGTGTACCATTGTCACACACTTTCACCACCGTCTAAGCTTATATAAGCTTATGCACGATTGATGCATGCAGGACACTCTAAGTAGGCGTCGTAGAAGCAGAGCGTGGAGTAGAGTTGAGCAGTGAGGACTCCAGTGTTGCTGATTTCTCTCTCTTTTCTTATTACCTTATGTATGTTCTTTTGAACCTGATGTAAACTTGTAAAAGTTCAAATTCGCAGTCGATTTTGCGATGTGTGCCTTTGTAATTCTCAGATGTACTTAGTCTGATCTTGGGTATGCTCATATTTGAAAATGATTATACTATTATGAAAATCCTCCTTATAGGATCTCAGGATCGGAACCTACCTTAGGAGCCGAGAATGGGGTACTACGAAGGCTGTTGCGGCCAGAACCGGCCATCGGGTTCCTTATGAGTCCGGTTAGCAAGTATAAGGCATGACAAGAGTTGGTATCAGAGTATAGCAAGTAATTCTGGAATGACTCAGGATAGCATCGCATGTCTGCCAAGAACATAGGACAATTAGTGTTTCAAGATTCTTCACTTCACACCGTATAAAGCCTATAATTGTCCTGATTCCTTGCATCGTCATTATTTTATAGACGATGACACGTGAACGTGGCACCCATGGTCATAACACCCATGGTCGTGGCGCACGTGGTCATGGTGCCCGTGGATGAGGCGCCTGAGGTACCCATCCTACACGAGCACATCTTGCTCTCATTGTTGAGGATCCGATTCCAGAGGTCCCGATCCAGCCTGTTCCTCCAGTTGCTCTGGTTCCCCCACCTATTCCTCTGCCTCAGCCTGTTGTTCTAGTTACAGAGTCTCCAGTTGCTCTGGTTCTCCCACCTATTACCCCTCCTCAGCATGTAATTCCAGTTACTGAGGCTCCTGCTCTTCCGGCCACACCCATGCCTCCGCCTGAGGCGAGTGCCGCCCCTGCCTTTCTGATAGTACGTATAGGAGCCGAGCATTTCCAGCAGTTGATGCAGCTTATTGCCACCGCATTGCAGACCTGTCAGCCTGCTTTTGCTGAGGTTTCTGGGCAGTCTGACTTACCACATGCTAGTGTGATAGCCCGAGAGTTCGGGCAGCATGATCCCCTGAGGTTTAGTAGCGACCCTGACCCTTCTGCAACCAAGGCTTATCGCACTGATGTTGCAAAGATTTTTTACACTATTTAGTGTCCTGCGGGTCAGAGAGTATCCCTTGTGACATATCTTCTTCAGGGTGAGGCCTGTCACTGGTGGTCATCCGTATCTAGGATGGTCGGGGCTCAGTTCGTTTGGACATGGGAGGAGTTCGTGACCCGTTTCGACCATAAGTTCTTCCCTGAGCACGTTCAGATCCAGCAAGCTATCAAGTTTGAGACCCTAGTGCAGGGTGATATAACTGTATCATAGTATGAGGCCCATTTCTTTGTCTTGTCTAAATTTGCTCCTCATCTCATCAGTGATGAGAAGATGAGGGCCCGTCGTTTTGTGATTGGGTTGCATCCTGCCCTTCGTAGCCGTGTGGTAGGGCATTGTTTGGAGACGTTCGACTAGGTCGTTCATCGAGCACTGGTTTATGAGGAGGACTGGGCTATGACCCAGAGGTTGAGAGAGCAGAGTTCTGGTGGAGACCGAAAGAGGAGAGCACTAGCCGATAGTTCCAGGCACCTCCGTCAGCAGAGATGGAGGGGCATATCAGGATTTCGATAGCCCGCAGTTCAGATAGTAGCTTCATTATCATCATCAGCACTGCCAATTGTTTCATCTTTCAGCCCCTTTTTCGGCATTTGCATCGGCTATGGACAGGCCGAGCATCGGAGGCGTGAGTGCCCTTTCCCCATTCAGTAGCAGAGGCCACCGCAGTTGCCCCCTCCTCGTCCTCCTTAGCAGTAGCAGAGAGCACAGCTTCCACTCTCCACTCCTAAGGCTCCTCCTCAGCAGTAGAGGTAGCCAGGCAGACCTCCTCAGTAGAGACAGCATCAGCATCCGCAGCACCAGCAGAGGGGATATCCATATGTCCGATTCCTAGGTCCAGTGTGTATAGCAGCCCAGCAGACACAGACTCAGGACCCTCAATCTTCTGGGTTGCTTCCCCTACCAGCTCAAGGCTGCTTTTATTCTGCGCAGCAGGCGCCATGCCAGAACCCGCAGTCATCGATCGATGAAGTCGTTGAGGGTATTGTTCTTGTTTCTACCTGTATTGCTCATGTTTTATTTGATTCTGGTGCCTCCCATATTTTTATGGCTGAGCAGTTTTGCCAATCGACCGGTATTCCATCGGAGTCCGTGTCAGAGGGCTTGGCCGTTTCGACTCCCATGGGAAAGTTTGTGGTATTGACCCATCCCTGCCCTTCTTGCCCGGTGTTAGTGGGCAAGATGTTCCTTCCTGCCGATCTGTCCGTGATGCCGATGTCAGTTTTTTATGTTGTTCTGGGTATGGACTGGCTTACAGAGTATGGTGTCGTCTTAGACTATGCTGCGAGGACAGTTACGTTTCATATTCCAGGCTTGCCAGTATTCCAGTTCATCGTCGAGCCCAAAGGGGAGCCGTTATCTAGTTTCTTGGCTTCAGTCATTGAGGATTCTGTGGCAGAGAGTATTGAGCACCTGCCAGTTGTTTGTGAGTACCCGGATGTGTTTTAGGAGATCCCGGGTTTACCTCCACGTCGACATGTGGAGTTCCAGATTGATTTGGTGCCCAGTACTGCTCCCATCTCGAAGGCCCCCTACTAGATGACACCTTTAGAGTTGAGGAAACTGCAGGAGCAATTGGATGAGTTCCGGGAGTTAGGTTTCATTCGTCCCAACAGTTTACCATGGGGAGCCCCGGTATTGTTTGTGAAGAAGAAGGATGGTTCGTTGCGACTCTGTGTAGACTATTGCGAGCTCAACAGAGTCACCATCAAGAACCGATACCCGCTTCCCCGTATTGATGATCTGTTTGATCAGTTGCAGGGTGGAAAGTATTTTTTCAAGATAGACTTGCATTCTGGTTTCCATCAAATTTGGGTCCGAGAGAAGGACATTCCAAAGACGGCTTTCTGGACACCCTATGGTCACTTTGAGTTTCTGGTCATGTCGTTCGGACTGACTAATGCGCCCGCCGTATTCTTGCAATTGATGAACGAGGTTTTTCGGTCGTTCCTCGATCAGTTCGTGGTGGTATTCATTGATGATATTCTTGTATATTCGAGGACCCGAGAGGACCATGCTGATCACCTGCAGATTGTGCTTGAGACCCTCCATGCCCACCAGTTGTATGTGAAGCTAGAAAAGTGTGAGTTTTGGCAGAAGGAGATGAAGTTCCTCGATCACGTGGTGACAAGAGAGGGTGTTGCTATGGACCCCTCGAAGGTTGATACAGTGCGTCAGTGGGGCTAGCCCACGAAAGCATCCGAGATTCACAACTTCCTTTGTCTAGTGGGATATGATCGATGATTTATCGAGGGCTTCTCCTGTATTGTAGCACCGCTGACCCAGTTGACGCAGAAGGGCGTCGAGTTCGTCTGGAGTGACACCTGCGAGAAGGCATTTACGGAGTTGAAGGATCACCTCAAGCCCGCTCCTGTTCTCACACTTCCTGACAAGAGTGAGGATTTTGTTGTTTTCGCCGAAGCCTCTAGAGTTGGCTTGGGTGTTGTACTGATGTAGCACGTGAAGCCAGTGGCGTATGTCTCGCGCTAGCTTAAGGTCCATGAGATGAACTACATCACCTATGATTTGGAGCTCGCAACAGTCATCTTCGCACTGAAGATGTGGAGGCATTATCTATATGGGGTCAGGTTCGAGCTCTTCTCAGATCATAAGAGCTTGAAGTATCTATTTTCACAGTCCAAGTTGAACCTGCGACAGAGGCGGTGAATGGAGTTACTAAAAGACTATGATTATGACCTTCAGTACCACCCGGGCAAGGCAAACGTGGTGGCAGACGCGCTCAGCTGCCAGCCACGAGGCCTGGTGGCACAGATGATGGTGCGTAAGTGGCAGATGCTCGAGGATGTATCAAAGTTTGACTTTGAGTTCGGTCTGCAGTCTTCCATTGTTCAGCTTTCGAGCTTTTCAATTCAACCCTCTTTGATGGCTACGGTGATCGAGGCTCAGCAGACGGACGAGTCACTTCTGAAGTACCTAACAGAGGCCGTATCCATGGAGTAGTCAGACTGACAGATTGGTTCCGATGGTGGATTAGGCTTCAGAGGCCGGTTGTGTGTCCCGGACGTGCCAGAGTTACGTCGTGATCTGATGACCGAGGCACACCGATCGAGACTTACTATCCACCCGGGCTCCATAAAAATGTATCGTGATATGAGGAGGCAGTACTTCTGGTAGGAGATGAAGCGCCAGATTGCGACTTTTGTGGTCGAGTGTGACATATACCAGCGTGTCAAGGCCGATCATCAGAGACCCCCTGGTCCCTTGCTATCATTGAGCGATCTTGAGTGGAAGTGGGAGCACGTATCGATGGACTTCATCGCAGGTTTGCCGAGGACTCAACGCAGTCACAATACCATCTGGGTTATCGTTGATCGTCTGACGAAGTCGGCTCATTTCATTCTAATGCGTGCTTCCTGGTCGATGGACCGGATTGCAAAGGTGTTCATTAAGGAGATTGTGAGACTGCATGGCGTTCCAGTTTTGATCTTTTCAGACTGAGACTCCAGATTTATGTCTCAGTTTTGGGGGTGTTTCCAACAGGCACTGGGGGTCACTTTATGTCTCAGTACCGCTTATCATCCGCAGACAGATGGGCAGACCAAAAGGGTCAACCAGATCCTTGAGGATGTACTTAGGGCTTGTGTGATCGACTTTGCGGGTAGTTGGGATGAGCATATGCAACTCGCCGAGTTCACGTACAACAATAGCTATCATGCGACTATCGGCATGGCTCCTTTTGAGGCACTTTATGGTAGACCGTGCAGATCTCCTAATTTTTGGACTGAGGTAGGAGAGCGACGTCTCTTAGGTCCCAAGCTTATGCAGCAGACCTCAGAGGCTATTGATGTTATCAGGCAGAGGATGCGCACAGCTCAGAGCCAGCAGAAGAGTTTTGCTGATTATCAGCGTCGACCCCTCGAGTTTGCAGTCGGGGACATAATGTATCTCAAGGTCTCACCTTTGAAGAGCGTGGTTCGCTTTGGTGTGAAGGACAAGCTCGCCCCAAGATTCATTGGACCTTTTGAGATTATTGAGCGCGTAGGCGTTGTGGCCTATAGGCTAGCCTTACCTCCTGAGTTGTCCGCGATCCACAACATGTTTCATGTTTCTATGTTGCGGAGATGTGGGTCAGACACTATTCTTGTGATTGATTGGTAGCCACTTGAGGTCCGTGAGGATGTTTCCTATATTGAGTAGCTGATTCGTATTCTTGATCGGAAGAAGCAGGTCCTCAAGACCAAGGTCATTCCCTTGATGAAGGTGCAATGGGGTCATCATTCAGAGGCCGAGGCTTCTTGGGAACATGAGGTCGAGATTAGAGAACATTATCCCCATTTGTTTGATGATTGATTGATATATGATTGTTTGTATTACCTTCCTTATATGATGATTGCTATATGATGGTGGTGTTTTATCTTTTATTTTGTCCTGGATTGGTCAATTTCGAGGATAAAATTTCTTTGTTGGTGGGGAGGATTGTGAGACCCGACCCGAGTTCGCATGTGTGCATGTGTGGGTGTGAGTATGCATTTCATTCATTTTGGTCCCGCGCTCCCACCGGTCAAATTTCGGTGACCCACGACCTTCGGGTAGTGTTTACGTCCTTGAGTCCGATCACGTAGACCTGACCCGGATCGACCCAAATTTAATGCCATAGTGACCGCATCGTCGCTACGGTTCCATCGACGCGTCTTGTGCGTTCATCCAACTTATAAATCAAAAGTTATGAGCATTTCATCATGTGGCCTACTTTTATACAAAAAAATATGTGGACCACTTCCATGGCACAACTTCCCATGCACACCACCCACAGACACTACACAACTGCATGAAATTTTTACCACCCATTTTAGACACCACCCAAACCTAGCCTAAGTATAGCAACTTTGTTATTGTCAACATAGGCCATCATTTGCTTTCTTACAACATAATCATTACTCCCCTACAAATCCCCCCTCTCTCTCTCTCTTTCTTCTCATTTTCTCTTCCATTTGCAAAATTCCAGCAACCTTCTCCTCATCTTCCCTCCATTTTCTAGCCCCCTTCTTCCTTAATCCCCCACCATCTAACCTTTGAAACCCCATCTCCACCATTGATCCATTTTCCTTGGTGTTAGAGGATCTTAGTGTGGAAGTTTGGTGATCATCTTTGAGGTGGGTGACTATTCTTTTGCTAAATTCCTTTCTTTTCTTTAATCTCAATATTTCTTCATGGATGGATCACATAGGACCCACCATTCCATGGTGGGGATCCCATTTGATCCCATGGATGTGGCCCTTTGGCCCATCCTACATGCATGTCATGATCCATGATGGGGCCATTCTCCATGGACCCCATCATGATGTATATAATGATCCACTCCATCTCAAGGTCATTTAAACCCTAAGGATCATGTTGAGATGGCATCCCAACCATCCATAGCAATTATAGCCCATGCATGTAGTGATTTTTGTTGCATGTACAATCAATGTAGTTGTATGGGTATGATTCATTCTTGGGAGGGCCCATTAGTGGCGAGGCCCTACCCCATGGCCGGATTGTGTTTCTTCTCCATCTTTTCTTTCCTGTCTTTATAGTAAATCTGATGTATGTGTGGCCCACTTGATGTGACATGCAACTAGGCCCAAGTGGTTAGACGTCCAGGCCCACCTTGTTGCCCCATATTGTTGGCATGTTTTGGACAATGTAATGACCCGAAAATTTTCGTGCAAAGACTCTAGTACCACCTCGAATTCCTTAGAAGTTATATGTGGGTTAATTAGCATTAAACTCAATTGCTTGTGAAATTAGTATCAATCACTTTAAATTTGATCTGCAGGACTCAAAACCTGTAGAATCGTTAACGCTATGTTACCCTGAAATCTTGGATTCAACACTAAATCTAGTTGCTCTCGGGAGTACTTGGAAACTGTGTATCGGACCTGAACTATGCGTCGAAAGTCCGATAGCGTCGATCTTAGACAGTTTTGGTCATCTTGTTGGGCTTGACCATCACCTCAAAAATCAAGTCCAGATGATGTCCTGGGTCGATTTGCTTAAGTCCGAAGTAAAGAGTATGAGAAAGCTGAGAAATTAAATATAATTTATGAAATCTGAGTCGTGTCGCTTGCGCGCCGATTCTAAGCTTTCTAACCGTTGGATTCTGAACCAATTTCACCCTCGGATTAGGAAAGATAGCCCTAGCATGTCATAGTGCAGGTAGACCTGATCGAATTTCGGTGACCGTTGAATTGAGAGTAGTCTGCCACGGCTGATCTGTAAATCCGATCGGTAAGAAAACTCAGCCTGACCTAGATCCATGGTCAGTGAGCTTAAGTACGACCGCACTTGGAGAAAGGACTACCAAAAGTATTTCGTTGGACCAATATAGACCTGATTTGGTTATAACCTAAGTATACCTTGGCCCTGGGGCTATTTTCATCCATTTTAGGCCTATATAAAGACCTTAAAACCCTCACTCTCTATTCCATACGAATTTTCTAACCCTAGCTAAAAGAGAGAGAGGAAAAGAGAGAGAAAGTGAGAGGGAAGTTGGTGAATCATCTTGAGATTCTTCCTTGTTACTTTGTGTCCCTAAACCATCACTTTTGAATCGTTATTCCAGTGATTCTAAGTTCCTTCTTGGGTAAGTTAATCAAACCCTAGCCTATTTTAGAGCTTAGACTTGTCTAAGTATTGATGTAGCTCTTTTCTATTCATGCCTTAGGTTTTCTAGTTGCCGTTGACGAAGACTTATCGTCTGAATCAGATCTGTGTGCTTTTTCTGGTTTAAGGTACAGACTATATTCGTATAGGTTATAGTTTTCAAGGCTTTCAATGTTGGGTAATGGTTTATTATTGTTGTGGATGCAATTTCACATGCCAACTGTGATGTTTATTTTGCGTTCCTGATATATATGAGTTATATTGAGATTTATGTATTCTATGTATACGTAGGAAGTATCGTATACATATAAAATATGAACATGTGTTTGCCATGATTAATTATCGTGTACTTGTGCTAGTTGTATGTGTGTCAACTCCTTGGCGAAAGGAATTGTCCAAATGTGTTTTATCACCAACATACGTCATGTATGTTGGACTATGTAGTCTAAGTGTTTATAGAAATGTCTGAATGGTTAAGTGTGTAATATATTAACCTATTATGGGCATTGAGAAGAGATTCTTAACTATCCTATTAGTGTGTATGATTTCCTACATGCAATTTACATCCTTTGCTGTTTAACTTCAAGCACTACTTATTTATAATTCATGTTAAGTTGATATTTTTCAAATGCTCACATACTGTATGATTAGCATGGTTGTTCCATTACTATTCTAAATTGTTAGTATGAATATCTGTTATAATTGAAGATGTTTGTGACTATGGAATAGTCCAAGAAATCGGTAACGAGCTTGAATTTGTGGCTGAGGTTGTTTTTGCCACGTAGGACGTGTTTGACAAACCCAAGTCGTATTAGGGTTATCAGCAGTGGTTTGGCCACATGGGGTATTTGCATACTCTATGTCGTTCAACTCAACGTGCGCTCGTGCTAGTCGAGTTCGTCAAAGTAACCTGATTGTCCCGGTGGATGTACACCATGTATGAACGTTATTGCTTGAATCTAGGGTACCAAACTTACCAATGCAATCCCGTTAACCATTGTACCTTGATCCGCCAAGACCCATGAGCTGGACATAGTGGTATAGGACACCGTGGTCGAGCTGTCAGCCTACGCTGGGGTGACGAGCCTCCCCGTAGTGACCAGTGAGTACACCAGACTCGTGAGCCGATTATAGTGATATGGGACACTATATTCGTGTTGTCGGCCTACATTGATTGGTGACGAGCCCTTTGTAGTGCCCTCGAGCATACCTTGCTACTGCATTGAGGCGACGAGCCTTAGGGTAGTAACTAAGGTATAATAGGCATGTATTGATTGGTGATGAGCCCTTTACAGCGACCTAAAATCATATGATCATATGAGATTGTCTAGGACTGATGACCCTAGAATGGATCACTGTTTGGAAAGTGATATGAGGAAGGTACCTTAGCTTCCCAATCCTGCTGTATGAAAAGGACTAATAACAACTTGGTAATCATGTTCATGCACCGCATTGCATGTGCGTTGGAGTTGTTGGCACTACGGGAGGTTGTCATGCGTACCATAAGATGAAGACGCTAAGGGAGTGCAGGCGAGAGCATGCATCATTCCTACATACATCCTTGCATTAACAAGAGTAATTAGGATGTGTTTGATTGTATTGCCTTATCATTACTGCTTGATTGATTTGATAACATGTTAACTTTTACTGTATAGTTCCACTGAATTGATCACTCACTCCCACATTCTGGGATGGTGTTTCAACACCAACTAGACTCTGTCTTAGATGCAGATGATGATGCGACCCCTGAGACAGAGCAGGAGTATGAGGATGATGAGGACATGTTTTCTTTTATACAGTTCTCAGGCGGGTTCATGTGAGTCATGTCCTAATATGCGGGGATTCTGAGTTTTCTTTGTAATTGTAATAGATGATGTCATTTTGATACATATATTTTGAAAACAACACTTGTAATTATGACCTGGAAGAGTATACGTATTTCAGGGACTTGCACATGTATACATATGTTTCTTTAAGTCTTCCGCTTGCATCTTTCACTTATTCCTGAATTATGTTTGCAGTTTGGCTTAATCTATTCCATGTTTTATGCACTCATATAGACAACATACATCCATCATTAAATATGTTGCATAAGTGATGTTTTGAAACTCGGGAGCTGAGTTATGCTCGACCCCCGAATTTCAAGGCGTTACAAGTTGGTATCAGAGCATGATTTGGATTAAACCGGACCTGGGTTATGGTCACACAACGCATGCTGTTGCCACCTTAGTGTAGGAGGGTGCGAGCTTATTTTAGAATTTGTGTCTGTTTTCCTGTTGCTCCTATCGGTGAAAGTTTACTGAAAACGATCACCGAGATCGAGTCTGTGCACACTCCTGATCACACACAACAACCCAAAATCTCTTCTAGACCGTCCATTGACGAGTTTAAATGGTGTATCATCCCATCCCAGCCATTAAAATGTCTGTAAACCCAAATCTGTATCAGATTCTATTCCTAGTGGCCCGATATGCGTGGAATCAAACTAAGGGCCTAATCGGGGCAATTCCAGGGGGCCCTAGGGGGGACACACATCTTTTTGAAGCATAGGGGTCAGGAGGACCTCGCCCAAATGGCAAGTCATCCCTGAAATGTCTAGAGACCGGCGATGACCTCACCGCCCAACGGGCCAGATCGGGCCGACGCATGTGGGGTCTAGTGTGGCCCACTTATCCAGGGTTGTTCAATTTTAAGTCTTTCTAAACCCTACTTCCTTCACAAACCCACCCTCCAAGCTTCCCTTTTCTTGAAATTTTTCTCAAAACCCCACAAAAAGCCCTCCTCAAACCCTTTCTTCTTCCATTTTCATGCAAACCCATCCTACCCATCTCAAAACCCATCTCCATTGTTATTTTCTCTCCCTTTCCTTTCCATTTGAGCACCCAAATCCTTCCTTTGGGTCTCAAATTTATGGAGGCCTCATTATTTTTTCCATTTCCCTCTTTTCTCTCCTTTTCCATGGCCCTATTTGAGTTTGTTACGGCCATATTTTCCATCTCTACCATTCTCTCTTTCGTGGAAAAGAAGAGAGCACCCGTTGTTGAAGTCAGGCCTAGCCGCCCAACCCATACATGGAGGCCGAGAGGTGCCACCGCGAGCACGACCGCCACCCGAGAGTTTCAAACGAAGCGGGACCTTGATCCTCAAGCTCCCGTTGGAAGGCGGAGCTATCTCATGGAGTTTATGAAGGCTGTAGGATCCTTTTTGAAGCTCATGTAGATCTATGGCTATTTGGTGAATTTCTCTTATTAGAGCACCTGGAAGGGGCCGGTTGGTGCCCCCTGTTCGAGGGTGAATACCGCGCCAATGTGGGTACTGTCCGAGCTTTTTATGCCCACATTCGGGAACCTTCGCTAGAGCCTTTGCAGTTCAAGATCCCTTGCGAAAGAGATCGGAAGGCCACGATCAACGTCGCTTTGATATCCCGACTCCTGAACGTGCCGCTTGGCGAGGTTCATGAGTGTGAGAAGAATTTAAGTAGTGCACGCGAGAGGGATCACCGCACGCGATTCCTATGTGGTCGTCTGGTCGAATGGCAGCCGAACAGAAGCCTTTTAACTACCAACATGACGGACGACTTCTGCTTGCTTCACCACATGTGCACATTCAATGTTTATCCAAGGTGGAGCAACCGCAGCAAGTGTACGCGCCTGATAGTAGATTTCTTATATCAAGTGGGGCAAGGAGAGAAGCTATTTGTGCCAACGTACATCTTGCGTTAGATTGTCCTTATCACTCGTTTGAATAGGAGGACCGAGTCGCTCCCATTTAGCCGACTCATCTGTAAGCTTGCACATGAGTTTGGCTACAGGCTTGGGGCGAAAAAGCCGGTACTTGTTCGATACATTAATGAGACGACCCTTAATCAGATGGACATTGGGCCTCGTCGACGACAAGCCTCACTTGAAGAAAGTGAGGATGAGACAGAGAGCAATGAGGAAGAGAGTTATGGCGAAGGTGGAGCAGAGATAGAAGAAGAAGAAGAGTAAGACGAGGAAGAAGTGGAGGCCCAGGACACAAGTGAGAGTTCTCCTCCTATGGCCCCAGAGCGGGGCGTAGATCAAGCCGCCATGGATGCTCGTATCGCTCGGCTTGAGGAGGATCAAGCTGTTCTACACCAGGATTATAGATCTTCGAGGCCTCGTGAAGTATAAGTTCAAGAAGATGTCTCGAACTCTGAAGTCTATCTTGTGTTGTCTGCAGGATAAGGGTGCCCCTCCTCCATCTCCTGATTCTGACGAGTAGCTGTAGATGTAGTCGTCCCTTGCTCTGTTTTATTGTTTGTTATTATGTGTAGCCGTTAGAGGCATAGTAGTTTAGAAGTTATTTTGTGGTTTGAAGCTTAAGCTATATGAGCTCACATGCTTTCTCTGTCGCGATCCATGTAATGTTGCACTTCTTGTATTGCGACAATTTTATTAAATGAAATGCATGTTGTTTTTCTTAAGTTGTAATGTAAATGCTATATGGGTGGATTATGTGGATATTGAATCTCACAGGTTGCATCCTCTGTTGAATGTAGGGTATGCCTCTTAAGGGTTCGAAGACTTCGGCCCGTCTCTCTTTGGGCGATTCGCTTGCCGGGGTTTCTCCCCTAGGCGATAGCCAGACGGATCCACAGTCAAGCCCATCTCTTTTTGGTACTGGGCCAAACTCTCAGCCAGCTACTGGCCCCGCTGCTGGGCCGACTCCTGTGATACCACCCATGGCTACACCAGTCACACCTTTGGTTCCTGAGCCGAACTGTGCATCTACGTCGACGCCTTATACATCTTCATCTGCTCCGCCTCCTGATAAGTTTGAGTAGATGATGATGTTGATGCAGCAGCAGAAGATTCAGTAGCAGCAGCAGTAGCAGTTTTTGTCTTCCATGGTGGCATCTTTGCTCAGTCGATGGGGGCGACTCCACCTACTTCACCTATGCACCCATCTGGGAGCACTAGTGCTAGCGGCACATTTGAGTGATTCCAGCGCTTACGATCTCCCACATTTGCAGGTTCTCATAGACCCGAGGAGGCCGAGTACTGGATTGACCGCATCTCTAAGATGCTGAGGCCGCTGCACTGTTCTGAGGCTGAGAAGGTTGAGCTTGCCTCCTTCATGTTTGAGAAGGAGGCCAGTTTATGGTGGGACAGTGTTCTCCGCACAGTTGCGGAAAGTTTTGAGTGGACGTGGCAGGCGTTTGAGGCATGCTTCCACCAGAAGTATTTTCCAGTTACGTACCGATACGAGAACGAGAGTGAGTTCCTTCGCCTCCGTCAAGGAGGGATGTCGGTGACTGAGTATGAGAACCGGTTTACTAAGCTGGGTCGTTATACTCCTTTGCTTCTGGGTGATCAGCCGATACGAATGCGGCATTTTTCTAAGGGGTTGATACTTGAGATCCGATCGAAGATGTGCTGTGCTAGCATATCTTCTTATGCTGAGTTAGTGAGCATGTCTCTACAAGCTGAGCAGGACGGGGACAGGTCGTCCCGTATGCGAGCACCTATGGTTCCCACACCGCGACCTGACTTTCCGAGCGCACCATTTCTCGGCAAGAGGCCGCGGACAGATTCTCCTCCGAGGCGTGTAGCGCCGCCCACTCAGCCGATGCGTTCTAACTTGCGCTATTCGTATTGTGGGAAGATTGGGCATTCAGATCGTAATTGCTTTACACGAATGCAGGACAGTGGATTTACTCTACCGCAGAGGATCAGTCGTCCGATGCCTCAGGTTATATCTCCTCCACCCCTTCGTTCAGCGCCAGCTCACCCATCCTTTTGACCTCCTGTACCTCGCTTCAGGTCACCTCAGCGGCCCATGGTTCCACCGCCGAATCGCCCACAGCAGGCTTGAGTTCATGCGCTTATAGTTGAAGCACCTGGGGATGACTTGGCATCGAGATCTTTCGAGGTGACAGCTCACATTCAAGGTATTCCTGTTTCTTTGTTGGTGGATACAGGGTCCACTACCTCTATTATATCGTATGCAGCAGTTAAGCGCCTGAGTTTGGGCATTGTTGCTATGAAGGGAGTGACACTCACTACTGCTATAGGGACCTCATCTGATATTACCAAGATGTGTATGGGTTGTTTGATTGATCTAGGGAGCAGATCAATCCTAGTTGACCTGTTTGTCGTACCTTTATACCATTACGACGTCATTTTGGGTATGGATTGGCTCACGAAGATGCGAGCAGAGATTGATTGTGAAGCTAGGCTGGTGACAATCCATGGACCTAAGGACGAGACATTTACTTTCCCTGTTTAGGTCAGTTACCCTTTCCATTTTGGTTGTTATACTTCTCTGTTGGAGAGTATTGCTAGTTCGGCGCTTGAAAGTAAGCCAGTAGTTCGGGATTTTGAAGATGTGTTTGAGTCGATTCCTGGATTACCCCCTCAGCGTGAGATTGATTTTACTATCGATCTCATGCCTGGTGCGACACCCATTTCTTTGCCCACCTATCGTCTGCCTCCGAGTGAAATGGAGGAATTGATAAAGCAGATAGATGGCTTGTTGAATTTAGGTTTTATTCGGCCTAGTGTGTCTCCTTGGGGAGCACCTGTCCTGTTTATTAAGAAGAAAGATGGTTCCTTGTGATTATGTATAGATTATCGCAGGTTAAATTAGGTGACTATGAAGAACAAGTATCCTTTGCCCAGGATCGATGATCTATTTGATCAGTTGAAGGGGGCACGGTACTTTTCGAAGGTTGATCTGCAGTTAGGGTATCATCAATTGCGCGTCAAGAATGAGGACGTGCAGAAGACCGCATTCAGAACTAGTTTCGGCCATTATGAGTTCCTTGTGATGTCGTTCGGTCTTACGAACGCACCAGCCGTGTTCATGGATCTGATGAAGAAGGTGTTTCGATCATTTTTGTTCTGATTCGTCATTGTCTTTATCGATGACATTTTGATATACTCTACGAGTCGGGAAGAGAATGAGGAGCACTTAAGAGCGGTCTTAGATACTCTCAGGAAGAATCAGCTTTTTGCGCAGTTCAAGAAATGTGATTTCTGGAAAGAGGAAGTCAAGTTCCTAGGACATGTGGTGTCCAAGGAAGGGATAGCTATCGATCTCGCTAAGGTAGCTGCAGTTCAGGACTGGAAGCAACCTGGTTCGATTACTGTGGTGAGAAGCTTTCTGGGTCTAGCAAGCTATTATCGACGCTTCATACGAGACTTCTCGAAGATAGCCCGACCGTTGTCTCAGTTGACACGGAAAGATTTAAAGTTTGCTTGGAATGAAAAGGCGGAGATAGCTTTTCAGGAGCTGAAGGACAAGTTGACGTCCGCCCCTGTGCTAGTATTGCCAGAGCAAGGGGTTAAGTATACGATATATACTGATGCCTCTCGCATTGGTCTGGGTTGTGTCCTTATGCAGAAGGACAGGGTGATTGCATATGCTTCGAGACAGTTGAGGAAACACGAAGAGAATTACCCTACACACGACCTGAAGTTGGTAGCTGTCATTTTCGCTTTAAAGCTCTGGAGACATTACCTCTATGGAGAGGAGTTCAAGCTCTTTTGCAACCACAAGAGCCTTAAGTATATCTTCACGCAGCGTGACTTGAATATGAGGCAACGCCGATGGATGGAAACATTGAAAGACTTTAAGTTCGATGTTTCTTACCATCCGGGCAAGGCAAATCTTATGGCAGACACGTTGAGTCGCAAGAAGGCTATAGAGTTTGTGGCTCCGCTAATGATAGCAGAATGGGACATGATAGAGTTTGTGTGAGACTTTGAGCAGAAACTTACGGTGGAAGAGTCGTATGAGGTTATCGCACACATTCGAGTACAGCCTCTCATTGACGAGAGGATCATTGCAGCTCAAGCAGATGATGAGCTTTTGGCGAAGATGAGAGAGCGGGTTGGTACAGATGAGGACTCCGAGTGGAGTGTTGGTTCAGATGGGGGCCTACGATATCATGGCCGGCTATGTGTCCCAGACATTCTTGACTTGAGACGGGAGGTTCTCGAGTTAGCCCATAATTCTAAGCTTGCGATGCATTTAGGTAGCATGAAGATGTATCAAGATATGAGGAGATCCTATTAGTGGGACAACATGAAGGTTCACATTGCTGAGTTTGTATCTCGTTGTCTCACGTGCCAGTAGGTCAAGGCAGAGCATCGCCGACCTCCTGGACTGCTTCAGCCCATGCCCATAGCGGAATGGAAGTGGGACTTCATCTCTATGAATTTTATTTCAGGGTTACCGAGAATGAAGAAGGGACATGACTCTATTTGGGTGATCGTCGACCGATTGACGAAGTCGGCTCATTTCTTACCGATCAAAGTCACAAACTCTGCAGACGAGTTGGCTAGGTTGTACATCAAGGAGATTGTACGTCTGCACGGAGTTCCCTTGGAGATTGTGTCTGATAGAGACACGCGATTCACATCTATCTTCTGGACTCGTATCCAGGAAGTGATGGGTGTCAAATTAAAGTTCAGCACCGCGTTTCATCCACAGACAGACGGGCAAACGGAACGTGTGAATCAGGTTCTGGAAGACATCTTGCGAGCTTGTGTTTTGGATTTCAAAGACAGTTGGGATGATTGTCTCCCTTATGCAGAGTTCGCGTATAACAACAGCTTCCAGGCAAGTATCGGCATGGCTCCCTACGAGGCATTGTATGGTCACCCATGTAGAGTACCGCATTGCTAGGCAGAAGCTAGGGAGCATAGTTTGATTAGCCCAGAGTTGGTACAGGCGACTTTGGAGAAAGTTGACATTATTCGACGTCGACTTCTGACAACCTAGAACAGGCAGAAGAGTTACGCTGATACGAGGCGGCGACCGCTTGAGTTTGAGGTTGGAGACCATGTATTTCTTAAGGTTTTCCCTATGAAGGGAGTTCTATAGTTCGGTAAGAAGGGAAAGCTCACGCCAAGATTTATTGGTCCATTTCAAATACTGGATCGAGTGGGAGCGGTAGCATACCACCTTGCTTTGCCCACACCACTTGCGGGAGTGCATAACATATTTCATGTTTCTATGCTGAAGAAGTACGTTTTTTATCCTTCGCATATTATCAGTTGGGAGCAGGTGCAGTTGAGCGAGGATGCCACATATGTACTGCGACCGACACATATCCTAGACAGGAAGGAGCAGGTATTGCGTAGCGAGGTCATCCCTCTTGTGAAAGTACTATGGACACATCACAGTGAAGAGGCTACTTAGGAGACTGAAGTTGAGGTCAGAAAGAGCTATCCTCTGATCCTTGAGGAGTATGAGAAGGTACAAATTTCGAAGACGAAATTTTTCATTAAGGGGGGTATATTGTAATGACCCGAAAAATTTCGTGCAAAGACTCGAGTACCACCTCGAATTCCTTAGAAGTTATATGTGGGTTAATTAGCGTTAAACTCAATTGCTTATGAAATTAGTATCAATCACTTTAAATTTGATCTGCAGGACTCAAAACCTGTAGAATCGTTAACGCTATGTTACCCTGAAATCTTGGATTCAACGCTAAATCCAGTTGCTCTCAGGAGTACTTGGAAACTTTGTATCGGACCTGGACCGCGCGTCAAAAGTCTGATAGCATCGATCTTAGACAGTTTTGGTCATCTTGTTGGGCTTGACCATCACCTCAAAAATCAAGTCCAGATGATGTCCTGGGTCGATTTGCTTGAGTCCGGAGTAAAGAGTGTGAGAAAGCTGAGAAATTAAATATAATTTATGAAATCTGAGTCATGTCGCTTGCATGCCGATTCTAAACTTTTTGACCATTGGATTCTGATCCAATTTCACCATCGGATCAGGGAAGATGGCCCTGGCATGTCATAGTGCCGATGGACCTGATCGAGTTTCGGTAACCGTTGAATTGAGAGTGGTCCGCCACGGCTGATCTGTAAATCCAATTGGTACGAAAACTCAGCCTGACCTAGATCCATGGTCAGTGAACTTAAGTCCGACCGCACTTGGAGAAAGGACCACCAGAAGTGTCCCGTTGGACCAATATAGACTTGATTTGGTTATAACCTAAGTATACCTTGGCCCTGGGGCTATTTTCATCCATTTTAGGCCTATATAAAGACCTTAAAACCCTCACTCTCTATTTCATACGAATTTTCTAACCCTAGCTAAAAGAGAGAGAGGAAAAGAGAGAGAAAGTGAGAGGGAAGTTGGTGAATCATCTTGAGATTCTTTCTTGTTACTCTGTATCCCTAAACCATCACTTTTGTATCGTTATTCCGGTGATTCTAAGTTTCTTCTTGGGTAAGTTAATCAAACCCTAGCCTGTTTTAGAGCTTAGACTTGTCTAAGTGTTGATGTAGCTCTTTTCTATTCATGCCTTAGGTTTTCTAGTCGCCATTGACGAAGACTTATCGTCTGAATGAGATCTGTGCACTTTTTCTGGTTTAAGGTGCGGACTATATTCGTATAGGTTATGGTTTTCAAGGCTTTCAATGTTGAGTAATGGTTTATTATTGTTGTGCACGCAATTTCATATGCCAACTGTGATGTTTATTTTGCGTTCCTGATATATATGAGTTATATTGAGATTTGTGTATTCTATGTATATGTAGGAAGTATCTTATACGTATAAAATATGAACATGTGTTTGCCATGATTAATTGTCGTGTACTTGTGCTAGTTGTATGTGTGTCAACTCCTTGGTAAAAGGAATTGTCCAAATGTGTTTTATCACCAACATACGTCATGTATATTGGACTATGTAGTCTAAGTGTTTGTAGAAATGTCTGAATGGTTAAGTGTGCAATATATTAACCTATTATGGGTGTTGAAAAAAGATTCTCAACTATCGTATTGGTGTGTATGTTTTCCTACATGCAATTTACATCCTTTGTTGTTTAACTTCAAGCACTACTTATGTGTAATTCATGTTAAGTTGATATTCTTCAAATGCTCACATACTATATGATTAGCATAGTTGTTCCATTACTGTTCTAAATTGTTAGTATGAATATCTGTTATAATTGAAGATGTTTGGGACTATGGAATAGTCCAGGAAATCAGTAACGAGCTTGAATTTGTGGCTGAGGTTGTTTTTGCCACGTAGGACGTGTTTGACAAACCCGAGTCGTATTAGGGTTGTCAGTAGTGGTTTGGCCACACGGGGTGTTTGTGCACTCTATGTCGTTCAACTCAACGTGCGCTTATGCTAGTCGAGTGCGTCAAAGTAACCCGATTGTCCCGGTGGATGTACACCATGTATGAACGCTATTGCTTGAATTTAGGGTACCAAACTTACCAATGCAATCCTGTTAACCATTATACCTTGATCTGCCAAGACTCATGAGCCGGACATGGTGGTATGGGTCACCATGGTCGAGCTGTCGGCCTACGCTGAGGTGACGAGCCTCCCCGTAGTGACCAGTGAGCACACCAGACTCATGTGCCGATTATGGTGGTATGGGATACTATATTCGTGCTGTCGGCCTACATTGATTGGTGACGAGCCCTTTGTAGTGACCTCGAGCATACCTTACTACTGCATTAAGGCGACGAGCCTTAGGGTAGTAACTAAGGTATGATAGGCATGCATTGATTGGTGACGAGCCCTTTGCAGCGACCTAAAACCATATAATCATATGAGATTGTCTAGGACTAACGACCCTAGAATGGATCACTGTTTGGAAAGTGATATGAGGAAGGTACCTTAGCTTCCCAATCCTACTGTATGAAAAGGACTAATAACAACTTGGTAATCATGTTCATGCACCGCATTGCATGTGCGTTGGAGTTGTTGGCACTGCGGGAGGTTGTCATGCGTACCGCAAGATGAAGACGCTGAGGGAGTGCGGGCGAGAGCATGCATCATTCCTACATACATCCTTGCATTAACAAGAATAATTAGGACGTGTTTGATTGTATTGCCTTATCATTACTGCTTGATTGATTTGATAACATGTTAACTTTTACTGTATAGTTCCACTGAGTTGATCACTCACTCCCACATTCTGGGACGGTGTTTCAACACCAACCAGACTCTGTCTTAGATGCAGATGATGACGCGACCCCTGAGGCAGAGCAGGAGTATGAGGATGATGAGGACGTGTTTTCTTTTATGCAGTTCTCAAGCGGGTTCATGTAAGCCATGTCCTGATATGTGGAGATTCTGGGTTTTCTTTGTAATTGTAATAGATGATGTCATTTTGATACATATATTTTGAAAACAACACTTGTAATTATGACCTGGCAGAGTATACGTATTTCAAGGACTTGCACATGTACACATATGTTTCTTTAAGTCTTCCGCTTGCGTCTTTCACTTATCCCTGAATTATGTTTGCAGTTTGGCTTAATCTATTCCATGTTTTATGTACTCATACAGACAACATACATCCATCATTAAATATGTTGCATAAGTGATGTTTTGAAACTCGGGAGCTAAGTTATGCTCGACCCTCGAATTTCAGGGGGTTACAGACAACCTTTAGGCTTGATTTTATGGATGATCTTGGAAGGGGCTTGGTCTAAGAGTTGTATGACCCATTTAGGTAGACCCCACCCTGATGAAATGGTGATTTATTTCCCTTTTTATTATCTTTTGGGATGGTTTGGACAGCAACATGTTGCTGTCTAAATCTGTCTGGACAGATTTTGGGCCAACTTGAGGCCAGGATTTGGTGCTTTTGGTTGGAAATTTTATAGCAAGTAAAATAAGATTTTTGAATATGTATATCTTACCTATAAGCATGACAAATTCCAGCCCTAATTGACCTCATTTGGGTCCCCAAAAGGGTAGGCCAATATGGGTACTTGCTGAAATTTCTGCTGTAATTCCAGCAAGGTTGCAATTTGGAAATGTAAGATTATAAAATAATTTCTGATCAGGTAGGCTACTTTGGTGGACCCTACCTTGTACTACATATATGTGGGGAGGTTTAAATTCAATTTTCCCAATTTTTGGACTTCCAGGGCCCACCCATTGGGTGTATAAGATGGGATCAGCAACTTTTCTTTTAGCAGCAGATTTTTTTAGGGATACCATGCTGTCCATAAATTGCATGTGTTAAATAAAACATTTTTACAATCCCAAAAATTCTAAAATTTTTTAGGAGAGTGTCCCACCCATGGTAGGAACTAGCTGAAAAATTTTAGAACCAATGGACCCTATTTGGGCATCCAAAAGGGTGGCCCAACATACTGGATTGCCAAAAATTTCTGTTGTACATTCCAGCAGCATAGTCCCATAAAAATAAAATTTTAAAAATACTTTCTAAAAAGGTGGGCCATATTTCTGAGTCTCACCTTGTTTTATACTTAATGACTGACCTTAGGTCCAAATTTCAGAAATTTTAGAGGCCCAGAACCCACCCATTGGATGGCCCAAATTCAGCACAGTTATATACCAGCAATATTCCACCCGGTACAGATTGTATTATTCAAATTAATTAAAATATTATGGGTATCCTAAAATCATAAAAATTTACAAAGAAGTGGAAAACCCATGGTGGAACCCACATACCAAATTTTAGGGCCAATGGACTTTTTTACACACTGTGGAAAGGGCCGGACTGGCCAACCACGTTGGGACGTCTAGGTCAGTACGATTATCTGGATAGACTATTTTGTTTAAATTAATTAAAATAATTAAAAACATCCAAAAATTCTGCAATTTTGTGAGAGTACGACCCACCCATGGAAGTGTCACCCTACAAAATTTTAGGCTTAATGGACATTTGAGCTGACCGTGGAGCAGCCTGCAAATTTGGACCATTTTTGGGCCAGAAACCCCAGGCCCATAGGGCTGCCTGCACATGGGACATCCCTGCCTTAGGCTACTGCTGGGCCTGCATTCCAATGGCCTGGCCCATTTGATATATGTGTTGCATATCCTCTCTCATCTAGTGGGGCCCAGAGTGATGTGTGTGGGCCATCAGGGATTAATTATACTAAGAAATACTTCTATTGTTGGACTCCAACCAACCCAGAAATTTGGGTGGGCTGGAATTTGGCATTGAGCCCAATAATTGTTGCCTATAGATGTTCTTTTGGGGCAATATGGCCCACTAGATTTGACGACGATTTAAGTCAGTGTCTTACCATCTTAATTTTATATTTTTCTTAAGCTTAATTAGTGCATAATTAAAGGCCCATCCCAAATGGGATTCTTCTTGGGCTAGTCTCTTAGTTAAGTATGGGCCTTATAGCCTTGGTTGGGCTGAAACTTTTGATAGGCCCATTGAACCCTTGGGTCCTATATTTACCATGTCGTTGTGATGGGTCTTATGGGCCAAATACTCAAGTAGTTGGGCCCCTGTTTGCCCACTATAATAAATCCATATTTGGGCCGAGATGTGAGGCCCAACTTACTTGTGTTAAAAATATAAGGATTTTCCATATATTGGGATAATGGGGTGCCCATTAGGCTCACCACAATGAGTGAACCCATGACCCTTATGGTTGGGCCCTAACCTTACTTAAGGGCCCACCAGGTTGCCTATGTTTGGGGCTTTGTGTATGACCCACTAGGCCATGGATCGATTGTGCCTTAAGACCATTCTTTGCATATGTAGTAGGCTACCTTTTGGGACCCAATTGAGGTTTTATGTCCTTCTTGGTGGCCCTAAGGTAAACCCATAGAGGCCCTTATAGGTGATTGAAGGCCCACCTTGGGCCTGGTTAGGACTGTTCCTCCTTAGGATTTTGACTCTCTTAGTTCGTGGGCAATCCCAAAGTACTAGGCTCCCACTATAGGATTTTTCTTCTCCTTAAAATACCTGTCTATGTTCCTAAACCTTAACCCTCCTTAGGACAGAGGAATACATTCTACAGGTAGCACACTTACATCATTACGACCCATATGCATCATCTGTATGAATTGATTGTATTGTATGCTGCTCATTGAGGGATGGAGTTTCTCCTCTTGTACACATTGAGTGCCGAAAACTTGTGCATGATCTGTGTGTGCGACTCATGCATTGGCATCGCATTTCATGATGATACTGCCCTTGTTTCATCCGGGCCTTGCCTCCACAGGGACATTTGTGGATGACCGCATGTGTGGACACCGAAAATATTACTTGAGCATACCGAGTGCATAGGATGCCCATGGGTGAAATTCCTAAAACTTCCATGGTACTAAGGGTCTACTCCAACGCCGTGACCGGGTGAAATATATGAGTACACGAGGACCTTATACCGTTAAGTCACGACTCCCACTGTCGTGTAGTCGGTTGGATAGGGGTGTGGCCTTACCTGCCTGGTGTGAGGAGGCTTTACTAGGCTGAGTCTGACCAGCTCGTAAATGGGTCTGCCACCGTCAGGCCTTACTAGTGATTGGCTATCCACAGGCGGGCAGTGAGGTCCCTTACGCTTGTTTGACTGTGTGGGGTCTGTAGAGCGACAGTCATTCAGTAGTGTAATGGACCCCAGTGATTTCCTTATGATTGAAAATATACTTGAAATATGGTTTGGTTATGAGCACTGGCATTACTTGCATCGCATTAGCATTGGTTGTACAAGTCCCTTCATGCATTGCCTTGGTATGGCTCCTAGTACTCATTGCATGGTATTTATGATAAGCCTTAGTAAGGATAGTGATATTCTCATTGAGCATGTTCTTTTCTCGTATCTCCTACTATTCTTCTGTGTACCATTGTCACACACTTTCACTACCATCTAAGCTTCTATAAGCTTATGCACGATTGATGCGTGTAGGAGCCTCTAGGCAGGCATCGTATCAGCAGAGCGTGGAGTAGAGTTAAGCAGTGATGACTCCAGTGTTACTGATTCTCTCTCTTTTCTTATTACCTTATGTATGTTCTTTTGAACCTGATGTAAACTTGTAAAAGTTCAAATTCATAGTGGATTTTGCGATGTATGCCTTTGTTATTCTCAGATGTACTTGTTGTGATCTTGGGTATGTTCATATTGGAAAATGATTATACTATTATGGAAATCCTTCTTGTAGAATTTCAGGATCGAAACCTGCCTCAGGAGCCAAGAATGGGGTATTACGGAGGCTGTTGCGGCTAGAACCGGCCATTGGGTTCCTTGTAAGTCCTGTTACCGAGTCTAGGGAGTGACAGGAGTTGGTATCAGAGCATAAAAAGTAATTCTAGAATGACTCAGGATAACATCGCATGTCTGCTAAGAACATAGGACAAGTAGTGTTCCGAGATTCTTCCCTTCACTCCGTATAGAACCTATAATTATTCTAATTCATTGCGTTGTCATTATTTTGTAGATGATAAAGCGTGGACGTGGTGCGTGTGGTCATGGCACCCGTGGTCGTGGCGCACTTGGTCGTGGTGCCCGTGGATAAGGCGCCCGAGGTACCCATCCTACTCAAGCACATCTTGCTCCCGTTGTTGAGGATACAATTCCAGAGGTCTCGATCCAGCCTGTTCCTCCAGTTGCTCCAGTTCCCCTGCCTATTCCTTCACCTCAGCCTGCTGTTCCGGCTACAGAGGCACCAGTTGCTCTGGTTCCCCCACCTATTCCCCCTCCTTAGCCTGCTATTCCAGTTACTAAGGCTCCTGCTCTGTCGGCCTCACCTGTGCCTCCGCCTGAGGCGAGTGTCACCCTACCTTTCCGATAATACCGATAGGAGCTGAGAATTTTCAGCAGTTAATGTAGCTTGTTGCCACCGCATTACAGACCTATCAGCCTGTTACCGCTGAGGTTTCTGGGCAGTCTAACTTACCGCGTGCTAGTGCGATAGCCCGAGAGTTTCGGCAGCATGATCCCCCGAGGTTTAGTGGTGACCCTGACCCTTCTGTTGCCGAGGCTTGGCGCACTGAGGTTGAGAGGATTTTTTATACTATTCAGTGTCCTGCGAGTCAGAGAGTATCCCTTGCGACATATCTTCTTCAGGGTAAGGCCCGTCACTGGTGGTCATCCGTATTTAGGATGGTCGGGGCTCAGTTCATTTGGACATGGGAGGAGTACGTGACCTGTTTCGACCAAAAGTTCTTCCCTAAGCATGTTCAGATCCAGCGGGCTATCGAGTTTGAGACCCTAGTGCAGGGTGATATGACTATATCTCAGTATGAGGCCCATTTCTTGGCCTTGTCTAGATTTGCTCCTCATCCCACCAGCGATGAGAAGATGAGGGCCCATCATTTTGTGACTGGGTTGCGTCCTGCCCTTTGTACTCGTGTGGTTGGGCATTATTTGGAGACGTTCGACCAGGTCGTTCATTGAGCACTGGTTTATGAGGAGGACTGGGCTTATGACCCAGAGGTTGAGAGAGCAGAGTTCCGGTGGAGGCCGAAAAAGGAGAGCATCAGCCAGCAGTTTCAAGTAGCTCCGTCAGCAGAGATGGAAGGGCATATCAGGATTTCAGTAGCCCATGGTTCAGACAGTAGCTTCTTCATCATTATTAACACCGCTAGTTGTTTCATCTTCTGGCCCCTTTTCCAGCGTTTGCTTCGGCTGTGGACAGGCCGGACATCGGAGACGTGAGTGCCCTCTCCTCATTCAGTAGCAAAAGCCACCGCAGTTACCCCCTCCTCGTCCTCCTTAGTAGCAGCAGAGAGCACAGCTTCCACCCGTCTCTCCTAGGGCTCCTCCTCAGCAGCAAAGGCAGCCAGGCAGACCTCCTCAGTAGAGACAGCAGTAGCAGAGACAGCAGCAACCGCAACACCAGCAGAGGGGATATCCGTATGTCCGATCCTTGAGTCCAGTGTGTATAGCAGCCCAGCAGGCACAGACTCAGGACCTTCAGTCTTCCGGGTTGCTTCCCCTACCAGCTCAGGGCTGCTTTTATTCTGCACAGCAGGCGCCATGCTAGGACCCGCAGTCATCGACCAGTGGAGTCGTTGAGAGTATTCTTCTTGTTTCTACTTGTATTGCTCATGTTTTATTTGATTCTAGTGCCTCTCATTCTTTTATGGCCAAGCAGTTTTGCCGATCGACCGGTATTCCATCAAAGTCCGTGTCCGAGGCCTTGGCCATTTTGACTCCCATGGAAAAGTCTGTGGTATTGACCCGTCGCTGCCCTTCTTGCCTGGTGTTAGTGAGCAAGATGTTCCTTCCTGTCGATCTGTCCATGATGCCGATGTCGGGTTTTAATGTTATTCTGTGTATGGACTGGCTTACAGAGTATGGTGTCATCTTAGACTATGCTGTGAGGACAGTTACGTTTCATATTCTAGGCTTGCCAGTATTCCAGTTCATCGCCGAGCCCAGAGGGGAGCCGTTATCTAGTTTCTTGACTTCAGTCATTACGGATTCTATGGCAGAGAGTATTGAGCAGCTGCCAGTTGTTTGTGAGTACTCGGATGTGTTTTAAGAGATCCCAGGTTTGCCTCCACGTCGGCATGTGGAGTTCCAGATTGATTCGGTGCCCGGTACTATGCCCATCTCGAAGGCCCCCTATCGGATGGCACCTTTAGAGTTGAGGGAACTGCAGGAGTAGTTGGATGTGTTCCGGGAGTTAGTTTTCATTCATCCCAGCAGTTCGCCTTGGGGAGCCCCGGTATTGTTTGTGAAGAAGAAGGATGGTTCGTTGCGACTATATGTAGACTATCGCGAGCTCAATAGAGTCACCATCAAGAACCGATACTCGCTTCCCCATATTGATGATCTGTTCGATCAGTTGCAGGGTGCAAAGTTTTTTTCCAAGATAGAATTGCGTTCCAGTTACCATCAGATTCGGGTCCGAGAGGAGGAGATTCTGAAGACGGCTTTCCAGACACGCTATGGTCACTTTGAGTTTCTGGTCATGTCATTCGAACTTACTAATGCGCCCGCCGTATTCTTGCAGCTGATGAACGAGGTTTTCCGGCCGTTCCTCGATCAGTTCATGGTGGTATTCATTGATGATATTCTTGTATATTCCAGGACCCGAGAGGACCATGCTGAGCACCTGTGGATTGTGCTTGAGACTCTCCGTGCCCACCAGATGTATGCGAAGCTGGAGAAGTGTGAGTTTTAGCAGGAGCAGATGAAGTTCCTCGGTCACGTGGTGACGAGGGAGGGTGTCTCTATGGACCCCTTGAAGGGTGATGGATACAATCCTTTCCCTTTACCAATTTTAAGAGTGACGCATGCTTGCACTCTCTATTGAGTTGGCCTTTTGCTCCTCACCCCTTATTTTATTGAATTAGCCTATTTCCCATTCTTCTCTTTTATTGAGATAGCTTAATGCTAATTTTCTCGTTTATTAGGTTAGCCATGTGCTACCTTCCTTTATAACTTACATATGTGTCTTGGAATTCTAAAACTCACATGGTTCGATTTATTTCCCTTTGATGCAAGTGATGTGTTAAAAGATCTCACAACTAGTGATTCAAATATTTTATTGTGGACACAATGCGCTCTAGGTAGTGAACCTTTTGGTCGACGCGTAATTCCATGAATTTTAGGTAGTGGTGCACAAATCGATGTAAGTAATCCCTAATGCATGTTACATCACTTCAGGGATTGGATGTCATAAATTGTCACTTCATGAACAAATCGTGTCACACAATTCATCTGATTCATGTGTTGTGCCGCCTTAAGGTGTTCACGTAAATCCATGGTAGCATTAGACAAGCCAGCGAATCTTCGTATTGTGAGAATGCGGGGTGAGCCGGGTTTTCTATGAATTATATTTCACATTGTGATGATCACTATGTTTGATGGACCGCATATACTTTGCTAGGCATGCATTCATACATATATTAGTTGCGCATACTGATACCACTCGTAGTGGTGGAGTAAGATACGTATTAGAACCCTTACATTATTCTTATGAATCTCTTGAATTATTATTAATTTTAAAGGAAAACCAACACTATGAGTAGGGCATTAACCCTCTCCAACCATACAAATGATGCATGTTATGTACAGATTAAAGATACAGATAACGATCTCCCTAAGGAAGATTATTCTAAATAAAGGAGGAGATAGCTTTGTGTTTAGTTTTATTTATTTTTCGTTGCACGCTTTGAATAATGTAATAAGCTCCCATTTGAGAGGGCATTAGAAAGTTAAACTCTTTTCACTCTAATGAAATAATAAATACAGTCGATTTTATTCTCTTAATGGTTACCTTCATGAATGTAACTGGATGTGATATAAATGAAAAGAAAAAAAAAACAAGGTGAGATTTTAAAGCATCTAATTTTTACGTTATTAACACCCGAAATTCTTGGGTACGAGTATGTACTCGGGCCATAAAAATTCAGGGTGTTACACGTGTAGTGTACATATATATATATAACTAATTTTCTAAAGTGTAATCCTACCTATCACACTCGACCTAATCTTGATCTCTCTCCCTCCCTCTCCTCCTCTCAAGAGCCTGACAGCCACCACCACCACCAACCACCAAGCCACCCTCCTCCTCATCTCTCTCTGTCCTCTCTACTCCCTCCCTTATCTCTTGAGCCCAACAACCACTCATCTTGAGCCCGACAATGCTGCAACAACTCGTCAGGACGATCTGCACCCACTCGGCACTGCATGATCAAGGTAATTTACTAAAACCTATAGTTTTATTTTATTAATTTTTAATTTGAAGGGTTTATGAAATTGGGGTCGGGTATGGTTGAAATTAGGTGTGTTTGGGCTAGCTGTGGTGCGCGTCCGAGCTGACTCGACTGTAATCGTGGTGGGTGTGGACCATGTGGTGCGGTCCGGCTAGCTGATGGTGTGTTCGTACTAGTTACAGTGTGTCTAAACTAGTTGTCGACCGTGTGGTTAATCCGGGCTAGCTTAGGTGCGGTTGAGCTGGCTATGGTGCGACCGTGCTAGCTCAGCTGCGGTCGTGCTAACTGTGGTGAATCCAAGTTAGCTCGGGCTAAGAAATTTCTAAACCTAAATCTAAATGCTAACCCCTAAACCTTATACCCTAAACATACACCCTAAACCTAAAACCTAAACCCTAACCCTAACCTTATACCCTAAACCTAAAACCTAATCCTTAAACCCTAAACCTAATCCCTAAACCCTAAACCTAATCCCTAATCCCTAAATCATAAACCTAATCCCTAAACCCTTAATCCTAAATAGCTAATGTGTTTTATTTTTTACAATTAAACAATTAGTGGTTTATTTTTGTGAATCGTGGATTACATTGATTATTGCTTACCTTATTATTGTGCATTAGATAGTTAGCCTAATGTATAGATTACATTGCTTATTGCTTAACTTATTATTGTGCATTAGATAGTTAACCTACTGTGGTTTACTTTTATGAATTAGACAATTATTTTCTCATTTAAGGATTTATATGTGGCTATACATAGATATAGTATATTTTATGGCATAGAAATTGCTTAAATTAACCCATTTTGGACAGTTCAATGTTAGATAGATATTATGCTTTTACATAACCTATTTAAATGCTTATACCTGTTTTGCACTCCATCTCCCCATTTCTCTCTAGATATGTTTCTTCCTTTGTATTTATTATGTCAAATATCTTCGCATTACTTAGATATTTGGCATGGGAATGAAATTGAAGATCAACTTATCTGGAGAAACATGGGGAGATGTCGGAATTTCAGCGTGATCGTTTAAATGAGAATATGAAAATATTACAATCTATCCAACCTTAGATGGGTGACTAATTTAGGGTTTAATATCAACTTTTAAAGAATTATAGTGCTAATTTAATTTAGTATCTTTCAATTAGTAGATGATTAATAAGGAAATTTTCAATACCCCTGACAGCTTGTCAGTAACTTTATCGATGATCTTGGATGAAGGATTAGGTCTACAAGATGAAGAGGTGCCCATTGATATTAGTAACTCACAGTTAGAGTTGGTTATTAAGTCGAGTCAGACCGGATTAGGTCCAACTCGACTCAATCCGGTGTTTGCAAGTACTTGACCCGAACTCGATCCGATTCGGGACCGAGTCCAACAGGGCTAACTGGATCCGATTCAGGATCGAGTCCAACAGGGCTGACTCAATCTGAACCAATTCCTTGCTCGCCTGACCCGAACCGAGTCCAACTCGTCAAGGAAACTAAGTCGAATTAAGTTGAGTCTATCTGGCCGATTCAGACTGGGCTGAGTCAAGTCGAGCCAACAACTATTGTGTTAAGAAGGAAGCATGAGGGGAATCGAGAGAGAGAGAGGGAGGGAGAGAAAGGAGGAGAGAGAAGGAGAGGAGGGAAATTAGGAGAGAAAGAGGGAGAGAAAGGAGGAGAGAAAGAAGGAGAGGAGGGAAATTGGGATAGAAAGAGGGAGAGAAAGGAGGGAAGGAGAGGAAGTCAGCTCGGGCCAAGAGTAGGGTTAGGGTTCGGGTAGAAAAAGGGTAAAGGTTAAAAAAGAGTAAAATCTGAATTTATACTACCTGATTCTGGTCCAGATCGAATCCAACTGGATCGGATCGAGTTATTATATGACCTGAACTTGACTTAGTTTGGCGTCGGATCCGAGTGGGTCTACTCGATCAGACTGGACCCTGGCTTTCAGTTCGGGTCAGATCGGATCTAACCAGTTTGGTCAAGTCAGATTCGATGAGTCAGGTCAGATCCTTCCCACCTCTAATCACGGTCACAAAGTTCAGTAAAAGCAAAGAGAGAGAGAGAGAGAGAGAGAGAGATCGGTGGTGTGGGAAGATTTTAAAGAAGTAACCATAAAAAAATGACATGATGAAAATACAATGTAAGTACTGCAAGGCTCAGTATGCTAAACAAAAATATGGGTCAATCACAACTTTGAAGAAACACCTTTGAAGTGTCATAAAAAAGTGAGAAGCCAGACCTCAGGCCAATAGACACTTTTATTTATTTGGTGGATTCGTCATAAGGTAACTTGTCTACCTATAAGTATAACATAGACCATGTGAATGAGTTGACTGATGGATTTATTATTACAAATAAAAAACTATTTCATATGGTAAAGATTCCATCTTTTATCGAAATAGCCAGAGGCCTTAACCCGAAATACGAGAAGGTCTCTCATACAATAATAAAGAGAGTGTGCATGAAGATATATGCAAATGAGAAGGTCAAGTTGAAAGGACAATTAGCATCGGTTTCTGGAATCAACCTGACATCAAATTTATAAACGACATCCAATCAATGAAAGAGGCATATGTCACTAACTACTCACTAAGTTGATATTGAATGAAGGCTCTATAAAAGAGTTATAAACTTATATTATCTTGTTCTTCCTAACACTGGTTTGATGATTTTAGACAGCATCTGCGAATGCCTTATGAAGTGAGGCATGGAGAAGAAAATTTTCCCAATAACTTTAGACAATGCATCTGCAAATGATAGTATGATAACAAATTTGTGGAACCAGTTTACGGCCATCAGTGACTTGTATTTTGGTGGAAAAATATTTCATGTTAAGTATTGTGCCCACACCCTAAACTTGATTGTACAAGATGGGCTTTAAAAAATTGAGTGATTGAGAACATAGGAGAGAGTATGAAGTACATACGGGGATCACCTTCACGATTAAATACATGCAATCAAATCATGAAATGGTTAAATTTATCATTTCAGAGAACAATGAAGCTGGATGTCATGACACGTTGAAATTCAACCTACGAAATATTGGATTCAGCAATAGTTTTCAGAGATGCATTCTCTCACTATACAGAGCGTGATAGTGCGTATCAATAGTTGCCTTTTGATTATGATTGGATAAGAGTTGAAGCAATTCATAAGTTCCTTTCACTTTTTTATGACACAATGAAGATATTTTCATGAAGCAAGTATCTAATAACAAATATATTTCTACTACAACTTTAGAGAGTTAAAAAAAATTTTGCACAGAAGTTATAGTGGACCAAACTTTATATAATGATTATGTGTAAACGGTAAATTTTTTATAAGTATTGATCTAAGTGCAATCTAATAAAGGTTGTTATAGTCATTCTTGACCCTTAATATAAGATGTTCATTGTTATATTCATTCTTAAAAAGTTGTATGGTAAGAAGAGTGCCACTGAGGTTGATAATATTCGTGATGCAGTTAAAGATTTGCACAATTTTTATATAAAAATTTTGCAGGCCGTAAAAGACAACACCGCATGTCAGATTCCTCAAGTAGGTTATAGTTCTAATCTTGTTACACTGTGAAAGAAGATTGATGATGTCATGCCTTTCATGGCACAAGATGAGAATCGAACATAGACAACCCAAATAGAACTTGATCACTATCTCAAGGAGCCAATTGTAAAATAAAAAGCGAAGAATTTGATGTTTTAGACCAGTGGAAGTCGAAAGCTCATGAATCACACTATCATGTTCTCTAATTAATGGCATAAGACATATTATCAATTCCAATTTTAACCATAATGTCAGAATCTACTTTTAATGCGGAGAGTAGAGTCATGAATAAGTATCAAAGCTTACTAACACCGGAATCGGTTGAAGTGCTCATTTGTACACAGGATTGGTTGCATCCAATCTGCGGAAAGGAGAACTCTGTTGATGAGGAGTTCGAGGAAAAGGAGAGTGAGAAGCAAGATGGGACAGTACCTGCAACAATTGATGAAGCATGATAAGACACTGTCTTTGATTTCCATTGCATTTGCTTATGACAATTTAACATTTATTATTTATGGACTTGAATTATAACATTTGATGAGTGGATGGATATTTTTTATACTTATCACTTATCAGCTTATGTATTTGTATATCCTGTGACTACAAATTAATGGGTTAATTCCCTTGATATTTATGATTGTTCATCTAATGGCACTCTTGTGTTCTTTCAGAATAGAAATTAGTTTATTCTCTTGATCTTGTGAAATTGTGGTAATGACCGCTTTAGTTGAAGTGGGAATATGCCAAGATGTCCTAGAAGGGGGTGAATAGGACTTTTTAATATTTTATGATGATTAAAAACCTATCAACCCTATCCTGAACTAATATGCAAATAGCAGGATTTCTTTAGTGTAACTCTAATGGCTTCCAAGCCAAATAGAGGATCCAATCATAAGACTAATTAAAACATAAATAAGATGTATAACATAGTTCATGATGGAAGTGACTGTGTGTGAGGTGTGATTCTACTTAGTTTCAGATAATCATGCACACATGCAATATGAGAACATTAAGAGAATTCACATAAGTAGGAAAAGTAAATAGCAATCTCAACCACAGTCATTTTTATAGTGGTTCGACTACGTGTTTACTCCACTTTCGGCGAACGCACTCAACCCTTAAGTGTACCGGATCTCACTAAAGGAGGTTTCGAATTAGGTTCACCTCAAACCAGTACAACCTACACCAGGCTAACTCTAACGTGTCTTCACGAGATACAAGTTTATGCCCCACACAGGAGCAAGGGTCAGCACACAGCACCGAGATTTTAGACCATACAAGTCAAGGATCTGCACAAGGAACCTATCAGTTTATGCCCTACACAAGAGCAAAGGTCAACACACAATACCTAGTTTTTAGACCACACAGGTTAAGGACCTACACAAGGACTTAAGTTTATGCTCTCCACAGAGCAAGGGTTAACACACAGCACCACCACATACTCTCCCATCAGAGGCCTCCTATGAGGACTTGAAAGTGGTGAGAAGAACCTTTAACCCAATCTTATAAAAGGAATGATCAAAAGGGTTTTTAGACTCTAATGGCTTACAGATAAGTAGATGAGCCCCATTTAGCACGTTGATGAAGATCTCCTCCTTTGATGACGAAGAATCTTCAGCTCCCTTGAACATCAACACAGATGATGCTCCAATGTAAGGCGATAAGTTGGGTCAAGGTTATGTTAGAATCTAACTCTATTAAATATTTTCCTATTTGAGAAACAGAGTTATTCCAATCATTTATGCATTCAAGGTATCCCAGCTCAATGATTTGCTATTAAAGTGGTAGCTATAGGATCCTTGAATGCAGAAGTTCATTCCCCAATCCACTCTATTGAATATCAATGATGAGGGTGGATTGGAGAATGAACTCTCATGAGAGAAAAAGGCTTAGGGTATATGATTTGGATTAAATACTCAAAAGCTCTATCATTTTCTCTGTGAACAACCAAAGGCAAGCTCTCATTAAATAGGCAAAAAGTTCCAACGGAAATAAAACAGTCATATTTTTTACAAAGTTCGATATCATCAAGTGTATACTCTACATACCATCGAATGACCGCTCGATGACATGAACTCAAGTTGTCAAATGCTTTTAACCCTTTTTTCCAACTAGTCGAGGAAATCGAACACTCTTCAATGTCATCAGATTTCGAACTTCGATTTCATCGATGCAAGGTTCGATTCCTCCACATTTGAAAATATGAGAGCAGACTTACCTTTGAAGCATAACAGGTATTTGATATGATCGAGCATCCCTCGATTTCATCAGAATTTGAATGTCGATGATATCGATAACAGCGTCGATTTATCGATATTTTCAAGGAATTTTCTTATAAGCTTGTTGGACAGTTTGTGTCCTATTTTGATGACATCAACCTGGTCTCCATATGATCGATACTTGAATATCGATTTTATCGAGTGATCCTCGATACATGAAAGATTTTATCTGAAAGTTTGCTAGATAGTTTTGTGTCCCAATCCGATATCATTGAAAGTCCGTCAATATCATCAAGGTTTGAATTTCAAGGATATCGAGGCTCTCTTCGAGATATCAAGAATCACATAATTTTCCTTAATAGCATACTGGACACAACTGACCAAATGTCGATGTTATCAAGACTTCTCGATGAACTCAAGATTCTAAATTTGATGATATCAAACATGCTATCAAGTCATCGATAATTTAGTCCAGAATTCATTGAAGTTGCTGGACATCTGAAATCCTCAATTCGATAATATCGAGTAAGTTTCGAGGACATCGACAGCAAATTTCGATTTCATCAAACAACTTATCGATAAATTGACAAAGGTAGAAAACTTAGAGTTTTTCCTAATTTTACAAAGTAGTTTTCTCACCTCAAACCCTAAGATGTTCTATGCATTTTTTAAGGGTTTTATATACTTGGTGTCTTGGGACATGGGATGTGAGGCTAAGGTTTACCTTTGATGAGTTCGGGCATACATCCTGTTGAGGTAGACACTTGAACAATCTTCCTATGGGGCTCACTTGTCTTGCTGACTCAACACTCACGCTAATTGACAAACCAGGGCACTTTCAATATCCCCCTTTGTCAATTACGTGACAAAACACCTGAAGTCCTAGAACAGCATCTAGACCAACACCCTAAATTGTGTTTACATGAACTTTACACAATTTTACAATACTATTGAGTTCACACACACGACTGTATCATTCAGTAGTAGCTACTCCCCCTATCTTCTTACAGTTGCTCCCCCTAACACCTGTACCATCATCATACATGAATACACACAATTTTTTGTTGTGGTTGGATTTGTTCTCCCCCTTTTTGTCAGTCATTGGCAAAGGGCAATATAGCAATACTAGTTAACTAAAGTTGAAGCATAAAGATATGGGAGAACTAATAGAGACTGAGATAGTTCAATGCATAACAGATAACGACATCTCTAATTTTAAGGAAACCATTTGTGCATACCAGGTCAAAGGAGAGTTGTGATTTTAATAGAAAATAGTAGTGTAGCTTTAAATGACATAAATCACATACCAATTCTCAATTGTTAAGGAATATGTAAGAGAAGACAATCACAATTCATACCAACATTTCATAGAATTTCATGCATAATTGAGAGCAAAGAGATATGGCAGCAAAGATATATGAATTATAAATCAGCCATTAACAAAAATATCCAAAATAAGAACTGCCCAAGCTTGGCAGTATTGCAACATCTATCCCAAACCAACAAAACCAAATATCTAACCCAACCATGAGCTTACAAAAAAAAAAGTTTTTTGCTCATGCGGAAGATATCTATAAACCATTCCCCAAAAAAAAATGTTAAACTTTTCATGTTAGCTAGCACCACATGCACTCATAAGATCGCAGGGCATTCCAAAAAGATATCCATGCCCAAACGTCACGATGAGTATTTGGTGTATGTGACGGCACAAGGACTCTCAATACTATGGTGAAGGGGCTGATGAAGATGGTGTTGTATCGTCTCGTCGGCATGTTATCAGATTGACCAATTGCTACACCGACTGCTGTATGCTAGACATCATCTTCTCTAATGCTGAGAACCGTGCATCATGTCTCCCCAGCTAATCCTCTATTTGAGCCAATCCCTGCTGCATTGCCCCAACCCTATCTTGGTGAAACTTGAAATGTTGCGTCTAAGCCGAACCACTCAGATCTGGAACTTGTTGTGACTCTAGAGGATCTCCACCAGTTGATGTTGTGCCTTCTCCCGTCTTACCACCTTTATGAATAGCTTCCTCAGATTGTTCTTTCAGATAGGCATGAAATTTAAGGTCCAATTTTCAAATATTGACCTTGTTAAAATGCTTGAGAGGACGCTCAGGATCATCTGTCTGAGGAATACCAATTGTATCGCATATCACATGAATGATGTGAGGAAAGGGCAAATGAACTTCTCTAAACTAGTGGATGACACTTGGTATTTGGTGAAGGATAAAGGTAGGCAGATATAGTTTGACTCCAGTGGCAACACAATACATAATCATGACTATGAACCCGGTAAGATCAGTGCGATTGGGTCCACGAGGATAAGCAGTTGAGCATAATATCCCATGCAAGACTCGGTATCGAGGGTGCATATATTTTGCCTTCAATGCATTCCCTTGGTACCATGGGATATCTCGATCCTGACATAGGAATTTTGTAATTGTAGACCGAGTGATGGGATTTTCAAGATCAAGGTCGACAACCCAACTGGTGACAGGGTTAGACCGAAAATGCTAGTGATGGATTTTATAGAAATGTCAACACTATTGTCCCCGACTGTGACAGTAATGGATGATGGTTCTAGTGTTGGAGAATGACATTATGTAAGGAAACGGTAGGTCTGCTCATCATGACATGGACCCCCGAAATCAAGAAGAGGCAGCCAGTCGATTACCTTTAACAAAGTTTCCACATTATAGGGTTTTATGCATTCCTTGTCAATCCTACGCTAATACACCAAGTGCCTCCCTAAATACTTTTCAAGTATGTGTGGAGGAGGACCCACAACAGTATGTGGCAGTGCAGGTGCTGCAGCCAGAGCTTCTCTACGAGATGACTATCGAGTAGAGGAGCTCCGTGGACGTGCAAGGGATCATTGAGACTGAGCCCTTCCTCTTTCTCATGAGGCTATAGATTTCTTTCTGGTGGGCCTGGATGACTCACTGATGACAAGAGACTTTCCTTTCTCCTTACTCATTAAAATAACTCAGAAGGAAATGTTAAAGAAAAGGAATCTGAGGATTATGAGGACAAACCCGAAATTTCAAACTAAAGGATGTCAATCAATCTAGAAAGTCCTTAACATAATGCAGTATATGTTGTGCAAGAGATTACTTGATTCAAGACACCCTAGATGGCATATGGTTGACAAAAGATAAGAGTCATGAAAGAAACTCCCAGAGAAATTGAACAGTGAGAAAGGGAAGCAAAAATGAATTTTACCCACTCGCCAACTATTTATCGAGCGGTGAACTTTGATATCATCGAAATTTATTTTGATGATATCAATATACCCCATTTGATGTTATCGAATATATCCTCGATAACATTTTTAGAACGTGTGACGCTTCTGATTCCGAGGGGGCGTCGATGATATCGATATTTGTTCGATCTAATCTAGGATTCATATGATTCATCAACAGACTTATCAAAGGGAAGGTGTATAACATTCATTTCAGTATTTCAATGTTCTTTCATACATGTATAACTTAGTATATTTTCATATCATTCTATATACATCAAAATTTGTACAAACGTTGTACCAAAATTATAAACATCAATAATGTTTATGCATAAAAAGAAGTTCCTGAGGTATAAAAACCTCTGATATATCATAATAATCATCAAAAAATGCATCATTTGCATGTATTCATGCAGACTTAGATGTTATAGCCTGGACATGCTTTCCATGCTCAATTGTTACCGGCATATGGATCAACCTTCCCATTGCCATTGATCACATAACAATGGTTACTAGTGCGAAGACCCTCCATAATTGATTTTCCTGATAAGTTCAGGATCTTACATTATAGTTTGTCAAAGGTAACCACATGTTTGTTGTCAAGTATTTGAAATATGCTTAGAAGATTATGTGTCAATCCTTTTATGCAAAAGGCATTCTCATTTTTGAGCATATCCATTCCTTTGATAGTTCCCTGCCCTATTACCTTAGCGGTGCTTCTATCCCCATAAGTGACTATCCCATTATCAAGATTTGAGTAGTTTGAAAGATTGGATTTGTCACCCGTGACATGTCTTGAGCACCCGCTGTCTAGGTACCATTTAGTACTATTGCTTGTTGAATGATTTGAGTGAATAACAAGACAATTGTTCTTTTCTTTCACTACCCATTTTGAGATATGATTTCCTATTATGGTAGTTTTTGTTTCATTACGGATTTTGGTAGGCATGTTGGGTAACTGAACCATGTTTCCTTGTTTCACAAATTCATTAGTTTTCTGATTTATTCAGCCACCTGATTCAACAGCTCCTTCATTCTTTTGGTCACTCTGGGTGGAGACGGGTATGTTCCTTTTGCCATATCGTTAAGTGGATTCTTAGCATTCGGTATTGATTTTCCAGTTTGTCTGTATTTACCAGTATGATTCGAACCGGAACCAGATTGAGTCCACCTTGGAGCAATACATTCAAATTTGAAATGGCCAGAGTCTCCAAAAGAATGACAGATAGAAGTAGCTGTTGTTTTACTTCCTGATGCAGCTGATTTCTCAAACATTGGTGCTGCATTTTTAGATTTTGTTTTGAATTTGTCATATCCTATTCCACTCTTATTTTTCCCAGGTCTTCCCATCCCTAAGAGTTTTTCTAATTTTTCACTACTCTAGAAAATTTTATAATTTAGTTCAGCAGATTTTCTGGATTTCTCTACATCAAACATGAGTATGTGATTTTCATTCTTTAGATGCTCATTTACATCTTTCAATAGATCAATTTGTATAGTAAGTTTCAATGATTCAGATTTAAGGGATAGATTGATTCTTTCCAGCTTATCATTTTTAGAGTGGTATTATTGTAGATCATTAATCAAGTGTGTATTGATTTTCAATGTTTTGTCTAGATCTATTTGCAGTAAATTTTTTTTTTCATTTATCCCAAGTCTTTTAAGGATATTGATGCTATGGATGTAAAGTTGATTATAGGCATCCTGCAGTTTATCCTTTTCTTCTTCTTCTTTCTCTGTTTCCTCATCATTAGATGGAAATGATTCGGTGGCTTGAGATTCTTTGATTTTCTCAGTTTCTATGGGAATGTTGGAGGCTGTAGAGATCATAAGAATTTTCAGGGATTTTCGATCTCCATCACTCTCTGAGTCACTACATTCTGAATTTGACTCTTCAGTATCATCCCATGTGGCTGTCATTGCCTTTCCTTTGATTTTTCCTATTTGGGCATTTAGTGGACAAATGTCCAAACTTTTGGCAAGTGTAGCATTGTGGCTCCTTAGACTTTTTACCGGATTTACCTGTAAAATGTTTGTTGTCCCACTGTCTACCTTTAATTGGTCGACGACGATTTTTATGGAAGAATTTTCTGAACTGTCGACACTTCATCATCTTCATTCTCCCTTTCACTTTCATTTTCCTCATTTGTAGTATTCTTTAAAGTTTTAAGGACAGTATTTTTGGGTTTAGGAGTTTGCTTGAAGTGTAATTTAAATGTTTGTAGGGAACCTATGAGTTCTTCTACTTTCATCTCATCCATGTTTCTACATTCTTTAAAAGTTGTGACTTTCAAGTTAAACCATTCTGGTAAGGATCTCAGAATTTTTCTACAGATTTTTGGAACCGGAACCTTTTCTCCTAATCCACCCATGGAGTTGCAGATGATGTTTAGTTTTATGATAAACTCCATGAAGGTTTCATGCTCTTCTATTCTGAGACTTTCAAACTGTGATGTTAGGAGTCACAGTTTGGATCTTTTCACTATGCTAGTTCCCTCATGAGTTGTTTCCAACAAGTCTCATGCTTCTTTAGAAGTACCACATATACTAATTTGATTAAAGACTTCTTGGGACACAGCACAGTAAATCACATTCATTGCTTTTACTTCAGCAGTTTGTTTTTCTTTATCGAATACTGTCCATTTTTCTTTGGGTTTTGGTTTGGACAAGGTTGTGCCATTTTCAAGTACTATTTGTTCAGTTGACGACGCATATCCGGTTTCAACAATGTCTCAAACATCATGATCCAATGATCTCAAAAAGTAATGCATTCTAGCCTTCCAGTACACATAATTTGAACAATCAAATACAGGAGGTCTAGTTACGGATGAGCCCTCTCCTTTGGCCATATTATCAACTTCAGTCAAGATCACTCTCTCGGTAGCGAAGCCCTTAAGAGAGACCTGCTTTGATACCAAATGAAATTGCATTAATGACCACTTTAGTTGAAGTGAGAATATGCCAAGATGTCCTAGAGGGGGGTGAATAGGACTTTTTAATATTTTATGATGATTGAAAACCTATAAATCCTATCCTGAACTAATATGCAAATAGCAGGATTTCTTTAGTGTAACTCTAATGGCTTCCAAGCCAAATAGAGGATCCAATCATAAGACTAATCAAAACATAAACAGGATGTATAACATAGTTCATGATGGATGTGACTGTGTGTGAGGTGTGATTCTACTTAGTTCTAGATAATCATGTATACATGCAATATGAGAACATTCAGAGAATTCACACAAGCAGAAAAGTAAATAGCAATCTCAAACTATGAGACCTGACCCGAGTTTTCATGTGTGCATGTGTGTGTGTGAGTATGCATCTCATTTATTTTGGTCCCGCGGTCCTACAGATCAAATTTCGGTGACCTGTGACCCTCGGATAGTATTTGCAGTCATCCTTGAGTCCGGTCACATAGACTCGACTCAGGTTGACCCTAGACCTATGTCATCTCGTTCGTATCGTCGTTGCAGTTCCAACGACGCGTCTTGTGCGTTCATCTGACTTATAGATCAAAAGTTGTGAGCATTTCATCATGTGGCCCACTTTTTGTACAAAAGCATATAGACCACTCTCATGGCACAAGTTCCCATGCACACCACCCACACACACTACAATTCTCATGAAATAAACACTACCCACACCTAACCTACCCTAGCAAACATTGTTTGTATCACCATAAGTCATGATTGCTTTCTCTAACCAAGGAGGGAGAGCAATGATGACTCTCCTACAACCCTCCCTTCCTCTCTCTCCTCCTTCATTTCTCTCATTTTCCTCTTTCATGGTGGAATGTCGATCCCTCTCTCTCCCAATTTTCAGCAACTTTTCCTTCCTTTCTTCCTCCATCTAACCACCACAAACTCATCTTGACCATTGAACCTTAAAGCTTGGAGCTTGGAGTACTTAGTGTTGGTGGTAGCTTGAAGATTCAAGGTGGGTGTTTTCCACAAATGCTAATCTCCCTTCCCTCTCTTAGTTCTTTTGTTTCTTCATGTAGGGAACAAGTGGGACCCACTAATCCATGGTGGGGATCCCATCTAACCCTTTGGATGTGGCCAATGGGCCCATCTTGTGCATGCATGACCATGCATAGGATTTCTCCCTTGATGGACCCCTTGCATAGGGATTTCCCCTATTTTCCTAAGTATGATGGGTCATCTAGACCCTTGCATATGGTTGGGATGGCATCCCAACCCTTCGTCTCAAAGATCTAGGCCATGCATCGCAAGATCTAGGTTATACATGTGTTTGTAATGTCGTTTGTGGTGATGATTGTGTGGGGATGGCTCAATAGTGGCGGAGCCCTCCCCCGATGGCTGGATGTTCCTCCTTTTCTTATTGAGAGTGTTGATTATGAGTGTGTGGCCCACCTTGTGGACCAACAAGATCCCAACCATCCATAGAGAGGGGATGTTTTCACAAGTCCCTCCTATTAAATGTGTGGCCCCTAAATGCACAAACATGGGTGCATGCAATCTTGTTTTGGTGATGGAATGGTTTGGATATTTTTGGGGTCCACTTGGGTGGACCACACTATGATTTTCAAGGGCTAGATCCCCATTTAATTTATGGTTGTAATTTTTTTTTTGAAGTACATATTGCTGTCCAAATCTGCCTGGACTGATTTTTGGGCCACCTTGGGGCCTAATTTCTGGATCTTTTGTTGTAATAATTTAAAAAAAAAAATATGTGATTCTTATATCATCATGACCCACCTACAACCATACTAATTTTCAGCCCCATTGGACCCCATTTGGGCATCCAAAAGGGTGGGCCAACTTGATGGACTGCCAGGAATTTCTGTTGTGTAGTCCAACAGCATAGTCCCATGAAAACAAAATTTTAAAAATATTTTTCCAGAAGTTGGGCCATCTTTCTAGGTTACACCTTGTTTTACGATTGATGAGGGACCTTGGGTCCAAATTTCAGGAAATTTGGAGGCCCAGAACCCACCCATTTGGATGGCCCAAATTCAGAACAGTTATTTCCAGCAACATTCCACCCTGGACACATTGTAACTCCTGAATTTATTAAAATACTTTTGGGTATCTTAAAATCATAAAAATTTGCAAGGACACCCATGGTGGGACCCACCTAACAATTTTTGGGACTAATGGATTCCTATGCACACCGTGGCGAGGGCCGGACTAGCCCACCACGTTGGGACGTCCAGGTCTGTTCGATTTTCTGGACAGACTGTCTTATTTAAATTAATTAAAATATTTTTAGTTATCCAAAAATTGTGAAATTTTTAGAAGTGTGTCCCACCCATGGAAGGACCAACCTGCAAATTTTCAGGGCCAATAAGCCCTTGTACTGACCGTGGTACGGCCTGCAATTTAGGTCAGTTTTGGGCCAAATACCCAGGCCCGTAGGACTAACCACCATCGGACGACCCTACCTTGGGCTATTGTTGGGCCTGTATTCCAGCAGCATGGCCCACTTATAATATGTGTTGTGCATTCCCCTCTCATCTGGTGGGACCCATAGTGATGTATGTGAGCTATCAGAAAATAAATATACTATAAATTAATTAAATTGTTGAACTCCAACAACCCAGAAAATGGGTGGGCTGGAATTTGGCAATGAGCCCAATAATCGTTGCCTATAAATGTTTTTTTTTTTTTTTGGGGGGGGGGGGCAGTATGGCCTACTAGATTTGAGGAGGATTTAAGTCAATTATCTTACCATCTTAATTTTATTTTTGGACTTAATTAATGCATGATTAAAGGCTCATTCCAATTGGATTCTTCTTGGGCTAGTCTTCTACTTAATTATGGGCCTTATAGCCTTGGTTGGGCTGGAACTTTTGATAAGCCTATTGAACCCTTGGATCCTATATTTACCATGCCATTGTGATGGGTTTTACGGCCCAAATACTCAAGTAGTTGGGCCCTTGGTTGTCCACTATAGTAAATCCATACTTGGGCCAAGATGTGAAGCCCAACTTACTTGTGTTAAAAATAAGGATTTTCAAATGATTGGGATAATGGGCTGCCCATTAGGCCCACCACAATGAGTGAACCCATGATCCCTATGGTTGGGCCCAAACTTCACTTGACAGCCCACTTCATGGCCTATGATTTGGGCTTGGGGTATGGCCCACTAAACTATACATTGCTTAGACTTTAGATCTCTTATCATATACATAGCGAGCTACCTTTTTGGGACCCAGTTGAGGTTGGATGTCCTCCTTGGTGGCCCTAAGGTAGGCCCATGGGCCTTTATAGGTGGTTAAAGGCCCACCTTGGGTTGGCTAGGACCGTCCCTCTTTAGTGTCATGGCTGTCTCTTAGCATGTGGGCCATTCCAAATTATTGGGCCCCCACTAGAGGATTTTTCTTCTTCTTAAAATACCTTTCCACGTGCCTAAACCTTGACCCTCCTTAGGATGGAGGATTCCATAATTTCCGCAGGTAGCGCACTTACATTTCGTGACCCATATGCATCATCTGTATGAATTGATTGCATTGTGTGGTGGTCATTGAGGGATGGAGTTTCTCCCCTCGTGCACATTGTGTACCTGCGGCTAGTGCATGATTTGTGTGTGTGACTCGTGCATTACCGTCGCATTTCATGATAATACCGCCCTTGCTTCATCAAGGCCTTGCCTCCACAGGGACGTTCGTGGATGGCCGTATGTGTGGACACCAAAAATATTATTTGAGCATACCGGGTGCATAGGATGCTCATGGGTGAAATTTCCAAAACTTTCATGGTACCAAGGATTTGCTCCAACGCCGTGACTGGGTGGAATATATGAGTGCACGAGGGCCTTATACAGTTGGATAGGGGTCTGCCTGGTGTGAGGAGGCATTACTAGGCTGAGTCTGACCAGCTCGTAAATGGGTCCACTACCTTCAGGCCTTGTTGGTGATTGGCTGTCCACAGGCGGGTAGTGAGGTCTCTTACGCTCGTTTGACTGTGCGGGGTCTGTAGAGTGGCAGTCATTCGGCAGTGTAATGGACCCCGGTGATTTCCTTATGATTGAAAATGTACTTGACATATGGTTTGGATATGAGCACCGCCATTACATGCATTATTAGCATTGGCTGTGTAAGCCCCTTCATTCATTACCTTGGTATGGCGTCCAGTACTCATCACATCGTATTTATAATAAGCCTTGGTAAGGCTAGTGATATTCTCATTGAGCATGTTTCCCTTCTTGTACCTCCTGTTATTCTGCTGTGCACCATTGACACACACTTACACCACCCTCTAAGCTTCTATAAGCTTATGCAAGATTGATGCGTGCAGGAGATTCTAGGCAGGCGTCGTAGAGGCAGAGCGTGGAGTAGAGTTGAGCTTGAGGATTCTAGTGTTGCTGATTTCTCTCTTTTCTTATTATCTGATGTATGACGTTTTGGGCCAGATGTAAACTTGTAAAAGTTCAAATTTATAGTGGATTTTGTGATGTGTGCCTTTGTTATTCTAAGATGTACAGGTTGTGATCTTGAGTGTGCTCGTATTAGAATGATTATACTGTTATGGAAATCCTCCTTATAGGATCCTAGGATCGGAACCTGCCTCAAGAGCCGAGAATGGGGTACTACGGAGGTTGTTGCGGACAGAACCGGCCATCGGGTTCCTTGTGAGTCCGGTTACCGAGTCTGGGGCATGACACAGACACAGTCATTTTTATAGTGGTTCGACTATGCGTCTACTCCACTTCCGGCAGACGCACTCAACCCTTGAGTGTACCGGATTTCACTAGCGGAGGTTTCAAATCAGGTTCACCTCAAACCAGTACAATCTACACCAAGCTGACTCTAACGTGTCTCCACGAGACATAAGTTTACATAGGAGTAGGGGTCAACACACAACACCAAGATTTTAGACCGCACAAGTTAAGGATCAACACAAGGAACCTACCAGTTTATGCCTTACACAAGAGCAAAGGTCAACACACAACACCTAGGTTTTAGACCACATAGGTCAAGGACCTACACAAGGACCTAAGTTTATGCTCTCCATAGAGTAAGGGTCAACACACAGCATCCCCATGTACTCTCCCTTCGGAGGCCTCCTTTGAGGACTTGAAAGGGGTGAGAAGCACCTTTGACCCAATCCTACAAAAGGAATGATCAAAAGGGTCTCTAGACTCTAATAACTTACAAATAAGTAGATAAGCCCCATTTAGCACATTGATGAAGATCTCCTTTTTTGATGACAAAGAATCTTCAGCTCCCTTGAACGGCAACACGGATGATGCTCCAATATAAGGTGACAAGTTGGGTCAAGGTTATGTTGGAATCTAACTCTATTAAATATTTTCCTATTTGAGAAACAGAATGATTCCAATCATTTATGCATTCAAGGTATCCCAGCCCAATGATTTTCCATTAAGGTGGTATCTGCAGGATCCTTGAATGCGGAAATTCATTCCCCAATCTACTCTATTAAATATTAATGATAAGGGTGGATTGGAGGATGAACTCCCATGAGAGAAAAAGGCTTAGGATATATGAACTGCATTAAACACTCAAAAGCTCTATCATTTTCTCTGCAAACAACCAAAGGCAAGCTCTCATTAAATAAGTAAAAAGTTCCAACGAAAATAAAACAATCATATTTTTGACAGAGTTCGATATCATCAAGCATGATTCGATATCATCAACTGTATCGATACCATCGAATGAGTGCTCGATGACACGAACTCAAGTTGTCAAACGCTTTTAACCCTTTTTGCCAACTAGTCGAGGAAATCGAACACTCTTCGATGTCATCAGATTTCGAACTCCAATTTCATTGATGCAAGGTTCGATTCCTCAACATTTGAAAACATGAGAGCAGACTTGCCTTTGAAGCATAACAGGTATTTGATATGATCGAGCATCCCTCGATATCATCGGAATTTGAATGTCGATGATATCGATAATAGCATCGATTCATCGATATTTTCAAGGAATTTTCCTATAAGCTTGCTGGACAGTTTGTGTCCTATTTCGATGACAATGACCTGGTCTTGATATGATCGATATTTGAATATCGATTTTATTGAGTGATCCTCGTTACTTGAAAGATTTTACCTGAAAGTTTGGTGGATAGTTTTGTGTCCCAATCTAATATCATCAAAGGTCCGTCGATATCATCAAGGTTTGAATTTCGAGGATATCGAGGCTCTCTTCGAGATATCGAGAATCACATGATTTTTCTTAAAAGCATATTCGACACAACTGACCAGATGTCGATGTCATCGAGCCTTCTTGATGAAGTCAAGATTCAAAATTCGATGATATCGAACATACCATCTATTGAGGGTCAAATATTGCATATCAGACCCCATTTATTGCCTGAATTTACGAAAATGTACTATTTAACGGCTCAATTTAATCGTGTTTGTGATGCAAGGTGTATTTAGGAATTTGGATTGAAAAAGGGTACTAAAAGCGTGGATTTGACGGTCTGAATTCACCAAGGTAAGGGACGGACTCTAGGGGACCAAGATCGATGGATTTACACACCAGAGATTTAAGGAAATTGAGAAGCTGAAGCTCAAGTGGCCTAGAAGTCAGCAAGAATGCAAGATCACAAGGTTTTCATGATCCGTTTAGCTCGAAACTCCATATGTGGCTTGAGGATCATAAATGAACCGTACAAGTCAAATTTGAACCATCGGATCCCTCTGGAAGTGTCCCAACAGACAGATCAGCCTATAAATCAGCGAATTGGAGCCCACCTGCTGTCTGGATACGCTTCATCTTCGGTCCTCACGGTTAAAATGAGATGATTGAACAGATGGACAGATCAGATTTTACACATACGTCACCTTGGAACCCACACAAGTGACGCATGTATACGGTGTGTATATGGCTAGACGCGCACCATAACTCAAGAAATCGGTCAGCGTGTGCTGACCGATATTTCTTAAAGAAATTTTCAATTCCAGCGCCGTCACCACCGATTACCGTTTTTGGCTTGTGGGACCCACCCATCACGAATTCTGATGATCAAAAACCTTCCATTGTCTCCAAGGGGTGCCTATAACCCTCACTTAGGTGTCATTTTGGACCCATGAACATACGAACAGGCAGATTACCATCCAAACGGAAGATGGACGACGGAGTAGAAGAACTTGTGGACCACATTGAAATCAACTCGGTCTGGGTCTGTCTGGATTTTTTCCATCCTAAAGACAATGGACGGCATGGATTTTCCATGCAACATCTTCCTGGGGCCCACCGATCATCACAGCAGCAGTCCGTAAGCTCTGTTTCGCAACAGAGAGTTGCGGGTGATCCTTGTGGGCCACCATCCTGCCTCAACAATCCAATCCGGACTATCCATTAAATCCCCATGGAGCTTATTATCACTTCCTAGGTGGCAAAATTGTAAAAGATCGCGAGGATTAAAATCCATCCGTTTAAGCGGAGGATAGACGGTGTAAGGAGAAATCTGGTGGGCCACACCAAAACAGAGTAAAAATGGTCATGCCCGACCGGTTTTTCATGTACAATCCAATGAATGGATTGGATCTTGTGAGAAATTCCAAGAAATGGGTCCCACCAACGTCCAGCATCAGTCAGCAAGCCCTGCTGCGAACGTTGCTGCATAAGCTTACGCACGTCACCGACTGACCTCCACCGACACAGCCTTGGCTGAGAGAGAAGGGGATCCGAATTCCTTAGACGTGCACAAGAGGGAGAGTAGAGTTTGTAGGGTTTTTATTTTTATTTTTCTGTTTTATTTTTTCTTTCTTTTAAGGTGTCGCCTAATCATGTTGCTAGGTTAAACCTCTTAGCTAGGGCTAAGAGGCTTGTAGTTTGATTGGGTTGTTAGCTTTGCTTTGATTCATGGTTATTGAACTCTTGTGGAATTTAGTTTGATTATTAAGGAATACTTTTAGTTTTTAATGGTTTATTGTGACTCAAATTACAGTATATCTGCAATAGCTTTGAGTATGCTCTTTTCATTATGAGATTGTAAACTTAGGAGGCCCTGTTGTTCACCATTGTCTCCTTGGCATGGTTGGGTGACGGAACCCCTTCCTAACTTTCACAATTCTCTTGTGATTGGCTGTGGGTTTGGTAAATTGCTATTGTTTGCCATAGTCTCCTGGGCATGGTTAGGTGATGGGATCACTTCCAAATCTACACCAATTGTATCTGTTGATGATTAGATCCATGAGACATTCAGAGATCTAACAAATCTCTTCTTACCAACTGGATAGGATGGGACTTTGATTCCAGTTGTGTCCTTGAATCAATATAAGGTAACTTCCCAATTGCTACAAGTGGATCCTTGGCAACCTAGTTCCCACCTTTATTTTTATTAATTTTTAATTAATCTATTCACAATTATTCCCTCATATTCGCTTAATTTAGATTACATCTTAGTCAAGTTCTAGTTCTATTTAGTTTCAGATTACATACAGGTTTCAGTCCCTTGGGATTCGACCTTGGTCTCGCCAAGTTTATTACTACATCACAACCCTATACTTGGGGAGTGAACACCATCGAGTCATCGATAATTTAGTCCAAAATTCATTGAAGTTGCTAGACATCTGAAGTCCTCAATTCGATAATATCGAGTGAGTTTCGAGGACATCGATAGCAGAGTTCAATTTCATCAAACAACTTATCGATAAATTGACAAAGGTAGAAAATTTTGTATTCTGGGGGAGTGTTCTTTTTAATGATAACACTCACTTGTTCCATAAAAAATGCATTCTTTTGTACGTTGAGCTTCCGCTTCACCGTACAAAGATCCTTGAGAAATTTTGGCATACGACGGTATTTGTTTTATAGCATCCAACAAGGGTATATTAATCTTCACGTATTTTAAAACCCCTAAGATGTCTTTATTTTTAACAAGAGGTTTGGATGAGAGCAATCATTGAGGAAATAGGGCTACTACCCTAGGACTAAGCTTAGGCTCTTTTTCAAGTTGAGCATTACTAAACTTAGCATCACCCTTAGATTTTTTTTGTTCCTCAAGTTTCTCAACCTTGTTCGGAATTTCTTTATCGATCACTTTTCCACTTTTAAGAATGGTGATAGACTTGGTGTGCTCGACATGTGGGTTGGAAGAATTTCAATCAGTCACCTTGTATAGGACTTTGGGGTTTGATTGTAGTTAAGCAGGGAAGGTCCCTTTCTCCGTAACATTGAGGAGAGATTCCATTCTCTTAACAGAAGTTTTAAGGTCTTGCAAAGTTTGAATGGTGGATTGATTGATTTGTGTTTGTCTGTGCATGAATTCTTGCAATGTATCTTCTAAGGTCTTCTTCGATGGGGTTACATAAGGCATCCTAGTAAAGGGCCTTTAAGGATTATTACCCGCATTTGCAGTGGGTCCGTTTTTCCAACTGAAGTTAGGATGGTTCCACTACTCAAGAGTATATGTGTTTGAATTCGGGGCACTGAAGGGTTATTGATAAGCATTCATGGCATTGGCTTAAGCTTACTACACTTCTTGGAATGCATGAATTGTAGGACAATCCTTACTTAAGTATGTTGTAAGTGCTAAAATGTTTGAGTACACTTTTGTTATCAAATTTCATATAGCCAAAATAGCTTGACAATAAATCTTCAAGACTGGTCCATAATCAAGAGAAGATCAAGATAAGATTAAGCTCAAGACCTGTTCACAATCAAGAGAAGATCAAGCCAAAGACCAACTAAAGTTCAAGACAAGATCAAGCATAAAAGTCAAGATATAGTTCAAGACTTGCTTTTTCACAACCCCAAGTGTAGGGTCACGATGTAGTAATAATCTCGGTAAGACCGAGGTCGAATCCATAGGGACTGATCTTGTGCATTTCTAAAATTAACTAGAAGTAAAACTAGAAGAAGATGTAAAACTAATTCTGAAGTGATTAAGAGAGTAATTGTGAATTAAGTAATTAAAACTAAGAATTTAAAAGTGGGAAATAGGGTTTCCAAGGATCTACTTGTAGTGATCAGGGAGCCCTCTTGCTTGATTCAATTAACACAATTAGAATTGGAGTCCTATCCTATCCAATTGGAAAATATATCAATAAAACCAAATTTGAACTTTCATTGACCTAATTCTCAATGAAGGAGAACTATGATAAGTAGCAGGGATTCCATCACCAAACGATGCCCAAGAGACAATGGTAAACAATAAGATTTACCAATCCCATAATCTTAAAGCAGGAGAATTGTGAAGGTTACGAAGGATTCCATCACCCTACCATGCCCAAGGGACGATGGTGAACAACAAGACTTACTAATTTTATAATCTCAAATCAAGAAAAGAAGATACTCAAAGCTATTGCAAATCTATTATAGTTTAAGTCATAATAAACCATTAAAAACTGAAAGTATTCTTTAAATATTAAATTAGAATCCATAGATTTCAACATAAACATGAATCAAAGTAATAGAAACTTCCCATCATGCTATAAGATTCACCTTTTAGCCCTATCTAAGAGGTTTAGCCAACCATAGACATGATTAGACCAAAGTCTCTTAAGAAAAACATGAAAACAAATAAGAAAGAAGAAGAAAAATTCTTGGCGACAGCTTCTCCACCCTTTTACTCCATTCCTTAAACCCTAGAAGGTGCCTAGGAACATCCTAGGGAGTCTTATTTATAGTTGTGGAACTCCAACTTTCACACCTAGTTAAAAAACTCTAGAAACCACCTCAAATTTATGCAACATGCTAAAATCGACTTTACACTATGCGGTTTTTCAAAATAGACTTCACTTTGCGCAATTTCACAGAATGGCCCAGAGTTTTAGAATATGCTTTTTCAGGACGATTTTAAGATTCTTTTTCTTTACTTCAAATATTTAATTCTCTTCATTCCTTGCTTGATTTTCTTCGATCTTTGACATATAAATTCTTTAATCTTGATCTCCTAAGATCCATCCCTTGTCTTGGTGATTCTTGCGCATCAAATTCATGCTTTTAACACTCTTTTCAATCCAAGCTCTTAAATTCACCTTACAACACAAACATGAGTAAAATAGAACATTAAGCATTATCATGTTTATAAAACTAAGATATAAATGGAGGATAATATGTAATATTTGACCCTCAATATAATCCCCAATGAGAATTTTGCTAGTCCCGAGCAAAGTATGCGTGAAATAAATCTCAATGCTTAATGTCCAAAACCTCTCTAGGCAAACAATCTTTTGTACACCTAAGTATGAATGGGTAGAATTAAGATACGAAAGTGGAGTTTTGAAAACTTAGAGCCGAACCACATAAGAAACCAATCAAGTAAATTCGTTGTTTATTAAATCGGGCATAATTTTCATAACAAGTTTTTCAATGTGCTCAGTGAAAATTAACTTCTTATACAAATACTATTAGTTCATCATGTTGCCATACTCATCACTTCAAAATCAGTTTGAAACTCAAGTACTGATTCTAAACTTGTCCCATTTTTCTTCTTTTTCTAGTCTTTAATTTTATATCGACGGTCAATTTTTTATTTATTCTTTTACTTTTGCATTCTTTTTCATATTTTTCATTCTTTTTATTCTTTTTCATGACCTCTTTGTCGATCTCCTATTTTTTTAATTGGTTATTTTCTTCTTTTAAGGTAAATAAAATTCTCCAGATTCGATTCTCACCATCTATCAATGATTCACATACTACCAATTAGAACTTCTAGCATGTCTTACAGAAGACAAATTGAATGTATCTTGTGATTTAGATTAACATGATATTCAAACTATCTCTTGATCAATTAAGAACAATAACTTAGGTGATAGATTACTTAGTTGATCAAACTCCAACAATACAAAATTCAATCTTTATTTTTATCATACCCAACGCATTCTTAAGTACACAATTCATCGCTTCCCAAATAAATTTCAACTTGAAACATTGAAAATTTTTAAAATTTTTGCTCAAAACTGAGAAAACACTGATTAGTTCACCTAATCCCCCATCCCCAACCGAAAAATTTACATTATCCTCAATATAAAAGAAATAAGCATGTAATACAAAAGAGGCAATGAAAAGAGAAGAGAAGTGATGGAAAGGAATGCCTGAAGAAGAAATTTTGAAGCTTTTCGAATGGTCTCAGTGTGAAGATGGGTTAACACAAGAATTAAAGCAATAAAAAATAAACTATCCTAAATGGTGGAAAGTAAACTATCATAATCCTAAATCATATGAAAGCAAATAAATCTACCTATAGCTCCATCAGACTAGGAGGTCAATCCTAGTAAACAGGGTCAATCGGAGGTATTAACATGTCCTCTTAATCAAATATTTCAATAAATGGCTTTAAACGATGTCCATTTACTTTGAATTCATTGTCATTGTTTAGATTTCAAATCTCGACAGCCCTATGAGGATAAACTTTCTGACCTAGTGTGGATGATTTTCGAAGAATGTGTTGGTCATAAAACACCTTCATCTGATCCTTGTAATTTCTCATGTTCTCATATGTATCATTCTAGATTTCTTCTAGTTCATTCAACTGAAGTTTGTGCTGTGAACTAGCGTTGTTCAAATTGAAGTTCAGATTTTTAATCACCCAGCAGGCCCTATGTTCAAACTCCATAAGCAAGTGGCAAGCCTTCCCATAGACAAGTTTAAAGGGAGACATTCCAATAGGGGTCTTAAAAGCAGTACGGTAAGCCCATAAAGCATCAGTCAATCGGGTTAACCAGTCCTTTTAGTCAAGGTTAACCATTTTTTCCAAAATATATTTAATTTTTCTATTAGAAATTTGGGCTTGCCCACTTGTTTGTGGGTGGTATGGAGTACTCACTTTATGGGAAATGTCATATTTCTTCATTAAGATCGCAAATGGCCTATTACAAAAATATGAACCTCTATCACTAATGATGGCTCGAGGAGTTCCGAACTGAGAAAGGATGTTCTCTTTTAAAAACTTAATGAGTGTTTGATGATCATTGTTCTGGCACGGGATCGCTTCGACCCATTTAGTAACATAGTCTACCACTAGCAAAATATACAAATTTCCAAAAGATTGAGGGAATGATCCCATGAAATCGATGCTCCAGCAATCAAATGCTTTAATAATCAGAATGGGGTTCAAAGGCATCATATTTTGACAGGACAATGTTCTCAATTTCTGACAATGCTCACAAGTTTTGTAAAACTCATGAGTGTCCTTGAACATAGTGGGCCAGTAAAAGTTACACTGCAGAATTTTGGCCATGGTCTTTTTAGCAAAAAAGTGACCACCACAGTCCTAAGAATGACAAAAGGATATGGCACTTTAGTGTTTATTATCTGGTACATATGTAAGACTCGACCCGAGTTCATGTATGTGCATGTGTGTTTGTGAGTATGCATTTCATTTCTCATGATCCCGCGGTCCTACCGGTCAAATTTCGGTGACCTGCGACTTTCGGTTAGCATTTACAGACTTCCTCGAGTTCGGTCACATTGACCCGACTCGGATCAACCTGAGACCCATGCCATCTTGTCCATATCGGCACCACGGTTCCAACGTCACATCTTGTGCGTTAATCCAATATGTACATCTCAAGTTATGAGCGTCGATTGATATGGGCCATTGATTACATGATTGGTGGACCCCACCATGATTTACACGTTTTCCCATGCCCATCATTTCACCCTAGGCTAAATTTTTAAAAAGCCTACTAGGCTATGAGCTTTGTTTGTAACTCCCTTCCCTCATCATTTCATTTCTCTACCCTAGGTAAGGAGGCAATCATTACTTGCCTTAAAACCTTCTCTCTCTCTCTCTCTCTCTCTCTCTCTCTCTCTCTCTCTCTCTCTCTCTCCTCTTCTCTTCTCTTCCTTCCCTAGCAACTCCAAAATTGTCCCCACCCCCTCCTTCCATGCCTCTTTCCCTAAAAACCCTCCTTATCTATCCCTCCTCACTTCATCTTATCCATTGATCCATGTTACTTGAAGCCTCTAGATGATGGTGATGTAAGTTTCAAGGTTGATCTAGGTGGGTGCTTTCTTCATTAAGTAGATCCTTCCTCTTCTTCATGTAGCTTTTTCTTCCTCATGTAGTCTCTTTCATCTCTCTCATTTGGATGTGTAGGACCCACCAATTAACGGTGGAGATCCTACACAATCATCTAGATGTGCCCATGAGGCCCACATTGTACATACAAGTCCATGCATGGGATTCTTCCTTTGATGGACCTCTTGCATGGGGATTTCCCCCCTTTCTCTAGGTATGATGGGTCATCTAGACCCTTGCATGTGGTTGGGTTGGCATCTCAACCATTCATCTCAAAGATCTAGGCCATGCATCACAAGATTTATGTTGTACAATGTGTTTATAATGTTGTTTATAGCTGTGATTGTGTGAGGACGGCTCAATAGTGGCAAAGCCCTCCCCTGATGGCTGGATGTTCTTCCTTCTCTTGTAATCTGATGACATTATGTGTGGTCCACTTAATGGGCCTGGATTGCCCAGAAAAGCCCAGTAAGGGACATCTATACTCAACCTACACCATGGTTTGGATGCCCCATTTTGCCACCTTATATGTTCATGCAAGGGTTGGAATTTGGGGGTTTGTTCTAGATAATTATTGGGCCTACTAGGGTGGGCCATGGCACCCAATTTATGGGTCAATCCCTTCCTTAATAGTCCCATGCATTTATTTTATTCCATGCATGTATTACTGTCCAGAAATTTCTGGGCAAATTTTTGTTGAACTTTGGGCTTGAATTTAGGATTGATAGGGGGACCTTTTGTTCCCATCAAATATTTTTTTCTAAAATGTGGGGATCTCATCTTGATGTCCCCCAATTTTCAGCCCTATCTGACCCCGATTGAGGCCCCAAAGGTGTGGCCCAAGTGAGGTGGTTAGCCTGAAATTTCTGGACTGTTTCCAGCAACTTATTAGAGTGGGAATCCTTAATTATAAAATAATTTTTTCACTGGTGAGCCACATCCATGGACCCCACCTTTTGGTACATATATGAGGGGACCTAAAATCTATTTTTCTCAAATTTTTTGAGGCCATTGATCCACCCCATTGGAGGCCCAGATCAGGGTCTATCAAAATTCTGCACTTAGCAAATTTTCTAGATAGTTTGAATTCCTTAAATTAATTAAAATATTTTTATAAATCCTAAAATTATAAATTTTAAGAAAGGTGTGGCCCACCCATGGTAGGACCTACCTGAAAATTTTTAGGGCCAATGGACCCCTGTGTCAATCGTGGTGCGAGCTGGACCGGCCCACCAAGCTAGGACGCCCAGGCTAGGGCGTCCAGCCATGATTAGCCATCCACCCCTCCTTGTGGGCCCAACATTGATGTATTTGTTATCCTCACCATCCACCATTTATGGTCCATGTGAGTCATGGCCATCTCTTTCAGTGGCACCCATTTTTGAGACCCATATGAATGAGTTTTGGGCCAATTGCCTACGTCCATAGGTTCATCTACCCTTGGGATGCCCAAGCCCATTGGATCACTGCTGGACTTTCGTTCCAGCAGCATGGTCCACCTGTTTTATGTGTGTAATCTAGTCTTCCCATCTGGTGGGACCCACAGAGAAATATGTGGGCCACCAGGGAACATATACCAAATTTATATTATTTATTGTTGGGCTCCAACAGGCCCAGAAATATGTGGGTTATAAATTCAACAATGGGCCCAAACCGGCTGCCCCTAATAGCCTGTTTTGGGGCAGCATGGCCCACCGGATTAAAGATGGATTATGCACATAAGATTGTCATTCTCTAAGATGTCTTTGGGCTTCATTTATGTTTACTTGGAGGCCCACCTCCATTGGATTTTTATTTTGGATCTATGCTCATAGTTTTGGTTGGCCTTGGTAGGCCCATTCATCTTGGATCTTCTAGTTAGGCCCCTTGACCTTTGGGCCTGTATCTCACTACTTATTGTGATGGGTTTATGGGCCATAATATGCAAGTAGTTGGGCCCTTAGCTGCCCACCAAAATAACCTTGTACTAGGGCCAAGTTGTGAGTCCCAACTCACTTGGATAAAGCATAGAAATTGCCCATATGGTTGGATTGTCGGGCTACCCACAAGGCCCACCATAATATGTGGATGTGTAACCTTTGTGGTTGGGACCAAACCTTGCTTGAGGGCCCACCACATTGCCTATGAGTTGGGCTTTGAGTATAGCCCACTGGGTCATGGATTGCCTTAGGCCCTAGGCCTTGCTTCATATTCGAGTAGTAGCGGGCTGCCTTTTAGGACCCAGTTGAGGTTAGATGTCCTCCTTGGTGGCCCTTAGGTAGGCCCATGGGGGTGTTATAGGTGATTGAAGGCCCACCTTGGACCCTTGATAGGACCGCTTATTCCTTTATGCTTATATATGGCCCTTCTTAGCCTTGTGGGCTACCCCAAAGTATTGGGCCCCCACTAGAGGTTTGTTCATTAGATTAATTGTCTAAGTACCTAGACTTGATTCCCTCCTTGGGAAGGAGTAAGTTCTAAGTCATCATCGCTGTATGGCACACCCATATGACTCATATGCATCATTGACTGATTAGATTACATTTGTGTGTGGTCATTGGGTTGATATTATGGAGGGATGGAGTTTTTCCTCTTGTGTACATTGAGTGCTTAGAGCTAGTACATGATTGGTATGCATGATTCATGCATCTAGCATCGCATCTCATGGACATTATCGCCCTTACTTCATCAGGGCCTTACCTCCACTGGTATATACATGGATGGTTGTATGTGGACATCGAAAATATATCATTTGAGCATTGGAGTGCATAGCATATCCCTGGTGTAAGCCCCTAAACTTTCAAGGTACCTAGATGACACCTCAACGCCGTGACCGAGTGAAAATCATGAGCGCCAAGTGCCTTACACCGTTAGGCCGCGTCTCTCACTGTCGTGAAGTCGGTTGAGATGGGATGTGGCCTTATCCGCCCGAGTGAATGGGCTTTACTAGGCTGAGTCCGACCAACTCGTGAGTAAGTCCGCTACCGTTGAGCCTTGCTGGTGATTAACTGTCCACAGGCGGGTAGTGTAGTCTCTTACGCTCATTGACTGTGTGGTCTTGAGAGTGGCAGTCATCCTGTAGTGCATTAGACCTCAGTGATATCCCTTATGATGGAACTATATTGGATATGTGGACTGATTATGAGTATTGGCACTTCGCATTGCATTGGTATCGGCTATATAAGCCTTGTAGCATTACATAACATTGGTATGGCTTTCTACATTCATGGCTTAACCTTGGTAAGGCTAGTGCTATTGGCATTGATCATGTTTCCCTTCTGTATCTCCTATTATTCTTCTGTGCACCATTGTCATACACTTTCACCACCCTCTAAGCTTTCTATAAGCTTATCACTACACCAAAATTGTGAATTTGTGATGGATTTTTACAACGGACTTCATCCATCGCAAAAATTGCTTGGTTTAACAACGGATTTAATCCGTCGCTAACAGAAAAAGTCCGTCGCCAATCCCGTCTTTCTTGAAAATTCGGTCCAAACGTCGTGAAATTTTGCGACGGACCTAAATCCGTCGGTAAAACCTGATTTATGACGGATTTACAACGGATTTTGGTCCGTCGTAACATAGCGACGGACTAAATCCGTCGCAAAATTTGATTTTGCGACAGAATATGATCGGTTGCAAATTCCCGCCCAAAGTAGCAGTTTACGACGTTTTTTAGTTGCTTTTCCGACGGATCGTGGTCCGTCATAAAAGGACTTTTGCCTTTAACATTTATTTTTTTATTTTTAGAATATGGTGGAAAATTATTTTTTTTCTAGTCTAAGAATTGTTTTTTAATAGAATTTCAGTCATCTAATTGTACATATTTGTATTTAATATTATTTTTTAAGAATTGATTGAATGCATATATATATATATATATATATATATTGTTTTTATATCAAATGAGTGGAAATTATTTTTTTTTAATTTAAAACTAAATTTAAATGATTTGTAATATGACAAGAAAAAAGAATATTGGGAAGTTAAAAAAAATTAACAATGTTTGAGAAAAAATGAGATTTTGAAAAAATAAAAATCATGATTTAATACAAATCTATTTTGTGGGGAAAAAAAAGAATATTGAATAAAGTTGATAATTTTGAAAAAAAGAACTTGATTTCGAGAAAAAAATAATAACCTAAAAGAGAAAATTAAAAAGATATAAAAAATGTGAAATTTCTGACGATATTGAAAAATGAAAATATTTTCAAAAAGAAAATGAGAGTTTGTATTTTGAAAAATAAAATAAAATTGAAAAGTTCGATAAACATTGACAAGTTCGAAAAAAATGCTTTAAAAAAAATGGAGAAGTTAAAAAGAATTGAAAATTTTAAAATAAAGTGATATTAAAGAATTGATACTTCAACAAAAAACAAACATTTTGAAACAAAAATAAAGTAGTTGAAAAATTTTTGTGATTTTGAAAAATAATTGAAAATGTTAAAAATTTGAAATTAAAAGAAAAAGTTATTTATAAAAACAATGATATTTTGAATAAAATATATATATCATTTTAAAAAAGAAATTTGAAAAGTTGAAAACAAAATGATGCTTTTGAAGAAAAAAAAATCAGCGTTTTGGAATTTTTGAGAAAAAAAATTCAAATTTGAGAAATTTTTTGAGATTTTGAAAATAAAAATTCAGAATTTGTATTTTAATTTTTTTGAGATATTTTATAATAAAAATGATATTTTGTTAAAAGTTTTACAAGAAAAATTAAGCGTAAAAAATATACATTTTGAAAAAAAAATGTTATTTTTAAATGGAAATTGAAATTTATCTGTAAAAATAAAATAAAAATAAAAAATAAAAAATAAAAATTGTAGCCTGATCAGGGCAAGTCACTAGTCAGATTGAGGGTATTGATCAATAAAATAGAGTGAATGGACCAAACATATAAAATGGGCCAAATATTCTGGTCAAAATTGTGACCCAACTTATTGACCTCGTGAGAACCTAAGAATTGATGTTAAAAAGTTTTGTGGGCCCCGTCATGATGCATGTCGAACATCAACACCATGCTTTGATGTGTTCCCTTTAGTTTAGGAGAAATCTCAAAAATCATCCGTATACGAAACTCAGGTGGGCCATACCATCTAAAACCATGTGAAGACATCCTAAAAAATATAAAAGCACTTGGTGGGGCCCACATGAGTTTCGGATGCGACTGAAACTTGGTCTGACCCCTCATCCAAGTGGGACACACATAATGAGTGGGTTGGATATGTGAATCACATTTAGGCAAGCACAATATATGATTATGAATGTTTTAAGGAAACCCCTCTCCACTCCATTTAGGTGAGTTAGTAATTACCCTTAGCATACTGAGTAAACTGTGTGGGGTCCACCATTATTTATTTATTTTATCCACTCCGTTCATCCATATTAACAAATAATTTGAGGTTTAAAGTACAAAAAGGAAGCATATCCAAAGCTCAAGTGGACCACACCACAAGAAATAGTGTGATTGAACCTCTACCATTGAAAAATTCTTGGAGGCCATAGAAGTTTTGGGTCAAGCATATGTTTGTGTTTTCTCTTCATTCACATCTTTTTGATATTATGAACAGGTTGGATAGGTTGGATGGCAAATAAACATTACCATGGGCCCAATGAAGGTATCAACTTAGGAAATCATTATTCCACGCTGGTTCGTGTTGCATGGTCCATTGAGCTTTGGATTTATCGAAAATTTGGGATCAACCTGTACCGTTCATCCATTTTTCGAGATTATTTTAGAGAATTATCCAAAAAATGAATCATATCCAAAGATTAAATGGACCACACCACAAATCCCAGGAAAGGTGATGATTTTCACTGTTAAAAAATTTGTAGGGCCCACCATAATGTTTATTTTCCATCCAATCTGTTCATAAGGTCACAAAGACATGGATGAAGAGGAAAAACAAATTTCATATTGATCTAAAACTTCTGTGACCCCCAAAAGGGTTTCAATGGCAGACGTTCAATCCCCCACATGCTTTCAATCGTGTGGTCCACTTGATAGTTAGATCTGTGTTATTTTTTGTCTCAAGCCTTACCACGAGCTCACCATATGGATGGACGGTTTGGATATAACACATACCTCATGATAGGACCCACATAACTTGCTGACGTCACCCGGCCCCCTCTCCCTCAAGGCGGCGGATTGCATGCTAACAAGTTGAGGAGGGAGACTGCTACTGAAGTGACATCACCAAGTTCTGTGGGCCCACCATGATGTATGTTTTGTATCCATGCCGTCCATCCATCTTGAGAGATCATTTTAGGGTAAGATCCAAAGAATGAGTCACATCCAAAGCTCCAGTGGACCCCACCAGAGAAAACAGTGGGGAGAGTGACACCACCGTTAAAAACTTCTAATGAGGGACACCGATTTCCTGCTAAAGCCTTTGCAGGAAGTCCCTACGCAAGGATGCTGGGTGGGGCCCACCACCATGTTTCTTGGAAATATACTCCGTTCATCCGTTTATCGACCTTATTTTAGGAAAATTGAACAAAAACGAGGTGGATCCAAAACTAAAGTGGGCCACACGAGAGGGAAAATTGGGGAAAGAAATACCTACCGTTGAAACCTTCCTGGGCTCCACCTTGATTTTTATATGCCATCTAAACCATTTATAAGGTCATTAACACAGGGATGAAGTGAAAATACAAAAATTTTATCATGGAAAAAAGCTTTTATGGTCTTAAAAATGTTTCAACGGTTCTCACTGAATCCCTACTATTCCCTCTCGTGTGGCCCACTCGAGTCTTGGATCCACCTAATTTTTTGTAGCATGTCCTAAAATTAGCTTTAAAAATGGATGAACAGAGTATATTTCCTAAAAACATGGTGGTGGGCCCCACCTAGCCTACCTACGCAGGAACTTTATGCGAAAGGCTTTCGCATGAAATCTGCATCCTCTAACGAGGGCTGGTTAAGGCGCCGGCCCTAACCAACCCCTCTCTCATTCACCTCTCTCTCTCTCTCTCTCTCTCTCTCTCTCTCTCTCTCTCTCTCTGCGCCTCTCCTCTCCCTCTCCCTCCATCACTCCTCTCTCTCTCTCTCTCTGCACCTCTCCCTCTCTCTCTCTCTACGCCTCTCCCTCTCAAAAAGGATGGATGGAGTAGATTTCACACAAACATATTGGTGGGCCCACCCAGCATCCTTGCGCAGGAACTTCCAATCTCTTCCTGCTCTCTCTCTCTCTCTCTCTCTCTCTCTCTCTCTCTCTCTCTCTCTCTCTCTCGGTCTCCCTAACCTTTCTTATGTGTCTTTGATCCAGAACACCCTAGCCACGCACGCCCTCGCTCTCTCTCTCTGAAGCTCGATTGAAGACTATTTGTCGAACGTGAGGTATTTCTCTCTCTCTCTCTCTCTCTCTCTCTCTCTCTCTCAATCTCAATGCCGATTTGGGAATTTGGGGATTTAGTAATTTATGGATTTTTGATTTGATGTGGACCCTGATTTAAGGATTTGTGGATTTTAGGGCTTACAGATTTGAATGTGGACCCCGAATTGGGTTTTTTTTATTTTACAAATTAGGGATTTGGGGATTTTAAAATTTTGGGGATCTGAGGATTTTTGGAATTGGGATTTCACCTTCTATGTTTTATTTATTTAGTTCCTGTGTTTTATTTAGTTATTTCTCTTTCTTTATTGACATTTAGAAGTCCCCAATCCATTGATCTAAACTGTTCATTAGGTCCAAGGCACATTTCATGGGGCTGCCATGTAAACATAATACCAATCTGAGCCAAATCTTAGGGTCTGTCAAGCATGATTCATATAGAATCTGGCCTGGTTTGGATCTGTATTCAAATCAGCATGATTTTTTAAAGGCTTAATTTTCGCATCCAGTGTGTGTGTGTGTGTGTGTGTGTGTGTGTGTGTGTGTGTGTGTGTGTGTGGCCCACCTAAGTTATGGATCAAGCCAAGTTTTGGCCTTATGGCCTTAACAATGGAATGCTCATCTGATGTGGTGATTGGATGTCAAACATTGGAGTGTAGATTCTACATTTTATGGATTTTGGATCAGAGGTCATTCCAATGGCTGCTGAAGAATACAATGTTCAGGTAAAAAGTGTAGATTCGCTCAAAGCCCAGTTTACAAGGGGGCTACTGCTGCAATTGTTGGCACCTTTCTAGGCCTAAGAGTGTGTTATCAAGTTCCAGTCGACCTTTATATAAAGAAAGGAACCATATATTGGTCTCAGTTTTCTGAGAAAAAAATTAGGCATTTAAGGGAATGTTTGGTGAAGCCATCAGTCCATTTTGTATGAAAAAGCTTCCTTACAGCTCAAAGTTGCAGTAACCACCATAGTTCTGAAACTCTGAGTAACTACCACAGTTCTAAAATTCAATGACTTGGCTCAGAAACTCGCCTAGTCATCTTGGGGAGAGACAGACCTTTAACTTTGTTTTTGCTATCTACTTAGCGATTTTAGTTGCATACACCATTTTAAATATCTAATACTACTTTCAAGTACTCTTTAATTTAATTATAAATATTGACTGGAGTTGTCTTCGAGTCAACCTGACTTGACTGGACATTGAGCGGCGTTTTTGGTGTTTTTTTTTTTAATTAATAATTATGATCATAATCCCTACAGGAGGGGATTAGGTACTACCCAAGCCTCACCCGAGATGTCGTGGTCCTTACAGAGGCCCACCTATATGTATTTATGTTGGTAGAGAGGCTAATTGCTTCTTATTGTTGTTTTCCATTGCATTTTGCAGACAATTCCTAGAGCAACTGTATACTATGTCCAAAATATGTGAGATATGTTCTAGATTCAATGGGATGTATCAAGTGATATACTTTTCCTATTCAAGCTTTCTGTAAATAGTATTTCCCTATTCAGCTCTCTTTATATGGTTCTTGGGACATAACAGAATAGTTTGAAATGAACAACAATCGGCGGGTGGAGGTCCACTACATAGATATTGGATTTCATTTCACCATCACTGGGAGTTTCATGGATTTATTTGAAGGCCTTACATATGTTCAAGCATATTTTGCTCTTGCAGGAGCCAATAGGGCCCACCTATGATCAACAATGACAATTTGACAGGAGGAATGCTTGGTAGATTTGGAACATGTGCCAAAAGTATCCATGAAAGGGTAATCACAACCAAACAATTAAGGGCATACAAGATGGACGGTAAGAGTAAAAATGGTTTTATGACTCATTTCCACATGTAGCTTGGCTTTATTTTCAATTCTCCTTGGCAATATGCAAGTAACTAAATCCTCAACCATCTCATGGCGAACATTAATTTGAGTCAGCATAAACCTTTGGATCCTCTTTTTAAAAGGTATATTGGCTCTCCGTATTATGCATTGAAAGGCACAACTCCTAATCTTTGCAAATCATGGTGTAACACGTCAATCTCTAAGTCTCGATGAGTGGATGGTGTGCCTATTTTTTCTTGTTTATTTGAGAAGTACAATGCGATATGCTGGCTCAATATTGAGGGAAATGATTGGGTAATATTCTAATCCATTGAAATTGGGATTGTCTACTATCCTTTTCAATCTGGCATGCTTAATCTTTTGTCGATATTGTTAAGAAAAAACATCCATAAATTCTTGCAAGTTTTATGCTTGAGTGGAATACAGTTTTATTTATTTATTATTTCATACTGTTGTGATTGAATTGATTGTTACATCCATGCAGGGCTTAGAGTGGAAGGAGAAAGTAGAAGAATCTTCAACTAGAACAATGTCTCTAAGCTTAAAGACATCGTTTGAGTAGCTTGCAGTGGAAGTTGAGCCTAGCACCTCAGAAGCATTTAATCAAGAGAGAGAAGAAGTGTTCCCATATCTACCAAATGAAGTTACCCAAGCAAGGTGGTGCTTGTAGGCTTGTAGCAAGAAGTGTTCCCAGATCTACCAATTAGCAAACGAATCATGAATGCCTTCATGCAGTCCTTTGTGCTTTGTAACATGATCTCCAAGAGCACAGAGCTTTAAAGGCATTCAGTCTACATTTGCTGAACATAAGTGTTGCAAATAAAATTCCTCAGGCTTAGGTTTTACAGAAACTCTCTCCCATTTTATCAGGTCCTTTAGAAGGGGATCAGTCCATTCATGCTTCATGACTTGACCAACCAATATACAGTGAGAATTGGCTATTGAAGCATCAAAACATATGTTGTATATCCTGCAAGGAAGCTCATATGGTAAAGGAAGCAGTGAGATTAGAAATAGCAATCATTAGCCCTTTCCCCATAGCTAAATTCTCATGCATTAGGTATAAGTTGAATTTTTAAGAGGTATGTACTTTGTATATAAAAAGGGTGCGCCCACAAGTATAGTTTGTTGGCAGTGAAAATTGCTCATTTGAACATTGAATTTTTCCTTGCTAGTTACACTGTTTGTCGAAGATCCTGAAATTTGATATGGGTTACAGGAATTTGGCTATCCCTAGAAGCTCTTCTGTAACTAGCCTGTCATTTGTTAATTCCATTTCTAATGCAGGTCAGCCTAAGCGACATCTTCTTACAACTGGATGGAGTGTGTTTGTAAGTGCAAAGAGGCTTGTTACAAGTGACTCAGTCCTTTTCATCTGGTATGCTGATTCAGAATCCTCATGCTACCTATGTGATGCACGTAGCATGCCACCTATGTGATGCACGTAGCATTTCAATCTGTCATGTCATATATAGTTTGCATCTGACTATGAAATATATTGCTTTCGTCATCAGGAAAGAAAAGAATTAGTTACTCCTGGGAATCCAGTGTGCTAATCGGCCACAAACAGTCATGTCAGTTTTATCAAGTGATAGCATGCACATAGGGCTCCTTGCTGCAGCAGCTCATGCAGCCTCCATAAATAGTCGTTTCACTATTTTTTATAACCCAAGGTAGAATTAATGCAACTCATAAAAATTGAATGTTGTAAATATCATAACAAATATAAACAGTTATGTATTATATTGTTTTACATTGTTTTCAGGGCAAGCCCATCTGAATTTGTCATACCTCTAGCCAAATATGCTAAAGCAGTCTACCACACCCGCGTTTTAGTTGGCATGTGCTTTCGGATGCTATTTGAGACAAAAGAGTCAAGAGTGTGTTGTAAGTTTCATGCTCAAAATGTCTCTCTTTCGTTATTCCTCCCTTCTAAACTTTTTTATGTTGTTGTTTGGAATTTCACATTTATCTATGGCAGATATGATATGCCTTTGAACTATCTGATGTTTAAGCCATGCAAACTTCCATCCACATGTTTTGTTTTTCATTGTATTTGACCTTTTATGCTTGTATACACACTTCACACGTAGTAATAATGTCATTCCATTATGCCTAGATACATGGGCACAATAACTGGCATAGGTGATTTAGATCCTGTTCGTTGGATTATTAGTCTCTCCTTCTCATGTTGTTACACTGGTAACAGCAGGAGAGCTCTCTTCTGCTCTTTCTTTTTCTACTCTTCATTCTAGCTTGAATATCAGAAGAAATGTATTATGTGATGTTCTACAGAAAGAAAATGCAATTTTGTGTTCAACTAGCAACAATCTGCATGAGGCTCGACTTTTGTTATTCTAAATTGTTGATCTGGTTGGCCTCATAGGAGATGGGTCATGCTCCAATCTAATCCCCATCAAATGATCTTAGAAAACTGATGAAAATGGACAACTACAACAAATTGTCTAGATTTAACAGGGTCAAGTTGGACAGTTAGGATCATCCAACCTGGAAGATTTTTTGGGGAATACCATTACATGGGCTAATCATATGAACATTTAGATCACCAAAAAACTGGGGCACATGTACAATTTCTGGGGCTAAGCAAATATAGCAAATGCTTTGATTAAACATTGTAAATTTCGTCATATCGAAAATCCATGTTCAAATTCACAAAAGTATAAGCATAAAAAAATCATCAATCTGTTTACCTGTAATTTCAGAGTATCTGAAGGCTTTTCCACAGATTTGGGTCAAACAAGCGGTCTCTTCATAGAAGTCCTGATTCTTGAGGCTTTTAATGGTGACGATTGCTTACTGTTCTTTGTAGAAATTGGCATGCGATTTGTTCTCTTTTCCACGCCGTTAAACCGTTTTATGGGCTGTAATGGTCAATTTTTTTTAGCTATTTCGTTACCTTATTTCGTCAATAGCTAACCTAATTTTGGCTATTTGCTATATATTTAGTTCAGTTTCTTATTAAAGCCTGCTGAGCATCCAAACACACAAATTGATATTTAGTGTAGTTTCATATTCAGCACAATCTTTTGAATTTTGTGAATGTGATTCTTATTAAACAATTGTGTGAATTATATTTTGGTTTATCTTACTCTTCTTTCCCGACCTGGTACAAGACTCTTAATCATCCTGAGCTATTTGCATCAAGAAATGACCAGATACAAGGTCTCCAATGCATCAGTGTAGAAAAGATGGATACACAGAGATACAGATTCATTATTTAGTGAAAACCATTATTATCACATGAAAATTGTAAATTTAAAGTATCTATAGAAATCTATATCTACATTGTCAATGTTTGAAGTATAAAGTAGGAAACATCAAAAGAAAGATATCAAGGATTCGAGATACTCATACCTATTATGATTTGTTTTCATCAATATACAGGTTAAAATAGTTGGAAGGGCAGGGTTCTCAGAGTTTGATGAATATGTTCCCATGGTAGACAGCTGTGGATTCAAGCTAGAAGAAGTGTCCGAGCAAAAGCTCCCGTCTCCTAGAAGTATACAAGTATATATTAGATTTCATTGGGGAGTTATAGGCTTTTGCAAGTCAATGGTTATATTTGTCATACAAGGTATTTGTCATATGAGGTATCATATTTAGTGGATCCCATTTATGTGCATGTATTTGTCATATGAGGTATCATATAATGCTTTGGCAGGGAGTTTTTATTTTCAGTATACTTTGAACTTTTTAGTTTGATGAATATAATTCTTATTAAACAATCATGTGAATAGGATTTATTTTGTTAATAGAATTCTTATTAAACAAGCGTATAAATTATTTTTTGAATGACTATCAGATGTATGATTCAAAAAATAAATAAATAAATAAATAAATAAAATTTGATGATATATTTTTTTTTCACAGATATTTTAGTGACGGACCAAATCCGTTGCTAATTTCTGAACACGTTGAAAATCAACGATGGATTTGAGTCCGTTGCTCTCCTCATATTAGTGACGGACGTTATCCGTCGCCAATATTTTTAATGATGAATATTTCAGGTGGGTTTTTTGAATTTTAGAGAATGATTTTTATTTTTTACGACAGATCTTATCCGTCGGTAATCTGCGACAGACTTATCCATTGGAGATCAAATGACAGATTTTATCCGTCGGAAAAAAAAATGACCCAGTAAACAACGACGGACGAAATCCGTCATTTATTTGGCTTTACAATGGATTTGGTCCGTCGCAAATTCGTGATTTTGGCATAGTGTATGCACGATTGAAGCGTGTAGGAGATCCTAAGTCGGCATCGTAGTGGCGGAGCTTGGATAGGAGTTGAGTCGAGGACCCAGTGTTGTAGATCTTCTTCCCTTCTTTTGTCATCTGATGTATTTCCTTTCAGCCTTGTATCTAAAGTTTAAATTTTTTAATGGATTTTGTAATGTGTCCCTTTATTATTTCTGAGATTTACTTGATGTGATCTTGGGTATGCTCGTATTGGAATGGATATGTGATTATGAAAATCCTCCTTGTAGGATCCAGAATCGAAACCTGCTTTAGGAGCCGAGAATGGGGTATTATGGAGGCTGTTACAGCCAGAACCAGCTATCGGGTTCCTTCTGATTCTAGTTACCGACTTTGGGGCATGACAACACATCTCCTTAAGATTTGGTCTAGGCAATATTTTAACAAATATGAATCATCCCAGAAGAATTTGCGTACCTCAACGAAAAATTTCTTCTTATCTTACGCAGTCCAATATGTCGGCATGAAACCTGTGGCAAGATAATTAGCAATATCCACAAACCAAGGTGAATGGGAGACTTTAAATAGTCATTAATTAGGGAACATGTCATTTATATTCATCGTCTCAAAGGAATTAGAAAGGTTAAGGTGGGAAAGATGGTCAGCCACTACGTTCTATACTCCCTTCTTATCTTTTATTTTCAAATCAAATTCTTGGAGTAGGAGGATCCATCTTATCAAGCGGGGCTTAGTATCATTCTTAGAAAGAAGATACTTAAGCACTGCATGATCTGTGTAGATGATGATCTTGGATCCGATCAAGTAGGACTTAAATTTGTCCAAAGCGAATACTACAACTAAAAGTTCCTTCTCCGTAGTTGTGTAATCACTTAGGCAGGATTTAAAGTTCTACTTGTGTAATGTATAACATAGGGCTTCTTCTCTTTTCTTTGGCCTAACACTACCCTAAGAGCATAATCGGATGCGTCACACATAATTTCAAAAGGAATGCTCCAGTCAGGTGGCTGCATAATAGGTGCAATGGTTAACATGCCCCTGAGCTTAGAAAAAGCTTCCAGGCATTGCTCAGTCTACTCATATGGTACATCCTTCTGAAGTAGATTGCATAAAAGATGAGAGAGGTGACTAAAGTCCTTTATGAATTTCTTGTAAAATCTGGCGTGTCCTAAAAAGGATCAAATGTCTCGTATGTTATTGGGTGGAGGTAAGTTAGAGATAAGATCAATCTTAGCCTTATCTACCTCAATTCCTTTGGATAAGATGATATGTCCAAGGAATATCCCCTTACGAACCATGAAATGGCACTTCTCCAAATTTAGTACCAAATTCTTTTCCTCACATTGCTTCAGCACATATTTAAGATTCTCCAAACAATCGCTGAAGGATGGACCAAAGACAGATAAGTCATCCATGAAGACCTTTAAATATTGCCCCACCATGTCAAAAAAATACTCAGCATGTATTACTGAAAAGTGGTGGGGGCATTACACAGTCCAAATGGCATCCTTTGGTAAGCAAAAATAGCAAAGGGACATATGAATGTGGTCTTTTCCTGATCTTCAGGGGCTATCTCTATCTAGTTATAGCCCGAATATCCGTCAAGGAAACAGTAATAGAAATGACCAGCTAGCCTTTCTAAGATTTGATCAATAAAGGGCAAGGAAAGTGGTCCTTCCTTGTAACGATATTCAATTTCCTATAATCAATGCACATTCTCCAACCAGTAGTAGCTCTAGTTGGCACATGTTCATTGTCGCCATTGGCTACGATGGTGATTCCAAACTTCTTAGGAACCACCTATGTTAGACTCACCCATTGGTTATTAGATATATGGTATATGATACTCACATACAATAACTTAAGAAACTCGGCCTTAACCACTTCCTTCATGTTTGGATTTAATCTATGTTGTGGTTGCCAGGAGGTTTCGCATTATCCTCTAGATAAATGCGATTAGTACAAATCAAATGGTCAATTCCCTTAAGGTTCGCAATCGACCATCCAAGGGCTCCTTTGTGCTCAATGGGAGTAAAAATAAGCATACTCTCCTATTCTCGCTCAAGGCAAGAAGAAATCACCACCAGGTATGTCTCATCTTAACCTAAATAGACGTATTTCAAATCAAAGGTTAAAGGTTTTAGGTCAAGCTTCGGTGCCTTGAGGTTAGACGGTAGAGGCATTATATCCGTTTGGAGTAATTCTTCAAATTATGGCCTCTGCTGGTTAACTTTTAAGTACCGACACAGTATCAAACATGGCATCCGTCTCCCTAATCATATCATCATCTAAATCATGAGAGTGGGCCAAGCACATCTCTAGAGGGTCAGAGGATAAGGTCATCAGAGTTCTATCTTCCACAAAAGAATCAATCAAGTTAACATCGTGGGCATCGTCACCATCCTCTACTTATTTGCTCATATTGAAAAAGATATTGAGCTCTAATGTCATATTCCCAAAACAAAAATTCATAATTTCATTCCTACAATTGATGATTGCATTTGATATAGCAAGGAATGGGCGACCAAGGATGACAGGAATTCGAGTGCTTATATCCATGATGGGTTGAGTATCTAGGATGATAAAATCTATTGGATAGTAGAATTTATCAACCTAGACCAATACATCTTCAATTATCCCTCTCAGCACACGAACTGAGCGATTGGCCAGTTGTAATGTGGTCCGGGTGGGTTTTAATTCACCTAGACCCAATTCTTCATAGACCGAGTATGGGATCAGATTTACGCTCGCTGCTAAGTTAAGAAGTGCATGCTCAATCCGGTAATTACCAATTACACTAGGATCTTTGTACTTCTGTGGCACATCTTGCTTTAAGATGGCACTCACTTTTTCTGATAAGAAGATTTTCTTTTGAATGTTTTACCATCTTTTGGTTGTACATAAATCTTTCAGAAATTTGGCATATGAAGGTATCTGTTTTACGGCATTCAGTAGAGAAATGTTGACCTTCACTTGCTTAAGCACCTCTAGAATATCCTAAGAGTCAGAGAGAGATTTTTGTGATATCAACCATTGCGGAAATGGAGCAATTAGTTTTTTTTTAAGTTCCGATTCTATCTCATGTGGAACATTGCTAGGTCTATCAGTCTCATCTACATCCGGGTCCTTAAGCTTCTCAGCCCTTATCAGAATAAATTTTTCAATTATCTTCCCACTCCTAAGAGTGGTGATAGACTTAGCTAGTTCCATTGGATTTGAATAGCTTGGTTCACTAACTCCGTATTGCGGTTTAGGAATGGGGATAGGTTAGGCTGGAAGCATCCCTTTTTCCATAACTGTAACGCGTGAGTCTATCTTTTGTATAGCCTTTGTGAGTTCTTGTGAGGCTTGAAGAATACTTTGTTGGATGAGCTCTTAAGGATTTTGAACCAATTCCTCTTGAGATTTCCTTTGATTTAAGAATTGATTAGGGATTCCTTGAGGTGTAACAGATTGTCCATTTCTCCAACTGAATTTCAGATGATTTATCTAGCGGGAATTGTATGTGTTTGAAGTGAGTCCCTTGAAAGGCCTTTGGTAGTTATTTACGGCAATTGATTGCTCATTCAATATTTCTTGAAACACATGTATTGTTGGAAAATTTTCAATTGTATGAATGTTACAAGCACAAATACGCAGAAAACTTCCTTATTCTTATCCTTCCTACATTTCATGGCCTCAAGTTTCCTTGTGAGACTAGCCACTTTAGCGTTAAAATCATCTTCCTCTTTCAAAAGATATATTCTACCTCTCTCCTTTGATTGAGTAGGCTTAGACATGATGCTCGTTCTTGGAGAGATGTCTCATGATTGTGCAGTTTTAGTAAGTTTATCAAAGTAATCCCACACTTCATCAAAATCTTTGTTCAGGAATTCCCCATTGCACATTGTCTCAACAACTTGGCGCATGGAAGATGTTAGTCCTTCATAGAAGAAATTTGTTATGTGTCACATTTCAAAACCATGTTGTGGGCATGAACTGACAAGATCCTTGAACCACTCCCAACATTAGAAGAATGTTTCATCTTCCCCTTGGGCGAAGTTCATGATCGACTTTCTGATGGTGTTCGTTTTATGATATAAGAAGAATTTCTTTATCAACTCCCTTGTCATGTCATTCCATCTACCAATAGATCGTGGACGTAGTAAATGTAACCATGTCTTAGCCTTTTCTTTCAGGGAGAAAGGGAAGATTTTCAGCCGGATTATGTCCTTAGACACATTAAGAAAGTATAAAGTAGCTATGATCTCATCAAACTCTTTCAAGTGTAAATATGGATTTTTATATTCAAGCTTAAGGAACTTTGGAAGGAGTTGGATCATTCCTAGCTTGATGTCTATGTTTCCTGTATTTTTTGAAAAAACCATATAGGAAGGGGTGCTCACCCCCACCAATTGTAAATAGTCTCATAAAGTACGAGGCGGGGGTGCTCAATGCACCTCGATCTCATTGTGGATTTCCTCCACCCCAGGTTGGGGTGGATTTGGAGGTTGATTGGCCAATTGATTTGCAGTCATAACTTCGGTTAACTCTATGGATCTCGAGTGGTGTCTAATCCTGTGATGGATAGATAACTCCTCAACCAATCCTCCTTCACTCAAGAGACGTCGAATGTTGTCACGGACCCACTTGAGCATGAAACACTCTCAGCCCTCAATTTCAAAATCTAACCTAAACCTAAAAAGAAAAAGGAAAGTAGAAATCTAGAAATAAAAATAGAGAGAATTAGAAAGGAGTTAACAAATTAGAAGTTTCTACGTTAGGATCCTGCCAAAGAAAAAAGAAAATAAATTAGTTTCTAAAAAGATAGAAAGTTTCTAAAAATATAAAGATAACTTAGTTTCTAAAAACAAATTAGGAAAGTTTCTAAAAAAACAACCTAGTTTCCAAATATGAAAAAGGAAAGTTTCTAAAAACAAATTAGGAAAGTTTCTAAACCTAGAAAAAGAAAAGTGAGTTAGTTTCTTAAAAAAAAAAAAAAAAAAAACTAAGAAAGCAACCTGGTTTCTAAAAAATAAAAAAGGAAAGTTTCTAAAAATAGAAAGTAAGTTAGTTTCTAAAAAAGAAAAAGGAAAGTAAATTAGTTTTTAAAAAAGAAAAAGGAAAGGAAATTAGTTTCGAAAATCAGATTAAGAAAGTTTCTAAAAACAAATTAGGAAAGTTTCTATCCTAAAATTAGAAAGTAAATTAGTTTCTAAAAACAGAAAAGGAAAGTTTTTAAACCTAGAAATAGAAAACTAAGTTAATTTCTAAAATAATTCAGAAAAACCCCAACCTAAAAATAGAAAGTAGAAAAACCCTAATATTAAACTAATTCTAAAACTAGTTCATCTTTTTTTTAAAAAAAGCAACTGTTAGTTCCCAGCAACGGTGTCAAGTGTAGGGTCGCGATATAGTAATAATCTCGGTAAGACCGAGGTCAAATCCACAGGGACTGATCTTGTGGTTTTCTAAAATTAACTAGAAGTAGAACTAAAAGAAGATGTAAAACTAATTCTGAAGTGATTGAGAGAGTAATTGTGAATTAAGTAATTAAAACTAAGAATTTAAAGGTGGGAATTAGGGTTTCCAAGGATCTACTTATAGTGATCAGGGAGCTCTCATACTTGATTTAAGTAACATAATCAGAATTGGAGTCCTATCTTATCCAATTAGAAAATATATCAATAAAACTAAATATGAACCTCCATTGACCTAATTCTCGATGAATGAGAACTATGATAATTGGCACGGATTCCATCACCAAATCATGCCCAGGAAACAATGGCAAACAACAGGATTTACCAATCTCATAATCTTAAAGCAAGAGAATTGTAAATATTAGGAAGGATTCCATCACCCTACCATACCCAAGGGACGATGGTAAACAACGGGACTTACTAATTTCACATTCTTAAATCAGGAAAAGAAGATACTCAAAGCTATTGCAGATCTACTGTAATTTAAGTCGCAATAAACCATTAAAAACTGAAAGTATTCTTTAAATATCAAATTAGAATCCACAGAGTTTAACATAAACATGAATCAAAGCAATAGAAACATCCCATCATGCTACAAGATTCACCACTTAGCCCTTGTTAAGAGGTTTATCCAACCATAGACATGATTGGACCAAAGTCTCTTAAGAAAAACATGAAAACAACTAAGGAAGAAGAAAAAAAAATCTTTCCTAGGAACATCATAGAGAGTCCTATTTATAGTTGTAGAACTTCAACTTTCGTACCTAGTTGAAAAACTCTAGAAACCGCATAAAATTTACACAGTTTGCTAAAATAAACTTCACTCTACGCAGTTTTCCAAAATAGACTTTACTTTGCGTAATTTCACAGAATGACCCAGAGTTTCAGAATATGCTTTTCCAGAACGATTTTAGGATTTCTTTTCTTCACTTCAAATCTTTAATTCTCTTCATTCCTCACTTGGTTTTCTTAGATTTTTAGCATATGAATTCTTCAATCTTGGTCTTCTAAGATCCATCCCTTGCCTTGGTGATTCTTAAGCATTAAATCCATGCTTTTAGCACCCTTTTCAATCCAAGTTCTTAAATTCATCTTGCAACACAATCATGAGTAAAATAGAAATTAAGCATTATCATATTTATAAAACTAAGATATAAATGGGGGATAATATGTAATATTTGACCCTCAACATTACTTCAAAACAAAGAAGAACAAATATTTGATATATCTCAGGTAATATAAAACCCTAGAAAGACCTTAGGACTAGGTACTTTCAAAAATGTTTAAAATTGGGTTTTTATGCTTATTTTACTTGGAATTCGGCCAGCCTAACTTTTGGTTCAACTAGCCTAAGTTTTCTCAGATAGCCTAAGAAGCCCGAGGCAACAACTAATTTTGATTGCAAATTCGGCTAGCCCGAGTTTTGGTTTAGCTAGCCCGAGAATCTTCGGGTCAAATTCCAGCAACTTCAACATTTCGAATTCGCGGGAATTCAGCTAGCCGAAGGTCAAATTTAGCTAGCCGAACTGGGTTGTTCGGCCAGCCGAATTTTGGATAAATCTTATCCCGCGGGATCCGAAGTCTGTTGAACTGAATCCGGTCTACTCGGGCTAGTCAAAGACTGCCTCGGGCTAGCCAAAGATTCAACTTCTTTACCTATAAATTGAGTTCTTCTCTCGTTCAGAATAACACAAGTAAATTATTAAAATCCTTCTGCAAGAGAGAGAAGCTCAAGTTATTAGCAAGTTATTTAAATGGTATTTGTAAATTTAATTTATATAGTTTTTTATTCAATTTTCTTAATCTCAGATCTTTCTAGTTTAATTCTAAAGAGAGTAAACTATACTATTGTTTTGAGATTTAAGAGAATTGATTGAAGTAGCCATTGGTTTGAACTTAATTAAAATCAATAGAAACCTAGACCCTTTCTATCTGACTGAACAAAGAACAATCTACATTCAAGAAAGCAGTTCTTCGGCTACAAGCTTTTGATACGTCTTCTATGATGAAGATAAGTATACTCTCTAAACTCTGTTTGGTTTTTCTGAGATAGCCAGTTAAAATCTCAATTTAGGTTTTGTATGAGATAGCCTGAAAATTTTAATGAGGGGTTTGATTGTAATAGCCCGTGAAAATCACAAGAATTATATCAGGTTTTAAGATAAGCCTGGGAAAACTTTTTTCATAGTGAAAGCTAAAATTACATAGAGAGTAATTTTGGGAGTGGAGTTGGTGTGGCTATTTTTAAAGCACTGAACCACTATAATCCTCTGTGTTATGTGGTGAATGCCTTTTTTTTTTATGTGGTGAATGGTTGTATTTAATTTTATGATGAGTAGTGAATGTTGTAATATTTTATTTTTATTTACTCTTACAAGTTTAAGATTTGAAATTCGTGAAATAAGGTTGTCCTGCCTAAAACTTTAGGTGAAAGTTGTCCTACAAATTATTTGGAATCAACATTTTAATACTTAAGCAATTGAGATCTTAGATTTATTTACATATTTAGTACTTATTTCTATTATTTGGCATAGTTCAATTCACACCCCCCCTAATTATTTTATTTTTATTTACTCTTGCAAGTTTAAGATTTTGATTTTAAAGAAATTCATGAAATAAGGTTGTCTTGCCTAAAACTTTAGGTGAAGGTTGTCCTACGAATTATTTAGAATCAACGTTTTAATACTTAAGCAATTGAGATCTTGGATTTATTTACATATTTAGTACTTATTTCGATTATTTGGCATAGTTCTATTCCCCCCCCCTTCTAGGACATCTTAAGCTCTCCTTTTCAAGTGGTATCAAAGAGGGTTGCTCTTTTATATAAAAAAAAAAAAAAAACATCCTTGATCTAGATCCAGCCATGATGAGGATTTTCCTTAAATCCTTATATGGAAATGTGTGGCAAGCCACTTTGACTAAATGAATCCCTCTTATGATAGAAGTAACTGCTGATGATGGAATCAAATTAATGAAAGAAACCACATTTACTTTTTAGAGTACGATTCAAAAAAGTGAAAGCAGTGCAAATACAAAAGCTTTAAATGTAATAACTCGTGCTCTATTGCTTGATGAATTCAAAAGAATTATTTCATGGGATACAACTAAGCAAGCATGGGACATTCTCGAAATGACACATGAAGAAACTAATATTGTTAAAAAATTAAAAATACAAATCCTCACAACCAAAATTAAGGAGATTCATATGGAAGAAAATGAGTCTTTTATGGACTTCTATATGAAACTGAATGATATAGTGAATTCCATGTGGGGTCTTAGAGATAGAATCCCTAAAAGCAAAGTTTGCACAAAAATACTGTGATCACTACCTGATAGGTTCAATTCAAAGGTTACTGCTATACAGGAGTTAAGGGATATAGATGTTATGAAAGTTAAGGAATTAGTTAGTTCTCTTCAAACTTATGAGCTAAATTTTCAAAGCTCCTAAAGTTTAGTCCATTGCCCTTAAATCCTCTAAATCTAATTCAAAAGAAAGCAACATTTGTGCAAAAATACTGTGATCACTACTTAATAGGTTCAATTCAAAGGTTACTACTATACAGGAGTTAAGGGATATAGATGTTATGAAAGTTGATGAGTTAGTTAGTTCTCTTCAAACTTATGAATTGAATTTCAAATCTCCTAAAGTTAAGTCAATTACTCTTAAATCCTCTAAATCTAATTCAAAAGAAAGTAATGTTAATTCTGATTTTGAAGAAAATGAAGATGATATGATGATGTTAGCAATGAAATTTTACAGAATTTTCAAAAACAAGAAAAGAACATATTTTCATAAACCATCTGATAAAAGAAAAGGAAAATCAAATTCTTGAAAATCTAAAACAAAAGACAGTCAATGTTTCAACTATCATGAATATGGGCACTTGGCTAATAAATGTCCTAAAAAGGATAAATTTAAAAGAAATGGCATGATAGCTACTTGAGATGAATTATCTTATTCTAAAACTTCTTATGAATCTAATGAATCAAAACACGAAAATGCAAATGAGTTAAAAGCCTTTATGATAATAGCCAGAATTACTTCTTCAAACAGCTATGATATGTCTGATTATAAAACTTTAAGAAGTGACCTTGAAAATGAAGAGATCTTCAAGATGCCTACAATGCCCTATACAGAGAGAGTTGTAAAATTGCTGTCAAGTTGACAATTTAAAAAGCAAATTATGCTAAATGTTGAGGGTCAAATATTGCATATTATCCCCCATTTATATCTTGGTTTTATGAACATGATAATGCTTAATGTTCTATTTTACTCATGTTTGTGTTATAAGGTGAATTTAAGAGCTTGTATTGAAAGGGTGTTAAAAGCATGGATTTAATGCTTAAGAATCACCAAGCCAAGGGATAGATCTTAGGAGACCAAGATTGAAGAATTCACATACTAAAGATCCAAGAAAACTAAGTAAGGAATGAAGAGAATTAAAATTTTGAAGTGAAGAAAATGAATCCTAAAATCATCCTGAAAAAGCATATTATGAAACTCTGAGTCATTTTGTGAAATTGCACAGAGTGAAGTCTATTTTGAAAAACTACGTAGAATAAAGTCTATTTTAGAAAACTGCATAAATTTGAGGCGGTTTCTAGAGTTTTCCAACTAGGTGCGAAAGTTAGAGTTCTACAACTATAAATATGACTCCCTAGGATGTTCATAGCATCTTATAAGGTTTGAGGAGTGGAGCAAAAGGGTAGAGAAGTCATCGCCAAGAGTTTTTCTTCTTCTTCCTTAGTTGTTTTCATTGTTTTTCTTAAGAGACTTTGGTCCAATCATGTCTATGGTTGGCTAAATCTCTTAGCTAGGTCTAAGAGGTGAAGCTTGTAGCATGATGGGATGTTTCTATTGCTTTGATTCATATTTATATTAAACTCCATGGATTCTAATTTGATATTTAAAGAATACTTTCAGTTTTTAATGGTTTATTGTGACTCAAATTACAGTAGATCTGCAATAGCTTTAAGAATCTTCTTTTCCTGATTTGAGAATGTGAAATTAGTAAGTCTTGTGGTTCACCATCATCCCTTGGGCATGGTAGGGTGATGGAATCCTTCCTAATATTCACAATTCTCCTACTTTGAGATTATGGGATTGGTAAATCATGTTATTTACCATTATCTCCTAGGCATGATATGGTGATAGAATCCATGTCAATTATCATAGTTCTCCTTCATTGAGAATTAGGTTAATAGAAGTTTAGATTTGATTTTATTTATATATTTTCTAATTGGATAGGATAGGACTCTAATTCTAATTATGTTACTTAAATCAAGCAAGAGGGCTCCCTGATCACTACAAGTAGATTGTTGGCACCCTAGTTCCCATCTTTAAATTTTTAGTTTTAATTACTATATTTACAATTACTCTCTCAAATCTTCGGAATTAGTCTCACATCTTCTTCTAGTTCTACTTCTAGTTAATTTCAGAAACGTACAAATTTCAGTCCCTTTGGATTCAACCTTGGTCTTACCGAGATTATTACATCATGACCCTACACTTGAGGTTGTGAACACTAAACTAAAAGTAGAACTTGAAAAAACAGTTTTAGAAAAATCTCATTTTTTTGATTGCTTTGAAAAAACAAAATTAGATTTAAGTTTTAAATCTTCTGAATTGCAAAAACTCAAAACAGAAAATGTAAACTAAAACTTGAAGTTTTTTCCCTTCAGAGTTCAAAGGACACTTGGAAATATGCTTTTAGTGACCAAAAGCTTGAAAAATTGTTAACCTCATCGAGGTGATGTGGTGACAAGTTTGGTCTGGGTTATATTAAAAATAACTCTTTGAAAATCAAAGATTCTGCTCCTATCTTTGTAAGAGGAGAATCTTCGAACTTTAAAGGAAAGACTCTAAGATATTCAAATTGTAATGATTTCAAAAACTCAAAAACTTTTCAAGTCTCTAAAATAGATAATAATATCATCAGCTATAAACATCAAAGGAATAATAAACCACTCTTAATTGAAAAATTGTGGACTTGCTTAAAGAGCTTCTGAAATCCAACTCAGGTAATACAGGAGTTTAAAGAAAAAGGAGAAATCATAACTCCCAAATACGACGAAAAAATAAGAGATACTCCTGACCCTAGATCCGTAATGAAATAGGTTCCAAAGGTTAAGTGTCTTGTTGCCCACACAGCTTTCAAAGCCATTAGCTACTCAAGATAGTACCTGGATAGTGGATGTTCGAGACACATGACAGGTGACAAAGCGATATTCACAAATATCAATGAAGTAAATGGTGGCTCAGTCACTTTCGAAGATGGGAGCAACTATAAAATAATTGGTCAAGGTAATGTACAACTTCCTAACTTGCCTCTCTTTGAAAATGTACTTTATATTGAAGAATTAAAACAGAATCTTTTGAGCATATCTCAGATCTATAATAATAAGAACAATGTGAAATTTCATATCACGGATATGAGATTATAAATGAGAAAGGTAGTATAATATTAAATGGTCGCAGGACTTCTGAAAATTGTTATATAATTGATTACTCTTGCTCTACAAACCATTCATGTTACATGGTCCAAACAGACAAGACTGAACTATGACATAAATGTCTTAGACATGTGAAGTATAGAGATCTATATAAATTAAGCAAAAGAGATCACTTACGTGGCTTACCCAAACTGAAAAAGACAGAAAAAGTTTGTGGAGCATATCAAATTGCTAAGCAAATTAGGAGTAGTCACAAGAAAGTTAACTCCTTAGCCACGGGTAAACCTCTAGAACTTCTCCACATGGATTTAGTCGGACCAACTAGAATAGAGAGTAGAGGTGGAAAGAAGTATTTTCATGTTATAGTTGATGACTACACCAGATATACGTGGGTAGCCTTTTTAAGAGAAAAATCAAATAATCTTGATGAAGTTAGAAAAATTTTTAAGTGTATCCAAACCAAAAAATAGAGATTCGTGGTCAAAATTAGAAGTGATCATGGTACCAAATTTGAAAATAACAATTTTGAAAAATACTATAATGATCATGGCATATCGCATGAATTCTCTACTCTAAAAACACCTCAACAAAATGAAATAGTTGAGAGAAAAAAATAGAATTCTTCAAGAGATGGCTAGTGTAATGCTAAATAGCATGAATCTACCAAAAATTTTATGGGTTAAAGCTGTTAGTACTGCACACTATATACTAAATCGTGTTTATATTAGAAAAGCTAAAAACAAAAGAACTTATGAATTATGGTTTAATAAAAAGTTCACAGTTAAATATTTTTAAACTTTTGAAAGTAAATGTTTTATTTTACGTGACCGAGAAATTCTGAGAAATTTTGAAACCAAGAGCGATGAGGAAATATTCCTTGGTTATTCTTTAAATAGTCGAGCATACCTTATTCTTAACAAAAGAACCGGGGTGATACAAGAATCTATAAATGTTATAATAAATGATTAAAAGATCACACCCAGTCCCAATAAAGATGATGATGATGATGATGTCAATGTGATTATTGTACCTGACTCTTTATCTAAATCAGATAATATTGAGTTAAGATTAGTCAAAGACCATCTAACTAATCAAATACTTGGTAACCATCACACTGGCGTTCAAACAAAAAGACAACTAGAAAATATATGTAACCATGTCTGTTTTACTTCCCATATTGAACTGGCTAATGTAAATGAAGCACTTATTAATAAAAGTTGGATAAATGTCATGCAAGAAGAATTAAATCAATTCATTAGAAATGATGTATGGTATTTGATTTCCAAATCTACTAATAAACATGTGATTGGAACCAAATGGATTTTTAAAAATAAAACTGATGAAATGGGGAATATTGTCACACCCCAAACTCGGAAACCGGGCTCACAAAATTCCCGATCGCCGAATCCGGCGCCGACAGCCTCCGTAGTACCCCATTCTCGGCTCCCGGCATCTATACACCAGGTTCTAATCCTAGGATCCTATAAGGAGGATTTCAAGCATGATTTTGATTCAGTATAAGTATAACCATAAGCATAAACCACGAACAATAACCAGAAGAACACTATCACAAAATTCACTATGATCAAAAACTTTGAGTACAGTGCGTATGAAAGGGAAATACAATATAATGGAAGTAACAAAAATTTTAGAAGCTCGGCTGTACGCTCCTGTTGTTACTATATTACAGCTGCATCCTGGCGTCACCTGCACGCATCAATTATGCATAAGCTTATAGAAAGCTTAGAGGGTGGTGTAAGTGTGTATGCAGTATAAGCGTGCTCAGAATGCAAGGTCAGAGTAATATGGAATCGTGTTGATGGGTATACGAATGCAATCAGCCGTACCAAGGCTATGCGGTGCAGAATATAAATGATATTGACCATATCAAGGCCATGCGATGCACGATACAAGTCAAGCATGCCAATCCACATCCAAATCCTCATACAACTCATCAAATATTAGTACAGTTCTCATTCTGCATAATCACTGGGGTCTAGTACACTCTACGCCAGCTTACCGCCCCTATCCGAACGCACAACTGGGAGAGTGGAAAAGACCTCACTATCCGTCTACCAATTTGGGCCGGCTCGTTGATAGCGGACTCATTCCTCAAGCTGGTCAAACTCAACCTAGAAATTGCCCTCTCACTCAGGCAGGTAAGGTCACACCCCTTTCCAACCGACCACGACACAGTGGGAGATGCGGCCTACTGGTATATGGCCCTCGCATGCTCATGTATCCACTCGGTCTCGACGTTGGATTCATCCTCTGGTACCATCGGGTTTAAAGATTTTCACCCAAGGACATCTATGGCACCCCGATGCTAGAAACAGTATTTTCGGTATCCAATCCAGTCATCCACGATGTGTTTGTGGGGGCTATGGCCCTGATGTCGCTAGGCCATATAATAATCACAATCACATAATGCAAGGTGCATGAGTCATGCAGTCCAATCATGCATCAATCCTACATATACCGTGCGCTCATGTGGGATAACTCCGCTATCAGGGAGTCCCATAAACCACCTACACTATGGCATATGAAATGACCAATCACATCTCATAACAAACATACGGATGATGCGTATGGACATATATCATGATGCTATGCTATTGTAAACTCATAATCGGCAACGGTAGCCGGTATTGGCAATCGGCATCGATGATTGACCTTGACGTAAGGCTGGGTCCATAGATGGACGGCCGATGATAAATCAATTAAAATCAATGGGGCCCAAGCATTTGGATTAACCCACTAGAGAATGATAAGGATGGGCCTAACAAGGCCTAAGGGAAGGTCACAATGTGGACGTCCAACCATCAATGCTTATCAATGTGGAGCTTTAACCAACATTGCTCCCAAGGAATGTCGCTCATAGGGTCAACCGGATAAGGGTCCACGGCCTAGCACAAGGGCTTAATATGCATCATCATGGGCCTCAATTACATCAAATTGGCCGAATCAATCAAATGGGTCGAATCAATCAAATAGGCTGAATCAATGGGTCGATTCAAATGGGACGGTACAAATGGGCCGAATCGATTGGGCCGATCAAAGGGGCTAAATCAAATGGGCTGATCAAAAGGGCCGAATCAAATGGACCGAATCAATGGGCCGATTTGAATGGGTCATTCATCCATTGTTAGAGGTCATTTTAAAGCATTATGTATATAATAAAAAAATGAATCATACGCAAAGGATCATCTGGACCATACTACACATAATAGTGGTGATAATGATTTCCACAATTAGAATTTAGAGGGCCCACCATAGCATTTATCTTCCATCTAGACTGTTCATAAGGTCATAAAGACCTAAACAAGGTCATAAAGACCTGAACAGTGAGGAAACAAATATCATGTCGGTTCAAAACTTTTGTAACCCAAAAGGGGTTTTAATGGTAGGCATTCCATTCCACTGTTTGAGCAGTGTGCTCCACTTTAGTGTCAAGCCTTAAACGAGCTGCCAAACGGTTGGACGATGTGGATGAAACTTACCAGGTCAAGGTGGGCCCCACACATTGCCATGGTGGGGTCCATGTCCTGATGATGGACGGACATGAAAAAATACATGCATCACGATGGGGTACACGGAGTGGACGGTGCAGATGGACCCATCCAGCATGGGATCCACAGGACCTGCTGGTATCTGATAAGCCAGTCAATCCCTCCTCAATCAGGTGAGTACCCACGTGGGACCCACCACAGATTAATATATATATAAATAGATTTTATTATTATTATTATTATTATTATTATATATTATTATTATTATTATTATGATTATTATTATTATTATTATTTTTTGAAATGCACTGGCATTTAGAATCCTTTGGCTGTATTTGGCACATTGGATTCAAATTCCCTTGTAATCCACGTCCATACTGCACATGTGCAGCAGTCCCACGTGTGGGGGTCCCACCGTCCTTTGGTGTGGACGACGTGGATAAAACACATATATCAGGCTCCATGGCACCGTCCAGACCCACTAGACGATGCAGATCTCCTTACAATTTAAAGGTGGGTCCCACATAGGAGTGGCCCACCATATCATTTAATATAATATATTATATTATATAATAATATATCATATATATTACATATATATAAGCGTGTGTGTGTGAGGGTGTAAAAGTGCCAGCATCCAGACCCTCTGGACGCTGGATGGACGGTTTTGATGCAACACATGCATCATGTGGTGGGGCCCATATTCACCAGCTTGGTGACGTCAGTACACACACCATGCTAGCCGCCCTTGATAGGGATCAACACCAAGACCTCTAGTGCTGAAACGAGGTATCTCCACTCAGTCTGCCAGTTAAGCTATGAATCTAGGTGTGTGTACTACATGGTGGAGTCCCACCGTCCACGATGGACGGTGCAGATAGAACATGAATTAGTGGGGCCCACTACATCAAAATGGATAGAGAGAGAGGGAGAGAGAGATACGGTGAGATAGAGAGGAGGGACCCCACCACTATGGGCCCTCCATTTCTTACATTCATATATCAAACGGGTCCCACCACATGTGGCCCAAAAATATGAGAAATAACGGTGGATCACTCACCTCTAGGCCTTCTCCCAGCTCCCTTAGGCTTGTATGCTCTTATGCTTGACTTTTAACTGTGGATGATGGAGTCTTGATGGTGGGGATGAGAGATGAGACAGCGAAAAAATGGGCCACACTTGTTGCTCTTGGAATTGCTTGGGAAGGCTTGGAGGTATGGAGCTTGGGAGATTAGAGATAGAATGAGGGAAAGAGAGAAAAAATATATTAAAGAGATGAGTGATGTGGTGGTTGTAATGAAGAGGTATGGGTGAGTTTGAATTTTTGTAAAAAGAGGAATGGTGAGGGGAGAGAGAGAGTTGACTTATGGAAAAGAGAGATGGGTTGCTTGTACTTGGGTATGGCTTGTACTTGACTTGTACTTGACATGAGTAATTGATTGATTGATGGGACATTGTAGAAATTCTCTCAAAATTCGTAACGTGCGGCGTTTCTTTAAAATGAATACAGGCCCACATCTCCTGGCCTAGGTATCGGATCGGTGCACGAGTCTAGCATTAGAACCACGGTGACAGCGCAGTCGCTAAGGTACAAGTTTCAGTTCGAACCGACTTCAGTATGCGAGACCCGGCTTAGGATAGTGCGCAAATGTCGGATACGGGTCGAGAGTTGTCAGAATTCGACCAGAAGGACTACGAAAGCCTATGGAACGATACGGACTGGGATACGGGTCTTACAAATATTATCAGAAATAGGACACGATTGGTTGTATAAGCGTACACTAAATTAGAAGGTATTAATTACAATAGAACTTTTGCACCAGTTACGCTTATACAAGATTATTTATTTCGATTGCATGCTATAAAAAATTTAAAATTTATCAAATGAATATTAAAGGTGCATTTTTAAATGGTGATTTGAATGAGGAATTATGTGTTAAACAACCAAAGGGTTTTGAAGATCCCAAACTTCCAAAACATATCTATCATCTTAAAAAGGCTCTTTACGGTTTGAAACAAGCTCTCAGAGCATGGTATGAAAAATTAACTAAACTTTTAGTCATTCATAATTTTATCATGGGTAGTGTTGATAAAACCTTATTCGACAAGGAACATAACAATCATATTCTGATAGTTCAGATCTATGTTGTCGATATCATTTATGGATCTACATGCGCTAACTTATCTATTGAGTTTGCATATCTAATGAAATCCAAGTTTGAAATGAGTATGGTCGGCAAATTAAACTATTTTCTTGGATTACAAGTGAAATAACTTAAAGATGGAATGTTCATCTCATAGATCAAATATGCATTGAACCTTGTAAAAAAGTTTAGTTTTAATAATGGTAAAAATTTCGATACTCCAATGAGTACGATCCTTAAACTCTCAAAAGATGAATAGGGTAAAAGTGTAGACTCTCGTCTGTACCGAAGCATGATTGGTAGTCTTTTGTACTTAACTGCTAGTAAACCTAATATTGCTTTTAGTGTTGGAATATGTGTTAGATATCAATCTAATCCTAAAGAATCACATTTAACTGTTGTTAAACAGATAATTAGATATGTCACAAGTTCTGCGAACTTAAGACTATGGTATCCGCATGATACATCTGTACAAATTACCAGATGTACTGATGTAGACTAGGCAAGAAATATTAATGATAGAAAATCTACTAGTGGTAGATGTTTCTACGTAGAAAACTGCTTAGTATATTAGCTCAGCAAGAAAAAATTCAGTTTTTCTCTCTACAACTGAAGCTGAATACATTACAGCACGAAATGCTTGCACTCGGCTAGTTTGGATGAAAAGAATGCTAGCTGATTGTGAAATTACACATGATAAAATGACTTTGTATTGCGATAATTCAAGCGTAATTAATATCTCCAAAAATCCAATCCAACATTTTCGTACGAAACATATCGACATACAATACCATTATATTCGAAAATTGGTTGAAGACAAGTTTATCGTGCTTGAATACATTCAAACTGAGAAGCAGCTTGCAGACATACTGACTAAGCCTCTTGACAAAGCTAGATTTTTTAACCTAAAGCATGATATTAGTTTGTGTACTATTAAATAATTATTTTATTACCTTTTATGCATTTATGTTTATGTTTATGTTTATATTGAATAATAAAATGATAATAAATTTTAAAATAAAATTATCATAAAAATTGTAAATTTTTGAGTTTTTCGACCAGTTGAGCACATGCTCAAGCTAGCTAAAGATCATTGCACGGATTTCACCTCAAATGGGGGAAAATCCCAAATCCTATTCATTTCATATCTTCTTCCTCGGCTAGCCGGTCCCCCATTCGACTAACCCATCTTCCAATCTTACTTGTAAGTGATTTTCAATCAAAGTTTTTCTAGTATTTTGTAATCTTTTGCTAGTAAATCACATTTAAGTAGTGTATTCATCATTTGAAACCCTATTTGGTGTGGGTTTTCATAAAAATCTGATCTACTCTTTTTCCTCTAATTTTCTTTGATCTTTATCTTATGCAAACTAATATGGAGTATTGATCTAAGAAAACAGCATGCAAAAATCGTGCTAGTTCTTCTTCTCAATCAACTCCTATTGGTGTGAGAACCCTACGAGCGTCGGAAGAGGATCCGGAGTACATTCGGGATTTCTGCACTAGAAATATTATCATAGAAAAATCAGTAAACTTAGACCATATTGCTCATTTTGGTCTAGTTCATATACTCTCTGAAGTCAGTTGGGAAAGCATTTTAGGATGGGGTGGATCAGCCTACCGCTACATTGTGTAAGAACTGTATGCATCAATTTGTGAGGTCTCCCTTGATGATTTGTCATTCACAATTAAATTTGTTAAAAAGACATTCCAAGTTAGCCGCAAGTTATTTCGGCATTTATGGAAATCAATGTTGCGAATGATGGCATACCTGTTGCCACATTATCAGAAAAAAAATATCCAATTCTAAAAAACAAGCAATAACCCATAAACTATGTCGCTTTAATGCAAAATGGCGGTCGGGTAATGCCCTCCTCGCAAATCAGATGCTCCCCAAATATTAAGTTTTGCATCGTATTTTCACATCCAACGTCTATCCTCGAGCCGGGAATAAGACTAATCTTACCCCCTTCATGGTTAGAGTCTTTCATTCAGTTGTGTCTAGTACTATTGTCTCTAGTATGCATGTCTGTTTACCATCTTTAATTTGCTATATCATTTTTTTGTTTTGCTTGCATCCCCCACGGTTTGATTCCTTTTGCCTATCTTATAACATGTCTTGCGTTTCATTACAATGTTCAAATTTCGTCATTTGAGGCATCGAAATTTAAATTCTCTCGTTCAATAACTCAAATCTGAATATGATGAATCTTAAACCTCTTCCTGGACAAGAAGAAGAGGAGTGAGCACAGCCAGCAGTAAACACTATTATGGAAGACATAATGATCCAGATGATTCAGACTACCAGCCCTCCCAGGTTGATGAGCTTCTTAAAGCCTCAGAGGAGAAGGTTGAAGCTTTGTATGTATCACAGGAATCTTTGGTTCAAACCTACAAGTCTTCAATGAAGTACATAAAGAAGTACTTCCATCGTATCACCAGGAATTTGAGCCAACGTGATCCATCGATGCCTACTCCTTCTTCCTCTGGGTTAGATTGAGACAGTTTCTTTTCTTTTAAAACTTATGTTGGTTATGTAACTTAACTTTGCTCTTATGTCTTAGTATTTGGATAATTTCCCTTAACACTTGCTTAACCATTAAACTTTAAATTTCATATGTTTTCCTGACTTTAGTACTTCCATATGCTTGCTTCTACGTATTTCTTGGTATTCAAAATCTATATATGCCTAATTAGTATTTATCTCATTCTTCCTTTGTTAACTTGTGACAAAAGAGGGGAGATTTAGCATGATTGATAATGATTTATAATGAATATGTTATAGTATAAGGGATAATATAGAAGGAATGCATGAATGCTATGGAAAATGGAAAATGTTATGGAATGCTATATATAAGTGTGTGTGGAATGCAATGGAATGCTGTGTAATGCTATGTTTCACAATACAGGGGAAGTGCTATTTGAGGGGGAGTACCAGTTAAGAGCTTCATAGCTTTCCAGAAGATCTTATTACAAGATTTCTTCAGATTACAAGACTTCATTATTTTCATTTTTGTAATGATAATTGTTTTGTCACGAAATTTACAAATGGGGAGATTGTAAGTGCTAAAATGTTTTAGCATACTTTTGTTGTCAAATTTCATATAGCTAAAATAGCTTGACAATAGATCTTCAAGACCGATCCATGATCAAGAAAAGATCAAGCTCAAGATCAAGAGAAGATTAAGCTCAAGACCTGTCCACAATCAAGAGAAGATTAAGCTAAACATCGACTAAATTTCAAGATAAGATCAAACTCAAAAGTCAAGATATAGTTCAAGACTTACTTCAAGATAAAGAAGAACAAATATTTGATATATCTCAGGTAGTATAAAACCCTAAAAAGACCTTAATACTAGGTGCTTTCAAAAATGTTTAAAATTGAGTTTTTATACTTATTTTGCTTGGAATTCGGCCAGCCTAACTTCTGGTTTAGCTAGCATAAGTTTTCTCAGTCGGCCCTCCATTAAAACATTTATAATCATTTGTTGGGCTAACTAAGAATTGGTTCACAAATCCATCCCATTCATTATGTGTGTCCCACTTGGATGAGGGGTCAGAGCAAGTTTTAGAACCATCTGAATTTCAGGTGGGCCCCACCAAGTGTTTTTATATGTTTTAGGCATGTCTTCATGTGATTTTAGCTGGTATGGCCCACCGGAGTTCCGTATACAACTGATTTTTGGGATATCCCATCATTTAAAGGAGACTCATCAAATGCACTGTGTTGATGTTCGACATACATCATGGTGGGGCCCACACAGCTTATATATCTTGATCCAAAACTTATGACCACCCCATGAAGTTTTTAATGATAAGCTTTTAATCCCCACTACTTCCTCTGATGTGGTCCATTAGCGGCTTTAAATGCGCCTCATTTTTTGGCTCAGGCTCTAAAATTATTTGTCAAAATAGATGGACGTCCTAGATAAAACATATACATCATGGTGGGCCCCACAGTTCCCATGAAAAGACCGTTGGTCTCTAGCTACCCAATCTGCAGCTTGCCGGTGACACCGGCATCAGATATTCCGGTGCCTAGGGCTGTGGGGCCCACAGTGCACATCGCAAATCCACTCCCTACGTCCATCTCCTTTGCATGTCCACGATAGGACAAGAATCTAAAATTCAGGCAGATCCAAAACTAGAGTGAGCCATACCATATGAAACGTGGGGATTAAACGCCTAAGGTGACCGAAGTTTTGTATTAATTAGTACGATATTTTTGGGTGACAGAAGTTTTATATCAATATGATATTTGTGCCTATAGTTTATCTGAGTGATAATTACCCCCTGAACGGTTTGGATGCCATATAAGCATCATTGACATGAAGGTTTCATTGGTGGACGTTTCCCTTCCCACTGCTTCATTGGGCTTGGGCAACTTGAGCTTTGGATCTGTCTCATTTTTGGATTCTTAGCTTAAAATAATCTTTTAAAATGGATGGATGGTATGGATAAAACCCATACATCACGGTGGGGCCTGCAGAGCTCTGCCTAGACGGATTAGCGTCCAGGCGATCGCAAGACCCAATCTTCACGCGAGCGGATTAGGTGAGACCCTGGATCCACCAGAAACGGATTGGCTACTTCCCCTGCCATCAGCCAATGGCTGGCGGTTGGTGCTCCATGGGCCCCACAATGATGTATGTGTTTCATCCACGCTATTCATATATTTTTCTAGATCATTTTATGGAATGAGATAAAAAAATGAGGTATATATCAATCTAAGTGGACCACATTACAGGAAACAGTGTTGAATGAACATCTACCATTAAAAACTTTTTGTGGCAATAAGAGTTATGGATCAAGCTGATCTTTGTTTTTTTCCCTTCATCTGGGTCTTTATGACGTAATCAACAGATTGTATGTCAAATAAACAGTACAGTGGGCCTTAGGAGGATTTTAATGGTGGATATCCAATCACTATTGTTTTCCTGTGGTGTGGTCCATCTGAGATTTATATCCTTTTCATTTTTGGGATCAAGCCTTCAAACGATCTTAAAAAACGGGTGAACCGAATGGATGAAATAAATACATCATGTTGGGGCTCACATAGCACCGACCATCAGCCACCGTGCTGGTGGCAGAGGGGGTAACCAATCCGTTTCCGGATCCACCCGGGTTGGTGGGACCCCTAACTGTAGAGCCCATTGTGATGTATATCACTACATCCACGCTGTCTCTCTCCGTTTGATAGCTGGCTTTAAGGTATGATCCAAAAAATAAAGCAATTCCAAATTCCAAATGGACCATGGCACGGGAAATAATGGTGATGGACCATTAAAAACTTCTTGTGGGCCACAAAAGCTGTGGATCAAGATGATATTTGTTTGTTCTCTTCGTCTAGGTGTTTTTTACCTTATCAACAAGTTGGATGGAAAATAATAATTCTAGTGGAATTAATTAAAATTTTAATGGTGGGGATTCAATTATGACCGTTTCCTGTGGTGTGGTCCACCTAAGATTTTAGTCAGCTTCATTTTTCAGTATCGTGCCTTAAAATGAGCTTTCAAAATGGTTGGAAGGTGTGGATTTAAGTCACATACATCACTATGAGCCACACAGTCAGGGTCCCACCCACCACTGGATTCCGGTTATCACTTTTTTCTTTTCTTTTTTTTTATACACGCACACACACCCCCACACACTCACGCCATAGTGGGATTTCACCACCTATGGATGCTCGAACCCTTGACTAGGTGTTAGGTATTGAAACTCCTCAGAGTCTACTACTAGAGCAAGAGTAAGGATCCATTTAACTTCTATGGTCTCCAAAATGTTTAAAAAGATAAACGTCCGATTCTTTTGCTATATGCCGAGTTCGCTTTAAATTTGAATTTGTCCTCACCAAATTGACGGATGGTTTGGACATAACACAGATTCCGGTTATCACCTAATCTACTCAAGGGTTTCACGGACACAGACTGCCTGCTAGTAACGACTTGCTACTGGACGGTGCTCTATTTGCCCACCATAATTTATTTTTATCTGCACCGTTTATCCATTTTTCAACATTATTTTAGGGCATGAAACTAAAATATAGGAAGATTCAAATCTTAGGCCAACCACACTATGAGAAACAGTGGTGATTGAATGCCCACGATTAAAATTTTCTTGGGGCCACAAAATTTTTGGATCAAGTTAATATTTTTTCTTTTCCCTTCATGCATGTCTGTGTGACCTAGTCAACAAATTGGATGGCAAATAGGCATTACAGTGGGCCATAGGAAGTTTTAATGGTATGTGTTCAATCACCACTGTTTCCTATGGTGTGGCCCACGTGAGATTTAGATCTACCTCATTTTTGGCTTCATGATCTAAAATAATAATTGAAAATGGATGGTCATAGATAAAATACATACATCATGGTGGGTCCAACAAAGCACCATCCATAGCCATGCGCAACTAAGCAATCCTTGTCCGGATTGTTATGCAACGCACTACCAAGAAATTTATTTTATTTTTTTTTCCCCTGGAAACATAGAATTTTTTTATTTTTTTTCCCTGGAAACATCATGCTTTGTGGGGCTACCATGACATATATGTGTTATGTCCAAACCATCTGTCAATTTGGGGAGGACAAATTCAAATTTTAAGCAGACTCTGCATAGAGCAAAAGAATTGGACGTCTATCTTTTTAAACATTTGGGGACCATAGAAGTTGTAGATCAATTTGATATGTATGTTTTCCTTTCATTAGGTCCCTGTAAACTTATGAAAAGTATGTATGGAAAATAAATATCATGGTGGGTTATACAAAGGTTTAAAAAACGAAAAAGATAAAAATCTCATTTTCAAATCAAAGGAAGAAAATAACTTAATCCTACAATGTTTTGAATATCTTTAAGGATAATTTTATCAAACTTCAAAGTTGACAGGGATATTTTTGTCAAAATTCAAGAAAATATTTAAAGGAAATAACTTTCCACATTCCAAAGTTTTAAGACAAGTTGTGTTGACGAAAAAAAAAAAAAAAAACTTAAATTATAAGTGATTTTTTTTCAATTAAGCACTAAATGTCTTTTGATAACCAAAGGGTGTATTACCAAAATAAGTGAAAATGACAGTTTCCAGTAATAAATTACAAATTTAAGTTTTACTAAACACACCCTAAGTGTACATGAATGCACTCATCATACAATTGTTAAGAGATATAATTTAAATGTATTCTACATCATCACCACGTTGACAGTCATATATTCAAATATTTTCATTTCTTTGGTTAATTATCCATTCATAACATTTAAATATTTTCACTTCTTTTGTTAATAATCCATTCATAACATTAACATTCATAAAAGTTCGAATCGATAGAGTATGGTGAATTAATCTATTTATCTCATAACCCACGCTCTACATTCATGGGTTAGGTCATTGGCCGAACGCTCCTCATAAATTTCAAATCGATGGGTTCCTCCTCATTTGCGCTAAATTCATGGGTTCAACTTTACAGGATATCCACCTCAAGTGTGCTACTTCATCCCACAAACTACTCCGCTAGAAACGATATGAAAATCTCCCTACATTAATCACCCCGGTGAAAAATCTCGAACGGAGGACCTCCATCTCCAATACCAATTTCAATAAGGACAATTGATCACTTACTCTAAAAACTTTACACCAAGTGGTTAATTGTCCATCATCAATTCACATCAGCACTAGTCTTCACACTATAAGTCCATCCAACCAGTTTAATGGCAGCTGTTGTACCAACCCATCCTCTTCCGTTAAAGAATCATCAAAAGTTACATTTATGTTTTTTCAGGTTTATTACCTACAGAATCTACGGCGATACATTCTGCATGCAATAACGGTACGCTACAGTGATGAAGTGCTAGTTCCAGTAGCTGTCCATTTAAAGCAGGAGAGAAGTACAGCTGTACTAATCTGTAACGCATCAGACGACCCTTCAGTTCTTCGTTTCGGCGATACATTGCTCCCGTTTCATGTGCCTGTGACTTGTCCCTTTCCACAAAAGGCATCGGTTCCCTCATCTCGACAGCACACGTGAACGTCTTTACGTTGATCCCAGCCATCCTTCTTGTGGGTCCTCTTCTCGACGGAATACGGCCCTATAATCGTTCCTTCCGTGCTGTGTGGGTCCCACCCGTCATGTGTATGTAGTTGAATCCAGGCCGTACATCTGGTGCGTCTCCTCATATTCACGGTACATCCTAATAATTATCTTGATCCAAAACTCAGGTGGTACACAACACGGAGAAATGCTCATTCACGCCTAAAATGTATGTATTCACGTGGTGTGGCCCACCTGAGTTCAGGAGTAGCATGAGTTTTGTTGTTTCACTTTACCGGATGAGCAGGTTGAGAGTAGAGCTGTACATGAACTGAGTTAGATGAGTTAACTTGCTCGATTTGATTTGAAAAATGTAACGTCCCATATCTGGCCATTGATCTGGAAATAAATTTAGGACCACGTCTACAAAATCTGATCATTGATCATGGAATGGTGACCATTAATCATAAACTGGGCCATTCCGGCAAAATCTCGAATCCATTTTCAATCAAACTTTACTCAACCCTTCATCGGGCCATGGACCACCCATCCTATAAATTTCATAGCCGGGGGCATCAGAGCAACCCCTATAATCCAAATCAAGCCTCATTTGATCATTTTTGAAAATTTTCAAATCTTGGGGCCAGCTAAAATAATCTCACCCATATAAGCTCCAACCCTTCTCTCTCTCAACTGCTAGAGAAGAGAGAGAAAGTGAGAACCACCACCTTGCATGCACCCCTGGCGGCCGGATCATGCCATCCAATTCCCGTACTTGCCAGATTCGTGCAAGACCTTGTCTCTATTCCCGATCTCATGTCTTCCACAGATGAAATCTGAAGATTTTGGGTCAGATTCTCCACTCACTTGCTAGGTAAGAGGTTTCCTTACATGTCTTTCCATCTTTTTCTTTCATTTTTTTCATTTTGAGCCCTTAGGGTTAGAAATCCCTTTTTTTTGTTTCCGTCGATTCTTGCAAACCCTAATGGCCTATTTGGAAGCGTAGATTCGGAACCCTTAGGATTGGAAACCCCCTGGATTGGTAATCCTCCCGGTGTGTTTGGCACCATGGAATATGAATCAACTTTAATTCAAAAATACCAATGCATGGTATATTCACAGGGGTTTGAATTTAATTACTAAATCAACTTTAATATCCCTAATTAGTGAGATATATAATTTTTGACACTATGGTTGTGATAAGCCTGCTGAAATATATGATTTGCCTGAAAATGATGAAATTCCAAGTCTTAGATGGACCGCAAGCACAAGATCATGTCTGAGTGGCTAAGCAATGATTTTTAATCGTTTATTAATATGGACAATATTTGGACGGTACTGATTTATGTGAACAATGTTTGGACGGTGTTGATCATCATTAGTGGGCCATGTGCCCAATAGAATGATAGTGTACAGTGACATACATGTTACACATGCAACTATTGAATGATTTTAGGTGTAATCCAAGCTCTCACCGTGGATTGGAAACCCCCTCCAATCCACGGTGCCAAACGACTCCTAATATTAGGATTGAGTATGTTAGGGTTTTAAATCACAATTATCAATTGGAGCGGTCCATACTCTTGCGAGAGCCGTAATCGAGCCCCATTCCATTACAGTTTAGGTTGTGCGGTGATTTCGAGTCCCTATTCGTCAAACCGAGTTGACGGATTAATCAATTTAAGTTAGTTAGCCATAATTCTTTGTTTAATATTTAATTATGAATAAATCCACGTCATTAATAATAGTCTTATACTTTAATTTAGGTTTGGACTGTTTTCCCAAATTTTCGACGCTATGGCCACATTCGAGTACTGGATTTTAACTCAAAGGTGAAGATCTACCCCCAAGTTTCTACTTGATATTTTAGAATAATCAAATGCATTTATTTACTAATTGGTTACTAACATGCTCAATAAAATGCTTAAATAACATGAAACTCTTAATATTATAAAATTTTTGAATGTTGAATGCTTGGAAATACTAAGATTATTGAATTGTATTGTGGTGGTGGACCGAGCTTTGCAAATTATCTAAATATATGGATAGCCCACTTTAGGGAGGCTATCCCAGGCTTATACGGCCGACCAGATGTAAGGCCCGCATCTTAGATCGTACCGTTCCCTAGGCTTCCGCGGCCATCTCGGTCGAATTCCGACGACCCGCGATCTGTTACCGGCATTTGCGCGCAATCCTGAGTCGTGTCTTATATATCAGAGTCGGCTCGACTCGAAACTTGCACCATTGCAACCGCGCCGTCGCCGCAGTTCCGACGCCATGTATTACGCGCCGAGGCAATACCCGAGCCAGAAGATGTAGGCTCGCGTTCAGTACGAGAAAAACGCCACCCGTTGCAATTCCCAAGAGAAAGTCCTATCAATCACATCAAATGTCACATCAATCCATCAATCATAAGTCAAGTACATCCCATCACAAGCCATCACTCACCCTTACCTTTTCTTACCCAAGGTCAATGCAACCCATGCTTAGCCCATTCTTTTCTTACAAAAGTCAAAAGACCTCATCCCTTTCCACTCCATCACCACTCCTCTCTCTCTCTCTCTCTCTCTCTCTCTCTCTCTCTCTCTCTCTCTCTCTCATTTCTCACCCTCCCAAGCAACTCCCAAGGAGAGAAAATGTCCAAGCTCTCCATGAGAAGAGCCATGTGTGGCCCACTCCCTATCACCCTATCTCTCATCTCCACCCTTGGATCATCATCTCCACCGTTAAAGGAACACTTTTGGAGCATTGGAAGGCTAGGGAGGAAGAAGAATGAGAGGTGGGTGCTTCTTTCTCTCCCTCTCTTTTTAATTTTTATGTGATGATGGATCCCACCTTGATGTGTCTTATCTACACCATCCAACCACTTGGTGGCCCACCTGTAGCACGCCCATAGGTGGGGCTATATATATATGCGTGTGTGTGTTACCCAAACCGTCCAGCGTCCAGGACGCTGGACGTGGCTGCTTAGTGAAGTGTGAACTGACGGTGTGTATACCATCCAGCAATGAAAACAAACCGTCCAGCAATGAAAACAAAAATATCAGCTTAATTCTAAGCCTTGGGTGGGCTGTTCATGTAGGCCCCACTTTGATATATGAATCAAATCCAAGCCGTCCATTCCATTTCCAAGCTCATTTTAGGCGTTGAGCCGATATATGAAGCCAATCCGATTTTCTGTCAAGCCATAGCGTGGAAAACAGTAGTTTTTACCGTTAAAACCCACTTTGATATTTCTATACACCAAAACACATCGAATATTAGGCTCATTCAAGCTGTCTTGAGCCATAGAACCCAACCGCCGGGTCGGATTCTCCTGATGCGGACCCCACATCAGAAAAACCATGAAATTACTATTTTCAAAAAAAAAATCAAAGTAGCTGGCGTTGCTGCTGCTGTTGCAACAGCTGGACGCTGCGGTTGACAGCGGGCAGGGACCCACGGTCCCAACTGTGGGCCCCACCATGATGTGTGCTGATCATCATCGCCGTGCATTTGGTAGGTCCCCTTTTGGGACACTGGGCCCCCCAAAAATCAGCTATATGAGGGGCTCAGGTGGCCCACATTACAAGAAACAGTGAGGGTTGTACGTCTGTCATTGAAGCCCTTTTTGGGTTGGCAGAAGTTTTGGATCATTATGAAATTTTTTTTTCCTCTTCAATCCGAGTCTGTATGACCTTCTCAACTGATTGGATGGAAAATAAATATTATGGTGGGCCCCACGTGGGACCCACCTATCCAGCAGTTTTGCGGGGTACCGCACACCAGCACATGGCTGGTGTATTAACGCCACCAAGATACATGGGTCCACTGCTGAGGACGTCAGCAGGTCATCCAGACCCACCCTAATGTATGTTTTGTATCCCACCGTCCAGATGGCTGGACGGTGGGCCTTTCATGAATTTACATATGCCATCCAACCGTTCACTCATTTGGTGACCGCGGACCCCCACCTGCTGTATACGGTTTATCCAACCGCCCATCCAGACCGTCCATTCATCAGACTGCCCGTCGAACGTTGATACTCCATGTATGCATACATATATATGATATATATTATCATATAATACAATATTTTATATTAATAATAAATGCATGGTGGGCCACTCCCACGTGTGGACCCACCGTGATTTATGCATAAGATCAACACCGTCCAGAGCATGCAGGGGCCTGGACGGTGGCTTTTCATGATTCCTGCACATATTAAATTATATTATATTATATTATATTATATTATATTACATGATGGTGTACTATATTATATATATATATATATATATATATATATAATATAGTATATATGAATGAGAGGTGAGTCACATGTGTGGACCCACCACGATATAAGCATCAGATCTGCACCGTCCAGATCATCACTCTCTGGACGGTGGTTTTTCTTTATGTCAGATTATAATATAATGTAATATAATATAATATATTATATGATATGATAATATAATATATTATATTATATATGTTAAGGTGGACCACATTATGATGTATGTTACATCTGCACTGTCCAGTTGCTGGACGGTGCAGCAGCCATGACATCCAAGCCATCCATCCATCTTACGGGTGGAGCCCACCATGATGTATCCTTGCCATCCATCCATTTGATGTGCATGCGGCCCCACCATGATGTGTGTGCCGTATCCTTACCGTCCATCCAATTTTGAGGGGTCACACGTGATGTATGGGTCTTATCCACACTGTTCATATGGCGGGATGGTGGACCCCCCTTTCTTTTTGATGTATGTAGTCTATATCCAAGCCGTCCATTAGATTGGACGTGGCCCACCATGCCATGTGTGTTTTTTCCAAACCGTCTATACAATTGGTGAACTCATCCTTGGGCTTGAGACTAAAATAAGACAGATCTAATATCAAGTGGACAATCCTACAGAAAACAGTGGTGTTGAATGCCCACCCTTGAAACCCCTTTGGGTTACAGAAGTTTTGATTCAATATAATATTTATTTTCCTTCCCTGTTCAGGTCCTTGTGACCTTATGAACAGTATGGATGGAAAATAAATACTATGGTGGGCCCACCAGAAATATAACGATGGAAATCATTGTCACCATTGTCATTTGTGGCATGGTCCATATGATCCTTTGGATATGACTCATTTTTTTATGCACCATAATGATTCCTTGCAATGAATGCATGATGTATTCGACTCGGCCCCTTCGACTGACCCAATTGATTCAGCCCATTTGATCGGCCCATTTGATTCGGCCCATTTGTACCGGCCCATTTGAATCGGCCCATTTGATTCGGCTTATTTGATTCAACCCATTTGATCGGCCCATTTGATGCAATTGAGACCTATGATGATGTATATTAGGCCCTGGTGCGAGGCCGTGGGCACACTATATGTTTGGCCCTATGAGGGCTACCATTTGGGAGTAATGTTGGTTAAATGAGTACATTGATGGGCAATGATGGTTTAATGTCCACATTGTGACCTCCCCTTAAGCCTTGATCGACCGATCATCGAGGCCGATTCCGATAGTCGTGGACGATTTGCCGATCCCGATTATCGATCGATCCCGATTGACGTGACTGACTTGCCAATTCTGATTATCGATTGATCCCGATTGTCGTGACTGATTGCCGATTTCGATCGACATGACCGATTTGCCGATTCTGATTATCGATCAATTCCGATTATCGTGACCGATTGCCGATTTCGATCGACGTGACCAATTTGCCGATTCTGATTATTGATCAATTTCCATTATCGTGATCGATTTGCCGATTCTGATTATCGATCGATCCCGATTGACGTGACCGATTTGTCGATTCTGATTATCAATCGATCCCGATTGACGTGACCGATTTGTCGATTCTGATTATCGATCAATTCCGATTATCGTAACCGATTGCTGATCCCGATTGTCGTGGCTGATTGCCAATTTCGATTATCGAGGTTGATTACTGATCGAGGCCAATTATCGTGGCCGATTATCGATTTCGATTATCGTGGCTGCTTGCCGATTCTGATTATCGAGGCCAATGTGATGTGTATCCGACCCGTATTTAAGGCCCATTGTGATGTGTATCCAGCCCGTATTTAAGGCCCATTGTGATGTGTATCCAGCCCGTATTTAAGGCCCAATGTGATGTATATTGAGGCTTAGGTGATGAGGCCCATTGTGATGCATTTGGGGGCCAGGCGAAGGAGCCCATTGTGATGTATGTTAGGCCCATGAGCAGGGCCCGCCTGTTGTGTATATGTGTCCCTTGAGTAAGACCCACTATGTTGTATATCAGGCCTTTGTGTGAGGCTGTGGGCCCATTATATGTTTGGCCCTATATGGGCCATTCATTGGGGGTAATGTTGGTTAAATGTCCACATTGTCGAGGTCAATTGTCGATGCCGGTTGTTGAAACCAGTTATGAGTATGTGACAGCATAGCATCATGATACATGCCCATACGCATCATCTGCATGTTTGTTATGAGATGTGGTTGATCATTACATATGTCATTGAGCATGTTGTTATGAGACTCCCTGATAGGCGGAGGTTATCTCATATGAGCACGCGATATGCGCAGGATTGGTGCATGACTGGATTGTATGACTCATGCATCTCGCATTATGATTACTGTACGCCCTAGCGACATCAGGGCCGTAGCCTCCACAGGCATATCGTGAATGGCCAAATGGGACACCAAAAATATTTAGTTCTAGCATACGGGCGCCATAGATGTCCCTGGGTGAAAATCCCTAAACCTCTGTGGCCAAGAGACGCCCCAACGTCGAGACCGAGTGGATACATGAGCGCCCGAGTGTTGAATACCAGGAGGCCGCGTCTCCCATTGTGTCGTGGTCGGTTGGGAGGGGGTGTGGCCTTACCCGCCCGAGGGTAGAGGGCAATACTAGGCTGAGTTTAACCAGCTCGTGAATGGGTCCGCTCTCGATGTGCCGGATAGGTATTGACAGACTATTGGCCAGGCGGATAGTGAGATTTCTTACGCTCACTTGGACTGTGCTGCTAGGAGAGAGACAGTGCCATTTGGAGTGTACAAAACCCTGGTGATGATCCCAGAGATGAACTGTATTGATATGTGGATTTAGTGAGCAGGAGTTGCATACTCATTCATACATTCATTCATTCACTATCTACTCGGGTTGGTGGTATGTAACTATTTGTTACGTGTGCCTTCCTAATAGCCAGGATTTTGGTTGGGACGCGCGACTAACCTGAGATCAGGAGTTTACCACATTAAGTCTGACTATCCAAATTTAGGTATGGGACCTGTTTGGATAGAAGTCCCTTATGGTGGACCCCGTAGCCTGCAATACTACGTACTATCATCCCGACTTCACACTTCAGCATGGTCATTCCATTCGCACCGCATATTGCATTACATCCGTGGCTTATAGTATTTTGAATTACTGTGTTTCTGCATTTATATGGTCTAGGTACGGCTGATGCAATACGTAAACTCATCAAGAATTGTAGATTGCGTTGTATCATCGGCATCTGATATTTGGCTCCTCATTTGTATAGCTGACCTGTGTTGTGTACATTGATATGGTTTGACTCATGGACTATTCAGTATTTTCGCTTACTCTGTTATCGTATGATTTATGATCTTGTTAGTATTTTTGTTTACTCTAATAATTCCTGCTCTTGTCAGTATTTCTACTTACTCAGATAATTCATAATCTTGTCAGTATTTCTACTTATTCCGATATTGTATGATTTACAGATTACCAGTATTTTCGGTTTGTATGATGATGGCATTGTATTGAATACTTGGCACTTACCTTGTGCACACACTTACACCACCCTCTAAGCTTTCTATAAGCTTATGCACGATAGATGCGTGCAGGTGATGTTAGGGTGCAGCAGTGTTGAGCTTGGAGCATGCAGCGATCTTTTGGAGCTTGATTTTCGATTTATGTATTTCCCTTTCAGAATATATTAGTGGATTTTGTGATGGTGTTCTTATGGTTGTTGTTCGTGGGTTATGCTTGTGGTTATACTCATTACGAATTAAATTAATATTAGAAATCCTTCTTATAGAATCCCAGGATCGGAACCTGGTAAATAGGTGTCAGGTGCCGAGAATGGGATTCTACGGAGGTTGTCGGCGCCGAATTCGGAGATCAAAAATTTTGTGAGCCCAGTTTCTGAGTTCGAGACGTGACACCAGAGTTGAACACGGACGATCGACAGTAGTTGGAGCTACATGGAACACTTGGCACCCAATGTCAGTTTGCCCAAAGTCTTCCATAGTCGTTCACATCAGTCTAATGCAAGCTCGATCATTTTTGTACTTGGTAATTGTATAACATTCAATAGAATCTAGGATACCACCATTACCATTGATTTAACCTACTTATAACCGTTACTGTTACGATCCTACTAAAACTCATGAGCTGGGCATGGTGGTATGGGACACCGTGTTGGAACTGTCGGCCTACGCTGGGGTGACGAGTCTCCCCATAGTGACCAGTGAGCAACTAAGACTCATGTGTCAGGCATAGTGGTATGAGACACCGTGTCCGAGCTATCGGCCTATGCTGGGGTGACGAGCCTCCCCATAGTGACAAGTGAGCACTGATGGATGTGAAAGACCATTATTCGAACGGCCCCCGTCAAATTACCGAGCCGATAATTACGTGCCAGAGCACCATTCGAACGACTCAGGCGTGAATGGAATTGGGTGACGAGCCCTCTCCTTTATGTGTTTTGGTTTTATTTGACAAGTCCGCACCTCAGAACTGAGTGATTATACCCGGTATTGGGTAACGACTCACACTAGGATTGATTCTCATACATTTAGGTATCATACCGTACCCTCAAAATTGTTGATTTGTGAGATAAACGGGTGATACCTAAAGTTGGATCAAGGGACACTGGTAAGAAGTCGCTACATGCGGCAACGAACCATGTGATCCAGATAAGGACTCATGATATAACGTCAGTATCTTATCTTCGCCAATATGCTGGATGAATTAAACTTAATAATTACTCGGCTAACATAATCATTCACCGCATCGCATTAGTTTAGAATGTGGCGAAACAAGCGTTGAAGTCGCATGTTGAAGAAGTATTGTCATTTACAAACCAGGTGGTCGGAGTCGCATGTTGAGGGAATGTTGTTTGGAAAGGGCATGTATTATGTCATATCTTCATATACATTTTTAACAAGTATATTTAGGAATTATTTGATTTCTTGTTTATCATTAACTACGCTGATTATGTTGGTAACATGTGTAACTTGTTTAATAATTGTACATTAGAGATAACATGCTTGAGTGTATAATATGTATTAATATATATATTTGTTGTAAACCTGCTAATCACTAAAATATCGTAAGTAACAATCTTAGGGATATTTCTTCACTATGTTAGCGTTTGACGCCTTCTATTTGACATATGCAAATAACTCAATAATAGGACCATTCGGTGGTGCGCTCGGGGCGCCTAGTAGATCTCTAGCTTCTTCCCGCTTGGTAGCTGTTCTTCTGTTCTTATTGCAATTATTGTGATTTGTATAATTCTCATTTGGACGAACACCATATTTTAATTGTATATTTACTGTCGGCCCCATATTTATTTATTTTTGTTATCTCTACCTGGCTTTGGATCCACAAATTTAAATTGCGCTACTCTGATTGTTCGTGTGTAGAACTGATGTGAATCTAAACGAGGCCACACGTACATTTTCATTTGATTAACACCTAGAAACTCAGGATCGGAGTCTATCTACTCGGATGCCTGATTTTCAGAGTATTACAAAAAAGCTTGAATCGACTTGGTTTGAAACTAAGTATGAGCCGAGTCGAGCTGCTTTTTGGAGCTCGAAAAAATTTCAAGCGAGTTCGAACTTGTCCGAGCTCGAATCGACTATTTTGATATTGATGTTGCTCACCAAGTGTTTGATGAAATGATTCAACGAAATGTTGCTTCGGATATGTACATTTTTTGTAAGATTAATTGGTGGTGAGGAAGGTATGGATACGAAACAAATCACAAAAAAATAAAAATAAATAAATAAATAAATAATAATAATAATAATCATTACATGATAAAACTATCCATGTATGTTTTTTTTTTTTAACATATGCACGCACTCACACCGTAGTGGGATTTCACCACCTATGAGTACTTGAACCCTTGACCAGGTGTTGAAACTCTTAGGAGTCCACCGATGGAGCAAGAGCAAGGACGAACTATCTATGTATTTTGATTTTGATGTTGCTTACGGACTATTTGATGAAATACGAGTCGAGGTCAAGCTCGGGTTAGCTAGTGGCCTAGCCGTCCATTGTCAGTTCACACTTCACTGTTAGCCACCCCTACCAGGGAATCGACACCAAGAATTTTGAAAGGAGATATCTTCACTCAGTCTACCACTTGAACTATGGATAAGGTATTTTCCTGTTAGCCACCTCTTTAAGTATTTGAGGGCAGAGGAATTATACGGTCTTGATGTATCTATTTTGTGTAATTTGTAACCACCTTTAGATGATCCATACCATCGATACGATGGGCCTGACCATGGATAGGCAATGGCTCTGATGATCATTTGTAGATGCTGTTCGGATCATTGATTTTTTTCTCTACCTGACGGTTTCAAGGCTACTCGTACAAGAGCTAGAATAGTTTGATCATGGATCTTTTTTAACAGTACCCAAGTACTATGAGTTCCTACTGATCAACGGTCTGGATTCAAAAACCATGAGTCCTATGTATACAAACTGGCGCATAGATATGCTATTCATGTTCTCACGCATGACGCCTTCAATTCTCTCTTCACGGCGTTACGACGGGATATTCGGTAAGTTGGGGAACGGGAAATGGTATGATAGGGATGCGTCTATCATTAAATGATGGATGACCTCTCACCCGTGAGGAACATAGGTTCAGAACGGGAAGCGGGCTGGCTGGTGTACCACACACCACCGACTAGGCTGATGTGTTGACGTCACGAAGTTCTGTGGGTCCCATCATGAGGTTTGTGTTATATCCAAACAGTCCATCCATTTGGAGAGCTTGTCTTAAAGGTTAACCCAAAAAATAAGACAGATCAAAAGATCAAATGGACTACACTGCAAAAACTAGTGGGGATTGAACGTTTACCATTGAAACCATTTTAGAGTCACCGAGTTTTGGATTAATATAATATTTGTTTTCCCTTCTTTTACGTCTGTGTGACCGATTAATATAATATTTGTTTTTTCTTCATTTAGGTATGTGTGACCGATTAATATAATATATATATTTTTTTAATTTTTAATATAATATTTGTTTTTTCTTCATTTAGGTATGTGTGACTGATTAATATAATATATATTTTTTTTAATTTAGGTTGTGTGACAGATTAATATAATATTTCTTTTTTCTTCATTTAGGTATGTGTGTCCTTATACACATATTGGATGTAAAAAACACGCTATGCTGGGCTCAATAAGGGGACGCAGATTGGGCATTGAGGAAACTCTGTGGGGGTCCATCATGATTTAAATATTTTATCTATTCCTTCCATCCATTTTAACATATAATTTGAGGGCTTAAGTACTAAAATGAAGTATGTCTAACTCTCAAGTAAACCTCACCATGGGAAATAGTGTGAATTGAAATTCTACCGTTGAAAATATCTTGAGACCCACAGAAGTTTTGAATCAAGCTGATATTTATATTTTTCCTTCATCCATATCTATATGATCTTATGAATAGGTTGGATGACAAATAAACAACACTGTGTGCCCTAACAAGGTTTCACTGGTGGAAGCCATTATTCCCACTGTTTCTTGTGGTGTGGTACACTTGAGCTTTGGGCATACTTACATTTTGAACTTAACTACTAAAATGAGCTGAAAACACGGATGGACGATATGGATAACCCACATACATTCACTGTAGGCCTAACTGAGTTTACTCAATACATACGGTAAAAGCATACTCAGTGACTCAGTATGCAATCCCAACTACAACAAAACAATTAACTTTGGATACGATTCATCTTTGTTTTAAAAGCTCGAAAACAGATGAACGGTGTAAATATAATAATACATCATTGTCGGCTCATGTAACTTTGATCTCCCTTGAAACCCTTCGCAACTCAGAGCTCGAGGAGCGTAAGCTTTTGTCTCGACGCAGATTTCCTGCTGAAGTTCCTGCGCAAGGATTCTATGTGGGGCCTACTTAAATGTTTGTGAGAAATCTAACCCCTCTGTTCACTTTTGAAGCTCATTGTATTTCGTGAGACCAAAATTAAGAAGGATTCAGAACTCAAGTGAGCCACACGAGAGGAAACAGGGGAGATTTAGTGACCACCGTTGAAACATTTATATGGCCATGAAAGTTTTGCAACGGTCTAATTTTTTGGTGTTTTCACATTATCTGAGTGAAAATGACCTTATAAACAGTTTAGGTGGCATATAAACAGCAAGGTGGAGCCTAGGAAGGTTTCAACTGTGGGCATTCCTTTCCCTACTGTTTCATCTCCTATGGCCCATTGGAGTTTTGGATCCTCCTCATTTTTGGTAGCATGTCTTAAAATGTGGTTGAAAAACGAATGAACATGTTTGATTTCTCACAAACGTCGCAGTAGGCCCCACCCAAAATCCCAGCAAAAGGCAGGAAATCCGTGCTAAGTAACTCAGTTCGTTCATCTCGTACTGAGTAAACTCTGAATGTACGTGGACCACTCTGTCCATCCGTTTTTCCATTGCTTCATCTAATTTAAGGGGTTGAGCCCAAAATTGAAGCATATTCAAAGATTAAGTGGATCATACCATTGGAAATAGTGGGGATAATGATTTCACCTATGAAACCTTTTTAGACCCCACAGTGACGTTTATTTGTAAACCAACCTGTTTGTAAGATCATACAAACATGGATGAATAGAAAACACAAATATGAGCTTGATCCAAAACTTCTATAGCCCTCAAGAATTTTTCAACAGTAGACAATCAATTCAATTGTTTCCTGTGGTGTGGTCTATTTGAGCATCGGATATGCCTCAATTTTAGAATCAATCCTTAAATATCTGATAAAATAGAGGGACGGAGCTGATAAAATACATAAATCATGGTGCACGTAGTGAGCTACTCGCTAGTCGCTACGCAATCCGCTCCCCACGACACGTACCTAATTAGTGTGGGGGGCGGATTAGCTACTTACAGGTTGAGAAGCCACACTGGCTACGGAAGTTACGTCCCCAAGTTATCTGGGCCACACCATGATGTATGTTTTGTATCTACATCACCCATCCATTTGGAGAGATCATATTAGGGCATGATCCAAAGAATGAGTCAAATCCAAAGCTCTAGAGGACCCCATCACAGACAATAGTGGGGTGCGCGACGCCCACCATTAAAAAGTTCTAAGGGCCACAAAAGTTTTCGATTAAGCTAATATTTGTGTTTTCCCTTTAATGTCTGCATTAAAACATAAACAGATTTAATCTCAAATAAAAATCATGGTGGACCTTTTAAAGGTTTCAAAGGTGGGTGACACTCTCACCATTGTTTTCTGTGGTGGAGTCCACCTCAGCCTTGGATCTACCTTGTTCTTTGGGCCATATCCTAAAATGATATCTCCAAATGTATGGACGGTGGGAATACAACACATACATCATGGTGGGCCCACAGAACTTGGTGACGTCACTTCAATAGTGAGCCTATCAGTATCCAATCCGCGTTAGTGTGCGGTACATCAGCCAATCCGCTTCCTGCATGGTGACCCAGCACTATGTAGTTACATCATGTTAGGGCTCTGTGGGGCCACCACGATGTACGTGGAAGGTATTGATGTCACCTAAGTGTCGTGGACCTCAACAGGATTTATTTGTTATATCTACACCATTCATCCACTCCGTGGGATCATTTTAGGACATGGTCTAAAATTGACCTAGGTCCAAAGCTCAAGTGGAACACATCACAGAAAGTAGTGATGGCTAATAAACATCATGGTGGGCCCTAGAAAGGTTTCGACATCGTTCATTATTATCCCCACTGCTTTATGTCGTGTGGTCCACTTGAGCTTTGAATCTGGCTCATTTTGGGCTATGCCCTAAAATGATCTCAAAAAATGAATGGACAATGAAAATATAACACATACATCATGGTGCGCCAACAGAACTTGGTGATGTCAACACCGCATACATGTTTTATCCACACTATCCATCCCTTCTGCCAGCACATTTTAGGACCTGAGTTTAAAATGTCGGCTCCGTGGGGCCACCATGACATATGTTTTATCCCCGTGGTCCATCCCTTTTACTAGCTCATTTTAGAGGTTGAAGCATATCAAAATCTCATGGGAGAATGAATGCCCACTCTTGAAAACTCCCTAGGGTCACGTAAGCTTTGATCAAATGCATATTTTTGTTTTGAATTCATCTAGGTACCAAGGAAAGTTTCAATGGTGGATGTCATTATCCCCACTTCCCCTGATGGGGTGTTGCACTTCAACTTTGGATATGCTTCAATTTGGATTCATGCGATCTAAAAATGAGCTAGCAAGACGGATATGTCGGGGTGGGCCCACGTCGTCCATTATGAACAGTCCTTATTGTGGGCCCCACCGTAAATGATTCATGGTTGTAAAATATGCAAATCTGATTATCTTAGATGCCCCCATTGGTTGCATCCAGCATAGATGTGGCATACGTGTTTTTAAGACCCTCCAAACTATTATTTAATTGGATAAAACCACTATTTTACTGTATTTAGATATAACCACCCAGATTTAAAAATGCCTCTGATTGAACTTATTTTTTCTTTTTCTTGTATTCTATTTTTTATTTTAAAGCCTAAGCAGTCATCTGATTTTGAGATTGCTCATAATTATTCATTCCACCCACAATGTTTGGCAACTTAAATTTTCAATATGCGAAATCTAAATCCCATGCCTACAAATTAGATTTTCTACTTAGATGATAAAGAGAGACGAGAACCATTTGAAATATGATCAGTGGAAACCATTAAAAATTCCTGAATTTTGTAGTCAACTCTTAAAGAGGTTTGAAAAGTGGCCTTTTGAAAACGTAATAACTTCTAAAGAGTCAAATAAAAAACTTTAGCCTGAATTTATTAGATTTTTATGGTGAAACTGAGCGAAACAAAAGAGATTTTTTGAAAATCAAATTCATTACATTAGGCCATACTTGTTCCAATAATCTCAAATTTCATAGTTAAATATAAATCACATATCCAAATGGGAAGTCATGTATAATGTGGATGGACGATGGTGAAACTTAATCTTCCATATACATCCTTGTAAAAAAATGAAATGAGAGAAGAAATTTTATATGTGTGTGTAATTGAGAGGACCATAAAAGAATGAGTTGGAGTGGTTCAACTCATCATAACTACTACTATTCCAGGTGCCTTCCCCTTTGTCTCTTTAAAATATTGTGCATACGTAATATAGCCTAATCACACCACCCCTTATGTATCTAAACTGATCACAACATCTATGGAGCCCATCAGTGAGCTTAGTTTAAATAATCCAACATGCAGACTCAAGCCATTGATCATGTGGGGTGTGTGTGTGTGTACATACATATATTGAAACCCCTTAATGAATACCTATTAAAATTTAAAATTGCTATTGCCAGATAATATTAGCAATGCTTTTTAGATCTCATCCATCAAGACTACTAATTAATATTGGATTACAGCGATCACATAATGTTTAATTTTTTTGTAATGAGACGAATTACAGTTACGAATACCAATAATCTCAGTAACATATATCAAATACATGAAAGTCTATTATGAAAATTATATGCCCAATGTGAACAAATGTGCTTATCCTTAAGTTCTCTTACCGTATTTGTTAAGAGCTGTATATGTCTCCAATGAGATTTTAAAATTTCACTTACTTATAATATACATACATAGCAAAAGATTAACAAGAAATAAAATGTCAAATAAAATCATCACTAATAAATAAATGCAATATCTAAATGTTTGTATATAAAAATAATCAAACTAAATTTTTACTGAACAATACATTTGTTGGATCGATAACTCCTATAGAATTCATATGCTCCTTAAATAGCATGATAGGAAGACTTGTACTGAGTGGACTATCATTTACTTCATGCCGATGAATTTTACAAACACTTGATGATTTTGTACCATTTCTTTCACAATGAGGTACTTTAAGTCAATATATTTTGTCTTATATAAATTCTTGATGTTATTTAAGAATTTAAGTACAGCTAAATTGTCATATAAAATTCTCAGTAGTTTCATGATTTACTCCTTAACTTGTAAACTAAAAATTTTAAAGCAAACTCTGTATTTTGGTATTTAATTAATTTCAAAGGATCGATTTTTTTTTTTTACAAGCGCGAAATCATATGCATGTTATAAGTAGCGCAACTCTTTTCTTGATACTGGAGAGAAAGTCTACTTAAAATCAATACTTTCCGGCTAGTTAAAACATCTAGCAACTAATCTAGCTTTATATATTTTGATATTACCTTAAAGTTTTGTTAGACTTTAAATATATATTTATAACCAATCAGCTTAATCGCTTTGGACAATTTAATAAGATATTAAAATTTATTGTCCTTCATATAATGGACAAAAGGAATTTTTAAAGAATTCAATTCAATACATTGACTTAAGGATCCCCGTTATGATAATATCAAATTTCATACTTAATTTAAATCATATACCTAAATGGAAACTCATGTCTAATGTCAACGAACAAGGATAAAATTTTATCTTTTGCACCTTACACCCTTGTAGAAAATTGAGATAAGAGAAGAGGTTTTCTGTAGAAGTGTAGGTGAGGGAACAAAGACTTTATTTATAAGAATAAAGGCTGGAGTAATCTCGAGGGAAAAATCGCATGCGCAACAATTGCTTTATACACTACCATGTACGAATTGGCACATTCATTTGTCTTATCTGCTAAATCTAAAGTTGTTCTTATCAAACCCAAGATTTGCTCTTCAACTTATAAGCCACAAGCTTAACCTTCTTCTCTTCAGCGATATCCATGTAGTCGAAGAAGCGTTCGACATTAAGCAGCCAATCGAAGAAGTTCTTAATATGGAGTTGGTCGTTGAAGCTAGGAAGGTCGACTTTCATCCAGAAGTCTCGATCCATTCGATCTACCCAATCAATGCCTCGACCGGGATGTTGGGGAATCATGTCGTTAGATCCTACCTTCTCGGGTGCGATTCTACAATTCACCACCAGCATCACCCTACGATTAACACGATCATGAAGTTTGGCGCCTACCAGGGGCAAATCACCGCCATGAATACAGAAGTATCCTAAGGCCTCTGTCATGCGATCGATGGAAGCCTGCAGCACTTGCATAACTTGCTAATTCTCCCGTTACCCCGCTTTAAAAGCTGCCGCTGTTAAACGAAAATTTTCTGGAGCACCGTCTATGAGAATGTTGCCCGACCTGTTATTAAAAGCTACAGATCTGAGGAGAAAACCTTGCTCTAATACCAATTGATGCAGGGGAGGACATGATGAGGTCAAGCACCGGCTTCCTTAATCAATATATACCTTGAATCTACAAGGTGCTCTTGAATCCACAGGAGAAAATCTCGAATCCATGAGAAGAAATAGAATTTCTAAAAAGTTTTAATTGAGAGCTTATCATAAAAATGAGTTTAATATGCCTTAAATAATCCTAAACAAACCCTAAAATCGTATGTAAGAGAGCCTTAATCAAATAAGAAAACTATTTTTGAAAAACATGTAATTTTCACCATTTGTTTACCAATTGAGTCGACAGATCGAAACAATCAAAAAGTGTCTAAAGATTTAAATTGAAAATTCTGTGATTTTTGACCTATCGAGCTGATCTTTCGACTTGTCAACCTCCCAAGCTGATAGAAATTAGCCACCAACCAATTTGGAACAATATTTTGACTTGTCAAACAATATTTTGACCTGCCTCAACTGACAGAAATCAGCTAGCAAGTGATCCAAAATTCCAAGCAAAATTTCAACCTATCGACTCGATTAAACTATGCTGAATTTTGTCGATTTCTCCTTGGGTTTCTTTCGATCTATGTGTCTTAGGAATGTACTTGATCCTCATCATGCATCAGCTTTGTACATGGATATAGATTGCTTACTTTCTCCTCTCAAAGCTCTATGGCTATTTGGATATTAGGATCTTTTGCTTCTAGAATATTAAGATCTTGGAATTTTCCAAAGATCTTGATGTGTGAACACATTCCCAAAAATTCAAATTCCTCCTCATTGGAAGTTTCAAAATGAAAGTAGCTTAAATTTCACTTAAAATGTGCTATGTCAAATCTAGGAACTTGCATCCCTTTTTCCATATGCCGTAGTGCTCCGTATGATTATAATTTGTGGCATACATGGACAATATCCATGCCACTCATTTTGTTAGCCTAATAATGCTCCATTGCTAAAAATCAAACTGGTCACAAAATCGCAATTGTTTGATAATCAATATGATGAGGCCATTCTAATATAATCAATATGAGCCGCCCATTTCCTCTACTGTTGATTGAATGGTTACGATCATTTGACCAAGTGATTTTTTTGGAGGGAATGGTAATCAAAGGTGGGAGTGGGACCACATGATGGGTGATCAAGATCAATGATCAAACCATTAATTTCTAGTATACTTAATATGGATCATCGATGTTAGCCACTAATTGACAGTATAGCATATGATCAAAGGGATTCTTGAGAGGGATGATTAATAAAAGGCATGGCCAAGATAATGAATGATCTACACAAAACGTTCGACCTTTTCTAGCATAAACAATGTAATGTCTACTTTCATATTCATTGATTGGATGGTTAGGAACATTGACCAACGTGATTTTTTAGAGGGATGAGTTTTTTAAGGTTCTAGATGAATGAAGGTCAAGATTCATGACTGCACCTTTTCTAGTATAACCAATATAGACCACCCATGTCCGTATCCATTAATTGAATGGTTAGGATCATCCATTAAATTTATTTTTGAGAAAGCAACAATCAGAGGTAGGGCCATGATGGGTGGATGGTCCAAATTAATATTTTTTAATGTTTTCGAGAACAAATGGTATGAATCTTATAGTTTTCTAGCTATTGAATGGTTGGCTAGGATTATCATTAATTAAAGATTTTTTTGGGAGGGATTATCAATTGTGGACACAACATGATGGACAATCTAAATCAATGTTCAACCTTCTATGATAATAATAACACTATTCATCATTCAAGCCACTTGAGGAGTTGAAGTGTCATGTTATGCAATTATTAAGAAAATGATATTGTTTCTACTTGGACCGAGCTCTCTTCACCTCTAACGTAGCAGGACTTGATTATAGGGCAGGCCACCATCAGATATGAAACCAATGCAAAACATGTTTGAAGGTTCTTTAGCAAATGTATACTCGATTGGGTTTCATTTCTAACAAAATGATGTCCGATCAAATCCCACCAAGCCAGAGGTGTAGGGAGCCCCGAGGAAGTACCTAATCCTTGTCCCTCAGCATACTTACCAGGAAAAAAACAATAAAAAAATTTAATAATAATAATAATGAAAAGTTATTTTCGATGCCTCTCTCTCTCTCTCTCTCTCTCTCTCTCCAGGTCAATGTTGTCTTATGTGTGAAAAATCTCTCATTTCACATATGTAGGTTTGTGGATTCCAGGAATTCTGTTCTACCAAACAATGAAATTTTCAATTCCAAACATTATGTCTGATGTCATTTAAACAAAGGGGGCGAAATAAATTCTCCAATCCATGACTTCTTTCTTAGACATGGAGCTAAAGTTTCAACCAATAATTAGGGACTCGGTTTAACCAGTGACCCCAACACCAGCCACCTAGCTGGTGTCAAAGCTCTGTATGGGACCCACCATGATGCATGTGTTTTATCCAAGGCTGTCTATTCATTTTGCTATCTCATTTTAGGTATGAGAACATCAATGAGGTAGATCCAAATCTCAGGTGGAAAACACAACGGGAAACAGAATTGTTTGAACATCCACCATTAAAAACTTCATAAGGCCCATTGTGATGTTTATTTGTTATCCAACCTGTTGATAAGGTCACACGGAACTAGATGAAGGGAAAACACAAATATCATCTTGATACAAAACTTCTGCAGCTCAAAAAAAAAAAACACAACAGTGACCATTCAATCCCCACTGTTTCCTCTAGTTTGGTCCACCTGATATTTGCATCTGACTTATTTTTTATCTCATGCCCTAAAATGAGGTGGCAAAAATGGATGGATAGTGTAGATAAAACACATGCATCATGGTAGGGCCCACGTAGATGTTGGGGTCACTAGCCAAACTGCGTCCAATAATTTGACTTTAGGATTCGGTACTTAAGTGGCCCCACACAACATGAAAAGGCTAAAATTGCGAGTACATGGCGTACTACGCATCATGCATATTATAGTAAAAGGAATACCTTAAATAAAAAAATAAAAATAATAAAAATAAAAAATGGCCAGATATGAGTACTGCATTTGGTCACACCCCATTGCAGCGAGAGGATGCATGCAGACCGTAGAGGTCATCCTGGTCCTAGTGCGAGAGTAACTCGGACCGGAATCGCATGCCTGAAACACCCAAGCTCTGTGTTTCCAACCATATTGTATATGTGAAATCCACTCCGTCCATCAGGTGAGAACTTGTATTTTAACTGTATATGCAAAATTTCAGCTTCATAAAATCCTCCTGTTGGCCATATCAATGGGAATAATGTAAACTTGATACTAAAACCAATAAGTTCACGTGGTACGGCCATCTGAGTTCTGGATCATGATAATTTTTGTAAATTCACTTTATCCTGGTGATTTGGACCTGATTAACGGGTTTGATGAAAGATACACACCATGGTGACCCCACACACAAACATATGGTTGCCATCCTATTCCCATCATTTCCCTTGGTGTGGCCCACATAAATTATAGATCTGACTTATTTTATTCCCAAGGCATAGAATCTAGGATAGAACTTGATGGACGGAGTGGATTTGGCATGTATAACTGGTGGACCCCACCACTAAAACAGGTGTCGTGGAGGATTCCCATGCGAGTAACTCTTCAAGTCAACCTAGATTGTACGAGGGCCATTCATTCGGGGAAGTCCATAGAGGCAATGAGTGCCCCATTGGCGTAGGGAGTGGATAAAGTGAGACCCTAGCCTCACCCAATACAGTGCGACCCTTAACACGAGGTTACCATGGGGTCCATCTTGATGCATGTATTATGTATCCACACTGTCCATCTGTTTTCACGGATCATTTTAGGGCATAATTCTAAAAATGAAGTAGATCCAATCATCAGGTAGACTATACCATAAGAAACAATACTGATTAACCATTAATGGGCTACAAAAGTTTTAGATCAAGCTAATATTTGTTTCTTCCCTTCGTACAGGTTTATGTGACCTTATCAACAGATTGGATTGTAAATAAACACTATAATGGCCCTAAGAAGATTTTAATGGCGGACGGTTCATCACCAATGTTTCTTATGGTATAGTCCACCTAATTATTAGATCTCCTTCATATATATATATATATATATATATATATATATATATATATATATATATATATATATATCTCGCCCGTCCGTTTACATGGAACTCGTGCCAACTTTTTTGAAAACTCATTATACATAATGTGATTTCAAAATCTAAACGGTACACGTGAAACGGGCAGCTCATGAAACCCACCGGGCCAAAATTTCACTTTGAAAGGAGGTAACCACACGGTGAGGGCCGCACCATCTTTGGTGAGGCCGGGGTCTAACCGAATCCGCTCGCATTGGAGTAATGGTATGCGTGCATTACGCTCGCTTCACACGTGGAAAACTGTAACACGTGTGTAAGAAGGGAGCAGTTTATCAGGTAATCCACACCGTGGAGATTCCATGTGTCGGGACGCTGTGATCATCAGGTGGGCCACAGGTACATATATTACTTTTTAACCTTTCATTTATTTTGTAATCATGTGTCGTGCTCAGATGATCATTAGGCCCAAGATGAGCGGCTCTGGATCTTGGACTCTTGCTCATTCATTAACAGTTGTGTGAGTAAGAGCACTTAAGAAAAGCATTGGAGCTGAGTGCTGTTACCTTCATCACCATGGTAGAAAGCCCTTCTCCAAAAGAATCCAAGACCCAACACGTGGATGGATGGTGGATACATGTGCCACGTGGAGTGCTTGTGCTGCCATAGTACTGAGCTTATAATTTTTAAAAAAACAAGAGTATTCGTCCAAGGAAAAATTAAAAGAAAGTTAATATTTTATTAAAAATTTTCATATTTATTAGACAATAATCACATGATAACTTATTTTAGATAATTCAAGTTAGAAGGAAACTAACAACCTACTTCATGAAATTCACTATCTACTTTACTATCCAAGCAATTCAATAAAATCATATAAATGAAAAAAAAAATTAAATTTTCATAATTTTTCTGTAATCCAAAATTCTTGAAAAGCATATTGTTGGGGGCTGTTGCACAACCTTAGGATCTAGCCTCCCAAATACGCTAGAATTATAAGATAATAAAGCAATGAAATAGATCAAAGCATAAACCACATGACACAAGAGATTTTTACGTGGAAAACCCTCAAAGAGGTAAAAATCACTGGACCTTGTCCAGATCAACAATCCACTATGAAGTAGAACGTTACAACCGATCACAAGCATACCTCGCTTGGATCAAACCTTCTTCGCTAAGGCAGAAGCGGATAAACAATAAGAGAATAAAGAAAAACGGAGAGATCTCACCAATCACGAGGACGTAGAAGCGCTGAGACGTCGATTGCACAGTAGATCACCTCTACGAGCGTAACCTTCCTTCCACAAGCTTCATCTCTCTCTTTTTCTCTTTCTCTCACTCTTTGATAGCCCTAAACTCTTTAGCAAATCCTTGTAAAGTTTTAGAAAACTCTCTTGTATACCCTAAAAAAGCCCTAGGGACTCCTATTTATAGTTTAGGAAACTTCCTTCCGCACCTATTTGAAAACCGCCTCAAATTTACGCAGTTCGCACAAAATCCAGACATGAATCTGCGTAACCGCGACTGGTCGAGTAAGGTCCTCGACTGGTTGAGCAGACTCCTCGACTGGTTGAGCAGCGCGGAAGAATTAACACAATTGGTCGCTGGACTTTGAGTCGAGCATCACTCAACTGGTCGAGCACCACCCTCGACCAGTCGTGCGAGGCACTCGACCGGTAGAGCCATGAGGAGAAAATCCTCATCAAATCTCTCCCTTTTCGACTCAAGAGGAATTCACTTTCTTCAAGCTACCCCAGTTTCTACAAACCTTAAACTTGCCCTTGAGGAAAGCCTTGGTCATCATGCCTGACCCATTATCGTCCGTGTGGAACTTTTCAAGCTATAAAACCTTCTGTTTCAAAATATTCATAATCCAGTGATACCAAATCTCTATGTGCTTCGACTTGGAGTGTTGACTTGGATTCTTGATCAAGTGTATAGTACTTTGACTATCGCAATAGACCACGTGCTGCTCTTGCTTTAGGCTAAGTTACTGTATGAACCTCTTCATCCAAAGCACCTCTTCACATGCTTCTGTGACTACAATATACTCGGCCTTTGTCGTCGACAATGCTATGACCTTCTATAGCTTGATCTACCAAGAGACTGTTCCCCCTGCAAATGTGAACATGAATCCCGATATAGACTTCCCGGAGTCTATGTCATCTGCTATATCTACATTTGTGTAACCTTTTAACACAGGTTTTCCGTCACCATAGCATAGGCTCAACCTGGATGAGCCTCTTAGATACCGCAGTATCCATTTCACCGCTACCCAATGTTCTTTGTCAGGATTGGCAAGATACCGGCTGACAACACCAACCGCATATAGTATGTCTGGGCGCGTACACACTATAGCATACATCAAACTTCCTTCCGTTGATGCGTAGGGTATCTTCTGCATCTAATTCACCTCTGCCTTCATCTTGGGACACTTCTTGTCGCTCAATCTGAAGTGACCATCCAGTGGAGTACTGACCAGCTTCGTTACATTCATATTGAACCGCTCTAGGACTTTCTCAATATACCGCTCTTGTGACAACCAAAGCTTTCTACTGCTTCTGTCATGGGTTATCTCCATTCCTAGGATCTGTTTAACCGGACCTAAGTCTTTCATCGCAAACGCCTTGCCCAACTTCTGTTTTAACTTGTCAATCTTCTTGATGTCTTTTTCCATGATGAGATGTCATCATCATATAATAGCAGAACTAAGAAATCACCATCTGAGAACTTGCCCGTGAATACACAGTGGTCCAACTCCGTTCTATCATATACATGCTCTAACATGAACGAGTCGAACTTCTTTTATCATTATCGTGGAGCTTGTTTCAGCCCATACAAGCTCTTCCTTAGCCTACACACCATATGCTCTTTGCCCTTAACTTCAAACCCTTTTGATTGGTGCATGTAGATCTCTTCTTCTAGGTCACCATGGAAAAAGATAGTTTTAAAATCTAACTATTCTATCTCTAGATCCATGCTAGCCGCCAACCCAACCAACACCCGTATGGATCTCATCTTCACCACTAGTGAGAATATCTCTTAGAAGTCTATACATTTCTTCTGACCAAACCATTTCACCACAAGTTTGGCCTTGAACCTTATTTGTGAATTCTTCTGCTCAATCTTCTTTCTGAACACCCACTTGTTGCTAAGAGATTTCTTGCCCTTAGGCAATTTCACCATATCATAGGTGTGGTTCTTATGCAAGGATTTTATCTCCTCTTGCATAGCTTTCAACCACTCCCCCTTATGCTCATCAGCTATGGCCTCAGAATAATCTTCTGGCTCTCCCCCATCAATGAGCATAATATACTCATACGGCAAGTACCTCTTGGATGGTTGTCTGTCCCTATATGACTTCCTCACCTATGGCTCAACAGGTGGATCAAGTGGGGGCTACTCCCCCGATCCATCTTCTGTAGGAAATCCCTCACCCTCTGCACCTTGTTGTACTCCCCTGTCATCAAGCACCACGGAGGAATAACCAGATTCATATCCTCTAGCTCTCTTGAACTAGGCTGCGTCTTTTCTGGCCTACAAATTTATTCAATACATTGATCTTCAAAGAAAACCACATCTCTACTCCTGACAAGCTTCTTCTCAATCGGATCCCACAATCTGTAGCCAAACTTTTCATCACCGTACCCCAAGAACACACAATGCATGATCTTCATATCGAACTTAGACCTCTCGTCCTTTGGTACATGAACGGATGCCTTGCATCCAAACACCCTGAGATGACTGTACGATGGATCTTGTCCAGTCCACACCTTCTCAAGTACTTCTCCATTCAACTTGGCCGATGGAGACATGTTTATCAAATATACTAGTATGCGCATTGCTTCTCCCCAGAACGTCTTGGGCAACTTCACATGGGATAATATGCATTTGATTCTCTCTACAATGGTGCAATTCATTCGCTCAGCCACACTATTATGCTAGGAGCCCTTGGGAACCGTCTGTTCATGTCGTATCCCAGGGACTTATAATACTCATGAAAGTCACCAATGTATTCACCACCATTGTCAGTGCGGATGCACTTTAATGATCTACTTGTCTTTTTCTCTCTCGACCATAGCATGAAACAATTTAAACACACCAAAGACCTTGTCCTTGGATTTCAAAGCATAAACTCAAACCCTCTTAGATGCATCATCCATAAAAGTGACAAAATACAATGGCCCACTCAAAGTTTTTCTCCTCATAGGACCACAAACATCAAAATAAACCAAATCTAATGCATGTATTTTATTAACATGAGAAGCAGTTTTAACAAATGAAACTCTATGTTGTTTCCCTGATAAACAATTTATATAGGTTTTAAGATGTATACCTGTCATATCTGGAAGGAGCCGCTTCCTTGCTAGTAGCTGAAGCCCTTTTTCACTCATGTGGCCTAGATGTCTGTGCCACATGTCAATAGCTGAATCTTCCACTACGTTCAATCCATCCTTGCACACACTGACACTTGCCTTGTAAAGGGTGTAACACTTCTTTCCTCTGGCTGCCATCAACAAACCCTTGATGAGCTTCCAGCGCCCACCAACAAATCAGCTTTCATATCCATCATCATCCACCTTCCATCAACATTAAATTGAGGCGAAAGTCTAGGATATGCCTAACATCCCTGAGAACCAATGTGCAGCCCACATCGGTTTTCACATAAATATCACAAATCCCTACGATCTTCGATATGCTAGAATTTCTCATCTTCAGTCTCAAAGTCACCTGACTTGTAGCTTGTGAAGAAGTCTCTGCATGGAGTCACATGAAACGAGGCTCCCAAGTCTATCACCCAGTCAATGTCCTGACTCGTAGCCGTGAGACAAACATCGCAATCTACTGAAACAATAACTAAAACGTCGTCATCTGAAGCGACCGCAGTGGAATCTGATTCATCTTCTTTCTCTTTTCATTTTCCTTTCGTATCATTCTTCTTCTTATGACATTCATGCTTGTAGTGGTCCTTCTTGCCACAATTTCAGCATTCAATATCCTTCCTGATACTCGACTTGCCTCTTAATTTATCTTGAGCCTTTCCACCATTTCCATTTCTCTCCCTCGATCTTGTGTCACAAGGGCCTCTTGTTGAGTAGACCCCTGAGATTTCCTCCCTATCTCCTCATTAAAGAGACAACTAGTTACTTATTCCATAGACACCTTTCCGTCTGGCGTGGAGTTACTCAGAGACACCAGCAATGTCTCCCAACTATCAGGCAATGAGCTAAGCAATAGTAAAGCCTGTAATTCATCGTATAAGACCATCTTCATAACGGAGAGCTGGTTCAATATATTGCTGACTTCATTCATGTGCTCAGCCACAGAACCACCATCTTTGAACTTAAGATTCACAAGTCGTCTTATCAGAAAAATTTTATTGCCGATTGTCTTCCTCTCATACAGCCTTTTCAGTTTTAATCATAGGCTAGCAGCTGAGGTCTCCGTAAACACATGGTGGAATACAGAATCGTCTAGCCATTGTCTAATAAACCCCACGGGCTTTTAGTCCAATTTCTTCCAATCATCATCTGTCATATCTTTTGTTTTGCTAATGTGTCTAAGATTAGAGCATACAAGTTCTTATAATAAAGCAAGTCCTCCATCTTAGTCTTCCATATGGTCCAGTTAGAACTATTGAGACTGATCATCCTTGATGAGCCACCTTCCATAATTCAAAACCAATCCCACTTGGTTCAACCAACCTGAACGCTTTGATACCACTTTGTTGGGGAATGTTACAAAGCATAAACCATACGACACAAGAGATATTTATGTAGAAAACCCTCAAAGAGGTAAAAACCAAGGGACCTTGTCCACATCAACAATTCACTATGAGTAGAACGTTACAACCGATCACAAGCACACCTCACTTGGATCAAACCTTCTTTACTTACGCAGGAGCGGATAAACAATAAGAGAATAAAGAAAAATGGAGAGATTTCACCGATCACGAGGACGTAGAAGCGTTGAGACGTCGATTGCACAGTAGATCACTTCTACGAGCATAACCTCCCTTCTACAAGCTTCCTCTCTCTTTTTCTCTTTCTATCACCCTTTGATAGCCTTAAACCCTTTAGCAAACCGTTGTAAAGCTTTAGAAAATTCTCTTGCATACCCTAGAAAAGCCCTAGGGACCTCTATTTATAGTTTAGGCAACTTCCTTCCGCACCTCTTTGAAAACCGCTTCAAATTTACGCAGTTCGCACAAAATCCGGACATGAATCTGCGTAACCTCGATTGGTCAAGTGGACCCTCGACCGGTCGAGCAGCGCGGAAGAATTAACACACTGGACTTTGAGTCGAGCACCACCCTCAACCGGTCGTGCGGGGCACTCAACTGGTCAAGCCATGAGGAGAAAATCCCCATCACACACAGTAAATATTATTTCTTTGTAAGCCTTATTTCCAGAGATAACTGTGGGAAAGAAAATCGTGCTTTAACTGTTTTGTTTCTCGCTAAGAACATGTTCGGACATGTGGAAATTCAAGGCAAAAGAAAGAAAAATTAATAATTATTCAATAATAATTTTAATGAGAAGGATTTTAAATTTGAATTCTTATTCAAGGTACAAGTGTCTAAGAATTAAAATTATGAAAAAGTACAATGATGATTCAATTAAATCTTCTTCTTTTTTCTTCATCCAAATGAAATAAAGTAAACTTATTTTCTTTTCTTCCATTTGATATGGAATCGATGGTTTGTCAACTCAGCTCAAGGCTTTCGAGAGTAATGAGGACTATTTTCAATATTTTTATTTGGAAAGACAAAAAGCAAAATCGAGGAAATTTGCATGATGGTTATTTCGTCTAGCACATGCAAAACACTTGAAGGGGTGTTGGCTTAAGTGGTACATTGCCAAATGTGAGGCACTTCATGTTGGTTGGAGGCACATGTAACACATTTAGGGTACTTGGATCTGAATTGTAGGGCATGTCCCAACACATTAGGACATCTGGCACACGTATGGTATGCATAAAGATGAGTGGTGGCACATGTGAGGAGTTGCTCATATAGTGTAGGTAAAAATGGGTGTTAGCACGTGTGGCAAAGGGGCACATGCATGGTGCAAGGAAAAAAAAGTACGGTGGCTCATGTGGCAGATTAGCATGGGTGGGACATTGGTACGTGTGGTGCATATATTGGGAAATCACACACCTTTTCCCTTTATATGCAAATCAATGGGATTAATTATATAGAAGATTTAATCGATTCTAATCACTTCTAACACAAACAAGCAAATCATCAAATGTGTAGGATACAAGAGACACCAAGATTTTTTATGTAAAAAACCCTTCAATGTGAAGGGAAAAACCACGGAACTTAGTGATGTAAAACGGGTCGCGGATTCGTTCATGGCTAAGATGGACCGATGAAAAGAAGCCAAGAAGGATAGACCACACTCAACATAGTTTGACCGGTTGACCTTTGTGGTCGACAGGTCGAAATTTCACCAGAAATTTTAGATTGTTGTTGGCTGATTTCTGCCAGTTTAGACAAGTCGAAATATTGTTCATAGGTCAATTAGACAGGTCGAAATGTTGTTCGACAGGTTGACAAAATAGGTCGACGGGTCAAAAATTACATAATTTCCTATTTAAATCTCTAGACACTTTTTGGTTGTTTCGACATGTCGACTCGACAGGTCGACGACGGGTCGACAGATGATGAAAATTTACACGCTTTTTGGAATTTGTTTCCTTATTTGATTAGAACTCTTTGATTATGTTTTTAAGGTTTGTTTAGGGTCATTTAAAGGGCGTTAAACTCATTTTTATTCATTCAATCTATCAATTAAAACTTCTTAGATATTTTATTTCTTGTTGTGAATTCGAGATTTTCTCTTATAGATTTAAGGTATTTATCGATCGAGGAAGATGATATATGATCGACCTTATCACATCCTCCCCTACGTCAGTTGGTATCAGAGAAAGGTTTTTTCTCGAATTTATGGCTTCTAACAACAAGCCAGGAAATATTCTCATAGATAGTGCTCCAGGGAATTTTCCTTTAACAGTTGCGGCTTTCTAAGCGGTGTAGCGAAAGAATCAACAAGTCATATAAGAGATGCAGGATGTCATCAATCACATGACGGAGGCTCTAAGGTAACTCCATGTTCGTGGCGAAGACCCACCCCCGATAGGTGCTGAAATTCGTAATCGCGTTGATCGCAGGGTGATGCCGGTAGTAAATCGCATAATCATGCTTGAGGAGGTGAGATCTAGCGATGAGGAGATTAATGACATGATCCTCCAACATCCTAGAGATCAGACGGATCGAGACTTCAAGATGAAAGTCGATCTCCCTAGCTTTAACGACCAACTCCACATTGAAGACTTCCTCGATTGGCTACTGAAGTCAAACACTTCTTCGATTACATGGATGTCGTTGAATAGAAGAAGGTTAAGCTTGTGGCTTATAAGTTGAAAGGCGGAGCTTTAGCTTGGTGGGAGCAACTTTAGATCGCATGGACAAGACAGATTAAAGCACCAATCTGCACATGGCAATGGATGAATCAATTGTTGTGCGTGTGATTCCTCCCCAACGACTATGATTAGAAATATTTCAACAATATCAAAATTGTAGGCAAGGTAGTCAGTTGGTGAGGAATTACGCAAAAGAATTCTACCACTTGGCAGCATGAAATGATTTGATTGAAACTAAATCACAACAAATCGCCCGATTCAACAGCGAATTACGTGTTATGGTCGATCAGGTTCAAATGAAACCCGTTTGGACAATGAATGAAGTGATCAAGCTAGCCACCCGAGCAAAAGCGCAACTCGTGTGCACTAACACTCGAACCTATCCTACTACCAGGATAGCTGCAGCAGGTACTTGACAAGGAGCTCTACAAACCAAAGGGAAAGATAAGCCAATGGGAAACAACCTCTAGGAGGACGACCTCAGCCACCTACACCCGTGAACCGAGAGACGGGAAGTAGATAAGTAAGTCCTCAAAGATCAACAACCATTATTGTTCGTCCAAGTAAGATCTCGAACCCCTATAGTCGGCCACAGCTTGACCAATGCTATCGATGTGGCCAACCGGGTTACTTATTAAACACTTGCCCTCAGCGACAAGTGGCAAACCTCACCATTAATGATGGTGGCGTTGAGAACACAGAAGAAGACTCGAAAGATGATAAATTGGGACACACCATAGATGATGAAACCGATTAAGCAAATTGGGTTCTGCATGATTATGGTAAAATGCTAGTTGTGAGGCAGGTATTGTATGCACCAAGGAAAGAGGTACACCCACAGACACACAACATATTCCGAACAAGGTGTACGGTGAATCAAAAAGTCTACAATGTGATCATCGACAGTAGGAGTAGCGAGAACATCATCTCTGAGGACATGGTGGAGAAATTTCAGGTGAAAATGGAGCATCATCCCTCCATGTATATGATCAGGTGGATTAAGAAAGTCTGTGAGGCAAAGGTAACTGAAAAATGCACTATATCTTTTTCAACTGGCAAGTATTATAAAGATCAAATTGTATGTGACATTATTGACATGGAGACCCGTCATATTCTACTCGGTTGACCATGACAATACGATTGTGATGCCACTCATAGAGGATGAGATAATATGTACATTTTCAACAAGGACTGTCGTAAAACCATACTATCTCCTATGGACCCAAACGAGCCACCCGAAAATTCTAAAGTAGAAGAGCGATCTCTCCTAACCATATGAGACTTTGTGGAGGAATCCATCAAGACGGGACACATCTATGTATTAATTATAAAAGAGAAAAAAATTGAGCCTATCAACATTCCCGAGAAACTAAAACCCTTGTTACATGAATTCAAAAAAAATTCATCCGATAACCTTCCCAATGGACCGCCTCCCATGTAAGATATTCAGCACCATATCGACCTTATCCTTGGGTCTAACTTACCCAATCGTTCTCAATATCGGATGAGTTCGAAGGAGTGTGATATCTTGTAAAGACAAGTAGAGGAATTGATCTGTGTCTAATTTAAGAAAGCATGAGCCCATGCGTCGTTCCAGCCCTATTAACTCTTAAGAAAGATGGGATTTAGTGCATGTGTGTCGATAGTCGGGCGATCAATAAGATTACCATAAAGTACAAGTTTCCCATACCATAGTTAAACGATATGTTGGACATGCTAGAGGGTGTAAAATTATTTGCTAAATTAGTTTTAAGGATCGGGTACCATAAATCTGAATACGGTTGGGCGATGAGTCAAAGACAGCTTTTAAGACTAATGAGGGACTATATGAATGGTTGGTCATGCCCTTTAATTTTTCAAACGTGCCTATTACATTCATGAGATTGATGAACCAAGTTCTAAAATCATTCATTGGGTAGTTCATGGTGGTCTGCTTCAATGACATTTTGATATATAGCCAGGATGAAGCAAGTCATATGAAACATCTCAAACAGGTCCTTCAAGTACTCACCAAGAACAAGTTCTATCTCAATCTTAAAAAAATATATCTTTTTGACTGAGAGCCTGTTGTGAAGAATTCCAGCACCATAGTCTCGTCGATTACAGATTGTATAAAAAAGTCACATTTTAGTGGACTGACGAAACTGATAGGAGCTTTGTTGAAATCAAGTACAAACTGTCCACAACCCCAATTCTCATACTTCCCAGCTTCGACAAATTATTTGAGGTCGAATGCGATGCTTCCTATGTTGGAATTAGGGGAGTTTTGTCATAAGAAGGTAGGCAGATAGCCTTCTATAGCGAGAAGCTCAATGATTCACGTAAAAAGTGGTCGACGTATGAGCTCGAATTATACGCAGTGGTTCAGGCATTACGACATTGGTGACATTACTTGATTCAAAGGAAGTTCATTCTTTATACAGACCATCAAGCTCTCAAATTCATAAATAGTCAAGCTAACATTAATCGTATGCATGCTATGTGGATTTCAATCTTGTAGGAATTCACATTTGCATTGAAGCATAAGTTTGAGCAACAGAATAAGGTGGCTGATGTGCTTAGCCGACGTGCAACCTAGTTACTCACCATGAGCAATGAGGTTGTTAGATTTGAATGCCTCAAAGACCTATATGCCGACGACGACGACTTCAAGGACAGGTGGATTAAATGCCAGAAAGGTCAGACCAACGACCTTCGTATTCATGATAGATTTCTCTTCAAGGGAAATCAGTTGTGCATTCCACAGAGTTTGTTGTGAGACCACATCATCCAAGAGCTACATGAAGGTGGCCTTGGCGGTCATCTAGGGCGAGACAAGACAATAGCTCTGGTGGAAGAACGTTATTATTGCACACAGCTAAAATGAGATATAAGAAAGGCGATACAGCGGTGCCACACATATCAAGCATCTAAAAGATGGTCACAGAACACTAGCCTATACACTCCATTACCTTTCCCTAACGGCCCTTGAAAGGATTTATCTATGAATTTTGTGCTAGGACTCCCACGGACCCAACGTGGTGTGGACTCAATGTTTGTCGTGGTCGATAGATTTTCTAAGATGGCATGTTTCATACCATGCAAGAAAGACGCAGTGCATGTTGCAAATCTATTTTTTTGAGAAGTTGTTCGGCTACATAGGGTCCTAAAATCCATCACCTCAGATTGTGATACTAAGTTCCTCAGTCACTTTTGGAAGACTATGGCGACGATTTGACACCAAACTACAGTTTGCATATCATCTGCAAATTGATTGGTAGATCGAGGTAGTGAATCGTACACTTGGAAACCTTATACGGTACATCTTGGGAGATCAACCCAAACAATGGGACTTGACCTTGGCTCAGGCAGAATTCACGTTCAATAACATGCTAAACTGTTCCACCGGCAAATCTTCATTTGAAATTGTATACGGACGAGTGCCTCGACATACTCTCGATTTGGTTCCTTTGCCCAAACTCTCGGGTATGAGCGTTGTCGTAGAACATATGGCGGACCGAATCATAAGTGTACACGTTGATGTTTATGACCAATTAAAGGCATCCAATGACAATTACAAGGAAAAGGTTGACACGCATTGACATATGAAGGTAATCAATTTGGACGATAACGTGATGGTTGATCTGTGCAAAGAGAGATTTATTACTGAGACGTATAATAAGTTGAAGAATAAGAAGATTGGACCAGTGCCTATCTTCCATAAGATCAATGATAATGCTTATATTGTTGATCTTTCTGAAAATAAGTATATCTCACGCACGTTCAACGTAGTGGACCTGTACGAGTATCATAAGCCGAATCCGGAGGATAACACGAGGATGAGTTCTTTTAAAGTGAAGGGGACAAATGTAGAACGGATCATGGATTCGTTCATGGCTAGGATGAACTGAAGAAAAGAAGCCAAGAAGGATCGACAACACTCAACATAGTTCGACTGGTCGAACTTTGTGGTTGACGGGTCGAAATTCCACCAGAAATTCCATATTACTTGTCTGGCTGATTTTTGTCGGTTTAGACAGGTCAAAATATTGTTTGATAGAACTATTTGACAGGTCGACAAAATGAGTCAACGGGTCAAAAATCACAGAATTTTCGATTTAAATCTCTGGACACTTTTTTATTATTTCGACTTGTCAATGACAGGTCGACAAATGGTGGAAATTTACACATGTTTAGAATTTGTTTCCTTATTTTATTAGAACTCTTTAATTACGTTTTTAGGGTTTGTTTAAGGTTATTTAAAGGGAATTAAACTCATTTTTATTTATTCAATCAATTAATTAAATCTTTTTAAAAATTCTATTTCTTCTCGTGGATTTGAGATTTTCTTTTGTAGATTCAAGAGCACCTTGTGGATTCAAGGTATTTATCGATCGAAGAAGATGGTGATCGACCTCATCACATCCTCTCCTGCGTCACTTAGTCCGAACAAATTTACTATATTAGAGATAATGGAAGTACAATCATCAAGAGACCAACCTCTCTTGGATATCCAAATACATCACCTAAGGGTGGATTTCAAGCAACAATATAAGAAAAAAGTTCTCTCACTATGGATTGTACAAACCCCTAACACAACCCTTGGAGAAGACAATCAAAGAAAACGGTATTGTAGATGGAGCTTTATGAACCTGGATGCGAAGATTTCGGTGGTAGAAGGCTTTTAATTGTTTTCTTCTACAAAACCTCATTTTCTCTCTTCTTTTTTTTCCAAGAAAGAAAAACCCCAGATGTTGTTAAAGTCTCTTTTAAAAAAGGTAAATTTTCTCTATTTACTTTGCTTGGCCAAAAGGCCAAAATACCCTCACACATTTTACAATAAAAGACTACTTAAGCCCACACGTGGGTGCCACCTCCACATGAGAAGGGACCCCAACAACACATGGCTTAATAATGCCTTCCTTCAATAGTGAAAAAACCTCATAATTAGAGGGAAAGTTGGAAAATAAGTTTGTTGATTTTTCAAGAAAACAAAAAAAATTAAAGAAGGCATTCCCTATGAAGAATAGCTCCATAACCTTTCTCCTTACAATGAATATATATATATATATATAAACGCTCACCTGCGAACCAGTTCGTACGTAGTACATACGAACTTTTTTGAGAACTCATCATATCTGATGAATCTCGCAAATCTGAACGGTCCACATGAAGCAGAACCTCATGAAACCCCCTGGTACGAATTTTTACTTTGATCCAAAACTTTGGTGGGCCATGAAAAATGCAAACAGTTTCTTCCCTTGATTTGAATTTCTCTTTGCTATGTCCCACCAGAATCTTAGATCAGGGTGAAAATTCACCTCCTAAGGTTTCATGGGATTCTGCATCTTATGGACCATTCGGATTCGACACCCATGACACATGTGTGAAGGTGCGCACGTGCGTAAGTGTGCACGTGAGCATGACTCTACACACACACACACACACACACACACTCACATGGGTTCCCGACTCTCATGAGAACTCGTGAGCACTTTTTGATACGTGATGTAACCTTGAAATATGAACAGTCCATGTGATGTGGCACCCAATGAAACCCCCAAGGCCCAACTTTCAAACTGATCCAAAATTCTGGTGGGCTATGGCAAAAGGAAACAGTTACCTCCCTTAATTTGCTTCTCTCTTTACCACGGTCCAATAGAGTCTTACATCAAGCTAAAAGTTGGACCCTAGAGATTTTATGAGGTGCCCCATTCATGTACATGCATACGCGCACGTGTGTGTGTGTGTGTGTGTGTGTGTGTATATAGGGAAAAGGAACTATGTGCTTGACCTCACGATAAGCTCCCATGAGGTCGAGCTGTGTGGGCCCCACCGTGATGCGTGTCGACCATCAACACTGTGCATTTGATAGGTCCCCTCTAAATTATGGGATATCCCAAAAATCAGCCAGAACTCAGGTGGGCCATACCATCTAAAATCATGTGAAAACATGCCAAAAACACTCCTTACAATGAATACACACACACACGCACTCACATGGGTTCCCGATTCTCATGAGAACTCGCTAGCACTTTTTGATGCGGCACCCAATGAAACCCCAAAGGCCCAACTTTCAAACTGATCCAAAATTCTGGTAGGCCATAGCAAAAGGAAATAGTTACCTCTTCTAATTTGCTTCTCTCTTTACCACGGTCCAATAGAGTTTTGCATCAGGCTAAAAGTTGGGCCCTGGAAATTTCATGGGGTGCCCCATTCATGTACATACATACGCATGTGTGTGTGTGTGTGTGTCTCTGTGTGTGTGTGTGTGTGTAGATATATATAAAAATTCCAATCCCACAAATTATTTTTCACAGCCCAAAATGACCAAGTGTATTTGAGAAATTTAAAGTCTTCAATCGCTTATTTGGGAGCTTGTATTTGAAATGCATTCCAATCCAAATCACAATTACATTGGAATCAATGTGATTATATGAATCCCTAGTTATATTTGGTAGGAATGCACTAGAATCCAAACCTTCTTTTTGAGATTTGAAATGCATTGGAATTCTTTAGTATGTTCATGAGACATGAATTTGATTAATAAATCAACTTTAATATCTCAAATTAGTATACATGTATGATATTTGATAGAATGATTGTAATAAACACATTGAAATATGTATTGTGGCAAAAAATGAGGAAATAACTATCCTCGGGTGATCAATAAACGTAAGGATCACATATGAGGGATTTATCAACATTTTTTAACTGTTCATTTAGATTACCACCTTTGGATTATTCTATTGATGTGATTTTAATGTTGCAGCCAATCATTAGGTTTTTACTTTTATTTTTATCATCAACCTGCCACGTGTATAGCGAATTAACAGCCTAACAACACTTTTGTTACAGGTGAAACTCTATAACCTTTAAAAGGGAGCAAAAAAGGTATTTCAATGGAATTATATCCAAATCACAACAAAAGAGGAAATTTCACAACAAGCCAAAACTATGTATTTTGAATACCTCCTATTTGCCTCCAAATACTTGGCTGCCAAATGTAAAAAGGTGACCATTGGATTCGAAGTACACTACTCTCAATTCCGGGCTGCCAAACGACCCGTAAGTGAAAGAGGCTTATTTAGAAGTCTGTCTGGGCTCAGCACAGCCCGGCCCACTTTGGCTGCTGACTCAGGGGCCATGGTATCATCAATTTTCAGCATTAGGAGCCATTGCTTTGGATCAATTTGGGCCACAATTTGAACGGACTACATACCATCTTCGCCTATAAGAAGAGATCAAATTCAGCTAGTTACACTAGGACACGTGGATGTCCATTTCATCAGCATGAACAGTTAATTTGATCCAACCAAATTTTTTTTCCTGTTAATTAGCAGCTACAAAACTGAAATTTTGTGATGAAATAGGTCCAATAATCAACATAGACCATCCAATTAATAGGCCCCACCTTGGACTGCTTGTGGTTCTCAAAGAATCACCTCTACTAGTTGCAACTAAACATCCGATCTATCACTTAGAAAATAGACGGTTACAACAAAAAAGCCCCTTCGGAGATGATCAGTGATGGGCCTAGAGATTCTCCAATGCCATTCAAGTTTTCAATTTGTACAAGTGGGACCCATTCTTCAGTGATCCAAACCGTCAACACAATGTGCCCAGCAGTCATTGGTCCGTGCTCCAAAATTTTCCAGATGGAAAAGTTCTAGACTCTCAATAGGTGGTCCATAAAGAAACGGTTGCCAAAGAAATACAGCAACAGTTACTGGAGATGGAAATGGGCCCCGAGCCTGGACCGACCTGAAACAGGTAGGACTAGCTAAGTGGGTGTGGCTCAGGTATTAATTTGAGTCCGATTAATGATTGAGCCCGCGTAGGTATATCCTAACCGGCTTTTGGCCGGGCTTGGACGTACTATCTTGGGCTGTGATGGGTCAGGGCCTGACATGCATGACGTGATCAATTTTTCGATTGGGCTTTAGCTAAAGTCATTTTAGCTTGAACCAGGCGGTCCAACCCGACTTTGTATGTATGTCTTATATCCTACAAATATTTCATTCCAACCCTCTGGTTTGGTAATCCATCTATCTTCAATGTAGATTATCAGTTTCATTCCCGTCCCTAAAATGCATGTGACCTGCCTGCTCAAGGATGGATTAGGAACCTTCAAGTGGAAAATATATCAGTCTTCTGGTCATGATTCAACACACTTCCACTGTAGTATTCGAGTGAAGACTGCAACTTCCTCTCAAACCTAAAGCAGGCCCAGTAAATTGGGCCTAAGCCCAACTAATTTTTTGAGCCAGGCTTGAGAGTATTGTGCTAAGCCCGTGCTAGGCTTGGGCTAGACTCAGGCCTTCAGTATTAAGTGTTGAGGTGGGCCACCATTCCCTGAATATACTATGGTGATTACATGAACCAAAAATCTTGGCTGGTGAATCATCAGATGTACTACACTTGAATTTGTATATCTTTGAGTGGTGTATATTATTTTTTATGGTTTGGCCCACCTTATAATTGGATTAACCATATTTTTGTTCGTATAATAACCATGGTGCAGTGCATCTGTTGTAGTGATTATATGTCAGACACATACCAGGTATGCTCACAACAACAACAACAACAAAATAAACAAAGGCAATTGTGTAATTTCTCCTTGCCAAAGCCACAACCCGGGAATTTGGGTTCCTTGGAGCTACTACTTGGTAAATTCTGAAATCCAGAGGAACTAGGTGGTAAAATCTCTTATATATTGACTTCTATAAGTATTTTTATTTATCAAATACTAAGTCAAGTAAAGATTCAACCCTTCAAGTCCTCTATGCACAAAAAATTCCGAAATTGGAAGTCCCTAAGTCTCCAACAGAGGTAAAATTAAGAAGGTAAGCATAGCAATGGTTCATATTAAATTAAAGCCACCACCAATATTTATGAAAGAACCATGGACCCAGCAATTTTTATTTTTTTTCACTGACGCAAAGGAGCCCTACTTGTGCTAAGGGCCCGAGCCCGAACTTACCATATGAACCTTCAGCTTGACATTGTATACTAGGGCCTTTTGGGAAGGTAAAACTATGGAAAAGAACACAAACTCCCTTCACCTTGACATTGCATACAATGGCCTTTTTGGAAGTTAAAACTGGAAAATAACACAAACTCCCCCAATGTGATAGTTTGTTTGAAAAACTAGTTAGGAGGGGGAAATCCTTTTTCTTTAAAGTAGAGGAACGTAAAGGAAAGTGATATTACAACATAAATAGATGGTAAGCTGACATTAGTTTAATTTGCTAAAAAAACTATGAAGGCAAGTGCTTTCCCTCTGCATTTTTCATTGTTGGATTGCAACTTTCGAAAGGAAATTGCTTGTCCTTGTATTTTGCTATTCCAAATATCACATATGAGGAAAACCTCATTTTTCTACCATTTAACTTAAGCAAGAAAAAAAAGAGTTATAGTCCCTTGTTAAAGAAAGTAGATGGATTTTCTTCTCTTATTATGTTAGTCCAAACAAAGGAATATATCAAAATCCAAGGGAAATTGTTCGCTTCTACCAATTTATCCCTGATCAAATAGGCCTATAAAACCATTTCCCAAAAGAACCAATGTCAATTTTCCTGTTATAAAAGGCAACTCCCACTATTTAACCAATGACCTTCTCATATTTCTATATTAAAGTATTCTCCAAATCAAACAATGTAATAACTGTTGGATTCTACAGTTTTGCATTTCTTTAAAATTTCTTTAAAATGCGGATTAGGGTTTTCCTAATCCGTATTTTGGATTCTTCCATCCAGCCACAACTAGATCCTTTCTTATAATTTCCTAACAAGGAACATCTAGACATAAGTTGGACTTCCTGTTTGTACAAGTGGGGCCCATTGTTTGGTGGTCAAAACAGTTGAAAAAGAAGATCCCAACCCTTCAATATGCCTCCAGCAGTTAAAAAAGAAAATACATCAACAGCCCACACTCAACTAAAAATATTCAAACAATTCATTTCTAGGATCTTTCTGGGAATTTTGGTGCAAGGCCCATCCACATTGATCCCACTCTATCAAAAGCTTGGATAACTGAATCATAGACCCCACCAGTACAAACTGAAAGCATTGTATAATATTTAATCAAAAGCTTGCTCCCACATTACAACCACTGCACCATATCATCTGAGAATTACAAGACTGCAATACCAATAAGGACGACTAATCCAGTGATAGATGTGGCACCTTAAAAATCTTTTATTAGAAAAAATGGGCGGAGCCACTGTTACATTTCTATCAACTCTAATTCTCAATTTGTATGATTGATTTACAATGGGCTGATCTACCAGACTTACCAACATCTACTACATGCACTAATACAAAATTCATGGAAGAGTGGGATTAGGCATGTTTGGATACCCAATAGAAATGAACCGCAATAAGCCTCCAACTTACCACGGTGGTAATTTCAAGCCCATCACGAAATGCATGGTTGTGACTAACATTCTGGTTGTCATTATGAATTAAAATGGGTGCCACACCCATTTTGGTGATTGCTTCTTCAGTGGACTTATTGCAATCCGATGAAATGGAGCATCCCAACAGACCCTAAACCAACCCACTCAGTGCGCCCGCATAGAAAAAGTTTTCAACGGCCAGAATCCCAACATAAGGGAGTCTCATCACTCAAGAGGGGAGCTTCGGTTGCGGGCGGCTCTGAATCTCTTCATCAAGGAGCCGAATCAACGCCTGTTTTGAGCACAAATTATCGCTAGTCAGAAGGCCACACAAAGAGTGTAGCTCTTCAGGGTCTGCCTTCTTGAACAAGCCTCGGAGAACCATATCGGTCCCATTGAGCATTCGGTTTTCTGCATCATTAACCTCCCGATCATCACTCATTTCCTCCTTGATCCTGCTTTCAGTATCCCCGGTGGCATTTCTAGGTAGAGAAGAGGGTTGCGGGTTCTGGGTTTCGGGCCTTGATTTCCAGTATTCTATACAGACACGATTGCAATCAATAGCCTCTATACCCTGTTAAAATCAAGAAACGCGTCTAAGTATGAATTTCTTCCTCTCACTGAGACAACCAAAATCATCAGGAAATCGTAATGAAGATCGATTGTGGGCAGGTCACATGTCTTCTTTTTTTCTTCTTTTTCTCTCATATCAATGTGATAAGCATGGAGTGGGATTTTGGTAGCGAAATTTTTTGGGTTTTCAAGAAAAGAAAAGAAAAAGTCTCATGACTCCAATCCCAGCTTTTGCAAGTTTCGAATGCTCAAGGTCTCAAGCCCATGACTGAATCTGAACAAGATAAGAAGTCTCCCACTAAGCTAAGAGCAGTAGGAACATTTACCTGAATGATTGTGGGTGAAGAGAAGCCAAACATTTCGAGGCCATCAAGGGATCCTGGAGGCTGTAAAGGGGGAAGGGTCAATCTCCCGAGGCTATGTTGCCTCCTTATCTCATGATTCACTCTCTCCCTCACCATATCCCAGCATTTGGCAGCTGAGACATGTATGAATACCTCACTTGGGCATTGCTCTACCTTCACCTGAAAAAACCCACAAAGATAAACACAACAAATGAAGTTAGACACTTTGGCGCAAACAGAGTTAGACACTTTGATATCTCTACCATATCTACAATCTTCACAAATACCAGATTAAAGTATAGGATTCAATTCAACACATGGGAGAGAATTTCTGGAGATCAGATTGTACAATAGGCCAGAATGAACCATATCAACCAATGAAAATGTAAATAGCAAGATCTATACGCATATAGATATGCAGTGTTTTCTAATTCAACAAGCTGGTAGATCCCAGCCCAACTACATCTGCACATGTGCCAGATGGAACCTGTGAAAGATTTGAACTGACTATCAGTTGGGTCCCATTGTGCACGTGTCCTGGCCAAACGAATCAGGCGGTCAACAGTGTCAAAAACAGGTGGATAGCTAAAAATTGATAGATGCTTGGATGTCCCACACAAATACCATGTTGGTAGATGTGGCAGTGCATACAAAGGGGCCGAAATCTTAAGATTATTGAGTCAGCAAACGTCATAACACATGCATGAGAAATGGCCTGGTGCTCCTAGAGCATAGTAAATTATAATGTACCTATAGTATGGGATACGTGGACAGTCCAATCAATTGATCTGGAATGTCCACTAGGTTCAGTTCACACTTCATAGAATAACATGCACAAAAATGCACCCCACACTCGTGTACAACACAGTCCAACACATGCCACCGCATGTGCCATCCTAATGCGCGAGATCAAGCCCACCATTCAGGTCAACCCCAACATGTAAGATCCTTTTGCCCGAGATGATGGGGACATCACGCGCACTCGCACACACACGCCGCCCTCCCTACGCACGTATGCAAGGAGGAGGAGGGCCCCACCGTCGATCTGGTTCGATGACGACGTCCAGGGAGGGCCTCCTAGTTAGAAGACTAAGTTTTGGTTCATTAAAGTGGGCCCGATAATCAAGTACAGCCCATCATGGGTTCTCATGATCGTGGCCCACTAGTCTAATTAATCTCATATTTTAGGTTTTGCTTATTATTGTTATTTAAAATATCATGTACGGTTTAGATTATTTTGATTAGTTTTTGTTTTTGTTTACTTCATTGCCAAGTAATAGGTTGCGCACATGGTGCGAGTTTTGAGGCATTGGGTTTTCTTATAAATAGGCACCCTTTGTAGGTTTTTTTCCTCATTGAAGATTAATAAAAATTCCTGCATTTTTCTACTCTTCTGAGTTCTTGAGTTATGGAAATCCAATTGGGTGCAAAGCCCTCTCTTCATCGAAAGGGCTAACTACCGTGGTGCGAAGCCACATCTATCCCGATCCGCCTCTATCTCCTATCACCCATTCTTTTCACCTTCTACTACCATCCTCACTTCGAATTCGTCAGCTTTTGCGGCAATTCTTCTCCCTACAACCGATTTTCAGAATCTGGCCCTGCAGGAGGGCTGAAACTTCGGCGGAGCACCACACACAGACCACGCATCTGATCGACACGAAACTCGGGGGTTTTGAAGCCCTCCCCTAGCCAACCAGAGCCAAGGAGGCGTTTTCTGCATTCGGGGCCTCCTCGCATATGCGACCAGGCCCCTAATCATGTGCATTAGGCTTAGCCCGCTGTCCACGCACGTGGACTGTCACCAGGTTCAGAATTTCTGCCTATTTATCTCTCTCATACCTATTTTCCATAACCATAACTCTAAATTGCATTATTTTCAATTTGTTTGCCCCTTTTCTAATCCTAAGGTTCTCTGAATTGAAACTGGTGAATCTCTTGGATTAAGAACTGATTACTGTGCATGTGTGGATGAGTTTTACCTCCCTTTGAGTATCGTTTGGCTTATAATTTCTATTGATCCAGCCCTAACATATGTAGGCCTGGACCCGCACAGATTCCCCTTGAATGTTTCAACTTTTGTGTGGGATGTGGAAATTTTATGTGAATGTTTCTGAATTAGTTTTGATCTAAGGCCTAAGATTTTGCATATCATAGTTATTTTTCATGTCCTGCATCAAATTTGGTATCAGATCCATAAATCCTGATATAAGTTGTTGAAATTTCTGTTAACAGAAAGTTAGCAACTCACATTGTTGGAATTTTCTGTTATCCCTTTATTTTAATAGCTATATTGCTGAGTTTTAGTGACGTTGTGTGGTTTTTCCCATATAAAGTCCCATAGGATCATTTAGTTTCTTTTAGACGCATATAGCAGTAGTAGAAGGTCCTTAGGTTGAGTTAGTAATTGTATGCCCACACGTACGAGTTATAGTTTTGGTTTGCACCCTATACTAAACATGGAACAATTGCAAGAATCAGTGAACAAGTTAACCCAGCAGGTTGAGTCTTTGAGTAAGCGCTTGGAACAACGTATGGACCAACGCGTTGATTAATTTAATGAAAGCATTACCCAACTAGAGACCTCCCTTGGAGCAAACCCCACTATTGGGGAAGATGTCCAATCTCAGGCAGGTGGTCATGAGGTTAGACCAAGGAATGGAGGCGGTCAAGGAATTGGTCATGGGCGCGCACCTGTGCACCCACACCGCGAGGGACATCATGATCAATATGACCCAGATGTGCAACTCCTCAAGGGAGTTAGAGTAGATGCCCCTACGTTTGATGGCCACTTGGACCCTAAAGCCTTTTTAGATTGGTTGGCGGATATGGACCACTATTTTGAGTGGTACGACATGTCGGATGCTCGTCGAGTCCGATTCGCCAAGATGAAGCTTGTGGGCCAAACAAAGAGGTTTTGGGCGACGGTAGAGCTAAAGAAAGAAAAAGCAAGGGAGCTCCCAATAGTCCATTAGGGAGAAATGAAGAAAACGTTTAAGGAGAAGTATCTCCCTTTCTCTTATCACCTACGGTTGATTGAGGAATGGCAATCTCTTCGATAGGGTTCCATGAGTGTTGCTGAATATATTGAGAAGTTTGAAGAGTACTTGACCCATTGCGAGATTGATGAAGACCCCGTACTCACCCTTACTCGTTTTAAAACGGGCCTCCGTCCTAACATTAGGAGAGAATTGCTCGCCAAAGACAAACACTATTGAACAGTTGTATCAAGTAGTGTTAGACGTCGAGCAATACCTCAAGGCATCTGTGGGAAGGCGGTTTGACTTTCGCGATCCTAGTGCTAAGGTCAACCCCCTCTGGGGTTAAACCTAATACTAGGTACCAAAACAAACCTTCCAACAGTTTTCAGCCCAGGCCCAATGACGATAAAGGTAAAGAAATTGCCGGGTCTAGTTCACGTGGAAGTAGGGCCACTAGGTGTTTTTTGTGTCAGGGGTTTGATCACTTTGCCCACCAGTGCGGCACGAGAGAGGGCACCAAAGTATTCTTTATTGATGGGCAAATAGTAATACCCCTAGAGAGTGACGGTGAGGAGGAAGAATATGAGTCAGTAGAAACCCCTAGTGATGAGGAAGAGGGAGCGCAAGAGTCTGCGACCCTCGCAGTTGTTCGTTGCGCCTTTGCTCAAGCCAAGAATACCGACGATTAGCGCCACAACACAATCTTCTATACTTATGCAAAGTGTGGGGAAAAGAGCTGTAAGATGATCGTGGATAGTAGTAGTTGTGCCAACATGGCATCGACTAGCACTGAGTCGTTTGGGCTTAAAACTGGAAGCTCATCCTCAACCCTATAGAGTCTCCTGGGTTGATGAAATGTCCATTCCAGTCTCACACCGTTGTCTTGTTCCTATTCAGTTTAGATCATATAAAGACACATTTTGGTGTGATGTTGTTCCCATGGATGTTGGTCATATCATTCTGGGTAGACCGTGGCTCTATGACAGGGATATTACCATATTTGGTCGTTCAAATGTGTGTACATTCTGGTTCGAGGGCAAGAAGGTCAAGCTAAATCCACTGCCACACAAGAACACAACTGGAAGGGAGTCCACCACACAGAGTGGTGCGAGCGGCTCAAAAGAACTGAAGGAGTCGAAGTCCAAGTCCAACCTACTCCATATTCTAAATGTCAAAGACTTTGAATGAGAAACGGAGGTGGACTCGATGGTATACGCCCTTGTGGCTAGGGAGAGTGTACCAGAGGCTAGTGTAGAGTTACCCACTGAGGCCATTCAGGTAGTGCATGAGTTTCGTGATGTCTTTCCTGATGATCTACCGAATGAGCTTCCCCTTATGAGGGATATACGACATGCCATTGATTTAATCCCTAGGGCGACTCTACCAAACTTCCCGCATTACAGAATGAACCAAAAGGAGCACGCTGAGTTGAAGAGACAGATTGACGAACTCCTGGAGAAGGGTTTCATTCGAGAGAGCATGAGTCCGTGTGCCATACCTGCCCTTATTACACCTACAAAGGATGGCACATGGAGGATGTGTGTTGATAGTAGGGTCATCAACAAAATCATAGTCAAGTATCGGTTTCTCATACCGCGTCTTGATGACATGTTGAATGTGATGGTCAATGCTATTATCTTCTCAAAAATTGACCTCGAAAGTGGTTATCACCAAATCCATGTACGCCTTGGTGCTTAGTGGAAGACGGCCTTCAAGACGAATAATGGGCTATACGAGTGGCTAGTTATCCCTTTTGGGTTAACTAACACCCTAAGCACTTTCATACGTGTGATGACCCAAGTGTTGAGGCCCTTCATGGGGAAGTTCCTGGTCGTATACTTTGACGATATCTTAATTTATAGCATGACCAAGGAGCAACACCTCAACCATTTGAGGCAGGTTTGTGGGATCCTTAGGGCCGAGAAATTGTACGCCAACCTAAAGAAGTGTGCTTTTTTGTCTAGTAGTGTTATCTTCTTAGGTTTTATTATGTCAGCTGAGGGAGTATCGGCGGATCCCGAGAAGGTCAAGGCCATAGTCAATTGGCCTGAACCCCGCAATATTCATGAGGTGCGCAACTTTCACGGCTTAGCCACCTTCTATAGGCAGTTCATTCGAGGTTTCAGTTCCATTATGGCTCCCATCACGGATTGCATTAAAAAATGAGAGTTTTAATGGACAAAGGCAGCCTCGAAGGCCTTCAAGGAGATAAAGGTCAAGATGACCGAAGCTCCAGTCACGTGACTTCCGGATTTTTCAAAAGCCTTTGAAGTCGCATGTGATGCGTCAGGAGTCGGCATAGGCGTGCTTAGTCAGGAAGGGCACCCTGTCGCCTTTTATAGTGAGAAACTGAATGAGGCGAAGCAAAATATTCCACCTATGACAAAGTTCTATGTGGTAGTGCAATCACTGCGCCATTAGCGTCATTACCTATTGCCGTAAGAATTCGTCTTATTATCAGATCACGAGCCTTGAGATATCTGAACTCTCAGAAGAAATTAAACCCTAGGCACGCCAAGTGGGTTCAATTCCTTCAAGACTACACTTTTGTGCTTAAGCACAATGCCGGTGTAGAGAATAAGTCTGTCGACGCGTTGAGTCGTCGAGTCGCGTTACTCAATTACACGAGTGTCAAAGTTACGGGCCTTGAGTGCATCAAAACAAATTATTTTGAGTGTCCAGATTTTGGAGTTGTGTACGCATCATTGTTAGAGAGTCCGTCAGGAGCTAGCAGTGAGTACTTGATTTTAGACGGGTATTTGTTTAGGAGTGACCGCTTATGCATACCACGCACCTCACTCCGCGATTTTCTTGTCTGGGAGTTACATTCAAGAGGGGTTGCAGGTCATTTCGGTCGAAACAAGACCATCGCCCTAGTGGAGGATAGGTTTCATTGGCCAAGCCTCAAGCAAGACGTGGCCAAAATTAAAGGACGGTGTCGTACTTGTAAAATGGCAAAGCAAAGGAAACAAAACACAGGATTATACACACATTTGCCAGTCCCATTCATCCCTTGGCAAGACATCAGTATGGACTTCGTGCTTGGACTTCCCAATACTATTCGGAAACACGATTCCATATTTGTTGTCGTGGACCGCTTCTCTAAAATGGCCCACTTCATTCCTTGTTCTAAGACCTCCGACGCATCTCATGTTGCCAAGTTGTTCTTTAGTGAGGTCGTTAAACTGCATGGGTTACCAAAAACCATAGTGTCTGACCAGGACATGCGATTCATGAGTTACTTTTGGAAGACACTATGGCACATGATGAACACGAGGCTCCAATTTTCTTCTGCTTACCACCCTCAAACCGATGGTCAGACTGAGGTGGTCAATAGGAGCCTAGGGAGTTTGCTCAAATGTTTAGTGGGGGAGCACACCAGGACATGGGACACCGTACTACCTATAGCCGAGTTTGCATTCAATAGTTCTGTCAATAAGTCCATAGGTCTAAGTCCTTTTGAAGTCGTCACTGGTTATAAGCCTAGAAAGCCTATTGATCTTGTCCTTATGTCACCGTCTCATAGGCCATCAGAGTCTGTGAAGTCTTTTGTGCATCACATTCATTCATTGCATCAAAAAATCAGACGAAAGATCACTACTAGTAATGAATATTACAAATTTTCTGCAGACCAGCATAAACGTTTCAAGGAATTCAATGTAGAGAACTCTGTGATGGTCCGCATTAGGCCCGAGCAGTATCCTTAGTGGGTCGTTGGTAAATTACACGCGCGTAGCGCTGGACCCTACAAAATTATAAAACGAAACGGTCTCAATGCGTATATGGTAGATCTTCCACCTTCCATGGGAATTAGTTCCGCATTCAATATGGAGGATCTAGTTGCTTTTCAAGGGACCACTGATACTTTGTCCGGCCTTTCGCCCACCCATCCTGATTCCCCAGATCTGTCCCTTGATACATGGCATCTTCCCGACTTTTCTTCCCAGCCTCTACCTCCCATACATAACCTTCACACACCTAGAGAGAAAATAAAGAATATTCTAGACCATAAGATAGTATCAACGTCAAACGGTGGGTTTCAGAAGTACCTGGTTAAATGGAAGTCATGCCCAGCTTCAGACTGCACGTGGCTCACTGAGGAAGAGCTTCAGAGACTTGATACTGACATCCTAGAACGGTTCAGGAGTTTTGTTTCGCCAATAGCGAAATCTTCGCAGTCAGGGAGAGTTGATGGGGACATCACGCACACTCACACGTTGCCCCCCCTGCGCACGTACACAAGGAGGAGGGCCCCACCGTCGATCTGGTTCAATGACAACGTCCAGGGAGGGCCTCCTAGTTTGAAAACTGAGTTTTTGTTCGTTAGAGTGGGCCCGATAGTCAAGTAAAGCCCATCACGGGTTCTCATGATCGTGGCCCACTAGTCTAATTAATCTCATATTTTAGGTTTTGCTTATTATTATTATTTAGAATATCATGGACGGTTTATATTATTTTGATTAGTTACTGTTTTTGTTTACTTCATCGCCAAGAAATAAGTTGCGCACATGGTGCGAGTTTTGAGATATAGGGTTTTCTTATAAATAGGCACTCCTTCTAGGTTGTTTATCCTCATTGAAGATTAATAAAAATTCTTGCGTTTTTCTACTCCTCTGAGTTCTTGAGTTGTGGAAATCCAATTGGGTGTGAAGCCCTCCATTCTACGAAGAGCTAACTACCGTGGTGCGAAGCCACATCTATCCCGATCCGCTCATATCTCCTATCACCCATTCTTCTCATCTTCTACAATCATCCTCGCTTCGAATCCGTCAACTTTTGCAGCAGTTCTTCCTACACCGATTTCTAGAATCTGTCCCTGCAGGAGGGCTGAAACTTCAGCGGAGCACCACGCACATATCGCGCATCCAATCAACATGAAACTCGAGGGTTTTGAAGCCCTCCCCTGGCCAACCAGAGCCAAGGAGGCGTTTTCCGCATTCGGGGCCCCCTCGCACGTGTGGCCAGGCCCCTGTGCACGTGCGTCAAGCCTAGCCCGCTGTCCGCGCGCGTGGACTGTCACCAGGTTCAAAATTTCCGCCTATTTATCTCTCATACCTATTTTCCATAACCCTAACCCTAAATTGCATTATTTTCAATTTGTTTGCCCCTTTTCTAATCCTAGTATTCTTTGAATTGAAACTGGTGAATCTCTTAGATTAAGAACTGATTACTGTGCATGTGTGGATGAGTTTTACCTCCCTTTGAGTATCGCTTGGCTTATAATTTCTATTGATCCAGCCCTAACATGTGTAGGCCTGGACCCGCACAGATTCCCCTTGCTTGAATGCTTCAACTTTTGTGTGGGATGTGGAAATTTTATGTGAATGTTTCTGAATTAGTTTTGATCTAAGGCCTGAGATCTTGCATATCATAGTTATTTTTAATGTCTTGCATCACGAGATGTAGGCCTCAATTTACAAAACAACGGCCATGTGGCTTTTGCATGGCTCGTTGATAGAAAGAGGATCTTGGCCACTGATAATCTTCACAAAAGAGGAATAATGATCCCGAACACTTGCGTCTTTTGTATGGGTAGTGATGAGACGGTTGATAATTTGTTCATTCACTGTCCTTTTACGTGGGGGATTGGGTTTCTATTCTCTCTTTGTTCAAGCTGCAATGGTCCACGCCCGTCTTGGTGGATAGTTCATTGGAAGCAGGCCCTGGGGTTTGCCTTCATAAGAATGTTCAGGTGCAGCGGCGTCTGTCGATCTTGGTGGCATTCTGGGCTGCATGGGGAGAAAGGAATGGGAGATGTTTCAACAATACTGTGAATGATGTTTGTTTTGTTATCCGTGGAGTGAAATCTTTTGTAGCCAAGTGGGCTTCCTATATTGCGTCTTTGAAAGATAGTACTTTGCTTATTGCTTGATAGGGTTGTAAGCTTTCGAGTGGCATCTCGACACCTTTTTATAAATCATCCTTTCTTTCAAAAACAAAAAATGTTGTCTGCAGTCCACAATTAACGTAACACTTCTGGGTGCCCGATTCTTGTGAGAGGGAGCTCTACACACCCCATCAAACGGACACTTCAGATCTCATGCACATGAGCCATGTTGGTGTATGTAGACGCACATGTAAGGGCAGGGTACAGATGCAAGTGGGATTGGAAAATCACATCTGAAAAATAAGAATGGCTAAACCAACCATATTCTAAGGGGGCACATTCCAGTGGTATGGATACCACCACCAGTGTTCGAGTTGTCGGTATCGCTACAAGTTTCGCTGGCCAGAGATAAAGATATAATATCGTTATCGCCGATAATATCGCCGATAACTGGAAATGCAGGGTAAAAGGGGGAAACATGGAGAAAATGGTGGAATTTTTCAGTGAAACTTCATGACATGTCTAAATACACATATTTACATATTTAGAAATGAAAAAATTACAAAAAGAATACATTAAATAAGAAGTTTCCATTTAATGGGGGCCAAAAGGCACGCGTTGTCGTAAGAAATTACTCAAATAATAACCAAAATGAGTTTATGTAATACAAATGGAAGCTTATAATAATTAAGACATGCAAAAGTAAATGCATTTTAAAAAAATAGACATTTATGGCCACATTTCATCCCTACATAGAATGACAAGGTGACTCGTAATCATTGTTCAGATCTTATGGCCGTTGAGAGTAGTACTGTGGCCCACTATGAATGTGCGCGGGTTATCCATGCGGGCCATCCATTTTTTCAGCTCATTTTAATAGTTGTTTCGAAATTTGAAGCATGTCCAAAGTTCAAGTGGACCACACCACATGAAACATTGGTAATAATGATTTTCAGAGTTGAAACCCTGGTAGGGCCTACAGTGATGTTTATTTGTCATCTAACCTGTCCATAAGGTCACAAAGACATGGATGAAGGAAAAACACAAATAATATATTGATCCAGATTTTCTTAGGCCTCATGGAATTTTAGATGTTATAATTTCAATTCACACTGTTTCCGTGGTGAGGTCCACTTGAGATTTGGATATAATTAGTTTTTGGGCTAAAGCCCTCAAATTATTTGTTAAAATGGATGGACGGAGTGGATAAAATATGTAAATCATGGTGGACCCCATAAAATTTACTCAGTACGCAAACACATATGTACTCGAGTCGGTAGGGACGCGGCTCAGGTACGACAGGTTGAGCGGCAAGACTTGCCACCGTAGTGACGTGTAGCTGTTATCTGGCCCACCATGGTTTATGTTTCGTATCCACACCGTCCAACCATTGGAAAATATCATTTTAACGTAATAGATAAAGAATGAGTCAGATCCAAATCTCTAATGAACCATACCACATGAAAACAATAATGATTGGATATCCACCGTTAAAATCCTCCTATGGCCCACTGTACTATTTATTTGATATTCAATCTGTATGATTACGTCATACAGACCTAGATGGGGGCAAAAATCAAATATTAGCTTGATCCAATACTTTTATAGGTCCCAAAAGGTTTTTAATGGTCTACATTATTCCTGTAATGTGGTCCACTTGAGATTGGGATATACCTCATTTTTGATCTCATACTCTAAAATTGTCTCGAAAAATAGATGGACGGTAATGATACAATACATACATCATGGTGGGGCCTACAGAACGTTATGGTGGCCCAACGAATTGTTTAATGGTGAAAATCATTATCTCCGCTGCTATTTGTGGTGTGGTCCACATGATCTTTGGATATGATTCATTTTCTGGATAATGCCCTAAAATAATCTCTAAAAATAGATGAACGGTGTAGATATAATAAATACATCACTGTGGGGCCCACGTAACTTTAATCTCCTTTGAACCGTTCGTACAACTCGGAGCTCGAGGAGGGTTAGTGCTCGTCTGCGCACGCCACGTACCTACAGCAGCTATACAGCTACTGTGTGTACACCACCCATTCCACTCCCCTGTTTTTTGATAAACCGACCCCCGACCATGGCGATTTTAAAGCTCCCAAAAATCTCTCCCCAAATTTCGATTTTTTTTTTCAAATCCCCGTAAGCCTAGGTAGAATCCAGTTTCCTTTCAAAGCTATTCCATTCGAAGGAAAAAGGGGATTTTAGGTTTTTCGTTCTTCTAAAGATCCGGCGCTGTTGACCACGTGAGTAAAAAGGTAAGAGAGCTTCTTCTTCTTCTTCTTCTTCTTCTTTTTCTATATTTTTTTCCGAATAAGAGGGTCGTCGCCTAATGTCGCCGAAAACACGGCATTTGTTTTGCCTATTTTATCGAAATCTATAGGGGAGTTGGCTGATTTGGCCAGTGATCCGAAAATATCGCCGATAATATCGAAAATATCGGCGACATCTAGAAGAGAAACGAAATATTGGGGTTTCGGTATCGCAGGTCTGGCGACACCGATAATATCGGCGATATTATCGATTTCTCGCCGATAACTCAAACACTGACCACCACAACCTTAACGGGGTTCCCACCAGATTGGGGCCCATGCAATGTGTTTCGCACCATCCAACCCATCATCAGATGGGTCACCTTAAAAAAACCCCTGAGGCCCAATACTCAGCTGATCCAAACTGAAGTGGGCCACAGCAAAGGGAACGAGCTGTGTATCTGTTAGTTGAGTTTGTTTATTCCCGCAAAGAATTTCTTTTTATGGGTTAACCGCCCTGCAATATACTCCAATAGCCTTCGAAAGTACTAATAGCTTTAGAAAGTACCAATAGCCTTAAATTAAAGGCTAAAAGTCTTTCTGTGCGAGGATTCTTTTTTTTTTTTTAATGGAGCCCTCTTGGCTTCGACGGAACCCCCACCCTTGAATTTCACAGGGGCACACCTGAGTCATAAAATAAGCCTGATTTTAGGCCTGACCCTTCATCCCTTCATCTGGCCTAAGCGAAGGGTCTGAACAGCCTGGATTCTATATATACAACACGGTAGGCTCCCCACTCTAATCAACAGTGGGTGTTCCCCCTCAACATGTTTCATGTGCTACGGCCCACCTTTGTTTTTGGATCAGGCTGATTTTTAGGGAGCTGTGGGTTTTTTGAAGTGACATATCTGATGGACAGGTTGGATTCCACGAACACATCACTGGGCCCCACATATGGCCATACCAGTACAAGGTCACAGTGGTACCAGTACCACTGGAGCACCTCGATATTCTAAATTGCACTAACGCACAGAGAAGCTTCTAAGGCCCAAAGTGTTGCATTAAGAACTTGGAATACCAATTAAGAATTATCAGAAATCAAAGATAGATTTTGGTCATAAGATAATTAAAAAAACAAAAAGAATCAGCGACAGATCCTCCATATATAGCAAATCCAGTAACAGGAGAAAATTCAATTACCATAAATAGAGGTCCAAGCAGTCCTGCATCCAGGATTTCTGAGATATAGTAACACATTTTCGTTGGATCTAGCACGCTTAAGTACCTAACTCGACTTCTAAACCCTGCCATTAGAAGAATAAAAGACGAAATCATTACAGAATTTCCCTTGGATGGAAACATCAGCTTTGAAAAATGCAATTTATGGAGCATAAATTGGATGCGACATACCCTTGGGGAATATGGCCTGGCTGTTAGACCACAACATCCCAGAAAACACGATGCCATATTCCAGAGGCTCCACGGTGTAGTTGATTCTCCGCACCACCTTTGCAATGCGAGGACCCTTCTGGCGACAATATCTGTCATGATTATTTGGTGTGCTTCCTGCAATGGGCTGCTGTGCTCTGTCCTTTAGTATCAGACCAGAACCCAACACGGGTTTCTCATCTTTATCCTCATTGTTTGGTTTTGCAATCCCAAGTGGTTGAGGATTCTGCGGGTGACTCGTGTCATTCGGCATCATAAAGTTGAACTGAACACGATTTTCATCTTTTCCGTGGTCTTCAATTTTTACACGAACCGAATGAGAGAGAAGGCCCTCCTTTTCTTTAACCGTGAGCAAACTAACATCACCTCTCTCGGGGGCATCCGAAACTGGATCCTTTGGATAATTACAGGGAACTACCTTGATGTCACAATTCACCAACCTTGTAGAAGTTTCCAAATTTGTTACAGCAGATTCATCCATTTTTCTCCCCATGAAAGACCCATGTGCATCTTCATCTTCATCGTCACTAAGAATTATGACACCACTGTCTTCCACGGACGAAATTCTGTTTGTCTTTGTTTCTATTGTATTCAAGTTGCTTGAAGGGGGCTTACCCTTAGGAACCGACTTAAAACACCCGAGAGAGTTCTGTTCACTAGAGGTGCTTTCTGAGGGCTCAGTGTATGACATGTCTTCTTGAGAAAGCTGGCAAGCTGGCAAGGTTGGCAAATTCGAATGTGGAACTGCATACCCTTCGCTCAGCTGAAGGGTGCAATCTCCTATTTCTGGTTTGGGTAAGGGTCTAAGCTGTAAAATTCGGCCTTCCGAATATACTATTTCTGTCCTCTTGTCCATATGAACACTCCTTCCGTCTTCAGAAGCCAACGTAGCTGATGATGGATTTAACTTCTGCACTGCAGAGGGATCGGCTTCGCTGCCAGTAGGATCAATACCATTTGGTGCTATCCATTCTCTCTCCTTTGGTTCTTGAAAAGAGGTTATTCTCGACATGGATCCGTTGGTCTCTTGACATAATGGGGAAATCTTGGCAACAGTACTTGAACTAACTACATTTAGTGATCCATGCTCATTTTGTTTTGTTCTTTCCAAGGACGGTTTACTGATGGACTGGGGTTCTTGTGATTTATCTTTGGTGACATAGGAGCTTAAAGCTAGTCCAAGATCTAGATGAGCCCATCTGTATATTGCACTTAATTTCCCACCCAGAGCTTCGACTAGCATATTTAACTCACTAATTTCATAGCGGAAGAGGAAAAACCGTTCGCTCCAACCACATGAACACAGCTTCTTCGCATGATTCAAGCACGTGAATCTGTCTGGAGAACACTGGCATCCTGCTGCAGAGAGGTGCAGATCATAGAGACAAACGCTGCATTCCCTCTCACTGGTTGCATCGAAACTGACATCCATTTTCCTCGATTGTGAAGGACTGCAGAGATATTCCCTTCTCGCACGCTCCATGTCAACACGCATCTATGCAAGAGAAACACTAGTCAAAAGGCAACGAGATTTTTCCAATTACCATCAAGTTATAGGATCTTTGACCCAATGATATGCATAGCACTCTCAAGTACTCAGTTTGTACAAGCAGTAAAGTGATTGGTTGATCCAGCCTGTCAATCTGATGGCCCCCCACAAAATGGATGGATCATCCCCAAGAAATCTCAATGGAACAGTCATAAGCCCTTTGTTTGATGGCCTGCAAATAGACTGAAGAAAAGAAATACAACAACAGTCCACATTCAACTGAAAAGGCCAAAGATAGGATAACTAGGATCCCCAAATCACAGGGCATGGTCTGTCCATGGTGGGAACCATCAGAGAAACAGCCTAGATCACAGAAACAACATTACCACTCATTAAAAAATAATAATAATAATAATTTTTATTTAAAAAAAAAGGAAACCTCAGATATCCTTGGGTCAAGGATCATATAATTCCTCGATGTTACTTACAAGTTACTTTCTTATAACTACCCACATAAGAAAAAAAAAAAAAAAAGTTTGGGACCGGTAAAATGCCATTTAGAGTTTACCTTAAGTGCCTTTGCTAAGATCCCATCCTTTCCACAGACATCTTTCCATCTTAAGTTATCTAAGGTGTTCTTCCTAAGTAACAAAAGTTCCCAATGTGCCCTAACTGCTTCCCTGGCTGCACCTAGCAACAACTTGTCGTGGGATACAGTCGTCTTACGCCCCTGATCACGATAAAGCTCTATGGCACTCTGCCCATGAGGCAACCAGTCCACTGGAGCTACATTTACAGCCTCTGCACAATTAAAGCCGCAATTGAACCCAGAATGATATGCTCGCGGGAATGTCAGGACAAACTCCCCGGGATGCTGAACACACCGATATACGGGTACTCCCTCAGACTTCAATATGGAAGGTGACAATTGCGTGACCTACCAGAAAAAAATCATGAAAGATCATAAAATAATCCCTGTAGGTATACCTTAGGATATGCATGGAATCCTCGGGTTTTACACCTGTACAACTGGGGCTCACGCTTTGATGATGGTGACAGCAGAACTGATCCACCCTACGATTGGATAGACCATGCCCTAAATATCTTCAAGGCTGAAAGACCCTAGCCATCCAATTGTTAGCCATTGAATGTAGACTGTTGCTGTGGCCATGGAATGTAGACTGTAATTGTGGCTTGTTTCTTATCTACAGGTCACCGACGAGAAGGTTAGGATTATCCCATCGGCACTGTCCATATGTTTAGGCCCATTATATCAACGGTTTGAAACATCAAACCAAGAGCCCACTTGTACAGACTGACGACTCAAGGGTGCTATGCGTATCCCTCTGGTAGAGGATCATATAACAAACTGACATAAGCACACGTAAATCCAGCTTCGATCAGATGTTGGAGATGTGTCCAATACACACATGCCAAAACAGCAATTTTTCTACAAAATGAAGCATTGCTGTTACAGGGGGTAAAAGATGCAAGGCAATTCATCACTTACAAGTTTATGGAGCAAGTCAGGTTGTTCTTCAAATAAGTCTGGCATATACTTTTTCATAGCAGCTTCCAACTTCAAGGCATCTTTTCCAGGAACTCCATACCACATTTTTGGAGCACCCCAGTGCATGTAATTCAATGAATACAGGTGGTGGTCCTCAACATGCTGTTACCCAAAAAAAAAGTATTTATATCAATAACCATAAGCATACACAACAAGAAACTGCAACTTTGGACCTGCATTAAGAGATAATAAGCAAGTCTCATCTACAACAACTAGAGCACGTGATAAATCTGATGGCTACTCGGCTTAGTATGAATTCAAACCCAGTCCACCCACACATGCCAATGCCGAAGACAAGTGCAAAATCCAGGTTTTTTATTTTATCAATATCTAAAAGATCTATTGCAGGAAGATGAAAGAAACAGTATAAACATCCAATATGGTGATGGAAAAATGCTGTCAAGTCACATAAAGGTCTGAAAACACCCTTTTGCTTAAAACATCCTCGAGGGAGTTGCCATCTCTACCTGCCTAAAGGAGATTTATAACCCCAACAGAAGGCTCTTGAACTCATTATCGCGAACCATTCCTTAAAAACACTAGTGTACCTCATTCCACCCAAGGCGAGGCATTAAAGAAGTAACTTCCAACAATTAGAGGCCTCGAAAAATTTTCTTTAAATATCAAAATTCCAGCTTTGCTGGACTACAACTTAAAGAAGTAACTTTTGACAATTAGAGACCTGAAAATTTTTCTTTAAATATTAAATTTTCAGCTTTTGCCAGACTCAAGCTCCGTGCTACGAGAAACACCATGCCCACCAGCACCAAGAAAATGAGGTGAATCAAGCCATTATTACCGTCTCTCACAATAGCCCCTATTCCAGGAGAGGCTGGGATTGCCCGTTTATGATCCTTCGACATCTAAATTTCACCAGATGGGAGATCCAGATTGTTCATCTGGTGGGCACCACTGATTGTGATGGGGCCCAAAATAATCCATACATCAGTGGGTCACACATATATGCAAAAATACGCAGTGAAACAAAATGATCAATCACGCATATGACCCACCATATATCCAGCTGTTGAATGGCCAGGAGATCACTTACGTGTCCCACATTGGCATGTTTGTGGGGTGTAGGATTTGGAACTCTTATCTCAGCCCTATTGGATCTAGATCAGCAACAGATATTCCATGAATCCATAGATAATCTACAAACAAACTAATTCTTCATAGGATTTTTTTTATGGAAGGTAATACAATTTCATTGAAGAGAGAGGAGGGAGAAGAAATCTATGGCACCATAAATTACAAGGTCTTAATAGGAAAGGTAGCCTTCTTAACTAGCTAAGATCTTACCCAACAAAATGATGAAAAGCACATCCCTACGTATAGCCAAGGCACTAGAACACCAGAAATGTCTCCACTCTCAAAGGAGAGAACAGAGCCAGGGAGCCTTGAGAAATTATTTAAGTTCCAACCTGACTTCACATATCGGTCTTCAGCATCAGACTTCATTGGCACAGAGGATGCCTTAGGAAACCCACTACCAAAGACTCTAGTTTCAATATCAGCCCCATAAAGCACCTGCAAAAGCATGGCAGAATAACCTCAGCTACTATGGGAGATGAAAAGAAAGGAGAAGGAAAAGTAAATATGAGTCTTTTGGATGGGTCCTATTGACTTACTCCCACCATACCTCAATCTCTTCAGTCGGCTTCTCAACCAGCCGCCAATATTCACCTTCAATATTCTCCACTGTTGGTTCCTGGTGCTTTTGAAACTCATTCTGGTTAGATCTTGAATCCGCATCCACATCCTTCGTGCAAAAATACTGCTCCTTGAAATCATCTGCATACTTTTGAAAAGCTTCCAAAGTAATTAGTGGACCTGGTTCAAACCCAAACCTCTCATTGAAGTCAAGGTTCCCAAGTTCATTAGTTTCTGCAATATCTCCATTACTAGTCCTGGACTCATTTCCCAGTTTCAAGCGTCTTCTTTTCCTATTCATATTAATATAGTATCTGTACATCTTTCTCATTGAACTCCGATTTTGAAGCTTGTCAACCCGTTGGATACGAGTAGCAAATCTTGAATTTTCCCACATATCCCTTTCCTTGAGAGGGCAAGGAGGCTTCCAAGATGGAGGGGGAACAATGCGGCAAATACCGTATGGCTCTGCGCTCTGGCGAATACTCGCAATGTACTTGAGAGCATCTTCAAACTCCTAGAATCAAATTTCAAGAATCTTTTAAAATAAAATTTTCTCACAAGCAAATCATATCCAAGAAATAAGATATCAATCATTAAAAAGATAAACATCAAGTAAATGTACAAGAAAAAACCTCTTCAGTTGGGTGAAATACAGGAGCGTCATCGAGGATGGGCCTGCATGCGTTTTTCGGTTGCCACCTTGCTATGACCTGTTTCAAGACTCCAATCATCAGTTAAGTACATCAAATTCATAAATGTAAGAAAAGATAGTAACCCAAATATCACAATATTGCATCAAGATACATAAACCCAACAAAATGGGAGAGCCCAGATCATGATATTCCATCAAGATACAAAAAAGTAGCAAATAGGAGAAACTCAACAAACCACCATATTACTAAAACTATTTAAAACCTTTTGGCAGTTGCTGCATTCTATGCATCCACGAATAACCCCTTTTGGTAGGCGACGTATTGAAGAGAAACCCTGCAACAGAAGGACATTATCAGAGATGGTACATCCATAACATAGTTATGGGTCATTTTGGTTGTACCAAATATTGCGAAATTTCATGATATTATGAAATTTCAAGATATTTGGTGCAACCATACACCCCAAATCATTCAGTGTAAATACATATGACCAAGAAGTGCCTCCAGCAACACTGCCATATGTGAAATAGAGCCTGTCCTCCAAGAAAAAAGAAATAACAAGATACTACGAGCCATAAAGCCAAGGATGGACTAGATAACAATGAAAAGAAAATTTTACTGACTTGATCTAACTGTTCAGAGTCTGATTCTTCCTCCGAGCTATTATCAAATACACCGTAGTTTATCCACGGTCTACGCCTAAGGGACCTCGTAAGCTTTGCATCATCACTGATGTGCAGCTCGCTGTCCATTTGTGCCTGGCGTGAATCAGAAGCACCAGCAGAGGCCATGCGATTACTCATCGTAACATCGTCATTGACCCTCTTCAACGTGAAGGATGTCAGCGAAATGAAGCCAGGTGGAACTAAAGGTATTTCAGCTGTGTCTTCTTTTGAACGAGCTCCTATGCATTCTGACCCCATCAATACTAAGAAGCAAAACGAACATCATAATGTAAATAGGAGAACACATGAAGCCAGAACATTCTTTTTGTGAATGATAGCAGTGAATTATTAAGCAAAAGAAACCAGCCGGAGGGAGAGGGGGTGATCTATTCCCTGAGCAATGAAACAACTACAGAATGTGTCGAAAAATATGACTTAGACTAGCAGAGCAGTTACCATTCTCACCATAGAACTATCCGGCGGTAACAAGTACATGCAGTGTCCATCAACACTGCATTCGAGCTCCAGTTCAAGGATGGGTAAGTTTTCTCTATGAATACAAATGACTTCTTCCGCCAGAGATGCCAGGTGGAAATCTAAAACATCATGTACTAGAGATTCATCTGCAATGTGACGACGAAAAAACAAAGCAGAATGAGAACTACCCAGAAATATTTGTGAGAAATTGCCATATAAAAGAATTGTCATCAGGGGAAAGGCCAAATATTTAGGGGAAAAATAAAGATATGAGCTATGATTTTCATGTAAGATTTTGCATGGAATGGAATATTATTGAATATAAAAAAAAAAATCTTTTTTTTTTTTAATTTCTATTTGTCAAACCATAGATTAAAGAAGGAAGAAGAGGAGAGGAGAAGAAGAAGAAGAAAAGAGAGAGAGAGAGAGGAGAAAATTATGTTACCTTTCAGAGAGAGAGAGAGAGAGAGAGAGAGAGAGAGAGAGAGAGGAGAGCAAAAAGAGATTGGGGTGGGGGGGGGGGTTGATCTATTCCCTCAACAATGAAACAACTAAAGAATGTGTCAAGAAATATGACTTAGACTAGCAGAGCAGTTACCACTCTCACCATAGAACTATCTGGCAGTAACAAGTACATGCAGTGTCCATCAACACTACATTCGAGCTCCAGTTCAAGGATGGGTAAGTTTTCTCTATGAATACAAATGACTTCTTCCACCAGAGATGCCAAGTGGATATCTAAGACATCATGTACTGGAGATTCATCTGCAATGAGACGACGAAAAAACAAAGCAGAATGAGAACTACCCAGAAATATTTGTGAGAAAGTACCATATAAAAGAATTGTGATCAGGAGAAAGGCCAAATATTTAGGCGAAAAATAAAGATATGTGCTATGATTTTCATGTAAGATTTTGCATGGAATTGAATATTATTGAAAAAATAAAAAACTTTTTTTTAATATCCATCGGTCAAATCATAGATTAAAGAAGGAAGAAGAGGAGAGGAGAAGAAGATAGAGAGAGAGGGGAGGGGAGGAGGAGGAGGAGAGCAAAAAGAGTTAGGGTTGGACGTCCCCACTCTCCCTCTTATATATTAATAAAAAAAAACTAAAAAGTACAAAAATACCCTCGGTAATAATGTTCATATTCCAAACAAGCCCAAAACCAATGTCATAATCCAATATAAACACTAAATATAAATGAGAATAAAACCAGGTGGGTAGTACCATGGGACGACCCACATCCACTCCATTAGGTGGATCATATTAGCTATACAGCCCACATCCACATGCATTAAAAATTCTCCTTAAGTTGGAGCATAGATGTTGTTAATGCCAAGCTTGGAGTATATGCATGTAGACTGAATGTGAGGAAGGGTCATGGTGAACACAGCGGCAAGTGACAGTCGACATCGATATGTTTAGTTCTTTTATGATGGACCAAATTTCTTGCAATGTGTGATGCGACCTAATTATCACAAAACAACTACACAAGTAGATTTACCCAGGCCTCATTTCCTACAACAGTTTCTTGATCCACATTTAACTTCCAAGTATGCTCTATATTCTATATCAACGCTTGATTGGGCCACAACTCTCTACTTCTTACTCTTCCACGTGATTAGATTTCCTCCCACAAAAGTGCAGTACCCAATTGTAGATTGCCTATCTGTTAAAGAACCAACCCAGTATGCATCATAGCAGCCTATGATTTGAAGATAATTGTTCAATCTATACAAACTTTCTTGTCATGCTGCTTCTTGAAGATGTCACAGAATCCGAACAACTGCATCCATGCAAGGTATCCTCAGAGCTCCTAAAATAGCTCACCACACTCATAGGACAGCATGAGATATGCATGACCGAGTGATAGTTGAATAGATAAGTTTCTCTACTAATCTTCTATACTTTCCTGAGTTTAACTACATCTCCTTGATTACCAACAAGTTTGTGATTCGGATTCATTGGTATATCAACTGACTTAATACCAAGAAAACTTGTCTCCATAAACAAATCCAGAACGTATTTCTGTTGAAACAAATTAATTCCCTCCTTAGATTTAGTAACTTCTATACCAAGAAAGTATAAAAGATGACCAAGATCTTTTGTGAGAAAATGCTTTGGAAGATGCTTCTAAAGCTCCTCAATCCTCGTAGTGTAACTTCCTGTAACAACGATATCATCAACATAAACCATTAATACAATAAGACCTGAGGTGCCTTTCCATACAAAGACGGAATGATCAACATGACTTCGAACAAACCATAGTTCAACACAACTTTACTGAATTTATCAAACCATGCACATGGTGACTGCTTCAATCCATAAATCACTTTGCGCAGTTTACACACCCTTTCTTATTCCCTCAAGTAACAAATTCCGGTGGTTGCTCCATATATACCTCATTGATAAGAGCAACATGAAGAAAGACAACTTTTACATCAAGTTGAAAAAGGGGACACCCAAAATTAACAGTCACGGAGAGGATAACACAAATGGAGTTCAACTTGGCAATATGAGAGAATGTCTCAATATAATCAACACCAAAGGTCTGAGTATATCCTTTAGCAACTAAGTGATTTTTTAAACATTCAATCGTACCATCAGGATGAATCTTAATGGTGTACACCATTTACAACGAATAATACATTTACTGCACGTAGACTAGTTAGCTCCCAAGTGTTATTCCAATAAAGAACAACCATTTCCTCTTCCATTACCTACATCCACTCCTTATGTAAAATTATTTTCAATATGACTTGGGAATCAAGGTGTCCTGTATCAGTATCGATTGGTGTAACGGTGCCCTCTGAAACCAATACGGATACGGGGGCGTAACGGCCCGTAACGGCGCAAAAAAAAATTTTCCGCAAAAAAATATGAAAAAATATGGATTAAATCCGGAATATTCTAAGCATTCCAAATATGCATTCATTTATAAATTGGAACATGTTTATGGTGGTGTAACGGTCCACTCTTTGGTGAGAAGTTGTATCGGACTGTCTGATGAATTTATGAACCAGATAACCTGAATTTGACTTCAAAATTCATATATTTAATTTTCTAACTATCTACTATCAATGATAGATATATTAGAATGAATGTAATATGAAAATATCTTACATTTAAGTGTTTGTAATTATTTTTTAGGGCCAAAATTCATGCGTAAATAGAAAAATATATATATAAAATGGCACCCCAAATATGTAAAATGCACATTAACATGTTCTATTATGATTAACACATCATATGGCATCATTAAAACAGCAAAAGAATCATTAAAAAATCATTTTTTGAATTTTCAAAAAAAGGGCCGAAATAAATGCGTAAATAGAAAAAAATATAAAAAATATATATAAAATGGCACCCCAAATATGTAAAATGCACATTAACATGTTCTACTATGATTAACACATCATATGGCATCATTAAAACAGCAAAAGAATCATTAAAAAATGATTTTTCAAATTTTCAAAAAAGGGCCGAAATAAATGCGTAAATAGAAAAAAATAAAAAAATATAAAATGGCACCCCAAATCTGTAAAATGCACATTAACATGTTCTACTATGATTAACACATCACATGGCATCATTAAAACAGCAAAAGAATCATTCAAAAATGATTTTCGAGTTTTCAAAAAAAGGGCCAAAATAAATGCGTAAATAGAAAAAAATATAAAAATATATAAAATGGCACCCCAAATCTGTAAAATGCACATTAACATGTTCTACTATGATTAACACATCAAATGGCATGATTAAAACAGCAAAACAACCATTAAAAATTGATTTTTCGAATTTTAAAAAAATGGGCCAAAATTCATACGTAAATAGAAAAAAATATTAAAAAATTATTAAATGGCACCCCAAATCTGTAAAATGTACATTAACATGTTCTACTATGATTAACACATCATATGGCATGATTAAAACAGCAAAACATTATATAAGAAAAAGTATGAATACCTATTTTTGACGAATTTCTGAAAAATGGCCCACCGAGCTTTGATTCAAGAAAATCCGTAATATAATGTGTTTTTATCTCAAATACCTAGCCAAGGTTGGTCGAAATTAGTAGTAGAAGGAGTGAGAAACAGTTTGGAATCAAGAGGTTTCAAAAAAAAACAGCAAAAACAGAGCTTAAAATGGAAAAAAAAAAAGTTACGCAACGGCCGTTACGCCCCTTAACGGGCCCGTATCGGCCAATACGGGTACAAAATCGGGTAACGGTTGATACAACCCCGAAACGCGTAACGGTTCCCACCGCTACCGTTACGTATCCGCCGTTATGGCTGATACGTAACCGTTTTGGCACACCACGTTGGGAATAAAGTAAGAGGACAAGTATAGGACAAATCTACAAAAAGTGGAAGATGAGCATTGTAAAGAGACATGTGGAGATAGGATGATTGCGCTTACATTTTCTCAAGGCAATAGGAACATCAGACCTATCTAGAAAACTCACTAGATCACTAGGCTCAGAAGAAGATATGGTGGATAGCACATCACGATTGGTCGCACTATCTTCCCATTTTCGTTGTGAGTAGGCTTTCAGCTGAGGCACGGCGGGAATGGATGAGTTACTAGTGGGAGGAGCTTGGATGATATCTTCTTTAATGGCAATAGGTACATGAACAGCTTTCACATTAAGAGATTTATTGTCTTTTGAGAAGATAGAATGGACTCGAAACGTGTAACATCTACACATTTTTTATTGTAAGTGAAGGACTGTAACAAAGATAACCTCTTTGTGTCTGAGAGTGCCTAAGAAAAATACATTTATAGGCTTTGGTATATAATATTTCATGGCCTAACTCTAATTGGTGAATAAAGCATACAAATCCAACTTTGGGAGGCAAAGAAACCAACAGAATTTCTGAAAGTAAAACTTCATGAGGAGATTGACCCATTCAAACACTCAAGGGCATTTGATTTACGCAAAAAACGCCCGTAAGTACTGTATCACACCAAAAACTTATGGGAAGCTCCATGTGAATTAATAAAGCACAAATCACCTCAAGCAGGTGACAATTTTTCCATTCCGCTAACACCGTTTTGTTGTGGGGTGTGAGCATATGATGTTTGATGTTTGATGTAAGATACCTGTTTTTATCTCAAATACCTAGCCGATACGGCCGATACGTAACGGTAACGGTGCGAACCGTTACCCGTTTCGGGGCCGTATCGGCCGATACGATTTTTTGTACCCGTATCGGCCGATACGGGACCGATACGGGCGTAACGGCCCGTTACGGGCGTAACGGCCCGTTACGGGCCCGAAACGGTAACTTTTTTTCTTTTTTTTTTTTTAGCTTTGTTTTTGCTGTTTTTTTGAAACCTCTTGCTTCCAAACTGTTTCTAACTCCTTCTACTACTAATTTCGACCAACCTTAGCTAGGTATTTGATAGAAAAACACATTATATTATAGATTTTTTTGAATCAAAGCTCGGTGGGCCATTTTTCAGAAATTCGTCAAAAATAGGTATTTATACTTTTTTTAATATATTTTGCTGTTTTAATCATGTCATATGATGTGTTAATCATAATAGAACATGTTAATGTGCATTTTACAGATTTGGGGTGCCATTTAATAATTTTTTAATATTTTTTCTATTTACGCATGAATTTTGGCCCCTTTTTTTTAGAAAAATCAGTTTTTAATGGTTGTTTTGCTGTTTTAATCATGCCATTTGACGTATTAATCATAGTAGAACATGTTAATGTGCATTTTACAGATTTGGGGTGCCATTTTATATTTTTTTACTATTTTTTTCTATTTACGCATTTATTTTGGCCCTTTTTTGAAAATTCAAAACCATTTTTAAATGATTCTTTTGCTGTTTTAATGATGTCATATGATGTGTTAATCATAGTAGAACATGTTAATGTGCATTTTACAGATTTGGGGTTCCATTTTATATATTTTTTATATTTTTTCTATTTAAGCATGTATTTTGGCCCTTTGTTTGAAAATTCAAAAAATAATTTTTAATGATTCTTTTGCTGTTTTAATGATGCCATATGATGTGTTAATCATAGTAGAACATGTTAATATGCATTTTACAGACTTGGGGTGCCATTTTATATTTTTTTCTATTTACGTATTTATTTCGGCCCTTTCTTGAAAATTCGAAAAATCATTTTTTAATGATTCTTTTGCTGTTTTAATGATGCCATATGATGTGTTAATCATAGTAGAACATGTTAATGTGCATTTTACATATTTGGGGTGCCATTTTATATTTTTTTTCTATTTACGCATGAATTTTGGCCCTCAAAAATAATTGCAAACACCTAAATGTAAGATATTTTCATATTACATTCATTCTAATATATCTATCATTGATAGTAGATAGTTAGAAAATTAAATATATGAATTTTGTAGTCAAATTCAGGTTATCTGGTTCATAAATTCATCAGACGGTCCGATACAACTTCTCACTAAAGAGTGGACCGTTACACCACCATAAACATGTTCCAATTTATAAATAAATGCATATTTGGAATGCTTAGAATATTTCGGATTTAATCCATATTTTTTCATATTTTTTTGGCAAAAAAAAAAATTTGCGCCGTTACGGGCCGTTACGCCCCCGTATCACCGTTACGCCCCCGTATCCGTATCGGTTTTGGAGGTCACCGTTACGCCAACCGATACCGATACGGGACACCTTGGGAATGAAACATATATTCCCTGGCAAAATCGGAACATGACACAAATAGATTTAGTAAGCTTGCTAATAAACAAAAGACTTAAAGGGAATTTAGGGACATAAAAGACGGATGATAATGAAAGGGAAGAATTTGGATGAACAGTACCTATTCCACATACTTTGGATTGGTTACCATCTGTCAAAGTGACATATGAACCCATTAACACCATATTAATAGAGAAAAACCCACAGAACTCACCTATCACATGTTAGATGAGCCAGAGTCAATAAATCATGGAGCAGGGAATTAGATCCTAAATAGGCTATACCCGAGATCACAAATGTAGCCGTAGGAGTGGAAGTAGTTGTAAAAGTAGCAAGAACAGACTAATGCTATAGATTTGTCAATAACTAGGAATGCTCGTTTTTTATAAGCATAATCGTCTCCCCAAACATCCATGGTTATTGATTTGTAGATGTGGAACCAGCTGGATAAGACTCACTGCACTCTCCAACATGAGATGCCCGATTAGCCCATGTTGGTTTTCAATGAAGATGCCAATATTTTTCAACAGAATAATTCATAAGCCCACAACGGAACACTTTCTAAGTCCACGACCTCTACCATGACCACCTTGATTACCTTTGCCACCACCTCGACCTTGACTAGTAAAAAATGTTAAAACAGAGCCATCATTTGCTCCACTTGTAAAGCTGAAAGATACATGTTCAAGGTGAGCATATACCTCATCCAGAAATGGCACATCCTTGCTTACCAAAATTTGTGCACAAACTAGCATATTCATGTTTGAGACCAAATAAAACTTGGCCACACAAAACTCCTCTCATTGCCAAGGTTGCTGCTCTAAATTAGTAGTAAAAGATTGATACACATTCAGCTCCTCCTACATTCCATTAAATTTTGAATAGTATTCGCCCAAAAATTTCTCCTTGTTGAAGCTCAAATATTTCTTCAAATAACTAACACATATGAGAGATATTTTTGTCAGATGAATACATCCCTCATAATGCATCCCACGCGTCCTTTGCAATATCTGAAAACATCACATTCGCGCAAATGAATGGTTCCATGCTATTCCACAACCACATCATAATCCAAGCATTCTCTTGAACGCATTAATCATGTGTACTAGCACTCTCATCAAGCTTCTCACTGGTTAGCTTCTCACTGGTCAAATATTTTAATTTGCCCTCGGTACTTAAAAACACTTGGATGGATTTGGACCACTAAAGATAGTTTGTTCTATTTAATTTAATAAGGGTTATTTGGACCCCTAAAAATCAGATGGATTTATGAATCCAGTTCTTAAATAACTCTTCATTTCCATTGAAATAAATACTAGAAGCTTATACAAACGCAGGTTGACCCTTCACAATAAATGAATACCCAACTTGTACGCTTCTTATTATATGCACACCACACTTGAAGAGAATAACCAGCCAAAATGGGTCCAACCAATCACAAGGATCGATGATCAGGAACACGGCATCCGACGAAGGCAATTAGCCCACACATCCACACGTCCCACACACGAGACGTGATGATCGTGAACACTTCGTCCCCTCTCACACACAGACCATTACAAAAGCCCGGAACAACAAAAAGAAACCCTAAGTTTCTTAAAAGACTTTCAACATGGGAGGGGTGAGAGAAACCAAAAAATAAAATAAGGAAAAAAATTTATAGATAGACGGGAGAAAGATCGATTAGATCAGCAATAAGGATGCTCTAATACATAGATTAATGAGAGAGAAAGCGAAAAAGAAAAAAGAGAGTTGAGAGAAGAGAAAAAGAATTAGTGTTAGACGTCCCCACTCTTCCCCTTTATATTAATAATAAAAACCAAACGTACAAAAATACCCTCACCAATAATATCCATATTCCAAACACGTCCCAAACCAGTGTTCTAATCCAATAGAAACACTAACCGTAAAAGAGAGAAGCTAGGTGGGTTGTACAAAAGGGCAGCCCACATCCACGTCCATTAGGTGGGTCGTACAGCTATATGGTCCACATCGTAATGCGTTAACACTATCCTTTTTTTCTTTTTCTTCTTTTGTTAGCAGTTATCCCAAAAATTATTGAAAAAGGGGTAAACCCTTATTTCCTTCACAAACAACACACATGTAGTTCAACAAGATCTGCTACCTTTTTCGTCTTTAAGGGAATGATTGTTACCAATTTAAAAGGAGGGGGTTAATGACAGATAAGCTCATTGTGATGGAAATGAACACCAATATAGAACCTACTCCATATCTTGTGATTGTAGGATTGGGTGATCTTTCTTCTATTCTTCCTTTGATTCAAATGCAATGAGGGAAAAAAAAAAATGGATTGTCACACCATGTTTGAGGAGAAAGTTTAGCAAATAGGACTTATCCTTAATAATTTTTAGTGTCATAATTTGATGAATAACCATACTTTTTTTTGAAGTTATTCCTGAAGAGAGATGGTACTTACTATTCTTTTTTATCATTGCAAACCAACCAACACACTTTTTTTTCAAAAGATAAGCAAACGTTATTAAGGCCGAAGCCAAAAAGAAACAAAAGAAGATACAAAGAGTTGGGAAAGAACTATGCAAACCACCTCAAAAAAAAAAAAAAAAACCACAAGAACTAAACACAAAAAAGGAGATGGAAAAAAAGGGGCACAAAACACCCCCAAGCACCTAGAAACCCAGCAAGCCAACCCAAAAGACTAAGCAGACCATTCAACAATACTAAAAGAAACCCTCCTTGGAACACCCACAGCTTCCTAACAAGATTATTGAAAGTCTGGTTGTTTCTCTCAAGCCAAATAGCCCATAGGACCACCAGAAGAGCCAATCTGCACTTGCGATTGCCTAAACTTCCCCCGATGTCACCATGCCACGCTCTTAAAAAACCTTCAATCAATCTTGGCACAACCCAGGAGATGCAAGCCTTGCTGAAGATCTCAAACCAGACAATCCTTGCAAAGTTGCAGTGCAGAAACAAACAATTAACATTCTCCCCTACCTCTAAACACATGATGCAAGCATTCGAGAGGATAATATTTCGCCTCTAAAGGATGTCGATTGTTAGAATTCTATTTCTTCCTGCCAACTAGGCAAATGCCGCTGCTTTCACAGGTGCCCTGTATCTCCAGAAGACAAAGGTGTGTGAAGCAGACTCGATCGCAAGTTCTAAGTCAATCGGGAATAGAACACTCTAACGATGAAGACTCCAGACTTTCCGAAATGCCAACACAAAGAGTCAGCAACATTCGGAGATAGGTGCACTCCCTATAACCGAGAAAGTAAAGACATTAGATCTCCAAACTCAATATCAATCAAATTCCTACGACAGGGAGGAAACCAAGCCCCCCTCACTAGACCAGCAGCTGGCCACCGAGACATTTCCCGTAATACAAGCGACAGCTAGGGACAAGAATAGGGTCCAGAGAGGGGAATCCCCAATCTAGATATCCTCCCAAAAACGAATTCTAGTTCCATCACCCAACACAAGGCCCAAACCTTCTTCCAACTTCGGGGCAATCTTTGAAATGCCTTTCCAAAGAAAAGAGAAGCGATAAATGGAAGACTTCTTAATCTACCAGCCCATGGGAGACAGGCCATACTTCACAGCTAAGATTTGTCTCCACAAGGAGGAGAATTCCACCCCAAAACTCTAGACCCATTTGCCAAGACAAGGAGGAATTAACCAAGTCCGGATTACTAATGCCAGCTTTTCCTTAATCAAGAGGCTTGCAAACCTCAGACCAATTAAGAAGAGATGGAATTTACCTTTAGAGAATCCTCCTTCCCATAGGAAATCCCTCCTTAATTTATCAATTTGCTTTAACACAGACTTCGAACACTGAAACAAAGAGAAGAAGTAAAGAGGCAGACTAGACAAAAAAGATTTGATCAAAGACAACCTACCTCCCAGAGATATCAATTTACCTTTCCAGGGGCTACGTTTCTGATCCATAAGCTCTATAACCTTGTCCCAAAGACTCTTTGGGGGCTTCCCCAAACACCATAAATAAGTAGAAGGGAAAGAACCAACCTTGCACCCGAAAATATTGACTAGAGCAACAAGATCTTCCAAAGGGGTATGGATACCCAAAATTTCCGATTTATTAACATTGACCTTAAGCTTAGAGGTTACCTCAAACCACCCAACAATCAGTCTCAAGTTAGCCACCGCCAAGTCTACAGCATTACAAAAGAGAACAGTATCATCGGCAAATTGCAAGTGTAAAATCAGCTACAGAAAGCCTCTAAGGAGAACCAAAAAAGAGACCAGCAAATTGACCATTCAACAACAATCTGCTTAAGGCTTCGGTGATGATAACAAAGAGAAAGGGTGATAGAGGGTCCCCTTGCTGAAGACTTCTATAAGATTTAAAAAAGCCAAACCATTCAACAAGGTAGAGAATTTAGCAGACAATACACATCCGTAAATCCACTTTCTCTACACCAACCCGAATCCCATCCTCCCTAGCAAATAATCCAGAAAGGCCCAACAAACATGTTCGTAAGCTTTCTCCATATCCAATTTACAAACTATTCACTTTATCCCATCTTTCGAACAGGAATCAAGGCATTCATGAGCAACTAGCAAACTAGCCAAGATCCGTCTCCCCAAAACAAAAGCACTTTGATAGAGGGAGATAACTTTGGATAGAACTCTCAACCTCTTACTCAAAACCTTCGCTAAAATCTTGCAAAGGCTTCCTGACAAACTAATGGGCTTGAAATTCTTCACGTCATCAGCACCATGAAATTTTGGAATAAAGGCAAAAAAGGTACACTCTAACTCTTGATTAAGGGTTGCTGAAACAGCAAATTCAACAACAACAACAACAAAAAAATGCAAAGGGGTCGTTATGAATAATTTCCCAAAAGGATTGGAAAAGGACAATCGGTATCCTCCCCTAGGTTCTACACAACCTACTTAACTTCCTCCAGGTGAAAGGAACTTCCAAGCCCCCTACCTCCTCAAGGGTCAACAACTCAAAAGTCCAAAGTTGAGAATGCAAATAAATCAACAAAAATTGTAAAGACCATCCAAAAATTCTTCCTACCCAAGTGATGTTTCAACACTATGCATCCTGAGGATTTAAAAAAAAAAATCGTCGATAAAATTCTGCTCATAATAAAAATGTATTCTCATGCACATTATACACAACAAAGATTCCTCCTGAATTGCAAGGATACCAATATATCAACATTCACACCCAAATTCCTCCTAACAGCATCCAAACCAAATTTCCTAGTAACAGACCTAAATATCGCTAATTTTATTAAGATATTTAATGCTGCAAAAGTTGTCAACCCAACTAACTACAAAAACTACTCTCTAAATTGGAAATAATCAACAAATACTAACACCTAAGCCAGTACAAAATATATAAAATTAAACTGCCAGCATACCATGTTTCCTCACAACGAGTGATAATCGCCATTGATTCTATCAAAGAAATTTTCTAAATGATGCTACACATAATGAATCCCTCTAATATGAATATTAATTTACATGTCAACATCTGCATCCAAAATTCTCCAAGAAGCGCACAATTTTTCGTTTTATTTTTTCTTTTGAATGGTAGCGTCTGTAATAAATTTACTGATTTTATCAATCATGTTCCTCATTGCCAAAGCCAAGTAGCCCAATAACTATTAAACATACCAGACCAAAACCAAATTCTTCATCATCGCATTGTCCTAACGGTTTGGAGTCGAGTCATAAACAGAACAGGAATTCTCAGGGCTCATTCCATAATGGTTCTATAACTCACTATTAAACATACCAGACCAAAACCAAATTCTTCATCATCACATTGTCCTAACGGTTTGGAGTCGAGTCATAAACAGAACAGGAATTCTCAGGGCTCATTCCGTAATGGTTCTATAACTCGATCAACCCCCAAACCTACTCCTTTGCCTGGGCTCAGTACCAGCTAGCACATCTCATTGGGCAGAGTTTCAAAACCAAAACCAAATTAGTTAAGAAATATAACATCTACAAGACGACAACAAAAATATCCCCCACCCATATCATATTTCCTCCTAAAAATCATAAATATGGATCGACTTTATCACCATAAGTCACACCAAATTTCAAGAAACAGCATCAAAATTTACACCAAATTAGACCAATTGATCATGAAATTTCATGATATTTTGTGCAACCAAACACGCCTTAATACACCCGAAACTCTCCAAAATTACACCAATATAACATATTCTCATTTATTGGAAAATAAAAATAAAAATTAAAAAGGCCCTAAAATTAGACCATGTTTCTAAGGAAAGCGCCCAAACGCCACAAGCTACTAAAGAAACCCCCCAAAATACAATTTAATAGACAAGCACGCGCATCAACGCCCAAAAAAATCCTACAAACCCAAATCAAATTTCCACCTAACAAATCCCAATCAACATCTGATTTCATAAATAAAATTCTCATCATAACAACATAAACCTTCAACACAACACAACATACCACATCTCCTCGCACTAAATATCAAAACCATCGATCCAATCGACACCAAAAAAAAATCCATAATCAAACAGATGTTATAAATAATAATTAAAAATTTTCAACATATGTGATCAGATCATTTGACTTACATAAGACTGCTGACACAATTCTGGAATTGGCCCAAATCAGCTGAATTCATTGACTACTCGGAAAAACCCAAGCCCAAAAAATTACCAAAAATTTAAAAAAAAAAAAAAAAGGTCAAAACAAAATAATTCCAACAGATCTAACCCTAACCTGGTTTCAAAAGATAGCACCAAACAAAACCGCTGGTTTTGGAGCAAAAGTGGTTTTGTGGGTACCCAAAAATCCATGGGTTGGGAACAAAACCACCCTTCTTCCAAAACCACCCTCAGCTCATTCCAAGAATTCCAAGGAGACAATGAAAGAAATGAAGGGCAAAAGATGCCCTTGAAGGAAGAAAGAATTACAACCCAGTTGACAACTGAGCAAGCGTAAAAGGGAATCTTTGAGTGGGGATATTGGGAATTTTCCAAAAAGAGAAGGAGAAAACGAGAAGATTTCAAACCCTAACCGGTAAAAAAGGTACCCCTACAAAGGGTAAAACTGTAAAACTGTTTTCTGGTACGTTCCAGCGTACATAGATCATGTTGTCTCTTTTATTTCTGTTTCATCTACCCTTTTGAAATTTGTCTCCTTTATTTCTTATACGTACGGGTGCACATATAACCGTGGAACCGTGTAACCGAACCGGAACCATGGGATCGGTTCGGTTTGGTCCGGTTCAAGGGTACTAACGGTCCGGTTCCGATTCCCAAAATTTGAAAACTGTTGATTACGGATCAATTTCGGTTTAAGGTCCTGTAGAACCGAACTGAACCGTTGATCCGAACCGTAGAACCGTAGTCTTTACTTTCTTCTTTGAACTATAATTTGGTCATAAATGTTGCAGTATTATATTTTCCTCTGAACTACCAAGGGTTAGCTACAATTATATTAGCTAGTTTTGGAAATTCATAAAAAAAAAAAATGGGTTTTTTGTTTTCTCAATTCTGCTTTAAAATCATTGTTGCCTGTTGCAATTTCTATATTTAGAATTCCATTGAAACATGGGTTCCGAGCTACGAATCTGGAAACTAGGATTTCGAGGCAATTGGGTATTTCTATATATATTTTATAATTCCTCTGCTTCAATATTTTAAACAGGACTGAGATTGTGAAAGTGGTTGATTTTGGGGCTTTTGTGAGATAGCACGGTAATTTATGAGTTCCGAGAATGAATACAGAAACACGGTGTTTTGATATTGGAATAGGGTTCTCTCTTTGAAAGGAGAAAGAAGGTATTTTTGTTTTCTTTTAATTTTTATCATTTTTGACCTGTAGTTAGTGAATTTAGATCTGTGTGTTCCTGAAAACCATCAATTTTGAGCCCATACCTATTCAATTTTGTTTTGTTCATCATAAGCATTGATTACCATGCTCTGGATTCATTTCTTCAAAAAAAATCTGGGTTTTCACTGCCACCTCCAGCGGAATCCCATTCTTAGGTAGTCCTTTTTTGTTGGTCAAAATGATGGAGAAGCAACAGAGCTTCCACGAGAAACAAATGTACAACTCTAAAAAGCTTGGTTGAAGTTTTCTAACCCATCTTTCAAGTGGAAGATCCTAGCCTTTTTTTGCTATTAGGGCAGATTATTCTTTTTCTTTTGTTTCATCTTCTTTTTTGTTTTGTTTTTTTTTTTTTCAAATCACCTAACTGTGCTGGATTTTTAAAAGCCCATAACCGTGGATCTGATCCGGGACCGAACCGTTTCAAGGTTCAGTTCCGGTTCGGTTCTAGGATGCTAACGGTCCGGTTCCGGCTCCAATATTTGCAGAATCGTTAGGAACGGTTCGGTTCCGATTTCACCCCAAAACCGGACCGAACTAACCCGTGTGCACCCCTACTTATACCCAGTGAGGTAATTTGGTAATTATTGAGATAGCCAGGGGCAGCAGAGGAATTAAGCTCATGCTCAGTTCAGGGACTATTGTCCATGGTTCGGTAATTTGGACCCGGATGGACCATTTGCGGATCGAAATCTTAGCTGCAAATATTGTCTCTACTTGTTGAATACCAACGATTGTTGTATCTCTAATCTTAACCGCCTATTTACAGCCACAATCAAAAGGTTAGGATCATCCTATCGACCTCACCCAAGACGGTGTGGCCATTACGGTGGGTCACCATGGGCCCACCTTGATGTATGTATTATGTATCCACACTGTCCATCCGTTTTTCCATATCATTTTAGGGCGATACACCAAAAAAGAAGCATAGCCAATTATGAGATGACCATGCCATAAGAAATAGTAGTGGTTGACCATTAATGAGCCACAAAAGGTTTTGGATCAATCTTACATTTGTTTTTTCCCTTCATCCAGGGCTTATGTGACCTTATCAACAAATTGGATGGTAAATTAACATCACAGAAATATTAAGAAGTTTTTAATGATAGTACAGTCAATCACCACTATTTATTATCATATTGTCCACCTAATAATTGGATCTGCTTAAATTTTAGAATAATGCCCTAAAATGATCTAGAAAAATGGATGGATGGTGTGGATACATAATACATACGTCAACGTCTGTCCATGGCAATCCCACGGTAATGACCCCACCATCTTGGGTGAGGCCGGGCCTCACCTAATCCGCTTTGTGAGATAGTACCAATCGAAGAGGGTTCTGGAAAGTGTGACAAATATCGCCTGAGATATTGATAATCTCGCAATGTCACCAAAGAAAACAACAAATGATAGTTTCAATATCATGGGATTTTAAAATATCCATAGATTTTCAAATATCATATATTTTATCAGGATATATAATCATGAAAAAATTACAAAAAAATAAAATAAAATAAAAAACCTTTGAGAGAATTTCTTTATATATATATATATATATATATATATATAAATTTATTTATTTTTATACAATTAAACTTTTAAACTTTTTTATGTTGGGTGATTTTCTTATTATATTTCAAGAAAACCCTCAAATTTTTAAAATCTCTCAGGATTAAAAATTGTCTAGATTTGTCATTACGCGTTGTCCATATAATGTTAAAAGGTATGGAAGAAAGGCTATCTTCCTTTTAATGATGATCTCCAAGTTATTTACTTTTATATAAAACTTTTAAAGCTATATTCTCATGAAGAAAGGATAGCTAATGTGAATTTAATGTATAAAAGTATAACATTATAATGTAATTTTAAAATTTCCTCGGGGTGATAATATCTCTAATGTATAACCACAACTACATGTATGGGAAATATCAATTGATTTCACCTTTACAATGAGCCAATTATGTGTAAAATAAAAACTTCAAGTAATCACTTGTGTAAGGGGAATGAGTACTCCAAAGTCGGAGTTATAGTGAGCTAGTCTAGGGTTGTTCCAAGGTTTGCTTTAGCCCATGCCTAAAGCTATACTCTAGCTCTCATTTTAAAGGGTTAGGCTGGACTAGGGTTGTTACAAAATTCAACCGAAAGCGTAGTGGAATTATATATATATAACCAACAAATCTCATCATTCAGGATTTCTGAATAACAAGACACCATATTTCTAAAGGAATATAAACTTTAAGAGTTTAGATTGTATTTCTAAAGGAATCTAAACTTTAAGAGTTTATATCATACTTGTAGAAGCAATCCAATGTCGTAGAAAAACACTAAAGTTGATATTAATTTTCTAACCTAACAGTTCTCTCGCAAATCTACCATCAATCATGACTTATTTTATGAGTATTGTCAATCCTTGTTCAACGATAACCCAAACCATAGGATTGGAGGATCTCAAGAATACCATCATCCTAGCACATAGTTACACCCATCAAAATAAGGTGGTCATTTGATAACATTCCCCTCATGAATGACATAATTATAAAGCTCCTTCGAATTTCACTATAAGTAATTACACTCTTTAAGAGCAACCTTCTCCGATACCAATTGAAATTGCATGGATTGTGTATCATGACGTGTGCAGAAGCTTTGTGGAGCTTATAATCACAAGTAAGTCTTAAGGGGGTGAATAAGACCACTTTAAAAAAATTTGCCTAATTAATACAATTTATCAATTACATCTAATAAGGAAAATTAATACTAAGGCTTCCAATCCAAAGTGCGTCTAATCACATAGACTATAAAATATATAACAATTTAAACAACTAGTCTATAATAGATAGTGAGCTTTTGTTTGCTTACTAGTTAAGTGTCTAACATATAATCCAATTCAAGCAATCATATAGTTTAACTAAATAATCACATAAGCATAAGTAGAATTGTGCTTAATTGACAGTCACAAAGGCAAGCATGTATAATGATTCGATTTTCTTACTCTACTCCTACCGGACGCACTCCCCTCGAATGTATTGGTATTCACTATCCTATAAGTTTTCAATAAGTTCACCTCTAACTAGTGTTCGAATTATATCTAATATTATCTAAATATCTCCGATATTATATTTATTTTTAGCTCAGTGATACCGATAACACAGGTAGTGATATTGATAACACCGGTGGTATCAGAGATTTCAGGTATTGGCAATGTATCGCTAAGTATCACCAACATATCAATATCGCTAATGTAATCGCCAATAATTTCAATTATGTAAATTCTAGGTGCCGCTTGTATTATCAATATATCAATACCACTAATGTATTGCCAATATTTTTTACTATGTAAATTCTAGGTAATGCTTGTATCATAAGTGTATCGATGATATTTTAATAATATCGTCAATGTATTGATATCCTTAAATTTTTGTTTATTAGGAAAAATAATAATTTTTTTCGTGAGCACATGGTTGTATTGTATGTAGTGTTCAATTTGTCATTGATAATATTGATAATATCTCGATATTATTGATATCGCGACAAGCGTGATATTGAGACCACGATCTTTCATTTCATTTCCAATTGTTGATGATTTTTTGATAAAATATCATGTGTTGTTAACATTTTGCAACATCGATGGATGTTTGGATGGTTAAATAGGACGAATGGGATGGTTGGACTAATTTCTTACAACAAGACATGCTTTTAAGCCCTCATTAAATGAAAACTTGTTATATACACATTCTTTTTGTAATTTTTTTAATTTCTAAATATGCAAATGTATACATTTTAACATCTCCCGAAGTTTTGCTAAAAATTCCACCGTTTTCCCCATGTTTCCCCGCATTTCTAGTTATCAATGATATTATTAGTGATATCGATATTATTTCTATATCCCTACCTAGCGAAACTTATAACAATACCGATACTTTGAACACTACCCCTAACCTTTAAAGCCCTACACAAGGACCTAGACGCACATATATTCCCGTATCGGAGGAACACGTTTTTATCAGTGTTTGTGGTTTCAATAAGAGACTTTAGTTGGTTTTCTATCGGCTAACCAATAACCACTAGCGGTCCTAATCTAAGGCCCTACATACACTTTCACTGGAGGCTTTGACAATATCTAAATATTGCATATTTATCATCTTAATTGCATTAGTTTCTATGCATTTAAAGTACTTAATTGCATATATTTTATATATGCGAGGTAATTCGGAAAATAAAGACAAAATCATGCTTAAGAAGAAGTCTTAGATATTTGGAGGTCATTAATGAAGAATTCACATGGCCAAGATCCAAGAAAATTAAGTACAAACGATGATGAAATGACTGAAAAATCACAAAATGTAATAGCATAAATAAAAAATTGTTTGGTCTCACCTGACATTAGTTCGGTCCGACCGGAAGTGCACAAAACAGTCCAACAAGAAACTGTGATATTTATAAATAATTTAGCTCAACATTAAGGTCTTACCAAAGTCATGTTCGGTGCCACTGAAGGAGAGTTCGGTACGACCTAAGGGAGGCAGAGACTTCAGACCTAATTTGGAGAAATTTGGTTGCAGCCGAAGGTATATTTAGTTGGACTTTATGCGACTTCGGTGTGACCGAAGGTGACTGTCGGTGCAACCGAAACATAACATAAGTTTATAAACTTGAAGTCGGTACCAAGTCGGTGTGAACTTGTCATATTTAAATTTGTGTTTTAAGCTAATATAAGGATGAATTAGAGTTTGGGGGAGAGACCTAGGAGTGACAAAGCTTCTTTAGAATCATCCTTCCTTCTCAATCCTTTCGATTATATTTTATTTTACTAGTTTTTTTTTAAGATGTTAGTCATGCTTAAATAATCTTTTAGCTAAGCTTAAGGGATGAACATTTTAATAGATATTTGATAGTTAATTTATTTTTCAATGAAAGTTAAGATTTTTTATGTTGAATTGTGATTGGATGTGATTGAATTCTTAGATTGAGAAAGAAATCAATCTGTAAAGTTGTTTGATCTATTGTTGCCTTCAGATACATTAGATGCTTTTAAATTTCTTTTATGTGATTACCTATATCTTTATGAGAGATCAAGCCTGTCATGATTCTAATCTATGTTGGGTATTTTGATTAATATTACTATGCTATCTTCTTATTAGAACGGATTGGAATCCAATTCTAGTAGAGTTATTTACGTGAGAAGATAAATTCAAAATCTGTTGATTGGGGATTCATGGATCCTTAGTCTTTTTTATAATTATTTTATAACTCTTCTATTCTACTGGATTAAAAACTCAGACCAACTGTTTCTCTTAATTTAAGTTCTTAGTGTATTCTCACCAAATCCCCTGTGGATCGTCCTCGGTCTTACCAAGTTATTACTGCATCGCATCCCTATACTTGGGGTTATCAACCTTAAGGTTCAATCAGGCACCCCAGGGAGACTAACACATACACACTTGTGTCTGATGAATTCGGCCCTACAAAAGAGCTTAGGTCCTACACAAAAATATATTCGAGTTTGGGTCACAAACTCTTACACTTAATCTTAAACAAGGAAAGAGTGTATTAACTCTAAATTAACAACTTTACTTGCCGGATTGAGCCACGTCGATGCATCATCTTAAGATATTTCTTCAATGCTCTCTCGTACTTGAATTCGCTTCTCAATTGCTCCCACATTCGTTAATGCTGATGGTTCAGCTTTATGAATAAACACTTTACATGAAATGCTCTAATGAGGTGACCAAGGTAATAGGAAGATGGTAGAATCTTCTACAACTAATGGATAATTGATTTTAAAAGTGGATTCACTTAAATGGGTCTTCTAGAAGATTTATACAAGGATATACCTATAGCTTGAGTGTCTAATCTTTAGAAAATGGTGGGAATGAAGTTCATTTTCATTATGGATATTGGAATCCCCATTGGAGTAGTAAAGCTCAAGAAGATGACTTATATCTTTGGAAGCTTATGATGAGAAGATATGAATAAGGAATTATATAGGCTTCTATTGCACCAAAAATCCATTATCATGCCTAATGCCTGAATGTCACTTATATAGATTTTGATTTGCAATAGCTATAAAACGGGCAAAATAACGATATTCTCGATCGATCAACCGAGGGCCATCAATTGATCGAACTTCATCGAAATAAGCTAGAAAAATCATTGGACAGTTTTGGCCATGTTTGATCAATCGAGGTTTACCTTCGATTGATCAAGGTTGATCGAGCTTTGCTCGAAAATATGTTGTTTTGGGTAGTTTGGTTTACAATAGCTTTGCACCTCTATAAGCATATTTATCATGTTTTACATAAGCTCTTAAGGCTGATGGATGATCAATTAAAAATTTTTCTATTAAGGAATGAATCATTTAGAAGCTAGATTGTTTTGAGTATAAGGTTAGGGTCAACAAGACATCTCAATTTACTTGTTCTTCACTTCCTTAATGTTCTATGTGTCTTTGGTCTTCAACTTCTAAGGGCTCAACTGACTCCCTGACACACAGACTCACATGACTAAAAAATAAGTACACTAACAAATAAGAGAGGTTTTGACATTAATAGTCACACTTTTATATCTACCTCTAGTCCTTTAATGATTTAAATAAAACAGCTCATCTGCTTCTGTAAGTAGATCAAGAGCCTCTTATGCGTGTTATGCTTATGGAGATATGGGGTACTCGAAATTTGAATGCCTGATCTCTAAAAGGCCCCAGTCCACCTCAGTACCAAACTAAAATAAGCAAATATATTATAACTGAGAAATTAACATATCAAAGAGAAATTCCTCTTAGACGATCACCGGAAAAGAATAAGTTATCAAATCCTCCAAAAAATGAATAATCATATGAGGGAGTCGATAAAATAAATTGCCCCTCTAAATTAGAAAACAAGGAAAATACTTAGTTGGGACAACAACCAAGAGGATAGAAAACATATAGGTAAATCCTTACCAAACATATTTCTTCAAATATGACATTGTAACACCCTGTACTTTTCCTTACTCAGGTGTTATTAAGGAGATCTAATTAGGTTATGTGTGTGTAAAAAATGCCACGATCTATCATTTGATAATTTGTAAAGTTACAATCTTAATTGTCAAAATTGAAAAGTGACATTTTTTCACCATTTACTCTTAGATACTTAACCTGACAACCAACCTTTAATAAATCTAAATCACTTAAAAGGTGGGCCACTTAAGGCCTTAATATTTGATCCAATTAAAACGAAATCCTCAGCCTATTAGGATGATTCAAGACATCCATTGAGATGGACCTCATGAAGATTTCCATGATAATATTTTCTCCACTATTCTTGATTTATGACCCACCCGAGTTTAGATCGGCCTATAAACCCAATCATGCATCAATCTAATTGTCAATAACACTTTTCATCCATTGATCAAGTCATCTATCCGAGATTGATTTTCAAGATGGACCCCCACATCATCAGAGAAACTTATTCTTAAAATTCAATGTCTTTGTTAGATAAATCTAACCCTCCATCTTTGATATCAAAGCCCAATTCATCATATTCCCCATTCATCAGGTCTATAACGCTCAAGTATGGCGATCCATCATTTGATCACACTATCAGGTTATTAAATTATGAAATCAACGGATAAATTCTATCCATACCAACATGGGAACACTTAGGAACATTGATGATGGGCTCTGATAAAGATCCGACCACTGGTTTGTCGAAAACTATCAGTAAATGCATTAAAACCAATAATTGTGGCCCACTCGAGCATTGGAGCTACCTCATATCTGTCAGATCTACTATTTAAATCCATAGAACCTCTTAGATGGTGTGGATCTTAGAAAACATCATTTGTGGGGCTCAAATCGCCAAATCCATTGTTCATTAACTTCAAGACTAAGCTGGGAGTAAACGCAACTAAGATTGTAAGAACTCACTTCCAGGCCTTAAATCTCACTACTAATCATTATGTAGATAGTCCTTGAACCCTAAAACCCTGTGGGTTGGTGTTAATTAAACCTAGAAGAAGTTCAATCATCGGGTTGTGGAAATCGATAATCGAGCATGAAATCACTTGGTATGGCCCACCTGATCTTTGGTCAGAGGCCCTAATTGGGACCTTCGAAGTGAATGGATGGAGTAGATTTCACTAAGCATCACAATGGACCCCACCTTTAACATGTGTGTGCACCAGTACATGTTCACACATGAAGTATCGAACTGAAGAGCTCGGTCAATCGGGTTTGACCTGATAATTTTCAAAGAAGGGAGGATTCTTCCTCCCATTTCTTTTCCCGCTAAGATGACGTTTAAACAAACGAACCTTGTTCGATCGCCTGTGTCCCAACACCATAATCCATTCCTATGATCTGAGCCATCCATCATGTGCGGGCAGGAAATCTGAAGAAATCCAACTATTTTCTCTTGATTTCATGTACGTGTGAACACACGATCCTTAGCATAGTGGATGCTTGCATACGGCATTTTCCTGAAAATGGAAGCTATCGTTTTCTTTTTCGCCTCGCTAGTAATCTAAGGGAGAACATTTCTCTCTATCCTAACTAATGAATATATAAATGATCGATGTATAATTAAAATAAAATATATAATATAATAAAAAAGGGCCACTGACCTTTGGTGATGAAAACAATAAATCGGAGATCCATCGTTGAGTTGCTCTGATACCACTGAAAGTCTGTGCGGAAGAGTAAGCCCTCAAAATCTGACGGTCTACATAATATGGAACCTCCACAAAGTCGAAGATGAATGGTCAAGATCTAGCAGTCCGCTAAGCACTACCAGAGCAGATGGGTCTAATCACCCCTCTGATTCTACGGTATAGATGGCCTCGGATTACGATCTATAGCTTAGATTGTCACAAGGACAAGCTAAACGGATAAATTTCAATACACCACTTTTCTCTTTTTTACTCTCGTTATTTCTTAATAATTCTTTCATGAGAGAGCCTCATCCTATTTATAGGAATGGATGGGGAGTTTGGATGAGATCAGAAATTATCCGGTCTTATCTCTAGCTCCTCATCTAAATCCGCATTCAAAATTGAATTTGAAATCTAACTTCTAACGGAAGAGGCCTAGCCTCATGGGACCCACTTGCTAGTGATTGCCCACCAGTGGGCCCCACTGGCCTTGTCCAACAGATTTATGCTGGAAAAAAGACCGTGGTTTTGAGGGTACTCTAGACCTAGACAATCATTAGATAGTCGTGAAAAATATTAGACAGCCGATCAAAGATTTACCAAATGAGAACTTAGTAATCAAAGGATCCAATGATGTGGTCATGGATATTTAAACTAAACTATTAAAGAACCATAGCTATACGTGGACTATAACAAAAATTAACCTAAGAAATTAAACTAAACTAAACACTCCGAACTTGCTATAGTATAACGTTGGAAAAAAACTAGAATTAAACCAATAACAATAAGCGTCTATGAGGGAAAAAAGAGATAGGCAACGTAGAGATGGAAGGTTTGTGTGTGGTTCAATTGGTGTGAGGTCTCTTCTTCATATGTTGCTTTTATAGTTTTTATAGAGATGGTGGTCGTGCATGAGCTTTTATAACTTTTGTGATTAGGTAATAGCCTTTTCAATAATGTGACCTATTTGGTTTTGGAGTCCTTCAATTGTTGTGTTACCGTGAACGATGATCTTTCTATCTTCGAACAACTTCTTTTTATTTGCCTAGGTTTTTTGTGACTTCTGGAGGTTCTCGGATATTCTCTGGATCCATCTCTCTTCGAATTAGAGTCTTGGAATGCCCATGTTGTGGGCTAACTGGTTTTGCGAGAGTCTAGTAACAATAGGTCTTTGACAAAACTTCTTGCACATGCTAGGAGTTGAGCATGCCATGTGTCATGAGATAGAAAAACCACCTTTTAAGTTCAGGCCGTGCATACATCTCTGGATGTCTGGCCTTGTTGGTAAGATATGTGTCCTTAGTAAACAGGTACATGCAATCTCTTCTCAATGAGAGTATGTCTCTCTCTAACTTCTGTACAAGTGTGCAAATACGTGGTGGCTTCTCGATCATTAATTTGAGCTATATATATTAGGCCAAGTATAAACACAATAGACGGTCAAAAGAAAATTTTTGTATCCCAACATACAAAAACGTTAAGGGTCTCAACCGTCCAAACTTCGGCCTTTCATCGTAAGTTTTTTTTTTTAGTAGATCAAATGCTTAACATTGCCAGACCAAATTGATGCCATATAACAACAATCAAACCTGGCCGTGTCCACCTGAATGGATGATTCAAATTGATTACTAAACATATTTTCTCAATGTAGTTGTTATCATGTACCTTTGCAGCTTTGTTGTAAAAAATATTGATTAAAAATATTTTAAATAAATAAAAATACATAAGTATAAGTGTTTTTTGAAAAATAATTCGCATTTTGGTGTTTTTGGGAATATTCCCATATCAGAAAGGAGATAAGAAAAAATAGAGTTTATATGTGAGGTGTGGAGTACTATTATATTTTTTTGGTTGATCCATGGAGTATCGGGGCTTATGTGTTCTAGTGCGAAGCACTAGAATACCTGGGCTTAGGCTTGGTGCGAGGGCATGTGTATGTGAGGCAATGTGACTATAGAGGCGCTAGTGGCGCATGCAGAAACTGCTGCATGTGGCTAGCCCAACAATTATAAAACGGCTAGCCAGTGAGTCTAAACAGCTAGCATGCGGCAACGATTATCCTACATGCACAATGGTAAATAACTGTCAATAACAGCTAGTTTCTCACCAACAGCTAGAAAACGGTCACATTAGTTAATGACCCTGGACCAAAATGGTCAGCCACCCTAGTCTATATAAACAGTGCATGGATGGTTCAACAAACCATCACAAACACTCGAACTATACTCACATACGAACCAAAGAGATGAGAAACAAGTGTACTCTAAGCAGTCAACAAGGTTCATACGAACCTTATTTAGAAGATCTCAAGAAATTGACCAATACAGTGGTCTACAATTTTCTAATTCTCTTTTTGAACCTGAGGTATTTTCTTTTTATTTATCTGCCAGAAATTTGTGTACAAAGTTCCATTCGTGGTTCTTCGTATTTGTTGAATGTAAATCCACACCCAAGCTTGTCGTATCCTAGAAGCTGTTTGCTTGGAACCTATCAACATTCTCAATGATTGAGAAATGGCAAATAACATTTTAAGTACATCTTAATCATGCATGCTTCAGCTTGTCTTGATTTTTTCGGTTTAATCATTTTATAGAAATTATAAATTCTTTAATTTTCTTAACTAGCTCTCGACTGGATGATTTGCAAGGTGGGCCAAGAAGAGTGGGTTGAATGGATTATTTATTCCCCACACGTGGGAATCCAATTAATTTTAAAGCCATGCATAACAGACGGGTCACGCGATGGATAGCCACTGATCTAATTCAAACTATCGTTGTCGCTCATCTAACCAGTAGATCGGGTTGATTTTTGCACCAAGTGATATTCATGTTGGGGCCAAGCTTTTGTGTGGGTAGGATACTTGGATGTGGTATACACATTGCATGTGGGCACTAATGACAGGGACACTGATTGCCTGCAGTGCCTAGGATTCCTTCAGCATTAAGCTATGTGGGGCCAACCTTTTGTTTCTGTTATATCCACTCTGTCTATCAGTTTTGCTGGGTCATTTTAGAAATAAAAAATAAAATAGATTCAAAGCTCAAGTGGACCACAACTAGGAAACCGTGGATTGAATGCCAGTATTAAAAACTTCTTTATGTGTTGTAGAAGTTTTGAATGAAGCTGATATTTCTGTTTTTCCTTCATCCACATTTAGTGACCTTATAAATAAGTTGGATGGCAAATAAATATCATGGTGGGCCCTAAGAAGGTTTCAAGGGTGGGTTCATTATCTCATTGTTTCCTATAGTGTGGTCCACTTTTTTTTTTTTATAATTTTTATAATTTTTTTATAATTTTTTTAACACATGCACACACACCCCCACACACTCACACTATAGTGGGATTTCACCACCTATGGATGCTCGAACCCTTGACCGGGTGTTGAAACTCCTGAGAATCTACCACCGGAGCAAGAGTAAGGATCCAATAAAGCTCTAGATTTGCCGTTGCGGGATTTCACCACCTATATTGTGGTCCACTTAAACTCTGGATTTGCCATTTTTAGGGTATTAGCCCAATAAAGCATATGGATAGCATGGATATTGTTGATGTAAAAATCTGGTTCGTCCTCTTAGACCTTCGTATACCTGCACGGAAAGAGGACAAAGGAGACCCTGGCTTGAGCAGGGGACCCTCCGATGCCAAAGTCAGGCCTGGATTCTGGGTCTAAATGTATTGAGGGGTTTTGAGAAAGAATCTTAGCCTTACCTCACAAGACGATGGAGGTTCCTCTTTTATAGCTGCAGGAGCCTTTAATCGTACGAGGATTCTTTTCCTGATATCGTGTGCGGGATCCTCTCCTGGAATCACGGAGAAAGGATCGTGCCTATCTCCAGTCTTCGTCCGATCCCGTGAGCTTCGGGGTCGGGGATCTTATCCCGAGATATTCGGGATGAGGCTCTATCTTGCGCTGGCCGATCCGATAAGAAGATCGGCTCGATGCATGCTCGGATCGCTGATGTGTCATCCGAACCGACTTAACTTCTGTCTCGATTTAGTGAACCATGCCTCGGATCTGACACATCCTTTGGCGACCCGAGGCATTAAGTCCGAGTCTCCGAACTCTGTATCTTTTGTCCCCAACAGTAAGCCCCCTTACTCCGTGTGTTTCATATGACACTTAGGAGTAGCGAGTTTTGAGTCAGTTCATAACTTAGTCCGAGACAATAAGTAGTCATTTAATGCAATCTGCGTCGCCTTTGACGGGAAACGGTTCAGTTTCTGACATCGTATGCGCCGACAGCCGTCACATCGCTCACCCCGCCAATAAGGGTTGGACACGTAGCAAGGGCATTATTGTCGTCAGTCGACGTGCACCACGTGTCGAGTGGGGGAGTCGATGCAGGCGTCGAATGACAAACAGTTTCCAGGGAATAGGGCAGGGTAGGGTCAGGGGCATATCGTTGACCGGAAGTTCGGTTGGTGGTGTTCCCTCGGCAATAAAATTAGCTACGGCTTGCCCTTTGATTGCTGCCTTCGGTCTGTATTGAATGTCAAACTCACTCAGTTCGATAGCCCACTTCGTGAGTCGGCCGGAAGCTTCTGGTTTCTGCAATACCTGGTGAAGCGGAAGATCGGTCATCACGATGATGGTATGAGCATGGAAATACGGCCTGAGTCGGCGAGAGGAAGTTATTAAAGCCAAGGCCACTTTTTCCAAGCTTGGGTATCTCGTTTCTGCTGGCAATAATGCTTTGCTGACGTAATAAACCGGCAGTTGCTTTCCTTCGGATTCTCGTATCAAAGCCGAGCTAACCGCTGCCTCGGATGCTACTAGGTAAAGGAGCAGGGACTCCCCTGATTCGGATTTTAATAAGAGAGGTGGAGAACCGAGATATGATTTTAATTGTTGGAATGCCGCTTCACATTCTTCCGTCCAACCCATTGTTTGTCTTCCTTTCAACTGTTTGAAGAAAGGGAGACATTTGTCCGTGGCTCTGGACAGGAACCGATTAAGTGCTGCGACTCGTCCAGTCAACCTTTGGATGTCCTTAATGGTTTTAGGGGATTCCATATCAATCAAAGCCTTTATCTTCTCAGGGTTTGCCTCTATTCCTCGCTGACTAACCAAGAAATCGAGGAACTTTCCAAAAGCACATTTACTCGGATTCAGCTTCATCCGAAACTTCCGTAGGATGAGAAACATTTCTTCCAAATCATTCACATGATCTGCCGCGTGTATACTTTTGACGAGCATGTCGTCAATGTATACTTCCATGGTTTGGCCTATAAGCCGAGCAAAGATTTTGTTAACTAATCTTTGATAAGTTGCGCCGGCATTCTTCAGACCAAATGGTATCACTCGGTAACAGTAAAGGCCTTTGTCGGTGACAAAGGTAGTTTTTGATTTATCTGTTTGATGCATTACAATTTGATTATACCCCGAATATGCATCCATGAAGCTGAGGAGCTCATGTCCGGCGGTACTATCTACTAGCTGGTCTATCCTTGGGAGCGGAAAGCTATCCTTCGGGCAAGCTTTATTTAAGTCGGTATAGTCAATACGGACTCGCCACTTCCGTTGGATTTTTTTACAAGCACGGCATTCGTGACCCATTCGGATAGTGTATTTCCTCTATGAAATTAGCCCGGAGGAGTTTGTTGACTTCTTCTTCAATGATGGCGTATCGTTCGAGGCCGAGCGGTCGTCGCTTGTCGGATCGGTCGATATGACGGATCGATGTTGAGTCGGTGAGTCATCACGGAGGGGTCAATCTCGGGCATATCTTCATGACACCAGGCAAATACGTCGGCGTACCTACGGAGCAGGGCTATCAGCTTTTCTTTCAAGGGGGACTGTAAGGATGAGCCAATTCGTACCGTCTTGGATCCATCTGATTCGTACCGTCGGGACTGAGATAAGGTCTTCGACCGGCTGCCCTCGTTCATGACTCTCGCCCCGAGGGTCCAATGATTCGATCGTTGATATGTTGATCGGACTTTTGTCGGCGGTTCCCTTTACAGCTATCATGTAACAACGCCTCACATCTTGCTGGTCTCCTTTGACAACTCCTACTCCCGACTCAGTCGAGAATTTCAGTGAAAGATGGTATGTGGATACCACGGCCTGGAGGAGACTCAATAAAGGTCGGCCGAGTATTGCGTTGTATACTGAGGGTTGATCGACGACTAAGAATTCGACCATCATCGTCGCCTGATGTGGGACACTACTAGCAGTGAGTGGTAACGAGACAATCCCTTCGGGCAGTACTTGTCCTCCGAAAAAACCGATCAACGGGGTCCGAACTGGGCGTAGCATGGATCGTCCGATCCCCATTTTGTCGAACGCCTGAGTAAACAGCACGTCTGCAGATGACCCCATATCGACGAGTATCCGGAACACTTTTCGGTTAGCGATAGTCAGGGTGACAATCAATGCGTCATCATGGGGGTGATAGATACCTCAGGCATCTTCCTTTGTGAATGAAATGCAATATCTTTCCCTTTTCTTCTCCTTTAGGGGCCGATCTATAATCATAAGTTCGGACTTAGGCTGACTAAGTTTTCTCGCATGATTCCTTCGAGCATTGTTTGAGTCGCCCCCACCTTGCGGACCGCCGATAATTGTCCGGATTTCTTCCATAGGCTGACTCTCGGTCGGACGTCCCTCAGCTACCCCAGCTTTAACCACATGTTCTTTAAGTCGGCCGTCCTTAATGAGTCGTTCGATCTCTTCCTTTAGGTGACGGCAATCACTTGTGTTATGCCCGTGATCACGGTAACAATTGCAGTATTTATCCTTGTCCCGCCGATTAGGATTACTCCTGAGCTTACTGGGCCAGTTGACAAAGCCTTCGCTTTTGATTTCCATCAATACCTGTTCCTGAGTCTTGTTCAGGGGGATATATGTGAAAAATCTTCGATCTGGTCGTTTGCCTGACCTTCGCTCATCATGCGCTTGATCATCCTTGCGTTTCCTTCCTCCGGCCGAGTCGGCTTCCTTTTTGGCCGACTCTTTGACCAAAGTTTTAGTTTCACGCAGAATTCGCGTTTCTTCGGCGTTTGCATACTTATCCGACCGTGCCATAAATTCTGCCAGAGTATCGGGCGGAGTTTTGTCTAGAGATGCCAGGAATGACTTATCTCTAACTCCTTGCATGAGCGCATTGAGAGTCGTTTCTTCTGAATATTTTCGAACCTGAAGGGATTCGAAATTGAAACACTTGATATAATCTTTCAATAGCTCTCCCTGCTTTTGAACTATGTTGTTCAGATGTACAGGGGGCTTCAATTTCTTTTTTCCACCGATGAAGTTGGTGAGGAAGGCGTCGCTCAGCTCAACGAATGAGCTGATGGACTTTGGTTTCAACTGTTTGAACCACAGTCGAGCTACATCGGTCAGTGTAAGAGAAAAGGCCCGACACATTACTGCATTCGAGGCATCGTGGAGCTCCATATAGGTTCTGAAGCATTCGATATGCTCCGTCGGGTCGGTCTTGCTGGTGAAAGGAGTGATTTGAGGTAATCGAAACCTCTCGGGCAACCGAGCCTTCATTACCAAGTCCACAAAGGGGGACGCCTTTGCTTCGAATCTGGTCGAATACATATTCCGGCCATGCTTCATGTCTGCCATCTCTTTCGCCATTTCTTCCCACACTTCTCTTTTAAAATTTTGAATATCGGCTTTCCAAGGTTCACTGCTCTCGGCCGTGCCTTCCATGGGAGGGCGGTTGCGCCTTCTTCGCTCTATCTCGTGTCGAAGATCGGTCGGGGGCAGGGAAGCATTGGCCGACTGCGCTGGAGATGGTTCTGACTCGCCTTGGGGTTGGTTCGGCCGGAAAGACTGCGGCGCGGAAGGTTGAGGATCAACCGCCGCAGTCGGTACGTGCGCTGTCTCCCCTTGAGGATGCGGGAGTGGCTGCATTTGCTGCTGATACATTCGTTCCAGCATCTGCTTCATCATATTCATATCAGACCGAATTTCTTGAACCTCCTGGTCCAACCGCCCATCGTTGCGTCCCCGCTGATTGTTGCTTGTTCTGGTCGCTCCTCGTTGGCGGTTGTTAGGTGGGTTCTGGGCTGCGGGGACGCTGGCCCTGTAATCGCGATCTCTTCTTCTGAGGTCCTTTTAGTCATCACCATGGAATTCAATATAGAAATATGAGATGGCTTTTTGTACGGTTATTACAATGGTTACAATTGATGCAAAAATCTGGTTCGTCCTCTTAGACCTTCGTATACACAGGAAGAGGACAAAGGAGACCATGGCTAGAGGGGACCCTCCGATGCCAAAGTCAGGCCTGGATTCTGGGTCTAAATGTATTGAGGGGTTTTGAGAAAGAATCTTAGCCTTACCTCACAAGACGATGGAGGTTCCTCTTTTATAGCTGCAGGAGCCTTTAATCGTACGAGGATTCTTTTCCTGATATCGTGTGCAGGATCCTCTCCTGGAATCACGGAGAAAGGATCGTGCCTATCTCCAGTCTTCGTCCGATCCCGTGAGCTTCGGGGTCGGGGATCTTATCCCGAGATATTCGGGATGAGGCTCTATCTTGCGTTGGCCGATCCGATAAGAAGATTGGCCCGATGCATGCCCGGATCGCTGATGTGTCGTCCGAACCAACTTAACTTCTGTCTCGGTTTAGTGAACCATGCCTCGGATCTGACACATCCTTTGGCGACCCGAGGCATTAAGTCCGAGTCTCCGAACTCTGTATCTTTTGTCCCCAACAGATATAATACATTTTTATGTTTGTGATCTGCCCACCTAACAATAGTTAAATGTGTGATTTAAAAATTTTAAAAAAATTAAAAATTAAAAAAAAATTACAAATTATTATATCATTAATATATTATTTTTAAAAGGATTTTTTACCACAAAATTCCTCAAGAATTTGAATTTTACCAAATAGCATATAGGCGCCAATGGGTCATAGTTGGATGAGATCCAACCGGCCCAAAAAGGTGCACTCTGTTGAAAATTATACAGATTAATATAATTTCTATATAAAATGGAAACCGAAAAATAAAATAAGGTTGAATAAGGACAGGTTGAAGCACGTCTGAAACGCTGTCCTTAAAGCGTTATTTGCCCCTACTCAAATGGATTGAGTATGCTGATAGGTTACAGGCAAATCGCTTCTAGGATACGACGAGCCTGGTGTGGGTCTGCGTTCAGCAAACACGAAGGCCCACCAAATGGAACTCTTGTACACACTATCTGACAGAATTACAATATAGAAAAAATCCCAAAAAAGAAAAGAGAAGAGAATATGTGATTTTAGAAGATCGTTACACTGGTCAGTTCTTCAGCCACTGGTTCAGTTGAACCGTTCTAGACCACACCGTTGGTCTGTTCTTCAAGCAAAGGTTCAACCCTTGCTATCTTACTAGAATCACTAGAGTATAAGAGATGAGTGATGACTATCTCAATTCGTATGAGTCTGCTGGAGTGGGTTGAGAGATGGTTTGGAAACCCATCCAAACCCTCCTTTTATAGGCTATGGTGGCTAGGGGTTATGGTCCAGAGACATAAATTCCATTAAGCCATTTCTGGCTGTTGGAAAACTAGCCGTTTTATGGCCGTTTTTTACTGTTATGCATGACTATTAATCTGCTGCATGCTGACTGTTGTGAGACAACAGCTAGTCGTTTTCTAGCTATTGGGCTAGCCATGCAGTAGTTACAGCTGGTCTCTACACTAATGGCACAACTGTTATGGTTTCTGTTGCAACAACTCTTTTCAGTCCCCTATATATACTGAGGGATATCTCTCCCAGTCCTCTAGTCTCTCTGCCAATCAGTCACCTGTCTTAGCCACTTAGTCGCACTGCGACTTGCACACGTCTCGCTCCGGTTCACTCATGGTCGCGAAGGAGTGACCCTTTGTGACATGATGCGGACATGCGAAGTGCAAAGTACGCCAGTGTTACGTACTGGAACATGCAAGTCCATTCTCCTTTGGACTATATGGGTAAATATTATAATACTCTACCATTCTCATATAAACCATTTTTTCTTCTCCTCTTTTTCCAATGTGGGACTATTCCCAAAAACCCACAAAACGGTGTTTTTCTAAATAACTTTTTATATATTATATATTATTTTATTATTAAAATATATTTTATTAAAAATCAATATTTTTTGCAACACACTCACCTTGAAGATCACCTGTTGAAAAAAATCAACAGGATCCACTCATCGGATTGGTTACATAGAAGGAAACGATGGATTATCTAATTCAAACTACCGTTGTCGCCCATCTAAATAGTAGATCGGGTTGATTTTTGCACTAGGAGCTATTGATGTTGGCGCCGTACTCCCTGCTGGTGCTTTTTAAGAGTAAAAATTATTTTAATGTCCTTTGCTTTTTCTTCACAGCAAAGTGAAAAATTAAAATTAAAAATAAAAAATTGTCAGCTCACTTGGCATGTATCTCACATCCAGCCTGTCTAACAGATGCAGGCCAATATTTTTATTAAATGAACCTAAAATATGTCAGAACTAATTTTGAGGCTCAAAATATTTGAATTCAAGCATAACCCATTTGGTAATCTAATTGACTTGATGTTATCATGGTGCACTTGTTTGAAGGTTTGGATGTATAGACAATTTGGCCCTTTAAGTCTTAACATTCACCATCTTTTAAAGAAAAAAATAAATAAATGTGAGCTTCATTTTATTTTACCTTTTGCTTTATATATATATATATATATATATATATATATATATATATATATATATAGAGAGAGAGAGAGAGAGAGAGTCATGCTCCCCTGCGCACCTACGCACGTGCGCACCTTTGCACACGTGTCATGGGTGTCTAATTTGAACGGTCCATGTGATGCGGAATCCCATGAAACACCATGTAACAAAATTTCACCCTGATCTAAAATTCTGGTGGGCCATAGCAAAGAGAAATACAAATCAAGGGAGGAAACTGTTTTCATTTTTCATGGCCCATCAAAGTTTTAGATCAAAGTAAAACTTGGTCCTGGGGGGTTTCACGAGGTGCTGCTTCACATGAACGGTTCAGATTTTGGATCCACATCACGTATGATGGGTTCTCAAAAAAGTTCATATGTAGTACGTACTAACTAGTTCGCAGGTGAGCGTTTCCGTGTATGTGTGTGTGTGTGTATAATTTTATTTTATTTTTTAAATACCATCCCTCTAAAAACACCCTCCAGGAACTTCTTAGTCACTTTGGCATTATTTGGTAAAATATAAATTCCCTGGGCATCACGATTGGTAGCAATATGTACGGCGATGCTCACCCTTTAAACTTCTTCCCTCTTGTGGCCCACTTGAATTACAAGTTTGTCTGATTTTGGGCCCTAACCTAAATTTTGGTGTGCAATTTAATGGTTGGAGTAAATGTTACATAATCATTACAATGGGCCTTGTAAAAATCAAGGGTGGATGTTTATCTCCTAACCATTTCCTTTGGCGTGGCCGACTTAAATCACATGTCCCTGACTTTTTCCTTGGCTTAATATGGGATTACATGTTCATTAATGGTCAAAGTGGATCGGGCATACACATCAAGGTGACCCAGTCAAAAATCAAGGGTGGCATCTCTACAAATATATATATATATAATCTTTAAATTTATGGTTTAAAATTTAGAGACAGGTAGGGGATGGTTGCCAACCATTGATTTTTTAAGGGGTGACCATAGTGGATATGTGAAATCTATCCGACTATTTAGATGTGTACTCCCACATTAAACATATGATTAAAAAAATCAAGCTAACCTATAATTTCGGTGGAAGAAAGACGTCCACCCTTGATGTTTACGTAGCCCACCATAATAATTATATGACAACTACTTCAGCCATTAAATGCACACCAAAATTTAGGCGGGCCACACCAAAGGATAGTTAAGTGGGAGAGCATTGCCATGTGCATTGTTTCCATCCCTGTGGCCCACCTAAATCCTAGATGAGGCTATTTTTTTAACCTCTCGCCTATCATGGTACAACGCGCCTGATGCGCACAGTCAATTTCGCATAAACATCATGGTGGGCCCCACCCAAGCTGATGACCTTTGCTAGCAGCCCGACCCAACTTCTGTTAAAAAAATCTAACCTCCAATGATAATTACTTTAATTAATAGGTAGGTTACTGAAAACTTTTTAAAATAAGGTATCGCATGTAAATAATGTATTAGTAAGGTATCATATTGTAAAATTTTCAAATAAAAATAGCATATTCCGAAAATGCCCAGATCGGGCTCCAGATTTCTCAACTCCAACTGTAGCATCTATTCCTTAAATGCCCCGAACCGCTAGAACTAGTTTGAAATTTATGACCCTTTTCCCGGACACGAGTTGCCTGTGCCGGTGGCACACGAAGTTCCCGTGGTCAGAAGCTATGTGGGGGTACAGAGAAATTCCCGTGAAAAATCCACTCCGTCCATTAGTTTCAAAATACGATAATAGGATAGGAATTCCAAAATCAAAAAGATCCAAAAAACTAGTGGACCACACCACACGAAACAGTGAGAATAGAAACGTCCACCATTGAAACATTCCAGGAGCCGACCATGATGTTTATATACCACCCAAACCGTTCATAGGGTTATTAAATCTCAGAAAAACTTTAGCCACAAATATAATTTTTAATAATAATAATAATAAATTTCTGCGGCCCCCAGAAAGTGTCCAATGGTGGACGTTCATTCCTTGAAGTTTCGTGTGGTGTGGTCCACCTGATTTTTGAATATTTCTGATCTGTCATGTTCTATTGTAGTATTTAGAAACTGATGGACAGATTGGATTTGTCACGTGCATCTCTGTAGGATTTGTCACGTGCATCTCTGGAGGCCCCACATAGCTTTCGACCACAGGAACTTCCTGTGGCCGGGGACAGGCAAGTCGCGTGCCCCCACGTGCATCGCAGCGTACGATATTCAATATTTCTTAAACGGGTACTGTTTGCAGGCACGCCATCTTCAAGCGCCAAAGACAGATGCACCACACGTGCCAAATTTTAACATATATGTAGGATCCTGGACGTTCATAGATTAATTAATATTGTGTGTTTTCAAGATCCAGGAATATTTGCTTATCAGTTTATCAAATGGGCTACACATGTACTAATAAATGGGCTGTTAATAAAGGATAACCAACGGTATACATTTAATGTGCATGTCCTACTTAACTTGTTTGAGTGGACTGGATTGATTTCAAGGACATAACAAATGCATTGTAGGGTGTTGTTGTTGAATGCCAGGGATCTTTCACACATGTGATGCTTTGCCACGTGTGATGCGTTATGTTTGGTGCTTGAAGTTGGATGGTATGGACTGAACATTAGCTAATTTTCTTTTCCGTAAGCAAACGTGGTGTCCGATGAAGTGGCGGGTAACGGGAGCGGATTAGGCGTGAGACAACACATCTACCGGGCGCGGATTGGATATTGACAAGGTCGGTAGCCAAATCGCTAATGATATATGTGTTGCATCCATACCGTCCAACCATTTTTGGAGATCGTTTTATGGCATGACAAAGAGAATGAGATAGATCTAAAGTTCAAGTGGACCCACTGTAGAAAATAGTAGGGATAGTGACATCTAGTGTTCGAAACTTCTTACGGGTTACAGTAGTTTCCAATCAAGCTAATATTTTTGTTTTTACTTCATTTATCTCTGTGTTAACTTATAAATAGCTTGGATCTCAAAAATACATCACGGTAGGCCCTATAAATGTTTCAACAGTGGGTGTGGCTGCTCCCATGGTTTGATGTGGTGGGTCCATTTGAACTTTAGATCTATCTCATTCTCTTTCTAATGCCATAAAATGATCTCTAAAAATGGTTGGACAGTATAGATATAACACATGCATTATGGTGGCCCATTGAGCTTGGTGACATCAATTCAGTAGCCATTTGGCTACTGACCTTGTCAGTGTCCAGTACGCGCCCACATCCACCGAGGCAGGTGGGACCCTGACTGTGGGGCCCACTGTGATGTGTACCTTATATCGACACTGTCCAACCGTTTTGAAAGCTCATTTTAAGTTATAAACCCTGAAATAAAGTACATCAAAATCTTATGTGGACTATACCATAGGAAACAGTAGTGATTGAATCCCCACCATTAAAAACTTCATGGGCCCACCGGACTGTTTATTTTCCATCCAATATGTTGATAAGTCAAAAAGATCTGGATGAAGAGGAGACACATATATCAGCTTGATCCAAAACTTTTCTATCCCACGAGAAATTTATAATGGTCAATTACCACTGTTTCATGTATTACGGTCCACCTGAGATTTGTATCTGCTTCATTTTTTATCATGAACTAAGATGAGCTTTCAATACGGATGGACGGCGTGGATGTAGTCACACACATCACAGTAATCCGGGGTCCCACCTTGCATGGACTATGGTTCCTTTCGGCTGGACTCTCGAGAAGGTGGGCCTCGTATTGAACGGGCAAACCTTCGTGATTGGAAAACCCTTTCTTTTTTCATCGGATGCGTTGCTAGTCGCACCAAAGGCTGATGCGGATTGCATGCCGACACCACCATAAATATGTACTGGACGGTGCGCTGTGGGCCCAACAACAATTTTTTTTAAAAAATCCATGCCGTCCATCTATTTCGGATCATCATCATAAGGCATATCCCAAGAATAGGTAAATCCAAATCTCAAGTGGACCACACCATAGGAAAACAACTGTCATTAAACGCCAACCATTAAAACTTTCTAAGCTCAACATAAATTTTCATTTGCCGTGATTAGGTACACAGACTAGACTTAGAAGGAGGGAAAACATAAATATCAGCATCATCCGATACTTTTGTAACTCATAAGTATTTTTGTGATATAGTTCACCTGACATCTGGAATACCTTATTTTTTAGGCTCGTCCTAAGATGAACTGAAATAATAATAATAATGATGAATGTACAACGAAGATAAAACACATACGTGATAGTGAAACCCATAGACCACTGACCAAAAGCAAATTACAATGACAATATCAACATGCAGTCCATGTCCCACTTTGTGCACCTAGGGTACTAGTGAGGCCCACTTGTCGAACGGCCCGATTGTCAAGAAAGGCCCAGGGACTAAGGGTTTTAGTTGCTTGGGCGATGCTGAGCCTAACCCAAAATTATGAAGCATGAGTTAGGCATGGACGAATTTGAAGTGGGCCAAGTTCAATAATTTGAAATGGTATAGATCGATGGATTCCATTACTGAGGGGTTGAATTTGTATTCCCATGAGAGTCCAGGGCCTATTTAAATCAAAGGTGAATTAAGGGAATATAAAGAAAAGAAATGATGTGATATAAGCCAGAGTTCATGGAAAAAACAACATTAGAAAAGTAAATCTTTTGTACTTATTTGTTTTATTAAAAAGAAAAACACCTTAAAAATATCTTCCATTGCATTTGCATCTGTTTGATTTACAATCCTCTAAAGGGAGGCTTTTTTTCCTTGAAACTTTTCCATTAAGAATAGCACATTAAAGAGAAAATTTTTTCCTGTCATTTTAATTTCTGAAAAAAAATAAAAGATTGAACTCTCCTGTTGAGAATAAAGAGCAAATGCAAACACTTCGGCCGTTTGGATACTACGCAATAAGTACCATTTTTAACTACCGTGAGCTGATGTGTTACTTTTTATTTATTTTTTATAGCTGGTTTAGTAAGCACTGTTGTAAAGTAGCTGGTGCCATAAAAGTTACTATTTATTTATTTATTTTTTGCCTCTCAATGTTTTACTCTTTTATTTTTCCATTTATATTATGTGGGATAGATGGGAGGCTTTACATGATGGACAATACACATTGAAAGTGGGGCCCACACAATGGAACCACATCCAAGGTGGCCCCACATGATGGACGATCCACATTGCCCACGTAATATATGGTCCACATCAAAGGTTGCCTCATAATGATAAATGGCCCCCATCTAAAGTGGGCACCATATGATGGACAACCCACTTCAAAGGTAGGGCCCATACATTGAGCTGTCCATATCAAAGATGGACTCCACATGATGGGCAGTGGACATTGAAGGTGGGACCCATATGATGGATAACTAACATTAATGGTGGGCTCCATACATTGAGCTGTCTACATTAAAGATGGGCTCCACATGATGGGCAATGGACATTTAAGGTGGGCCCCACATGAGGGACAACTAACATTAATGGTGGACCCGCACAATGGATAACCCATGTTAAGATGGGCACCACGCAATGGGTGGTCCACATCAATGATCGAGTCCTAATGATGAATAGCCCACATCCAATGAAAGCCCCACTTGATAGACAATGGATATTGAAGGTGGGTCCCATATAATGGATTACCCACATCAAGGTGGGCCCCGCATGATGGGCGAACTACAACGAAGGTAGGCCCCACATGATGGATGATGGATATTGAAGGCAGGCCCCACATGATGGATTACCCATATTAACGTGGGCCCTACATACTAATGGTCCACATTGAAGGTTGGCGGCCCCTAACAATTAATGGCCCACATCTAAGGCAGGCTTTGCATGATCAACGACCCACTTCAAAGTTGGGCCTGCATGATGGACGGTCCACATTAAAGGTGGGCCCTCAAGATGGACAACCTAAATCCAATGTCCAACATGATAGATGGCCCATATCCAAGGTAGGCCTCATAGGATGGACGGTCCAAATAAAATGGATGGTCCACATCCACCATGGGCCACACTTGATGGATAGACCACATCGAGGGTGAGCCTCACAATCTAGATGGTCCACATTGAAGGTAGGCCCCATGCAATAGGTAGTTCAAATTGAAGATAGGACCAAGGTGGCCCCAACACGATACATGGTTCACATCAAAGGTTGCAATATATGATGAATAATAGATATTAACAATGGACCAAACAAACTTTAGGGACAAGTACTTATGTAATGTTAAAAACCAAACATATGTTTTTATATTTTCATTAATAGATATATTATTTACTAAATATACTTGTTCGTTGAATAAGCAAAAATTAAAATAAACTACTTGAATCATAAGCAATAACTTACTATAGAAATACGGCCTTTATGCATTCATTCCATTCTAAATAGGTATATTCCCCGTTGATACAGTTACATTCCCCAATTTACGTTTCCATACAAATAGGTCCTAAATTTCAAAATTTATCATCTTTATAGTTCACATTCCTGAAAATGTACTATAAAATTTTGAAAAAGGAATTTCTAACAATTGAAAATATTTTTAAGAAGGTTAAAAGTCCTCTTCACTCTCTTCTCCAGTCATGCTTTTTTGGTACCTGGAACCCATAGATAAAATTGTATTACCTAGAAATGTGTTTTCCACAAGTCCCCATTATTCCAAGGAGACAAATCCCCTGTAAATTGGCCATTTGGAGAGGGGTATTCTAAGGTTCTAAAATTTCACTTGAGTGTGATTTTTCTCTTCCAGTTTGTTGGACGTTAAAATACTTAGACATTCAATGACACAATAAGTATCACAAAGATACCATTAATGATGATAATGATGACGATGATATATGCTCCAGCCCAGCATAACTTATAAGATGGACCATTGATATTGACCCAGCATGCCAAATTCCTAACCATGCCCGAAGTTTTAGGCCTGACCCACGTGACAAAAGGGTCCAAGAATCGTGGCCTGAACCCGACCCTTGATGATACACGCCTAATGACCCAACTGGGTGGTCCGGACCCATTGAACCAACCACATCACAGGTTCTGCACACTATTATTTAAGGTAGTACTACGGACTATTATAAAGGTCCAAATAAGACGTTCGAACATTTAAAATCTTGTATTAATTTAACCACCAACCTTTGAGATATTGTACACCACCGTGACTTCTCACCTCTACAATCCAAATCTACAAAAGAATAGAATTTCATGATCTTACATGCAGACACAAGCACACGTGTGCAAGATCTGAGCCTTTGGTCAGGCGATCCTTACAGGGGACATGTGGTTTCTCATATATAAGGCATACGTGATCATCAGGTGGGGCCACACGGTCACATTATCTTTGAACTGCTCACGCTCAGTCCACCTAATGATCAAGTAGGCCTGATTTTTGGAGATATGGAATTGACACTGACTGAATAATGCACGGCTGGGATCTCACACATGTGTGCGTTGTTTTAGCGTGTGAAGCAAATGCACTTTCTAAAGGAGGCCCTTATTTTTAACATTCTCAAACCCCTCCTCTTCTGAATTTTGGGACCCACCAACCCCCAAGTTTTGATAGATTGGACCCATATCCAATAGAAATCCATAATCATCTACAACTCTGTCACTCGTTCCCATGATTGGTTGAGTATCATCCACTCCATGAGGGAAGTCGAGGAAATTGAAGGGCAGAACACTTGAATTTAGTAGTGTACTTTGATCTTGATCATAATGTGGGCCATTGATGAATAACCTGTTTTGATCTTGATCATACCCGTGTAATATGCTTTGGCCAATGGACGGAGGAGATGACTCCATGTATGGAGAGGAGCACCCAATGTTGTCATGTTCATTTTCAAGGCTGAATTTGGACGGCTCTCCTTTGCTTTTGTGTAATACTCTACATAACACCCAATCCTCCTGTCCACCATTGTAAGACAGATTAGCAACTATACGAAGAACGGCTAAATGGATGCAGAGTAGTCAGAGATGACAGAGAGATAAAGATTGATGGGCCCCACATGATGTGTGTCGGACATCCACTCCGATGCATCAGGTAGGGACCAGAACTGTCTACAATACCGGTGTGTAAAACACCTAAGTTCCATGGGACCCACCATGTTGCCTGTGCAAACACCTTGGCTCCATGGGGCCCACCATGTTGCATATGTAAAATCCACTCTGCACTCTTTGAATTGTATAAACAGAAGATAAACTTAATTAAAAACTCAAATGGGCTACAACAACAATATAATATTGCTCCCAAAACAGCTCTAGGTTCACATGGTGTGGATCACCTAAGATTTTTATCAGGCTAATTTTTGTTTCTCTCCGACCGTGGGGTGAATATATGTGTTATGTATATCTATGTTCTTCATCCATTTTGTCAACACATCTTAACAGCACCAGCCCAAAAGTAGATACAAATCTCAGGTGGACCACACCACAAGAAACCATAGTCATTGAAAGTCGTCACCGTTAAAAATTTCTAGAACGCGCCATAAAAATGATTATTTACCATCCAAATTGTTGATAAGGTCACACAAACTTAGACGAAGGGAATACACCAATATTAGTTTTATCCACAACTTTTGTGACTTGTAAAGTATTTTTAATAGTCATTTACCATAGTTTCCTATAGTGTAGTCTACCTTAAATTTATACTTGCTTCATTTTTGGATTCATGCTATAAAATAAGTCAATAAAACATTGTAAATATACAATGCATACATCAAGGTGCACTCCGCATCAACCATGCGGTGACTTAATTAATGGGTTTGGTGAAATATAGACCGTATGATGGCCCCACGAGCAAATCTAATTCAATATATTTCATTACCACTGTATGGTTTGGATCATCTTATCTGTGGATCCATCCCGAGTTTTTAATCCAGGGAAGGGAATGGAAGCTGATTGACAGAGTGGATTTTACATTTATAAAATGGCATTTTAAACCTTCATTTAAGGCCGTACCAAAAATCAGCCCAGACGGAAACTTAGGTGGGCCATATGACAGGGACCGGCGTGATTTACGTGCATATGCCATCCAATTCCAATCCATTCATCAGATGTGTTCCATTAGAGCAAAGGAGGTTTTACTCATGATTTTACGTTTTCACATATGATGTGGCCCACTTAATCTTTTGACAACCTGATTTTTGGATTCTAGGGAGAACTCAGACCACACACTATGAATGGAATGAATGTCTGACAATGTCAGAGTGGACCGCACAAAGATCGAATATAAACACTACCGGACCACTTGTATAAATAGTTCGTTTTGTATATGTCGCTGCATTGGGGCCCACTTGTTGAGATGGTCTGTTGATTGAAACGGTCTACATCATGAATGACACTGTACAGCCCACAGAAAAGACTATACTTTGATTGTTGTGACCGTTACTGTATATATGTGACGGTTCTGACCATCACAGCGTACACGTGAATGTTGATCAGGTAGCCAATCATTTTAGTAATTAATAAAGACCTTGAAATCCAAGAATGGTTTGCTACCGTTGCTCGAATCTTGTGGCTGGCCATATGGTGAATCAGACCGTTCATCTTCTTGGTCCTACTATCATGGGCCATATGGGAAAAATCTGGCTGATCAGAGATCTCCAGCGTCCATATAAAGTATGTTTAGAAATAGTGGTCCATATTTCAACACCATCGTGTGAATGGTAGGTATTTCTGATTGAGGTGGACTAAAAACAGAAAGGACCACTTAGATGATTGGTGAGGATGGTCGACACTAGCAAAATTCGGTCCAAGTGGACGTCTGATAGGAAGGCTTGCATGCGCCCCATCCATCCATCTATGTAATAATCGAGACCGTTCATCTAGGAGGTCTAAATGAAAAGAAGGAAAAATCACTGAGTTGTTATAATCCATACAAAATGACTTGGAAACAACCCAGAAGTTTAGTTTCTAAATAACCATTGCATGAACGGCCAAGAATTACAATTGTGATCACGCACTGTAGGTCCTTCAAGATGAACGGTCTGGATCAACACATGATGGGGCAGAAGGGCCAAGCAGATTCAGCGAGCGCCCGTGTAATGGGCCAAATCAGGGTTTCCATAGAATACCAGCCCGGCATCAGAGTTACCATGCACGCGCGGACCCATTCCACCATTGGATGGCAGGGATATCAGAGATCCGAACCATTCATCAGGTCGTGCATTTAACATGCCATATGCCCAAAAGAAAAAAAGAGTATGCGAGTGCATTTGGAATTACCCATACGTGCGGGCTGTGCGGAGCCCACCGTGATATGTAAGTGCATCACCGCAGTAACTTAGGTGGTCCACACCAAAGGAACAATGGGGGACACGTGGGAGAAGACACCCACTGTATATAAGTTTCAAGATGGAACGTGGGGTCCACCGTGTTGTATGTATGTCATCCAAACTAGTAATCAGGTGCATGATAATTCCAAAACTTAGGTGGGCCACAGAAATGAATGAATATATAATTTGTCAGCATGATCATACATTGCTCTCTACGGTGTGACCCACCTGAGTTTTAGTATGAATAATTCTTGGATGTACGGTACCCATGAGGATTCTCACCTAATGAACGGTTCAGATTCAACATAAACATAACAGGTGGGCTCCACATAGCTCGAACAAATGGTAATTACCACATGGATGTCGTGGACATGCACGGATTATCAAGTGAGGAAACCTTAGGAGGTGCGTGGGGGCTTTCTAGCCGGAATTCGTGCATGACCCAATCCGTCTTTATCCCGTTTGGAGCTCTTTCACGGTAGAAAACCAGAGTCTTTCGCATGCCGGCGACCTCCCGTGTGGTCGGATCGATCACCGGCCTATCTTTTCCGGTGGCTTTCCAGTATCCGGACGTCGTGGCTCGATTCGCACGCACGCCGGTGGCGTATTTCCGGTCCCTAAAGCTGAAGAAGTACCATTCATTCCCACCGAGTTTAGCTACATCTGGATTCACGCCAAATCACGAAAATGAAATACTCATGTCTCGTGCATTGATTTCATCAAAAAGATGTAAGTTGCATGAATGCATGGTTGAGATTGTACTGAGATATAAGCATTGTTCAAAATATGGAAATCACAGCGGATTGCATGGGACAAAATAGTTATTGAAGGCCACACAAGTACGTTGAATATTGACCGTTGGACTTCTTTTATAACGGTTAGATTTCCTTGTAGAAGTGTGATATATATGTATGATTGAGCAAAAACATTACTTCTGGAATGGCCTAAATCTCAAACGTGTGTGTCGTCTGATGGTGCTGATGAAACATTCTATGCTAGCTGTCATGTGTGGTGACCGCTAGCTGTCAATTTCTCCGTACAATTGTGATATGTATGATTTCGCAAAACCATATTACTTCTGGTTCAAGGCATGTTCGCAGTATATGAATGGCTTAGATCTCAGAAGCAGATTGTGTGGTGTGACTCACACCACCAACCTTGTGTTGACGTCACCAATTTCAGTGGGCCCATCATGATGTATGTGTTATATCCATACCGTTCATCCATTTTACAAGATCATTTTAGGTCGTGAGGATAAAAATAAGGTAGACCCAAAGCTTAAGTGGACCACATCACTGAAAGCAGTGTGGATAATGATGCCACCTTGAAACCTTCCTAGAGCACAGCGTGATGTTTATTTTCCATCCAACCTGTTAATAAGGTCACACAAACCTAGATGAATGAAAAAAAAATCAGATTGATCGAAACTACTGTAGCCCCTGAGAAGTTTTCAATGGTAAGCGTTCAATCACCACTTCTTTCTGTGGTGTGGTCCACTTGAGATTTGGGTCTACCTCATTTTTGGATTAATTACTTAAAATGATCTCTCCAAATGAATGGACGGTTTGGATATAACACATACATCATGGTGGGACCCACAGAACTTGGTGACGTCAACACACCATGGATGTCAGTGGTGTGTGGCACACCACACAATCCGCTTCCCAAAATCTCTGACATGTGTGTCGTCTGACGTTGATAACGAAATAGTCTATACTAATTGTCATGTGGGCCCCATTCACTCAAACCATGTTTGTGATTGGTTTTGATTCTCTTGAAAACTAGGGAGTAGTGTTCCCACAAACTAGTAATGTTTCATACTAAGAATGTCAATAGTAATCCTATTGCATGTACGCTAATCACCTTACACGCATGTGAACTTAGCAAACCGCAGGAGACATGATGAGCCAAATATCCTACATCAATGAACCAATTGTCCACTTGTTAGAATCGTGCAAAGATCTAACCGCACATCATGTTCCATGTAGTAATCCATGTGAGGCAGGGCTCTTGTATATATATTAGTGCCATTGGAGAATTTAGTTTCTACAAGTGTGGCCAACTCCATGATCCAAACCATTCGTATAATAGAACCTAATGTAAGTGGTCCATGCACCGAAAAACCCCTACATGGGAAATCTTCAAACTCTCACTAGGTGGCCAAGAAATATTTAGAAAGAAGACATAGCAACCATTCCATTAGACCAAAGAAAGCCAAATATCATATATCAACATTATCCAAATTTGAAAGATTTTAATCACATGCCATGTACTATGAAGCCCATCAAATCAACGGTTTGATTCCTTTAACCATGTCCTACTAGTACAAATTGCAATCCAAAAGAGCAAAGCTATGTCCTTTGGGTTGAGCATCAAACATGCATGTGGAGGGTGAGGTGGTGAAATTAGGAGGGAATATTAGAAATAAAAGATTATTTATTTTAATAAAAACTATGGAGCATGGCATGTGTAACCTATATGGGAAGAGGAGAGTGGAAGAGTAGGCGAGAAATGCATGGTTATACACCTAAAGAGATTGTATTTCATGTAGCCTACTTTACTTTTTTATTTGCCTTATTTTTAAGCTGGCAACCTAACGTTCGAGGGTGCAACAGATTGTATTTCATGTAGCCTAGCTACTTGAGTTTTCGATCTGCCTTATTTTTAAGCTGATAACCTAACATTCAAGGGTGCAACAGGTGTAGAAAGTGAATATCATACCGGCAATATTGCAGGTAGACTAACAAAGCCTTATTTAATTATCATCTCCCTAGTAATTTCTGCTAGTGCTAGCTATGTTAACATAACCCCATTTTCTTCTCCACATCTACTCCAAATAATTAAGTAGATATCATCATATGTTTAAATTCAAATCTTTGTTATAACTAAAAGTTGTAATGGAATATGTATATCCCACCTTTATTTATTGAATGGATCCATTAGTCCAGTGGTGTGTTCTTTCCACCAGCTGTGTATTCTTTCCACCATTCGCTAACGTCTACTCATGTTTTCTTTCCACCATTCTTATTATTTTTTTAAAAGCTACATACAAAAAAGAGAACGTAATAGTGGGCTATTTTCATGAAAGTCTTGAAATGACATCACTAACGTTGGTTGAAGATGGAGAGATATTTCATTTTTCTTTCAAAATCAAAAGTTTACGTTGTTTCTTACTTTTAATCTTATGGATAAAATTTGTCCAAAATTACTTAAATTTAGAGACAATATTTTAATTGACTCTTTAACTAAGTATATAAAAATATGTTAAAATTCTCAATTTATAATAATTAAAAAATAATGATAAATGAATTAATGTGATTATGCTATAAATATAAGCACTGTGTTAAAAAAACATGCAGTGGGAGGAAGAAAGGAAAAAAAAAGAAAAAGACCAATGGTCTATATTCAACATCCACAAACAACCCAAGAGGCTGATTTTCAGGCCACTTGATGGATGGTCCATCTTGCAAGTCAGTGCTCCGTTATGACCTATTAAATTTCTGAATTCTAAAGGAAAAACAAATTGAAATAGGAAAAAAAAGAAAGAAGGGAAGAACATAAATATATATATTTTTAAAATAATAATAAGTGGGGGAACTAATGGCTACTCACCAGGTAGCTGCCAAGGCTCACACGTGTGCAAGTCCACCACCACCATAGTCCCGTGTGAGCTTCTCTCGTTAGCAACTTTTTTACGTAGATAGTGGCAAACCAATTCCTCATCACTTGGATAGAACCTAAATCCTGGGGGGAGTGTGGCCTCTACATCCCTCAATCCCATCTGTGTTTTGAGAGAGAGAGAGAGAGAGAGAGAGAGAGAGAGAAAAGGTTCTGGGACTGAGTTGGATAAAAACAAGAGGGGTTCTGGGACTGAGTTGGATAAAAACAAGCAGTTCCGAACTTGGAACTTGGGTAATTATACGGAAGAGTAGCTAGTTAGGTTGTGGCAGATGCCATTTTATAATCTCAGCCCTACATTTACGGAGCACAGATCAGAATTCCCGGCAAGATGTTCATCTAATCCAAAGGCTCAAGGAAAACCATGGTCACAAGAAATCTCTCTAATCATCAGAACAGGCTCCCATGTTAGTCTAGCACCATTTTAAAAAAGTGGTGGTGATCATCCGAGCATATAAATGACGTAGTTGAATAGAAATCCAGACCATCGAGTAGCTGTCTCAACTGTGGATGAGCATGCCCTACGTGGCCTGCAATTTGAATGGTCTGGATAGCTGTAAATCGTTACCACCACTGTTCTCAAAATGGTGGTGAACTATCACAGGAGTCTTGCCCGTAATCTTCACACATCATCTGACAGATGACATCCGAGCGACGCGTCTCCATGGGGAACGGATTGGCTACTCCCCCTGACACCAGCCATTGGCTGGTGGTCGGTGCTCTGTGGGGCCCACCATGATGTATGTGTGCCATCCATGCCGTCCATCTATTTTTATATATCATTTTATGACATGGGAAAAGAAATGAAGTATATTTCAATCTCAAGTGGACCACATTACAGGAAACAGTGATGAATAAATTTTGACCATTAAAAACGTTTTGGGGGCCATAAAAGTTTTTGATTAAGCTGATATTTATTTTTTCCCTTCATCTGGGTCTTTATGACCAAATCAACATATTGGATGTCAAATAAACAGTACAGTGGGCCTTAGGAGGATTTTAATGGCGAATATCCATTCATTATTTTTCTCCTGTGGTGTGGCCCACATAAGATTTATTTCCCTATAATTTTTTGTATCAAGATATAAAATGATCTGTAAAAATGGATTAACTGAATGGATGAAACACATACATCATGGTGGGGCCCACAGAGCACCGACCATCAGCCACGGGGCTGGTGTCAGGGGGAGTAGCCAATCCGTCTCCGTCTCCATGTCATGTTTGTAGTTCATGAGGAATCAGAACCGTGTAAGAGGTTACAAGTAAAATCAGGCCAACACACACAAAAGGTGGGCCACACTGGTGTGATGGCTCAGCTGGTACGTTCATCAGTTGATTTCACGGAGGGCCCACCTGATAATTAGATAAGCCATATTGTCAACCCGGATAACCTTCATGATGCAACACTGACCTGATTTTTTCACCAGGTGAGGCCCAGCTTATACAGGATCAGATTTTTCAGACGTTGGCACGTCATCAAGTGGGTGGAGATGATAGATATCATATTATCAATTAGGCAAAGCAATCATGAGAAATAAATTTGAAATTTGGATTTTTGTCCCTCGAAATGCTAATTAAGGGCTCACCCCGCCAAGTGCTGATCTAAACCGTTCATCTGTAATGTTTCCACGACGGATGAGCCGCATGACAAAAATCTGACTAGTCAAAGGAAATAAAAAAAGAGACCTCCATGAAAGCGGTTTCTAGCTTGCATGCATATGCATAGGAAGAATCTCCAGCCAGTGAGATTATTCCACTTCATGACTTCGTGAGACGATCTGAGTCATCCATCTGGTGGGGTGGAAGGGGCAGCAGATTAGGTGCAGCCCGCCCTTTTCAGCTGGCTTTGATGTATGTATGCTATATCCAGGCCTTTTGTATTTTTATCACATCATCTTGTGGACCATACCGTAATAGTATTAACCGTGTCAAATCACCACTTGCTTTAAAAGCCCAAATCATTACGAGGATAAAGGTGAAACCATCAGATGATGGTGTATTGATGTATATAAAGTGCCTTTATCACTCCTTATCAAATAACCACTTACTCTGTATATAGCCATTAGAGAATGGTATATTAAAGTATATCAAGTGATTTTAACACTCCAACTTTGAATCAGCGCTCGCTATAAAAGCCCGGGCTGTCGGAGGATGACAATCTATCCATTATTTTACCAAATCATTTTGTGGACCATACCATAAAGATAATAGTAATTGTGTCAAATCACCACTTGCCCTATAGGTTTGAGCCGGCAAAGGTTTCATATCAATGTGTATCAAGGGATGTATATCAAGGGACTTAACACTCCTCCACATGGTATATCACTAAAGGACTTTAAGACTCTCCCACACATGGGGTAAAATTCCACACATGAATAGACTAGGCAAAGGTGGAGGTACACTCACACCATAAATAGGTTGAGCTTGATTTCTTAGTCTCGAGCCAACTTGATATTCCTGATCTTGTGGGAGAATATATTATGGAGCCATATTTACTGCCCGTAAGATTAGAACACAATACCTACTTTAATACATACAATGTCAAATAAGGGTTTGAGTCCTTACCTCAGTGGTAGACTCTGAGGAGTTTCAAAATTATATGACAAAACGGATAGATGATGTGGATACAGAATACATACATCAAGGTGGGCTCATGGTAAGGGCCACACCTAATCTACTCTAGGAATGTGCAAATGCAAATTGCCTATTGATGATGCTTTTAGTAACACTTGGAGCATTGTGGGCCCCATCATAATATATGTGTTTTATCCATGTTGTTTATCATTTTTTCAAATAATTTGATAGCATGAGTTTAAAAATAAAGTTGATACAAAGCTCAAGTGGACCATACAACATAAAATAGTACTGATTGGACACCCCCATTAAAAACTTCTTTAAGGCACAAAAGTTTTGAATCAAGCTGATATTTATGTTTTCCCTTCATGCATGTGCCTCCTAAACACTAACCTTAGAAGCCTAAACCCTAGGAACCCTAGTTCTAAACAATAAACTCAGCTCATTCAACCCAGTCAGCCTATCCCTGAACCCTAAGAACCTAAAACCCTAGAGCTTCAAGTTGGCTCGGCGAGTTAACTCACCCGGTCAGCCTACCCAACCTAATAACCCAGTCAAATCACCTGATTAAGCTCAAAACTAAACTCGAACCCAAGCCAAAAAGCAAGTTTAATTGGAGAAATATACAAAACCTCAAATCAACAACTTTTATAACAGGCCTCTACACGCTTAAAGGATGCTGCCTGTCAAAGCAGGGAGTCTAAGTGGGGATCGGCGGCAGCCAGGTTGCCACCGGCCACATGACACTCCCCCTCTATGGGGAAACATCCCTCAAGCATGTGGAACTCTCATTTTTCAAGCCTCAAGTATGCAGTTGAAGTATTTTATTCTGATGCCCATCTCCGTACTCAAAATTACCATTTTACCACCTCATCCAACCCATAAGATGATGTTATATATATGGCAATCTCTAATTCCAGCCCTTTAACCACCTTTTGCGCCTAGGATTACTAGAAATTACAAGAAAACTAGGTTGGAGGCTATAAATAGCCCCCTCCTCTTCTCATTTCGAGACACCGACTATACCTAAAAGCATTAGGCTTTCAGGGAAGCATCCCTCCACCAAGGAGAGAGAGAGAGAGAGAGAGAGAGAGAGAGAGAGAGCCTAGCCCTAGTTTAGTCTAGCCTAACTAGAGTCCAAGCCTCTTGAGCCACTTAAGTTCAAATATGAGTCACTCAATTTAGCCTTGCGACACTACCGTTTATCCAACCATTCAAGCTTCTATCAGTTTCATCAAACCCAAATATTAGCATTGTGCAACATTTATTCCCTTCTTAACCCCCTTGCTCCTCATATAAATTAGCATTATAGTGTATTTCATCATTTTCTCGCATATAACTGGTGGACATAAGCTCTGAGGCTTGCCGATATAATGGGATCTTGCCCACTAGAAACTTTAACCAGTTAACCATCGTTTTAGCATATACATTGCATTCCATCGTTTTCTCATATCCGACTAGCGGGCGTATGATCTGAGGCTTGCCGATATAATCGGAGCAAGTCCATCAGAAACCTTAACCGGTTAGTCATCGTTTTATCATAAACATTTATACAGCATCAAGCATCTCATACATACATACATACTTTGCACCCTGCACTTGATCGTTTCGAACGTATGTTCTTTGACTTGCTGATATAGTCGGATCCTACCCATCAAAAATTCGGATCAGTCAATCATTACTACCATTGCATGCATTACATTTTTTGCACATGAGAATTAACCTTATTCCTTAGAAATTAGTCAGATCTTGTGAAGTAAAGACCGTACGTCAATACGGACAGAGTGGGTGCCTAACACTTTTCCTCTCTATAATTGCGGTCCTTATTTGGAATCTCTGGAACATAAACTCACGAATCATCTTAAGGTTAAGGATCTTCGAGTCCTTAATCTTAAGCATTTCTATGAGGTCTAACTAACTATAGAGTCGTAATAATTGGTTAGTGGTGACTCTGGCCAAATATTATACCATTTTACCCCTTTTACGAAAGCTCTCAAGCGAGGCAACCATTGGAAAATTGAGAGTTGATCTCTCATCCCCTTGGAAATTTGCCCTCCAGCGTCCACACAGTGGGCCGTAGGAAGTTTTTAATGATGGGCACTCAATCACCCTTATTTCTCTAGAGTGTGGTTCACTTGAGAATTAAATTTGCCGCATTTTTGGGCTCATGCCTTGATGGAAAATAAATAAATACTATGTAAGACCTCTATAAGGTGGGGCTTATTAATCAATGGTCTGGATCTCCCTAAGAGTTGGATATGTGATCGGGCATACCGGTGGACCCCATTAAAGTTGTGATTAATCTAAAATTGCATACAGTGGTGCAATATAACTGTGTTATGTGCACTGTGTTTTAAATGGACTAAGAATCCTAAATTCGTGTGGAGCCTAAAAGGGAGGAGTGTTGATGGGTTACAAACTCCTCACCCAAAGTAAATATAAAAACAGGGTTGGGTCCCCAAGCCTACACACGTCGAAGCCTTTGTTACCATCTTGGTGCGTCTCCAAAGGGTGTAAGGCGTGAAGGATCTTGACAACTCGAAATCCAAATATGGCATCCTAATCAGGAAATTTCAGTTTGGATTTATCCATCCTCATCTCTGAATCACTATGGTACTTTCAATTTCACAAATTACAATTAAACAGTTGGTATTAAACCGAACTCTGTATATCTAGACTTAGATCCGGCCATGGGGTGCGATTCCGCACCCTTTTCCGGTGTCCAGCACCACAATGGCATTGACTGTCATTATTGCCAAGTTTTTTTTCCCAATTAGATAAGGATTAAGTGGTCATTTCTGGCATATCAATTACATCAAGATCCTTGCTTTGTTCTCCCCTTTCCAAAATAGGGGTTTTAAAATCCATTAATATAAAAAAAATTTTAAAAAAAAAGAGGGAAGAAGGAACCAGGAGGTGCTAAGGTGGTATTCAGACCTGAGAGAGCGCTCATTTTCGTCGATCCAAGTTGGGATTTGCCCTATCGACTAGAGAAGACAGAGGTTTCTAAAGCCCTAGTCGTGGTTGTGTAGGTTAATGACCATTAACGATAATTGTAGCATAATATGCATTATAATCGACAACCCTCCTGTCTTTGCTCAAACATTCAAAGGATGCTTCGCTACGATCAAATTTATTGATGATAGAGATTGAGGGTTGTGGAAGCCAAAATCAGAATCGTCCGTTGTAGCTTTAGAAGCTAGTTTCTTCTCTCCTCCTAGATTTTGGTCGATGATCGACCTTCTGTGAAGAGGGCAAGGGTTTCATTGCTGTTAAAGTTAGGGTTTTCCCTAAAATTCCTTTATTTTGTAGCATGACATGCTTCTCCCTTACGACTTCATCGTCATTTGGATCTCCCGTCACCTATAACAGTAACATAATCGACCTTCCCTGTCGATTCCAATGTCTAATTGTGAGCAACGGTGTTGCTGGCAACCAGCGCAAAATGACTAAGGTTTCTAAACCCGTTTATATCGATAGCCTTTTTAGGACCAACATATTTATAAAAAAGGGGGAGAAACCTTTTAGGGCAGTGGCCCCTTTTCTGATCTCTAGTGGGTTTGTGGACTATTAGTTTTACAGAGGGTTAAGTCCTTGTTGCCATGGGCCATATTTTGGTGCCTATGCTAGGTCAGCGTCTTGGAATGGGCTTCGACCATCGGTAGGCACATACCCTTTTAAAGTTTTGATGGGCATGATCTTGTGCAACGATGATGGACCAAAAGCCCACTTAAAGTTAACGTTGTATCCAATTTTATGGGTATTGGCTGATAGATCTAATCCATACATTATGTACTATGTGGGCATCCCATCTGAACCATTCACTAGGTGGGCAATCAAGGGTGTGGATACACTATAGTATGGACCTCATGTATGTAAGATCTAACCATCCATTTGAATCAAACTAAATGTTCAATCTAAACTGCCCATCTTGTAAGTATTTTGACCAAATTTGGAGTACCCAAGGATGATGTACAAATCATATGTCTTAAGTTCTCATGATGCCCATTTTTTAGCCCAATACCCATTTTAAAAGCTAACATGAACTATTGGAATGGGTAGTGAAATCTGGTCATTTGTTTCACCTCATATACTACCCGTCTTTCAACGGCCAATGTCACCTACTTACTGGGCTAAATCAAACTAATTTATAGATAATCTATTGAGGGTAGAATTAAAATTATAATCCTAAGTCCAAATTCATGGAATTGGATTTGGTTGTGTTAGCCACCATAGCGACCTCAATTAGTGAAGATTTTCATAGATATGGACTTGTAATATTGGGATTAAGTTAAAGGATTGCATGAAATTGCATTTACATTCAATGTGGATGGTGACGAAAATGCAGACAATTACTGTTTAGCGGGGACGTAAATGGTATGGAGTGAGCAGTGATGGTAGTGTAAAGTTGAGAGGCTCACTTGCATGTTATAACTACCTTCCACAGGAGAAGTGATGATAATGTGGTTGATTTTCATCAAGATTAATTAGTTGGGCCCATCTTTATCCTGGGTAATTCAATTAAATATGTCAATCAATTGAATTGATAAATTGTCTGATATTTAGTTATTCATGAATGGTTTTATGTAAACAATTTGCTTATGTGAGAATATAATTTTTTGACTAGTCACAATTCTAACTCAAATGCATCATGTTCCTGCCTTAACCGGGTAAAATTATATTCAATGGAAATAGTCAACAGAAATAGTACTGGAATGCTAACAGCTACACCTTGTCTTGAAAAAATCAAAACCTCCAAAACCATCTAAAAATGCTACTGAATCAAATGTTAATCGTTATGAGGCATGGTCCAAATCCAACAATATATGTCTCAAAATTATGAAGCCCTCGATTTTTGAGACAATGAGGGGTGTTATGCCTAATTTGGATAAGGACAAAATTTTCCTAACCAAAATAGAAAATCGATTCAAGAAATTAAATAAGACTAAAGTGGGTTTCTTACTGAACAAACCAAACCGCCCATCCTATGATGGAAAACAAAACATTCATGAATATATTATAGAGCAAATCGAATTGGTATCTAAGACCCACTCTTTAGGCCTGAAAATTAAAGATGACTAATTGGTTCACTTAGTCATAAACAACTTACATCCTCAATACAATACGTTCCTTGTGAACTATAATATAAAAAAGATAATAAACGTTAGATGAACTGTTTTCTCAATGCTTCCAAGAGGAGAAAAGGCTCAAGGTGCTAGGCAAGACACAAAATGTTAATCTTGTAACCTCAGGACATGAGCGTGGATATAATGGAAAGGAAACATGGTTCTGATAATGGATCCTTAGGTCCTCCAGGTTTTCTGAATGACAATCTACCTGAGAGTGGATTGAGTCATAAGCGGGCTCAAAAGAATAATTGTTTCTTCTACAAAATATTGCATCATCAAAAGAAAAATTGCATCAAGTACAAGCAATGACTCATAAGGAATGGTAATAATTCTATCATGATCTATTTTGAATTTAATCTATCTAATGTATTGGTAGATTCTTGATAGAATCAGGAACATCAATTCATATATGTACTTCTGTATAGGACTTGTTACAGAGCATGCCACCAATTGATGTAAAACACTCAGTATATGTAGGTAATGATATTAAAGTAGATGTGGAGGTAGTGAGAGTATGTAGGCTTAGGTTAAAGTTTGGTAATTTATTGGATCTAATAGATATATTTTATATGCCTTCTATAAGGCATAATTTGGTTTCTATTTTTTATTTGAACAAATTTGGTTATTTGCTTAAATTTGATAACAAAATGTTGAGAATTTACTTTTATTTAATTATTGTTGATACTAGCTTTATAGTGAACAACCAATACCAACTAGACTTGAATGTCTCACACATCTATAATGTAAATACCCTGCATAGAAATAAAGTATGATCTAAAAAAAGAATAGGCTATGAAAACTTCTCCATATTGTGGTACAAATGAATAGGCCATATCTCTCGTGAGAGATCAAACGAGTTAATGCGGGAAGGGATTCTTCATTATCTAGACTTCTCTAACTATAAGATATGTGTTGATTGTATTAAGTGTAAAAAACCAAACCTAGAAAGAAACATATAATAAGGAGTATAGGACTCTTAGAGGTGATACACATAGACATTTATGGGCCATTCTCTACATCATCTTGGAGTGGAAATAAATAGTTTATCACTTTTATAGATGACTATTTTCGTTTTGGATACATTTATCTTATAAATAGGGGTGTACATCGAATCGAACTGAGTCGAGCTGGCCTTAGCTCGACTCGGCTCGGCCACTAGTTGACCTCAACTCGAACTCGGCTCGGTCCTCGAGCCTGACTGGCCGGCTCGGCTCGGTTTGGTCAATAGTTCGGGCCAGTTCGAGCCAAGATCGAGTCAAGTTCACCTGTGCAATATTTTCACAAACACCTGGACTACACCTTCAAAATCTCACTGTATTTAAGAAAACAACAATGGTTTTATAGGTATTTTATCAAACACCTTCTAAGCAACATAAAAAAAAAAGAGTATTGGTTTCATATACATACATTCCTTGCCACCAGCCACACTTCGTTGAGTCATTTCATCAAACACTTGGTGAGCAACATCAATATCAAAGTTACCGAGTCACTAAACTAGTTTGATCCGAGTCAAGTCGAGCTGGGGCCAGCTCGAACTCGGCTCAAACTCATTTTTGAGCTTAAAAAATCAGCTCGCCTCGGCTTGAACTCAGCCTCGAACCGAGTTAAATCGAGCTTTTTTGAGTCGAGTCGAGAGAGCTAACCGAGCTAGCTCGGTTCGTGTACACCTCTACTTATAAATGAAAATTTGGATGCCTTGAATGCTTTTAAAATCTATAAAGTCGAAGTTGAAAATCAACTCGATAGTAAGATTAAAGTCGTAAGTTCTGATCATGGTGGTGAATATCGTGATAAATATGACAAATCAGGTTGCAATCCAAGACCATTCGCTAGATACCTACAAGATTTTGGCATTGTCGCCCAGTACACCATGCCTGGGACTCTAAAGTAGAATGGTGTAGTTAAAAGGCGCAATCAATCCTTATGGACATAGTGCATAACATGATAAGTAATTTGATATTGCCAGAATCTCTATAGAGTGATGTGATCAAAACTATAATTTAGTTCCTCAATAGGGTCTCCATTAAGGCTATAAATAAAACTCATTTTAAGTTGTGGAATGGAAGAAAGCTAAGCCTTCGATATCTATGCGTTTGGAGATGTCTTGCTAATGCTAAAGTTTATAACCCGTATGAAAGAAAGCTCAATCCCATAATCATAAGTTGTTTCTTTATAAGATACTTGGAAATGTCAAAAGGTTATCGATTCTATTGTCCTTCCCACTCACTCAGAATTATTGAGACTGGAAATGCTAGATTCATTGAAGATATTGAAAATAGTGGGAGCACGAACATTAAAAATTTTATATTTGAAAATGCGTAGGTTCGACTTTAAGGAAAACTCCTTCCGCTGGCTTCATAGTATCTCGCCTACTCGTCTTTAACTGGCTTCTATTTGTCTTTTACTGGCTTATTTGTACTCAACTATATGATAGAATTCCCTTAGACTAATCGTCACTTGCCAGTGTAGTTCTTACTTAGAAAAAAGATGTTTAGTCGAACTCCTATCTCTTGATTGATGTGATCAGACGCATGCTTTTTCTCAGTCAAGTAAGTTCCCAGTACAGTTGTGTAAGTATAGTCACCAGTACAATGATTGGTCTAAGAAATTGGGCATACCACTAGTGGGATTTCTGTTATTTGTTCCTTTGAATTTCTTCTTGGATGACTTCGATGGGCAAATATCGAGTTGTTTGCTGTAGCGGGTTGTGATCCCATCACAATTACTTCGGGTCATGTGGGGACAAATCTTATAGTTGATCTTGTAATCACTGTAGATCACCAGGGTAAATCTCTTATACAACCCATTGAGGAAGGAAATGAAAATTACACTTAAGAGGGTGAGCCGTTAAGAAGATCTTAAAGAGAAGAGGCCTGCGATTCTAGACGATTATATCGTATACCTATAAGAGCACGAGTTTGACATATGGGTGGAAAATGATCCTGAATCATTTACGTAAACCAAACAAAGCACTAACCCTTCTCGATGGATTGATGCCATGAAGGATGAGTTGAAATTAATGAAGGAAGATAAGGTTTGAAATCTTGTTGAGTTACCCCAATGAATAAAGCCAACTGGTTGTAAATGAGTATTTAAAACTAAACAGGACTCCAAGGTAATGTCGAAAGATATAAAGTTAGACTTGTTGCCAATGGTTTTAACCAACATGAAGGCATTGGTTTTAAGAAAATTTTCTCACAAATATCTAAAAAAGACACCAATTTCTAAAAAGACTCGTTTAGGATCATAATGGCTCTTGTGGCTCATATGGATTTGAAGATACATTAGATAGATGTAAAGATTATGTTTATCAATGGAGATCTAGATGACAATGTATATATGTACAGCCTGAAGGTTTTACAACTGATGGCTCAAAACATATGGTTTATAAACTAAAGAAATTCATATATAGGTTGTAACGTGCATCATAATAGTGGTACCTGAAGTTTCATAAAGTGATTTCCCCGTATGGTCTGTAGAAAGCACTACAGATGAGTGCATTTATGACAAAATTAGTGGAAACAATTTTATCATATTGGTATTATATGTTGATGATATTTTGTTAGCTAGCAGTGGCATTAAAATTATGAGCGATATCAAGAAATTCATATCCTAAAGGTTTGAGATGAATGATCTTGGTGATGCCTCTTATGTCATCAGCATTGAGATATGTCGTGATAAATCATGTGGACTGATTAACCTGTCATAGATAGTTTATATTGATAGGTACTCGAAAGGCATGGTGTGTAAAATTGTGCTCCTGAACAATTGCCTATTGTAAACGGTGATAAATTCGGTCAATTCCAATGTCCTAAGAATGATTTGGATAAGAATTAAATGAGAGATTTTCCATATGCATCAGTAGTAGGGAACATCATGTGTGCTCAAGTCTGCACGCGATCGGATACTACATTTACAGTTGGAATGTTTGGTATGTATCTCTCCAATACAAGAATGCAGCATTGAATAGTTGTAAATAAAGTGTTAGGCTACGTATAAAGGACAAAGGACATCAGACACACATATAGAATGTTTGATCAGTTAGAGTTGGTAGGATACTCATAAAAATTATGATAGTTGCGTTGATATAAAGAAGTCTACCTCATGCTATATCTTTATGATGGTTAGTGAAGCCGCGACTTGAAAAAGCGTGAAACGACGACAACCTCAACCACCACAAAAGCTGAGTTCATTGCTCATTATGATGTATGAAATCAATCACTATGGTTACAACATTTCTTCTTAGGTTTGCAAGTATTAAAACATATCCCGAAACTATTGAGAAGCTTTTATGATAACTCAACCGCGGTTTTTATTTTCTACCAACAACAAACATTCATCGAAGTCGAAGCATATCGACATCAAGTATCTTGTTGTGAAGAAAATAGTTCAAAAATTGTCTAGTATCTATAAAGTTCATTGGCACTAAGCAGATGATTGCGAATCTATTTACTAAAGAGCTCACTATCACGCCATTTCAAGAGCATGTAACATCCATGGGAGTCATTGACCCCATAGATGTATTCAGTTAGTGGGAGTTGAATGTATTTTATTTTCATACACATTGAAGAGATCTCATTTATAAAGTTTTGATAATTCTGATTTAAAGTTAATTTATGCTTCTCTTTATATATACATAATTTATTTTAAGTAATTAGAATTAGTTATCTTGATAGAACAGATTGTTAAAACATTGTCCATATTATCCGACAAATGCATTGATTAACCAATCGGATGTTTTCTTTAAAATTAAAACATATTTTTAGAATCAAACATTGACATTGATCAATACGGCCCAAATGGGAGAATGCAAGAATTCTATAAAGTGAGTTTTATTGATCAATGGTCTAGATCTCCCTAAGGGTTGGACGATGTGATCATGCATACCGGTGGACCCAATAAAGTTATGATTGATATAAAATTGTGTTGGGGTGGTGTGCTATAACTATATTATGTGCATAGTGTTTTAGATGTAATAGGACTCCTAAATTCCTCTTGAGCTTAAAAGTGATAAGTTTCGATGGGTTATAAACTCCTCACCCTAAGTAAATATTAAAATAGGCGTGTGTGCGTGTGTGTGGGGTGTGTGTGCGTGTGTTAAAAAAACAAAGAAAAAGAAAAAAGAAAAAAAGAGGCCTGGGTCTCTAAGCCTACGCACATTGAAGACTCTATTTCCATTCCGGTGCTTCTCTGGAGGGTGTAAGGCGCATAAGATCCCGCCAACTTGAAATCCAAAGATAGTATCCCAATCATGTATGAATTCCAATTTGGATTTATCGATCCTCGTCTCCAATGCACTACGTGTCTTTCAATTCGGCAAATTACAGCTTCACACGCTAGGCAGAAAACACATGTTGCATGTTAGTAGGACCCACTGAGCACGGACTAGTAGCGTCGTAGGCAATCCGCACCTAGCCTTTCTAGCCTGTAACTTCATGCATGAATCGAAAATATTAAAATAATGTACTGACCCACCAAATAACGATTGATTGCTTCGATGAAAATGCCGACACTGATGGAGGCAGATTTCAAATACAAGATGCCAACTTAACTTTCGCCACCTCTTCATGACATGTAATGGACTCCAATGTTAGTTCTGCACCATTTAACAGATCATGGCTGAATCTTGAGATACCCACGTAGCATTATAGTATAGGAATCGAGATCGTCCAAATCTCTGACCCACCTGTTGAATGGATCATAAGAAAAGACTAATAACGATAATTTTTCCCTATAAATGGGACCACTTACCATTTACTTTTAACAATCCATTTAGTAGCAATAAATGGATGGTTAGGATTGGTCAATCAGAGAGACTTTTGCTATATGCTCCAACCATTATAAGATCCACAATTTCTTTGGTTTGGACAGACGCACATCAATGCTCCATTGACAGAATGAGTCACCGTTATTTTTCAATGGCGTCAAACTAACACGAGTCTTCCCCCGCTTAAAAACGTACACGGATTGCCTACGTGGTCGGAAGCTAGGTGGGGCCACTGTGATTTTCGTGAGAAACCATCCCATCCATCTTTTTTTTCTTTTTCTTTTTTTTTTTCAGATCACGGTAACACATGAGTACAAAAATAAAGCAGATCTAAAATTTAATTGGGCCACACGGTAGGAAACAGTTGAGATTAAACACTAATCGTCGACCACACTAATATTTTTGGGTTTTCAGTTAATCCCAATTAAATGACTTATGAACGGTTTAGATGGCATATAAAAATCACAATGGACCCGGGGAAGGTTCCAATGGTAGGGCCCACTTGAGTTTTCAATCTACATCATTTTGGGCTCATGGGCAAACATGCGCTGAAAAAACAGAACGCGGGGACGGATTTTTCAAAAACCTCAGGCGGCTCCACCTAGCTTCCATCCGCGTTGAAGCTTGCTGAATGAATCATTAGGGATATCTGGTGACGGACGAGACGCGGATTGCGTCAGTGTATCTCCGTATGCTCTATGGGGCCACTGTGATGTTTGTGTTTTATCCACGCCATCGATCCATCTTTCCAGCTCATTTTGCAGCACGAGACCAAAATTAAACCATATCCAAATCTCAAGTGGACCACACTACAGGAAACAGTGGAGATAATGATTTCCACCGTTGAAACCTTCAATCTAATCTCTTCATAAGATTATACTTACCATAACGAAGTAAAAACACAAATATCAGCTTGATCCAAAACTTTTGTAGCCCACTGTATGTTTTCAACGGTAGGCTAGGCTAATGCCCACTGTTTATGGTGTGGTCCACTTGAGCTTTGGATATGTTTTAATTTTGATCCCATGCAATGCAAAGACAGACACACATACATCACAGTGTCCTCACATCATTGCTTAGCCCGTAATTTACAGCATTACTTTTGTATCCAGATACAGTGGGATTTGATTGGGACACGGACTGTTGCCAGATGCCCTGGTTGAGTCTCAAACAAACAACTTAAAAATGTACTTTACATGGCTATATCTCTACCAGCAGCATGGCCCATCAAATTCGTTATGTCGGGTCATTCCTTTATCAGGCAAATCACTTCCACAGCTGTCGGCTGCAGGGATTATGAGCCGTAGGTTCTATGAGCCTAATGTGATGTATATGTTATACGCCATGAGTTCTGTATAGGGTTATCGAGAGCTCAAGTGGACCACACCATAGGAAACAATAATAAATGGATGTTCACCATTAAAAACATTTCGAGGGCAAGTAAGGGTTTTTCCCTCCATCCAGTTGTGAGTCACCTTATGAAGGTGTTGGATGGAAAACAAATATCATAGTGGGCTCTAAGAAGGTTTAGACGGTGAGGATCATTTTCCCAATGTTTGTGTAGTACTAGTGAAACATATGAACGGTTTAGATATAACATATATATCACGATAAAGTCTATGGAGCATAGGGCTGAAGGAATATTAGTGGATCTGTGGACTACAAGCAATCCAGGTCCCACCACGGGTACGTGCACGCTAAATAAAGTGATAGATGCTTGCTCTGCACTCACACGTAAAATGTCAAAAGTAGCCATGCAGTTTTTCAAAAGAGATATATTAAAGGTTAAAGGCTTGCTTATGAGCGTATATTTGAAATGCATTAAAATTCAAATCACAAGCTACAGTAATTTTGAAATTTTAATTATTGTTAGCGTCTATAAATAAATTTGTATTGACATTTTGTAATATATTTACAAGAATTTAAATTTAATTATTAAATCAACTTTGATATTTTAAATTATTGTAGACATGTGATATTTGAAAGACTTGTCATAATAAGTTCATTAAAATATATACTATGACAAAAATTGATGTAATCTCGAGCTTTAGGTAAGCCGAGGGTGTTGGATCACAAATGGATAACTTGTCAACATTATTTAACTATTCATTTACATGGCCAATGTTTAAACTATTTAAATCATTTTATTAATGTGGAATTCAAAACACTTTAAAATTGTGTATTCCAAGTAACCCCGATAATAAATACCTTCAATTCCACCTGCCAAATGACTTTTTAGATTATGAATGCACTCAAATACACCCAAATCCACACGGTGCTTATAACCATTATATGAAAAAAAGATCGTTTATTCTGAAATAAAAGTGAGAGAGAGAGAAGTTTTATTTATTTATTTTTATTTTTTTTGCCGCATAACAAAAGAGAAAGTGGCACACGACATAACTCAAAATAAAAGTAGAGGTATGAACTTGAGAAATATTATATCACCAAGTCAAGAATATCCTACAGATACGAAACAAAAAGACGGCGATTATTGAATTCATGATTTTGGATGCAAGCTTGTGTTTATCACGTGATAACATGAGGTTGGCCCTAGTAGAAAAATCCATATGGCTGTCCTGTCCTCTCTCTATCTCCTGTTTTCTTTCCATATATATATATATATATATATATATATATATATATATAAAATTTCTTTTAGAGTTTATTTCCATATTTCTTGGGCCTTTCTGTTGCTAATTCATAGCCTTCGAATTGCTAAATGCTTTCACATGTGCCATCAAGGCATCAGACGCTGAGATCCAAGCCATCCATCAGTTTGGCCACACAATGTAGATGCCCTGGCCAAAAAATCAGGCCAATCCATTTCTTGGGTGGGCCTCAGTTTATGACACGAATGAACGGATAAAAACAAGTTGGCCAAGTTTTTCTAAGCCATGTGACTGCTTCTAACGTTGTGGAGCTGCCTTTTTTCTTAAGCAATATCATCTACGCAGATGGACCCGCTGATGGATGGCTTGGATGTTGCACTCGGAAAGTCTTTACATACTCTTGGACTTCGTTAGCGAACCTCATCTGGGGATTTCCCAAGAACAGTAAATTAGATCCTTGGGCTAGACTCATGTGATAGCTGACCATCATTTTGGAAATGGGGTGACTCATCATCCTCATGTATAGCACGTGTGCATAAATATCTTGGCCATTCAAAATGTACTGTAGTGCACAATTTTATGGGTGGAGTATATTAAAATTGTAACACCAAAATTACTATTGGATTTATTCACTTTTCTAGGCTTATATGATCTATGTTTCATGCGTTAATAAAGTCCAAGTGTTAGTGGACTCCTCAAGGGATATTTTTAGTATTTCCCTTATTAAAGTGTGGCTTTTAGGATAAGTTATATTAAGGTTAAGAGAGAGTTATAATTTTTTGTTATTGTTTGTCTTTTGACAGCCTACAAAAGAGAGAGAGAGAGAGAGAGAAGGTTTTTTGGCTATAAGATCTCCATGCATATCATCTTCTTTGAATAGTAAATTGATTGTCACTTTGTATCGTGGTTTTTTGCTGCAAGGGTTTTCTACGAAAATATTATGTGTTCTCTATGTAGTTGCTTAGATTTTTATTTTCTTTTGTTTATTTCAATCAAAATTAAGGTGTTTCCACATGGATATATTTCCAACAAGTGGTATCAAAATGATGTTGGTTTGTTGGTTTGGATTTGAGATATGGTATCAAGGGGATCAAATGTAAAATTAGAGATAAAAATTCACAGGTAAAAACAACTTTAAATTCTGAATATTGAAAACGAAAGCCCTCCTAATTCAACAAGGGTTACATATGCAATTCTTAGCAAAGCACATCGTCTGAAATTTGTGAAGGAAGAAGATTAGGATGAACTTAATCAAATGATAATTAGTACATTTTAATTATGCTTGGCTAATGAAGTCATTTACAATATCATAATGAGATAAGTACTGCAAGTTTATAGGCAACGTTGAAAAGTATTTACATGATGAAATCTCTCACCAATCGTATATTTCTAAAGAGACGGTTTTATACTCTAAAAATGGCAGAAGGGTTGGATCTATCTTGTAACAGTAACAATTAAAAAAAAAAAAAAAAAAAAAAACATAAGTTTGAATTTAAATTAGGAGAGTGCATTTCTCTTAAACCTTTCTTATCTCTATCCTCTCTCCCAATATCTCTAACTCCCTCCCCGTATCTCTTAACTTCCTAATGGACTCTTCTTTTTAAGGAAAAGAGTTATAAGATGTGTTTTAATCCAAATAATTCAATTTATGGTTCTAAGATATATTGATTTTTTATGAATATTAATAATTAAGGTAAAACCTATCTAAACAACACAATGTACAAGTCGGATCGGCCATACAACTATTGTGTTATTAGATCTGAAGGATATTATAGAGAAAACTTAAATTTTTTACGCAAGTGTTGGTATCACTTAGCGTAAAAGGTTGAGATGGGCCACCGATGTATGTATGATTAAATCCATAATGTTTATATAATTTGTATAAGCAAAATATGCTTAGACCTCAAGAATCTAGATGATCCAATCATCCGAAGGTCCACCTCGATCATAATATGATAGATCTAATGTTAATCTCGAATCATGTTGAAACTCTTAAATTTGTGAGATTGGTTCAAATAATCATTGGGATAAAACCATATTAAGATTCAATTATCTAATCTAATTAATCAAATCAAATTAATGTATAATACACATAAACTTCAATTAAGTAATCATAGGGAGTTTTTGCATAGTAGTTGATCATCTAAGGTGTTGAATCAAAGGTGAGACCCATTATGTGATAAAATTGGATCAAATAATAATATGGTGGTATGATTGTTAGGATTTTTAAATTCAAATTCATCAGATCATCTTGTGGATTCTTCACTACTAGACTTAAGTGAGTATCCCAAAATATTTCATGTTCATAAAAATTGAAATAGAATTATTTGTGTAATTGATTAAATGATGTATGAATTGATTAATGTTTTGATCTAACTGATGCTGATTCATGAAATTGTGTCACATGCTAATTTATGTTCACACATTTAATTTCTTAAAAAAATGATGCTTATATTCTGAATAAAATAAGTGTTTATGAACAACTGCGAAATGATTAAATCATATATCATCCATCATCCATCTCATCCGCACATCGCATGGTAGGTCCTGGGATCCCTCCTTAGAAGAAGTATTGATCCCGATAGAGCATTACTAGATGTGGGTTATATCAATGCCTATCGAAATGTGAAAGCCTACCCAACGAATGGATGTGGGTTGACGATATCCAATCTAAGCAGATGGATGATCACCCCATCTGGCGCATTCATATATCATGTGCATACATTTTTGCATTCAATATTTTGTACTATTTTAATGACTATGTATATGAACCATGCCAGGTTATTTCACTAAGCCTGACCACCTTACCCTTTTATTGATGAAAAACTTTACATATAAGCCGTTAACAGAATATGTCGCGTAAGAACCGAAATGGGCTACTGAACCTGAACACGACCCATGTGAAACATGGTCATACTTTTTTGAATATTAATTGACAACATTAGATCATTCCTAAATATCTAATTTATTTGTTAGAGTAGTTTGGTTAACATACAATGCATATTGGCATTGATTATGAGATTTTAAGCAATTGTTTACATTTATTTAATTGAGACATTATGAGTCTGAAATAAGCATATTCATGGTAAGATGCTATAATAAATTAATGATATTTGAGATTTATGTTGTTTGAATGGTAGTAAAGATTTAAATATTCCTGGTTGATTGGTGCTAAGTGTTATGTATGTGTGATTGGAATTCGACGAACTTGTGTGGAACTTAGAATGAAAGCAATTTTCACCTCTGATTAAACATATCAACAGATGAAGTTAGTACACCTTACGTATGAGTTATGGATCGAAACTCAGGTCTAAGAGTGTACACTCTACACCCGAATTTTGGGACATGACAGTTTAGTATCAAAGAGTTAAATTAATACCATAAGTGACATATAGGTTATCAACTTCATACGTGCATAATGTATAGGTCCCTGGAATTAAAAACACTTTCAATTTCCCTGCATGGTTATTACATTTGATAAAAAACTTATAAATATAGGTTATAAATTTCTTTCTTATTAGCTGGAATGAAAAGCAACTTTATTTAGGTTATGTCATTCCTTAAAAACATGAATCTAGACCTTCAAATAAATTTTAAAGTAATTTAAATTGTGGCATTCTATTGAACAGTAATAGGGAGCAGAAATGGTATCTTGAAAGTTTCAAAAGGGGTTGTTACAGTAATAAAGGTACATTGGAGCGGTAATCTTTACTGGTTGATTAGAAATACTATATCTAATGGAGTTACATCGTCTATAGTGGATTCCATATCAGCACATTTGTAACATGCGTGCCTAGGCCACATGAGCGAGCAGGATATGAAGATACTTTTCGATCATAATTTAATTCCTAATTTTAAAATGATTGATTTGGATGTATGCGAGTATTGTCTATATGGAAAACAGTTGAAGAAATATTTAAAAATAGGAAAATATGTCAGTAAAGGGTAGCTTGATTACGTACATTCTAATGTGTGGAAGTTGTCGCCGTTGTTTTTAAATGATGGTCGTCTTACTTTGTCACATTTATAGACGACTTCTCTAGGAAGATTTAGATTTATTTTTTAAAATATAAATCTAATGTGTTTTTTACTTTCAATATGTAAAAAACGATGGTTGAAAAACAGATATAGCTAAAAGTGTAAGTTTTAAATATATATTACGATGAGAAATTTACTTCAAGAGAATTTAGTTAGTATTATAAGAATGAAGGAATAATTAGGCATAACACAGTGAGGCATACGCTAGAATAGAATGGTGTGGCAGAATATATGAATCGGATTCTTTTAGAAATGGCTCAAAGTATGTCGAGAAATTATGGGTTGGGCATAGAGCTTTGGGCTGAATCTGTTTCTACAGCTTATTATCTTGTGAATAGTTCTATCTCTCTATAATTATTGATTACAAAATTCTTGAGGAAGTATGAAGTTGTCAGGTAGTTGATTACTCGAATTTTATGATTTTTTTGTTGTAATGCTTACTCTCATGTATCGTTTGTTAAGAGAAATAAGATAGATCGAAGAGAAAAAAAGTGTACCTTTATTAAATATGTTGATGAGGTGAAAGATTACATATTATTAGACCGTGCTTCACGGAAGAACATAACTAGTCGGGACGTCAAATTTGATAAGAGTTCATTATTTCAAAAAGATGAGTAAAAGGAAATGAAAAAGTCAATCGTTGATGTGGAATTAAATAAGGGTGACGCACTTAAAGAATCTAAGCTACGGGTTGAAATATAAGAAGAGGTGGAGCCACCACCTGCCAGGAGAAATATACCGAGGCATTGGAGGTTACCATTGAGATATAGAGTGAGATATAGAGATTACTCTAATATTGCATTTACTCTCATTATAGATGAGGGACATCCATCTACTTTTCAGGAAGCTTTAAAAGATAAATATGTAAAAAAAAAAAGTAGATAGTAGTTATGCATGAAGAGATGAATTCTCTATATAAAAGTCAAGCGTGGGAGCTAGTTGAGCTACCCATTGAGAGGAAGGCAATCAAGTGCAAGTGGATATTTTGGAAGAAACTGGTTAGCTAAAAGGCCAAATTGGTAGCGAAGGGATATGCTCAAAAGGAATTTGTCGACTTCAGTGAGATTTTTGTGTCAGTGATAAAGTAGGTATCTATCAAATTTGTATAGCCTCTGGTTGCACAATACAATTTAGAATTTAAACTGTTGGATGTTAAAATTATATTTGTACATGAAAAATTAGAAGAACAAATTTACATGAAGCAACTATAAGGGTTCGAAGTGCAAGGAAAGAAGGATCGCGTTTGCAAGTTGAAAAGGTCGTTATACGGCTTGAAACAGTCACATAAGCAATGGTATAAGAAGTTTGATTCTTTCATGTTGAGTTAGAGTTTTACTAGAAGTAAATTTCATCATTGTGTTTATTTTAAAGTACTAAATGATAGGGAATTCATCATTCTAGTGTTATATATTGATGATATGCATATTATCAATCATAGCATGTTTGAAATCAACATGTAGAAGGCTTAGTTATCCAGGACATTTGAAATAAAATATCTAGGGGCGGCAAAGAGAATTATTTGCATTAGTATACACAGGGACAGGGAGAGGAGCAGGCTATAGTTGTCTTAAAAGGAGTATCTTGAAAAGGTTATAATTAAGTTTAGACTGAAAAAGGCGAAATCAGTTGGCACTCCATACGCTGATCACTTTCAACTTTATTTAGAATTATGTTTACATTAGATGAAAAAAGTAGTGTATGTTCATGTGCCCTATTCGAGTGTAATTGACAATCTTATATATGTCATGGTTTGTACAAGACTAGATATTTTACATGCAATTGGTGTTGTTAGTATATACATGTTAAACCCTAGCAAATAACTTTGGGAAGCAGTGAAATGGTTACTTCAGTATATATAAGGTATTATGGACTATATCTTGTATTTCGGAGATTTAGAGGAGAGACTCATAGGCTATGTTGATTCGGATTATGTAAGAAATGTGAAAAATATAAGCTCTACTCATTTATGCTAGCGAGTGGAGATATATCAGTTAGATGTCTAAACTTCAATCTGTGGTTGTACTTTTCACTAATGAAGCTAAATACATGGTAGTTATGGAGCCATTCAAGTAAGTTGTTTGGTTGAAAGGGATGATGAATGAGTTGGGGCTTCAGCAGAAAGTCGTGCATGTACATTATGATAGCGAGAGTACGATTAACTTGGTGAAGAACTCGGTATATCACTCCCGAAATAAGTATATTGATGTTTGTTATCACTTTATCCAACAAATGCTAAAAGAATGAGATGTTACTCTTGAGAAGATTCACACTAGTGAGAATTTAGTAGACATGGTTACAAAGGTTGTTCCTATAGAGAAATTCAAGTTTTACTTAATTTCTCTAGGCTTGGCAAGAAAAGAATAGAGACTATGCACAAAGCGATGATGGTGGTGCTTAGAAGAAGGTTGACAAGGTAAGGAAGTGATTTTTCTATCAAGGTGGAGAATGTTGAAATTGTAACACAAAAATCACTATTAGGTCTATTCACTTTTCTAAGCCCATATGACACATGTTTCGCATGCTAACAAGGTTCAAGTGTTAATGGATACCTAGAGGTGTATTTTAAACATTTTTCTCATTAAAGGACAAATTATAGTGTAAGTTGTGTTAGAGTTAAAAGAGAGTTATAGTTTTTGTTATTTTTTGTATTTTTTTATAGCCTCCAAAAGAGAGAGATAGGGTTTTGGTTTTAAGTGTAAATGCTATCTTGTAAATCTAGCACCCGGAGTTGTTAAATTTTGTTGTGCCAAACTACTTAGAATTTGTATCTTGTTTTGATGAGATGGATAGATCAACTTCATGCATTGTGAGTCATCTTCGTCATCGCCAAACTTTTCTACGTATTCAAGTTGAAAGACGTTGTCGAAGTTCAAGGCTCAAGTTCAAGTTGAAAGCTCATTGTTACTACCTTAAAGAATCAAGAACTCAAGCCCTAGCTTAAGCTCAAGTTTAAGATTTGGAACACAAGTTTCATGTATTTCAAGTGAATGAATTACCGAAGCGATTGATGTTTCGATGGTTCACACTCACAAACAAGATATGGATGACCCTACATTGACCATAGGTTATGTCATATTCATTGCATAGTTTATATGGGTCATTACATAAGTTTATAGGTCATTTCCTCGACTAGTCCTAGTCTTTGTTCGACTAGTCCAAGCACTGGCTCGACCAGTCTAAGATTTTTTATGAATTTTCAAAATTTTCTCTTGGACTCTCGACCAGTTGTGGAGACTACTCGACTAGTCGAGTAAATAGTCTCGACCAGTCGTGCAGTGCTCGACTTAAAGTCCAGCAAGGTTTTTTGATCCCACTCGATCAGTCGAGCAGGCCACTCGACTAGTCAAGTAACGATCTTATCTTATCGCACCAGAAATTTTGAAATGTGGTTGGTCCTTCGACCAGTCGAACCGACTCTTAAACCAGTCAAGTGAGCAGTATTTTTACCTATAAATAAAGGACGAATCTCAGAGTTTTTCATTCATTCCAAACATAATCAAGTCATCACTCTGAGAGATAAGTTCCTACATTTCTTAAACTATATTGTGTTTATTTTAGATTCTCTTAAATAGGTTTTTGTATATGATTTTGTGATCTCCATTCAACTCTATTTCATTAAAGAAGGGAATTGTGATTTTACCCTTTTTGAGATCAAAATCAAAACAAACTAGCCCAAGTTGATTTAATCTAAAAATCATTTAGACCTAGAACCCTTTCATTTGTGAGATTGAACATTAAATATCTAGGTCTACATTGAACTGGTTCTACCGGGCTACATCGGAATCTTCAAATAAGTATTTCAATTTTTTGCTTTTGTGGTTTGTGAGATTCAGCTAGGAAAACCCATTGTGTGGTTCTTGTAATTGTGTAAGCCCATTTGAAAGACATAATTGTGAAGGTTTTACGATGAACTTTAGAAAACCTTATTTCATAGTAAAAGCCAATATTCCGTGGGTGTGGATATTGGAAGTGGAGTAGTTGTGTGGCTGTTTACTAACAGTTGGTGTACACACAAATGAACCACTATAATTCCTGGAGTTATGGTCGATGATAGTATTTATTTATGTGTGTGAATGTTGTAATTTACTTTATGCACTTGTGGTGAATTGTGTAATTTATTTTTATGCACTTGTGGTGAATGTTGTAATAACTTAGTTTATTTCCTTTGCCTCTTTCTAAGTTTGAGTTTTTGATACTTACCAATGTTTTAGTAAGGTTGTCCTACCATAAACCCTGGTTTTTAGTGTAAGGTTGTCTTTAGAACTCAGTTTGTATCAACCTCTCAATACTTGTGCATTTGAGGTTGCTTATAATTGTGTTATCTATCTTTGTTTGTTTTTGTAATTCCGCATTTATTTTTTAATTTGGCATAGTCTTATTCACGCCCCCCTCCTCTAGGAGTTTAAGCTTGGCCTCTTCAGTAAGTTCTCTTCATTCCTATAATCTTCTCTGTACAGAAAATTAAATGTCGCTTTGTGCTGTGTTTTTTTCCCACAAAGGTTTTTCATGTAAAAATTATATATTTTCTATATGGTTGCTTGAATTTTCATTTTCTCTTGTTTGTTTCAATTCAGATTAAGGTGCTTCTGCAGGCCGAATCTCCAACAGAATATGTCCCTATAGGCAAATTTATCAAGCAATCCCAACCATCCTAGTTATCGAATGGATGGTTAAAAGTAAAATAGTGAATGGTCCCAATTCAAAGGGAAAAAAATGGATGGTTAATATTATCTTACAAGCGTAATTCTTAGGCCATGCTCTATCCACAGTAGGTCAGTAATGTAACCGCTACGCATTTATGCATGACTGTGTAGTTCATGGTTCTCCACCATTTTTTACTTGTTCAACATGACAAGAGTTGTCTGTTACTCACAGGAGATTAAATTAATGTAAAATCGTATTTAAGCCCAATAAAAAAGTACTAAATTCTAATGACAGAGGTGGGTCTTATAGTAAAAAGTAAATGTTTTATGTAAAATGATAATTTACTCCTTTTAGTGTAAGTTTTAATATTCTTAATTACATGGTGCTTTTTCATTGTGTCATATTAGGCTTTTGGGATACCCTTGTTAGATGCAATTTGTTTCCGCTTGGAACAATCTTTTCATAGGGCTATCAATGGGTCAGGCTTGGAGCTTCTCTCCACTTGGATTTTGAATTGTTTCGTGCTATGCCTATTTAAAATTCTGATTTTGGTACGCCCAACCCATTGACACCCCTGTCTTTTTTGCAAATGGCTTGTAACCAAGTCCTTCAAGGTTGCTTGGAATGTAGGATCAAGTGGTATTGAATTGCATTAAATGGAGTTAATACCATTATTATACAATGATTATATGTCCGAAAATGATATGGTATTTTTTAATCTCCCCTTTTAGATTGTCTTATTTTTTAAGAAAATTATTATTTTACATTGAACTAGTGTTTGGTTGACATTGGAATTTTAATCAATATATCATATTTTACATCCGATGCCACTCACTTATATTCATATGCAACTTTAGTGTCATATATAAAGGGCATATATCCATAGATGAGTAGATAAAATACATGTATCAACATAAGCTCTTATATATATATATATATATATATATATATATATATATATATATATATATATATATATATATATAGTGACTTCATCCAGGTTTATATGACTTAATCTACTGGTTGGACTAAAATATCAAATACTTGAATTAATTCAATCCATCTTATTAATTCCAAATATACGATGAAATAAATGTATACTTGACCAAATGCATTCCATTACCACCTAATCCCACGTTCAAAATAAACGTATAGTGCACGTTTTGGATGCCTAGAAAAATCATGTGTGAAACGATACCGGTTTTTGTAACATCGTATACAACGAATACGCATCTCCTTTTCCGATAATGCTCACTTACGTCATGATATCATTCGCTAGCAATGATGGGAGAAATCGGATTGCGTACTGTGTTACTCAGTACGCTTTTATCGTACTGAGTAAACACAGTTGGGACTATTGTGAACGTGTATGTATTATCCACGCCGTCCATCCGTTTGTACAGCTCATTTTAGCAGTTGAGCCAAAAATTTAAGCATTCCCAAAGCTAAAAGGGACCATACCACAGGAAACAGTGGGAAACAGTGATGTTTATTTTTCATCCAACCTGTTCATAAGATCACACAGACATGGATAAAGGGAAAACACAAATAATAGATTGATCCAAAACTTCTGTGGCCCCCAAGATATTTTCAACGGTAGAATGTCAATTCACACTGTTTCCCTGGCGAGGTCCACTTGAGATTTTTATACACTTTTTTTTGGGGCTAGAGACCTAAAATTATCTGTTAAAATTGATGGAGGGAGTGGCCACAGAGTTTACTCAGTACGCCTAGCGTGCTGAGTTACTCAGTACGCAATCCGCGTCCATGATGGGATGCCATACTAATATTAATGTTGTGCTCTGCTGGAGAGAAGGTGTAGTGTACGTCTGTGATTTCAATCTGCACAAGGGGGCCCATGGCTCAGTGATCCAAACTATCTGTTGAATGGGTCTCACCAAGGATGGCCCATCTACCTGAAATCCTCCATGTTTAACTTTTTCTCTTGATCGAATGTGAACCCTTGCTTTAATTTCTTTCTTGATTGTCTATTTCTTAGCCACCCATTCAAGAGAAGGGACTTTTCCAATCTGGGTTTTTTTTTCTGTTACATTGCTATATAGATGGTAAAACCCATCATTTCAACGGTTTGGATGACTAAAATGTGGGCCTCAATATTAGAAACAAGTGGATGGCTTAGAAAACTTCAGCCAAAGCAATCGGAACCGTACATTTGTTTTGAAAACTGTAGCCCAGCTGATTAGTGGATCAACCTGATTCTTGGGCCAGGGCATCAATATAGCCGTATGGAGGATCGATTGGATCTTGGACCTACTATACCCTGCCGGCACATGTGTGGCGTGTAAGTGAACTTGATTGCACACGCGTGTGGACATAGCAAAGATCGTGCTTATGACTTGAGGCGGAAGTAAACGGTTGTGTATAAGCGTCGTGTTGGACAGATAGATATTCCCAAGGAAACAACATCTACAATATGGGTTTAAACACTTTAAAAATGGTGTTGACTCTTTTGCTGTACGCTGTACGGCAATCCAAGCCGTCCATATCACTGGGCTAATTTTATATGAAGCCTGAGACAAATCTCATTAAGAATATAATGACAAAAAATCTGATTTTACAATTGGGAATTAGGATCACTCATTATTTTACTGTTAACCATTCATTTGATAGAAATTGATGGTTAGGATTGCTCGATTGCTGTGATTATCGAAAAGTGCTACGTTCACAATGGGGCCCAGAATTTAGATGGTTTGGATAGCCATATACATGTGGAAGGAGGACGAATCACTACTATTTTGAATGGTGGTGAACTATCATAGGAGCCGTATCCAAGAAGAATGTCTATTATAATCAATGCTTCCATGAGAGCGGATTAGGTGAGGCCCTCACCGTGGGGCCCACATTAATACATGTATTCTATATCCATGCCGTCTATCCCTTTTTCCATATCATTTTAGATCATTGTCCCCAAAAAATGAAACAGATCCAAATCTAAGGTGGAATATACTATAGGAAAAGGTGGCGATTGAATGCTACACCATTAAAAACTTCCCAGGGCCCACCGTAATGTTTTCATGGTGTTTATTTGCCATCCAATCTGTTAATAATGTCATACATACGTAGATGAAGGGAAAAAAAATATAATTTGATCCAAAACTAATTGTGGGCCGTTTTTAATGCTTAATCACCACTTTTTCTTATGGTATGGTCCACCTGATATTTGAATCTGATTCATACTTTGAAATAATTTCCTAAAATGACCCACAAAAACAGATGAACGGTGTGGATATAGAAATAATACATCAAGGTGGGTCCGTGATAAAGGCTGCACCGTCTTGGATGAGGCCGGGACGCACCTAATCCGTTCGCTGTTTCAATGGGGACGCGGATTTCCTGCAAAAGCTTTCGCAAGAAGTTCCTGCCAGAAAATCTAGGTGGGGCTACCTTGATGTTTCTTGAGAAATCCACCCCGTCCATCCGTTTTTTGAGATCATTTTAGGATGTTATACCAAAATTGAGGACCATCCAACACTCAAGTGGGCCGCACTAAATGAAAAGGTGGGTAGGGAAATTCCTACCGTTGAAACATCCCTAGGGTTGACAGTGATGTTTACATTCCATCCATACCGTCCATAACGTCATTCCTACTGGGATGAACTGAAAACACAAATATTACCCGATTCAAGACTTATGTGACCTCACGAATATTTCAACTGTGGACGTTCACTACTCACGTTTTCGCCCCCACTTGAGCATTTGATCCAGCTAAGTTTCAGCTTCATGCCTTAAAATGAGCTCACAAAACGGATAGACTGGGTGGATTTCTAACAAACATCACAGTGGGCCCTGCATAGATTCCCAGCGCAGGAACTTCCTGCAAAGGGTTTTCATGAAATCCGCGTGCGGATTTGTTCTACGCCGGCATGTCCCGACCTCGGAACAGGCTCGGGCTCAGAGGGGCCATCGTGATGTATGTTTTATCCACACCGTCCATCCATTTTCCGGTATCATTTTAGGAATTAGGCCCACAAATGAGGCAAATCCAAGGCTCAAGTGGACCACACTTAACGAAGCAGCGATGATGATAATGTCCATTATTGAAACATTCCTAGGGTCCACCGTGATGTTTATTTTCCATCCAAACCGTTGATAAGATCACATAGACCCAGGTGAAGGAAAAACACAAATATCATCTTATTCAAAATTTTTGCAGCTCCGAAGAAGTTTTTAATGGTGAGCATTTAATCCTCACTGTGTGGTCCACTTTAGTGTTGGATATGGTTTGTTTTTGGACTTATGTCCTAAAATCATATGAAAAAAATGGATGGACGTTGTAGACAAACCCATACATCATGATGGCCCCCTCATAGCACCAGCTTGTTGCACATTCCATGCTTGAAATAATTGGAGAAAATCTTTTATAACACTACTATTTTCACAATCTCAATGATATCTCGTGATAGAGACAATTAGCTGAAACCATTAAACAATAATTCATTGATATTTCCTTTTATAAAGCAAATCAGCTTTGATGATTCTTGAATAATCTACGCCACTTTAAGCTTTGTAGATTAAGACACCATCATGTGTGGGCCCATGGTGATGTGCCCATGATATCCAATCTAGGCCTGCTCAGGCTAAGATGAATTGAGCCAAAGTGGCCATGCATGCAAAACCTATGGTTGGACAATAGGCCAAGCTAGTGATAAAGTAAGAGCACAGCTGGTCAGGCAGACAACCTGGCCCATTGCCACACCCTTAAATAATGAACACTTAGATGGAGTGAATTTTCAGATGTGGACAGATAGTTAAGGCATCAAGACAATCATAATTTTTTGTTACACACTACCACCATGTTGGCTGAGTAGGAAGAATCTTTTGTGCATAAGATAAAATAGAAAATTCAAAATTTTATTAATCAATTATACTTCTCGATTATATCACTTATAAAGAAAATAAAAATCATAATTAAGAGTCCTAATTTAACTTAACTAAAATTTATATGAAAATGTAAAATTACTAAAAATAGAAAGTCTGAATTTAATCATATTAGATACTTCTTGAAATAATTAGAAACAATTCTTAAAAAGACTGCATATAATTTAATTGTGTGATGATGTCTGGAATGAAACTCTAAAACCAATGAGGTACATCAAAATTAAAACTTACTAAAAATGATAAGATTTTACTAAAACTACGATTTTGAATGGGAATGAAGTGTTTTCTTGTAAAGTGGACCGATGCGACCCACATATGCCGGTTAGTTGACAATACCAAATCAAAAGTTATGGTCGATTTACAGTTTACACTTTGAACTATGGTTTCTCCATATTCAGAATGAAATTTTCAATCCGGATGCGCTCGGGGCCCAATTATGTCATGCCCTATGTGGGACTGGGCCTGAATCTGACAGACTACGGCCACTTCCATTCGAGCTTCTTTCAGTCTAGTTGTGCCAAGAATAAGTCTGTGACCCGCTCTACATCAAAGGCTGTCAACAAGTACCAGATCCTCAAGTACCAGAAAGCCTAACCCTATCATAATCAGTCCGGGTATGTTTGGAAAACCCATCCAACATTTGACATTTTTGGATAGGTTATAAATTGAGTCTACAGAGGTAGGGGTGCACATGATTCGGTTCGGTTCAGTCCGGTTCTGGGGGGAGACCGTAACCGAACTATTCCTAACGGTTCCAGGAAAATCGGAATTGGAACCGGACTGTTTGCACCCTAGATCTGAACCGTAAAAATCGGTTTGGTTCCAGTTCGGTTCTAAAGTTCTGAGATTTTTATAATTCAATTCGATTGTCTTTTATAAAAAAAAAAAAAAAAAATCTATCCCATGTCCATTCATGTTGTGATCCATTTGATGAATGGTTTAGATATTATATTGTCACGCCCTAAAATTTGAGTACCTGAGTAAGGCTACTCCATACCCAAATTCCAAGCACGTGAGCTACAATTTATATATTGTCATTAATGCACAAGTAAATACTCAATCCCACAAGGCTATGCGCATATAAAATAAAGGAGGAGAACTACAAAATTTCAAACTTAATTAAGCAACATTTTCCATACATCTATAAATAAAACAACTAATTAAATTAACTTAACTTATTACATTAACATTGAAATTTTAAACTAAACCTAATGCAACTAATAATAAAGTCCTGCCTGCTCGAAATATTCTAACTCGACACCTATATGGTTTAAATTTAACGGGAGTACAATGACTCAGTAGGATCGTCTCAAAAACAAATCTGAAGTTCTAAATTTCTTATGCGTTTAATTAAGTATGTAATATATTTGGAATAAATATAACAACAAGACTTATGCTAACATTAAGTAAAATGAATGTAAAAATGATATGCATGCGATACTACTTGATGATTCAACGTAATTAATTAAATAAACATTCAGAATTAATTACAAAAACGTACTCAGTATATGGCTACGTCGCATTAACGCCCACGCACCGGTACCTCGTGGTGAGGGATCTATTTATACGTTAGCTGGTCATACTACTGCTCCAGTTGTACTTCTGACGTATGTCCATACACACAATTGTACTCATACACCGTACACAAAGGAGACTCCGAAGGATCCAACGGGTTCTACGGTCTTTCACCCAAGGGACGCGATTGCCCTAATTGCTAGCTTTAGGATCTCTCACCTAAGGGACACAATTGCCCTACTTGCTGGCTTTAGGGTCTCTCACCCAAGGGACACGATTGCCCTACTTGCTGATACAAATATAATTTCTTTCTTTCTTTCTCATTTTTTTTTAAAAAATTCAATAAAAATAGAAGAACAGGAATGACATGAACAATTCTAAAATCAAGAATAAAATAATTTAATAAATCTAATTTCTACATTACTGTAACGCCCCGAATTTTCAGGGGTCGAGTAGGAACTCGGCTCCCGAATTTTCGGGTGCCACGTATGCCCTAATGGGCTCCAGAATCTAATGTATTTGGGTTTTTTATAAGCAATGATGGGTTTAACAAACCATAAGCATGAGAATATTATAATATGTAAATACAGGCTGCTAAACATATAGGATATTCAAAATACAACACCAAGAAAATCCAATCGGGAACTACACCCACCGAGATAAATATCCCACGATGACTAGTGCCCTGGCCCATGTCCCACAGCCATCCAACCATAAACTAGAAGAAACCACCGAAGTTTGTAAGTATGTCCGTTGCGCCTCGTCGTTCGCACTGACATCGTCCAACACGTCTTGCTCCAGGATTCCTGAATCTATACCGGAGTCTAGTTGGTGTTTTAGAACACCGTCCCAGAGTGGGAGTGAGTAGCTAACTTAGTGGTACCATTAGCAATAGGCATACGAATTATCATGCATATGATACATTTAATGAACAGCAAACAGCATAAAACCCTAAATACTGTTGTTAATGTAAATGCATAGTGTGATATGATGCATGCTCCTCACCAACCAGCGCTCCCTCAAGCAACGACATCTAACGTTCGCAATGAAACAACACTCCCTCAAAAGCGACCTCAACTGCATAATCGCCAACAACTATAATGTAATGTCGTGAAATATGTTAACTTGGTTGATTAGTTAAGTTTATTCGTACAGCAGGTTGGGGAAACCAGAATACCCTTAATGAGGTTATTGCCCTAATCCGATCGCGCGGCTCAGGAGCCGTGGTCCTGTGACCCTTGCAACCCTTAGGCCTATATTGGGGTCATCAATCCCAAAAAGAAGTATAAACACTGATGAAATTAGTTGGGACTTAAATGTCCTACTCGCGATCACTGTAGGGAGGCTGTCACCCCAACACAGGTCGACAGCATTGGCACAGTATCCCATACCACCATCCCCAGCTCACGAGTCTAAGTGCTCAATGGACACTACGGGAAGGCTCGTCACCCCAGCGTAGGCCGACAACAAGGGTATAGTGTCCCATACCACCATCCCCGGCTCATGAGACTTTGTGGGTTGTACATAACGATTAGAAGTGGGCGCAATGGTCTCAGGATACTTCGAGTTCATAAAGGCGTAATCAAACATGGTTAACGTATAATGATGGTCGACTTAAGAGTCAATATGCCCCGACGGGCTGAACCGTAACTAATCGGCATGAGAACACTATCTCGTGTAGTCTAACTATGGCCAACAACCTTCAGTTTAGCTATTCGGGCCAAATTTACTTATGGACAGGCCTAACAAAGGCCGCCCAAGAAATTCCAGGTAGTCAGGCGATACATAAGGGAATATGTTTCAATACACAACAAGTTGGATCATCATTGGATACAATTCATTGCAGGACATACATCATTTTAGTATAAACAGCACATGGACAACAACATATTAAATTCTGCCCAATTTTATATATTATACTTAACATATTCCAACCAATACAATCACATGGACGGTCATATAACAATATACCGTACTTAATCTTCCATGGACCAACATAAATCACATATTTCAGCCATATATTGAAAATCGAGGCAAGTAACTCAACTAGTCAGTCAATTTGCAACATCTCATGCCTTCACCCAAGCATAGTTAATCACGAAATTAGGGAATCAACCACTAATTAACAATTTACAACAATTCATGTCTTCATTTTAAGCAAAATTAACAACTAATCAGGAAATCAACAACCAACCAGCAACAATTTGGTGAAATTCAAACATTTGTATCCTACATGACATGCAAATCAACAAATCACATGTTTGGGGCATTGGGGTCAAATCCCTTTCCATAATTTCAGCAATTCCTAGTTATGCAATCCAAATGAAAATTCAATCACATGCACTAAGAGTTCACCAATCACATTCATTAAACCTACGCTAGGCGCGATAATCGGCCACTTAAAGGTAATGGGCCGCACATATTCTTGGTTGGAAGTTGCTGGGATTGTCCTAGCGACGCCGGGTCCGCAAGCTCGAGTTGTCGAGGCCCTGCATTGCATGGAGCATACAAACAATCACATGCATGTTGCTAATAAACAAGGAAATGAGGTTTAGGACCCTATCTTACCTTAGATGGGGCGGATCCGGCAATGGAGAGGTGAGGGTGCCGGAATTTCCAATTTCTAAGCACCAAGCTCACATGCACACCACAATAGCTCTCTCTCTCTCTCTCTCTCTCTCTCTCTCTCTCTCTCTCCCTCAGATTTTAGTTGTTGGAATCTCAGCAAATGAGAGAGGGTTGAACTTATATTAGTCCAGATTTATTTTTGTTGGCCCTGAGTTTCATGAAGTGCCTTCAATGGCCTTACGGGGCCCATTCTGGTTATTGGGCTACCTTGATGGCCCCCTAGCCCATCTAATTTATGGAATAGGTGCCCCATGGCCCAATGAAGGGCTGTGTAAAGTTTGACGGCAAACAGATGCGGGGTTTTGCCGGAATGGCCCGGTTTGCGATCAACAGTCACCAATCCTCGATCAACTGTCAGATTTTGTGGACAAGTGCAAAGAAATATCTTCAACCTATCTTGCAAATTTGGGTGGAATTCGACTAGTGAAATGTCATAATTTATTGTCTTAAGTGGCAGGGCCATTTGTCTTAACATTCAGATTTTAGGCCTGCGCTAGGGCAAGTTGCACTTTACAAGTGCTGACTTGACGGCGTGAATTGTCTATTTTTAGGTGTCATCTGAGTTTGTTGTCCGCGATGGACCACAAGACCAGTGGGATGAACATTGCTCTATAATTTCGGAACCAGTGGCCCACTAACGAGCGATTCAGAGCTTGTTTGGGTAATCAGGACATTTTTGAAATAAATTGGGTAGAGAGATTTCTTGGGCGTAGTGGTTGAGGCATTAATGAACTAAGTTTATGATATGGCCTATTTGAAATTAGTGAAAATGGTGATTCGGTCATAATTACTCTAAATCGTAGGTTTTAGGCTAAAAGAGTAACTGGATTGATTTGGTTTATTAATCAAGGTTTGACCCATAGCTGACTTTAGTATAGGTAGATCTCTAATTAAGTTACGGTAGTTTGATTAGTCGGTAGCAGGTCAGTTAGATTTGGGCCTTATGTGAATAAATCATGGGTCGAACTCGATGTTTAAGTGATCGGTTAGATTCATAGGTCTTTTATGGTCGATAAATCCTATTTGTACGGTTTTTATCGATACCAGCCGTGTATAAGCCCATATCGAGTGTCAAGGGTCAGTAAGTGATGACGTGGCTAGTTATAAAAAAGAAAATTTTAAGAATTTTTGGTAATTCAAAATAACGAAAATTCGGAGTGTTACAGTTACCATGCAGAATCTGTAAAAAGTGCATAAATTTAATGCTGATAAAAATTTAGTCCCTAAAATTGTAATAAAAAAATACTGTTTACTGTAACCTTAAGTAAATTTGAATTTTCTGAGGTACAAGCCGTGTTTCATAATAGTGTGGAAATTATGCCAAAGCCCTTGACTTTTTCTGAAAATTTTATTTGAGCTCTTAATTTATGATTTTCTTTTTATATTTTATATATTGATATAACTAATTAATTTTTAAAATTTTGAAATAATATTAAAATTCTAACTTAAATAATTATTTAACCATATATACTAAAGTTTATATTAATCATTAAACACCAAATTCTATAATTCTCAACAATTCTATAAATAATCTTAATCTTATTTAATTAATTTCAATAGATTTAGTTCTTAATATTTGAATTGAATTCGTATTCCAAGTGAGCATAATTACTATTAATTTTTATAAATAGTAACTACAAATATAATATAAACTTATAACTCAATTAAACATTTTAAGGTAATCTTTGATTTAGGTTAATAAATCAACTAATATAAAGTCCTATATGTATATTTGTATATGTTAGATTTATTGAATTAGTTATTCCAAAATGTTATCATACATCAAATTAAAATTTTAAAATCTTTAAGAGAATTTATGCTACGAATTTAATTTATATACATCAAATTTTCTTATAATTTGTATTTAAGTTAATTAATTTATAACATAAATTTTATTTTTATTTTTCTACAATTTTTTGGATTAATTTAAAGTTAGATATAAATGAATTTGAATTAATTAATAAATCTATGAATTTAAAGTGGGTTTTATATTATTGATGGTAAAACAATTTAATTCAAATAAGTCTATAAATTACAACAAATTGAAACTATAAATTCACGTGAACATTTTTTTTGTAATAATTTAAAATTAATAATTTTTAAGAATTTTATATTTTAAATTAATTATATATCAATTTTTATAACAAAAATTTAATAGACAGAAGCATCTAAAATTTTTATATATGAGTTAGAATTACACTAAGAATATAAAATAATTTATTTAAAAATTAAATGATTAACTAGCATATTATATGGATTTTAATTAATTAATTATAAATAAAATTACATGGAAATTCAAATTTAAAAATATAGAAATATAAAATTTCAGATTCATAAAAGATTACTTACCTTAAAATATAAAATTTTGATAATCCGGCCCTGCTCCAATTTCTCTCTCTCTCTCTTTCTCTCTCTCTCTCTCTCTCTCTCTCTCTCTCTCTGATTAGATTGTTTCTTTTGTTTCTTTTTTTTAAGTAGGTGAGTAACGAAATGGAAGAGTAGGGAATGTGGACAGTTTCGTTTAGTGGAAGGATTCGGTGCCTATTACTGTAAGACCCGTATCCTAGACCGTACCGTTTCATAGGCTTTCGCCGTCCTCCCGGTCGAATTTCGGCAACCCTCGACCTATATCTAACGTTTGCACGCGATCTTAAGCCAAGTCTTGCATACCGAAGTCGGCTCAACTCGAAACTTGTACCCTAGCGACCGCGCTGTCGCCGCAGTTCTAACACCACGACTCACGCACCAGTCCGATACCCGAGCCAAGAGATGTGGGCCAGGGTTCAGTTCAAGGAAAATGCTGCGCGTTGCTAATCTCAAGAGAATTCATCACATCAATTCCATCAATCAAGTATACATTACAGCCTATCACTCACCCATCCCCAAAGTCAACTCTCCCCATCACCCATCACTCACTCACCATTCCTCTCTCCCATCACCTCTCTCTCTCTCTCTCTCTCTCTCTCTCTCTCTCTCTCTCTCTCTCTCATTCTCCCAAGCAACCCAAGCACCCAACATTCATGGCTTCCATGGAGAAGCTAGTGTGGCCCACCTTCCTATCTCCCATCCCCACCCTCCAAAACCTATCTCGACCGTTGAATCGCATCCCTTAGAGCTCGGGAGATAAAGGAGGCTAGAAGATTTGCAACGGTGGGTGATTTTGTTTGGTTTTGATGATTTGAGGGCCCACCTATGGTGGGACCCATCTTGATGTATGATTGGTATCAAAGAGGGGCCCATAGTGGCGGGGTCCCTCCGTTACTCCAATTTTTCTCTCTCTATCTCTCTTTTTCTTTCTCTTTTTTTAGAGATGATGTGGCCCACCTGATCAGTTAACCCATGCCATCCAACCGTCCATCTGGACGTGCTGTGTAAGGCCGACCTTGATGTATGGGTTTTATCAACACCGTCCATTTGACGGTGGACCCATCCATGTGGGTCGCACCTTGATGCCATGCATGGGACGTGGGGTCCACCTTGATGTTTATATGTTATCCACCCCGTCCATACATGGGACGTGGGGTCCACCTTGATGATGTGCTGCTCAGCGCGTGGACCATCACACTGTATTTGTCTTATCCCCGCCGTCCATCTGTTTGGACAGTAGTGGGTGAATCCACCATGATTTACGTATTTTATCCCCTCTGCCCATCTGTTTTCTGGGTGTGCACGTGTGAGGGTGGGGCCCACCTTGTGATATGTATTATGTATCCTACCATCCACATGGGCAGTGGGTCCCTGCAACAGCGGCTGCTGGATGGGTGCCAGCAAGCTCTATCAGCCACATCACGAGGTATGTTGTACTGACGCAGCAGCAGCTGCTGTATTGACGCAGCAAGCTGGGTGGGGCCTACCAAATGATGTATGTGTCCGTCCATCAGGACGGTGGCTGGTGGAACCCTCCTTGATGTATATAAATCTAAAGCATCCAATCCATGGACGGTAGTACCACCTGATACATGTGCTGTATCCTAACCGTCCATTCATCTGGACGTGGTTGGCTGGTGCAAACCAGCTATTTAGCTGCAGTGACGTCACCAGCTTTGTAGACCCCATGAAATGTTGGGTTTTACCCACCCCGTCCATTCAGACGGTGGGTCTCACGCTGCACGCAGCAGCTGCTGGATGCAGCAGGTTCTATGCGTCCGATCATAAGGTATGTGGTATACCTGAACCGTCCTTCTTTGGGCCTCCATCACGAGGTATGTATTATATCCTAACCATTCATCTGTGTGGGACCCACACGTGATGCTTATCCACACCGTCCAGTGGTCTGGACGGTGGGGACCACCTAGATTATGTGTTTTACATCCAGGCCGTCTAGGGCCTGGACACTGGTTGTCCTGAATAAAAATAAAATAAAATAAATAATAATTATATATATATATATATATATATATATATAATGCTATGGTGGGCCCCACGTGGGACCCACCTGATGGTAGTAGATTGACTGGTGCATTTCAACACCAGCCATATAGCTGCTGGAGACATCAGCCATTTCTGTGGAGCCCACCTTGATTGTGTGTCTTATCTATGCCGTCCAATGGAGCCCGCCACGATGTATTTACTTCATCCACACCGTCCAAATTGTGTTGGACGGTGCTGGACAATGTTTGGATAGTGCTGATCATCGATGGAATGATAGTGTACAGTGATACACATGTTACATCTTCAACTATTGAAATGATTTTAGATGTAATCCAAGCCCACTTGAGGCCCATTGGTCCAGCCCATCCATGAGGCCCATCATGATGTATATTTGAGGCCCATGTGCAGGGCCCACCTGTGATGTATATAAGCCCATGTGTAGGGCCCACCTATTGTGTATTTGAAGCCCATGGGTTGTGGCCCATTGTGATGTATTCGAGGCCTATGGGCAAGGCCTAATGTGATATGTTTATAGCCCATATGATGAGGCCCATTAAGATGTATTTCCGGCCCATAGTGATGTGTATTAGGCCCATGTATTGCGACCCATTTGATGTATATGAGGCCCGTTGGTGCGGCCCATTGATACGGCCCATGGTGATTGTATGAGGTCATGGGCCCACGATACGTTTGGCTCTATGTGGACCACTCCTTGGGAGCAATGTTGGTTAAATGTCCACATTAATGGGCAATGATAGTTTAATGTCCACATTGTGACCTTCCCTTAGGCCTTATTCAGGCGATTCTGATTATTAAGGCCAATTATTAAGGTCGATTCTGATTATCGAAGCCGATTCTGATTGTTGAGGCCGATTGTTGAGGCCGATTCTGATTCTAATTGTCGAGGCCGATTCTTGTTATGATTGTTGAGGCCGATTGTTAAGGCGATTCCGATTTCGATTGTTGAGGCCGATTTCGATTGTCGAGGCCGATTCCGATTGTTAAGGCCGATTCCGATTGTCGAGGCGATTGTTGAGGCCGATTGTTGAGGTCGACTTCGATTGTCGATACCGATTTCGATTATTGAGGCCGATTCCGGTTCCGATTGTTGAGGCCGATTGTTGAGGCCGATTCCGATTCCTATTGTCGAGGCTGATTCCGATTCCGATTATCAAGGTCAATTATCGAGGCTGATTCCGATTGTTGAGGCCGGATATCGAGGCCAATTATCGAGGCCCAATGTGATGTATATACGGCCCGTATTTGAGGCCCATTGTGATGTGCATTCGGCACGTGTTTGAGGCCCAATGTGATTTATATGCGGCCCGTATTTGAGGCCCATTGTGATGTGTATTCAACCCGTATTTAAGGCCTAATGTGATGTATATGAGGCTTATGTGATGAGGACCATTGTGATGCATTTGAGGGCTAGGCGATGGAGCCCATATGATGTATATGAGGCCTATGTGATGAGGCCCATTGTGATGCATTTGAGGGTCAGGCGATGGAGCCCATTGTGATGTATGTTAGGCCCATGTAAAAGGTCCATCGTGATGTGTATTAAGCTCTTGAGTGAGGCCCATAGTGTTGTATATTTAACCCTTGTGTGAGGCCATGGGTCCACTATATGTTAGGCTCTATGTGGGCCAGTTCTTAGGGGCAATGTTAGTTAAATGTCCACATTGTCGAGGTCGATTGTCGATGCCGGTTATTGATACCGATTATGAGTATGTGACAGCATAGCATCATGATACATGTTCATACACATCATTTGCATGTTTGTTATGAGATGTGGTTGACCATTGCATATGTTATTGGACAGATGGTTCATGGGACTCCCTGATAGGCGGAGCTATTCCACATGAACTCATGTTATGAGCAGGATTGATGCATGGTTGGACTACATGACTCATGCATCTTGCATTGTGTGATTGTGATTACTATACGCCCTAGCGACATCAGGGTCATGATCTCCACAGGCATGTCGTGGATGGCCAGATGGACACCGAAAATATTTGGTTCGAGCATCTAGGCACTTTGGATGTCCATGGGTGAAAGTCCCTAAACCTCCGATGCCAGGAGACGCCCTAATGTCTAGATCGAGTGGATACATGAGCACCCGAGTACCGAATACCAGTAGGCCACGTCGCTCACTGTGTCGTGGTGGGTTGGGAGGGGGTGTGGCCTTATCCGCCCAAGTGAGGGGGGCTATAAGCTAGGTTGATTTTGACCAACTCCCAAATGGGTCCGCCATCGACGAGCCGGGTAGGCATTAGTATACTACTGGCAAGCGAGTAGTGAGGTCTTTTCCACTCACTGGGCTACGCGGCCGGATGGGGCGGTAGCCAGCTTTGAGTGTACTAGACCCCGGTAATGATCTCAAAGATGTACAGTACTGATTTGTGGAGCAGGAGTTGCATACTCAGCATTATATTCATTCAGTCATTCACTATCCACTTGGGCTAGTGGTGCGCAACTAATCATTATGTGTACGTTCGCAATGGTCAGGATTTCGATTGGGGCGCGCGACTAACTTGAGATTAGGAGCTTACCTATAAGACCCATATCCTAGCCCATACTATTCCGTAGGCTTCCGCGGTCCTCCTGGTAGAATTTCGGTGACCTGCAACGCGTAGATAGCAGTTGCGCGTGATCTTGAGTCATGTCCCGTATATCAGAGTCGACTCAACTTGAGACTTGTACCATTGCGACCGCACCATCGCCGCGGTTCCAACGCCGCGTCTTATGCACCGATCCGATACCCTGGCAGGAAGATGCGGGCCGGCGTTTATTTCGAAGAAACGATGCACATTTACAATCCCAAGAGAATCTTTACAACATGTCAAATCAATCCCATCAATCACCTCATGTCAAGTACAAAGCAACCCATACTTTCTTTCTCCACAAGTCAAGCAAACTCAAGTCAACCAATCCAACACCTCACCCATCACTCACATCCATCACCCATCTCCCATTACTTCTCTTTCAACCACCCATTCTCTCTCTCTCTTTCTCAACACAAATTCCAAGCAACAAAAATCTCAAGTAAAAGAGTGGACGTCCATGGTTTTCTAAGAGAGAGAAAGTGCATGTGTATAGCCCACTTTCTCATCCCAAATCCATCATCCTAGCCATTCAACTCTCATCTTCCACCATCAAAGTGAAGCACAAGGAGACCGACGTTCCAATGAACCGAGAAGATCGAACGGTGGGTGCTCATTAGGCTAGATTTTTCATGTTTTGATGATGGGTCAAGTGAGGCCTACCGATTGATGGTATGGATCTCACTTGGGACCCTAAATGTGGCCGATGGCCCATCTTGATTTTATTATCATTCCATGATGGGGCCATTCTCCATGGACCCCATCATGATGTTTACTTTCTAGTCTAAAAGGTGGTCATCTAGACCTTACATCTTGGTGGAGAAGGGAGCTCCATCGTTGATCTTTGATTTGGTGGGCCCACATGCAATGGGACCCACTTGGTGTATGATTGGATGCTTAAAATGGAGGGCCCATAGTGCCGGGGTCCCTCCATCACACGTGTCCCTCTATCTTTCTCTCTCTCTCCCTCTCTTTTTATTTATTTATTTTTTATGTGTGATGAGGTGGCCATGTGGCCCACTTGGATGGACCCCACCATGAAGCATGTATTGGATCTAATCCATTTGTAGGTGGGGCCCACTTTATATTTATGTTGTGTCCACAACATCCGTGCATTTGGTGGCCCACTTGAGCAAGGCCCACCTTAAATGCATGTTATATGGCCAAGCCGTCCAGCGTCCAGAGACGCTGGACGTGGAATGAAAATCCAAATATATTGGCTTGGTTCAAGCCTTGGAATGGGTCGCTCATGTAGGCCCCATCTCGATGTATAAGTTTAATCCACGTCGTCCATTCCATTCCCAATATCATTTTAGGCGTTGAGCCGAAAAATGAAGTCAATCCGACTATCTGATGGGGCATAGCTTAGAAAACAGTGAGTTTCACAGTTAAAAGGCACTCTGATCTTTCTACACCCCCAAAACATATTGAATATTAGGCTTGTTTGGTCGATCTTGAGCCATGGAATCCAACGGTTAGGTCGGATTCTCCGGATGTGGGCTCCACATATGAAAAATCGTGGAATTACTATTTTCTTTAAAAAATAAAAATAAGAGAGAGAGAGAGAGCAGCAGCAGGCGCTGCTGTTGCTGGCTTATCAGGGCGTTAGGACGGTCCCTGGCCGACCGTGGTCACCAAACGTGGGCCCCACCATGATGTATGTGGAGCATCTACACCGTGCATTTTGTCAGGGCCCCTTATGGCAGTAAGCCCTCCAAAAATCAGCCCTATCTGAGGATCAGGTGGCCCACATCATAGGAAACGGTGAGATTGAATGGCTACCTTTGAAACCCTTTTCTGGGCCACAGAAGTTTTGGATCAAGATGAAATTTGTTTTTCCCTTTCAGCCAGGTACGTGTGACCTTATCAATGGATTGGATGGCATATAGGCATGATGGTGGGCCCCACGTGGGACCCACATTGATGTATGTGTTTTATTCACACCGTCCCCAGTACGGGACAGTGGAACCCACCTGGTGTATGTGTTCTCTCCACACCATCCACGGCAGTGGACGGTGAACCCCACCATGATTATGTGTTTTATCCACACCATCCACACCTGGACGGTAGGACCCTCCCCCTCGTGTGGGACAGTGTGTGTGTGCAGTGTGTGTGTGTGTGTATATATATAATATATTAGATATAATATTGTATTATATTATATATAATATTGTATTTATTATATATAGATTATATATTATATTATATATAATATACATGATGGTGGGCCTTCATGTGGACCCCCACCATGATGCATGTGTTGCATCCAATCTGTCCAACCATTTTGGCAAGCTTGTATTACAAGCTTAAGACTAAAAAAATAAGATAGATCTATAGTTCAAGTGGACCCCACCTTAGTATACATATGGGGCCCATCTTGATTTATTTATGGCCATCCATTGAGGCCCACCTTGGTATATGTATGAGGGCCATTTTGATTTATTTGTGGCCGTCCATTGAGGCCCACCTTGGTATATATATAAGGCCCAAGTGATTAGGTCCATCTTGTCATATTTATGGCCCGTTGTTGAGGCCCACCTTGAGGTGTATGAGGCCGTTGTTGAGGCCCACCTTGATGTACTTTATGGCCCATCCGTCAGGTCCACTTTGATTTATTTTGTGGCCTAATCGAGAGGCCCACTTTGGTATACATGTGACTCATCAGAATGTATCTTTGACCCATGAGCAGGGCCCACCTGTTACGTGTTTTGAGGCCTAGGTGCAAGACCCACCTGTTATGTATTTGAGGCCCGTGTATTAAGGCCCATTGTGATGTATTAGGGCTCATAGGTTGATGCCCATTGTCATGTGTTAGGGCCCATGGGTTGAGGCCCATTAGGATGTATTTAGGGCCCATTGTGATGTATTAGGGCCCATGGGTTGGGGCCCAATTGATGTATCGAAGGCCCATAGGTCGAGGCCCAATGGGATGTATACAAGGTCTATTGCATTGTGTGATTCCACCATGGGTTATGTAATGACATTTATGGCGGGCCATGCCTTGGGAGCAATGTTGGTTTAACGTCCACATTGTAAGATGAATGTTGGTTAAATGTCCGCATTATCACTCTCCTTAGGGCCCATTAATAGGCCCATACTGATTACGTGTAGGCCATCTAGGCCCATCTTCGGTGTAAGGATAGTTCATTACTTTATAACATGCTTAGTACACTTCCATGATTCATGCGCATACGCATCATATGTATGCTTAATATGAGGGATGTTAGATCATAGCATAAGCCGTTGGGCTGAGACATTTACGGAACTCCTTATGAGACGGAGTGCCTCACATGAGCGCTTGGTATGCGCGAGATTGCTACATGACTGACGGTGTGACTCATGCATTTCGCATTGTGTCGTGATTCACTGCACGCCCTAGTGACATCGGGGTCGTGGCCTCCATAGGCACATCGTGGATGGTCGTAGGGGACACCGTAAATATTTGGTTCTAGCATTATGGGCACTTAGAATGTCCTTGGGTGAAAATTTCAGAACCTCCGAGGCCATGAGTAGCCCCAACGTCTAGACCGAGTGGAACATGAGCGCCCGAGTACCGAATACCAGTAGGCCGCGTCTCCCACTGTGTCGTGGTCGGTTGGGAGGGGGTGTGGCCTTATCCGCCCGAGTGAGGGGGCTATAAGCTAGGCTGAGTATGACCAACTCGTAAATGGGTCCGCTATCGACGAGCCGGTAAGGTATTGGCAGACTACCGGTTAGGGGGATAGTGAGGTCTATTCAGCTCGCTGGGCTGTGCAGCTAGGGAGGAGGCAGTCGGTGTCGAGTGTAATAGACCCCGGTGATTTCTCCAAAGAGCAACCGTACTGATATGTGGACTTATTGAGCAGGAATTGCATATCCATTCATTCATTCATTCACTATCCACTCGGGCTGGTGGTGCGTAACTATTTGTTACGTGTACCATTGCATGGCCAGGATTTCGGTTGGGCGCGCGACTAACCTGAGATCAGGAGTTTACCACATTGTGTCTGACTATCCAAATTTAGGTATGGGACTGGTTTGGATAGAAGTCCCTTGTGGTGGACCCCATAGCCTGCGATACTATGTACTATCATCCTGACTTCACATTCCAGCATGGCCATTTCATTCGCACCGCATATTACATTGCAATCTCAGTACTTAGCATTTTTGGGTTACTATGTTTTTGCATGAGGTTGATGGTGTTCGTGGCTCGTCAGGATTTGCATATTGCATTACATCCTCAGCATCTGTTATTGTCTTATTATGTTTTGCATCGCATAGCCTTGGTACGACTGATAGCACTCATGGACTTACCAATATATTTTTGCTTACTCTGATATCGTACGATACATGATCTTGTCAGTATTTTCACTTATTCTGATGATGTATGATTTATGGGTTTTATGGTATACTTGACACTTATCTTGGGCACACACTTTCATCACCCTCTAAGCTTTTGTAAGCTTATGCATGATAGATACGTGCAGGTGACGTTAGGTTGCAGCAGGGTTAAGCTTGGAGTGTGCAGCGGTCCTCTGGAGCTTTGATTTCGATATATATATATATATATATATATATATATATATATATATATATATATATATATATATATATATACCTTTCAGCATTGTATCCAAATATTTATATTAGTGGATATGTGATGATGATGTTGCCTTTGTGATTTGGGTAAACTTGTGGTTATGCTTCTTACAAAAAAAAGTACGTTGGAAAATCCTCCTTGTAGGATCCCAGGATAGGAATCTGGCATATGAGTGCTGGAATCCGAGAATGGGGCACTACGGAGGCTGTGGGTGCCGGATTGGGCGATCGAAAATTTTGTGAGCCCAGTTTCCGAGTTTGGGGCGTGAAATTACCACATTGAGTTTATCTATCCAAATTTAGGTATGGGACTGGTTTGGATAGAAGTCCTTTGTGATGGGCCTCATAGCCTACGATACCACGTACTTCCATCCCGAATTCACACTGAAGCTTGTTCATTTCATTCGCATCACATATTGCATATTGCATTACATCCTCGCCATATAACATTCTGGGTTGCTATGTTTCTGCATTTATATGACCTAAATGAGGTTGATGGTATTCGTAGCTCCTCCGAATTGCATATTGTATTGCATCCTCGATATCTGATATCTGGTTCATTATGTTTCCACATTACATAGCTGATTTACATTACTTTCTCAGTATATGACATTGGCTGCTATGCCTTTTCATCGCATATCCTAGATAAGGTTGATGATATCTTTACGGACTTGTCAGTATTTCTGCTTACTCTGATATCATATGATTCATGATCTTACCAGTATTTCTGATATTATATGATTATGACATTATATTGAATACTTGACACTTACCTTATGCACACACTTACACCACCCTCTAAGCTTTCTATAAGCTTATGCACGATAGATGCGTGCAGGTAATGTTAGGTTGCAGTAGCGTGGAGCTTGGAGCATGTAACTAACTTCTGGAGCTTGGATTTTGACATATGTATTTCCCTTTTAGCATTGTATTCAAATGTTTATATTAGTGGATATGTGATGATGATGTTGCATTTGTGATTTGGGTAAACTTGTAGTTATGCTTCTTACGAGATAAATGTACGTTGAAAAATTCTCCTTGTAGGATCCTAGGATCGGAACCTGGTATATGGGCGCTGAGAGCTGAGAATGGGGTACTACGGAGGCTGTTGGCACCGAATTCGGCGATCAGGATTCCTGTGAATCTGATTTTCGGGTTTGGGGTGTAACAATTATTGTACAAAAAAGAACGAAAAATGGAGAAAGTTAAGAAGTAGGTTGGTTCCAGTGGTGACGTGCAGAAGTAAATAATTTCTTTTTTCTTTTTTTTAGATGTGGTAGGTCCCACTAATAATGTTATAAATCCACTCCGTCCATCATCTTGGCCTGGCCTTTAGAGGACATGAGGCCAAAAATGAGGCTGATCCAAAACTCAGGTGGGCCACACGTAAGCAGACAGTGGGTTTGGTTCCCACAAAAAAATAGGTTGTTACATTCTACCCCCCTTAACAAAAATTTAATCCCCAAAATTTAATGTACCGATCATATGAAGAGATGAGGGTACTTTCGGATTTGATCCTCTCGCTCCCACGAAGCTTCGTCCTCGCCATGATGCCCCCGCTAAACCTTCACGAGTGGTATTGTTTTTGTTCGAAGTACTTGCTCCTTATCGAGGATGCGAATCAGTTGCTCTATGTATAAGACGTCCTCCCGAATTTTTGAAGGCTCCCAGTCAATAATATGTGATGCGTCTCTCTCGTACTTTCAAAGCATAGATACATGAAATATGTTGTGGACGCCAAAAAGTTGAGAGGTAAGGCTAGTCTATAGGCTATGAGGCCTACTCTATGCAAGATCTCGAATTGTCCGATGTAGTATGGTGTCAATTTTCCTTTCTTCCTGAATCGCATAACTCCTTTCATCGGGGATACCTTCAGGAACACATGATGTCCTATGGCGAACTCCAAGTTCCTTCGACGATTGTCGGCGTAGCTCTTCTGGCGACTCTAAGCGGTACGTAGACGTTCTTTGATAACAGCAATCTTCTCAGATGTCTCTTGCTCTAGTTCCAGTCCCAACAATGTTCTTTCACCCACTTCGGTCCAACAACTTGGTGATCTACATGGTCTTCTGTATAAAGCTTCGAATGGCGCCATGTCAATACCGGACTGGAAACTATTGCTATAGGCGAATTCTACTAAATAGAGGTGGTCGTCCTAATTTTCCTTGAAGTCAAGAATGCAGCTGCGAAGCATGTCTTCTAAGATTTGATTTACCCGCTGTTTGTCCATCGGTCTGCGGATGAAAAGTCATGCTGTAGTCTAGCGTCGTTCCCAAGGCCTTCTGAAAACTTACAAAAGCGTGATGTAAACCTGGGTTCTCAATCGGATACAATGGACACAGGAATGCCATGAAGCCTAACGATTTCCTTGATATACCGCTTGCTTAACTCGTCTAGGGATGAAGAAATACGTATAGGAAGGAAATGTGTTCAATTTGTTAGCCTATCAACTATCACCCATATCACATCATCATGATGACGGCTTATTTTCGGTAGTCCGACAATAAAATCTATCAATATATGCTCCCACTTCTACTCTGTGACCCGTAGTGGTTGTACCGACGGCTTCTGATGCTCCACTTTAACCTGCTGACAGGTAAGACACCTTGCAACGTAGTTGACTATCTCCCTCTTCATATTACTCCACCAATATTGACGTCGTACATCACAGTACATCTTAGTTCCTCCTAGGTGGATGGTGAATTTTGTATAGTGCACCTCATCTAAGACTTCTTGTCTCAATTCAGATATGTTTGGAACACATAACTTCCCTCGCAATCTAATCCCACCATCAGAGCCTACTCGCCACTCCGAGTTGTCCTTTCCTGCTTCTTCTGTTATTTTCTTTTGTAATCATGCATCATTCTTCTGCGCTTTTATTATTCGTCGCACCTAGAAAAGAAAATCTTGAATAACTACATCTTAATATAAGAATTAAAGGGCTAATCTAAATGGATAATTAAGATATTACTTACCAGAGTGGGCTGCACCACTAAATTACCGATATAAGCTTAAGGTTCATCGATATGAAGTCTGACATCAAATTTTTTAACTATATAAAGCATCTCCCATTCTTTAATCATTAAACTTGCCACCAGCTTACGTGTCTTACTGCTTAACGTGTTGGCTACAACGTTCACCTTGCCTGGATGATAATAGATGTCGAAACGATAATCCTTCATGAATTCCATCCATCTCCTATGCCGCATATTTTGAGTCATTTTGATTAAAAGATACTTTAAACTCTTGTGATCCAAGTACAGTTCAAACTGCTCACCATAAAGATAATGCCTCCAAATTTTTAAGGCAAACACTACAGCTGCAAGCTCTAAGTCGTGAGTGGGATAATTTTGCTCATGAGGTTTCAACTGCCTTGATGCGAATGTTATTACTTTACCACTTTGCATCAGCACGCATCCCAACCCTTGATAAGATGCATCAGTATATACCACAAATCTTTCCCCTTTGGTTGGTAAAGAAAGTACTGGGGCTTCCATTAATCGCTACTTCAATTCAGAGAAAGCCTGCTTGCAATTTTTATTCTATTTAAAAGAAATGCCCTTCTTAGTCAAGTCAGTCAATGGCCTTGCTATCTTAGAGAATCCATCATGAACCTTCTATAATAACTAGCTAATCTGAGAAAACTGTGCACTTCTGTCACATTGGTGGGTTGCTCCCAATTTAACACTGCTTCGACTTTCGATGGATCTACCGACACTCTTTTTTTTGATACCACGTGTCCCAAAAACTTCATTCTTCCAAAAGTCACATTTTGAAGCTTTGGTATACAATTGATTTTCATTTAGAGTCTGAAGAGCTATTCAAAGGTGTTAAGCATAATCCTCTTACGTCTTAAAGTAAATTAAAATATCATCTATGAACACTATCATGAATCGATCCAAATACGGTTTAAAGCCCTGTAAATGAGGTCCATGAATATTGCTGGAACATTCGTTAGTCCGAAGTGCATCACTAGAAATTTATAATGCCCATATCGAGTCCTAAAGGTAGTCTTGGGTACATCTTCATCTCTAATCTTCAACTGATGATATCCAGACCGTACGTCTATCTTTGAAAAGTATTTACTTCCCTTCAACTGATCGAATAAATCATTTATCATCGACAGCGGGTATTTGTTCTTGACAGTCGCCTTATTAAGTTGACGGTAATCGATACATAGCCTCAAAGACCCATCATTCTTTCTTACAAATAATACTGGTGTACCCCACAACGACGTACTAGCCTTAATGAAGCCTTCGTCTTAGAGCTGCTGAAGTTGCTCCCTTAATTCTCTCAATTCAACAGATGTCATACGGTATGGTGCTCTAAAGATTGGTGCAGTCCCAGGTACCAAATCGATTGTGAAATCAATATCTCTCTTTAGAGGTAATCTAGGAATATCTTAAAATACTTCTGAAAATTCATTAACAATCGGAATTTGTTCTACTCCTTGGGGTTCAACTTCCGAGATGGTTGACAAACTAACCGGTACTCCCTTCGCATCCCATGGAATTATAACGGTGCTCACTCATGGATATTCAATATGACTATCTTTCTAAAATAATAGATTTTGGCCCGATAGAAAGATAACCAATCCATCCCCAATATAATATCGTATTCTCGCATCGGCATAACTATAAAATTAGCTGGTAAATTTACGTTATCGATCATGATCGGACAGGATTTACAAATTTGACTTAGGTCTACTGAATTATTAAGGGGGTTTGCTACTGTTAACTTGTTATCTAATGGAGTAAGTGATAACCCAAGCAAGCATAAGAGACAGTAAGAAATAAATGAATGCGATGCTCCAGAGTCAAATAACGCTCTAGATAAAGATGAATAAATGACGAGGTACCTTTGACTATATCACTGGTGGCCTCGATGTCAGGCTGAATAATGTCATCTGTTGGCAGTGCTGGATCCTCATATAAGGGTGTGGCATCATCATAAGTCTGGGTCACTTCATCCTCAAGCTGTGCTGGAACATCATAACTCTAAATTGGGCCCTCATTTTATTGCGTCAAGTTCTCGTACGCCTACACTGTGTCATCTCCTGACTGTACTAGGGCGTAGACTCGGTCTTGAGCTTGTGGTCATGGCGCCTGACCTCCCTGCCTCGACTGCTAGTATTGTTGAGGTCTAACCTATGGCTGTGGCTGCTGAGGTGGTCTCTGATATACCGACGAAGGTCCTTACTGTGGTGGCGTCGAGTACGACTGTAGCTACCTCTGTGGATATGGCTAAGGTGGTCTCGAGGAAGGCTATGATGCGGAAGAATGTAGTGGAGGTCGCTGGGACATAAGCGGTAGCGCATGTTGCTGGGGAGGCCTGAAAGACTGATATCATGGTCCTGACATTTGTGGATATTGAGTACGCTGTGGTCTAGAACAGAAACAAGAAGTGTGGCCCTCAAGTCCACAATTATAGAAAAATTCTGAAAATCGTGGTGCAAGAAGTGTTGTCATCGGTCTGGCCATCGATGTCGGTGTTGTTCTCTGCCTCTTAGCTGCATCTTGTTGGACTGAAGATATATGTGTAGTAGTTCTAGCACCACTCTTTATGTCCTTCTTCTGATCACGATTCTTCTAATATTTGTTAATGTCTTTCTCCACTGCTAAGGCACACTCCAACACTTCAGCATGTCATCTGTACAAAAGGGGCTAATCAACTATGAATGGAGGCTCTCAAATCTTCCTCAAATTTTTGTGTCTTACAGGTTTCATCGTACACCAGAAAAGTTACAAATTGCAATAGCTCTATGAACTTAGCATCATACTGGCGTACTATCATGTCACCCTTCTCTAATTTCATAAATTCTCTCGCCTTTTGATTTTTCATATATAAAGAAAATATTTATCGTCAAACTTCTCACAAAACTGGGCCCAGGTCCAGGCTTCAACTCTCGAGTTCATCCTAATGACTGAGTCCCACTAATGGTATGCCTCTCCTTCTAGCATATAAATAGTTAATTATGCTTTTTGGTAATCATTGCACCTCATAACCATGAAAATCTTATCAATCTATTTCTTCCACACTTCGGCCTCAGTTAAGTCAGGCCCACCCTTAATTACAGGCATCCTCTGTCTTTTGAACCTTTCCAATAAAGTTTCTATCTCTTCGTTAGCTACATGAACGGTTTGGGTTTGACCTTACGCTTGAGTTTGTCTTATCTGATAGCCCACAAGAGCTGTAAGATCTCCTATGGCTCTAATAATTCTACCCATAAGTGTCCCATTTTCAGTGATATCGGAACCAGGAGCTCCTGATGAGGCTCTGACATTAGTGTTGTGATCCGCCATAATTTATGATTGATTAAACATGTAAGCTTTAGTGTGTGACAACTAAGGTAGATTGTAGTAATTAAATTGAATTATAAGTATCATTAAGGGAGTACATATTATTTAAGGTCTCTAGGAGCATGGAAAATTTATTGGATTGCAAGAAAGATTAAATAGTCTAAAGGATTATACATGAAGGTTAAGAGATTTCAAGTAGTGACATGTATTAAGGTTGTAGTGCAGAAAATTCAGATTCTTAGGATATTATTCTTGCTAATTTTTCTGGTACTTACAGGTGTCAGATTGATCTAAAAAATTTTATGGGGATAAATCTATGAGTCTACTATAATTCTCTAAAATTTCAGCCTAATACAAAGTTTACAGAAAATTCAAAATTTCGGATAATTAGGTCTGTCCAGAAACAAATGATTTCTAACTAGTATATACATAACTTAATATTTAATATTGGTATAGGATAAACCTAGGTTTATATTTTTGAATTATTTTTAACTAAAACTACACTTGTCAATCTATGATTAGGATTTTGAATCGACTTATACAGAGTTGTAATTAATTAGTTATGATTTTTATAAGTTAAGTATTTTCTCATTACTATTGCTATCCAATTTACTGTAGTATGCTAAAAATTCTTAAAAATTTCTTAGGGTCCAGATTTGGGTTGTTAGTTCAATGTCAAGCCTAAATAAGATTATATTTGATGTCAACATAAATGTAAATAATCCCTAAGTTTATATTTCTATTTTTTTCTATCATAAAAGCAAAGAGATTGGTGTTTGGGACAATAATAATTTGAAAGACAACTATAGGTCTACAATTTTTAATCTTAAACTTGGCTTTGATACCAAACTGTCACGCCCTAAAATTTGAGTACCCGAGTAGGGCTAATTGTAACACCTGGCCTAAATTAGAACAGTGTCCTGATGCGCCCATGTGCGAATTGACGTATGACCGTATGATTTGATCACACGTGTGGATTTATTATCGATAAATTAATCTGGATTAGGCCATTAATGCGATTGAATCCAATTATGTCCGAGCCGAACACGGGCCGTAGAGTCGATCAGCCAAATTGTACTTGGCGACTGCCTGTATGGGTCGTGCATCGCCCAAGGTAGGATGGAAATATTCGAAACTCTAGGAGGCCATGGGCCTCACTAGGCTTGTGGTCCATCACAGACAATTGACTCGGACGACACCCAAAAATGGACAATTCGCACTATCCTTTCGGTACTTGTAAAATGCAAGTAGCCCTAACTCTGGGATAGAAATTTGGAATTTTAAATCAAATGGCCCCGCTACTTAAATCAATGAATCAGGGCATTTCAACCATCAGATCTCTTCTAAATTTCCATTGAAGGCTAGAGATATTTCTCTGCACTCACCCAAAGAAGTTGACCCTTGATCGAGGATTGGTGACCAATAATCACAAATCGGACCATTGCGACAAAACCCCGCATCCGTTTGCTGTCAAACTTTACCCAGCCTTTCAACGGAGCATGGGGTACCTGTTCCACAAATTAGATGGGTCAAGGGGCCATCAGGACGGCCCCAACAGCCAGAAATGGGGCCCACAAGGCCATTGGAAGCAATTAATGGAACCCAGAGCCAAATGATTTAATTCCAGGGTATAAAACACTTAAACCTCTCTCACTCCCACAAAAATCCAACTGCTGAGAGGGGGAGAGAGGAGTGGGAAGAGAGAGAGAAAGGAAAGAGAGAGGGAGAGAGAGTAGTATGTGGGTGCATGTTGTGCTTGGGAACTGGAATTCCCTGCACAATCATCTCCACATTGTCGGGAACTTCGACTTGATCGTCGTAGGAACGGGCTACAATTAGTCCAAGGTAAAAATATGAACTCCCACCCATCTCTCCCTAGTTATAAACTATATGCATGCACCCTATAGCAGAATTCGTATGACACAGGGTTCCGAAACGTCAAGTTTACGGACCCATTGGCGCTAGAGTGACTCCAAGGACCCCCAATCGACTATAGGTGCGGACCATTACCTCTAGGTGGCGATTATTGTGCTCAGTGTAAATCGTAGTGATTTTGGGTGATAAATGTGTATGCATGTTACTGAATTTCATGTGTTGCTTGATTTAGGATATGTATGTAGAAATTTCCTTAATTTGGTAGAGGGATTTAAGTCCTGAGAATTTCCTAATGTGTGAATTGTTGTCTACCTGTTGAATTGTTGAAATTGTTGCACTTGACTTCCGTTGTATTACTGGTTTGTATGTCTTTTATAGGTACATGCAATTGAATTGATGTGAGTGGGTGTATGGCTGTCCATTTTGCTGAATTGCTGGCATGTGTTGAACCTGACCTCCATTGTTACTGAATTTGTAAGATTGCCTTCTTCACATACAAATGTTTCGGTGGAAACTGGTGTATTGCTGTTACATTGTTGAGATTTCGAAACATGCACGTCACTTGCTAAAATTGTTTCTGGTATTGCTGAATAAATGCTACATACTTGCACACGTATCCCTTTATAGATCGGCCAACCAACCAGAATTCCTTGGCAACCTTTCCATTGGGTGCGCCTACGGGCAAGTTTAGCCCAACTAGTTAAACCGCAAATTTTCGGATATAGTTGAACTACACGAGACGTTGTTCTCAGGCCGTATAGTCTGTGGTTCGTCTCGTGAGGACATATTAGCCCACTGGTTAGCCATCCTTGTACACGCCTGATTGAACATGAGATACCTTATGACCCTTGCGCCTACTAATAATCATAATTTATGGCCCACAAGACTCATAAGCCGGGGATCGTGGTATGGGACACTATGCCCGTGATGTCGGCCTACGCTAGGGTGACGAGACTCCCTGTAGTGACCAATGAGTACCAAATACTCTTGAGCCGGGTGTGGTGGTATGGGACACTATAGCCGAGTTGTCGACCTATGCTGGGGTGATGACTTTCCTATAGTGACCGCGAGCAGGACCTTGGAGTCCTAATTATTTTCGTATGAGATTAAGAGCTATGGGATTGACGAACCCACAAGGGCTAAGGATCGCGAGTGTCATACGGCCACGATCATTAGAGTCGCGTGATCGGATTAGAGCAATGATCCGTCAGGGTATTTGGTTTCCCCAACCTGTTGGATGAATGGACATAATCTAACATTTACATGACATTACATCGGTCACTTTTGGCGATTTGGCAATTGTGGTCGCATTGAGGAAGTGTTGGTCATTTGTGATTGTTAGATGTTGTTGCTCAAGGAAGTGTTGGTAGAAAGTGCATGCATCATATCATTAAACCATGCATTGCATTAAACAGAGTATTTAGGATTCTGTGAATGTATGCTTTTCACTAAATTTACTCTTGTGGATGATAATTTATGTAACTTATTGTTAATGGTACCACTGAGTTACCTACTCACTCCCATGCTAGGATGATGTTTTAAAACACCAACCAAAACCTGTCATAGATGTAGGGATGATGGAGCAGGATGTACTGGAGGATGCCGGCGTGGATGATGAGGAGGAGTGAGCATACTTCCAGACCTTCGGTGGGCCTTTCTAGTTTGGGTTTGGCGATCGCGGGATTAGGCCAAGGCCCTAGTCATTTTGGGTTATGTGTATGGATGGGACTATTTCCCTGTTTGGATGTTATTTGGATTTCTTTTGGGACTTGTGTATGGATACTTGTATGATTAGTAGCATTTGACGTTTTCATATGATTTATTTATGCTTTATGTCTTGCTTAACTCTCCATTGCCCATAGGATACTTTACATATAATCGCATACGAGGCCCGTTAGGGCATATGTGGCACTCGGGAATTCGGGAGCTGATTTCCTGCTTGGCCATTGAATTTTAGGGCATTACAACTTGGTTTCAGAGTATGATTCAAGTTAAGCCGGGCCTAGGGTGATGGGTCTATCAAGACGCATCTCAGGCTTAGAAGGGAGCAATTGAACTTAGAGACATTAATAGGATCCCGGGACTATGCCATTTGGCAAGTCCAAAACTTGAACGCTAGCCTAGGGTTTGCGAGTAGAAAGACCTAGGCTATGCGAAGTGATCCAAATCACTTTTAATTGGAAAGTCCGACGATTTGAGTTGACCCGACCTTAATATGGTAGGATCAAGCTACACGAGTAGCTTACGTGATCCCAAATGTCTAGTGTATAGGTCCGACAGTCCTATCTGACATTGGATTCACTCTATTTCAAGTATTAGCGAGACAGAACGTCTCCGCCTCGAATCTAAAGGGCTTCAAGCCCACCTTGGCCATCGTGTAAGGAGTTTTTCAAGCCCGAGAGATCCCCACCAATGCAAGAAGCGACCTTGGGGCCGCGATGAGCGAACCCGATCATTGGGGGGCCTAACAAGTACATAGAAGGGGGCCGACGAGGCCCCACGAGCTTTAAAGGAGACCCGAGGGTGGCAGGCCACCGCCGGACCCACCAGAGGTCGGCGGCAGCACCGCCAGATCGGTGACGCGCCACCGCTGGGACCAGAGGACAGCGGCGCTCCGCCAGTCCGATGATCATGTACGGCCCTCCCACGTGTGGGGACTCCCTCTATTCCGTTTCCACCTCTTTAAAAGCTTGGGGACCCCTCCCCCAAGCCATTTCTTACCTCATAAACCCCTCCCAAACCCTTCTTCTCTTTCAAATCTCCATTTCCAAGTTCCAAAATCCATCTTGCTTGCATGCACCATCTCCAACCTATTTTAATCCCCAATCATCCCAAATCATCCTTATGCTCACTTAATCTTACCCATTTGAGAACAAAACCCCTCCACTAAGGGACTCACAACCCACATTCCCTCAAATCCATCACCTAGCAACCATTTTCTCTAAGAACTTCCATCTTATGGCTTTCTTTGAGGTAGTAACATCAATCTTCTCCATCTTCATGCTCTTGTCGCCTATGGGGAAGAAACGGGGGGCCCCCGATGAAGCTGGGCAGAGCCAAGAGAGAATATCTAAGAAGAAGCAAGACGTCGGCGCGGGCCCAAGCGCTGAATGGAGGTTGAAATAAGACCTCAATCCCCTAGCCCCACCTACGAGAGTGCTACCATCGGGCATCAAGCTCAGTAAGTTTAGAAACCGCAAAGTGGTGTTCTAGGCGCATGTAGACGAAAAACTATTTGGCGAGCATCAACTACTCGATTACCTTCTCGAGAATGGTTAGGGCCTGATGTTCGAAGGGAAGTATCGAGCCAATACAGGTCTAGTGCAGACCTTCTATGCGCACATGCGGAAGTCCTCTCTTGAGCCACTTGGATTCTCTATTAGTCTGGGTAGACAGGAGGCTCGAGTCGACATGGACATGATTGCACGCATTCTCGGGGTAGAGCGTGAGGTCGTTCATGCCAGTGAAGATAACGTGTCAGAAAAACGAATAAGGGACTGCTACACACACCACTTGTGCTGCCAACTGGTTGAGTGGAGGCACGACGAGCAACCGCACAGAATGCACCAGATTCGTGATAGACTTCCCCTAACGAGTGGGGCAGGGAGAGAAGGTTTGCCTACCTACACTCGTGCTAACCCAAATTGTGAAAGTTGTGCAATCCCCTTGAGAGAACACTAACACTCCCATTTGGCCGGTTGATCTATAAGATCGCCCATAATTTTGGGTATAGACAGCCAGAAGAGCTCCCCGTCCCGATCAAGATGATAGCTCGTCCTTTACATTCTCAGTTCTTGTTAGCTATCCACAACGAGTCCGTTGTTATGCTTCATTAGAAGAGGGCGGCGAAGAACTTTTCTTAACACGCACACCTATTGTTTGGGAATACGTTAATGTGTTCAAGCATATGCCGGGACTCCCTCCCCGAAGGGAGATTGATTTCATCATAGATTTGGTGCTAGGTACCACGCCCATCTCCCTTCCAACTTACCATATGCCTCCGTGCGAAATGGAGGAACTTTGAATCCATATTGACGATCTCTTAGACTCGGGCTTCATTCGACCTAGTGTGTCACCTTGGGGAGCCCCAGTCATGTTTGTGAGGAAGAAGGACGGCACCTTATAATTATGCATTGATTACCAAAGATTAAACCAAGTCATCGTGAGAAATAAATATCCGCTGCCTAGAATTGACGACCTGTTCGATCAATTGAGAGGTGCCCAATACTTCTCGAAGATCGACTTACAATATGGATACCATCAACTATGGGTTAGGGCAGAAGATGTGCCAAAACGGCATTCAAAACCAACTTTGGGCACTGTGAGTTCCTAGTCATGCCTTTCAGACTCACGAATGTGCCAACTATGTTCATGGACTTAATGAACAAAGTTTTCAGACCCTTCCTTTACCGGTTCGTCATTGTATTCATAGATGACATCCTAATATACTCTAAGAGTCGTAGGGAGCATGAAGAACACCTGCGAGCGGTCTTAGAAACACTCAAGCGGAACAAGTTGTTCGCTCAGTTCTGGAAGTGCGACTGCTGAAAGGAAGAAGTCAAGTTCTTGGGTCACGTAGTATCTAAGGAAGGCATCTCAGTAGATCTAGCTAAGGTGGCAACGGTACAAGACTGGAAACGTCCAGGTTCGGTTACCAAAGTCAGGAGTTTCCTAGGATTGACGGGATATTACCGCCGGTTCATCAAGGATTTCTCAAAAATAACCCGACCTTTATCCTAGCTCACTAGGAATGATATCCAGTTCGCCTAGAATGAGAGGGCGGAAGCAACCTTCCTAGAACTGAAAGAGGAGTTGACTTTGGCCCCAGTGCTCATTTTACCTGAGCAATGAGTCAAGTACACTATCTACACAAATGCATCCCGTGTGGGATTGGGTTGCGTTCTTATGCAGAAGGACAAGATCATTGCCTATGCCTCTTAACAATTGAGGAAGCATAAAGAGAATTACCCTACCCATGACCTCGAATTAGTGTCAGTTATTTTATCCTTGAAGCTATGGAGACATTACCTCTACAGAGAGGAATTTGAGCTCTTTTGCGATCACAAGAGTCTCAAATACATCTTCACCCAAAGAGGCAACGTCGTTGGATGGAGACGTTGAAAGATTTTAAGTTCGAAGTCTCCTATCATCCTGGCAAAGCTAACTTAGTAGCCGATGCGTTGAGCCAAAAGAAGGCATTGGAATTTGCGGCATCATTGATGGTAGGAGAGTGGAGCATGGTGGAGTTTATACGTGATTTTGAATTGAAATTGAAGATGGAAGAGCCATACGAGGTCGTCGCTCACGTCCACGCTCAGCCTATGATTGATAGTCAAATCATGGAGGCCCAAAGGGGCGACGAATTGCTAAGAAAGATGAGAGAATTTAAGAAGTCTACAGTAACTCCGAATTGAGGATCAACTCTGATGGTGGCCTATGATTCCAAGGTCGCCTTTGTGTCCCAAACCATCCTAAACTGAAACAAGAATTGCTAACTGATGCCCACAACTCCAAGTTGGCAATGCATCACAGAAGCACAAAGATGTACCAGGACCTCAAGCGGAATTATTGGTGAGATAACATGAAGAGGGAAATAGCCGACTATGTGTCTTGATGCCTCGCCTATCAGCAAGTCAAAGCCGAGCATCGCCAACCACCAGGCCTCTTGCAGCCCATGCCACTTGACGAATAGATATGGGACTTTATATTTATAGACTTCATTTTGGGTTTGCCCAGGACAAAGAAAGGACACGATTCAATCTGGGTGATTGTGGCCCGATTGACAAAATCAGCTCATTTCCTTCCGATTCGAGCTTCTTACTCGGCTGGCAATTTGGCCAGATTATACATTAAGGAAATAATTCGGCTCCATGGCGTTCCTTTGGAGATCGTGTCAGATCGGGATACACGATTCACTTCGATGTTCCAGACCCGAATACAGGAGGCTATGGGAGTAAAGTTGAAGTTCAGCATCTCTTTCCACCCACAGACAAATGGACAGACGGAACGAGTGAATCAAATACTAGAAGATATGCTAAGGGCATGTGCCCTGGATTTCCTAGATAACTGGGATGAGTGCCTTCCCTATGCTAAGTTCGCCTACAACAATAGCTTCCAAGCTAGAATTGGCATGGTGCCTTACGAGGCTTATATGGGCGCCCATGTCGAGCTCCTCATTGTTGGGCAGAGATTGGTGAGAAGAGCCTAATAGGGCCTAATTTGGTGCGACAACCACCAAAAATATTGAAATCATTAGGCGTCATCTCTTAACAGTCCAAAGTAAACAAAAAAGCTATGCGGATACGAGACGGAGGGACCTAGAGTTTGAAGCAGGGGACCATGTATTTTTAAAAATTTCATCAATGAAAGGAGTCCTATGCTTTGGCAAGAAGGGGAAACTCGCCCCGCGATATATTGGGCCTTTCCAAATCCTTGACCGCATAGGGCCGGTTGCATATCGCTTAGCCTTACCCACTCCACTTACCGGAGTGCATAATGTATTCCACATTTCCATGCTTAAGAAGTACGTCCCCGACCCTACTCACGTCATCTCGAGGGAGCACGTGAAACTCAAGGACAATGCCACGTATATCCTCAGACCCACTCAGATTTTAGACAAGAAGGAACAAGTGTTGCGGAACAAGGTGATTCGGCTAGTTAAAGTGTTGTGGACACATCATGGAGAAGAAGAAGCCACCTGGGAGATTGAAGCTGAAATTCGTAAACACTACCCAAACCTGCTCAAGCAGTATGAACAGGTACAAATTTCGAGGATGAAATTTATTTATAAGGGGAGTAGATTATAACACCCGGCCCAAATCGGAACAGTGTCCTGAGGCGCACATGTGCGAATTGACGCAGGACCGTATGATTTGATCACATGTGGATTTATTACCAATAAATTAATCTAGATTAGGCCACTAATGTGATTGAATCGAATTATGTCTGGGCCGAACACGGGCCGTAAAGCCGATCAACCATATTATACTTGGCAATTGCCTGTACGGGTTGTGCATCGCCCAAGGTAGGACGGAAAACTTTGAAACTCTAGGAGGCCATGGGCCTCACTTGGCTTGTGGTCCATCACAGAAAACTGATCAAACGACACCCAGAAATGGACAATTCACAGTCCTGTCGGCACTTGTAAAATGTAAATCGCCCTGACTCTGGGATAGAAATCTAGAATTTTAAATCAAATGGCCCCGTTGCTTGGATTAATGAATCAGGGCATTTCAGCCGTCAGATCTCTTCTAAATTTCCATCGAATGCCAGAGATATTTCCCTACTCTCGCCTAAAGAATCCAACCCTTGATCGAGGATCGGTGACTGCTGATTGCAAATCAGACCATTGCGATAAAACCCCGCATCCGTTTGCTGTCAAACTTTTCCCAGCCCTTCATCAGGCCATGGGGTACCTGTTCCATGAATTAGATAGGCCAGAGGTCCATCAGGGCGGCCCCAACAGACAAAAATGGGCCCCACAAGGCCGTTGGAAGCAATTAATGGAACCCAGGGCCAAATGATTTAATTCTAGAGCATAAAACACTGAGACCTCTTTCACTCCCACAAAAATCCAGCAGCTAAGAGGGGGAGCGTGGAGAGGGAAGAGAGAGAGAAAGGAAAGAGAGTAGTGTGGGTGCATGTTGTGCTTGGGGTCCGAAATTCCCCACACAATCATCTCCACATTGTCCGGAACTTCGACTTGAACACCGTAAGAATGAGCTACGTTCAGTCCAAGGTAAAAATCTGAACTCTCATCCATCTCTCCCTAGCTAAAAACTACATGCATGCACCTTATAACGGAATTCGTGTGACACGGAGTTCCGACGCATCAAGTTTACAGACCTGTCAGCGCTAAAGTGACTCCAAGGACCCATGATCGACTATAGGTGCGGACCATTACCTCTAAGTGGCCGATTATCGTGCCTAGTGTAAATCGTAGTGATTTTAGGTGATAAATGTGTATGCATGTTGTTGAATTTCATGTATTGCTTGATTTAGGATATATACGTAGAAATTCCCTAAAATTAATAAAGAGATTTAAGTCCCGAGAATTTCCTCATGTATTGCTTGATTTAGGATATATACGTAGAAATTCCCTAAAATTAATAAAGAGATTTAAGTCCTGAGAATTTCCTGATGTGTGAATTGTTGTCTACCTGTTGAATAGCTAAAATTGTTGCACTTGACTTTGTTGTATTGCTGGTTTATATGTCTTTTGTTGGTATATGCAATTGAATTGATGTGAGTGGGTGTATGGTTGTCCATTTTGCTGAATTGATGGTATGTGTTGAACTTGATCTCCATTGTTATTGAATTTGTAAGATTGCCTTCTTCACATGCGGATGTTTCGGTGGAAACTAGTGTATTGCTGTTACATTGTTGAGATTCCGAAACATGCACATCACTTGCTGAAATTGTATTTGGTATTGCTGAATAAATGCTACATACTTGCACACATATCCCTTTATGGATTAGCCAACTAACCGGAATTCCTTGGGCAACCTTTCCGTTGGGTGAGCCTACGAGCAAGTTTGACCCGACTAGTCAAACCGCGAATTTTCGGCTGTAGTTGGACTACACGAGACATTGTTCTCAAGTCATACAGTTTGTGGTTCGTCTCGTGGGGGCATATTAGCCCACTGGTTGGTCATCCTTGTATGTTAACCATGATTGTCCACACCTGATTAAACCTAAGGGACCCTGTGACCCTTGCACCCACTAATAATCATAATTTACAGCCCACAAGACTCATAAGTCGAGAATGGTGGTATGGGATACTATGCCCGTGTTGTCGGTATACGCTGGAGTGACGAGTCTCCTCGTAGTGACCAGTGAGCACCAAAGACTCGTGAGCCAAGTATGGTGGTATGGGACACTATACACGAGCTGTCGGCCTATGTTGGGGTGACAACCTCCCCTTAGTGACCGTGAGCAGGACCCTGGAGTCCTAATTATTTTCATATAAGCTTAAAAGCTATGGAATTGGCGAACCCACAAGGGCTAAGGATCGCGAGTGTCATACGGCCACGGTCATTAGAGTCGCGTGATCGAATTAGGGCAACGATCCATCAGGGTATCTCGATTTCCCCAACCTGTTGGATGAATGGACATAATAATCAACTCGGCTAACATTTACATAACATTGCATCGATCACTTTTGGCAACTTGGCAGTTGTGGTCGCATTGAGTGAGTGTTGGTCATTCACGATCGCTAGATGTTGTCGCTTGAGGGAGTGTTGGTAGAAAGTGCATGCATCATTAAACCATGCATTACATTAACCAGAGTATCTAAGATTCTGTGAATGTATGCTTTTCACTAAATTTACTCTTGTGGATGATAATTTATGTAAATTATTATTAATGGTACCACTGAGTTAGCTACTCACTCCCACTCTGAGACAGTGTTTTAAAACACCAACCAGAACCTGTCATAGTTGTAGGGATGATGGAGTAGGATGCGCTGGAGGATGCTGGCGTGGACGACAAGGAGGAGCGAGCGTACTTCCAGACCTTCGGTGGGTCTTTCTAGTTTGGGTTTGGCGATCGCGGGATTGGGCCAAGACCCTAGTCATTTTGGGTTATGTGTATGGATAGGACTAGTTCCTTGTTTGGATGTTATTTGGATTTCTTTAGGACTTGTGTATGGATACTCGTATGATTAGTAGCATTTGACGTTTCCATATGATTTATTTACGCTTTATGTCTTGCTTAACTCTCCATTGCCCATAGGATACTTTACATATAATCACATATGAGGCCCGTTAGGGCATATGTGGCACTTGGGAATTCGAGAGCCGAGTTCCTGCTTGGCCCTTGAATTTCGGGGCATTACACTATTCCATACCCAAATTCCAAGCACGTGAGGTACAATTTATATGTTATCATTAATGCACAAGTAAATACTCAATCCCACAAGGCTTTGTGCATATAAAATAAAGGAGGACAACTACAAATTTTTTAACTTAATTAAACAACATTTTTCATACATCCATAACTAAAACAACTAATTAAATTAAGTAACTTAACTTATTAAATTAATATTGAAATTTCAAACTAAACCTAATGCAGCTAATAATAAAGGCCTCGAAATATTCCAACTCGGCACATGTATGGTGTAAATTTAACGTGAGTACAACAACTCAGTAAGATCGTCTCAAACACAAATCTGAAGTTCTAAATTTCTTATGTATTTAAGTAGTATATTTGGAATAAACATAACAACAGAACTTATGCTAACATCAAGTAAAATGAATGTAAAAATTATATACATGCAATACTACTTGATGATTCAACGTAATTAATTAAATAAACATCCAGGATTAATTACAACACCGTACACAGCATATAGCCACGTTGCATTAACGCCCATGCACCGGTACCTCGTGGTGAGGGATTCATTTATACGTTAGCTGGTCAGACTACTCCAGTTGTACTTCTGACGTATGTCCACGCACACAATTGGACTCATACGCTGTATATAAAGGAGACTTCAAAGGATCCAACGGGTTCTAGGGTCCTTCGCCCAAGGGACACGATTGCCCTAATTGCTGGCTTTAGGGTCTCTCACCCAAGGGACACAATTGCCCTACTTATTGGCTTTAGGGTATCTCACCTAAGGGACACAATTGCCCTACTCGCTGATACAAATATAATTTCTTTCTTTCTTGCTCCCTTTTTTTAAATTCAATAAAAATAGAAGAGCAGAAATGGCATGAACAATTCTAAAATCAGCAATAAAATAATTTAATAAATCTAATTTCTACATTACCATGTAGAATCTATACAAGGTGCATAAATTTAATGTTGATAAAAATTTAGTCCCTAAAATTGTATATTAAAAAAAATACTGTTTACTGTAACCGTAAGTAAATTTGGATTTTCTAGGTGCAGGCCATGTTTCATAATAGTGTGAAAATTATGCCAAAGTCCTTGACTTTTTCTGAAAATTTTATTTGAGATCTTAATTTGTGATTTTCTTTTTATATTTTATATATTGATATAAATAATTAATTTTTAAAATTTTGAAATAATATAAAATTATAATATCAAAATTCTAACTTAAATAATTATTTAACCATATATACTAAAGTTTATATTAATCGTTAAACACCAAATTCTATTATTCTCAACAATTTCATAAATAATCTTAATCTCATTTAATTAATTTCAATAGATTTAGTTTTTAATATTTGAATTGAATTCATATTCCAAGTTAGCGTAATTATTATCAATTTTTATAAATAGTAACTACAAATCAAATTATAATATAAACTTATAACTCAATTAAACATTTTAAGGTAATTCTTGATTTAGGTTAATAAATCAACTAATCTAAAATGCTATATCTATATTTGTATATGTTAGATTTATTAAATTAATTATTCCAAAATGTTATCATACATCAAATTAAAATTTTAAAATTTTCAAAAGGATTTATGCTACTAATTTAATATATATACATCAATTTTTTTTTTATAATTTGTATTTAAGTTAATTAATTTATAACATAAATTTTATTTTTTTATTTTTCTACAATTTTTTGGATTAATTTAGATCAGCCTCATTTTTCGCCTCATGTCCTCTCATGGCCAAGCCAAGATATAAAGGAATTTCAATTAATTAATAAATCCATAAATTTAAAGTGGGTTTTATATTATTGATGGTAAAATAATTTAATTCAAATGAATCTATAAATTACAACAAATTGAAACCATAAATTCACGTGAACATTTTTTTTGTAATAGTTTAAAATTAATAATTCTTAAGAATTTTATATTTTAAATTAATTATATATCAATTTTTATAACAAAAATTTAATAGACAAAAGCATATAAAATTTTTATATATGAGTTAAAATCACATCAAGAATACAGAATAATTTATTTAAAAATTAAAGGATTAAGTAGCCTATTATATGGATTTTAATTAATTAATTATAAATAAAATTATATGAAAATTCAAATTTAAAAACATAGAAATATAAAATTCCAGATTCGTAAAAGATCACCTACCTTTAAAAAAAATCTGATGATCCGGCCCTACTCCAATTTCTCTCTCCTCTCTCTCGATCTATAGAGTTCTCTCTCTCTCTCTCTCTCTCTCTCTCTAATTTGATTGTTTCTTTCGTTTCTTTCTTTTCTTTTTTCTTTTTTTTTTTTAAAGAGGTGAGTAATGAAATGGAAGAGTGGGGAATGTGGACAGTTTTATTTAATGGGAGGGTTTGGTGCCCATTACCATAAAAAAAGAAGGAAGAATGGAGAAAGTCGAGGAGTGGGTTGGTTCCGGCAGTGACATGTGGAAGTAAATAATTTATTTTTCTTTTTTTTAGATGTAGTAGGTCCCACTAATAATGTTATAAATCTACTTCGTCTATCATCTTGGCCTGGCCACGAGAGGACATGAGGCAAAAAAATGAGGCCAATCTAAAACTCAGGTGGGCCACACGCAAGTGGACGGTGGGGTTAGTTCCCAAAAAAAATGGGTTGTTACATATGTAAGTTGTGCAAAAAGACATTTACGAAAACAATCAAAGGGCGCATTGTAAATCATAAATAATGAGTCAAATAGACAACTAAAATATATTATAAACTCATAAAATAGCTATAAGACAAGTCCAATTAAGCATGATAATATACCTCGTAGCAGAATAACAAACTAAGCAAAATGTAAACTCGATATGGAAGTCTTCAAATAGAAGTTAGGGCTAAAAAAATATAATCATTTATTAAAATCAAGAAGAACACAATACCTAAAAGTAAATTATATGACAAAATCAAATTGATCAAATGAATATTTACCTAATACAAGAGCTTCGATTTCAGACATATTTTCTTTAACTACAATTGGGAGAGGTTGTAAGCCCCGTATCCTAGACCGTACTATTCCATAGGCTTCCGCGGTCTTCCCGGTCGAATTTCGGCAACCTTCGACCCTTAACCGCTATTTGCGCGCGACCCTGATTCTCGTGCCGTCAACCCGAGTCGACTCAACTCAGGACTTATACCTTAGCGACCGCGTTGTCGCCGCGGTTCCGATGCCGCGACTCGCGCACCGAGGCGATACCCTAGTTGGGAGATATGAACTAGCGTTCGGTGCGAGAAAAACGCTGCGCGTGCGAATTCCGAGGGAATCTCTACAAGGTGTCACATCAATCAATCAACCCATCAATCCCATCATGTCAAGTACACATCACCTTTCACTTTTTCCCAAGCAAGCCCCAAAGTCAAAAAGTTCTTACACAAGCCTTACCTCTCTTACAACTTTTGCCACAAAAGTTAAAAAGAAGCTCTTACACCCATCCCTCTCTCCCATCCATCACTCCATCACCCATCACTCCCTCTCTCTCTCCCTTACAAGTCTCTCTCTCATTTTTAAACTTTCCCAAGCAAAAAAATCACATACGTATGAGCCTCTCCCCATATCTCCCAAGCTTCAAGTGTGGCCCACCTTTCCTACCCCTTCATCTCTCATCTCAACCATCCATTTCTCATCTTCCTCCATCAAAGAGAAGCACAAGGAACTAAGGAAGCTAAGGGAGCAAGAAGATCAAGCGGTGGGTGCCTTGATAGGGTAGTTTTTGATGTTTTTAAGATGGGCCAAGTGAGGCCAACCGATCAATGGTTTGGATCTCACTTTGGACCCTAAGATGTGGCCAATGGCCCACTTGGATCATCATGATCATTCCATGATGGGGCCATTCTCCATGGACCCCATCATGATGTTTACTTTCTTGCATATTTAGGGTCATCTAGACCGTCTAATTTAGTGGAGAAGGGATCTCCACCGTTGGATTTAATTTTAATGGGCCCACATGTAATGGGACCCACTTGATGTATGATTTAGTGCAAGGGAGGGCCCATAGTGCCAGGGTCCCTACATCACGCGGGTCTCACTCTCTATCTCTCTCCCTTTTATTTTTTATTTTTTTGTGATGATAATGAGGTTGTGTGGCCCACTTGAATGGACCCCACTATGAAGTATGTATTTTGTCTAAGTCGCCTAAGTGGGACCCACTTCATGTTGTAGTACCCACACTACCCATCATTGGTGGCCCACCTGAGCAGGCCCACTTGCATGGCCAGACAGTCCAGCGTCCCTGGACGCTGGACGTTTGTTGGAAATCACAAATATCACCTTGTTTCAAAGGATATGGGTGGCCCACTCATATGGGTCCCACCTTGATGTATGTATTAAATCCATGCTGTCCATTCCTTCCCCAAGCTTGTTTTAGGCGTTGAGCCGAAAGATGGGACCAATCAGACTTTCAGGCGGGCCATGGCACGGCAAACAACGGGTTTACCATTGAATTATTCCCTGTTGTTTCTATACGCCGAAACAGGCCCAATATTGGGCTTGTTTTACTTGTCTGGAGCCATGGAAGGCCGTTGGACGGAGTAGATTGTTTAGATGTGGACCCCACCTGCAAAAACCACAGCAAAACTGAAATAAAAAAAAATACAAACACAGCAGCTGCTGCTGCTGTGTCAGACGGCAGCAGGCGCTGCCTGCGCACAGCGTCCAGCGGACGGGCGAGCAGACTGGATCCCACGGCTCCAGCCGTGGGCCCCACCTTGATGTGTATTTATCATCCAACCCGTTCATGAGGTGGGCCACTCTCAGTAGTGGGCCCCCTCCAAATTTCGGGTCCATCCAAGGCTCTGGTGACCCACATCGTAGGAAACAGTGGGATTGAACCTTTACCTTTGAAACCCTTTTTGGGCCCACAGAAGTTTTGGATCAGGGTGGAATTTGTGTTCACCCTTCATCTAGGTCTACGTGGCCTTATCAACGGGTTGGATGGAATATAAACATTATGGTGGGCCCCACATGGAGCCCACAGTGATGTGAGTGTTTTATTGCCACCGTCCGCCTGGACGGTGGAGGCCGCTGTGGTGTTTGTGTTATATCCCCACCGTCCAGGGACGGTGGGCCTGTTGCATGTGTGTGTGGTGTGTGCGTGTGTGTATATTTATATATATATATATATATATATATATATATATATATAATATTATATTATATATAATATTATATGTACTATATATATTATATATTATATCATATTTAATATACTGGTGGTGGGAGGCCCATCTCAATTTACTTATGGCCCATGGTTGAGGCCCACTTTGATATATATGTAAGGCCCATTTAATGTATTAGAGGCCCATGGGTCGAGGCCCATTTGATGTATTAGGGGCCCATGGGTTAAGGCCCATTAGGATGTACCGGGGCCAATGGGTTGAGGCCCATTTGATGTACATATGGGGCCCAATTGGCAAGGCCCATTTGATACACATAAGGCCCATAAGATTAGGCCCATTTGATGCATTCTAGGCCCACGGGTTATAGCCCATTGCAATGTACATAAGGCCCATTGGTGCGGCCCATCGATGTGGCCCACTTAATGAATATAAGGCTCATGTGATTTGGCCCATTTGATGTATTTAAGGCTCAATGGGATGTACCTAAGGTCCATTGCAATGTGTGATCCCAACATGGGTTATGTAATGATGTTTATGTCGGGCTATGCCTTGGGAGCAATGGTAGTTTGACGTCCACATTACAAGTATAGTGTTGGTTAAATGTCCGCATTATGACTCACCCTAGGGCTCATTATAGGCCCGTACGTGTTATGTGTAGGCCGTCTAGGCCCATCTTCATTATGAACATCATCCATCCCATATAACATGTTTAGTTCCATGATTCATGATCATATGCATCATACGTATGCTTAATATGAGAAATGACTGATCATAGCATATGCCTTTTGGCAGATTGTTTAGGGGCTCCCGTACAGGGGGTGTTGCCCTACATGAGCGATGATACGCGCAGGATTGTTGCATGACTGAATAGTGTGATTCATGCATTCGCATTGTTTGATATGGTTACTGTACGCCCTAGCGACATCAGGGTCATAGCCTCCACAGACGTATCGTGGTTAGCAGGATTAGATACCGAAAATACTGTTCTACATAGGGTGCGATAGATATCCCTGGGTGAAAGTCCCTAAACCCTTATGGTACCAAGAGGTTGCTCCAACGTCTAGACCGAGTGGGTGCATGAGCGCTGAGTGCCGATTACCAGACGGTTGCGCTTTCCACTGTGTCGTGGTCGGTTGGAAGGGGGTGCGGCCTTACCCGCCCGAGATTAGGGGGCAAAGCTAGGCTGAGTCTGACCAGCTCGAGGAATGGGTCCGCTATTGACGAGCCGAGCCCGATTTTGGCAAGCGGATAGTGAGGTCTTTTTCACTTACCTTATTGTGCGGGATGGGGCGGCAATCTGGCTTGGAGTGTACTAGACCCAGGTGATATTCCAAATTTTGAGCTGTATCGATATGTGGACTTAGATGAGGATTTGTATGCTTGGGTTGCATTTCGCATTGCATGGCCTTAGTATGGTCGACATCATTCTTTGCACCGCATGGCCTTGGTATGGCTAATGGTATTCTTGGCATTCATCAACATGTTTCGCATTACTCTGATACTGCATAGCTGCATTACCACCTTGAGCATACACTTTCACCACCCTCTAAGCTTTCTATAAGCTTATGCACGACCGTTGCGTGCAGGTGACGTTGGATCGCAGCAGCGCTGAGGCTTGGACGCGTGGTAGATCATTTTTGGAGTTTTTGTTCATCTTCATTGTATTTCCCTTTATGCTCATTGTACTTGTAAAGTTTTTTATCATAGTGGAAATGTGATGGAGTTTTTGGTTGTTGTTTGTGGGTTATGCCTTTGGTTATGCTTATTACGAATCAAACTGATGTTGAAAATCCTCCTTGTAGCATCCCAGGATCGGAACCTGGCGAATGGGCGCTAGGAGCCGAGAATGGGGTTCTACGGAGGCTGTCGGCGCCGGATTTGGCAATCGAAAATTTTGTGAGCCCGGTTTCTGAGTTTAGGGCGTGACAGAAGTTGGTATCAGAGCATAACTCAGGAATAACCAAGTACAATATTACATATCTACTATGAATGATTTAAGTCCTTAGTTCGGATAGCCTAGCGATCTTTTATTACTTACCCTTAACGAACGTGCCTTCGAGAGTTTTCAAAGTTGATAGGTGCCTTCGCTTTTTTCTGTAGGACATGCCGCCGCGTAGGAGAGTGACTAGATCGACTCCGACTCCACCACCTGCGGCTCCCGCACTACCACCTACGATCCCTGCTCCACCAACAGAGATTCCTACCGCCCAGCTTGAGGATGTCGCTCCTCTACCAGGGATTCATGCTGCCTAGCCTATGGATGCAGCTCCTCCACCAGAGACCGGTGCGGAGCCGACCATATCCGTGAGTACTTCCCAGTTACAGCAGATGCTGCAGGTTGTGACGGCCGCACTTCAGGGGCAGAGTAGACACCCTGTTATTTCACCAGCGCAGGTAGAGCAGGAGCGTGCGAGTGCCCTCCTTCGAGAGTTCCGACGAATCGATCCCCCGCATTTCCAGGGTGAGCCAGACCCGACCGTGGTTGAGAGATGGCGTGCCGATGTAGAGAAGATATTTGAGACGATGGGATGCACGACTGAGCGGCGAGTCCGATTAGCCGTATTTCTCCTTCATGGTGAGGCTGAGCACTGGTGGGCGTCAGTCTCCCGAGCAGCGGGCGCTGACTTTGTATGGACTTGGGAGGATTTTGTGGATCGGTTTGACCGACAGTATTTTTCTGATCACATCCGACGACAGCGAACGTTAAAGTTTGAGGCCTTGGTGCAGGGCGATATGAAAGTGGCTTAGTATGCCGCTCGTTTTGTAGCAGTCCCGATTTGCACCATACTTAGTGGATGATGAGGAGCGGAGAGCCCGCCAATTTGAGGGTGGCTTACGTTACGGTCTTCGAGGCCATGTTATTGGGCATGAGCTCCCGACCTTCGAGGAAGTGGTGAGGAAGGCCCAGATTTTTGAGGCTAAGTGGGACGGTTCTCAGTCTGATCGCGGTCAGAGGAGGGACCGGAAGAGGCAGGCTCCTTCCAGTGATACCCAGCAGGTTCGACCGCAGCAGAGGCCACGAGTCCGCCCACCACCGCAGCAGCAGCAGAGACCCCCACAGCAGCAGTAGAGACTCCTCCAGCCGCAGCGACAGCAGCCCCCACCATCGAGGCCACCTCAGCAGCAGCATCAGCACCAGCCTTCGAGACCACAGCAGCCGAGGCAGCATTTTCAACCGCCTCAGCGACAGTAGTAGCAACAGCACACTCGGAGGGGGCAGGCACCTCCCCAGCCGGCTCAGGCTCGATTTTATGTGGCCCAGCAAGATCCTCAATCATCTGGAGGAGTCGTTGAGGGTATACTTCCACTATCTGCATACATTGCACGTGTGTTGTTTAATTCTGGTGCATCTCATTCTTTTGTGGTGGAGAGTTTTTACCGATCGGCTGGTTTGCCATTGGAGTCTGCTCGTGAGGGGTTGACAGTATCAACTCCCTTGGGAAAGATTGGAGTGTTGGGCCAATTTTTTTCGTCTTGCCCCATTCTAGTTGGGGATACCTTTTTGCCTGCCGATTTGTTTGCTTTGTCGATGTCCGAGTTCGATGTCATCTTGAGTATGGATTGGCTTACCAAGTACTACGTCATATTGGACTATTCCGTGAGGACAGTCACATTCTATATACCCAGCGTACCGCATTTCCAGTTCATTGCAGAGCGCAGAGGAGAGCCGTTGTCTTGTTTGATGTCATATGCCATAGAGGAGCCCATAACAGTGAGCATCGACCAGTTGCTTGTGGTTTGCGATTTTTTCGATGTGTTTCAGGAGATTTCGAGATTACTGCCTGTCGACTCACCGAGTTTTAGATTGATCTCGTGCCTGATACCACGCCTATTTCGAAGGCCCTGTATCGTATGACACCATTGGAGTTGCGGGAACTGCAGAAGCAGTTGGATGAGTTGCGCGAGTTAGGCTTTATCCGTCCGAGCAGTTCACCGTGGGGAGCGCCGGTACTCTTCGTGAAGAAGAAGGATGGCTCGTTGAGGCTCTGCGTAGATTACCGCGAGCTCAACAAGGTCACGATCAAGAACAAATACCCGCTCCCGAGGATTGATGATTTGTTCGATCAGCTGCAGGGTGCACAGTTCTTCTCAAAGATTGACTTGCGTTCCGGTTATCATCAAATTCTGGTCCGAGAGGAGGATATTCCGAAGACAGCATTCAGGACGCGTTATGGTCATTTCGAGTTTCATGTCATGTCCTTCGGACTGACCAATGCACCCGCGGTCTTCATGCAGTTGATGAACGAGGTCTTTCGCCCTTATCTCGATCAGTTTGTTGTAGTCTTCATCGACGACATTCTGATCTATTCAAGGACCCGTGAGGAGCACGAACAGCATTTGGAGGTTACGTTGCAGAACCTTCGCGCACACCAGTTGTATACGAAGCTGGAGAAGTGCAAGTTTTGGTAGGAGGAGGTGAAGTTCCTCGGTCACGTGGTGACGAGGGAGGGTGTCGCAGTGGACCCCTCAAAGGTTGAGGCAGTGCGTCAGTGGGGCCAGCCCACGACTGCATCCGAGATCCGTAGTTTCCTTGGATTAGCAGGCTACTATCGGCGTTTCATTGAGGGCTTCTCTCGTATTGCAGCCCCGTTGACTAAGTTGACCCGGAAGGGCGCAGAGTTTATTTGGAGTGACGCCTGCGAGCGAGCATTTATTGAGTTGAAGGACCGTCTGACGTCCGCTCTTGTCCTCACTTTTCCCTTTGGGAGTGACGGATTTATTGTATTTACTGATGCCTCGTATATTAGTTTGGGTGCTGTCCTGATGCAACACGGGAGACCAGTGGCCTTCGCATCTCGCCAGCTCAAGGTCCATAAGCTGAACTACCCCACGCATGATTTAGAGTTGGCTGCAGTTGTTTTCGCACTGAAAGTGTGGAGACACTATCTCTATAGGGTTAGGTTCGAGCTCTTTTCTGACCACAAGAGCTTGAAGTACCTCTTCTCACAGTCTGAGTTGAACATGAGGCAGAGGCGCTGGATGGAACTCCTGAAGGACTATGATTTCGATCTCCAGTACCACCCGGGTAAGGCGAATGTGGTGGCGGATACCCTCAGCCGCTAGCCACGCGGCTTGGTGGCGCATATGATGATTCAGGAGTGGCGGATGCTCGAGGATATAGCAAAGTACGACTTTGAGTTTAGCTTGCAGTCTTCTATTGTGCAGTTATCGAGCCTGTCGATTCAACCCTCTCTTGTCGCAAGGGTGATCGAGGCTCAGCAGGCAGACGAGTCGTTACAGGATTACCGAGCAGAGGTAGCATCTGAGAGTCAGACAGATTGGCAAATTGGTTCTGATGGTGGACTTCGCTTCAGAGGCCAATTATGTGTCCCGGATATTCCTGAGTTACGTAGAGATCTTATGACCGAGGCACATCGATCACGGTTTTCTATCCACCCTGGCTCGACGAAGATGTACCGCGATATGAGGCGACAGTATTTTTGGGCGGGGATGAAGCGCCAGATGGCTAGTTTTGTGGCCGAGTGTGACACATGCCAGCGTGTCAAGGCCGATCATCAGAGACCCCCTGGTTTATTACAGCCGTTGAGTGTCCCGATGTGGAAGTGGGAGCACATGTCGATAAATTTCATTATGGGCTTGCCGAGGATTCAGCGCGGTCATGACGCTATCTGGGTTGTCGTTGATCGTCTGACGAAGTCGGCACATTTTATTGCGATACGTTTGACTTGGCCTTTGGACCGGCTTGCGAGATTATTCATCGAGGATATTGTGAGACTGCATGGCGTTCCAGTCTTGATCGTTTCTGATCGAGACTCGAGGTTCACGTCTCAGTTTTGGGGGAGCTTCCAAAGAGCGATAGGTTCTGATTTGCAGCTCAGCACCGCGTACCATCCGCAGACCGATGGCCAGACCAAGAGGGTCAACCAGATCCTTGAGGATATGCTTCGGGCCTACGTGATTGATTTCGGAGGTAGCTGGGATGAGCATCTGTGATTGGCTCAGTTCTCATACAATAACAGCTATCAGGCGACCATCGGCATGGCTCCTTTTGAGGCATTATATGACAGACCATGCAGATCACTGAGTTGTTAGACTGAGGTTGGAGAACGTCGTCTCCTAGGTCCCGAGCTTGTGCAGGAGATGTCAGAGGCTATTGATATCATCAGGCAGAGGATGCGCACAGCTCAGAGCCGGCAGAAGAGTTTTGCTGATCGTCGGCGTCGTCCCTTGGAGTTTGATGTAGGGGACCATGTGTATCTCAAGGTCTCGCCCATGAAGGGCATAGTTCGATTTGGAATGAAGGGCAAGCTTGCCCCGAGATTCATAGAACCTTTTGAGATCACTGGACGCGTTGGCGCCGTGGCCTATCGGCTTACCTTGCCATCTCAATTATCTGGCATTCACAACGTTTTTCATGTCTCCATGTTGAGAAAGTGTGGGTCAGACATCGTTCCTGTTATCGATTGGCAGCCGTTAGAGGTTCGTGAGGACAATTCCTATATTGAGCAACCAGTCCGTATCCTTGATCGGAAGGAGCAGGTCCTCCGGACTAAGGTCATTCCATTGGTGAAGGTTCAATGAGGTCACCATTCTATTGAGGAGGCTTCTTGGGAGCGCGAGGCCGAGATTCGAGAGCACTATCCCCATCTTTTTGTTGATTGATTGTGTTGTATTTTGTAGGTTATCTCTTATGTTATAAGATGATGAGTATGTTTCTTCTTCCTTGTGAGTTCTGCTTAGTTACGTTCATTGTGTAAATTTCGAGGATGAAATTTCTATTAGGAGGAAATTTCTATTAGGAGGGGAGAGCTGTAAGCCCAGTATCCTAGACCGTACCGTTCCATAGGCTTCCGCGGTCTTCCCGATCGAATTCCGGCAACCTTCGACCCTTAACTGGTATTTGCGCGCGACCCTGATTCTCATGCCGTCAACCCGAGTCGACTCAACTCAGGACTTATACCTTAGCGACCGCGTCGTCGCCGCGACTCGCGCGCTGAGGCGATACCCTGGTTGAGAGATGTGGGCCAGCGTTCGGTGCTAGGAAAACGCAGCGCGTATGAATTTCGAGGGAATCTCTACAAGGTGTCACATCAATCAATCAACCCATCAATCCCATCATGTCAAGTACACATCATCTTTCACTTTTTCCCAAGCAAGCCCCAAAGTCAAAAAGTTCTTACACAAGCCTTACCTCTCTTACAACTTTTGCCACAAAAGTCAAAAAGAAGCTCTTACACCCATCCCTCTCTCCCATCCATCACTCCATCACCCATCACTCCCTCTCTCTCTCCCTTACAAGTCTCTCTCTCATTTTCAAACTTTCCCAAGCAAAAAAATCCCATACGTATAAGCCTCTCCCCATATCTCCCAAGCTTCAAGTGTGGCCCACCTTTCCTACCCCTTCATCTCTCATCTCAACCATCCATTTCTCATCTTCCTCCATCAAAGAGAAGCACAAGGAACTAAGAAAGCCAAGGGAGCAAGAAGATCAAGCGGTGGGTGCCTTGATAGGATAGGTTTGGATCTCACTTTGGACCCTAAGATGTGGCCAATGGCCCACTTGGATCATCATGATCATTCCATGATGGGGCCATTCTCCATGGACCCCATCATGATGTTTACTTTCTTGCATATTTATGGTCATCTAGACCGTCTAATTTAGTGGAGAAGGGATCTCCACCGTTGGATTTAATTTTAATGGGCCCACATGTAATGGGACCCACTTGATGTATGATTTAATGCAAGGGAGGGCCTATAGTGCCGGGGTCCTTCCATCACGCGGGTCTCACTCTCTATTTCTCTCCCTTTTTTTGTGATGATAATGAGGTTGTGTGGCCCACTTGAATGGACCCCACTATGAAGTATGTATTTTGTCTAAGTCGCCTAAGTGGGACCCACTTCGTGTTGTAGTACCCACACTACCCATCATTGGTGGCCCACCTGAGCAGGCCCACTTGCATGGCCAGACAGTCCAGCGTCCCTGGACGCTGGACGTTTGTTGGAAATCACAAATATCACCTTGTTTCAAAGGATATGGGTGGCCCACTCATATGGGTCCCACCTTGATGTATGTATTAAATCCATGCCGTCCATTCCTTCCCCAAGCTTGTTTTAGGCGTTGAGCGGAAAGATGGGACCAATCAGACTTTCAAGCGGGTCATGGCACGGCAAACAACGGGTTTACCATTGAATTATTCCCTGTTGTTTCTATACACCGAAACAAACCCAATATTGGGCTTGTTTTACTTATCTGGAGCCATGGAAGGCCGTTGGATGGAGTAGATTGTTTAGATGTGGACCCCACCTGCAAAAACCACAGCAAAAAACTGAAATAAAAAAAAATACAAACACAGCAGCTGTTGCTGCTGTGTCAGACGGCAGCAGGCGCTGCCTGCGCACAGCGTCCAGCGGACGGGCGAGTAGACTGGATCCCACGGCTCCAGCTGTGGGCCCCACCTTGATGTGTATTTATCATCTAACCCGTTCATGAGGTGGGCCACTCTCAGTAGTGGGCCCCCTCCAAATTTCGGGTCCATCCAAGGCTCTGGTGACCCACATCGTAGGAAACAGTGGGATTGAACCTTTACCTTTGAAACCCTTTTTGGGCCCACAGAAGTTTTGGATCAGGGTGGAATTTGTGTTCACCCTTCATCTAGGTCTATGTGACCTTATCAACGGGTTGGACAGAATATAAACATTATGGTGGGCCCCACATGGAGCCTACAGTGATGTGAGTGTTTTATTGCCACCGGCCGCCTAGACAGTGGAGGCCGCTGTGGTGTTTGTGTTATATCCCCACCGTCCAGGGACAGTGGGCCTGTTGCATGTGTGTGTGGTGTGTGCGTGTGTGTGTGTGTATATATATATATAATATTATATGTACTATATATATATATATATATATATATATATATATATATTATATTATATCATATTTAATATATTGGTGGTGGGAGGCCCATCTCAATTTACTTATGGCCCATGGTTGAGGCCCACTTTGATATATATATATATATATATATGTAAGGCCCATTTAATGTATTAGAGGCCCATGGGTCAAGGCCCATTTGATGTATTAGGGGCCCATGGGTTAAGGCCCATTAGGATGTACCGGGGCCAATGGGTTGAAGCCCATTTGATGTACATATGGAGCCCAATTGGCGAGGCCCATTTGATACACATAAGGCCCATAAGATTAGGCCCATTTGATGCATTCTAGGCCCACGGGTTATAACCCATTGCAATGTACATAAGGCCCATTGGTGCGGCCCATCGATGTGGCCCACTTAATGAATATAAGGCCCATGTGATTTGGCCCATTTGATGTATTTAAGGCTCAATGGGATGTACCTAAGGTCCATTGCAATGTGTGATCCCAACATGGGTTATGTAATGATGTTTACGTCGGGCTATGCCTTGGGAGCAATGGTGGTTTGACGTCCACATTGCAAGTATAGTGTTGGTTAAATGTCCGCATTATGACTCACCCTAGGGCTCATTATAGGCCCGTACGTGTTATGTGTAGGCCGTCTAGGCCCATCTTCATTATGAACATCATCCATCCCATATAACATGTTTAGTTCCATGATTCATGATCATATGCATCATACGTATGCTTGATATGAGAAATGACTGATCATAGCATATGCCTTTGGGCAGATTGTTTAGGGGCTCCCGTACAGGGGGTGTTGCCCTACATGAGCGCATGATACGCGCAGGATTGCTGCATGACTGAATAGTGTGATTCATGCATTCGCATTGTGTGATATGGTTACTATACGCCCTAGCAACATCAGGGCCGTAGCCTCCACAGACGTATCGTGGTTGGAAGGATTGGATACCGAAAATACTGTTCTATATGGGGTGCGATAGATATCCCTGGGTGAAAGTCTCTAAACCCTTATGGTACCAAGAGGTTGCTCCAACGTCTAGACCGAGTAGGTGCATGAGCGCTGAGTGCTGATTATCAGACGATTGCGCTTTTCACTGTGTCGTGGTCGGTTGGAAGGGGGTGCGGCCTTACCCGCCCGAGAGTAGGGGGCAAAGCTAGGCTGAGTCTGACCAACTCGAGGAATGGGTCCGCTATTGACGAGCCGAGCTCGATTTTGATAGGCGGATAGTGAGGTCTTTTTCACTCACCTTATTGTGCGCGATGGGGCGACAATCTGGCTTGGAGTGTACTAGACCCCGGTGATATTTCAGATTTTGAGCTGTATCGATATGTGGACTTAGATGAGGATTTGTATGCTTGAGTTACATTTCGCATTGCATGGCCTTAGTATGGTCGACATTATTCTTTGCACCGCATGGCCTTGGTACAACTAATGGTATTCTTGGCATTCATCAGCATGTTTCGCATTACTCTGATACTGCATAACTGCATTACCACCTTGAGCATACACTTTCACCACCCTCTAAGCTTTTTATAAGCTTATGCACGACCGTTGCGTGCAGGTGACGTTGGATCGCAGCAACGCTGAGGCTTGGACACGCGGCAGATCATTTTTGGAGCTTTTGTTCATCTTCATTGTATTTCTCTTTATGCTCATTGTACTTGTAAAGTTTTTTATCATAGTGGAAATGTGATGGAGTTTTTGGTTGTTGTTTGTGGGTTATGCCTTTGGTTATGCTTATTACGAATCAAACTGATGTTGAAAATCCTCCTTGTAGCATTCCAGGATCGGAACCTGGCGAATGAGCGCTGGGAGCCGAGAATGGGGTTCTACGAAGGCTATCGGCGCCGGATTCGGCGATCGAAAATTTTGTGAGCCCGGTTTCCGAGTTTGGGGCGTGACAGAGGTGAAGCACATAACCAATCTTGTGCACAAATTTAGCATTCCACAAGCTTCTTTTTTTTTTTTTTTTTTTAAAGGTATTAAGTATTCCACAAGCTTAGGGGTAAGAGAACTACGATTTGGGGCGTGACAGAGGTGAAGCACATAACCAATCTTGTGCACAAATTTAGCATTCCACAAGCTTCTTTTTTTTTTTTTTTTTTTAAGGTATTAAGTATTCCACAAGCTTAGGGGTAAGAGAACTACGAAATTGATTTAGGACATGACCTCCAATACTAAAAGTGGACTCAAAAGCAACGGTAGATATCGGAATAGCTAAAATATCCCTTGTAACTTGAGAAAGAACTCGATACTTTGAACTATTCAGCTTCCACCAACTCAAAATTTTAAAGTTTGAATCATTCTTTTCACAAAATTCCTCTAAATATTTGTTTACTTCTGACTTGCCTCTATTAGTCTCTTCTTCTTCCAAATATTTTTAAAACTTCAATTTGAGATTAATTAATTACTCACTTATACTAATACTTGATTGGTCGATCAACCTCCATATCATTAACGATTTGACTTGAAGAAGAATCAACTGACTGAAGCTTTTGATACTCATCATAAATACGATCGAATGCCTCTCTTACCTTTTTAGTGAGCTCAATCACCATAGCAAGTTCGTAAACTTTATAATAACAAAACTTCACATATTTCAATTTATAACGGGGATCCAACACAACGGCAATCAATAACATCATATTCACTTTTCAATATTTCCCTAATACTTCTCAAATTTAACCTTCATTTTCTTAGCCATGGTATTTAAAATAGAATCCAAACTAATTGACCATTCAAATAAGAAACTTTTAATGCCACAAACTTCATGAAAAAACGAATTATAAGTGACAGATAAAAAACCAGACATGCAAACAGTGGCATCATAGAATTTATGAAAAATTTTGTAAAAAATCTGAGCATTATCCCAATCACTAGTGATAAGAGGTCCATCATGAAGTTCTATATTAAAATGTGGATCTTCCTCTTCTAATCTCTCAAATGCTTTTTGAAACTTTGTTGCAGTATCTAGCATGAGATATGTAGAGTTCTACCTAGTTTGAACATCTAGGTATGAAGAACTTTTATATGTTATCCTCTTCTTCTCTACACGTGCCTTGAAGCGTTGTTCTCTTTGTGGAGAACTCCTAGCATACTTCACTACCCCACAAATTCAAGTTAATGAATCTTTTAATTCAATTAACCCATCTTTCACAATTAAATTAAGAATATATGCATAACACCTCATGTGAAAGAATTCACCGCCTAAAATGAAAGTGTCACTCTTCTTAGGCGTCTTTCTCTTCAAATATGTAATATCAACATCATTGGAACTTACATTATCCATAGTAAGCATGCATAGTTTCTCTATACCCTATTCCATCAAACATGCTTCCACCGCTCGACCAATTTCCTCACCTTTGTGACTATAAATCATACAAAAGTTTAAAATTCTTTTATGCAATTTCCACTCTCTATCAATAAAATGAGTTGTAAGGCACATGTAAGAAATGTTCTGCACTGAGGTCCATGAATCCATAGTGAGACAGTCTTTGATTTGAGTTTATTAACAAATCCTTCATTTTTTTTCTCACTCACATACAATGCCATACAATCCATTGCCATTGTTGTATGTGACACTATTTTGAAATTAGGTTGTATCACGTTATAAAAATAACGAAAACCTTCATGCTTAACAAACTTAAAAGGCAACTCATCTACGATTATCAATTTTGCAAGTGCTTCTCTATATAGATCTTGGTCAAATTTCCAAACACCAAGAATACTACCACCATCTTCTGATATTGATAACATTGACAAAAATCTTTGTTTCTTGTCTTTATTGTGGAAAATCTTTGGACACTTTCAAATATGTTTTCTCAAAGATCTAGTCTCATTCTCACTCGATCATGCATAAGCTGAATTACAATAGTTACATTTACCACCTTTCGCTTTTCCATCCTCTTCATTTACAATTTTGGTAAAATGATCACAAATGTTAGATTTACAACTATTTTCTTTAGAAGGACATACCTTTGTATAAGAGGGAGAATTAGTAATAGTGGGCTCCTGAGGATTATTTGTCTCTCCAGTACTTGACATCTAATAAAAAAAACACAAAAACAATAAAATAATTACCAAAAATCAATAAAGCACTTAATATTCCATAAAATATTTACCAAAAATCAACAAAATTAATAATTACCATCACAGAGAATGATGACAAAGCAATTGTTGAAGTTCACAACGAGACAAAAGAGATAAAAAGAAATCAGTGATGTGAAAAATAGAGATGGAGAGAGAGAGAGAGAGAGAGAGAGAGAGAGAGAGAGATTGGTGGGTAGGGGTGCACACGGTTCGGTTGGGTCCAGTTTCAGGTTCAGTTGTACGGTCCGGTTTGGTTCTACATAACCTCAAACCGAGAACCAAACTAATCGGTTCTTTGATTTTCAGAACCGATGCACTTCATAACCAAACCAAACCGGGCAGTTTGGTCGGTTCTGGTCCAATTTACCGGTTCTATGGGTTCCATGTGCACCCGTATAGTGAGGTTCGGATTTGGGTCTTGTTAATTTTAATTGTAAGATTATAAATATTTTAAATATATACTAATTATTTAGCAATCAATTCAGGTTTGCCAAATAGGGGTAATCTAGGAACTGACCTGAACCCCACCAGACTAACAGTCCCAGCGAGAGGTCGGAATAGTCAAATTACTTGCAGAGATCTGACGAAGACTCGAGGCACGAAATTCCCATATTTTGTTTGCAAGAAACCATCACATACAATACAATTCCTTTCCTGCAAGTATCATTTGAATGGTACATGGGCCGCATCGTAAAGACCACCTGGGGTAGAAATCAGCCTGGTCCGCTTGCCAGGTGGGCCATCACGTTGAAAATCAATGGATCGCCATTGGTCTTGACTCCCTCCCTCCCTCCATGAATAGAATTTTATTGGATCCGTCGAAATGGAGGTCAAAATATCCACCGTCCCTATTTTACTCAACACGGTGTCCTTAGGTAGAGATTACAACTTGAAAGAATATGATTTTGAGATTGTCCCAAATGGGACCAACAGTTTAATGAAGGAGGTATGGTGGTGCACAATTTCTTTGAGTACCAGCGTGATACAATCATCAGAACAAATCTTACGTAGAAATTTTAACCAGATTTTTACTTTCTTTTTTCTTTTTGAGTAAAGCTGTGATCAAAGCCATACCGATCAACTCATTAAGTGGCCCAAACATGCTATTTGGAATCAGATGTATTGTTGTCAATCACTCTCTATAGTGCGGCCGCATGATGAGCGGATCAGAGAGATTTTTGAACCAGGTTGTTGGTGGTGGGGCCAAACCTCTCGCACTTGGACTTTTACACAGTTCTACGTAATAAGTACTTGTGGAGTAACTGGACGATAACTTGTAGTGCAACTAGTTGCATTGGATGTAGGACCTCCGAACACAAGAAATGCTTCTTTGAATCTTAAAATTAAATAAGCCTACATTCTTATTTACTCCAGCTGTCGAGTATCCTTCACATTTAAATATATCCTTCACATTTAAAAGGCGAGAGAAGAAAAGAAAAGAAAAAAGACCAAAAAAACAAAAAAAGGAATATCTAAAATACCAAAATTAGTGGAGGAGAATACACAGAAATATAATTATCTAAAATGCCACAGACAATTGCTGACGCCTAGATAAATAGGGCGTGGAAAATTAAGAAAAATAAATAAAACTCAAGCACCTGGGCCCGCCTTCCTAGGCCTTTTTGCTGAGAAGGAAACAATCCCAGCCAAAGAAAACAGCATGACCTTTAGATCGAATCCTTGTGGTCTCCACTCGGGATCCACAACTTCTTTTGGATCACAAACACCTTCTCATCCCCATCCATTTCTGATCCATCAGCATCTGCCAACGCCACCAGTTCCCAGTGCAACGCTGTCAAATACTTCTTGACAAACTCCACAGCTGGCCGCTTGTCACGGATGATCACAAAACCAGTCGGCCTGAGTATGCGGTCCATCTCGATTAGCAGGTCCTCGCCACTGCAGCCTTTCTTCTCAATGTCCGAGAAGACAGTCCAAGCATGGAGGAGATCATATGTTCGGGGGTATGTCGAGAAGGCTTCACACCTGTAGATGGAAGAAACCAAAGCATTCGGTTGGTCTCACATTTGAAAAACAGCGCCTTTGAGGACATGAGAGCCTAAAGTTCCAACCAGTCACATTTGAAAAAACAGTATCTTTGAGGACATAAAAACCTGAAGTTCCAACCAGCAGAGCAAGAGAACGGGAGAAAACGAACGTCTAAGCTGTTTGATCTCACTGGCAAACCCTTGAAGGATTTCTGAGCAAGGCTGCATAATAAGTACAAAATATACCTTTACCTTGAATTGGACAGGGTTAACTCGAAGAAGGGCTTCTTCAACCGAGTCGAACCTAGTTCTTGACCTAGGTTTCAAGTTAAAAACAAATCTTCAGGATGTCATGTACTGCCCGGAAATTTTGGAGGGACTCTTCCATGGACTTGCCATTTTGTGTGCATAAGTGAATGGTCTGTGCTTAGGGGAGCATTCAGGCCATGACAATGAGCTCTTCGAAGGTTTCAGTCACATCCCACTGGTTGAACCAGACTGAGTTGACATCAAAATTTCCAAACCTTGCCATGGGTTGTCCATTTAGTTTTGAAATTACACTTGGACCATTGTATTATTATAGATGCAAATTTCCTATATAGTATGGATTTTAATAAACATTTGCATTTACATACTGCAAAATCAATAACAGTACAGGAATTATAAACTACGTTAAATAATAATAGAAATTAACATTTAAAAAAATAGAAAGTATATGCCATTCCCAATCACTGTGTGCCCTAAAGACCGTTACATAAAGGTAGCGGTGGCACCCCTTACACGGTCGTAAAGGCCCTAATGGCCCATTAGGGAAAAAAAATGACCCATAAAAACCGTTACAGCCTTCATAACATCTCAAAAAAGAAGTGCACATAATGGGCTTTCTTTGTATAGGGTCTTAAGCTATGCGTTATCTGACTGAACTAATGCAACTATATTCAAATTGAATGCATAACATTTAGAGCGTATGTGATGATCATTTCATCAAACACTCCTAAATACTCTAAAAATTGACAAGGACTTAACAAACCAGTAGATCAGCCCTCATACATGCTTGATTTCATGTTTGGAGTGCAACATTGCAAGCAATTTGGGAGAAATTGGGGAAATTTTGAAATTTTCCCAAATCAGACCACCTACACTCAAATTTCAAAATTAGAGTGTATGTGATGATCATTTCATCAAATACTCTAAATACTGCAAAATTAGTCTCAATTGATAATTGGTTGAAAGAAATTTTTGAAAAAAAAAATGGAGAACGTGAAAAACTAATGGATATCAAAATCAAAGCTCCAACTCTATGATTTTTCATGTAAAACATGAAGAACCAATGGATTTATAACCATTGACAATTATTTAACATAATTTCAACAAAAAAGGGATCAGAAATTGAAATTTTTCACCGGATTGAACATGTGGGATATATTGGCATTACCTGTGCATTTCATATCGCACAGGTGGGATACAAGATATATCATGCAATATATCGGCCGATATCGTTGATATTTAAAACATTGCCCTTAACGCCCATTCTATAACAATTTCCCAGACATTATTAACAAACCACTCGATGCTTCAGCTAACACCATGAAAGCATCTGCCATTCCTTTCTCCCCAGTGGACCATAAACCTACAGGGATACACAGCCTCCAGACTACTTGAGCTTTTTTCCAAAGAGAAACCCCATGCCACACCAAGAAGAGGTCACCAATATCAAAGGGCATATACCAGGCCAAATTGAATCTCCCAAGAAGAGAAGCCCACGATTGACTGGCAAAGGGGCAGTGGATAAAAAGATGGTTAACCAACTCGGCAATAGACATGCACATAAGGCAAATATTTGGGATGATCATGGAACACTTTTGGAGATTGTCAATCGTCAGCCATCCAAAAGCCCCAACCTTAGGTGGGGCACCATAGTGCCCCATGAGAGACGTTTTTTCACTATTCCCCCTCCTTTCCAAAGCAAGAAGTACAAGGATCTAACCGAAAAGCAGCTTGATTGGACTCTCATCCATCCCATTCTGTCACTTTCACCAACCAAAGGGCTACAGGACTGCAACAACTCTAAGAGAGTTGCATACTCATCCACCTCCTCATGTCAAAGGAAGCAGCGACAGGGTGCAGCCCACACAACCGTCTCACCACAGAGCTCATAACATCTATCAATCATAATATAGTGGTCCGGAGCCAAACCAGCTATAGCCGAGAATTTAAAGTTAGAAGGGGCAAATCACCCCTCCACACGTCTTCCCAAAATCATATCCTCTCCCTATTGCCCAAATAGAAAGCGAAACCTTCCCTAAACTTATCTCTCATGCTAGAAAAGCCTTTTCATACCGCTAACTCTATGTAGTTAGATGATTCCTTCATCCACCATCCTCCTTCCGACCATCCATATTTACTAGCAATAATGTCTCTCCAAAGAGCTCCCCTTTCTGTCCCAAACCGCCGCCGCCATTTAAACAAAAGGGCCTCATTCATCATATCCAGATTAAGAATATTAGCCCCTCCCTCCTCATAAGGTTTGCAAACCTCAATCTTCTCCAACAAGTGGAGCTTTTTCTTTTCAGGCAAGTCGCCCCAAAGAAAATCCCATCTATGCTTCTCTAGACGAGCAAGAACCGCTTTTGGGCATTTGAATAGCGACATGAAATAAAGGGGCAGATTGGACAAAGCCATTTTTGTGAGTGTGATCCACCCTCCAAGCGGCAAATACCTCCCTAACCATCTCACCAATTTCCTCTTGAATCTTTCCACCATCATGTTCCAAAGGTGCCTGGCCGGCTTTCCAATCCAAAGAGGAAGGCCCGAATAAGACAAAGTTCCTGCCTTGTACCCGAGAGACTCCGCAAGGCTCACGATTTTATCCCTATCCAAGTGAACACCTAGCATTTCACATTTGATATTAACCTTTTGCCCCAAAGCCGCCTCCAAACGCCGATGGATCGCACTCAAATTGACGATCTTTGTCACTACGGCCTCACAAAAAATAAGTGCATTGTCCACGAATTGATTGTGGGAGATCAAGGGATTCACTCGATCCACTCGAAAACCATTGAATAAATGCACCTCGTGCCCTTTGCATAGCATACAACCCAAAGCTTCCACTATAACAATAAAGAGAAACAAGGTATTGTCTAATACCTCTCAAGCTTTAATGTAGCCTCTGGAGGAGCCATTTACTAGAACCAAGAATCTAGTAAAACTAATGTATTCCTTCATCCATCCTCTCCACGCAACCCCGCATCCAATCCTACCACGCATATAATCCAAAAAGCCACAATCCACATGATCATAAGCTTTCTCGGTCCACTTTCCATACCACCTCTTTTAAGTCTTCCTTATGTCTTGAATCTATGCACTCGTGAGCGACAAGGGCACAATTCAAGATTTGTCTCCCTTCAATAAAGGTATCCTAATACTTAGAAACCACATTACTGAAATCTTGAAGTAAGAACTTTAGCAAGAATTTTATAAGGACCACGAATAAGACTAATCGGACAAAAAACCTTAAGTCTTTCTGACTTCGGGATCTTATGGATAATCGCTATAAAGGAAGCACACATCTTGAAGGAGAGGCACACCCCCTAGCAAGAAACTCGCGCATAAAGTTCATTCAATCTTCTTTGATTGTGTCCCCAAAAAACTAATAGAAGGCAAGTGGGAAGCCGTCAAGGCCCGAAGAGAAAACAACTTTCACTTCTTCCTCCGCGAAGGGACACTCAAACAAAGACGATTCCTCATTCAAGAGACAACTGAATTGAACATTGTCCAGTGTAGGCCTCTTCCAATTTCCCTTTTTCAACAGGGCTTGGTGGAAGTTAACCACTTCCTTACACACCTTGTCTTTCTCCTCTATCCTTTCGTTGTTCACCACTATGCTATTGATCTTGTTATTTCTGGCTCCCGCACTAGCAATGTTGTGGTAGAATAGAAACTATTGTTTTTGTTCCCCCCTCTTTAAGCCACGTAGCGTGGAATCTCTTCCACCATTTTATTTCCTCCTCTTTTAGCCAATTAGTGTAATCCGTAGCTGACTTAGACTGCAAAGACTTCTCCTCCTCGAAGAGTTTTGCCCCTTCTACTTTTAGGTCAAGTTCATGCATAGCACATAACACAGAATCCATATCCGCAAGATCTCACCAAGGAGGGAAAGCCTTCAACCCTAAGCCATGATAACTCGAACCTAAAAGATTTAGGACCACAATTTTCTTCCTCCACTTCAAGAACATTAGGGCAATGGTCTAAAATAGGTCTTGGCAAGGCGCACTGAGACACCAAAGAAATCCTATCCATCCACTCTAGAGAAAGGAGAAAACAGTCCAGTCTTGAGAAAAGAACATTACATTGGTGTCCCAAGTAGAAAATGCCCTCACGATGCTAGTTCCCCCCCCCAGATTTTTCCCCAACAAACCTGGTGACGTTAACATCACCTCCAACGCACCACTACCCTCCAAGTTTATTACGCGCCTTCAACAATTCTTCCCACAAAGCAAGCTTGTTGGTCAGCATGTTTGGACCATAAACTGCAGACAATGTCCAATGAAAACCATCAGCCACACTAACTAGCACCACAAAAACACTAAATACTTCAATTTCCTCCGCCTCTTTCGTCCACTAAGCCAAATCTGATGCAGGACAATTAACCGCTTGCTCTAAAAGCTCAAACTGCTAGAGCATGGAGAATTAATCCCTTTTATCTCATAGCCCTGGCCCGACATCGCATGGGTTAGAACCTCCACCAAACCCCCCTCGTGGTCCCCACTTCACATGGGTATTGCTTCACACGAGCCACTTGCTTCACATGGGTGGGGCCACCTCACACGAGCCACATACTTCACACGGGCCACCCACCCCGAGTGTGTCCCTGCATACCACAGGCCACCCCACTCGAGCTCGGTGTGAAAATGCCCCTGCATTAGAATCCCAAGCTACTAAAATCCTTCTAGAATTGTAAGAAGCATTCAAGCAAACCCAATCCGTGGATTTCACACCCCAAATGGAATCCAAAAACCTACGATCAATTGACTGCATTTTGGTATCTTGGAGAGTAATAATTTGAAGTTTCGATCGGTTGAAGATGTCCCTCACTTGGGTCTTCTTAAGACTACACCCCAAAACCCTAACATTCCAAGATAGAATCTTCATCTGGGAACCGAGCAACCCCCACGATCCTTTCGCTAACATCCATCAGCCACCCCTACTTTTGCCATAAGATTTAAGATCCAAACTGACCAGCACTCTTTTGCCCTTTGATGTTTGTTGATTCTTCCTTAGCGATGTTAATTGTTGTAGTTGCCTACCCTGCTTAATAAATTAGAAAAAAGCAAAGCAGCCCTCATCTCTATCCCCAAATGATATGCCAATCTACTTGACCACATGGCATAATGCCTCTTTGATCCATCCCCCACCTTTCAATATCTCCAACTTGTAAATGTCGTACGTAGCTCACAGAGGTTCCAGGCTTTTGAGCGTGGGCTTGGATACCATCGAGAATTCTGTCTGAAGTGGTTGTCAATCGAAGAGGGGCCACCTCCAGTGGCTCCTTAAAAGCCGAGCCAACATCTCCAGGACACCGTAAACTTAGCTCCTACACCGCATCATCTAATTGAAGGCACTTGTCCATGTGCAAGATAATCAACCCTTGCTCCTCTACTCCTGGATCTAAGAAAATAGATGGAGGGTGTGAACAATCCATCTCCGTGTCCTCCGCCGGCTTCAAATAAATCTCCATCGGATGATGCAAAAAGGAGTGGGTGTCTTCGATTGTTTATGGAAAGAGAGTTGAACTCTCAACTTCAACGAGAAAAGGTTCCTTACACGAGCAACTGATATTAGTGGGCGCCAAACCTCGAAGAAACATAATTCTGCACATGTTTTGAAACGAGCCTCTTCCAGAGGCATTTCGAACGAACCTAGGTTCAAAATACATGTCAGTCCTATGATAGCTTTGTGACTAGCTTCGGGTTCCTGAGCCTCAAAATTGTTCACCACGTTTTCTTTAAGATCTCCAAGCCATTCGTTGAACAAAGCCTCAAGCTCGTGTCTCCCGAACCACCAGAAGATAGCATCAACGTACATGAGGTATTAATTGCCTCAACAAGTGTCAAACAAAGAGGCGATGATCCATCACCTGTCATCCTTTGCATCATCTCCTCTCGCCACGTGCCTCTGCTATCCTCCAAGACTCCGTGAAAGCACGCAAATCGTACTCCATCTTCCTTCGAGGGGTCACCACCGACAGAAACTATCATGTCGCCATAATTAGAGTCAAGAGCTTGCCTGGTCTTCCATCTTCCATCCATTACCATCTCCAACTTCCTTAAAAAGACAGAGACTTTGACTTCCCCAATAGTCATGACCATTGTCTTAGTGGCAGGAATACCCTTCATCCTCCAAACACAAATCATCGCCAGACAAACCTCCTCGTCAACAAGCACAGGAGGCTCCAAATCTATTGCTATGACTTCTCCCACAAACGAACCCACCATAGCAAAGGCCTCCATGAACTAGGTTTCCATCGACAATTCGTGTACAGAGAACCAAGCTTCCTTCCATCCAAACGACGTCCAGTCAGCCCATCTGCAAATGCACTTGACTGGCCATAAGCGACTTCTCCACCTTCACCTCCACCTCCAGACTAAGGGCAATCCAAACAGCCAACGGCAACAAGACCTCAAGATTACATTGATCTATCGTAACCCCTCTGTCGTTCTCAAGCCATCGACGTACGCTGGCCAAAGGAGAACCATCCACCACCTGCATCGCCACACTCCAACAAAGGGAATCCTAGGTGTGCTCAATGACCTTTGGATGAATTCTCATGACCAAACCAGCTTCGTCAACATCCCTTCTTAACCATAGTTCCTCTCCCCCTTTGCCCTCTCCCCTCTTCATATTTTTCCGATTGGCCTAAGAATCAAGAGTCTCCCTCACCTTCTTCCCTTATATCGCATCCCTAAACCCCTTCCTCACTCCCCCTCCCCAAGCCATTTCCCCCCTACCTGCATAAGCAGAGCCCAAAGGCTCCCTACCCTATGGTTCTCCTTCCCCAACTCAATCCTACTGCTCTTCTTCTCTTATTTCTTTGCCACCTGCTAGTTCATTGAATCAAGGCCATACTAAGCTCTCTTAAAGATCTTGATTGTTGCTTTGAGCTTATCTTCCTTCTCAAATCGGATAAACGTGAATCCTTTGCTTTGCCCTTTGAGTTTTGCATTACCAACTCCTTGACCGAAGCCTCTTTCCTAAACACTCTTCTGAAGTTGTCTCTGTCCATCCCTCTAGGTACCCTATGACAAACAGAGCAGGTAAGACCAACGGACGTAAGAGGAGCTCCCTTTCTTCCCTTTCTAGATGTCTTTTCCTTGGACTAAAGTCCACCCCTCTTCCTATCAACCATCCTCGACTTCTTTCCTTTCCCATCCTCTCCCTACTTATCGTCGAGTTTCCCTCCTTCAGCCTCAGCCCTAATGCCTAGAGCTTCTGAGATAACCTCTATTAGCAATCCTTGTCACCCTTACCCTACCTTAGCTTTTCTTATCCGCATTGATGTATTTCTCTCGAATCTCCTTGCTCCCAGATTTCCTCCTAAAGCTTGTTCCTCTTCGTGCTGAGGTCGACCTTCCCCGAGGAAGGGTCTATAGCATAACGACTACTCCCTCCTGAGGACCTCCCGCTTGATCGATGGCTACCTCTTTGCCGCAAGATTCCATGGCTCGAGCTCTCTCTCCGTATTTCAGACCTCCTACTGGAGGAATGACGACTCGATCTTATGGTGCATCCCAAGCCTCCTCATCTCTTGATTTGTGTCGTTGTGTCTCACCTCAATCTCGAAGCTCCTCAAGTCACGTTCATGGTCTTAGCTCCCCGTGTCACTGTGTCATCCGAAGATGATGAAACTACTCTCATTTTATGGCTATCCTATTCCTATGCTTGATTTATTTGCAGGCCATACAATTAAAGAATTGACCTTCACATCCTATGTAATTATGCCTAACAATAAGATTCCAAAATGACTTTCCACCAAAGGAGCACATGTTGTGAAGCCAGCAATTTTATGGGATTTTGGCAAAATAACTACAGTTCTACTTTATTTTCTCCTTAAAAAATGAATGTGGTGGTCATTTTGGATAGAATCATGTAAGAAATTATCCTAGAGTTCCTAACGTCATGATGATCTCTAGAGAGCCACATTAACAACAATGTGGCCCTAGATGAGTCGATTCTGAATTTTAAAAAGCTGGCATCACTTGCTCCAGACCTCTAGTGCATACCTCAACAACTGAGAGTGACGGGTAGTGGGACCATAGCCTCCATATAGATAGTTGACATGATCTGCATCTATCATGCAAAATGAACTGGGCACATCTCATCCCTACTCACAAGAGCTCAAAGAGGCCATTGTTGCAAAATCCAGGGGAGATATTCAAAGATGATCTTTATTAAGTGATGACGACTTCGAGTTCAACCCCTCATCCAAGACATCCCAAAAGATAGGGCCCGAGATGATGGGCCCCTAGTTGGTGAAAATCATGTTGAAACTCCTTATCAGCTCCACCCAAAAAAAAAAAAAAGGAGAAGCAAGAGTATCGGGGGTGGCTTGCACAAGCACATGGGGTGAACTCAACTGTTGTGATCATCCAAGCAATGAGATTTACCTTTAAAAAGGAAAAAAAAAAAAAACCAAGTTGCATAGTTTAGCAAGAGATTGTTACAATTTTAGAGGGACTGGGATCACTAAGAAATAGTGGTGTAATTTATCCTTCTATTATGGGCTAATGTTTACCATAAGAATACTCCTATAAGTCTGTAATTTCCATTACTACAAGAGTATTCCTATTAGTTTTATGTACTATATCTTATAATCTAAGAAATTATAGATCTTTTATACCCTCTTCTTGTAATCTATAATTCTATAAGTTCATCTTTTATGCCTCATATCAATTTTCTCTGTATCAATGATATCAGTCGATATATCCCACGATATATCTTGTATCCCACCTATGCGATACAAAACGCACAAGTAGTACCGATATATCCCATGTGTTCGATCTGATGAGCATTTTTTGTTTTCAATCTTTTTTTCTTTTCCTTTCTTTTTTCTTTTTTGGTACATAATGTTAAATCAAGGTCAAATGGTTATAAATCCATATTCTTCATGTTTTGCATGAAAAATAATGGATTTGGAGCTTCGATTTTGAGATTTGAAGGAGATGGACTGAGTTGCGTAAAATTGGAAAAAATCAAATTTTCTTAATTTCTCGCAAATCAGTTGCAATCTGTGTCCAAACACAAAATCAAACATGTATGTAACTTGATCTAGTGATTTTTCTTTTGCTTTTAATGTATTGCTTGTGTTTCCATACATGTCTTCTTAAATTTATAAATTATATAAAATAGACTTTGAATATATTTGTATCGGTTCAGTTAGATAATGCATAGATTTTTTTTTAAGAAGTAACTAAACTTTTATTAAGAAAACTCACCAAAGACAAGCAACAAATACAAATCCAAAAGGCGCTCACACCCGAGACTCTAAATACAAAGAGGTTCTACTAATAACCTCCTCAACCCTCACCTGAATATTGTTGAAACAACACCCATTCCTCGCTCTCCAAATAGCCTAGAAAATTGCCATAATAAGGAGCCTTGACGTAGATTTGACAATCCTCCCAACTCCTCCCCATTGCCAAGCCCAAAGGAGGCCATTCACCGACTTCGGCATCACCCAGGACAAGTAAATCAACGAGAGGAAATAGCTCCACACCTTATAGGCTATGGGGCAATGAATAAAGATGTGGTCAATCATCTCCTCATTACTCATGCACATGAAGCAAATGTTCGGAAGAATCATCGACCTTCTCTGTAGATTATCTATCGTAAGGATTCGCTTCTGACACACCAGCCACACAAACACTGCCACACGAGGAGCCCCATAAAAACAATGATGGAACAGATGCCCAAGGAGACTATGCGAAGTCTCCGAAACCACACCAAATAATGATTTAACAAAAAACTGCCCGGAAGCACTTCTACACCACACCTAAGAGTCGTCTTAAGGATCGAATTTCACATTCCTTAGCAGCTTTTGGAGGCTAGTATATTCGTCGATATCTACGTCCAAGAGATCTCTGGGTAGGGCGGCATCCAAATCGTCCCGTCCCCTAAAAGAGACACAATCGGCAATACAAATGAATATGTCTGGAGCTAGACGAGCAATCCTAGGGAACAAAGCCTGCAATTGTTGGTCCCCGCACCAATTATCGGCTTGCACACCTCTCCCCCCACTTGAGGAGGTGAAATTTCTTCCCCTCACTAGCGCCATTCCACAAATATTCTCCTTAACTTTTCAATCCTCTCCATCACTGTCCCAAAGATGGATAGGAGGCTTTCCAACAGAAAGGAGCAAACCAAGATAGGTGGATAGGAAGGAACCGACTTTACACCCAAAAATATCAGCTAAGGACTGCAGCTCTTCCTCAGCGACGTGAATGCCAAGAAGTTCTGATTTTGCTACATTAATCTTCAAACCCAATGCTACCCCAAAACAGACGGTCAACTTCCGAATATTGTCCACTGCGCTTGCCTCTGCCTCACAGAATATCATCTGCATATTGAAGGTGAGAAATTTGAGGCCCATCGCTGGCTACCTTGAATCCCTAGAATAGCCCAAACTCCCCGCCTCTCCATAACATGCCACTAAGCGCTTCCTCAACTACCACAAATAAATAAGGGGATAGAGGGTCCCCCTGCCTCAATCCTCTAAAGGCCCGAAAAAAACCTTTAGGCGACCCATTCACCAAAATGAAGAAAGACGGAGAATGAACACAAGACCTAATACAGCGCCTCCACTTCTGGCCGCAACCCAACCTCATAAGCATGTAATCCAGGAATTCCCAATCCACATGGTCTTAGGCCTTTTCGATGTCAAGTTTGCAAACTAGGCCGCTTTTCTTCTCTCTAAATCTTGCATTTATGCATTCATGTGCTATCAGTGCGCTATCGAGGATTTGTCTGCCAGCAACAAAAGCTCATTGATTGTCAAAGATCACATTGGAGAGAACCTCCTTGAATCTAGACGCCAAGATCTTAGCTAGAATCTTGTAAGGCGCTTCAATGAGACTAATCGACCTATAATCTTTCAATTGCTCGGCTCCTTCGAGCTTAGGAATCAGGATGATGAAAGTGGCTCCCATTTCGGCAGATAAGTGACCCCACTCAAAAAATCCAATAAAAAGTTCATCACATTCTTCCCAACGACATGCCAGAATTTTTGGGATAAAAAAAATAAAAAAAAATAAAAAAAAACAAAACAAAACAAAACAAAATGGGGAAGCCATCAGGGCTAGAGGCTTTTTTCCCACACATCGATTGCAAAGCTACTTAAACCTCGCCTTCAAGAATGGGCTTCTCAAGGTACCCAATTGCTTCCTCCGAAATCTGCCTAAATCGAACATGATCCAGGGTCAGTCTTCCCCAGTTTTTAGCCAAAAGTGGTTTTCTAAAATAAGAAGTAATAGATTCAGAGATTCTATTCTGATTAGAAGTATTAGAACCATCAATATTTAAAGACCCGATCCTATTTTCCCTTGCCCGGGCACTAGCGAACGAGTGGAAGAAACGAGTGTTCTTGTTTTTTGTAGGACCACATACAAAGGAACAAGTGTTCTTTGTAGGACCTCATAAAAAGGAAACCTGCACTTTTTTTTTTTGTAATGTTTTGATTTCTAAGTGAGTATTGATGTCTTTTTTAACAATCCCTAAAGTTTCATTGAAAATTTTGACCAATGTTTCCCCATGTTTGCCAACAACAACGATACATTATGCGATACAAACGATATGTACCTATGCAATAACCGATATGTATCCATATCCCACAAGTGTGATACATTACGCGATAACGATATGGAAAACATTGCCTCCTAGAACCATCCCTCTCTCTCACCTTGGAGAGACTCACCCTAACACCAATTCCTCCCTCCCTCATGACTCGCCCTAACTCCAGGTTGACACTATTGTAGGCAATATAAAAGGGTCCCCCCCCCCAATGATAAGGAAAACATTTCCTAGGACACTTGGTTTTATTTTCAATAAGTGACAAAAGCTCTTCTTAAAGCTAAAAACACCTTGTTCTCCTTCATCTTCTGGGTGGTAATGTTGATGTCATTACTCTTACCCAGTGTTTGAAATATCGGCATCGCGTTACGTATTGCATCCTTGGGATACAGATATGTATTGGTTATCGTACGGTATATATCGTTTGTATCGGATAATTTATCGCACTTTGTGGGAAACATTGGGAAAATTATTGAAATTTTCAATGAAACTTCACGGATTGTTAAAAAATAAAAACCTCAATACACACTTTTAAATCATAACATCTCAAAAAAGAAGTGCACATGATAAGTTTCATTTGTATAGGGTCCTAAGCTGTGTTGTCTGACTGAACCAATGTAACTATATTCAAATTGAATGCATAACATTAAAAGTGTACGTGATGATCATTTCATCAAACACTCCTAAATACTTTGAAATTATTCTCAAATAACAGTTTGTTGAACGGAAATTTCAAATATATATATATATATATATATATATTAATAATTTTTTATTGATTTTTTTAAAATGATTTTTATTTTCCAAAAATTGGCAAGGACTTAACAAATCAGTGGATCAGCCCTCAGACACTCAAATTTCGAAATTAAAATGTTTATGATAATCATTTCATCAAATACTCTTAAATACTTCAAAATTAATCTCAATTGATAGTTGGTCAAAGGAATTTTTTTGAAAAAAAACATGGAGAACATGAAGAACAAATGGATTTGTAACCATTTGACATTTATTTAACATAATTTCAACAAAAAAAGGGATTGGAAATTGAAAATGCTCACCGAATCGAACATGTAGGATATATCGGCACTACCTATGCGTTTCGCATCGCATAGGTGGGATACAAGATATATCATGGGATATATTGGCCGATATCGTCGATATTTAAAACATTGCTCTTACCTAAGAGGTGTCAGAACGTCTCTCTTTGTATATGTTGGGAACTCATTATGTTATCTTTCTTGTTTTCAAAGAATTTTTCACCATTATCCATCAAAAAGAAAATGCCTAAACATTTGTTATCTGCATTTCACAAACAGAAGAACTAATGTATAGCTAAACGTGGATCATTAGAAGCTGACTTGCACCAATCTGCATTTTAGGCAAACAAGACCATTTGTCCCAATCTCCAAATGCTGTTTGCTGGACAAGCATATTAGTCCTATCCATAGTTTTGGCCCCACAACGCAGAGGGAGTAGACGTGGATTGGCCTCTGCAACCAATCCTTCTACTTGGTGGCAAACAGGCCGTCCCACGGCCTCTTGGAGTAAGCTGAAATGGTCCAAAGAGCACAGGCCTGTGAATGAGAGAATCCAAAACATGGACATGGAGAAACCCTATGGAATCCTCAGGAAATGAAAAACTGCATATCCAGTCCATTGTCTAGTTTAGGATGTTGTATTCTATGCAAATGTTAATAGTTCAACAGCCAAACAGCTACACCTGTCTCTTGTAACCATGGACATCGACATTTAACATGCTTTTTGGAAGCAACAGATGTCCACATTTTTCAGGAAACCTTGGAAACAGAAATCAATTTCCATGCCTACTTTTTTCTCTCAGAGGAAAGTAGGCAATTGATTTCTTTTCCACGGCTTTCCACCTTCACAATGAAACAGTTCCCTTTCCAAAGAATTCTTACTGGTGCACTACGGACCTTTTTTAATGTACCCCAAAGGTGAATGGCAGGATCCTGGTTCCCACCTATCTGCATTTTGGTGAAACGGGGCCATTTGTCCCAGTCTCCAAATGCCATTTGCAGGATGAGCAAAGCTGTCCCTGCAACAATTTTGGCCGCAATCCATGCTTAAGATAAAGATGGATAGGATCAATCATGATCCACCCACAAATTTGGCGGCCAAAACTCCGCCTCCTTTTGTGGTAAATTTAAATTGGCCATTAGGGTTTTCAAACTTGAGAGTAACATTCATGGCCATAGACTGCTTACCAGTCATGGACAGTGCCTATCAGGCCTCTGTCATATATTATCTTGAGTGTGTTTGGTCCATCTTCTGGCACTACATTCATCACCCAAACATTTTTATCTCTGAGGGCAGCTGCAAATGATCCTAAGTTTGCCTTCATGTCCATCACGTTCCTTAGAGTGTCCAGCTCAATCTTTGGCTGCAACAGATTCCAGTAACTCTTTACCCTCCGTTGCCAAATATCCTGCACCATGTTAAAAGCATCAGACACTGCTTCTTCTGTTTTGCATCATGTGAATGGGAACAGGAATGTAAGCTCAACGGGCTTTTGGATTACCGTGTCCTTTTCAAACATATCATTGGTATAATCAAAATCGGCCAGACGAGGAGGACCAGCAGTCAATCGAGCCGGCCAAGGAACCAATCCACTCCCTCTGGCTCTCTGGTTCTCTGATAAAGCCATAAAGAATTTAGTTACTGCATTGTTCAATTTTGTTTCAAGCAATAAAATCATAAATATGAAACGGAAGATACAGATTAGAAGTTACCATACAAGTAACGGAGATAATCCAAATGGCATGGAAGGGTTTTCTATTGAATAGCATCCTATAATAAAAGAATTCCACCAATCCACTAATTGAAAGAAAAGCATGAAGAAGAAGGAAGCGAAGAAACATAAAAAAAATAAAAAAAAATAAAAAAAACTGGAACCTCATGGCTGAAAATGTGGCACTGATGAGTGGTTTTAGAATCTGAACAGACAACTAACAGGATGCTATCCATTATCCAGCTTTCTTATGATGATTCAAGAGATGAGTCATATGGATGTAGTTACTTATTGGTGGCATTACCCTACACTAGGTATCGCTAGTTCCAAAATTTTCAGATCCTCAAGCAAATCATGTTAAAAAAGAATCTGATGCTCTTTGTGTTGGTTTTTAATGGCAATAAATCGTACAGAGATAAAATTTTAAAAACCTTTTTGCCAATTTTGATATTAAGGATCACCATCCATGAATCAAGCCATGTTTAAAAAAACATAAAATAATCACACGATTATACCTGAGTGAATCATCACTACCAAATCTACTATGGGTTTAGGATAAGGAGAAACCAAGATGATTCATTTGGTAGGGGCTGAGGATAAACCAGAGATATCCAAGAGTGGGCCATGCATGCCAAGACATGTGCACATGTGGAGGAGATGAATTGAGGACACCTACTCTTCTCTACTTCTCTCTTTTCCTATCACTCTCCAAGGGGGTGTTTGGCGCATGGAATTAGATGGTATTGAGTGGGATGGAACTTTAAATCCCTTGGTTTGAAAAATCATCCCTTTTTGGTTCATCATAGATTTCCAACATTGGATCATGTGCATGGAGTAGGGAGGGATAGGAAGGGCTTTCTGCAATTCAACGAAGACATGGATTTCCTCCTAAAAGCACAAGCTAGGACTTTCTTTCACTACGAAGGGAGGTGGGGTCCACCTTGATATTTGTGAGGAATTCACCCCATCCATCTATTTTACAAGATCATTTTAGGGTAAGCGACGAAAAATGAGATAGATTTAAAACTCAAGTGGGCCACACAAGAGAAAATAGTGGGGATTGAGTGACCACCATTGAAACATTCAACGGGCACAAAAGTTTTGTATCACGATAAAGTTTTCTATGTTGCCAATTCATCCCGACAGGAATGAATTTATAAACGGTTGGGATGGCATATAAACATCAAGGTGGAGCACGGGAAGGTTTCAACAATAGGAAATTCTTTCCCCACTCTTTCCTCTCGTATGGCCTACTTGAGTTTTGGATCTGCTTGACTTTTGGTAGCATGTCCTAAAATGATCTCACAAAACAAATGGATGGATTACTCACAAACATCAAGGTGGGCCCCACCTTACTTCTCAGTGTAGTTTTCAAACACGATTTTCGAGATTGGTAGTTGTTTTTCATGTACAACCAAACACTACATGAATCAAAACACGTATATAAGCCCTACATCCGACATGATCCAAACACCAAAGCGAATAGCTCACTCCCGTGGCATTAAGAGACAGTCCACAGACAAGTGCATTTATGGCAAAAAAGCAATTCCATCCCACTTAATACCATATAATTCCATGTGCCAAACATCCCCTAAGCTCTCTCCAAATGGAAGACATCCAAGGGGGGGTGGATGTCCAAAGCTTCTCACTCCATCCCTACTACAGTATGATCTTAAATGGGAGGATATTTAAGATTTTAGGAGAGCATTATATTATGGTACTCCACCACCCCATAGGACCTCTGTATACCCTACCATGAAGGAGGTTTGTTTACCTTCCTAATCCATGGACCCCATCTATTTCCTTCTACTATCTGTGGTGTCCATTCTTAGGCAAATCCCATGCCACCCCAAGGTGTTGCCCATTAGATTTTAGCCATTGGATGTCCGTCGGGGTTGATTTAAAACACATCAACAGTTAAAACTCATCATTTAAAGGTTGAAAAAACTTAATTAAACAAAAATAGTTAGGGTTGTTGGCCACCCTTTAAAGCATCTAATGGACGGTTCAAACCTTAAGATCAGCACACTAACATGACATCTCCATGCAGCAACAAAGAGCTACAACGACTGGCCCTCGGCTCAGGTTCATTCACAAAGAGAAAGGCAGAAAGAGTGCGACAGGGTAATCGGGGCAGATCAGTTCCTCAATGAAAGTTCTCTCTTGGAATGTTAGAGGGGTGGGGTCGAGACAGAAAAGGAGGCTCATTAAGGATGCCTGTGGTAAAGTAAGGAAGATATAGTATGTTTTCAGGAAACTAAGGTAAATCATTTTTCTGATTCTTTGTTGGGATCCCTATGGAAAGCTTCAGATGTTAAGTGGGTTTGCTGAGAAGCAACAGGTAATGCAGGAAGCATTCTTATAGCATGGAAATCTTCCCAGTGGTTGCTCCAGAATAGTTGGGTTGGCGATTATTCGATTTCGATAATTTTGGAAGACAAATCTTCTGGTTTTTCATGCCTATTTTCTTCTGTTTATGGCCCAATTATTGCGGCCAACAGGCAAGTATTTTGGGAGGAGTTGAATAGTGTCAGACAACATTTTAATGGGCCGTGGTGTATTGCAGGAGATTTTAACATAACCAGATATGCTGAAGAAAAATCGAATGGCAGAAGAGTTACTTCAGGAATGCAAGCTTTCTCGAGGTGGATAGATGAGCAAGAGCTGGTGGATTTGCCCCTGCATGGCGCTAAATTCACTTGGACCAACTGTAGAATGAATCCAAGCTTCTCTAGATTGGACCAGTTCTTGGTTTCCCCTAACTGGCTGGAAGCCTTTCCGTCCTCCCTTCAATCAGCCCTTCCGAGAACGACGTCCGACCACTGTCCAATTTGTCTGTCAGTCAAGGAGCAGAACTGGGGGCCGAAACCTTTCAGGTTTGAGATCTCTTGGCTAAAGATTGACAGGTTTCAACAGAATATCATCGATTGGTGGAATGAATGCCAGGTAGATGGTTTTGCTGGCTACAAGCTTTGTAGTAAAGTCAGATTTCTGAAGTAAAAAATTAAAGTTTGGAGACAGCAAGAACAAATCCTAAGAGAAGCAGAAACTGACTCTATTCTCGCTGAGTTACAAGTGATTGATTCAGGAGCTGGGGGCGGGGCGATGTCTTTTGAAATCCTCGTCAGGCAAATCCAGCTCATTCAATCTCTGTCAGCAAGGGTCCTCCAAGAAGAAGTCTATTGGAAACAAAGATCTCGGGCCAAATGGATCAAGGAAGGTGACAGGAACACAAGTTTTTCACTCCATTGTCAGTATGAGGGCAAGATGCAACAAGATAAGCAGTATGGTCGTTAATGGTGTAATATCTGAGGATAAAGAGATAACCGTGGAAGAGGCAATATCATTCTTCAGCTCGTTGCTAAAGAAAGAAGAGCGAAAGAGACCTAAGCTGGACAATCTCCATGTGGAGAGCATTTCTGCTGAAGATGCTATCATAATGGAAGCCGCCTTTAGCCCCGATGAAGTGAAGATGGCCATGGATTCTCTAAGTGGTGATAAGGCTCCTGGGCCTGACGGTTTCCCTATGATTTTCTTTCAAAAATTTTGGGAGATCATTCAAGGGGATGTCATGAGTTTTCTCAAGGAATTCTATGATAGAGGTAGACTTTCTAAAGGTCTAGGTGCCTCATTTATTGCTCTTATCCCAAAAACTCCAGGTGCTTCCTCTTTTAAAGACTTTCGTCCGATCAGTGTTTTAGGCAGGCCCTACAAGATTCTGGCCAAGGTTTTAGCCTCCTGCTTAAAGAAGTTATGGAGAAGATAATTTCTGAAAATCAAAGTGCGTTTATCCAAGGAAGGCAGATTCTAGACTGCGCTCTCATAGCTAATGAATGCTTGCATTCGAGTCATATATCAAGGAATAAAGGTATTTTCTGCAAGTTGGATATTGAAAAGGCCTACGATCATGTGGATTGGGGCTTTTTGCAATATATGCTAAGGAGGATGGGGTTCGGAGCCAAATGGAGAGGGTGGATTCGAGAATGTGTGGGCACGGCTTACTTTTCAATCCTCCTAAATGGTTTCACAAAAGGTTTCTTCAAAAGCTCTAGGGGCTTGCAGCAAGGAGACCCTCTCTCTCCTTTGTTATTACTCATAGTCAGCGAGGCCCTCTCAAGAATGCTCCAAAAAGGACAAGAAGTTGGAATCCTAAGTGGTATTATGGTGCAAGGGATGGCCGTGCCGATCTCTCATATCCAGTTTGCGGACAATACTCTCCTTTTTAGTTAAGCCAATATTGTCAAGGTTAACAATCTTCGCACTACTATTCATTGTTTTGAAGCTGTCTCGGGCCTTAGAGTTAACATGTCTAAATCTACGATGCTCGGAGTTAACATGGAGGAAGAAGAGTTGAGGAGTTACACGGAAGAGTTGGAATATTCTGCAGCTACTTTGCCGACCACTTTTGTTGGGCTCCCCCTGTGTATTGGTAGACCCCCTAAGTATCTATGGGACAAGGTCATTGAAAGGTTTGAAAAATATCTAGCCTCTTGGAAATACAGATATTTATCGTTGGGAGGAAGACTCACTCTCATCAAGGCCGCCCTTTCCAATCTTCCCCTATACTTTGTCTCTATTTAAATGCCCGTCTTCAATGCTGACATGACTCGAAAAACTAAGGCAAAATTTTCTTTGGCAAGGTAAGGAGGAAAATAAAAAAGTTCCGCCTAGTTGACTGGAAGCAGGTTTGCAAAAAATATCAGGAGGGTGGCGCTGGCATCAAGGGCCTCAAAATTATGAATCGGGGCTCTTCTAGGTAAGTGGATATGGAGGTTAGTTTTCGAGAACGGGGCTATGTGGAACAAGATTATTAAAAGTAAATACGGTTGTTCAGAGGGAGGATGGTGGACCAAAGATTCTTCCTTATATAAGGCTTCGGCCATATGGAAAGGAATAGTCTTTAAAGGGGTCGGTTATGAGCTAGGAAAAGGGGATAAAATCAGGTTTTGGGAAGACTTATGGATAGGGGACACGGCATTGAAAGATGAATTTTGTAACATTTATCTCCTCAGCCCTTGCCAATCTGCTACAGTGAACAATTTCTTTTCGACTCAAGGAGGCAAAACTGTTTGGTTCGTGGACAGCAGAAGAAATCTTCAAGACTGGGAAATCAACAAGTATGCTTCGCTCGTGGATCGCATCTTCAGAGCATTGCCAGACCTATCTAGGGATGATAAAATTATCTAGAGACCAGATAAATCCAATGCATTCACGGCAAAGTCCTTATTCAATCAACCGGTTAGCAGCCCTTCTCCCCTCCCTGATCCTCTGATCAGTCATATTTGGAAGCTGTCGATTCCCCCCAAGTTCGTTACTTTTGGGTGGTTGGTGGGTAGGAAGAAAATCCTTACGGTAGACAATCTTAGAAAAGGGGCATGACTTTGGTGAATGTATGCCTGTATTGCATGAAACAAGAGGAATCGGTGGACCATTTGCTCATTCACTGTCCTTTTATCAGCCTTATTTGGACAGATTTTCTCTCTCGGTTCGGAACAAGCTGGTGTTTTTCGGAGTCAATGGATCTCCTGTTAAAAGCTTGGCACGGGATCATATTTGATAAACAGAAAATGTGGATTTGGAGAATAGCCATAATTGCTATCTGGTGGTGTGTTTGGGAAGAAAGGAATGAAAGATGTTTTCAGGACAGGGAGCACTCAGCTGAGAGTGTAGCTAGTAAGGCCAAGCGCACTATCATTGAATGGGCCACTGGTGTAGACAGTGTTAAGGGCTGCAATCTTTTGTTTCTCGAAGTTTAGATGGGCTTGCTTTCCAGCTTCCCTTCTTCTCCTTTTGTTTCTTTGTTTTCTTTATTATAATTCAGTGATCTTTCAAAAAAAAAAAAAAACATGAGATCAGAAGTAAACCAAGTAAATCCCATGTTGGATCGTGTGGTCTTTAACGAACTTGATGAATAGACCCAGTATCACCCACTTCTAGTGGTCATGTAGCGGCCTCATAAAGTGAACTAAAGCACCTACTATCAAGCCATCTTGGCCCACATATCCTCAGGTCTAAGAATATGGACAAAGCTAGTGCAAATCTGCAAGTATTATTCTAGTATGGACATGATGGGCCTTCCATTCTAGAAATTTGCAAGTGATCCTACCAATGTGAATGACCAACAATCCAACCAAGTTGATCATCCACAGCTCACAAATACACACTTGTGTGGGGTAGGGCAAAGGCACACAAACACCAAGTCGGGTCCAATGCTGGAGACTGTCCATCCTGATACCAAGTCGATCCCCTCACACCAAATGACCATCAATGAAGAACAAAGGCAAGTCCTAGTACCTTTATGGTCATGGCCTACGCATTGAGATCCATGGACCATATCTCTCCCTTGGCACTTGGTCGATGTGTCCAATCTCTAAGATGCCCAAGGACTCGGGGGCTACACCTCAGAATCCTAGATGAATAACAAACATGTCCACATACAATAAGCATGACATACGTATGAATGAAGATCTATGCATAACTAAGTGCATGCATACCTAGGTCCAAGAGCCACTTAAACATTGGTTTTCTAGGGCACAACCCCAACATTCTAAAGCGTGAACTTCTAAATCACTCATGATTTCTTAGTTTTAGGGTGTATGGACATTCGATACATCAGGCATCACAATGAATAGGTCAAACGGCGAATGATTTTTTACTTCTTGTTCTATGTCATTCAAACTTTGATGACAATGATGATCTTGATTTACAGCATGTTATATGATAGGTACTCTAAATATGAGGGTAAATTCAATAAAATATGTAGAGAAACTATGACAACCAAGAATTGAGGAGCATTTCCTCCTAACACAAAAAACTTGACCATAAATCATTCTGTAAAACTTTTTTGGAAATATAAAACTTTACTGCAAACAAATGAAAAATAGACCGTTGGTTGACTGCGTACCTAGAATTTGAGATATAATATGGTGAATGTCGAATTAACTAAAGAGAAACCATTGGCATTATAAACAAGAATCTTTTGAATGGTTGGAAAAAAAAATAAAGAAAAAACAACAGATATCACAAAAAATGGGTATAAAGGACTACAAAATACAAACTCACGTTGAGAGTAAGGAGTGATGCAAGCTTCCATTGGCACACCCCACACAGCATCTGGATCATCATCAGATCTGCACAGAGGAGGTTGAGTACCAGGCTCTCTCTCCATGTAACAGTCATTTGTCAGAGGTTTGACCCAAATCACCGTTTGATTTCTTTTCGCAGCAATTTTCCAGCACATGCGTTCAACAAGGGCACTCATCTCTCTCCATATACGGAGATATTCTTCATCCTGTGCATATGCTTCAGGAGACGAGTAGGCAAAATAGCCTCCTGGTCTAAGCACTCTATCTAACTCAAGCAAAAGAATCCCATCCCTTTGTAGCCAATCAATCCTACAACGAGAACAATGAGCAAGCTCAAAAGATCTGCTAGGGTAAGGAAGCCTCTTTGTCCCCAACACCCCGAGAAATGCAGGAATGCCCCTTTCCAGGGCAAACTGGATCTGGTTTTGATGTACATCATTCGGTGCTAAAGACATAGCGATTATGTCAGATGATAGGAGATAAGCTCCAAAGCTTGCAACTCCACAGCCTACATCAAGAACCGTTCGGATCCTCCCCTCATTGTTTAAATTACTGTTTGTGAAATTGAGCATCTGCACATTCAAATCAGGACCGATATTGATCATTTTACTCACCAAATTCAAGACATGTATAAATAAGACAAGAACAAACCATGCTGCACAAGAAATTAACCAACTTTTATAAATAACAGACTTTCTTAGAGAAGAGAAAAGGAAAGACCAACTATCCTTGACCTTAAAAAAATAAAAAAAACCAAATTCAAGAAATGTATAAATAAAACAAGAACAAACCATGCTGCACAAGAAATTAACCAACTTTTATACATAACAGACTTTCTTAGAGAAGAGAAAAGGAAAGACCAACTATCCTTGACCTTTAAAAAAAAAATTTAAAAATAAATAAATAAATAAAACCAACTATCCTTTAGCTAATGGATAGCAAATGCCACTACACAACATAGGCCTTGAGATCCCTTGCAAAAGAAGGAAACCCCAGAGCGTGTAAACAACAAATTTACAACTTATAGACTATACAGCATTATCCAAGTGGGACAGAAATGATGCAATGTTGTTCAACAAAGCATGCTAACAATCCTATATAAAGTTACCATTCAAATTTCAAACTACTTGCACACAAAAAGAAAGCACTTTCAAGTGTAGCAAACAACCAAGAAAGAACAGTACTGGATTTTCCTTCTTTTCTCTTCCAAAACATTCAAGAGCAACATGGTAAGAATAGTACTGGATTTTCCTTCTTTTCTCTTCCAAAACATTTGAGAGCAACATGGTCTTACATTTGCAAGCGACTTGATATATTTATCAGCTCCATAGTGAAAATGCGTGCCTCCCCCAGGAAATATAATCCGTTCACCTTTGACTACCATCCAATTCTGGTCAGATTTCTCATGTGCAAGGTGAGTGTGAGGTATATTTGCTTTCCATACTTCATCTCTGCTCCTTGGCCACTTAATCGGAACCTGCTAGAAGCAAGCATTGCAGCACCAGCAACAAAACACATGGTGGGTACCAGGGACCAGAAAAGGAAAAAAAAAATGTTCAATTTTGTATCTGGTAGAAAAATAAAGGTAATATGACCTTGTAGCCTGGTGGTGGAGGGATCAGGCAATTGTAGCGCCTTTCAGGTGGAGGGCAGTGCCTTTCATAGTGCTCCATCAAAGACAAATCCAGCTTCAACCTCAGTTGGTATATAAGATTTCTGTCTAGGCAGGGAATTAACTCAGAATGCCGTTCATCACAAACCTTTGGAGGCAGAAACAGAAAGAACCAATGAGGATATGACAAAATCGTAGATCATCTCAGTCAGAAACAGATAGGTCAAAAGACAAACCGGAAAGCTTTTTGGCACAAGATCATCATCTCCATCTTCCAGTCCAAACTTGGCGGACGAGTCATCTTGCTTTCCACCAAGCTCAGCGTCTTCGTCACCACCCAAATAGGATGACCCAAGTTTTCTCAAAGTTTTACCATAATCCATGGCTGATCCACCATGTTGAGAGCCAAAAAAGGACCCATAATATACAAATAAAAAAGCAAGAAAAATCCCAACAAGGCACAAGGAAGCAACCAATCGCTTCTTTTGGACTCCATCTGATCTTCCCCTCATGATTTTGGCGCAAAATTCAAACCAAGCTACTGTTTGAGTTTTATTATAGCATTCAAAAGAAGACAAAAGGGGACAGCATTTCCAAAACTTAACCAGTGGCAGATGGCCACTAAGAAACTACAAAACTCTTTACAAAACTGCTTATTTGACAATTTACACTCTGCCTCCCAGGCACAATTCAAAAGGGAATCCCAGAAAGACTTGCACTACTCATATAGAAGCACCACCCTGTAAAATCCAACCCACATTCTGTCAACTAACCAAGACTAGAACACTCAGAAAGAAATAGAAATAACAAAGTCCGGTTCCAATTAAATCAAATAAACAGCATACACAGATGCTTAGGCAATTCAAGCAAGGAGAGATGGATGAAGCAATTCACATGGGGAATGATAGAAGAGGTGATCGGTGGCACACACACGAGAGATCTGGCCACCTGGCCCAAATTCAGGCTGGCCCGCTCATCGAATCCCGGTGGTCAAAATAATGGCCACTATCTACATTCAACATATTGACAAGGGGATCAGTTACTTTTGGGGCAAGCATATGCTCGCACCCAGATCTTGCACCCATGTGCCACATTGGCAACTAAGCAGTGAGCGCCTCTTCGATCCCCCCAGCATTTCTCACCAGTCCCGACCAATTGCCAGGAATGGATCAGCTGCGCATATCTGAGAAAACAGCAGATGGCTATCAAAACATTATAAATCTACCAAACATAGATGCAACTACACATCAAAGCGTGAGGAGATGATGAGAAAACCACCCCAATACGGATAGAAAACCACCACCAAAACTGAAATCTTCAATATCAATATAAGATTATCATGCGATAAGCTTCAATGAAGGGGGGAAAAAAAGGTCATAGGTAGAAATTAGTACAGTACAGAAAATCACACTTTTCTCGATCAGGCCATGGTTTTAAAACTGGGACTTGGTGGCCCCATTTAAGCTCCCACCGCAAGTGTACGTTAGCAAAACAAATGAGGAAATCTAACATTGCCCACCGACGACCGCAAGGCATTAAATTTCACCAGAAAAGCAATGAAAGAGACTAACCACAGCCAGTGCTATAAAAATCCAATGTCGGCGAAAACTCCAAAAAAACAAAAATCTTGAAGAAATCAAACTATCCAAAACAAAACCCTAGGAAATATTAAAATATACAATTTTTCAAAAAAAAATTTAAAAAAAAAATCACATTTCTCTGTAATCATCAAGATCTCGAAATCAAATACGGAATTTTCGAAACTAAAACGAGAAAAGGCCCTATTTTAATGCTGGATTTCGCTACACCGAACGCCGGATCTGAGGTAACAACGATCGACTGCGTGGTTTCAGATGAATTCGATTCCGATAGACAAAAAAACAATAGAATTCCGTTCCAAAAGCGTTAGATTTCAATTGAATTCAATATAAATACGAGCATTGAAGAATAACTTACTGCATATAGATCTAGGTCGGAACACGGTCTTGGGAGAATGACGAAAATGGAAACCCTAGATTTCAGAGAGAGAGAGAGAGTACACAGGAAATAAGATAAACAGACAGAAAAGGAAAGGGCATCGAGGGAGACGCGAGGAGCCGAGGCGAGCATATCCGTGATGGACTGTCCTTTTTTTCGTCTGATTATATGTTAGTTTTGCACCATTTAATAAATGGTGATGACTCTTCAGCCGTAGACATTGGATGGATTTACGGATATCCGTGGACGGGGGATAACCAAAACATTACAATGGGAAGTTAATATCGTCCATCTGATTTTTCGTATCTAATTTGGACCACTCAATTTTTTATTTTTAATCTTTTAATCAATGGTCATCATTTGGACGGTTAAGATTATTTGATCAGTGTTATTTTAGACATTCGATTCAGACAAGCTGTGAACCAAAATTTTAATGGTGTGGATGGGTGTACTTGTTGCCAAACTTAGAAGGATGAGTCACCACCATTTTCAAAATGGTTCTAAACTTACATGGGAGACTGTTCTTCTTGTTTAAGTAGTTGTATGGTAGTACCCGGCATTTTTTTGCGCTGGACACCCGTTTTGCCCGTGTGATCCAGACCATTGGTTTTCTGTTTTCCGTACGCGGCTTAGATGAATCCCAGATCCACCGACGTCCGTGTATCTGGGGCACTGGGATGTATGTTCCTTACATCCACGCCGTCCATCCGTTTTTACCACTGATTTGAAGCCATGATCCCAACATTGAAGGGACGAGGATTAGGTGGGGCAGGCTAACAGGTTAGTGAGTGAGGCCCTGACCATGGGCCTACCCGGACGTATATGTTGTATATCAGGCTGTCCATCCTTTTTGCCAGCACATTTCAGGACATGGTGCAAAAAATGAAGCAGATCCAAATCTCAAGTGGACCACACAAAGGGATTGAGTTCCCACCGTTAAAAACTTATGGGAATATGAAATTTTTAGATCAAGCTTCTACTTTTACTTTTCCATTCATCCATGTATGTATAACCTTATCAATGGATTGAATGGCAAATAAACATTACAGTGGGCTTTACAAAGCTTTTAAAGGCTGGCATTCAATTAAGACTGTTTTCATTTGATGTGGTGTAACTAAGATTTGGATCTGACTCATTTTTGGGATGAGGCCCTAAGATGAGCTGTAAAAATGGATGGATAGTATGGATATAAAGTATATACATCGAGGTGGGCCCAAAGTCAGGGCCTCATCCACAAAGCTGTAACCCGGCCTTGCGCTCAAATTGAAGCAGATCCAAATTTTACGTGGATCTGGGGATTGAATGTCAACCGTTAAAACCTTCCTGGAGGCCACCGAAATGTTCATTTGCCATCCAACCTGTTGATAAGGCTACACAGTACTGGATGGAGGGATCATACAAATACCAACTCCATCCAAAATTTTCGTAGCCCCCAGAAGTTGTTAATGGTGGGAGTTCAATTACCACTGCTTCATGTGGTGTGGCCCACATGAGATTTGGATGTACTTCACTTTTTTAACATACCATAAAATGATCTGTAAAAATGAATGGACGGAATGGATTTAAGGCATATACATCACAGTGGCCTCACAGTCCATCCATCGACACCTGCGCCACTATTTCCGTATACATACTATCTCAATGAAGTATCGGTGACGTTGACGATTTAAACTCTCTATTTATAGCTTCGACCGTTAAGAAAGTGTTCTAGCATAGCCCGCGGCTTCGGTGGATATCTGTGTCCACCGAGGTGGGCGGGACGCCTGACTATGGGGCCCACCTTGATGTATGTGACTACATCCACACCGTCCATCTGTATTGAAAGCTCATTTTAAGGTATAATCCAAAATAATGAAGCAAATCTAAATATCAGATGTAGCATACTACATGAAATAGTGGTGATTAACCATTAAAAGCTTTTTGTGGGCCATGTTGTGGGGCACATAAGCTTTGTATCAAGATGATATTTGTTTCACCTCTTCATTTAAGTTTCCGTGACCTTATCAATAGGTTAAATGACAAATAAATATTATGGTGGAATTTATAAAGTCTTTAATGACATAGAATTAATCACAAATGTTGATATGGTGTGGTTTATTTGAGATTTGGGTCAACTTCAGTTTTTGGATCATGCACTGAAATGCGCTGTTAAAATGTCCACAGCATCTGAGGTTATTATTATTATTATTAGTATTGAAAAATCATTGATTGTATTAAAAGAAAGAGAAAAAAACATAGAGAGAAAACAAAAAAGCGTAAGGCAACACCCCCTAAGGCCATTATTTATTTAGCCGTCTGTGTATTTTTTATACTTTCGGAGGACGATAATGCCTCTCTGCCCACTGTCCAACTTTTCATGAAAGTTAAAAGATCTTTTTAAGAATGGCAGTGTGGGCTCACTAAATCAATGATTGATGTCACCCTTTAACCGATCAGATTTGTTCACTTAAATCAAACAGTCGTGAACCCATAGTAGGATCATTCCATAAAAATTTGGAGCTGTCTATGGCCCACAACTACATTAACATTGTGAGTTAATTATGAATTGTTTCCTCTAATATGGTCCATCAATGATGAGTTTTGCCCTTAAACTTTGGTAAATTGCATGAAATTAAAATTAATTTCATGTGGACATCTTAACTCTACTATGAAACGATGCAATGAACCCCATATAAGATGTGGGATGGGTTCAATAAGTGGTTTTTACACTGGAATATCATTTAACACTTTATTTCTTTTTCTTCTTCGGCTTTTTTTTTTTCACATGAGAACTATTTGGCAATTATGACCATTGCCACCTCCGTGGGACCTACTCCAGTGAGCCTTCGGTGTCATTCCCTCCATTTTAGCGAGCTTTTGAGTTTTGTTTTTTAAGATCTCATGTCACACTCTCTGATTTAAAAAGTCATAATCGTCAAAGGTAAGTTTGGTTAGGATAATGGTGGGTTTTGTTTTTTTTGTTTTTGTTTTTATCATTTATGAGAGTTTGTGAAAAGGAAGAGTGTTGTGGTTCCCTTTATAAATTTTTTTATGGGATGAATGGTAGGAGTTTAAGAAATGGATGAATTTTGTAATTGAAAATTGTTGTAATAAATGAATTTTGAAAAAAATGAATGTTGTAATATATGAATGTGATGAATATTACTCAAAAGTAGGCCCAAAGTTGTCGTTGATCGCTAATACTCACTGTACATCGTCGATACTTACTGTAGATCGTTAATCACATGAAAACAGTTATAACTCTTATGTTACATGTTTGATTTGGGTGATCTTTTACTTGTTGGAAATGTAATTTAATGAACTTTCAAATGGATTTAAAATCACCTCATTTGGACATTACTTTATATCGTTAATGCCACGAAAACGGTCATAACTCTTTCGTTACATGTCTGATTTTGGTAATCTTATACTCGTTGGAAAGGTAATTTAATGAAAATTTAAATGGTTATAGAATTATCTCACTTAAACACCATTTGATCGCCTAAAAGTGGGCTTAAAATTATTGTGGATCGTAAATCTCATAAAAACGATCGTAACTCCCTAATTATACGTATAATTTGGATTATTTTATACTTGTTGAAAATCTAATTTGATGAACTTTCAAATGACTTTAGAATTATCTCATTTTTATATTATTTTATTGCCCAAAAGTGACCCCAATGTTCATCTATTTGGATATCTCATATGGTGATAAATGTAATGATGACCATTTTTTTGGGATCTGTAATCCATAGTGAGTATCGGCGATCCAAAGTAATTTGTGCCCATTTTTTGGTAATCAAATGGTATCCAAATAAGGTAATTTTAAAGGTATTTGAAATTTCATCAAATTACCTTTCCAATAAGTATAAAATCACTTAAATCAAACATGTAACATGACATTATGATCGTTTTCATGGGACCGGCGATCCATAGTGAGTACCGGCAATTCACAATGAGTATTGTCAATCCATATTAATTTTGGGCTTACTTTTGAGCAATCAAATGATGTCTAAATGAGATGATTCTTAATCCATTTGAAATTTCATCAAATTATCTTTCTAACGAATATAAGATCACCTAAATCAGACAAACAACGAGAGAGTTATAATTATTTTCGTGAGACCGCCAATCCATAGTGAATACTGGCAATCCATAATGAGTATCGGCGATCTATAGTAAGTTTGGGTACATTTCTGGGCAATCAAATAGTGCATAAATGAGTTAATTCATAATCCATTTGAAATTTTATCAAATTATCTTTTCAACAAGTATAAGATCATCAAAATCAAACATATAATAAGGGAGTTATGATAGTTTTCGTGGGACAAGTGATCTAGAGTGAGTACCGACAATCCATAGTAATTTTGGGCCCACTTTTAAGTAGCATTCTTCAATTACAATATTTTTTTATTACAAAATTCACCCATTTCAAACTCTTACCATTCATACTCATAAAAAAATAAAAATAAAAATTATCTAAAAATAAATAAAAATACAAAAGTCACTATTATCCTAACCTAAACATACCTTTGGCTATCATAGTCTTTTTAAGTCGGAGAGTATAGTCAGAATTTAAAATTAAAATAAAAAATAAAAAATAAAAAGTACTTGGAAGCTTGCCAGAATGGAGGGAATAACACTACAAGCTCGCCGATATGGGTCCCATAGATGTGGCAATGGTTTTAATGGCCAAATTATCCCCTCTCATTAAAAAAAAATTAAAAAAAAAAAAAACAAACAAGAAAGAAATAAAATTATAAATGGCTTTCCTGTACAAGGGACCACCTATTGAACCCATCCCACGTCTTGTGTGGGACCCATTGAATTATCTTGTAGAAGATCTAAGCCATCCGCATGAAATGGATTTTAATTTTATGTCATCTATCAAAATCTAAGGAAAAAACTCAATATGAATGGACCACATCAAAGGAAATAGTTAAGAATTAACTCACAACATTAATGCAGTTATGACTCCTAGAAATCTTCAAAAAAATTTGAAATCATCTTTTCATGAGTTCAGGGCTTTCCAATTAAAGTGAACGGATCAGATTGATTAAGGGATGACCTCAATCATTGATTTAGTGGGGCCCACACTGCCATTTTCAGTAGGCCCCGTCGACTTCCATGAAAAGCTACAGTCGTGCAAAGAGACAACTAATAAAGGAGTATTTTCATCCTTTAAAAAATATATAAAAAATACTTAAATGGATAAATAATGATTTTATATTGTAAGGTTGACACCTTTATTATATCATAATCAAAGGTTATTTTAATTAATTTCCCATGAGGACCGCTAAGATGGTAGTAATAGCGTGTGGTGTGTTGGGCAAGTTGAGGCCCACCTTGGTGTATATGTTTTATATCCATACCAGCCATCCATTTTTCCAACACATTTTAAGGTATAAATAAAAATTTTAAGTAGATCCAAAACTCAAGTAAACCACACTACTAAAAAAAGTGTTGAGTGAACACCAACAATTTAAAACTTTTTACCCACCACAAAAGTTTTGGATCAAGCCGATATTTGTATTTTCCCTTCATCCAAGTCTTTGTGACCTTACCAATAGGTTGGATGGCAAATAAACATTACGGTAGGTTTGATGAAGTTTTCTAGTAAGTATTACTTTCTCCCTATTTATGTGATAATGGTCCACTTGAGCTTTATATCTACTTGGTTTTTGGTTCATGCATTAAAATGATTTGGCAAAATGGATAGATGGTGTCGATATAAAGCACATACATAAGCAGGAGACCCACAACACATACACGACTGCTGGTGTAATGTTTGTTGGAAATTTTACAGATTTATGTATTTCTGCATAATGTGGAAACCGAAAATTGCAAAATAATCAGAAATCAGGACAGGCTGAAGCACGTCTGAAACGCTGTCCTTAAAGCATTATTTGCCCCTACTCAAGTGAATTGAGTATGCTGATAGGTTACAAGCAAACAGCTTCTAGGATACGACGAGCCTGGAGTAGGTCTGCGTTCAGCAAACACGAAAGCCCACCAAATAGAACTTAAATACACACTTTCTGGCAGTATTACAGTATAAAGGAAAAAATCCCAAGAAAAGAAGAAAAGAAGAGAAAAAGTAGTTTCGACTTCTGCACAGGTCAGTTCAAATATTCAGCCACTAGTTCAATTGAACCGTCATAGACCACACCGCTAGTCTGTTCTTCAAGCTAAGGTTTAAGCCTTACTACGTTACTGAAAACACTAGAATATATGAGTGGAGAGAGGCTGGCTGTCTTAGTTCGTATGGGTTTGCTGGAGTGAGTTGAGATGGATTGGAAACTCATCTAGGTCCTCCTTTTATAGGCTATGGTGGCTAGGGGGTTATGGTCTAGAGACTTAAATTCCATTAAGTCATTTCTAGCTGTTAGAAAACTAACCGTTTTATAGCCGTTTTCTGACTGTTGTGCATGGGCCATTAAGCTGCTGCATGCTGACTGTTGTGAGACAACAGCTAGCCGTTTTCTAGCTGTTGGGCTAGCCATGTAGCAGTTATAGCTGGACTCTGTACTAATGGCTCAGCTATTACAGTTTCTGCTTCAACAGTTCTTTTCAGTCCCTCTATTTATACTGAGAGATTTTTCTCCCAGTCCTTTGGTCTCTCTACTAACCAACCACCCACAATAGCCACTTAGTCGCACACGTCTCGCTCCGGTTCGCTCAAGGTCGCGAAAGAGTGACCCTCTGTGACACGATGCGGACGTGCGAAGTGCAAAGTATGCCACTAGCGCCTCTACAGCCACACTGCCTCACATGCCCACGCCCTCGCACCGAGCCCGAGCCCGAGACCGAGTCCAAGTCCTAGACTGAGACCGAGCCCGAGCCCGTGCTTGTGCCCGTGCCCGAGCCCGAGCGTGAGTGCGGCGCGGGTGTTCCAGTGCTACGCACTGGAACACGCAAGGTCCATAGTCCACGGACTAGGTAGGTAAATATTATAATACTCCACATCCTTCATATAAACCACAGTTTTTTCTCTTCTCTTTTCCATGTGAGACTATTCCCAAAAACCCACAGAAAAGTATTTTTCAAAATAACTTTTTATATTATATATTATTTTATTATTGAAATATATTTTATTAAAATCAATATTTTTTGCAACAATCCCCCACTTGATTTTATAAAAATATTTTCTCGGTCAAACAATACTGCCAGAATAATTAACTTATATGCATAAAGAAAGATATCTTTTGATTTTAATCTTTCCTTAGTGTAAGTATTTCAAAACTCTGTCAAAATGACTGGTAGCTGCAACTTTGAACCAGTTATTCCTAGGTAACAAAATTGGAAATACCACACACATATTCGCTATGTGTTTATTAGAGTTCCCACAATCTTGTTCAGCACAACTAATGGCCATATGCTTATCCTAATTCGTGAATGATCCCAAGAGAAAACTCCTAACTCTCATGAGAGATGACACAATCTCTACGTTCATATAGGTGAAATCCTTCCAGTGTCTCCGTTACTATAAGATACTTGTCCTTATAAACAGGATTTCATTAAGAGTTCTAAGACTCAACCATCTATCGTAACGCTCAGCACTTATCTATTATGGATGAGGTTTTATAATTTAGTGCTGAAAACTTTTCACATATCAATGACTTGTTCTTACCCATTAAACCCAAAATTAGAGATTTTTTTACTTTAGGTTAGGTTATCATCACTGGTGGAACTTTGGTTGAAGAGTTTCAACCCCATCCCTCTAGATGTAGCCTTTACTACCTCTCTCGGTAGAGGTTTAGTGAAAGGATCTGCCAGGTTATTGCTTGATTTCACATAAGAAATAGCAATGATTCCATCTCGAATTAATTGTCTGACATAATCATGTCGAAGACTAATATGTCTAGACTTATCATTATAAGTGCCGCTATAGGCTCTAGCTAATGTGGCTTCACTATCACAATGTAGTGACACAACCGATATAGGCTTTACATAGAAAAAAAATTCTAATAGAAGATCCCTTAACCACTCAGCTTCTTTGCCTGTTGCAGTCAGGGCTATAAATTCAGACTCCATAGTCGAATGCGTTATGCAAATCTGTTTCTTGGATCCCCAAGATACAGCTGCACCTCCTAAAGTGAATATCCACCTTGTAATAGACTTGTTGTCCCCTGCACTCAATATCCAGCTCACATCGGTATATCCTTCTAATACGGCAGGAAACTCTGAATAAAATAGTCCTAAGTCTTTGGTTGCTTTTAAGTAACCAAGGACTCTACTTATTGCATTCCAGTGTTTAGTACTGGGGTTACTAGTAAACCTACTAAGTTTACTTACAGCATATGCGATATCAGGTCTAGTGCATTGCATAGCATATATAAGACTCCCTATAGCACTCGCATATTCTAATTGTGCAACTATTCTTCCAGTATTTTCTTTTAGTTTGATACTTGGATCAAATGGAGTTTTTGCTTCCTTTATATTTAGATGGTTAAACTTGTTTAGTATCTTCTCAATATAATGAGATTGACACAAAGCATAACCCCCACAATGTTTTTTAACTTTGATACCAAGAATGGTATCAACTTGTCCAAGATCCTTTATTTTAAATACGGAAGATAGAAACCTCTTTGTTTTAGTCACACCTTTCATTTTATTACTTATTATTAACATGTCATTAACATACAAATAAATAATAATGATGTAACTACCATCTACTTTAGAATATATGCATTTATCAGCTACATTATGCATGAAACCATGAGATAGTCTTTTGGAATCAAACTTCTCATGCCATTGTTTTGGTGCTTATTTTAATCCATACAATGATTTGACTAATCTACATACTTTGTTTTCATTTCCTGGTAGAACGAATCCTTCAGGTTGTTTCATATATACCTCCTCGATGGGGTCACCATTCAGGAATATGGTCTTTACATCCATTTGGTGGATGTAACGATGATATATGGAAGCTAGCGCAAATAATATCCTAATGGATGTTATCCTAGCTACAGGAGAGTATGTGTCAAAGTAATCTATCCATTTTTTTGTCTAAAACTCTTAGATACTAGTCGAGCTTTAAAGGTTTGGATAGTCTCATCAGTGTGGTATTTCTTCCTAAATACCCACTTACAACCTATGGGTTTAAAACCTGGAGGTAAGTTAACTAGTTCCCATGTTTGATTTGATAGTATAGATTCCATTTCATCGTTTATAGCTTCTTTCCAGAAAGTTGAGTCTCTAGAGGATATGACCTCTTTATATGTTTTAGGATCATCTTCTATAGTCATTACTATAGGTATTTTTCTTATAACATTTTCTCTATCTCCTTCTATAAGATGGAAAATGACACGTTATGAGTCTATATAGTCATCTCATAGACTCTTTTCTATTCTTGTCCATTGACTCTTACGAGGCTCAATAGGAGCTTCCACTATCTGTGGAGCTGTGCTTTCTGGTTCTCTATTAGGAGTTTGGATTTCATTATCCTTTGATTCCAAGGATAGTGAGTTCTCAAAGAACTCAACATCTCTTAATTCTATTATTGTATTAGACTCTATGTCTAGAAGCCTATAAGCTTTACTATATTGTGCATACCCTACGAAGGCGCACTTAATAGTTCTTGGTTCTAACTTAATTCTTTTTGGATCAGAGGTTTTGCAATATGGAAGACACCCCCACACTTTTAGATATCCTAGGTTAGGTTTTCTACCTCTCCACATTTCATATGGAGATATTTTATAATTTTTTTAGATGAAATTCTGTTTATTATATGTCATGCTGCAAGCAGTGCCTCTCCCCATAGACTTGTGACAACTTTGCTCTTATCAGCATTGAGTTGACCATTTCTACTAAGGTTCTATTCTTCCTTTCAGCTATTCCGTTTTGTTGAGGTGTGTATGGCGCTGTACATTGATGTATCAGTCCATATTCTTCACAGAAGTTATCGAATTCATTGGAGAAGTATTCTCCTCCTCTATCGCTACGGACAATTTTCATTTTCTTATTTAGTTGATTCTCTACTTCTGCTTTATATATTTTAAACATGTTTAATGCTTTATCTTTGCTCTTTAATAGGTACACATACACGTACCTAGAGCAATCATTTATAAAGATTATGAAGTACCGTTTACCTCCACGAGTAAGAATGTCGTTTAACTCACAGATATCACTGTGCACAAGATCCAATACTTGAAACGATCTTTCAATACTTGGAAAATGTTTCTTTGTCATTTTGGATCTCATGCACACTTCACATTTTCCGGTTTCATTATCTGTGTATGAGATTAAACCATTCTTAGCCATGAACTTCAAGGTACTATACCCTATATGTACTAGTCTATCATGCCACAGTCCAGCGAATTCAACCATATACGCAGAAGTGCTACTTTCATTCAGAGAAAACTTAATCATTCCATTACAAGCATATCCCTTTCTGACAAAATTCTCATTTTTTGGACAGAATCAGTTTACCTGACTCATACACCACCCGTATGCCTGGTTTTTCCAGAAGATCTCCAGAAACTAAGTTTCGCCTCATATCTGGGACGTGCAGTGCATTAGTTAGAATCACTTTCTTTCCAGAGGTGAATATCAGTTTGACAATTCCTTTGTCGACGACCTTCGATCGGACTTCATTACCCATTTGGACTTCTTGACCATCGGTCAATTCCTCATAGGTTTTGAAGGCTGATTTGTCGTAGCACACATGTACAGTAGCGGTAGTATCATACCACCAACTTGGAACTTTGCCTTGGATGGTATTCACCTCAGTTATCATAGCCACGATATCGCCTTTTTCTACTGCACTTGCCTCTTTTTTAGATTTGCGATAGCGGCATACTCGAGCATAGTGTTGAGGGTCAAATATTGCATATCAGACCCAGTTGTTGCCTAGATTTATGAACATGGCACCGTTTAATAGCTCATTTTAATCATGTTTCTGTTGCAAGGTGGAATTACAAGCTGGGACTGGATCAGGATGATAAAAGCATGGAATTAACGTTCGGAATTAACCAAGGCAAGGGACAGACCCCAGGAGACCAAGATCGACGGATGTGCATGCTAGGGATCCAAGAAAATCGAGGAATTGAAGCTCAAGTGGCTTGAAAAGTGTCCAGAATGCAAGATCATAGGGTTCCCACCATCCGATCAGTTCGAAACTCCATATGTGGCCTGAGGACCATAAATGAACCGTACACATAAAATTTCATCCATTGGATTGCTATGGAAGTGGTCCAATGGTCAGATCAGCCCATGAATTACTGATCTGAGGCCCACCTGATATTCAGATATGCTTCAAACTTGGACTCTATCCATTAAATGAGATGAGAAAAGGGACGAGTGGATCCGATTTCCCACAAACATCAAGGTAGACCCCACTTCAAGAGGCGAATGTGCACAGCCAGTGTACACCCGCTGTGCACCGGACCAACAAGAGTGGTCAAAGTCGGTTTTGACCGACCTTATTCAAAAGAAAACGGAAATCACCGTCTTTGTTCGCAACAGGGAGTTACGGGTGACTTCAGGTGGGCCATCATCATCGCAGATAAGCCTCATCCGGACCGTCCATTTGTTTCAGAAGGTCAAACCGACCGTACACATGAGGCTTTTCCAAATCGATGCTTGCATACATAGGATAATACTGTTCAAACGCAGGTTGAACGGTGATATGGAAAATCAGGTGGGCCGCTTCAGCGTCGATCCAAAACCGACCATACCCGAACGGTTTTGTGAGTAGAATACAGTGGACGTCGTGGATTCCTCGAACCAGCAGTGAAGTGGGCCCCACCAGCAGTACAGCGCTCGGACGCTCCTGATCACCGTCGGATTGATTATCCAGACCATCCACATGCTTCAACAGATGGTCATAGCTCTAGCTAAGGTGTCAGAATCAACAAATATGTTGATTTCGCACCGCAAAATCAAATCAAACGGAGGCTGTTTTGCTACGAAAAACAGGGACGTGCGTTCCTGGCTGCGTAAGGACTGTTTCCGCAACCTTTTTCTGGTGGGACTCTACAGCAGCTCTTGGAGGACAGCTCTATAAGGAGGGAGATCAGTGGCTCTCGGTTGGGTGGTGGAGAAGGTTTTGAACGTGGGAAGGAAAACGGATCGGCTGCTGGAGCGGGCGTGGTTGGAAAGGCAGAGGAAAAGCTGAGGACTTGAACGACAGGAGCAGCTACGACTTGGACGGCTGCACAAGGAGAAGACAGGGAGCTTGGCTTTCTGCTGAAAACGAGAGAGAGAGAAAAGAAAAGAAGTTTTTCTTATTTTTCTTTTATTTTTCATTTTCTTTTTTCTTTTTATTTGCTTTGAGTTCAAGCCATTCATGTCTGGCTGAACCTCTTAGCTAGGGCTAAGAGGTGAAGCCTGTAGCGTGATGAGAGACTGTTATTATGCCTTTTATTTAGACTGAATTGAATTTTGATTTAATTATGAGAATATTTGTAGTCTTTAATGGCCTGTTGTGACTGACATTACAATGGGTTTGCAATGGCTTTGAGTATTTCCTTTTCCGTATTTTGATTGTGACGTCAGGAAGCCCTGTTGTTCGCCATCATCTCCTAAGCATAGCTGGATGGCGGTATCCTTCCTAACCTTCACAATCATCTGATTGGTTGGTAATTGGTTTAATTTTATTGTTTGCTCTGTCTCCTGGGCATGGTTTGATGATAGAATCCATTCTGATTCATATTCCTTTCATCACATGAAGACTAAATCAAGTAGGTTCAGTTTGATTTCCATGAATCTTAATGCAGGCATAAGATCTCCCTGATCCCTACAAGTGGATCCTCTGAATCCCTAGTTTCCTTCCTCTGAATTCCTTAAAGTTTTAGATAATTATTCCACAATTATTCCTTAAACTCTATTTGGTTTAGATCACATCTTAGTCTAGTTCTAGTTCTACTTGGTTACAGATAACGTATAGGTATCAGTCCCTGTGGATTCGACCTCGGTCTTACCGAGTTTATTACTACATCACAACCCTATACTTGGGGAGTGAACAAGTTTTTGGCGCCATTGCTGGGGACTGAAAGTTACGTTTTTCTGAAATTAATTAGTTTTAGAATTAGGTTAGGATTAAGATTTTACTTACTTTAGGATAAAAGTTTTTTATTTTATTTTATTCTATTGTTCTTAGAACTTAACCTGTTTTCCTGTTTTGTAGGATCCTGACATAAGTTCTTAAATTGGTAATTCCTTCCTAATTTCTCTACTTTTTCTGTTTTTTAGAATTAAGGTTTAAATCTTAGAAATTTTCTAACTCTAGTATTTCTCTGTTTGTAGGAAATAGTTTATTTTTAGAAACTTTCCTCTTTTGTTTTTAGAAACTAGGTTAGTTATTTCCTTTTTTAGAGATTAACCTTCTATTCTTGTTCTCTAGTAACTTTCTAATTCTAACTCTCTTAGAATCTAATTTGTTTCCTAATTTATTTTTAGAATTTTTGTTTAGAAACTAACCTTCCTATTTTGTAGGCCTTTAAGATAGAAGTTTCTAATTCGGTAAGCTCCTTCCCTACTTTCTATTTTTCAGTTCTCTTTTAGTAATTTACTTTCTAGTTTAGGACTTTCCTAATTTATTTTAGAAGTTTCCACTTTCTTTTAGAAATCAGTTTACTGCTACCTTTCTTTTAAAGGATTGATCCTCTTCTTTTAGAATCTAACTTATTTTGTTTTTATTTTGCAGGTCCTTAACTTAGGGGCTTTAATTTGGTAATCTCTTTCCAACTCTCCATCTCTCTTTCTTTTTAGATTTTCTTTTCCTTTCTTAGGATTAGGCTTTGAAGTTGATTGCGGGCTGCGAGTGTTTCATGCCCAAGTGGGCCCGTGACAACACTCGACGTCTCTTGACTGAAGGAGGATTGGTTGAGGGGTTGACTATCCATCGCAGGACTAGACACCGCTCGAAATTCCCTGAGTTAACTGAAGTTATGGCTGAAGACCAACCTCCTCTACTTCCACCTAGGGTGGAGGATACCCAAGATGAAAATGAGGTGCAACAGGCACCCCCGCCTCGTACTTTACGAGATTATCTACAACCGGCGGGAGTAAGTACGCCCTCATGCATGATTTTTCCTGAAAATACAGGACAAATGGACATCAAGCCAGGAGTTATTCAACTCCTTCCCAAATTCAATGGACTTGAATCAGAAAGTCCATATTTACACTTGAAAGAGTTCGATGAGATTATGGCTATATTATGTTTTCCTAATGTATCTGAGGATACAATTAGGCTGAAACTCTTTCCTTTTTCCTTAAAAGAGAAAGCTAAGACGTGGTTACATTCACTGCGTCCTAGATCCATTGGCACATGAAACGACATGCAGAGGGAATTCATAAAAAAATTCTTCCCACATCATAAAACGATTACCCTCAGAAAAGCAATCATGAACTTTGCCCAAAAGGAAGATGAAACATTCTTCCAATGTTGGGAAAGATTCAAAGATTTGGTCAGTTCATGCCCACAACACGGATTTGAAACGTGGCGCATTACAAATTTTTTCTATGATGGACTGACATCTTCCATGCGCCAAATGGTCGAGACAATGTGTAATGGAGAGTTCATTAATAAAGATGTTGATGAGGTATGGGATTACCTCGATAGTCTTGCTGAAAAAACACAATCATGGGACTATTACCCAATGGTGAAAACCACGTCCAGGCCGACTCAATTAAAGGAGAAAGGTGGATTATATCTCTTGAAAGAAGAAGATGATCTCAAGTGTAAAGTGACTACGCTCATAAGGAAAGTTGAGGCCATGGAAGGAAAGAAGGATAAGGTCAATGAAATTGTTTGCGGCATCTGTGATTGCAACATTCACACAACTGAAAACTGTCCTACAATACCCACCTTTCGAGGAGTGTTGAACGAACAAGCTAATGCCGTAAACAACTATCAAAGACCTTTTACTGGACCTAACTCCAATATGTACAATCCTGGCTGGAAAAATCATCCAAACTTTAGTTGGAGGAACGGATAAACGGCTACTCCTCTAGGTTTCTTCAATCAAAATCCAAATCAAATGAAACCTCAAGAGGAACCGGTTCAAAATTCCATACAAGAGCTGGCTCAAGCTATGCGGGGAATTACAGATTTTATGCAAAAGATAGATTCTCGTATGACGGTTATAGAAAAGGGGATGCTTCCTGCACAACCTCTCCCCAATCCTAAACCGCAGTACGAGATTAATGATCCCAGCTCTTCAAATCAGATGGGGCACTCTAAATCCATCACCACTCTTAGGAGTGGAAAGATCATTGATAAAACTCTTCCGGTTAGGCCCAAAAAGCCTCAAGAACCAGAAGAGGACAACAATGATGGATCTAGTGATGCCCCACAAAAATTAGAACCGGAACTTCTAGAGAAGCCAGTTGCTCCGTTCCCCCAACGGTTGGTCTCACCAAAACCTCTCTCTAACTCTCAGGATATCCTAGAGGTGTTGAAACAAGTGAAAGTCAACATTCCTCTACTTGATGTCGTGAAACAGATTTCTTCATATGCCAAATTTCTGAAAGACTTATGCATGACCAAAAGACAGAAAATTATTCAAAAGAAGATCTTCTTGATTGAGAAAGTGAGTGCCATCCTGAAGCAAGACGTACCGCAGAAATTCAAGGATCCCGATAGCCCAACCATATCATGTGTAATCGGGAACCATCGAATTGATCACGCACTTCTTGACTTAGGAGCGAGCGTCAATCTGATTCCCTACTCGGTATACAAACAGTTAGGTTTGGGTGAATTAAAACCCACCCTAACCACACTACAACTTGCTGATTGCTCTGTTCGTGTACCAAGAGGGATAATTGAGGATGTGTTAGTCCAGGTCGATAGATTTTACTACCCTGTAGATTTTATCATCCTGGACACTGAACCCATCAATAACATGAGCACTCAGATTCCCGTCATTCTTGGTCGCCCATTCCTTGCCACGTCAAATGCAATTATCAATTGCAGGAATGGTGTCATGACTATGTCTTTTGGAAATTTGACATTGGAGTCAAGCATTTTTTTCAATAACGGCAACAACTCAGAGGATGATGACGATTTCCACGACATTAACATGATTGACTCTTTTGTGGAAGATATGACACCGCTGACCTTATCCTCCGACCATCTGGAGACGTGCCTGGCCCACTCCCATGATTTTGATGATGACATGATTAGGGAGACGTGTGCCTTGCTTGATACTGCGCCGGTACTTGAAGTTAACCGGTGGAGGCCACAATTTGAAGAATTGCCACAAACCGATGTAATGCCTCTACTGTCTAACCTCAAGCCGCCGAAGCTTAACCTAAAACCTTTACCCTCTGATTTGAAATATGCCTATTTAGGTCAAGATGAGACATACCCGGTGGTGATCTCTGCCCACCTGGAGAAAGAACAGGAGAGTATGTTCATATCTACTCTCATTGAGCATAAAGGAGCCCTGGGATGGACGATAGCGGACCTCAAGGGAATCGATCCCTTGATTTGTACTCACCGCATATATCTTGAGGATAATGCAAAAACCGCTTGGCAACCACAACGTAGACTAAATCCAAACATGAAGGAAGTGGTTAAGGCCGAGGTTCTTAAACTATTGGACGTGGGTATCATATACCCTATATCTGATAGTCAATGGGTGAGCCCAACTCAAGTGGTCCCTAAGAAGTCCGGAATCACCATCATAGCCAATGCTAATAATGAACTCGTGCCGACTAGAGTCACTACTGGTTGGAGAATGTGCATTGACTACAGGAAGTTGAATACCGTCACGAGGAAAGACCACTTTCCTTTACCATTCATTGATCAAATCTTGGAAAGGTTAGCTGGTCATTCCTATTACAGTTTCCTTGACGGGTATTCGGGCTACAACCAGATAGAGATAGCCCCTGAAGACCAGGAAAAGACCATATTTACATGTCCCTACGGCACCTTTGCCTATCGAAGGATGCCATTCGGACTATGTAATGCCCATGCCACCTTTCAACGATGTATGCTTAGTATCTTTTCTGATATGGTAGGGCAATATCTAGAGGTCTTCATGGATGATTTCTCTGTTTACGGTCCATCTTTCAGCAAGTGCTTGGAAAGTCTTAAATGTGTGCTGAAAAGATGTGAAGAAAAGAACTTGGTACTTAATTGGGAGAAGTGTCATTTCATGGTTCAGAAGGGAATTGTCCTTGGGCATATCATCTCGTCCAAGGGAATCGAGGTAGATAAAGCAAAAATCGATCTTATCTCTAACCTACCTCCACCCAAGAACATCAGAGACGTGCGATCCTTCTTAGGACACGTAGGATTTTATAAGCGATTCATAAAGGACTTTAGTCTCCTCTCTCGTCCTTTATGCACTCTTCTTCAAAAGGATGCTCCGTATGAGTGGACTGAGCAATGCCAGGAAGCTTTCACCAAGCTTAAGGGCACGTTAACCACTGCACCTATCATGCAGCCACCCGACTGGAGCCTTCCTTTTGAGCTTATGTGCGACGCTTCTGATTATGCTCTTGGGGCGGTCCTAGGTCAGAGAAAAGATAAGAGGCCATACATCATTCATTACACAAGTAGAACTTTAAATTCTGCCCAGGTGAACTACTCGACTACGGAAAAGGAACTCTTAGCTGTAGTGTTCGCCTTGGACAAATTTAGGTCCTACTTGATTGGATCCAAGATCATTATTTACACAGATCATGCGGCACTTAAGTATCTTCTTTCTAAGAATGATTCTAAGCCCCGCTTGATACGATGGATTTTTCTACTCCAAGAATTTGATTTGGAGATTAAAGATAAAAAGGGAGTAGAAAACGTTGTGGCCGATCACCTTTCTCGCCTTAATACCTCTGATCCCCTTGAGACGACCCATATCAACGACATGTTCCCTGATGAATAACTGTTCAGAGTCTCCCACTCACCTTGGTTTGCTGATATTGCTAATTATCTTGCTACAGGAGCCATACCGACACAGTGGACTGCACAAGATAAGAAGAAATTTTTCACCGAGGTGCGCAACTTCTTCTGGGATGATCTTTATTTATTTAAATATTGCCCAGACCAAATTCTAAGAAGATGTGTACCAGACGATGAGCATCAGAGCGTCATCTCCTTCTGTCACTCACAGGCCTGTGGTGGTCACTTTTCTGCTAAAAAGACCACGGCCAAGATTCTGCAGTGTGGCTTTTACTGGCCCACTATGTTTAGGGACACTCATGAGTTTTGCAAAGCTTGTGAGCGTTGTCAGAAATTGGGAGCATTGTCCCGTCGAAATATGATGCCTTTGAATCCCATCCTTATCATTGAAGCATTTGATTGCTGGGGCATCGATTTCATGGGACCATTCCCCCAATCGTTTGGAAATCTGTATATTTTGCTCGCCGTGGATTATGTCACTAAATGGGTTGAAGCGATTCCGTGTCAAACTAATGACCATCGTACAGTCATTAAATTCCTAAAAGAAAACATCCTTTCTCGATTCGGAACACCTCGAGCCATCATTAGTGATGGGGGCTCACACTTTTGTAATAAACCATTTGAGAGCTTAATGAAGAAATACGGTATCTCTCATAAGGTGAGCACCCCGTACCACCCACAGACAAGTGGGCAAGCTGAGATTTCTAATAGGAAAATTAAACACATTTTGGAGAAAACGGTTAACCCTGATCGTAAGGATTGGTCAATCCGATTGACCGATGCCTTATGGGCATACCGTACTGCCTTTAAAACCCCTATTGGAATGTCTCCCTTTAGACTTGTCTATGGGAAAGCTTGTCACTTGCCTGTGGAGCTGGAACATAAAGCGTACTGGGCGATCAAAAATCTTAATTTCAATCTGGACAACGCTGGCTCGCTACGCAAACTTCAATTGAATGAACTTGAGGAAATCCAGAATGATGCATATGATAATTCGAGAATTTACAAGGATAAGATGAAAGCATTTCATGACTAACACATTGTGCGAAAATCATTCACGCCTGGTCAGAAGGTCCTTTTGTACAATTCTCGATTACATCTCTTTCCGGATAAGCTTCGATCTCGTTGGACCGGCCCTTACATTGTTGATACTGTTTTTCCTTATGGGGCCGTTGAGATAAGAGATCCCGACAATGACAAGGAGTTTAAAGTCAATGGACATAGATTGAAACCATTTGTCGAGAAATTTGATTCAGAGGACATGTCCATGCCTCTGACTGATCCTGTTTACCAGGATTGATCTCCTAGTCTGATGGAGGTATAGGTAGGTTTCTTGTTTTCTTAGGACTAGGGTAGTTGCTTTATTTGTCTGGCTGAAGATGGTAAACTTAGCGCTCCTGGGAGGCAACCCAGTTCTTCATTTCATGTCATTTTTATCATTAGTTAGTTCAATGTTTGTGGGTAACATTACTGCAAACCCTCACGAGACTCAAACTCGTCCACTAGGGGCAACCTAGGGGTTTAAAGGCTTGTTGCATATGCTAAATGCAATCGAGAGCACCTGCGAAAGTGGTATAGGTAGGATTTTGTCTTTATTTTTGTTGGTTTCTCTCTTGTACTGACCCCCTTTTACGGAAATAGCTATGGAAAGCCTCTTGATTCTTTCAGGTATTATCTTCCCATCACTTCTCATTTACTTATTTTGTCCCATGTGCATTGCATGCTTATTTCTTTTACATTGAGGACAATTTAGATTTTAGGTTGGGGGTGGGAGATTACGTTTCCTAATCAGTATTTTCTTAGTCTTGAGCAGAAATTGTGATAATTTTTTAAATTTTTCTAGAATTTCGTATGAATTCGAAGTGATTTTGACGGCCATCTTGGATTGAGAATTACAAGATAAGTGATGTTGAAGTTGATGACTCTTGGATTCAACTATTTGTTAGATCTCACAGTTAAGTTAGAACTATTAATCCATGATTAGAAGTTTTAAACATTGAGTGAATCATAATTCTACATGTCACATCTCGCTTACACATTAAGGTTTCATCCGATATTGAAGGATTAATTTGGTGATCACTAAGCTTGAAAGGAACCAACTTGAGAAATTGAATGGATTGGGTGAACAGTCTTTACCATAGGTTTGCTCCCTATAGGTGAGGATTCGATTCCCCATGAATGATATGTGAAAAAGTTGGGTGTACAGTCTTTACCTTAGGTTTGCTCCCTATAGGTGAGGATTTGATCCCTCTTCTTGGCGTTACTTCTAATGAAAAAAATCAAAAATTAAAAGAATAAAAAGATAATGTGTAAGCCAAGTTGGGTTATCGTGAATTCTCTTATTTGTTACTAATGATATCCTTAAAATATCGAGGTGAATCTTAACGTTGACAAGTCGAGATTAGACTATACATTCATGGAACTCAATATTTAGAATCGTTCTAATTAATGGATTAATATTTGAGCTTGATTATGAAGTTTACCGTGAACCTGATTTCAGGAGAAAGCAATGCCAACATTCATGAATCTTAAAATTCGAGTATCTGACTTGTTTTTCATAAATTTCTTGAGTTTGTAGAAATTGTCCTTTAATTCTCAATTGATTTTTCGCATATTTTTGCTCGGGACTAGCAAAATGCTGGTTGGGGGTTGTGTTGAGGGTCAAATATTGCATATCAGACCCAATTGTTGCCTAGATTTATGAACATGGCACCGTTTAATAGCTCATTTTAATCATGTTTCTGTTGCAAGGTGGAATTGCGAGCTGGGACTAGATCGGGATGCTAAAAGTATGGAATTAACATTCGGAATGCACCAAGGCAAGGGACAGACCCCAGGAGACCAAGATCGACGGATGTGCATGCTAGGGATCCAAGAAAATCGAGGAATTGAAGCTCAAGTGGCTTGAAAAGTGTCCAGAATGCAAGATCATAGGGTTTCCACCATCCGATCAGTTCGAAACTCCATATGTGGCCTGAGGACCATAAATGAACCGTACACGTAAAATTTCATCCATTGGATCGCTGTGGAAGTGGTCCAATGGTCAGATCAGCCCATGAATTACTGATCTAAGGCCCACCTGATATTCAGATATGCTTCAAACTTGGACTCTATCCATTAAATGAGATGAGAAAAGGGACGAGTGGATCCGATTTCCCACAAACATCAAGGTAGACCCCACTTCAAGAGGCGAATGTGCATAGCCAGTGTACACCCGCTGTGCACCGGACCAACAAGAGTGGTCAAAGTCGGTTTTGACCGACCTTATTCAAAAGAAAATGGAAATCACCGTCTCTGTTCGCAACAGGGAGTTGCGGGTGACTTCAGGTGGGCCATCATCATCGCAGATAAGCCTCATCCGGACCGTCCATTTGTTTCAGAAGGTCAAACCGACCGTACACATAAGGCTTTTCCAAATCGATGCTTGCATACACAGGATAATACCGTTCAAACACAGGTTGAACGGTGATATGGAAAATCAGGTGGGCCGCTTCAGCGTCGATCCAAAACCGACCATACCCGAACGGTTTTGTGAGTAGAATACAGTGGACGTCATGGATTCCTCGAACCAGCAGTGAAGTGGGCCCCACCAGCAGTACAGCGCTCGGACGCTCCTGATCACCGTCGGATTGATTATCCAGACCATCCACATGCTTCAACAGATGGTCATAGCTCTAGCCAAGGTGTCAGAATCAACAAATATGTTGATTTCGCACCGCAAAATCAAATCAAACGGAGGCTGTTTTGCTGCGAAAAACAGGGACGTGCGTTCCTGGCTGCGTAAGGACTGTTTCTGCAACCTATTTCTGGTGGGACTCTACAGCAGCTCTTGGAGGACAGCTCTATAAGGAGGGAGATCGGTGGCTCTCGGTTGGTGGTGGAGAAGGTTTTGAACGTGGGAAGGAAAACGGATCGGCTGTTGGAGCGGGCGTGGTTGGAAAGGCAGAGGAAAAGCTGAGGACTTGAGCGACAGGAGCAGCTACGGCTTGGACGGCTGCACAAGGAGAAGACAGGGAGCTTGGCTTTCTGCTGAAAATGAGAGAGAGAGAAAAGATGAGAGAGAAAAGATAAGAAGTTTTTCTTATTTTTCTTTTATTTTTCGTTTTCTTTTTTCTTTTTATTTGCTTTGAGTTCAAGCCATTCATGTCTGGCTGAACCTCTTAGCTAGGGCTAAGAGGTGAAGCCTGTAGCGTGATGGGAGACTGTTATTATGCCTTTTATTTAGACTGAATTGAATTTTGATTTAATTATGAGAATATTTGTAGTCTTTAATGGCCTGTTGTGACTGACATTACAATGGGTTTGCAATGGCTTTGAGTATTTCTTTTTCCGTATTTTGATTGTAACGTCAGGACGCCCTGTTGTTCGCCATCGTCTCCTAAGCATGGCTGGATGGCGGTATCCTTCCTAACCTTCACAATCATCTGATTGGTTGGTAATTGGTTTAATTTTGTTGTTTGCTCTGTCTCTTGGGCATGGTTTGATGATAGAATCCATTCTAATTCATATTCCTTTCATCACATGAAGACTAAATCAAGTAGGTTCAGTTTGATTTCCATGAATCTTAATGCAGGCATAAGATCTCCTTGATCCCTACAAGTGGATCCTCTGAATCCCTAGTTTCCTTCCTCTGAATTCCTTAAAGTTTTAGATAATTATTCCACAATTATTCCTTAAACTCTATTTGGTTTAGATCACATCTTAGTCTAGTTCTAGTTCTACTTGGTTACAGATAACGTACAGGTATCAGTCCCTGTGGATTCGACCTCGGTCTTACCGAGTTTATTACTACATCACAACCCTATACTTGGGGAGTGAACACATAGTGTCCGATTTTTCCACAGACATGGCATGTGCCCTTGAACCTTTCGTTCTTCTTTTGGGTGTTCTTCTTGAATTTTCCTTTATTAGGTTTCAAGGAATCGTCCTTCTCGGGATGTTTGTTATTAGTATTTTCTACAGTTTGTACCTTGGACGAGGTATTCCCGTTATTATTTTTTCTATCACGGTTACGGGATTCTTCCTCAATCCTGAGGTGTTTCTGAATTTGTTCTAGCGTGTAGTCCTCGGTTTTATGCAGCAACTTCTTTCTATAGTCTTTTCACATTGGTGGCAATTTGACGATTATGGCCCCGACTTGGAATGATTCAGGAAGATTGATTTTTATCACTTTTATTTTGTTTACTATTAGCTGTAGTTCTTGGATTTGGGGCAGCAACGGTTTATTATCTACCATGCTGAAGTCAAAATACCTGGCGATGAGAAACTTGTTGTTGTACCTTCTTCTTCAGCCTTGTATTTGAATTCCAGAGCGGCCCAGATCTCCTTTGCTGATGATGTCTGTTGGTATAGATCGTACAGGGGGTCGGAGAGAGCGTTCAGAATGTGTCCTCGATACAAGAGTTCTTCTTCAGCTCTTTTGGTGCGGGCAACTACTTGTTCAGGTGTGTCTTTATCAGATGCTTCAAGTAGTGCTTGCAAATTTGGATCTAATATGTAATAGATCTTCAGCGCCGTCAGGAAAAATTTCAGCTTGTCTTGCCATCTTGTAAAATTAGTTCTATCGAACCGATCAAGACGTATCAAGTCTTGATTCATCAACTTGATGGATGAAACACTGTCGACTTCCATAAAAAATAATGCTTTAAGATTATTGGAAATTTTACAGATTTATGTATTTCTGTATAATGTGGAAATCGAAAATTGTAAAATAATCAGAAATCAGGACAGGCTGAAGCACGTCTGAAACGCTGTCCTTAAAGCGTTATTTGCCCCTACTCAAGTGAATTGAGTATGCTGATAGGTTACAGGCAAACAGCTTCTAGGATACGACGAGCCTGGAGTGGGTCTGCGTTCAGCAAACACGAAGGCCCACCAAATAGAACTCAATTACACACTTTCTGACAGTATTACAGTATAAAGGAAAAAATCTCAAGAGAAGAAGAAAAGAAGAGGAAAAGTAGTTTTGATTTCTGCACAGGTCAGTTCAAATCTTCAGCCACTAGTTCAGTTGAACCGTCCTAGACCACACCGCTGGTCTGTTCTTCAAGCTAAAGTTTAAGCCTTGCTACGTTGTTGGAAACACTAGAATATATGAGTGGAGAGAGGCTGGCTGTCTTAGTTCGTATGGGTTTGTTGGAGTGAGTTGAGATGGATTGGAAACCCATCCAGGTCCTCCTTTTATAGGTTATGGTGGCTAGGGGGTTATGGTCCAGAGACTTAAATTCTATTAAGCCATTTCTGGCTGTTAGAAAACTAGCCGTTTTATGGTTGTTTTCTGACTGTTGTGCATGGGCCATTAAGTTGCTGCATGCTGACTGTTGTGAGACAACAGCTAGCCATGCAGCAGTTACAGCTGGACCCTGCACTAATGGCTCAGCTGTTATAGTTTCTGCTGCAACAACTCTTTTTAGTCTCTCAATTTATACTGTGAGATTTCTCTCTCAGTCCTTTAGTCTCTCTACTAACTAGCCACCCGTCATAGCCACTTAGTCGCACCGCGACTCGCACACGTCTTGCTCCGGTTCACTCAAGGTCGCGAAGGAACGACCCTTTGCGACACGATGCGGACATGCGAAGTGCGCCACTAGCGCCTCTACAGCCACACTGCCTCACATGCCCACGCCCTCGCATCGAGCTCGTGCCCGTGCCCGAGACCGAGATCGAGACTGTAATATCCCAGAAAATTCCATGCAAAGACCTGAGCACCACCTCAACCAGAATTCTCTTAGGACTCAATCCTTTAGAAATTAAACGGGAATTAACTAGCGCTAAACTCGATTACTTGTGAAATTAGCACCCATCACTTTAAATTCGTTCTGTAAGATCCAAAATCTGTAGAATCGTTAGTGCTACGTTACCCTGAAATCTAGGATTCAACGCTAAACCCAGTTGCTCTCGAGAGTACTTTGAAACTTTGTATCGGACCTGGACCTCGCGTCGAAAATCCGGTAGCGATAAACTTAGACAAGTATGACCATCTTATTGGGCTTGACAATCACCTCGAAAATCAAGTCCAGATGATGTCCTGAGACGATTTGCTTGAGTCCGGAGTGAAAAGTGTGAGAAAGGTGAAATTATTTAGAAATTAAATATGAATTTAAGAAATCTGAGTCGTGTCGCTTGCACGCCGATTTTAAGCATTCTGATCGTTGGATTCTGACCTAAATTCACCATCGGATTAGGGAAGATGGCCCACACATGTCAAAGTGCTTGTGGCCCTGATCAAGTTTCGGTGACTATTGAATTGAAATTGGTCCGTCATGAGCGATCTGGAAACCCGATCGGACTGAAAACTTAACTCACTTAAGATCCAATATTAGTGAGCTTAAGTCCGACTGCACTCAGAAAAAGGACCTCCAGAAACGCTCCATTGGATCGAAATAGACCCGATTTGGTTATAACCTAAGTATACCTTGGCCCTGGGGCTAATTCCATCAATTTTAGGCCTATATAAAGACCTTAAACCCTCACTCCCAAATTCTATACGAATTTTCCAAACCCTAGCTAAGAGAGAGAGAGAGGAAAAGAGAGAAAAAGTGAGAGAAAAGTTGGTGAATCATCTTGAGATTCTTTCCAGTTATTCTGCGTACCTAATTCATCGCATCTGAATCGTTATTCCGGCAATTCTAATCTCATTTTTGGGTAAGTCAATCAAACCCTAACTTGTTTTGAAGCATAGAATAGTCTAAGTATTGATGTAGCTAATCTACTTCATGCCTTAGGTTATCTAGTCGCCGCTGACGAAGACTTATATTCTAAATCAGATCTGCTGCGCACTTTCTGGTTTAAGGTGCGGACTATATTTGTATAGGTTATGGTTTTCAAAGCTTTCAATGTCAGTTAATGATTTATTACTGACGTGGGTGTCATTTTACATGCCAAATGTGATATCTGTTTCGTTTTACGTATATAGATAATTTATGTTGTAAGTAGTGTGATTCATGTGTTTGTTAAAATGTTTGTATGCATTTGGAATTTGGTGTTGTGATTGTCATGATTAATTGTCGTAGGAATATGATTGTTATTTATGCGACAACTCCTTGTCAAAAGGATTTGCCCTAATATGTACTATGGCTGACATATGTGATGTATGTTGCCAAGCGTAGTCTAAGTGTTTGTAAAAATGTCTGAATGAGTTCGTATTTAGTAAGGTGTGAATTATGAGGGAGTTGAGATATAACATCCCAACTACCTCCTTATATGTACTATTTCCTCCATGAATTTCTTAATCTAACTATCCATGTTAACTATGCGTATGATTCCCTTCATGCAAGTTGTTAATTATACCGCTTTACTTATGAAATGCATGTGTATGGATTTTCGTTATCTTACATCTTATAACATATTTGCTAGTATGGTTGAATGTGTATGGGGCCATGTTATGGTCTAGGCAATCGGTAACAGGCATTGAGATCGTGATTGAGATTCATTCGTAATGTAGGACGTGTTTGACGAACCCGAGTCGTATTAGGGTTGTCGGCAGTGGTTTAGCCACACGGAGTATTCGCGCACTTTATGTCGTTAACTCAAAGTGCGCTTGTGCTAGTCGAACTCATCAAATAACCCGATTGACCCGATGGATGTTCACCATGTATGGACGCTACTGTTTGAATCTAGGGTACCAAACTTACCAGTGCAATCTCGTTAACCATGGTACCTCGATCCGCTAAGACTCATGAGCCGGGCATAATGGTATGGGACACCGTAGTCGAGCTGTCGCCTACGCTGGGGTGGCGAGCCTCCCCGTAGTGACCAGTGAGCAATACAGACTCGTGAGCCGATTATGGTGGTATGAGACACTCTATTCATGCTGTCGGCCTACATTGATTGGTGACGAGCCCTTTGTAGTGACCTCGAGCATACTTTGATACTGCATTGAGGCGACGAGCCTTAGTGTAGCAACTAAGGTATGACTAGGTATGCATTGATTGGTGACAAACCCTTTGCAGCAACCTAGAACCATAATATCATATGAGATTATCTAGGACTGACGACCCTAGAATGGATCCCTGTGTGGGAATTGATATAGGGAATATACCTTAGCTTCCTAATCCTGCTGTATGAAAAGGACTAATAACAATTTGGTAATCACGTTCATGCACCGCATTGCATGTGCCTTGGCGTTGTAGAGCACTACGGGAGGTTGTCATGCGTACCGTAAGATGAAGACGCCGAGGGAGTGTTGGCGAGGGCATGCATCATTTCTACATATATCCTTGCATTAACAAGAGCAATTGAAACATGTTTGATTGTATTGCTTTATCATTACTGCTTAATTGAATTAATAACATGTTAACTTTTACTGTATAGTTCCACTGAGTTGATCACTCACTCCCACGTTCTGGGACGGTGTTTGAACACCAACCAGACTTTGTCTTAGATGCAGATGATGATGCGACCCATGAGGTAGAGCAGGAGTATGAGGATGAGAAGGAGGCGTTCTCCTCTATGCAGTTCTTAGGCAGGTTCATGTGAGCCGTGTCCTGAGCTACGGGGATTCAAGGTTATTATTGCAGTGGTTTACTTCGTTTTGATACTTATATTTTGAAACAAACACTTGTAATTATGACCCGGCAGAGCATACATATCTCAGGGACTTATATATATATATATATATATATATATATATTTCTTTAGTCTTTCACTTGCATATTTCACCTATCCTTGGATTATGTTTGCAGTTTTGGCTTAATTTACTTCATGTTTCATGCGCTAATATAGACAACATACATCCATCATTATATATGTTGCATAAGTGATGTTTTGAAACTTGAGAGCTGAGTTGTGCTCGACCCCCGAATTTCAGGGCGTTACAGAGACCGAGTCCGAGACCGAGACTGAGCCCCAGCCCGAGCCTGTGCCCATGCCCGAGCCCGAATGCGAGCGCGTCGCGGGGGTTCCAGTGCTAGGTCCATAGTCCACGGACTAGGTAGGTAAATATTATAATACTCCACATCCTTCATATAAACCACAGTTTTTTCTCTTCTCTTTTCTATGTAGGACTATTCCCAAAAACTCACAGAAAAGTGTTTTTCAAAACAACTTTTTATATTATATATTGTTTTATTATTGAAATATATTTTATTAAAATTATTATTTTTTGCAACAGTGTTCGCAACACCACCTAATACACATCCCTTCATCAAATATGAAACCAACAAACCAACGGTCCGGATTAACTAATGTAGGCCTTACTTGTATTAATTGGAAAAAAAGTATATACAGCAAAGATGCGGGCCGCATGGTATATACTCATCCTGACTCCGAGGACATGAGATTCCGAGGGAAATGATTTCACTTCAGCTTATTGACACTTTAGAGTTTCTCTCGAAATATATATATTTTTTTACAGCAGGAGATAATTAGCTAGAGTTCCTTAGCCGTACACGCTGACGATGCACCACTCCAGACCATCCATATGGTTGAACCTATTGCGGACGGTAAAATGGGGAGCCGATGAACGCTGCCAGTACTGACATCTCTACTGGTCAGTTCTCTGTGGGGCCCATAATGATGTAAGTGTTTTATCCACACCGTCTGTCATTTTTCACCGGATTTCAGGGCATGCGCCTAAAAATGAGGCAGATATAAGCCCATCATTAAAAACTTACCAAGGCTCACTGGAATGTTTACTTGCTGTCCAACTTCTTAATTACATCATTCGAATCCGGTTGAAGAGAAAATACAAATATCAGTTTTGATCCAAAACTTTTATGGCTCTCTAAAGTTTTTAATAATGAGCGTTAGATCATTGTTTTTTCCTATAGTGTGGTCCACCTAAGATTTAAATTTATCTTATTTTTGGTTGGTGCACTAAAATAAGTTGAAAAATAAATGGACTGTGGATAATACGCATGCATAATGGTGCATCCTACGGAGCACCAAGGCAAGGTTATGTGGACACAGATTAGCTATGACTAGGGGTGTACATCGAGTAGAACCGAGGCTCAGCTCGACTCGGCTCGGCCACTAGTTGATTTCAGCTTGAACTCGGCTCGGTCCTCGAGCTTGACTAACTGGCAACTCGGGCCAATTCGAGTCGAGTTCGAGCTAAGATCAAGTCGAGTTCGCCAATGCAACATTTCCACAAACACTTGGACTCTACCTTTAAAATCTCTCTAAATGTGAAATAGAAGTAATGGTTTTACAGGTATTTTATCAAATACCTTCTAAGCAACATAATAATAATATATATAAAAAAAAATTTAAAAAAAAACCCAAGAAAAAAATTATATTTGTTTCATGTACATACCTTCCTTGCCACCAGCCACACTTCGTTGAGTCATTTTATCAAAAACTTGGTGAGTAACATCAATGGCAAAGTAATCGAGTCACCGAACTAGTTCGATTCGAATTCAATTCGAGTTGGATTCGATTCGAGTCAAGTCAAGCTGGGGCTGCTCGAACTCATTTTCGAGCTCAAAAAATCAGCTCGACTCGGCTCGAACTTAGCTTCAAACTGAGTTGAATCGAGCTTTTTCGAGTCGAGTCGAGCGAGCTAATCGAGCTAGCTCCATTCGTGTACACCCCTAGCTATGACCGGTTGAGCAGTGAGACTGGCCACTAAAGTGACGTCACCAAGTTATGTGGGCCCCACCATGATGTATGTTTTGTATCCACACTGTCCATACATTTTGAGATATCATTTTAGGTTATGATACAAAGAATGAGGAAGATCCAAGGCTGGAGTGGACCATACCACAAAACAATGGAGAGAGTGACGCCCACCATTGACACCTTCCGAAGGGTCACCATGATGTTTATTTGAGATCCAACCTGTTCATGTATTAAAGAAGACATGAAAGAAGGGAAAACACAAATATCAGCTTGATTGAAAACTTCTATTGCCCTTAAAATTTTTTAATGGTGGGAGTCACTCTCCCCACTGTTTTCTGTGCTAGGGTTCACTGGAGCTTTGGATCTGACTCATTCATTGGATTATGCCCTAATATGATCTCTCTAAATGAATGGACGGTGTGGATACAAAACGTACATCATGATGGGGCCCACAGAAGTTGGAGACGTCACTTTAGTAGCAAGTCTCGCTGCTCAACCTATCCAATCCGCGTCCTATGTAATCTACCTCCCAAGTAAATTGGGTGGCGACCCTGACACCACCAAACTAGGTGGTATGGGGTGTTGTGGGCTCACCATGATATATGTATTTTATCCATATCCTCTTTTTATTTAGCCAGTTCATTTTATGGCATAAACTAAAATTAAAACAGATCAAAAATTCAAGCCGACCACATCACATGAAATGATTAAATGTCCACCGTGAAGAATAAAACATTTTTTTGGGGCCATGAAAGTTTTGAATCAGGTTGCTATTAGTAATAATACATTCCCCTCACCCCAGTATTTGTGACCTTATCAATAGGTTAGATGGCAAATAAAGGTTACTGTTAGTCCTAAAAAGGTTTCAACGGTGAGCGTCATCGTCCTCACTGTTTTTTCCTGTGGTGTGATCCAATTGAATTTCTTATCTACTTCATTTTTAGTCCCGTGCCCTATTATAAGCTGGCTAAACAGAAAAACAATATGGATATAAAATACATACATCGTGGTGGGCCCATGTTGCTACCCAATATGTAAAACCGGGATGTAAAGTGAAACTAAGGGCCTGTTTGGCCGGACCGATCCCACGGTATTAGGTGGGATGGGATTCAAAAAACATCATTATTACCCATGTCTGGGACTGTTTCCTGTTGCCATGGGTTGAGCTTAATTCCTTTTTTGTTTGTAATACGGTGGTACATTGAAAGGATATACCACCATCATTTGAAACTATTGACAATAACACACATGTGTTATATCTAAACCGTTCATTTGTTTTGTAACCTCAATTTATGGCATGGGCCTAAAAATGAGGCAGATCCAAAACTTATGTGGCCCCAAAGAAGTTCTCAATAGTAAGTATTCAATCCCCATTGCTTTCTATGGTGGGTCCACTTGAGCTTTAGATCTAACTGATTTTTTGGCCCATGCTCTAAAATGATCTCGAAAAATGGGTGGATGGTGTGGATATAGCCCACACATCATGGTGGGACCTACACAAGTTGCTAACATTGAGTGATATTAGCACGGACCCAATACGATTCCATCTAGCCTACTTCCAAGCTTTTCCACTCTTCCCAAACATGAAGTGGAATTGGCACAGGACCAGATGCAATTCCATCCCACCTAAGCCCATCTAATCCAGCCGGCCAAACAGGCCCTAAGGAAGCTCATGGTCATGGGCACGCTAGAGCATTATGTACTCCTTCACCCTTTGGTATTTTGTACTACATAGAAAATAATTTTTTTTTTTTGTTTTGTTTTTTTGAGAAATTTACCATTATACAACTCATTTATTGCCCATTTGCCCGCTTAAGCCCACTCCTTTTTACCTTACCAGAATAAGCCCTAGCTGTATGAATGATTGGCCAAAGGTCGAAAATGCTCCTGCTTTTTCCTTTAAGTGGATTGGTTAGTGCTCGAAGACGAGCACTGACGCTCCTCGAACTCCGAGTTGTACGAACGGTTCAAAAAGAGATCAAAGTTACATGGGCCCCACAGTTATGTATTCATTATATATCAGCTTGTGGAAGGGAGATTCTGTTCGTAGAGGTGATTTACTTCGTAATCTACGTCTCAGCGCTTCTACGTCCTCGCGATCGGTGAAATCTCTCCATTTTTCTTTATTTTCTTATTATTCATCCACTCCTGCGTGAGTGAAAAAGGTTTGATCCAAGCGGTGTGTGCTTGTGATCGGTTGTAACGTTGTACTTTATAGTGAATTGTTGATCTGGACGAGGTCCCGTGGTTTTTACCTCTTTGAGGGTTTTTCACGTAAAAATCTCTTGTGTCGTGTGGTTTGTGCTTTGATTTATTTCATTACTTTATCATCCCGTAATTCTGATGTTTTTGAAAGGCTAGATCCTAAGGTTTTGTGCAATAGCTCTCAACAGTATATTCAATTAGGTGGACCCCATGGAGATTAGCTTGAATGTTGCAGGGGCTTTCAGTATGTTTGTAATGTTTTTGGGCCTTACCGTGGATAGTATAAGTATAAAAGCTCACACCTATTAGACTTTCTTATCCGTCTAATCGGTGGCTAGTTAGTCAATTGTAAATAATATAATTAATGGTAGAAGGAAAAGTGATAGACGGGTTGTCCAATAGGTTTGATTTTTATTAGGCCCCAGTAGTTTGACATACGTGATTTATAATTCAGCCTATCTAGCATTGTATATGCATATTTAAAACTTTTAAATAATTTATTATAATAAATATTTTTATAGTTTAGTGAGACTTTCCTTGCGAGGATGTCCTCAGAAAAACTTCCAAATCTTAAAATCTTTGGAAATATTCTTAATTCAAGAAAGGGCTATGACTATCGAATGAGCTCACTTTGACGGATTGAAAATTCAAATGGTGCAGCACAAAAAGAGTGTTGCTTGGATTGCTAAACTGGTTTGAGTTTCATGGATGTGGAATTCGGTCCAGATCAATGAAAGTTTGTACAATAACTCACCCTCTCCCATTCATCGCCTAACTCGGCCATCTCATGGCTCGACTTGAACAACCGAGTTAGGATGATTTGACCAAATCAAGAAAACTATGAAAAATCGTGTAATGGCAAGAGGAAAACGTGTGATGCTTTTAGTGTGTGTTCAGTTGATCCAACACATGTAAATGTTGAACTCACCTTCCTTTGATTAAATAGTTCAAAGCATAGAGCTTTATTGTGTGAAAGCAAAAGCATCATTCATAATAAAATCCGACTGTCCATTTGATCTGACTCCTTAAATATTTAAAACTCATACTCATCATCACCACTATATGAGCATCTATCATCTTCCTCTAAGCATCTGCATGACCTAGTTATCTTGATTTGGTTTCGTTCCCTTCATGCTTTTATCCTAACCTAATATAGGTACATTGACTTGAGAATGCACAACAAAGTAGTGTCACTTCATCATCACCTTATTACAGTGTGTAGAATAATAAGAACACTAGAGTCACTTACAGGACTAGTTTGACTGGATGTCGCCCGATTAGGATGGGCATTCTCCCTCTTTTCCTGTGCAAGGGAGGTTTAAACAGACAATGTCCGTTTCCATCAAGCAACACCCCACCATCATAGGACCCAGGGAAAATCTGAGCCGTTCATCTGGTTTGGAAAACGATTCCAACGAAATCTGGTGGTTCCCGATTAAAACAAAAGTTGCATGTGAGCACGAGGATGGGCAGAAGCAAGAGCGTGCAAGACATTTTTCCGAAGTCATGAGCTCCACTTCGTCTGCATCGCTGGCGATCTAAGTGAGGGAGCCCCTTTAGATCCACTTCGTCTGCATCACTGGCGATCTAAGTGAGGGAGTCCCTTTAGATCTCAGCCCTTCGTTTGCATGTATCTTGGCCCTTCTTACAGTCCCGCGTTCGGGTCTTTTCCATCGCTTGCAGAAAGGTGGAAGGAATCTTCCTACTTCAAGTGGTTAAGCGCTGACACGATCCGAGTTGCTGCATTGCGACTCTTTAGATCATCCCAAATGTTCGATCTAGGGCTGCTTACAGTCACATTCTCCATTGGCAATTGATATGGGTTTGGCGACAAGGTTTCTATTGCATTGTTCACAGAGAATGGAGATCCCTCCACCATTTAAGAGGCTAAGTTTAGAAAAGACGGCTACAAGTGGATGTCAACTATGACAGAGGATATTGAATCTTTACATAAAAATAAGGCAAGAGAGTTGGTAGAACTTCCAAAAGGCCAGAGGGATATAGGGTGCAAGTGGGTGTTCAAAAATATGCTAATTGCTGCGAAGGCACAAGAAGAGATATTCCTACTTAAAGTATTTATTAAGCAAAGAGTTTGACATGAAGGATTTGTACATTGCGAGGAAGACCCGGGGCATGGAGATACACAGAGACTAAGAACCTAGGAAGTTGTAGCTTTTTTGAAAGAGATGTGCATAAGGTGCTAGAGAGGTTCCACATGGAAGGTGTTAAGCCAATTAGCATGCCTCTAATAAGTCGCTTTAAGTTGTAAGTTAGGTCATGTCCAAGCACAAAAGAGGAGATTTCAGACATGTCATGGATGTCGTACGCGGGTGCAGTGAGGAGTCTCATCTATGTGATGGTTTGCATGAGGCTAGATATCTCAAAGGCAATTACTATGGTTAACAGATATATGGAGAATCTAGGAAATGAGCATTGAAATATTATTAAGTGGATTCTCATGTATCTTGGGGGCACAATCAACATTGGGATCATGTTTGGAGGACATCGAGCCTCAGGTGTTGTAAGTTACGTAGATTTGGATTATACAGGAGATCTAGACAACAAGATGTCCACTATGAGATATGTTTTCGCATTAGTAGGCAGACCGATATATTGAAGATCTATGCTACATTCTACTATATTGTTATTTGTAACTGAAGTGGAATACATGACTGCGCACTACACCAAAATTGTAATTTTGGAACGGCCATGTATTTGGTTTCGGAATGGGCTAAATTCCGTTCCAAATTTGATACGGTTCTAATTCGTTTCAAAAGCTCCTGCAGCCGTTCCAAATTTCCTACATAAACCTTTGTACGCAAAGATATTATGTGGGGCCCACTGAAATGTTTATGAGAAATCCACTTTGTTCATCCGTTTTGAGAGCTCTTTTTAAAAAATGCAGCAAAAAATGAGGTGGATACAAAATTCAAGTAAGTCACATGAGAGGAAAAATTGGGAAAACAAATTTCAACCATTGAAACCTTCATGGGCTCCACCTTGATGTTTGTTTGCCATCCAAACCGTTTATAAAATCATTACCCTTGGGATGAAGTGTAAATACCAAAAAAGAAAAATGCCTAACCTAAGAATTGTCCCTAAGAATGTTTCAACGATTCACACATAATCCCACTGTTTCCTCTCGTGTGACCCATTTAAGTTTTGGATACAAATCATTTTTTGGTCACTGGTCTTAAAATGAGCTCTCAAAGCGGATGAACGGGGTAGATTTCTAACAAACATCTTAGTGGGCCCCACCCAGCATCCTTGCGCCGGGACCTCCTGCGAAAGGCTTTAGGAGGAAATCCGCGTCCATCGTGTGCGGGGCCTCTCTCACGAATCTTATCCTCCAATACCCCTCTCTCTCTCTCTCTCATTCTTTCATGAACCTTCTCCTCAGAGTATTTCCCTTGCATGCTTGTCCTGCACACCTCCGCCAGCTTCAGATCCGCAGGTATACAAAAAAGGGGGTGGGGGGTGGGGAATAACAGCTTCTTTTAATTTCATTTTTCTCGGTTTCTCTTTGGGGAGAGAGGCATTCGCAGTATCTCTCTTCTTCTAGAAGGAAACAGAAAGAATCAAGACAGCAAAAGAAGGTGAGATTTTCTGCCCTAAAATATCAATTCATCTTGGTAGAAATCCTTTAATTCAATCGGTTCCTTCTATCAGTTTGGAAGAACATGTTTCTGATCGATCTTCAGAAGCTTTCAACATGGTTGGTGTGTGTATGTGTGATTCTCTCTGCCCTTGCTCCAACCCAACCCACATCCTCTCCCTCTCTCTGATTCTCTCTCTTAAATTCTCTCTCAGGCTCTCTTGATGCTGCCCGTAAAACAACCATCCTTTACAAGCTCAAGCTAAGAGAGATCATCACCACCATCCCCACTATTGGTATCAGATCTCACCCTTTCTGTCTGAATCTTGGATGCTAGATGGTTTTTTTTTTTTTTTTTACCTAGATAATGTAATTCTGAATGTTTTTAGTGATCGATTGATGTCTAATCTAGTTTTCATGCTTTTGGACTCAATTAGATCCTTTCTATATCTGTAGAATCAGAACTGGGTTTTTAATGACATGTTTTGTTTCTTTTGGATGTGTTTATTTGATTGTAGCTGTTATGTTAAGATTCTGCTGGCTTCAGTATACAACTTGTAGATCTGTGCATTTTAACTCTGAATAGAAAATACATGACAAGAGTTGGCTACCACCATCTCTCGATCTCTTTATTCTAGATTATCGTGATTGCACTTCTATATGAATTACATATTCTAATCTTCTAATTGACCCTTTCAGTTATTAAGGGTTGATCTACAGGACAGTTGTTTGATTAAATGACTAGAAGAATCGAGGCATTTAGAGAGAAAGAAGTGCGATGATCACTACTATCTCTTTCTTTTCTCATTGATTTATTTACTATATATATATATATATATATATATATTTTTTCAGATTCTGCATCAATTTTTCATTCGTAGATGACACTTTAGACCTCAGGTTCCTGATTCTCTCTCTCAGAGATTCGGTGAAAGCTAAAAATCCCCAACTGAGGAAAGTAAGAAATGGGTCAGATTCAATACTCCGAGAAATACATGGATGATACCTAAATATAGGTCCGTACACTGCACACGCCTCTTTCATTATCCTTTATTTTTCCAAACTTTTAAGAAATCTCAGTAATTTTTTTTCTGAATTTTTTTATAGGCATGTCATTCTTCTGCTGGAGGTTATGAAACTGTTGCCGAAGAATTGGCTCCTCTTTGAGGTAAATTTTGATCCAATTTGGATTTCAAACTTTCAATATGCACCTCTGCTTTCTTTCCTTGAGCTGTGAACAGAGCTGTGGTTGGGTCCACTGTGCAATCCATCGGCCTGAGCCCCACATAATGCTTTTCAAGAGGCCCCTCAATTACCAGCAGCTTTAGGAGAATAATCAACATATAGTCATTTGTAAGTGATGATGTGTTTTCTGTATAGAAATGTTGTTGATGGTTGCTAGTAGTACTGTGAACTTGGACTAGTCTTTCTGTTGACTGTAGCTCTTCATGGTTTGTGCCATTTTGGCATTTAAATGTGGCTGTGATGATTATAGTTAATAGGATTTGTGGAGATTTGGGTGTTTTCCTTGTATCATGGTGTGGATGGAATTGCTCTTCTGGTTTTGTTTTTGGACTGTGCTGGCCTAATGGTGTGGGGATGTGGAGGTAGAACGCCGGGTGGAAGGGATGACTTATGGAGAAGGGGCAGACTCTTATGTTAGTCTTGCACCGGTGAAAAGATGGTGGTGACTCATCCTCCCACATGTGGTGCTAACATTCCGCTATAAAAACCATCTAATTAGTGCTAACATTCCGCAGATAGAGATTTGGACGGTTTGGTTGCTGAACAACCGTGCGATGTGTATGATTTGAATTCATCATCATTTTACAATGGTTTAAAACTAACGTTGGAGTCCAGGGCAGTGCTTATTTATTGAAAGTTTCCTGTCCTTGTATCTACACAAGTTATAACTAGTTTTGTTTTGTTTCAAGTTTGGAGGTTTTGGGGTTTTTTTTTTTTTTTACCTTTTTCATTTCTTCAGGAGAAATGGTCACGCAGCGGCTGTATGTGAACTATCTCAGACAACCATTTCTTACTAGCCAACTTTTCATGTGTAGAATATAACTATCTGGGACAAAATGATGATTACTTGGTTTGAACTTTAGGCCAATCCACTTACCATGTGGGCGGGACAATTACATTTAGTCATGTGATTAGCTAGATGTCCATTAGCTGGCCATTGATTTTGACTTGTAACCTACCCAATGAGTAGATTGGCCCAATTTCTATAACAGGTTTCATGGTATGTGACTCACCTTTTGCATGTATTGAATATTTTGCGAATGCAACTCTGGTGGGAAAAAATGCAGAATGTGAAAGTTCATCTACAGTTGCTGTATGTGATGATTTTCTCTTATTTTCAATGTGCAGGGCGCAATGTAGGAGTTGTTAATTTATATTTGGCCTATGCTACACTAACAATAACATTTTTTAAAATGGTTACAATTCATTCAATGCGCATTTGGTGGCATGCATTTATGGTTGTCCATTTGCTGTGATCCCTGTCATGAGTGGATCATTGCCCAACAATGACGATCATTTGAGACCATCTAATTTTGCCCAAATGAATTGGACCATTCAATTCGATAGATCCCAGACTTGAGATGGAACAAGTGGTTGTAGAAAAGTCTCCATTAGCGTAGAAAGGACCATGATACAACTTCATACTAATTACCTAAACCCCCTTTCATTGCTTCTGAAATCTTTTATTCTCCTTTCATATTTTATGGTTTAATTGTTTTGAATGACTAATTGTTTATAATTTTTTTTACCATGGCTTACACCTGTTAACCGATTATAAAGAGAACTATGAAGTATAACACATCAAAACAAGAATAATGTCCCTATGTACTATTTTGTGCAAAATGGGACTATATTTCAATGATGATCTGGACCATTGATATGATGGGATTCACCATGGATGGAAGATACCCATAAAAATAATTGCAATATACTACAAAATAACATATTTTAGTTATATAAAATAATTATACCAACTTTTCTCCAAAACTGATTTTTAAAAGACAAACATGTCTAATACCTCATCTGCATGTCACACTCGAAATGTGGGAACCATGTCAAATAAGATCACATGGTTGATTGATGAGACCAGTATACATGGAAAGTAAATCAATCATCACAGCTATCAACTAGAGCAGGAAAGAAATTGCAGAGTGCTTGAAAAGGGTCCCTTTGCATCCCCAGATCATCACAGCCATTAAATCAGCTATGCTCTTGGGTATATTTCCTAATTCTCATCTTTTCTATTTTTTTTTTCTTATTTTGGAATTATGTGATTTTAATGGTGGGTGTGAAACTTAACATGTGTCCCAAGCATTTTTGGAAATTCTCATTTTGAAATGTCAGGTGTGATTTGAGGATTGTGAGTGATGCCAATGTCTGTTTCATTGAGACAATCCTCAAACAGCATGGGCTCTTTGATTATTTCTCAGAGATCAACACTAATCCCACCTTCATCGATGAGGATGGGAAGTTTAGGATCTTGCCTTACCATGATTGTGCATCTTCTCCTCATGGATGCGATCTCTGCCCTCCAATCATGTGCAAGGTATGTGCCACCCTCCAAACATCTGGATGGTCTTGACTGACATGAATGCTAAATGCACCATTTAAGAAACAGTGGATAGCATATGTACAACTATGCTATTTTGAAGCATTGCAAAAGTCACATCCTTTTTTTTTTTTTTGAATGCAATAGTCGTGATTTTTTACATTCACTTGATTGAATCTGAAATGGTTTTTTATGTTTTAATTTTATTATGATTTTTATTTTTTCTTGCATTAATGAATGGAATGTTGCTTTTCAGATTCTTTTCATTGAATCTGGATTTTTTTTTTTTAATTTTTTTTTTATTTGTTGAATTTATTTATTTTGGGTTAAATGAGAGAATAGCTTGATTGATTGGCTGGGAGTGCTCATTGGGCCAAACAAATGGGTCAAGAAAACAATTGCCTTGGAAAATGTTTATTGAATTTTCCTCAGCTTTAGTAATGTACATGAGTTTAACTGCCTACAAACCAGAATTTTCTTATTTTGAGATGAGGCCATTTAATTGAATTCTTAAACTAACTCTATCTAGAAGCTAAATTTTTTCCATTCAAGAATTAGCTGCCCAAACAGCCCTGCTGCTTTTTGGGTACAAATCCAAATTAGTCATTGATGGTATCAGCCTGAATGTATTTTCTTAATTTCTTTCTTTTTTTTTTTTTCTTTTCCCGAGCCACATTGTTTATGATCTATAGCAGTGATGTCAGTTTCTTTCGTTCATTTAGCTGAAGTGTCCATTTTAGTTGATTGCAGGGTATAGGTAGGATTTTGAAGGGTTGTTTACAAGAAAGTTAGCAGAGCGTAACTCTCCTACTACCAGTTTGCCACCTAATTTAGAAGAAAGTTTGCTCTGACACTTATGTTTTTGACATCTTAGGTTTCTATGGACAGCTGGGATTTATGCTGCTAGCTCTGTTATGCAAATTAGACTTTCTCCTATTATGGTTCTTGTCATTGCTGACTGACAACATGAGAACGTCGATGCAGGTGCTGGTTTACCATGATCTGTTGGGCATGTTGCAACATCCTCATCATGCAAAGGTGCGTTGACTTTTATTTTTTTCTCTCGATTGTTCCAAGACCTCTTGGGTTTGGGCCCAGCTTACCTATCAAAAGCAACATGGATTTCTCACAAATTTCTCCAATCCAATAACCAAGTTTCTGTTATTTTCCATGTATGTTGTGTATACTTCTGTTACAAAAGAAACATGGTTTTCTGATCGTATAACACAGGACCATGTTTCCTCATCAGTGCCCCCCTTGGTGAATGATTCCTATTATAAAAATTGAGTAGGCTCATCTTTGGTATGGATGTACCTACTGCAATACAATTGGTTTTCCAATTTCATTGATGAAAAGATACGCTTGAGCTGTGTATTTCATGATTGAATGATTTATGGTTGGTTTTTTAAGAGTACTCAGTGCATTTAGATATTACTATATGGATTGGCAGTCATAGATGGGGTACGAACCGCTCAGAATAGGTTGTGTTATTGGAGTTGTCTTCTTGTAATCGGGAATGGCGCCCAATACATTAAAAAAAATGGTGCAGATTCAGACATAGGGCATGACCAGATGTAGCTTTTTCTGTATCTCATAGGTTTCTCATGGTCATAAAAGTGGATATTTCTTAAATTCTTCATTTAGGAAAAGCTATGTATTATGTGAAACTTGCCTGATGGACCATGAATTATAATCACCAGACCAAATTTAACATGTTAGTCACTTGCATGCATATGCAACTAGATTGTCACGTGTACAGTGTGCATATAGTTGAACATATGGATAAAATATATGCATGCTTGTTGGTGCTTTGTGGTGAAAGGGTTGAAGGCCTGATTTCTCCTACAGGGAACCAACATCTCTACAAGGTGTGTTTTTTTTCCTTCTCTTTTTTGTTTTCTGCACAATCACTTGAAGTTTTAGCAGGCAAGCTTTCTTTCCATTTCTCCCACCATTTAATTCTCGATGAAAATATTCGGGGGTGGGAATATTTTTTAATGGGCTGAGTTGATAAATTAAACTGTTCTTGGAAATGAAGGGCAAATAATTTAAAAGGTGGGGGAAGCTCATGGGGTGGGCCACGACATGGAGGAAGCACATTTACTATGTGCTCAACCAGGAATTCCAATATCGGAATATGGGGTAAGTGTTATAATTTCTCTGGTTGTTTTTCTGAACTGCTGGTACCAATATAGGAATATCAGTTTAATTCATAATATTGTTTCAGGCATCAGAAAAATCAGCACAAGCCTATAAATGAGCTGAACCCCAATTGGAAACAGTTAAAGTTGTGAGTTAACTGCTACAGATTTGCTGTTTCTTTCTTTTACTAAATATGCTTGTATTATGGTTGCAGTATAGATATTTTTTACTTTATGAAGAAATTCAGTGCTGTAGGATTAGTTTGAAAAGCTTTCAGCAGGGTCCTAGAATTTGTAGTATAGATATTTTTTACTTTATTGTGGATGGAACACATACTGGAAAGCATGCTGATTAGACATATGTGGGCCATTGTGATAAAGTACCAGGCATTTTCTTTTAAGTGTCCATGCAATGCTACAAACTGAATGGTTAAGATCATCTGGCTATTGTGATTTTTGGAAAAAACTCCGTTCACAATGGGGCCCATGATCTGCGGCATGTGGATATGGGTGCATGCAGGCTACTATTTTTTAAGTGGTAGGAAATGCACATAGCAGTCTTACCCATATATATTACAACTTTTACTGTCACCACATTAGATTGACAGGTTCAAGAAAATAGGAGTTGCATAAAAATGATGTTTTAACCCTGCTGTCCATATGTGCTATGAGTGATGCAGTAGAAAGAGATATGGAGCTGTTGGTGAGAAATGAACATGTAGCCACCAATCCAAGGCCCAATGTGTGGAAGTTGACATGTAGCCATCCAATTCTGCTGATGGAAATGTAACAGTTCTGCTATGCTTGTTGGATTTATATCCATTGATAGAATCATATTTCATTCTTTCCGAGTTTTTGGAATATGTTAAACAGCTATCCATGGAGCAATCAGTAAGCTCAGGTTGATGATGGACAAAGCCATATCCCATCAATCCCTTCTCTTGTTTCTGCAGGCTCATGTCTGATATCTCAGTCAATTCAGAAATTGCAGAGCTTGGGCATTCGGCGTCTTCTGTAGAAAACAGCTCCAAGAATTCCTCACACCCCTTTTCTTTTTCTATTTTGGGTATTTTTTTGCTGCATGATGTTGTTAATTATAGATATCTTAGCTTTTGAAGGAGGCCTAAATTTGGTTATTTTTGTCTTTAATCAAGGAATAGAAGTGTTGTATAGATTACTAACAAAGGGTATTTTGTATCTTCTCTGTTTCTGTTTTTCTTTCTTGTCTTTTTAATGATTTTTTCAGTGTTTTTTGTAATATTTGGGAATTTAATCTTTTAAGCATGCCTGGTTTTTTCCCCCGAAATCAGCTTGGGTTTTGTGGTTCTGTATTTTCTTTTGTTTTGGCTTTTCTTTTGGTATTGGATTTTTTCTTTTGATTTATCTAATTTCTTTTCTGTTTTTTCAGGGTTGTAATTGACAATGACGCTTGTAAGAATGAATCTGCTATTCAGGTTACCCGGAATACCTTTTCACTAATTACTGGTTTGGTTTTGCGTTGGGAATTTGAATCAGAAGAGAGAATTTGTCCTTTACCTTCACTATGGTTTTATTTAGGATGATGGTTTTCATATCTGTTCTTTTACTTTTCAGACTATTCAATGTCTATGTTTGTAGCTTCTCAGCTCCAAGATACATGTTGCAAGGTATTTTCAAGATGTTTACTATTGATGCAAGCTTTTCTCATGTACTTACAATTGTATAATATACTGCTATAATTTTATTGGCTTTTGCTTGTAGTTGCATGGTTTTTCCAAAATTGAAAATTTAGGAACGGTTGTCAACCGTCCTTAAGCTTTTGCGACGCCCTATTTAGCCACGGTTGAAAACCGTTCCTAAAGAGGTATTTTGGTCTTCACATCAGGTGTCAAAGAAGGCATTATAGTTGAAGGCTCTGATAGGAGAACTCGGGTTGAAGCATTAGGCAATTTGATTGTATTGCGATAGTCAAAGTGCTATCCATCTAGAGTTAATCAAGTGTATCATGTAATAACCAAGTACATCGACATAAGGTTTCACAAGATAAGCGAACTCATTACTCCCAGAGAGATTCAGTTTCAATAGGTTCACATGGACGAGAATGTCATAGATATGTTGACGAAGCCAATGACGTCAGAGAAGTTCAAGCATTGCTTGGGCTTGATCTTACTAATCATTAATGAGATTGGGCACTCGAGTACAGGGGTGCTGATAAAGACCGAGTTAGGGTTGACCCGACTCGACACAGTTTTGAAATAGACTTGACCCGAACTCGACCTGACTCGGTACCAAGTCCAGCATGCTTGATCCGAGTCCAAGTCTGACCTGGACTAACCCGGACCAAGTTTAACCCGGTCATGAGGACCGAGTCGGGTCGAGTTGACCCTTTTTTTCCATATTGAACTTTAGGGTTTAGGTTTAAGGTTAGGGTTTAAGGTTTAAGGTTTAGAAATGACTCAACTTAAGCCGGCCTAACCCCACTCGAGCTAGTCTAGATGCACCACAGCCAGCCTGGACGTACCCAAGACAGCTTGGAACAAATATAAGCACCTAACCCATTTCAATTTATCCATTCAACCCTATCCGACCCCAATTTCACAAAACCATAAATTAGAATACCCTCGCATGATGTATTTCACAAGAATAAATGAAAATCATAAAATAGAAGTTTTTTCGAACACAAAATTATCTTGATTAGTTGATTTGGAGAGCTGGTGGTTGTCGAGAGTTAGAGGCAAACAAGTAGGCCGGGTGGGTGCGGACGAGCTGCTCAGTCGAGACAAGTAGTCAAGCTAGTGGCTGTCAGGTTGGGACCGTCAGGTGTGAGAGATGAGGGAGGGAGTGGAGCAGAGAGAGGTGGAGGGTGGTTGTCGGACTCGGGAAAGGAGGGAGGGAGGGAGAGAGGTCGGGTCGAGTGTGGCAGGTAGGTTAGATTAGATTGAAGTGCGCGCGCGCGCGCACACACACACACCCGAACCTGAGTCGAGTCAGTACCGAGTAGGATTTCGGGTTGAGTCAAGTTACTGGGTGATCCGGACTTGACTCGATTTGAGTTCAGATTGGGCAAAGTCTGCTCAATTTGGAACGACTCACCCACTCGATTCAGGTCGAGTTGGGTCTGAACGAGTTGAATGAGTTGAGTCTGTTGAGTCGACTCATCCTATGCCTAGCTCTAAGGTGGAGAATGCAGGGAGTGGTTTACGTTTAAGGTGGAGGCTAGCATGGAAGATCTTCAGTGTGAGTTGGTAGAATGTATGTCAACGTGGAGATTGTTATACAAATGCCTTGGGTTCTACTCAGTCCAGGAGTAGTAACAGGACTTTGTCGGTACGACCGACAAAGTATGGGTTCTCTCGAATGGGGTGGGAAGCAAGACACTATTAGTCCGACCAACAGTGGGTCGGTGTGACCGACAACATGTGACGGTTATTTGTCAGTCCGACTGATGGTGTTATGCAGTTTATCGTAAGTTAGGGTATTTACGTTCAATTGTTATTAGGGCTTAATAATTATGTGTTCTCTGAGGGTGATAATTTCGTAAGGTGAAATGGTTCTCTGCACTTATAAGGGCTTGGGAAGGGATTTTGTCAAGAGGCTAAGATTTTTCTAGGTATGCATCACAAGGGAAGATTGGGTGATCCTATAATCCGAAAAGGTGAGTGGTGTAAACTCTAATGCTTTCGATTATAATAGAGATTTTTGTCGCTTTGTGCCATGATTTTTTCCCGCAAGGGTTTTTCACATAAAATTAGTATATTTTGTGTTTGCTTGCTTGATTGTTTTGGTTATTGTAATTATTCTTATTGTTCTATATTCATTAAACATGCTTTTGCAAAGCACAAAGATTAATAATACTATTAGATCTGAATTTTTAATACACAAGGTTGATCCAAATTTGTTGGGTTTCAAAATTACAATAAAGTTGTATCAGAGCTGAGCTCAATTTATTATGATACTAAGGATGAAATACTTAATATAAAGGCCTTTCTAGGCCTCTTTCTTTTTAACATGGGAAAAACGACACTCCCATAGAAAAACAAAAATTACAAAGGTTTTTCTTATACTTTTAAATCAAAGTTTCCCAACACCTGGTATTCCATGTCCCTTCTAATAAATTAGATTCCTGTGACCAGTTGCACGGGGAAAATTTAACATAGCCAATCGCGGTATGTGTTTTAGACACACATGATGAGGTCACAGTGCATAGAGTATATAATTCAGAAAGAGTTGTGCTCTAGTGATGCATGTGCCGCCATTAGGATGTTGTGGGCCATGATATGACATCCAACCCGTCCATCATATACATATCCACACGTTTGACCTTAGGCCCAAAATTCATCCCAACCCAAAACTCAATTGGGTTACACCAGAGGGTCACACCACAGGGAAACTTTCTGAGGGGATGATCGCCATTGATTTGCAAGGGGCAATCGACTAAGGAAGGATAAGTAAAAAATCAGACCATTCTGAAACTCGAGTGGGCCCCAACAGAAATCAGTGCTCAGTTAATTTTTGAACCCTTGGCCAACCATGGGCCACGCATCTGATTAATGGGTTGGATGTCATGCGTATATCACCTGGGCCCCACAACAACCAGTTGCCACCATTAGCCACCGGTGTAAGCCTTATATATTGTACTTAAAAGAGTAACCATTTGACGTTTCCTCTAAACATAGCTCACTTTTCTGTTTTACTTTTAACCATCCATTGAATGGGACGGTTGAGATTTTTAGTATTGCTTGATCAACACGATTTCAGAGATATGCTTCCCCCTCTCGCATCCAGTCAATTGAATCTGAACTACCTCTGAATTAATCATTTCTTTTTAATATGAACCGTTGAAGTAGCTTTGTGGGCCATTGATCCAATTTGCAAGGTCTCCAATCGTAAAGAATCTTTGAGGGTCAGTCGTCATGCAACTCAGGAGAATGATTTGGTAGGGAAACGTTAAGAACCTAGCCAATGTGCCAAAAGCCCTAAGACTGGTAGAACGCGTCACACTAGGTTTTCTAAACCATTGGGATTATACCGTTCCACCATACTTCATAGCCGACAACCACAGCAGCCCACTCTGTGGCGGCAATCACTCTGGCTCTACCTGAGGTTGTCCTTTTCAATGCATGATGACTGCACTTTAATTATTTAGTTAGTCTTTTTAACGCTAGGCGGCTTTCACTTTAGTACATGTTGCTATTTTCATATGTTATCACTTTTACTATTTAAATATAGAACACGATGTTGGCTCTGATATCACTCCTCGAGAGCTTAATTAATATACTAGAAGCCTTAAAATTGTAAAGTTAGGCTCTTCAAACCACTGGGATCACAACAAGAAAACTCCTGCATAGGTCACCAGCGCCGTGACTTTCTTCAATATGGGAAATGATTGTACATGGATGAAAGTCACACGTTCCATTACTTATACTACCCCTTGTTTGACCTTAGAATTCTTGCGGTATGGCTAACACTAGTTTTGGAATACTTTAATAGGCGGCAGATGAATGGATTGGATTGCATATAAACACCACCATGGTGGATCTGGAGGATCTCCCATTCCAACCATTTCCTATGGTGCCGCCTGCTATAGTTTTGGATCATTATAATTTTTGGGTCCCAAGGTCAAAGACAAGGCAGTGGACTGATTGATGGTTGGATATCATGAAAGTTTCACACGCAAGATGCTTGTCTAGCTGTACTCAGTTCATTCCGCAGATAGTTTATTTATGTTCGAATTATAAATTAAAAGGTAAAAGCATGCCCAACAGTGGTGTAATTTTATTTATTTATTTTGAAAATGATTTATTTTTATGTGAAAAAAGATTCACCCTACCATGTCAACTGATTTATCATCAGGTAGGGGTGGGCCACACAAATAAATATAAGCCAGGCCATCAGATTTCGATGGCGTGTTCTTATTTTTCTCTTGTGATATTTTTACAAGGCGGCCCGTCCTCCTTGATGATCATTTCTCTTTTTAGATGAGTGAGAAAGTCCAAAGGCCTTTTCCCATGTGAAATTACAAAATGTCCGAAAGGTGGAATTATCATCGTGGGGTCCACCTTGTTTGTATATGACATCCACGGAAGCGGATTGGCTGGTGTACCACACACCGCTATACAGCTGCTATAGGTACGTGTACGTGTGAGGACGAGCACTGACGCTCCTCGAGCTCCGAGTTGTACAAATGCTTCAAAGGAGATCAAAGTTACATGGCCCCCACAGTGATGTATTTATTATATCTACACCGTTCATCTATTTTTAGAGACCATTGTAAAGTATTATGGAAAAATGAATCGTATCCAGAGATAATCTGGACCACACTACAAATAGCAGCGGAGATAATAATTTTCACCGTTAAAAATTCATAGGGCCTACCATAACATTTATTTTCCATCCAATCTATTCATAAGGTCACAAATACCTAAATGAAGAGGAAAAACAAATTTCATATTGATCCAAAACTACTGTAACCCTAAAAAGGGTTTCAATGGTAAACGTTCAATCCCCCACTGCTTTTTGCGGTGTTGACTAGTTGATAGTTACATCTGTCTTATTTTTAGTCTCAAGCCTTAAGATGAGCTGGCCAAATTGATGGACAGTTTAGATATAACACATATCTCATAATCAAACCCACATAACTTGATGACGTCAATACAGCAGCTATACAGCTCGTGTGAGATACATACAGCGAGATACATACAGCGAATCCGCTTCCGACATCCACCAGCTTAAAAGGAGGCGCGGATTAGATACTGACAATCCAAATGGCTACAAAAGTAACGTCACCAAGCTTTGTGGACTCCACTATGATGCATGTGTTCCATCCATACCGTCCATCCATTTGGAGAGATCGTTTTATGGCATGAGAAAAATAATGATATAAGATCTAAAGTTTAAGTGGACCCCACCATAGAAAACAGTAGGGTCAGTGACATCCACCGTTCAAAACTTCTTAGGGGCCACAGAAGTTTCTAATCAAACTTATATTTTTGTCTTTACTTTATCTATCTCTATGTTAACTTATGAATAGGCTGTATCTAAAATTTATATAATGGTAGGCCCTATAAATGTTTCAACGGTGAGTGTAACTGATCCTACAGTTTTCCATGGTGTGTCCACTTGAACTTTAGATCTATCTTATTCTTTTTCTCATGCCACATAACCATCTCTACAAATGGTTGGACAATATGGATACAATACACACATCATGGTAAGGTCCACAAAGCTTGGTGACATCACTTCAGTAGCCATTTGGATACTGACCTTGTCAGTATCTAATCCGCACCCTCAAAAGGGAAGCCGATTAGGTGCGGCCCCGGCATCACCAAGGCAGTGCAGTTCTTATCATGGAGCCCACCTTGATGTATGTATTCTATATCCATGACACCCATCTGCAGATTTAATTCTCAGGTGGACTGTGCGGTAGAAAAAAGTGATGATTGGCCATTAATAAGCCATATAAGTTTTGGATCATGCTGATATTTGTTTTTTTTTTTTTTTTTCCTTTAATCTAAGTTTATGTGGCCAAATCAACAGGTTGGATGAAAAATAAAGATTATGGTGGGCCGGATGAAGTTTTTAATGGTAAAACATTCAATCACCACTGTTTTCTATTGTATGGTCCACTTGAGATTTGGATCTTCTTCATGTTTAGGCTCATGCCCTAAAATGATCTGGAAAATGGATAGACGGCATAGATATAGAATAAAAACATCAAGGTGGGCCCCACAGTAAGGGCCACACTGTCTTGGGTGAGGCTGGGCCGCACCTAATCCGGTTCAAAAGGTGCACTCTGCCGTCATTATCATGGCCATGGCCACAAAAAATCAGGACAATAGAATAATTGAGTGGGTATACGAAACATGAATGTGGGTCCCCACCAGATGACCAGACAGCACTCGATTTTGTCCCGGTACCATATATGGTGGGCCCACCTTAAGAAATCCCTGGATTGCTCATGTGCTAAACACGTGATTGTTGAATTGAGAACCCACTTTCGAGTAGCCACAGTAGATACCATACATCCCAGACGGTCTCCGCTAGATCTGAGATCATGTTGCAATGATCTAGACCATTGATATGATGGGCCTTGTACTGGATGGCCACAGAACAAACTTTTCGAGACTGGAAGACCCTTTTGATGCCCGACAGAATTATTCCAATCTGAGAGTTCTTTTTCTGTTTCTTTCTTTTCTTCTTCTTCCTTTTTTTTTTTTTCCTGGGTACCCCATCATCAATGAGGCCCATCTTATAGGTGATTTAGATAATTGTAGCTAGAGCTGAACACAAACCAAGCCGGCTTGAAAGCTCGGCTCGGATTGGTTTGAAAAAGCTCAGCTTCGATGGGTTCGAACACAAGATCAAATAAAACCAAACACGAGTCAAGCTCGTTTAAAAAACAAACCAAGCTCAAACCAAGGTCATACTGGCTTGGCTCGGCTCGAAGCTTGGCTTGTTCAGTTCAGTTTATTCAGCTTGATTTAGCCCGTAGATTGTATGCACATTATTTTTTGTGGTGTGATCCACTTGACTTTTGGATATGATTCAAATTTGGGATTATGTCCTAAAATGATATTTAAAAACAGATGAATAGTGTGGATAATACATATACATGACGGTGAGGATAATACTTGAATGCACACTGATTCATATGACTGGGTCAACTTGAGCTTTGGATGTGATTCAATTTTGGATGATGAAATGTAAAAACAAATGAATGTCATGGATAATACATATACAAGACAGTGAGCCCACAAAGTGTAGTTAGTTCGCTAAAGCAGGATTCAAATTGGCTGGTGACCTCAACACCTGCCAGGTAGCTCGTGTCAAAGCTATGTGGGCCCCACCATGATATATGTGTTTTATCCAGCCATCCATCAAAATTTCCAACTCATTTTACAGCATGAGACAAAAAAAAAAGAAAAAAAAGAAGAAAGATCTAAATCTCCAGTAGATCCAAACTTGTTAGGAGACAAGTTTGGGATTAATACTATTTTATTTTTTTTTGTAGTGGGGCTCGCCTCAGCTCAGGTCAGATATTTGAACCAAATCAAACTAAGGTCAAGCTCATATAATTTAGACCAAACTAAGCTCAAAGAGGATGGATAGGCTCGAAGCTCGGCTCGTGTAAAGTTGAATCAATCCGAGTCAAACCAAACTTGAATCAAACTCGGTTCGGCTCAGCTGGCATGATTCCATATGCAACAGCAACCATCTCAATGCGTCAGGATGTTTTGAGGCACGAATACTAATCTCTCTACCTAACCTTACTTGAGGCACGTGTGAAGAGGGAAAAGATGACCAAGATCCAAGCCACTCATCAGTCGGACTAACCAGGACAATTCCAATAGCTGCATTAGACTGCTTCGTGGACCGTCGTGAACTTCATCCTAACCGTCCAGATATTCTACCCCAAACCCAATTGTTTACTTGTTTATTTTACCTTCCGAAAATCCAAACTACCGACTTCCATTGCGTGACATGCGTGAGAACCAGATTCACATGGGTGAGCCTCACCACTTAGTAAAAAGTGCCCATAAGTAGATAAAATTGTTAAGTGAAGCAAGTAAAATCTGAGCCGTCCGGTGATAAGCGCCTTTTAAATCCCTCAAGTTTGTTTGGTCTACCTTCATATTTACTGTCCATCATGTGGGGCCAAACTTTGATGTGGACTGTCCATTGTGCGGGCACCACCTTTGATATGGACCATCCATCATGCAGGGCTCACATCGGGCTGATCTTTCATGTGCAGCGTCCATTATATAGGGCCCACCTTTGATTTTGGTCATCCATCATGTAGGGCCATCAACAATGTTATTATATCAGGTAGAGTTCACCTTCAATATCCACTGCCCATCTTGTGGAACATCCATTATGGAGGCCATCGGGAGATAAACGCATGGTGTACAGATTACCTGAATACCCACGTCTATTTTCCAATTCTCTTCTAACGTCCTTTTAAATCCCAAAGTTTAGGACCCTTGCGAGGGTAACCTCATCCATTTTTTCAAAGAAAAATCTGGTTTTTATTAAAGTTATCTGTACCAAAATTACAAAACGCTGGACGGAGAAAGAGGCTAAAAAAGATGAAGACAGGGACTTTAATGAAGAAACCTGAGGAGAGACATCTAGCTTAGCCCAGTAACCACCTACAACTACCCAACCTAACGGTTCCAAAATCATCTATATTGCCCATAATCCAGGGAAGCGGATTGCGTACTGAGTAACTCAGTACCCTGTAGCGTACTGAATAAACTCTTGTGGGGCCAACCATCGATGTATAAGACACCGTCCATCCATTTCTTCATATCATTTTATGGGCTGAGGCCAAAATTGAAGCATATCCAAAGCTCAAGTGGACCACACTAAAGGAAACAGTGGTGATAATGACGTCCACCGTTGAAACCTTCCTAAGGCCCATAATGATGTTTCTTTGTCATCCAACCTGTTGATTAGGTCACAAAGACATAGATGAAGGGAAAACACAAATATAAGCTCCATTCAAAACTTCTTTGCCCCGAACAAGTTATCAACAGGAGGATTTCAATTCACATATTTTCCAGTGGTGTGGTCCACTTGAGCTTTGGATATGCTTCAATTTTCGGCTCATGCCCTAATATGATCTGGTAAAACAGTACATCATGGTAGGCCCCACAGAATATAGCCTACTGAGTATTCCATAATCCGGCTAAAGGGGTCAGTCTCTGGACTTTGGAATCACCCAGTAACATTGACTCAGCTCTGGCAAAGGCACAAAAAAAAGAAGGTGGTCTACCATCTCCGGATCTCACATATACATGAGACAGATGTGGGGGATGATCATATGCCTTTTCACAAGGCTATCCACCATGAGAACCTTTCTCCTGCCAACTAACCAAGCAAGCACCACAACCATGGTGGGGCAGGAGCTCTCTGCAGTCTCAGCTCTTGATAACGAATCACTCTGCAGAACAAACAAACCGAACACCTGCATTCTCACCCTTGTTCTTGTTCTTGTTCTTTTTTTTTTATTTTCTTTTTTTATTTCTTTTTAAAAATAATATTGTCATTAACTCCTACAGTACTTTTGGTTTTGCCATGATGTTTTGATCAACTTGTATCTTTGGTGCAACTGCATAATAGGTACAAATGGGAATATCAACATCTTGGTTCCCCTTGGAATTGTTGTAATCTTGCCCATGTATTTTGACCTTAAACTAAGTACAGTGCTTCAATTTCCTCGTCTCATCTTTAAATTGGACGTGGTAAAACAGACCATGATCTGGACTGCTCATCAGTTGGGTCCCACTGTAGATATACCAGTTTTTGCAAAAATGTGCTCATCAAACAAGCTTTAACCATTACGTCAGTGAAAAGAATATTGGCAACAGTTGCCACCGAGCAAGAAAAGGTCCACTATTTGGAAGGTTAGGATAGTCCAACATTCACATTTTGCAGATAGTTGTAGGACTCTCACCTTATGATTAATTCAGGTTATGGACAGCTGAGAGACATCTGACTTGTGGGCCACACACCGGAAAAGGAAATTGGAATGATGTGCCCAGGTTTGATTTCCATGTATGTTAATCCCTTCTTTCTAAAACTACGACCTTGGGACCAAATAAAAAGGATTAAAAGAACAAAGCAGCAGCAGAAGTGTTATAAAAACAAACATATAAACAATCCTTGACAAGAGATTATTATTCAGAGAATCTTTCCTTCCATACAAGGGAAGACCAAAAAGATGCACAGGAAATCACATGGAGAGAACAGTTCAGCTCTCAACAATGTCAACAGTCTGAAAACATGTCTAGCAACCACAAAGCATGTCCGGAGAATAATGCGGTTGAAATACTCTCACCAGACATCGGGTCGGAGCTCACCAGTTGCTGGGGGCATCCATCTTCCCGAATGGTAGACACTTTCACCTACTTTCCAGCCAGGCACGTCTTTCATTATTCTAGCCTCTTCTTCCAGAACCTTTTTCCACTCTTTTACAAATCTAAAGAAAAAAAACATGCACCACACTTATTATTTATTTGTGGGTCCACGCAGGGAATGCGTGCATGCATGTGTGTGCGTGGGTGTGGTTCTGTGGGAAGGAAGACATTCCCAACACAAATAAATAGTACACAGGTAAGGTAAATAAACAGTTGGTCTTTTGATGGTAAAGCAGATAAAAGAGTTTTACCGTTCGTCCTCTTCGGCTTGAAGCATGGGGAGTATTGCTCTGCGAGCAGCATATTTCTCTTCTTTGAGCTCGCTGCCGAATTCAAATTAAATAATCAAATCAATATCATGATCACCACCCTTCTGATTCATAAAGCCATATGAAAAGCATGCTTACAGAGTTTGACTCACATTTCAAATTACTAGAGTGGGACATCAACACTATTGACCATTAAACTGACATGGGCACAGTAAACAGAATAAGCATGTTTTGGGTCTATGGCAGACCTACATAAAGCGTTAAGAAACAACAAGCAACTGGAAAGAATCCAAGAAAATGTGTGGATTAGAATAATGGTGGGTCAAGTAAAAAATCTATGTGAGGCCCAAGCTGTTCCAAGCTTCTAATCATCTATTTGGAGAACCTGAAAAGATTTTGTATTGGTCAGATTCTGATGCTTGGTGAGAGAACAATCTTGAGGGGAAAAAAAAAAAACTTGGTGAGAGAGACATGATTTCAGTGACCACTGACAAAGCATCTTTTGCACACAATGATTCATGAATTTTTTTTATGGGTCAGGTTCCAATGCCACATGAAAAGGTCTCTCCTCAATCCTGACTGCTTTTTTTTCATGCCATCAATCAGAACATTTGGTTGGCTTGCTCTAGTGGTATGAACGAATGAATGGACTGTCCAGGTCAATGGTTTGGCGTGCCATGTGTCATTTAAAAGCTTGTGGATGTTACTAACATCCCCATGAAGGTGGTGACTATTTGCATGTGTGTAGACAACAGGTGTCCATCCTAGGTAAGAAATCTAGAGTGGCATGATTAAAGGGAACAACAACACAACATTTGCCCAGATAAGAAATAACAGAATTGGAGTTTAAAGGTGAATGGTAGAACAGAGGAAGGCAGGCAAGAAATAAGCAGATAAATTGTTAAGTTCTATTCAGACCTTCCGTAGGGTTAGGCTGGATTAGGTCAAGCCTCAGCAACCTAATCAATGAGGAAGAGAACTGGGAACATCATATTGGAGGACGGAATTGTTCAAGACCATAGTCTCTGAACTAGAGTGAAATAAAGCTCCTAGACCAGACAGGTTCCCTTTGGCAGTCTGTAAAGTATAATTTGGAGGAAGTAGTACAATTTCCAAGAAAGTGGATGGTTATCCAAGGGCCTGTTTGTTTCTACAATTACCCGGAATCGTTGGTCAAATGCAAATGTGTTTAGGAACAGGAAAAGGAATTTGTAATCATTGCACTTTTTCATGGTATTATCATGAAAATCTCCCATGCAAACAGGAACATCAGTTTATTTTGGATGATTGACATTGAAGTAGTATAAAAATGTCATCATTGTGATTTTCCTGCGGATAATCCGAACACGGGAATCAGCAGTCCAATACAACTGTTGTCTGGAGACAGGTAAAGTGATTTGTAATCATTGCCCATTTCTTTTACTGTAGTAATAGGTTAAACAAACAGGCTGTGAGGATATTGGGTGTTCTTTCATTGTCTCAATCCCCAAGGAGCAGAAAATTTGTAGACTTTAAACCATGGTTTCAAAAATTGGTTATCGACCATATCATAACCTTATCAGCCATAACAGCCCATATTGGCTAATAAGGAAGTATTCCATGAAATGGGAAAGTTATCTAAGAAGATTGGTGGTTCTTTCATTGTGTCGATCCCAAGGAGTGGAGAGTTTGCAAGACTTTTACACCATGTTTTTGAAAATCTATTTATTGGCCATATCCAAGGTATTCAATAACAGTAACAGTGGCTGCAACAGCCAGCCGTACGGCCGTTACAATACAAGCTGTAACAGACATTATGGCCTTGTAATGGCGAATTTCTTTTAAAGGAAAAAAAATGCATTGGCCCATTACCGGTCCATATTGGTCCATTATGGTCTAGTATCAAAGCCCGTTATGGGCCTCTTTTTGTTCTTTTTTCTTTTTAAATCAGCCATTACAGCCCCGTGTCGTGTAACGGGCAGTGCTACTATTATATAATGGCTGTTACAGCCATTACATAACTGTTTTTAAATATTTTGGCCACGGCATACGCATATCGTTACTGTATCAACCACCCCCAACATATGATACTGGGGTGACCTGGTCAGATACCCCCCAAAAAAAAGGCTTGTAACAGATTGCATTGGTCAGTACAGTAGTATTCAATGCCAGGAGGATGTTATCTAGGGAGATGGGGGGGTTCTTTCCTTGTGTCAATCCTCGAGAAAGGAGCAAAAAGTTGCAAGATTTCAGATCATGGTTTTGCAAATCTGTTATGATAAGACCTTATTGGCCACCTCAATGCACGATATGTAGGTGAACCAGTCAGATGCAAGGAAAAGAAGGCCACAATGTTATGCATACAACGTATCTGCCACAGGTTATTAGAGTTCTATAGTTTACATTCGGTTTTTTTATTTTCACTGTTGCTCTTTTTCTCCCTCATTTCTCCTCATCTCTTTAAAAATTAGTATACGGAGCTTGGGAGAGGTTTTCAACCAAATCTAAGCTCCAAAAAAAAAAAAAAACATCAAATACACTGATTTTAGTGGGATTTACAGCTTTGAAGTTCGGGCCATTTTGGTTGATACTCCTGAAAACGTTTTCTTTAAAAACCAAAACTGCAGAACTAATATTATGCAGTATCAATTCTTGAAATTTTATTTCATCTTAAAATAATTTTGGTTGACACTTTTTTTTATTATTACCATTTCATTTGGTTGACGCTATTTGTTTTGGGGAGCAGATTCCATGTCTCCATGTCATTCTGAACACATGGCACACAGGATCCTCAGTAAATTGGCCCATTGTTCTGTGATCCGACTGTTGATTTTATGGATCTCATTTGTAAATAAGGCATGACCCTGAACTTATATTGGAGGATTATTAACCTCCGATATTTGGACTTTTCTCTATTATGAGGATTATTGTACTTGGGTCTTACATTCATTTGCCACCAATATAAGAGATATCATATGGAGCCCTCATCTACAAAGAAATCCATTTCATCAATGGACATTGAAAAAATGAGCCCCACATGCTAACACTATAGTCAGTAGATGTTTAATTAGCAGAATAATCTCATATCACCTTTCTATGATGACACAACTTACATGATCTAAAGAGAATACCATCACAAAGAGATGTGGCTGAGAAAATTTTCTTTTCAAGTAAAAACTAAAAGCAGGTCACTGGCTATTTTATTTAGGGTGGGATTAAGGTCCCGATTCATTCTTGGAAAAAAAAAGAAAGAAAAAGAAAAAGAAAAAAAAAGAGAGTTCATTTCAAACTAGAGACCAAACACACTAATAGCAGTCACATGGGAAGCAAAAAATCATTTTAAGGTAGTAATCAAACAGGCCCTTGGATTTTCTGGGAAATTTGAAAAAAGCTAAATAATCTTTTTTTTCTTCTCGTATTTGTTAGATGTGAATGTAATAGCTCCAATATACCTATCATGCTTGATTTTTGTTCAGTTAGGGTGTATGATGTATGTTGTTGATTTCACAAATTTCTCAGGTGGGGTGGCTCGTAGGATGCAAGGGCACACTCGAGGTAGGCGGCCTGTGTGAGGCAAGTGGCTCCTGTGAAGTGGGCCCCATGTGATGTGGGCCCACGAGGGGGGTTCGGCCGAGGACCTAACCCATGGGATGTGGGGTCTGGGCTATGAGATAAAGGGATTGATTCGCCATGCCTATTAGTTCGAGCTTTTAAAGCAAGTGATTAGTTGTCCTGCATCAGTGGTACCAGAGCAGGACGTCTTGTGCTCAAGACTCCTCATTGAGGATGATTAATGTAAGGGCATTTTCACACCAAGCTCGAGTGGGTGGCCCGTGGGATGCAGGGGCACACTCTGGGTGGGCGGGCCCCACTAGTCTGAAGTGGGTGCTCATGTGAGGTGGAACCCATGTGATGTGGGTTCATGGGTAAAAGTTTTGGATCAAGGTAAAAGTTGGGCCCTAGGAGTTTCATGGGGTGCTACATCACATGGACTATTTAGATTTTGGGATCACATCACGTATGATGAATTCTCAAAAAGTTCTCATTAGAACTTGTGAGAACCAATGCGCAGCTGAGCATTGGACTATATATATATATATATATATATATATATATATATATATATTTTTTTTGAAAGGTGAATACACACACACCACATGGGTTCTCGAACCCATGACCTCATAGTAGAAACACGGTGTCTACCATTGAGCCATGAGTAGAGACCCTACTCATCCATATAATTTTTAAAAAAAAAAAATCTAAAATTTCTTTAGGATAAATGTTCATTTGAAACTCAATGATTGTAATCTACCTATGTAATAGACTATTGGATAGCGCTTGACTGTAAGTTTAGTTTCCCTATGGGGGGCGTTCACTTGTACATTTGTATATATTGTATTTTTTGGCTTCGGTCTTTTTTCAATGAAATCTCGTCATTGTTCCCACAAAAAATAACTAAATGTAATAGTCTATTACATGGCCTTTTTCCCTTGGGAGTTACTGTGTTTGCTTGGCTATTGGTAAAGCAAGGTCCTAACCATCAAACATCCAAGGAGTAGAAAGATGATAATCACAAACAGTTATATTACATGCCTGAGAAATGTAGAATCCATGGACACTTGTTTATCCATTGTTCCTTTGTGACAAAGATGATGGAGGTTCTTTGCTTCATTTGAGAAGGTTGGGTGATGGCAAGGTCATTTATAGATTTTTCCACGTATGGAATTGAGAATCCATTGAAAGAGGACAAAAACCATATGTGGATTCTTTGTTGGCGGGGCCCTGGTCAGTTTGGAAGGAACAAAAAAATATAACTTTCAACAAGTTGGAACTGCTAGAAGAGATCTTGCAAAGAGCAAGCATGAAGGTGATCAATCGGGCATAAGTACTAAATGCTTTGATTGGATATTGTAGAGAAGAGTTTGTCGGTCCTTGGGGTGTTAAGTTGAGGCTCTTAGGGGTTGGATATTTTCTCATCATCCTTTTTCTTGTTTTGCCTTGGGCATATTGCTCTTTTGATTGGCTCTAATAAAATTTTCAATACCATTCAAAGAGTGAGAGAATACCATTACTTCTATGATTAAAAGATATTAAAGAGAAGGGTAGATTTTTTTTTAGTGATAACAGTAAACTTTATTAGAATAAGAAAAGAAATTACCACAGGGGATAGAATTTGCAAACAAGAGAGAGCATGGAGCTGACCCTTTGTGTAGCCAAAGCATCAGCTTGTTCATTAGCTTCCCAGTGAATATAAGAAAAAGAAAAGAAATAAAATGCCAATCACCCTCTTTCCTCCATCCAATCAGCCAATTTCTACACACACCCACTCGCTAATGGCACACATCTTTTCCTATTGGAGGAATCGTCTTACATGATAGAGGGAAACACCTACAATTTTGTGCTGTTGAAATCCAGCACCCCAATGGGATTCATAATAACCCCACAAACTCCTCCCTCGTCCCGCATGATTCCCCCTATTCTAGTTGGGCCCACATTACGCCATGAAATACCATTAAAAAAAATAAGTTCCCACAACTTCAGAGGGGGAACTTGTCCTGAGTATATTCTTACACTACCCTAATGATACTCATTCCTCTATGATCTTTGCCCACTTCTCCACCACCATGCCAAGCAAACGAAAGATCCCGAGTAGCGCAAGGCAAGACCCAAGAAATGAGAAAGCTTTTAAGGATGGTCGACTAGATCCCTTGAGCAAAAAGGAAGAGAATGAATAAATGATCAATGGATTCCACCTCCATACACAACAAACAAACATTGGGGAGAGCCATTCCCCGCCTTTGAAGATTGAAAACGGTTAGAATTTCCCCCCTAGTCAGAAGCCAAACAAAAGCAAGAATTTTCAACGAAGCACCGTAGAACCAAATGAAGGAAAAGTAATGCATGTAGCTGTAGAGTGAATGCAAGGAGCTTAAAGAATTAGCAAATCGGGAACTTGCCCGCACTTTCTCGAGACTAGGCAGGCACATCGGCAATTTTGGGAGAATGACAGACTCCATGCAACAGCTCTAGAAGACTGAGAAACTCATCTGTCTCCCAGTCCAATAATGGTCTTCTGCAAGGAGGGCACCATACTCCAAACCCCACATCAGAGAAGCAAGAAGCTATAAGAGCATTTAAATTCGAAGCCACTTGGGCCAAATAGGGGAATTTTCATAGGTCCAACAATCCTTCGAGAACCTAATGCAGAGACCATTACCAAGGGCAAAAGAGAGGCCTTCCTACATGTGGGGCTTAAGGGCTGAGATGGCTTTCCACACAGAAGCTCTATAGAGAGGAGTGTTTGGGGAACGACCCCTCAGCCTCAAGCCCATGCTTCCTAGCCACTCTCTCTCTCTCTCTCTCTCTCTCTCTCTCTCTCTCTCTCTCTCTCTATAGAGAGGTGTTTGGGGAACGACCCCTCAGCCTCAAGCCCATGCTTCCTAGCCACTCTCTCTCTCTCTCTCTCTCTCTCTCTCTCTCTCTCTCTCTCTCCACCCACTTCCCCTTAAGCTGAAGGGCCAAATCCATTTTCCAAGAAGAGTGGAGTTGAAAACAACCAGATCTTGGATGCTAGCACCTTCTTCCGAAAGTTGTTTGCAAACTTTAGACCAGCCGAGCAAGTTGAACTTATGCCCCTTAAGAGTTCCCTTTCCTCAAGAACTATCTTGATGAGGACATCGTGCACACGCACGCCCGCAAACTACCACCCCTACGCACTTACGTACGCAGGAGGACCCCACCATCGATCTGGCTTGATGACGACGTCTAGAGAGGACCTCCTAGTTAGAAGACAAGTTTTGATTCAAAAAAAGTGGGCCCAATAGTCAAGAAAAGCCCATCATGGGATCTCATGATCGTGGCCCACTCGTCAGATTGATTTCATATTTTAGGTTTTGCTTATTGTTATTATTTTGAACATTGTGAACGCTTTAGATTTTTCGGTTTGGTTTTTATTTTAGTTTACTTCATCGCCAAGTAATAGGTTGCGCACATGGTGCGAGTTTTGGGGTATAGGATTTTCTCTATAAATAGACACCCCTTGTAGTTCTTTTGATTAATTGAAGTTAATAAAAAAAATTCCTGCTTTATTTTTCTTCTCTCTTCGTGAGTTGTGGAAGAATTCAAAAGTAGGTGTGAAGCCCTCCCTTTTCGAAGGGCTAACTACCGTGGTGCGAAGCCACATCGATCTCGATTCACCCCCATCCTCCATCATCTTTTTTTCCATCTTCTCCCACCATCCATACTTCGAATCGTCCCTTTTGTTGCATCAGATTTTTTCATTACAGCAGGTTTCCAGATTTCAACCTGCAGGTGAGCTGAAAATTCGGCGGAACACCACACTTAGACCAGAGCTCGGATCGACGTCAGATTTGGAGGTTTTGCAACCCAAGCCTGACCGACCAAGGCCTAGGAATCCGTTTCTGGATTCCGTCCCCCACCACACGTGCGGCCAGCCTCAGGCGCACGTGCGCCCCCACCTGGCTCCCTGTCCACACGCAGGGACTGTCTCGGGTTCAGGTTTCTTCCTATTTTCCTCTCTTTTATACATAATTTCATAAATCCTGACCTTAGATTACATTATTCCTAATTGATTTGCCCCTTTTCTCATCCTAGGGTTCCTTGAATTAAGATTGGGGAATCCCTTGGATTAGGGACCAATTCTTATGCATGTGTGGTTGATTTTTGTTTCCCTTTGAGTATTGTTTGGTTCATAATTTTCATTGATCCAGTCCTAACGTGTGTAGGCCTGGATCCGCATAGATTCCCCTTTAATTGAATGTTTGGATTTTCATGTGGGATGTGGAATTTGTGTGATTGTTTCTGAATTGGTGTGATCTAAGTCTGAAATCTTGCATATCATATTTAAATTCACGTCCTGCATCAAATTTGGAATCAAAGCCTAGGGTTCTTGTAGGGGAATTCACCACATATTTAGGGTTTAGTTTATTTAAGTCCTTCATGCATTCAATCCATCATATATAACTGCTAGAAAACCGTAGTCCCTGATATATGTAGCTGAATTTTAGTAACGGTGTATAGTCTCCTTCAAATAGAGTCTCGTAGGGTCATTTAGTCTTTTTAGATGCAAATAGTTGTCGTAGCAGGTCCTTAGGATTGAGTTAGCCTGTGTATGCCCACACGTACGGGTCGCAGTTTTGGTTTACACCCTACTCTAAACATGGAGCAACTAAAAGAATCAATGGCCAAGTTAGCCCAGCAGGTTGAGTCTATGTCTAAGCACTTGGAACAACGCATACATCAACGCCTTAACCAATTTGATAATCGCGTTACTCAAATAGATGCCTCCCTTAAGGCAAACCCCACCAATGGGGAAGATGCCCATTCTCAGGCAGGTGGTCAGGAGATTAGACCAAGGAATGGAGGTGGCCAAGGAGTTCGTCATGGGCGAGCACCTGTGCACCCACCCCGTGAGGGACATCATTACCAATATGACCCAGATGCGCAACTCCTCAAGGGAGTTAGAGTAGATGCCCCTACTTTTGATAGCTACTTAGACCCTAAAGCTTTTTTATATTGGTTGGCGGATATGGACCACTATTTTAAGTGGTATGATATGTCGGATGCTCGACGAATCCGATTCGCCAAAATGAAGCTTGTGGGTCAAGCAAAGAGGTTTTGGGCGACGGTTGAGCGAAAAAAAGAAAGAGCGAGGGAACTCCCAATAGTCCATTGGGGAGAAATGAAAGAAACGCTGAAAGAAAAGTACCTCACTTTCTCTTATCGCATGCGGTTGATTGAGGAGTGGCAGTCTCTTCGACAGGGTTCCATGAGTGTTGCTGACTATATTGAGAAATTCGAAGAGTACTTGACCCGCTGTGAGGTTGATGAGGACCCCGTATTCACCCTTGCTTGTTTTAAAACAGGCCTCCATCCTAACATTAGGAGAGAATTGCTCGCCAAAGACATAGACACTATTGAACAGTTGTACCAAGTAGTGTTAGATGTCGAGCGATACCTTAAAGCATCTGTGGGAAGGCAGTTTGACTTTCGCGAATCCGATGCCAAAGCCAACCCCTCTAGGGCTAGACCTAACACGGGATTCCAAAACAAACCTTCCCCCTAATATTCAGCCCAGACCTAAGGATGATAAGGGTAAAGAGATTGTCGGGTCCAGTGCACGTGGAAGTGGGGCCACTAGGTGTTTTAGGTGTCAGGGGTTTGGTCATTTTGTTCACCAGTGCGGCACGAGAGAGGGCACCAAAGTACTCCTTATTGATGGGCAAGTAGAAGTAGTGCCCCCAGAGAGTGATACTGAGGAGGAATATGAGCCAGTCGGAACCCCTGGTGATGAGGAAGAGGGAGCACAAGAGTCTGTGACCCTCGCAATTGTGTGTTATGCCCCGGCTCAAGCCAAGAGCACTAATGACTGACGCCGCAACACGATCTTCTATACTTATGCAAAATGTGGGGAAAAGAACTGTAAGATGATCGTGGATAGTGGTAGTTGTGCCAATGTGGCGTCGACTAGCACTGTGAGTCGTTTGGCCTTGAAGTTGGAAGCCCATCCTCAGCCTTATAGTCTCCTGGGTTGATGAAATATCCATTCCAGTCTTGCACCGCTGTCTTGTCCATATTCTATTCGGATCTTATAAAGACACAATTTGGTGTGATGTTGTTCCTATGGATGTGAGTCATATCATTCTGGGTAGGCCATGGCTATATGACAGGGATGTTAGCATATTTGGTCGTTCATATATGTGTACATTCCAGTTTGAGGGCAAGAAGGTCAAGCTAAATCCTTTGCCACCCAAGAATACAACTGGAAAAGAGTTCACCACACAGAGTGGTGTGAGCGGCCCAAAAGAAGTGAAGGAGTCGAAGTCCGAGTCCAAACCGCTCCATATTTTGAATGCCAAAGACTATGAGCGAGAGACGGAGGCGGACTCGATGATATACGCCCTTATGGCTAGGGAGAGTGTACCAGAGACTAGCGTAGAGTTACCCACTGAGGCCATTTAGGTAGTACATGAGTTTCGTGATGTCTTTCCTGATGATTTACCGAATGAGCTTCCCCCTATGAGGGATATACAGCATGCTATTGATTTAATCCCTGGGGCAACTCTACCAAACCTCCCGCATTACAGAATGAACCCGAAGGAGCATGCTGAGTTGAAGAGGCAGATTGATGAACTCCTGGAGAAGGGTTTCATTCGAGAGAGCATGAGTCCGTGTGTCGTGCCCTCCCTTCTTACACCTAAGAAGGATGGCACATGTAGGATGTGTGTTGATAGTAGGGTCATCAACAAAATCACAATCAAGTATCGGTTTCCCATACCGCGTCTTGATGACATGTTAGATATGATGGCCAATGCTACTATTTTCTCAAAAATCGACCTCAAAAGTGGGTATCACCAAATCCGTATACGCCCTGGTGATGAGTGGAAGACGGCCTTCAAGACGAAGGATGGGCTATATGAGTGGCTAGTTATGCCTTTGAGTTAACTAATGCCCCAAGAACTTTCATGCGTGTGACCGAGAAGGTCAAGGCCATCATTAATTGGCTTGAACCCCGCAATGTTCATGAGGTGAGCTGCTTTCATGGCTTAGCCACTTTTTATAGGCGGTTCATTCGAGGATTCAGTTCCATTATGGCTCCCATCACGGACTGCATATAAAAAAGGAGAATTTCAATGGACAAAGGCTGCCTCGAAGGCCTTCAAGGAGATAAAGGTCCAGATGACCGAAGCTTCAGTCACGTGACTTCCAGATTTTTCAAAAGCTTTTGAAGTCGCATGTGATGCGTCAGGAGTCGGCATAGGAGTACTTAGCCAGGAAGGGCACCCTGTCGCCTTTTTAAGTGAGAAACTGAATGAGGCGAAGCAAAGATATTCCACCTATGACAAGGAATTCTACGCGGTAGTGCAATCACTACGCCATTGGCGACATTACCTGTTACCGCAAGAATTCGTCTTGTTCTCAGATCACGAGGCCTTAAGATACTTGAACTCTTAGAAGAAATTAAGCCCCAGGCACGCTAAGTGGGTTCAATTCCTTCAAGAGTACACTTTTGTGCTTAAACACAAGGCCAGTGTAGAGAATAAGCCTGCCGACGCATTGAGTCGTCGAGTCGCATTACTCAACTCCATGAGCGTTGAAGTTACGGGCCTTGAGCGCATCAAAGAAGAGTATTCTGAATGTCCAGATTTTGGGGTTGTGTATACGTCTTTATTAGAGAGTCTGTCAAGAGCTAACAGTGAGTATTTGATTTTGGATGGATATTTGTTTAGGAGTGACCGCTTGTGCATACCACGCACCTCCCTTCGTGATTTTCTTGTTTGGGAGCTACATTCAAGGGGAGTCGCGGGTCATTTTGGTTGTGACAAGACCATTGCCCTAGTAGAGGATAGATTTCATTGGCCAAGCCTCAAGCGGGACGTAGCCAAAATTATAGGGCAATGCCGTACTTGTCAACTGGCAAAGCAGAGGAAATAGAATACAGGATTATATACACCTTTATCAGTCCCATTCATCCCCTGGCAGGACATCAGTATGGACTTCGTGCTTGGACTTCCCAAGATTATTCGAAAGCATGACTCCATATTTGTTGTCGTGGACTGTTTCTCTAAAATGGCCGACTTCATTCCTTGTTCTAAGACCGCCGACGCCTATCATGTTGCCAAGCTGTTCTTTAGTGAGGTCGTCAAACTGCATGGGTTACCAAAAATCATAGTGTCTGACCGTGACGTGAGATTCATGAGTTACTTTTAGAAGACACTATGGCACATGATGAATACTAGGCTCCAATTTTCTTCTGCTACCACCTTTAGACCGATGGCCAGACTGAGGTGGTTAATAGGAGCCTAGGGAGTTTACTTCGATGTTTAGTAGGGGAGCATACGAGGACATGGGACGCCGTACTACCCATAACCGAGTTTGCATACAATAGTTCTGTCAATAGGTCCACAGGTCTACGTCCTTTTGAAGTCATTACTGGTTATAAGCCTAGGAAGCCTATTGATCTTATCCCCATGTCATTGTCCCATAGGCCATCAGAGTCTGCAGAGTCTTTTGCGCATCACATACATTTATTGTATTAAGAAATCAGGTGAAAAATCACTACTAGTAATGAACATTACAAATTTTCTGCAGACCTACATAGACGTTTCAAAGAGTTCAATATTGGGGACTCTGTGATGGTCTGAATTAGGCCCGAGCAGTACCCTCCAGGGGCCGTTCGTAAGTTACACATGCGTAGCGCTGGGCCCTTCAAAATTATAAAGTGAAACGGTCTCAATACGTATGAGGTAGATCTTCCACCTTCCATGGGAATTAGTTCCACATTCAATGTGGAGGATCTAGTTGCTTTTCAGGGACCCACTGATACTTTGTCCGGCCCTTTGCCCACCCATCCTGATGCCCCAGCCTTACCCTTTGATCCATGGCCTCTTCCCGACCTTTCATCCCAGCCTCTGCCTCCCATACTTAGGCTTCACACACCTAGAGAGGAAATAGAGGATATCCTGGACCATGAGATAATTTCCACGTCGGATGGCGAGTTTCAAAAATACCTAGTTAAATGGAAGTCACGCCCAGCTTCAGACAGCGCGTGGCTCACTGAGGAGGAGCTTCAGAGACTTAATCCCAACATCCTAGAGCGGTTCAGGAGTTTTATTTCGCCAGTGGCGAAATCTTCGCAGTCGGGGAGAGTTGATGAGGACATCGTGCACACGCACGCCCGCACACCACCACCCCTACGCACGTACGTACACAGAAGGACCCCACTATCGATCTGGCTCGATGACCACGTCCAGGGAGGGCCTCCTAGTTAGAAGACAAGTTTTGGTTAAAAAAAGTGGGCCCAATAGTCAAGAAAAGCGCATCATGGGATCTCATGATCGTGACCCACTTGTCGGATTGATTTCATATTTTAGGTTTTGCTTATTGTTATTATTTAGAACATTGTGAACACCTTAGATTTCTCTGTTTGGTTTTTATTTTAGTTTACTTCATCGACGAGTAATAGGTTGCGCACATGGTGCGAGTTTTGGGGTATAGGATTTTCTCTATAAATAGACACCCCTTGTAGTTCTTTTGATTCATTGAAGTTAATAAAAAAAAATCTTGCTTTATTTTTCTGCTCTCTTCGTGAGTTGCGGAAGAATTCCAAAGTTGGGTGCGAAGCCCTCCCTTTTCGAAGGGCTAACTACCGTGGTGCGAAGCCACATCGATCCCGATTCACCCCCATCCTCCATCATCTTTTTTTTCCATCTTCCCCCACCATTCGTACTTTGAATTCGTCCCTTTTGTTGCATCAGATTTCTTCATTACAGCAGGTTTTCAGATTTCGGCCCGCAGGCGAGCTGAAACTTCGGCGGAGCACCACACTCAGACCAAAGCTCGGATCGACGTCGGATTTGGGGGTTTTACAGCCCAAGCCTGGCCGACCAAGGCCTAGGAATCCGTTTCTGGATTCCGTCCCCCACCACACGTGCGGCCAGCCTCAGGCGCACGTGCGCCCGCACCTGGCTCGCTGTCCACACGCAGGGACTGTCTCGGGTTCAGGTTTCTTCCTATTTTCCTCTCTTTTATACATAATTTCATAAATCCTGACCCTAGATTACATTATCCCTAATTGATTTGCCCCTTTCTCATCCTAGGGTTCCTTGAATTGAGATTGGGGAATCCCTTGGATTAGGGACTGATTCTTATGCATGTGTGGTTGATTTCTGTTTCCCTTTGAGTATTGTTTGATTCATAATTTTCATTGATCCAACCCTAACGTGTGTAGGCCTGGATCCGCATAGATTCCCCTTTAATTGAATGTTTGGATTTTCATGTGAGATGTGGAATTTGTGTGATTGTTTCTGAATTGGTGTGATCTAAGTCTGAAATCTTGCATATCATATTTAAATTCACGTCCTGCATCATATCGTTTATCTTCTGCAGAGCCAAATTGGGGCAAAGGAAAAGGGATAGAAAGTAAGTGGGAAGATTGGAAAGGACAACTTTTATTAGGGTAAGACAACCCCCAAGGGAAGGTAACTGATGCAGGACAATTAACCACCTACTCTAAAAGCTCGAACTGATAGAGCATGGCGAATTAATCCCTTTATCCCATAGCCCAGGCCCCAAATCCATACGTTATGTCCTCGGCCGAACCCTCCTCGTGGGCTCCAAATCCATGGGTTCCATCTCACACGACCCTCAAATCCATGGGTTTTGCGGGCCACCCACCTCTAGTGTGCCTCTGCATCCCACAAGCCGCCCCACTTGAGCTCGATGTGAAAATGCCCCCACATCAATCACCCCCGGTGAGGAGTCTCGAACACGAGACCTCCCATTCTGATACCAATTTGATGCATGACAATTAATCACTTGCTCTAAAAGCTCGAACTGATAGAGCATAGCGAATTAATCACTTTATCTCATAGCCCAGGCCCTAAATCCATGGGTTAGGTCCTCGGCCAAACCCTCCTCTTGGGCCCCAAATCCATGAGCTCTACGGGCCACCCACCCTGAGTGTGCTCCTACATCCCACAAGCCACCCCACTCGAGCCCAGTGCGAAAATGCCCCCACATTAGTAATGGTATTTTCAGGAGGATAATTTCCGCTCAACATGCTCAATAACCACATCCCAAAGGTGCTTGGCCGACTTCCCAATACAAAAGGGCAAGCCAAGGTAGGCCGAGGGAAAGGAGTCGGCCTTGCATCCAAAAAACGTAATAAGGGCAAGTGAGAGCAGGAGAATGGAGGTTAATGCCCAGCATCTCACTTTTGGAGAGGTTGATTCAAAGGCCAGAAACAGCCTCGAAGCAACGAACCACTTTCCGAAGGTTATCAGCAGTGGCCTTTGAAGCCTCAAATACAGGCACCTCGAAGCCGTTGAAGAGGTTGGCCAACACGCTTTTCCCCAACTTCTTACTAAGGCTTTTAGCAACAATAATGGAGAGGAAGGGGGAAAAGCGGGTTGCCCTACCTTAAGCCATGGGAAGAGGGGAAAAAACCTTTAGGAGACCCATTGACTAGGACGAAGATCCTAGCTAAAGAAATGCAAACTTTAATCTAACTGCGCCATCTCGACCAAAGCCGAGACCGCCCAACATGTAGTCTAAATAGCCCCAATCCACATCATCAAAGGCCTTCTTAACGTCCAACTTACAGACGACACCGATTTTTCCATTACAATGTCAGGAATCAATGCTTTCATGGGCAATGAGGGTACAATCAATGATTTGCTGGTTGGCCATGAAAGCTCCTTGAGCCTCAGTGATAATATTGGAGAAACCTAGCCGAAGCCAAGAGGCTAGAACTTTGGCTAGGATTTTATAAGGCCTCCCCTAGCAAACTGATAGGCCGGAAATCCTTGAGGAGGGTCGCTCCTTCGACTTTCAGGATAAGAGTGATGAAAGAGGCTCCATGGCCTGAGGCAACCAACCGAGGGAGAAGAAATCAGAGATGAAATTTAACAAATCAATTTTAATATCATCCCAAAAAACTTGAAAGAAAGTCAGAGAAAACCCATCAGGACTAAGGGCCTTATCTTTGCCGAGGGAAAATACCGGGCCCTTGATTTCCTCCTTGAAGGGGGATTCCAGGGCGGCAAACTCCTCCATAGAGATTTGGGGGAAGTTCAAATTATCCAATTTAGGATGGTTCCAACCTTCAGACGCTAGGAGGTTGCTATTGAAGGAGACGATATGATCACATACCTACTGCCAATCCTCCACAATAGAACCATTAATGGTAATGGTACATACCTTGTTACTGCAAGGCCTCACACTAGTGATGCAATGGAAGAAATGAGTGTTTCGGTCACCTTCTTTGAGCCACAAAGGCTCAAAGCCCGCAATCTCTGATGCAACTTAATCTCTTCTTACTTGACTTCACATGACATATTGGAATATGTTGGGTAGCTCTTCTCTAGTTTCCTATTTTTCTAGGGTTCTCGTTGTGTAACTGCTTTCTTTTTTCTTGTTTTGTCTTGTTTTTGTTTTGTTTGTTTTGCTCTTGTTTCTGTTTCGGGTTGCCTCAACTCCCTTTTTTAATATATTTGCAAAAAAAAAAAGGAGAAAAATTGGAGACGGTCTCAAAGCACTATTAGTGCCAGAAAGCAGACCTGATTCTTCCTTAGAATCTAGAAGCTAAATGGTTGAATGGAGGTTATCAGGCTTTGACCTCGATAGAATCCAAAGATTATATTCTCCAATTAACCGGCTTATTTTTTAGGAGCTTTAGCTTTTGGCTAAGAACAAACCCAAGGTCGCCCAAGACAGAGAAGGAAAACCACTAATTTATAATAAGGGAAGAGAAGCCCTCCAGTTCGAGCCACGAGAGCTCGAACATGAGGGGCTTAGGCCCTCAGCTCTCCTCGACAGAGTCTAGGAGGATCGAACAATGGTATAAATAGGCCGAGGGAGCCCGTGCTGTGAAACCATGGGAAAGGCATCCAACCAATCAAGAGAGATGAGGAATCTATCGAGGCAAGAGAGGATCAAGGGGTTCTAAGCATTAGACCAATGAATTTAACGTCCAAAAGAGGGAGATCCACTATGTCATGGCCACTGACCCAATCGAAAAAAAACTTCATACTTTTTGAGAGGTGGCAACCATTCGACTTCTCAAAGGGGAAATGACGCAGGACGTGGAAACTTAAATATGATATGCAAGATTGCAGGCTTAGATCACACCAATTCAGAAACAATCACACAAATTCCACATCCCACATGAAAATCCAAACATTCAATTAAAGGGGAATCTATGCGGGTCCAAGCCGACACAGGCTAGGACTGGACCAATAAAATTATAAGCCAAACAATGTCAAAGGGAAATAAAATCAACTACTCATGCATAAAAATCAGTCCCTAATCCAAGGGATTCTCTAATTTCAATTCAAGGAACCCTAAGGTGTTAAAAAGGGGCAAATCAATTAGGGATCATGTAATATAGGGTTAGGATTCATAAAAAAATGGCTATGAGAAGATAAAAGAGGATAAAAACCTGAGCCAAAAGATAATCCCGCTTGTGGACAATAACAATGGCCCAGACGGACGTGTGTGTGATCCCGGCCGCACATGTGCGGGGCCCACTATTCAGAAAAAAGGCCACCTTGGCCTTGGTCGGCCAGGGATGGACTCCAAAACATCCAAATCTCAGCTCGATCCAATGTACGGTTTGTGCGTGGTGCTCCGCCGAAGTTTCAGCTCGCCTACGGGCCGAAATCTGGAAACCTGCTTCAGTGAAGAAATCTGATGCAACAAAAGGACAAATTCGAAGTACGGATGATGGGGGAAGATGGAAAAAGAAGATGATGGAAGATGGAGGTGAATTGGGATCGATGTGGCTTCGCACCACGGTAGTTAGCCCTTCGAAAAGGGAGGGCTTCGCACCCACTTTTGAATTCTTCCACAACTCACGAAGAGAGCAGAAAAATAAAGCAGGAATTTTTTATTAACTTCAATGAATGAAAAGAACTACAAAGGGTGTCTATTTATAGGGAGAACCCTATACCCAAAAACTCGCATCATGTGCGACACCTATTACTTGGCGATGAAGTAAACTAAAATAAAAATCAAACAAGAAAATCTAAAGCGTTCACGATGTTCTAAATAATAACAATAAGTAAAACCTAAAATATAAAACCAATCCGACGAGTGGGCCACGATCATGAGATCCCATGGTGGGCTTTTCTTGACTATCGGGCCACTTTTCTGAACCAAAACTTGACTTCTAGCTAGGAGGCCCTCCCTGGACGTCGTCATCGAGCCAGATCGATGGTGGGGTCTTCCTTCTACGTACGTACGTGCGTAGGGGGGGCGGCATGAGCGCGAGTGTGCACGTGATGTCCCCATCAATTCTCCCCGGCTTAAAAGATTTCGCCACTGGCGAAATAAAACTCCTGAACCACTCCAGGATGTCAGGATTAAGTCTCTGAAGCTCCTCCTCAGTGAGCCACGTGCTGTCTGAAGCTGGGCGTGACTTCCATTTAACCACGTACTTCTGAAACCCGCCGTCCGACGTTGAAACTATCTGATGGTCCAGGATATCCTCTATTTCCTTTTTGGGTGTGTGAAGGTTAGGTATGGGAGATAGAGGCTGGGAAAATGAGTCGGGAAGGATAGGTATGGGAGGTAGAGGCTGGGAAGATGGGTCGGGACGGGTAGGTATGGGAGGTAGAGGCTGGGAACATGGGTCGGGACGGGTAGGTATGGGACGTAGAGGCTGGAAAAATGGGTTGGGAAGGGTAGATATGGGAGGTAGAGGCTGAAAAAATGGGTCGGGACGGGTAGGTATGGGACGTAGAGGCTGGGAAAATGGGTCGGGAAGGGTAGGTATGGGAGGTAGAGGCTGGGAAGAAAGGTTAGGAAAAGTAGATATGGGAGGTAGAGGCTGGAAAAATGGGTTGGGAAGGGGCCATGGTTCAAGGGATAAATATGGGGAATCAGGATGGGTGGGCGAAGGGCCGGACAAAGTATCAGTGGTCCCCTGAAAAGTAACTAAATCCTCCACATCGGATGTGAAACTAATTCCCATGGAAGGTGGAAGATCTACCTCATACACATTGAGACCGTTTCGTTTTATAATTTTGACGGGTCCAGCGCTACACGCGTGTAACTTACGAACGGCCCTCGAAGGATACCGCTCGGGCCTGATGCAGACCATCACAGAGTCCCCAATATTGAATCCTTTGAAACATTTATACTGGTCTGTAGAAAATGTGCAATGTTCATTATTAGTCATGATCTTCTGCCTGATTTCTTGATGCCATGAATGAATGTGATGCGCAAAAGACTCTGCAGACTCTGACGGCCTATGGGACAGTGACATAATGACAAGATCAATAAGTTTCCTAGGTTTATAATCAGTAACGACTTCATGAGGACTTAGACCTGTGGACCTATCGACAAAATTATTCAACATAAACTCGGTTGTAGGTATTATAGTGTCCCATGTTCTGGTGTGCTCTATATCTCTCCTAGGGGACTCATCCGGTAGATCATCAGGACAAACATCACGAAACTCATCCATTACCGGAATGACCTCAGTGGGTAACTCTACACTAACATCTGGTGCATTCTCTCCGGTCACAAGGCTGCACATGTTGTAACCCCTCAAAATAGTGGTCTTGATGTCCCTCATGGGGTGGGTACACGGGTGCACGCCCATAACTGATTCCTTGGCCAACTCCATTCATTGGTCTATCCTTTAGGCCACCTGCCTGAGATTGGACATCTACCCCAATGGTGGGGTTTGTCCTGGTGATGGTCTTTAGTCGGGCAATGCGTTCATCAAGCTGCTCAAAGCATTGGTCCATTTCCAAGCGCTTAATCATAAACTCCAACTTCTGGGACAACTTGTTTAGTGACTCTTGCAATTGTTCCATGTTTAGTGTAGGGTGCTAACCAAAATTCAGCAATATAGTTGTCAAAATATAAGAGTTTTTTTTTTTTTTTTTTTTTTTTTTAAAGAAACAACCTAGTTTCTAAAAACGAAAAAGGAAAGTTTCTGAAAACAAATTAGAAAAGTTTCAAAAAAAGCAACCTAGTTTTTAAAAACGTAAATAAAAAAAAAAGTTTCTAAAAAACAAATTAGGAAAATTTCTAAAAAAAAGTAACCTAGTTTCTAAAAACGAAAAAAGAAAGTTTCTAAAAAGCAACTTAGTTTCTAAAAAAAGAAAAAAAAAAGTTTCTAAAAATAGAAAGTAAGCTAGTTTCTAAAAAGAAAAAGGAAAGTGAACTAGTTTCTAAAAAAGAAAAAGGAAAGGAAAATAGTTTCTAAAAACAGATTAAGAAAGTTTTTAAAAAATTAGTTTCTAAAAATAGAAAAGGAAAGTTTCTAAATCTAGAAATAGAAAGCTAAGCTAATTTCTAAAATAATTCAAATAAGGGGATAACAAAAAAATTTCAGCAGCTTATGTCAGGGTTTATGGACTTCTAAACAGCCATATATGATGAGAATTGATGTGTAATGGACATAAACAACCAAACCCTAAACATGTAATGAATTCCCCTACAAGAACCTGGCTCTGATACCAAATTTGACGCAGGACGTGGAAACTTAAATATGATATGCAAGATTGCAGGCTTAGATCACACCAATTCAGAAACAATCACACAAATTCCACATCCCACATGAAAATCCAAACATTCAATTAAAGGGGAATCTATGCGGGTCCAAGCCGACACAGGCTAGGACTGGACCAATAAAATTATAAGCCAAACAATGTCAAAGGGAAATAAAATCAACTACTCATGCATAAAAATCAGTCCCTAATCCAAGGGATTCTCTAATTTCAATTCAAGGAACCCTAAGGTGTTAAAAAGGGGCAAATCAATTAGGGATCATGTAATATAGGGTTAGGATTCATAAAAAAATGGCTATGAGAGGATAAAAGAGGATAAAAACCTGAGCCAAAAGATAATCCCGCTTGTGGACAACAACAATGGCCCAGACGGACGTGTGTGTGATCCCGACCGCACATGTGCGGGGCCCACTATTCAGAAAAAAGGCCACCTTGGCCCTGGTCGGCCAGGGATGGACTCCAAAACATCCAAATCTCAGCTCGATCCAATGTATGGTTTGTGCGTGGTGCTCCGCCGAAGTTTCAGCTCGCCTACGGGCCGAAATCTGGAATGAAGAAATCTGATGCAACAAAAGGACAAATTCGAAGTACGGATGATGGGGGAAGATGGAAAAAGAAGATGATGGAAGATGGGGGTGAATTGGGATCGATGTGGCTTCGCACCACGGTAGTTAGCCCTTCAAAAAGGGAGGGCTTCGCACCCACTTTTGAATTCTTCCACAACTCACGAAGAGAGCAGAAAAATAAAGCAGGAATTTTTTATTAACTTCAATGAATGAAAAGAACTACAAGGGGTGCCTATTTATAGGGAGAACCCTATACCCAAAAACTCGCACCATGTGCGACACCTATTACTTGGCGATGAAGTAAACTAAAATAAAAACCAAACAAGAAAATCTAAAGCGTTCACGATGTTCTAAATAATAACAATAAGTAAAACCTAAAATATAAAACCAATCCGACGAGTGGGCCACGATCATGAGATCCCATGGTGGGCTTTTCTTGACTATCGGGCCACTTTTCTGAACCAAAACTTGACTTCTAGCTAGAAGGCCCTCTCTGGACGTCGTCATCGAGCCAGATCGATGGTGGGGTCTTCCTTCTACGTACGTACGTGCGTAGGGGGGGCAGCATGAGCGCGAGTGTGCACGTGATGTCCCCATCAGGAAACCAACGATAGTAAAACACCTCTGAGGCACCAAGGGACCAAGAATTTTTTATTGTATTTAGGTTGTTCTAGATAGGTGCTTAGAGGAGGCTTTACAAAGATCATAAACCACCAAGAAAACCCATTTAAACCCAAAAGAGAGGTTTTTAAGGACCACAGAGACCGAGAAAGCTCCGAGCGTCATCTTTGACACACTCTAAGGAGTCCCAAGACACCATGATACCAACTGCATCAAGGAAAAGTCACTCCTTATGAGGAACACCCTAGAGGGAGTCTAACATCGACTATTGACGAACTGTAGCTTGGCCTCCTGAAGGGTGATGATCTGTGCTTTATGCCTACGGCACATGTCTTTGACTTAAGCCCTTTTCTGCTCACAGCCGAGGCCACGATTGTTCTTAGATAGAATCTTCATTGAGGAAACAATACAACCTTCTGCCTTTCTTCAAACTTCTTAAGCTAAAACTAGACTCATAGTTAATGGATAACTCAAGGTTGGTTGACTCTCTCCAACCTTTGGGGGATTTCTGGAGTTTCTTGACTTCCTAAATCACCAATGTCCCTTTGGCTTCAATAAATTGGAAGAGAGCTAAATAGTCGTCATCTTGTTCACTAAAAGAGACCCTGACCATTTTCCCAAACTCAATGAAAGCATTCTCAACCCAATGGGGGTTCTTGCAATTTTTTTTTTATAATTTATTTGGAACCATTCAACTTATCTTGAATGGGGGAAACATCGAGGATGACCGAAGGGGAGTCAACGAAAAGAACAACTCACGGAGAAGAAGAGATGGGCACCAAGGCCCACTCCAAAGAATGAGGGGAGCGGGGAGGAAGGAGATTTGAGAGGGCAGGGAGATGATTCATGAAGGAAAAGGAAGCTATAATCAAAGGAGTGGAAAGAGCCTTAAGGGGGAAGGGATAAGGCTACGCAAGAATCCGAAAAAAGGAAGTGGAGTTTTGGTTAAGAGTAGGGATAAGGAGAAGCAAGGGGCTAGGAAGGGTCTGGATACCGCTATTGATGTCAACCAAGAGGTGGCATCTTCTTCTTCTTCTTTTTTCTTTTTTCCTCTTTTTTCTTCTTTTTTTTTCTTTTTTTTTTTTTTTTTGTGTTGGGGGAAGTGATGGGCACAACTTTGTAGTTGTAATCATTCTGTTGACACCCACTAAGGTATTAAAAAGCAGTTAGTAAACAACCTTTACATAATAGTGACGATGGGGACCATTATGCATTACAAGGCCGTAACGGCCATTAAGGAAAAAATGGCGTGTTATGAAGAGTAGCGCCCATTACAGGTCCAATACAAGCTTTATCCCAAAAAAAAAAAGGCTGGCCAGTGTCATAATGGTAATGGCAGTGACCGTTACGGCCATCATTACCATCATTGAATACATTAATGCCCACCCTCAAAATGAACTCTCCCTCCAAGTTATTCAAGGGTTGCAGAAAAGAGCCCCTTCATCTCTTAAATTACTTTAAAAAGTCTAATAAAAAACAAGCTCAATGATGTGAGTGAAGCATTGATTAACCAAAGTTTCCCTTGTAAGGGCCAAGTACCTACCTATAAAGACTTGCAAGCAGAAGATAACAAACAATTTGGACTAGGAGAATAGTGGAAATGGAAGGAAGAGGTCTTCAATATGGAGAGCCATATCGTCAATCAAAAGTCAGTTTATGAAGTTCATTACATTCACAGTTGGAAAAGGGAACAAAAAGCGATCTTAGGAAGATAAGTGGTGTGGGTCCAGCTACTTAGCCAATCTGTTTGAGTGTCTTTTGAGGAACTCGACTCAATTTACAGAGGTGATGCAAAACTTTCTATCTTGGATTGCTGAAGAAGCCTCCTCTCCTCAGTTTAGAAGAAATTTTCATCAGGAAGAACTATTGTTGATGGAAGAATTGTTGAAGGGTTTGCTGGAATAGATCTAGTGAGGATAAAAAGGATCTGGGAAAGCAGCATCTGATGGTATTTTCTTGGTTCGATCTTTCCATGAGGCGGTAGTCGCATCTCCCTTGGCAAAATCCCTAATCTGGTTTGTGGCAGTTGCCTAAAAAAATCAACGGTTTCTGCTGGAATAAGGCCCGCTGAATCATCGGTGGATGTGTTAAGCAAGAAGCAGCAGATCCTCAACTTTTATTGCTTTGCAACTTTGCACAGAAGGTCTGGTCAGAGATGCTTGAAAAGTTTGGGATTCTTTGGATCATGCCAAGTTCAATTGAGATGCAATTACAGCCTAGTGAAACAAACTGCTGGGCATGGGTCCCTCCATTTGGGGGAAGGGGGGTAGTCACACCCATCCGTCCCAAGCTTGCTTCCCTCTTTACCGGGAAAGGATTTTGGTCAACCAGCTGTAGAAGCCTTTACTCGAGGAGGTGCTCTCGGCCCAATGAATATCGCTTATTCCGGTGTTTATCAGTGGTGGTATGCAATCAGCTTACCCACTAATGAAGATCTTTATACTGGAGCTCTTTTTCTATTACTTCTTTCTGCCATATCCTTAATTGCGGGTTGGTTACACCTACAAACCAAATGGAAACCAAGTGTTTGGATCTTTTCTTTGGAAGATGGTGGTGCAAGCAGTTTTGTGATTTGTTTGGTTATAACGTAATTAGAGATTTTTTTAAAGGGAAAATTTGTAATAAGGCAAAAGTCTACAATAAAGCTTGCATTTTAATTCTAGATTGGAGAAAAAGCACACAGAAAATACCCTGGAATCCCACTCCAATTCATCAGATATAGCTGGAGAGAGGTAATTTGTTGCAGTTATTGGGCGATTGTCCACAGAGAAAGATGGGGGATGCCTGTTGTCAGATGGATTAAGCTAAACTTTGATAGCAGCTCAATTTGCAACCTGAGCAAGGGGCTGTTGGGGGGCTATCTTTGAAGTTATAAAGATTTTATTAAGAAAGCAGAAACGAAAAGAATGATAGATCAAAAAACCAAAAGCTGGCAACCTTATCTGAGCGAAACACGTGATGGGACCCCTACCTATTGCAATTGTCCATTATCCCAAACCCTTAAAGCACTCCAAGACACTGCTTCCTTCACTAGACAGTCAGTGTAGGCATTAGCTTCTGTCCTTATCTGCTTAAAGGAGATAGGAACACTCATGCACTGATGGAGCACTTATCAAATCATCCCAGCCACTCTCCACCAGCTTCTGCAGGTTGAAACCACCTGGTCATTTAGGGGCACGCCTGTTGGAATTTGCAAGTCCACTGGGTCATTGTAACTTTAATATGGCCAAAACGGTGGCAGTTCTACAAGAGGTCGCAATTACTCAGGATTCCCAGTTGTTACCCCTAGCAATTGAAGTGGAATTGGATACACTAATTCTGATGCAAATTGATTGGCGAAAGAGGGAACCTCTAGAGTTGGTATTTTGATTTTCGTTAATATTCTTAGTTCCTCTAATTCATCATTGGTATGCATAATGCATTTTTCCTGTTCAGTTTGGGCCCTATTGGGACATATCTCAGTTGGTGTTAAGTTAGCTTCTGTGGCTAGTTTTGTTGAGCATTTGTATATATCTTTCCCTTTGATAAAAAGCTGATACTGTCCAAAAAAAAGTTCTCAAGTCCAATTGGTTGGACTACAAGTTACAGTCCACCAGCCGGTAACTTCCAACCTGTTAAGTGCTTGTGAAATCCAACCCTTCCAATAGGTTGGCCCCACCATGAGGATCATCTAGGGTAAAAATCATCCCTATCTACTCATCAAGTGGGCCACACCTTGAAAACAGTGTGCAGCCATAGATAAATAGAAAAATACAAGTGTGGTCCACGATATGAGTGGATATGGCAAATGTTTGCACAAGGTGATCCTCATGATGGGCCAACCTATTAGACAGGTTGGATGTTTGCACAAACATGAATGATTGGAACTTATCCACTAGGTGGACTGTAAATTATAGTCCAACCGGTTGGAATCAAGACCGCTTCAAACAACAAAAGACAACAGGCGGTCAATGAGTTTCCTCCCAAATTTTGATTTTGCACCCATTCCCACTCTCCACTCTCTATCTAGTTCCAGATGTAAACTGATTTCCAACAAGAATGAGAAAAAATGAAGTGCAAAGAAAGGATGAGTGAAATCTTTTCTTTTCTTTAGCTTGTGCTTGAAGGTTAACCCTGAAGATCGTGAAACTATTGAGGCATTATAATTGATATTTGAAAAAAACTATCCAAGTTAATAACTCAGGGCCAATCCCAAGGATACTAAATTATCATCTATCAAAAGTCCTCTTTCTCTCTGAATATTAATTATCCAAGTTCTCTCAGGGACAGGCTCTGTATTTAAAAAGGGGAATGATACTGCCAACACATTGGCTAAACTTGGCATTTGGAGGGAATATTTTTGTACTCTAAATGTGTTTGTGACATAGATATGGAGGAGGTTTTTGACATTATTTGAGATGGATTTGACAATGTCTGGAATGATTACAACAATGTTGCAAGCTTGGTGGTGGGAGAGAGCAGAAAGAAAAGGAGTCTTGTAGAGGTTGGTTTTACTTATGGGGATTTGATCAATCTGGAAAGAACGTTTAAAAGTAAGACAGATGAAGATTTGCCAAGGTATTCCAAGCACAGAGGATAGGATGATAGATTGGGCATTGTGAATTGAAATCTTTGCAGTATGCCTCTTGGGGTGTAGCCTAGGAGTAGAATGGGGCTGGATGATCTCTCATCATCCTCTCTTTGTAGCTTTTGCCCTATAGCCATTTTTCTTTGGTTGCGTCAAAAAATTTCTTTTCCATTCAAAAACAAATATTGTTCATTATCAAAATAAAATAAAATTGTATTCGTGGGGAATCAGGATAACACAGAAATGAATCTGAAACCAGAAATGGCAATGAACATTTTTTGGATTCATCTCTACGCTATATTGTATTCTACAACATGAAAATGGGGATTTCATACAGAGCTATCATTCACAAAGCCTGATCAACATAAAAGTGGAGTTTCTGGTAATAACAATGTTGTAAACAAATCCTCAACTATCAACTCCAGCACCATGTCCCCCTGCCATGTAACGCCCAAAAAATAAAAAGCTATTGGTAAAATTCTAAAAAATGCAAGCATCCCAATTTTTTTATTTTTTATTTTTGACACAAGTATTTGATGGAATAACGGCCATTCTTTGGTAAGAATGTTGTTTATCATGTAGTGTCAACTTGGCCTGCTCAAAGTTGACCAAATAGGCTCTAATTGAATACAAAACAAGCATGATTTGGTGGATTAGGCCCCATAACATATAAATACAACAGGAGGAAGAAAAAATGGGAAAAAAAAAAAAAAAGTTAATAGTTTAACCTTTCTTCTGATATTTCTCAAACTATTCCACCATACTTCGATTGATCCACAAAATCCCACTCAAATTGTGTTTTAATCCTCAGAATAGGCCTAGATCTAGTTTAAAATTAGTTTCTAAGCTTCCGTCACGGTTGAAATGAAGAAAGAAGTGGAAAAACAAGAGCAACAAAAAATGAAGGATAACAAAATTTTATTAACAAACCTGCCAAAGCAAGAGTTTAGGCAAGAAATTTTCAAAATGTACCCTTTATGATACTGACAAAGTGTGTATCGACCCGATTCACCCCTATATCCCGTGACAGGGGTGACCGGTTTCTTTATGTATTGGCCCATACACAACCAGTTTTTAATACAATGGGAATATAATCTCAAGAGGACCTTTCCTGTTTGCCATGCAATGATCTATCATAGTCACTGCCCGTATGTACTGACCGTCTAACTGGTGGATCTTCCTATGGTATGTGGACAGCCCATGATACATAAACCACTCTAATTGAATAAGCACTCTGATTGAATAACACTAGTATCTGATTAGTAGACTTCTCCCTTTTGGTTTGAACCAATTATTTATTTTTACCCCTCCATTTGAAGTCATGAATTGAGAGCTAGGACTGCATTGTCTGATGACCATGTTTCATACAAAGCTGGGCCCACCAGGTGGACGGTTCAGAATCACCAACCGTGCAATCACATGTGCCACGAGGCAGCAACGCACGGTGACCGGATCATTACAAGAAGAGCCAAGAGTCGGGTTCTACATTTGACAATAATGCAAGTATCAATCAAATCCATGTCTCCTCAAACAACATAATCATATCCGTACAAGGATCAAAACCCTAGCTTTAAGCATGACAGAAGGAATCTGAAATAGAGAGAGATGAGATGCTGACCGTCGGATCTTGTTCCCCTTGCCGACCTGGTACATGCCCCATGAGAAGGCGCCGAATGCGGTAAGGAAGATGGCAACGGCGCTCGGGCCTTTCGTTGGGATGCGGCGAGCGTATCGGACCGGAGGAAAACCGCCGGGCGGGGGGCCGTCTTGGAGAACCGGCATCTCCTTCACGCTCACCATCCCGGGCTTCTTCCTGATCATGGCCTCCGTCATCTTTTCCGGCTTTCAAGAAAACCGGTCCGGTTCGTTGCTTTTTCAGGGGCGGTTCGGGATCGAGCTCCCAAGGCAGAGAGGGGCTTTCCGTAATGGCCTCTTGAGCAGCAGCAGAGGTTGTCAGCGGAGTAAAATACGAACATACGCTCTGTGGAAGGGTCGTTGCTAGCATACGCTTTATGCGCAATAATCGTGATGAAAAGAGAAAATTATTACTGTAGACTCCACCTTTTATCCAGCATCTTTTACAAAGAATACAAACCTTAACTTCCCCACTTAGACTTTGCCTGTATGGCCAAAGCATTTGAGGACCCATTTTGTAAGTTCATTTTAGGACATGATGCTAAAAATGAACCGTTTCCAAAGCTCAAGTGAGCTGAAAATGTCATAATTGAATGTCTACAATTGAAATATTCATAGCCCACAAGTGTTTTGAATCATGCTAATATTTGTGACTTCAGTTCATCCTAATAGGAATGAAGTTATTAACAGTATGGATGGCATGTAAACATCATTGTTGACCAGGTAGGTAGCAACGGTAGGAGTTTCCCTAACCACATCTTCCTTTAGTACGGCCCACCTGAGCTTTGGATATGGTTCATTTTTCGCATCGTGTTTTGAAATTAACTCGCAAAAACGGATGGAAGGTAAGGATTTCTCACAAACATTACAGTGGGCCCCACCTGGGTTCCCATTGCAGGAATTGAGCGGGGTAAACCAGAGATTGAGCAAGGCAAACTATAAATTGAGCGAGGCAAACTAGAAATTGAGTGGGGCAAACTAGAAATTAAGTACTAGAAAATAAGCAGGGCAAACTGAAAATTTAGCGAGGCAAATTAGAAATTGAGTGGGCAAACTAGAAATTGAGCGTGGCAAACTGAAAATTGAGCGAGACACTACAAATTGAGCAGGGCAAACTAGAAATTGAGCGGGGCAAACCGAAAATTGAGTGGGGCAAATCAGAAATTAAGCAGGGCAAACTAGAAATTGAGCGGGGCAGACTGAAAATTGAGTGGGACAAACTAGAAATTGAGCGGGGCAAACTGATGCATGCATTTGGTCCATGTAGGATTTTTGTGGATTTTGAAATCCATTACAAATGTGGGCCCCACATTAATGTGTGCATTTATTTATGTCGTTCATCCATATATACCATTTACATGTGACATTTTAGTTATATATGTGTACAAGTGAATAACATGTTGAGGGTCAAATATTGCATATTGGACCCCATTTATATCTTGATTTTATGAACATGATAATGCTTAATGTTCTATTTTACTCATGTTTGTATTGCAAGGTGAATTTAAGAGTTTAGATTGAAAACAGTGCCAAAAGCGTGGATTTAATGCTCAAGAATCACCAAGGCAAGGGATGAATCTTAGGAGACCAAGATTGAAGAATTCACATGCCCCACTCAATATTTAGTTTGCCCCGCTCAATTTCATGTTTCTCCTACTGAATTTCATGTTTCCCCCACTAAAATTCAAGTTTGCTCTGCTGAATTTCATGTTTCCTCCGCTAAATTTCATGTTTTCCTCGCTTAATTTCAAGTTTGCTCCGCTGAATTTCATGATTTGCCCCGCTCAATTTCATGCTTGCCTCACTAAATTTCATGTTTGCCCCGCTGAATTTCATGTTTGCCCGCTCAATTTCATGTTTGCCTCGCTGAATTTCATGTTTGCCTCACTCAAATTCATGTTTGCCCTGCTGAATTTCATGTTTGCCCCATTGAATTTCATGTTTACCTCGCTGTTGAGACTCAAATATTGCATAATTTTTCCTATTTATATCTTGGTTTTATGAACTTGAATCAGCTTAATGTTCTATTTTACTCATATATGTGTTGCTAGATGAATTTAAGAGCTTGGATTGAAAAAATGTGCTAAAAAATATGGATTTGATGCTCAAGAATCACCAAGGCAAGAGATGGATCTTAAGAGACTAAGATTGAAGAATTTACATGCCAAAGATCTAAGAAAACCAAGTAAGGAATGAAAAGAATCGAAGATTTGAAGTGAAGAATCTTGAAATCGTCCTAAAAAAGTGTATTCTGAAGCTCTGAAGTCTTTTTTGAGAAACTGCGCATTGGGAAATCTATTTTAAACAAACTGTGCAGTGAGAAGTTTATTTTGAAAAATTGCATAAATTTGAAGCAATTTTTAGAAATTTTCAACTTTGTACGAAAATTGGAGTTTCCCACTTATAAATAGGGCTTCCTTGAGCATTCCTGAGCATCATTAAAAGTATACAAGAGTAAGATTTAGGGTTTTTAGAGGGTTTTCAATTTTATTTAATTTTTATAAATTATTTTTTCCTTTTAAATCTTTTTTATTTATATTTATTTCTTTCTTGTTGCTTTCTTTCTCTATTCTAATTATGTTTTTCTAAGTTACTTCTAGCCCAATGTAGAAGGGAAGTACATGAGTTTAATAATTCTTTAAGTTATGATGATTTATTGTTTTAATGATGAGAATAATAGTGTATGCATGTTATCTATTGTTTAAGTTTTGTTTTTGATCCTCTTATGAGATCCATATGTTTTCATCATATGAGATCTACATTGATAGATAAGCTTATCCTAGATCAATTAGATTTCCTAAATAGGAGAGGTTCTCAACCTGTTATATTTATTTGATTTTCATTATCTCATTGATATTGAATTCTTAAAATCACCAACGCTCAAGCATATATATCAATGGTGCACATTCATGATTTTCTAATATTTTATATCATTTATTAAAATATTTAAACTGTTTTATTTTCTAATTAGGCTGACCATAGTGCTCAGATCCTAGTTGTGTTATGCAAGTCATCATGATTTTGGAACATTAACCTATGTGTGAAACTTTGAAGCTTGGGTGTTATTTTAATTCAGTTGAATTACATCCATTAAAAACTCCTAAAATCAAATCATTAGTTTAGTTTTTTTTTAATTATTATTATTTAGTTTATTTTACATTTGATTTTCTCATTCTCGCAATTCATCTCCCTGTGGGATTGACCCTGTATACATAGGATATTACTCACAAACCTCTACACTTAGAGGCAAGCAATAAGGTTTTTGGCGCCATTGCGGGGAGAGACTGAGATAGATCAGATCTGTGTAAGATCCCTAAGATAAGTTCTCTTATAAACCCTCTAAATTTTCTGTAGATTTTTTTTTTTCTTTTGAAAGTAAATTCAGTTGGGTCTTTCAAGCACTAACTATGACATAAGGTTACCCTGCTTGAGATTTTATCACCCAAGTGTTATGGTTGTCCTATAGTTACTGTTTGATCACAAAGATCATCCGCTGAATATATTTTTCAGATTAGCATAGTTTAATTTCTGCATTATTTTTACTTTTATTGATTTTTTTTTTTTTTGGATTGAACCCTCATGGTCGGCCTTGCCGCATGGGTTGTTGATTTATTTTTGCTTTGTGGACTGAACCCTCATGATCGGCCCTGTCGCCTGGTTGTTGATTTGTTTTTGCTTTATAGACTGAACCCTCATGGTCGGCCCTACCGCCTAGGTTGTTGATTTATTTTTCCTTTGTAGATTGAACCCTCATGGTCGGCCCTGCCGCTTGGGTTGTTGGTTAAGTTTTATTTTTATTTTAAGTATCATACTTACTATTTGAATTAGTGGTATTTGTTGTGTGGTGTGGATAGTTTATGTCCCATTGGAGTAGAGATCAAAACAATTGATTCTCCTCCGAAAGCGGATTAGTTTCAGGCCTTGATCATTCACTTAGAAGAGGTACTCAACATCACTTGGATTTCATGGCAGACCTAGTTGATAATCCAAATCCAAATCTGTTAGATCCAACTATAAATCAAAACAGAGAAAATCAACCTAATCCTCTTCTTGAGGATAAAAATGAAGTTCATAGGAATGTGTTAAACCAACCATGGACTTTACGTGAACATTTACACCCTGAGAGATCAACTTTACCATCTTGCATAGTGTTCCTTGCTCACACAGGGAACATTGATTTAAAACCAGGTGTGATTCAATTAATTCATAAATTTCATGCCTTGGATTCTAAAAACCCCTACTTGCACCTCAAGGACTTTGAGGAAGTAATTGCAACGTTACAAGTAAACAATGGCAATAGGGATGTACTTAAGCTTAGGTTATTCTCATTTTCTCTAAAGGATCAGGCTAAATCATGGCTCAACTCTCTAAGACCTAATACCATCACTACATGGCAAGCCTTAAGTAGAGAATTTCTGAAAAAGTTTTTTCCCAAGCATAAAACAAATGCACTAAAACAAGAAATCATGTTATTCTCCCAAAAGGGGAATGATCTGTTTTTTCGAGCTTGGGAGCACTTCAAAAACCTTCTAATTACTTGTCCACATCATGGTTATGAACCATAGCACGTGATTGATGCGTTCCGAAAGGAGCTCACCATGGATACCCGTCAGTTCATAGAGATGATGTGTGGTGGAATCTTTCTTGACAAGGATCATAATAAGGGTTGGGATTTTCTAGATATGTTAGCGGACAATACGCAGACATGGAATGTCTCTGCTAAACCAGACCAAACTAGACTCATTCCTAAAGAGAAAGCGAGGATGTATGTCCTAAGAGAGGAAGACAACCTTAGTGCAAAATTTGCTGCATTGGTTAGAAAGGTCGAAGCCTTGGAAATTAGGAAGGTTAATATGGTTAAACCAAACACTTCCTTAGATAATTTTTGTAGCATTTGTGGTGGTACAGACCATGTCACAAAGGATTGTCCAATAATCTCAGTTGTACAAAATATCATGCATAAGCACGAGCAAACAAATGCTATAAATAACTACCAAAGGTCAGTTTATAATCCAAATTGGCGTAACCATCCTAATCTTAGTTGGAGGAATAGACCACAAATTCATATTCCCAATGCACCTCAAATGCCTCCACAAAACAACTTCTTTAGGGCAACTAACAATGCACCATATGTGCCCCTGCCAAAGCGATCATTTGTAGAGGATGCATTGACCGCATTCATGAACTCTCAAGCTCAAATGAATCAGTATCTAATTCAATCAAATCAGGAATTAAAGACGGCCGTGGCTAGGATTAAGACTCAACTAAATACCAGGGAAAAAAACACCCTTCCTTCTCAACCTATGCCAAACCCTAGAAACACACGTTTCATTGGAGACTCAAATCCAAGTGAGTTACGTCATGAACAAGCTAAGGCCATCATTACCTTGAGAAGTGAAAAAGAGGTCAATAACAAGATAATGGAACTGGTAGAAATACCAGAGGATGAGCCACCATCTCAAGAGAATGATGACCAGCTATGGTTTAAGAGCCGCAAAAACGAAAGGATAAAGAGACTGTTATATGAGCCTCCAGTTCTGTTCTCATCTAGACTTCAGAATTCATCTATCCTCATAAAATATCAAGATGTGTTGGATGTGCTCCAAAAGGTTACTGTCAATATTCCTGTGCTTGATGTCATTAGACAAATTCCATCATATGCTAAATATCTCAAGGATTTGTACACTGTAAAGAGGAAATTAAATGTGTACAAAAAGGCCTTCCTTACTAAGAAAGTGAGCGCTATCATTCAACAAAGGGTTATACCTAAATATAAAGACCCGGGAAGTCCCACTATTCCTTGTATTATTGAGAATTTTCAAATTGGGCATGCTTTGGTAGATTTAGAGTGCATGTAACGCCCCGGATTTCGAAGGTCGAACAAAGCTCTACTCCCGAGATCCACTACATCACTTATGTAACATGAATAATAATGTTCAGATTTCATCCATATTAATGAGTTAAACATGAGTAGGACTATACGAAACAACATATCATACCCCAGATATAATTTAATTAAGCAAGCGGATGACTGAAACATATATATTTGAACGGTAAGTGTTTCACAACTTCTAAAGTAAGATTATGTAACCGGGTTGAATATATACATGTATTATTTCAAAATAAAGACAATATCAAAATGTAAAGTGTCTCACTAATCCATATGTCCCTGTAATCCCAACGAATCAGCACGAGGTCTATATAGACCCGCCTGAAAGCTGAACGTAGGAGAATTCTTCCTCCTCCTCTATGAAGTCCAACTCTGCTGCATAGGCTTCATCATCACCTACATCTAAACCAGAATCTAGTTGGTATTTTAAAACACCGTCCCAGGGTGGGAGTGAGTGATCAACTCAGTGGTACTATAAGGCAAAGGTTAACATATTATCAAGTCAATTAAGCAGTAATGATAAAACAATACAATAATCACTTCCTAGCTATTCTTGTTAATATAGGAATGGTGTGCAGTAATGATGTATGCCCTCGCACAAAGCTCCCTCGCAAGCGACTCCGACAACCAATTTCGCGCATGACAAACTCCCTAAAGTGCAACTTCCTTACCAAAGCACATGCAATGCGGTGTATGATCGTGTTAACAAAGTATTTAATTAAGTTTATTCATACAGCAGATTTGAGAAGCTAAGGTACCTCCCTTTATATCATTGACCCAAACCGAAGGATCCATCTAGGATCATCAATCCTAGTTAATCACATATGATAGACAAGTTGTAGGGCATCACCTCTAATGAAAAGCAGTCGATAGGCAAATTCAAAGTTTATATTCGCGGTCACTACGAGGAGGCTCATCACCTTAGCGTAGGCTGACAGCTCAAACACAGTGTCCCATACCACCATGCCCAGCTCACGAGTCTAAGTTGCTCACTAGTCACTACGGGGAGGCTCGTCACCCCAACGTAAGCCGACAGCTCGACCACGGTGTCCCATACCATCATGCCTGGCCACTGTCATAGTACCATGGTTGAAATGGACTTTTACATTGGTAAGTGGTACCTTAGATTCAAGCAGTGATGTCCATACATGGTAAACACACAGTAGGCCAATCAATTTGTTTGGTAAGTTCAATTGGTATGAGCACACGTTGACTTAATTGACATGAAGCGCATAAGCACCCCTTGTGGCCTAACCACTGTCAACAATCGTCATGCGACACGGATTCGTCGAATTATCCAAGGTGGTGAGGCTAATTCAGCCACCTGTACATGGATTGTTACCGATTGCCTAGGTTACGTTGTAGCCCCAATCTTACTCAGATGCAACAGGTAAACACATGTGATAATTATACCAGTATTTAACAAACAATCCAAATAAATTTCTCATTTGAGCATTTCATCAAACACATTGAACATGTCAACAAACACTTGCATTTTATCCATAAATTGTGTAGCGGCAAATATGATTACATGAAAGAAACTATACATATGATTAAGGTAATTGAGAATCCTATCTTAATACTCTTAATAAATACAAATCATCAACATTTTTCTCATTCATATAATTTATTAAACACTTAGACTGCATATTACCAAATACATAGACTAGATTAGTTACGACGTACATTATGGCAATTCCTTACACAAAGAGGTCATCATGTATATGACAAACATGAACCTAGATTAGTAATCATGGCAAGCACATATCATGTTTACATGTTCATTTAAACATTTTAACAAACACATAGGATGCATATCTCATTCTACATAGTTCATACATGTATATTGTATTGAAAGCGACGTATCTAAGACAATATGGCAGCAATCAAGTCAGACATAAAACATTAGCTGACATTGAAAGCATTGAAAATGATAACCTAAACGTTTATAGTCTGCACCTTTTGTCGGAATACTCGATTCGGACTCGGTTCAAATTCTACGTTCCCGAAAACGGAACAACAGGTACATAAATCATGAAATAGGTGAGCTAGTTTGTCAATTACTCAATTTGCATCTTTACAACGATACTAGGGTTAGGTTTTCTTACCCAAATTGTAGCCGAAAATGATTGTGTAGCAAAGTGGGGAGGTGAATCAGTACGTGGGGTAGTGGGAGAGAACCACTGCAGTAATCTCCAAAGATTTCTCTTCTCTCCTTCCTCTTTTCCCTTCCTTTCTCTTCTCTCTCCTAGGGTTTGGAGAAATTCGCATAGGAGAGATATGGGGTGGTTTAAGGGCTATATATAGGCCGGAAGTGATGTAAATGGCCCAAGGGCCATGGTATACTTAGTTTCTATCTAAAGGGCGACTGTTTTCGATAAACAGGGCTCATCGGAAGGCCCACTACTCACCCACATCATAGGGTAAGTTCTCTGAAAATAGATCTAAGCCAGGATGCGATCGGATAAGTAGATCAACCGTGGAGGACTGTGTCAGATCAATGGTCGTTCATACTTGATCGGGGCCACAAGTATACGGATATGTGCTGGAAAATTTCCTTTTCCCATTGGTGAAGTTTGGTCAGAAACTGACGGTCCAAAATCTTCAATTTCGTGTGTAAGCGAATGACCCAATTTACTTAAGTTTCATTACATTTTCTAAAGGGATTCGCGTTTCTCACACATTTTACTCAAGACTCAAGTTATGCGTTTCTGGACACCATCTGGGCTCGATTCCCACGATGGTTGTCAAGCCCAGTAAGGTGGACATAATCCTATAGTTTCGCGGTCATCGGACTTTCAACATGCGGTCCAGGTCCGATACGGAGTTTCAATGTACTCCCAAGAGCGACAGGCTCACGAGATTTCTCCTAGGTTTTTAAGTAGTGTTGAGTTAGCAGTATTGACAGTTTTGGGTCTTGCCATTTATGTAAATGGTGGTTTGAGCTAAATCCACCGATTAATTCAGTTTAGTACTTAATTAATTTCTATCTAAATTACTGCAGAATACGATCCTTAGGTCTTTCTGCCTGAGGTGGTACTCGGGTCTTTGTACGGATTTTTTCGAGACATTACAGTGTAAGTGTCAACTTAGTACCTTATTCGATCTACAAACAAATGGGGTTAGGCGAACTTAAAACAACCACGATTACACTCCAACTCGTTGACCGCTCCATTAAGGTACCAAGGAAAATTTTAGAGGACGTGTTAGTTTAAGTAAAGAAATTCTACTTTCCCATGGGTTTTATTATACTAGACACTGAACCATGTGTAAACGCTAGTGCTCAAGTTCCCATCATTTTAGGCCGCCCTCCTAGCAACTTCAAATGCAATCATAAATTGCAGGAATGAAATGATGAACTTATCTTTTGGTAACATGACTCTAGAGCTAAATATTTTCAATCTATGTAAGCAGCGCATTGATAATAATGAGATCCATTAATTGAATTTCATGGACTCCTTGATAGAAGAAGAGGAATTGGAACCTAGTCTGACTAAGGAATTGATTCAAGTCTTTGGGGACTTGAAAAATTCTGATTTAGAAAAAGTATTTGCTGAAATTTGTGATGATAATGAAAGCACTACCATCCAGGACATTGGTATGTACCAATGGAGACTGCGCACTCAAATCCTATCTATCGAGGACTCGTGACCTCTGCTATCACCAACCAATGTTCCAAAGCTTGATTTAAAACCACTACTAAATGAGCTTAAATATGTATACTTAGGTGAAAATAAAACTTATCCTGTAGTGATCTCTTCATTTTTAGACAAGGATCAAGAGATTAAATTACTGAATGTTCTAAGAGACCACAAAGGAGCCTTGAGCTGGACCATTTCTGACATCAAGGGTATAAGTCTTTCCATATGCACCTATTGGATCCACCTCGATGAAGACGCCAAACCAATTAGACAACCTCAAAGGCATCTTAATCCAAACATGATGGAAGTTATAAAAAATGAGGTGATTAAATTGTTGGATGTAGGAATCATCTACCCAATATCCGATAGTGTTTGGGTGAGTCAAACTCAAGTAGTCCCAAAGAAATCCGGAATAATTATCGTGTAGAATTCTAATAATGAACTCATACCAACACGTGTCACCTAGGGGTGCACATTTAACCGGTAGAACCGTGGAACCGGACTGGAACCGACCAAACGGTTCGGTTTGGTCCGGTTCTAGAGTGCACCGGTTCCGGTTCTGGTTCCAAAAATCAAAGAACCGGTGACATCGATTCGGTTCTCGGTTTGGGGGTATGTAGAACCGAACCGAACCATGAACCGATCTGTGGATCCGATCCGTAGACCGAACCGTGGAACCAAACCGTGGAACCGAACCGATGTATTTTTGCACACTTATAATTATTTTCTCTAGAATAATTATTTTTGTAAATGTATTCTTGCACACCTTATACAATATCTAAACCATTCATCAAATGGACCACAACATGGATGGACATGGGCTTGCAATTGGGCTAGATTATAAAAAGCCTAGAACCGTGGAACCGATTCGAAACCGAACCGGTTTTAACGGTTCGGTTCCGATTCGGTTCTAGGGTGCCAACGGTCTGGTTCCGGTTCCGAATTTCCTAGAACCGTTAGGAATGATTCGATTCCAGTTTCACCCCAGAACCGGACCAAACCGAACAGTGTGCACCCCTAGTGTCACCGCAGGTTGGCGTGTTTGCATTGACTATAGAAAATTGAACCAGGTCACGATGAAAGACCATTTTCCTCTACCATTCATTAATCAAGTTTTAGAGAGGGTAGCAGATCACTCCTTCCATAGTTTTCTTGATGGATATTCCGGATATAACCAAATAGAGATAGTCTTCGAAGACCAAAAGAAAACCACATTCACTTGTCCATTTGGCACGCTTGCTTTCAGATAGATGTCATTTGGATTGTGTAATGCCCCAACAACTTTCCAACGGTAGATGTTAAGTATTTTTTCAAATATGGTTGGGAAGTTTCTTGAGGTTTTCATGGATGACTTCTCTGTATTTGAGAGTAGTTTTGAGGAATGACTCAACAATTTATCTCTTGTCTTATCTAAGTGTGAAGAGAAGCACCTTGTCTTAAATTAGAAGAAATGTCATTTCATGGTTCAAAAGGGAATTGTTTTGGGCCATGTTACCTCCAAAAATGGAATCAAGGTAGATCGCTTAAAACTAAACACTATATCTAATCTACCTATCCCCCGAATTATTAGAGATATTAGATCACTTCTAAGGCACGCTGATTTCTATAGAAGATTCATCAAGGACTTTAGTGTCATTACTAGACCATTGACTAATCTTCTTCAAAAGGATGTCCCATTTAAGTGGATAGATGAGTGTGCAAGTGTCTTTAGTAAAATTAAATCATCCCTTACCACTGCACCTATCATGCATCTACCAGATTAGACACTTCCTTTTGAACTACTGTGCGATGCAAGTGATGATGCCATAGGGGCTGTTTTAGGCCAAAGGAAAGATAAACGGCCCTACATTATTCACTATGGGAGTAGAACTCTAAATTCGGCCCAAGTGAACTACTCAACAACTGAAAAAGAGTTACTTGCAGTAGTTTTTACTTTCGATGAATTTAGGTCCTACTTGTTGGGATCCAAAGTGGTCATTTTCACGAACCACTTGGCTTTGAAATATTTTCTATCTAAGAAGGATGCAAAGCCGAGACTTTTGAGATAAATCCTCCTACTCCAAGAATTTGACTTGGAGATAAAAGATAAGAAATGAGTAGAAAATGTAGTGGCTGATCACCTTTCCAGATTGGTGTTAGATGATTCTACTAAGGAGATGCATATTTGTAACGTCTCGAAAAAATCCGCACAAAGACCCGAGTACCACCTCAGGTAGAAATCACAAAGGACCAAATCCTTTAAAAATTAGACGAGAATTAACTAAGTGTTAAACTAGGTTACTTATGAAATTAGCACTAATCACTTTAAATACAAACTGTAAGACCCAAAACATGTAGAATCGTTAACGCTATATTACCCTGAAATCCAGGATCAATCTTTAAACCCGTTTGCTCTCAGGAGCACACCGAAACTCCTTATCAGACCTATACCGCACGTCGAAAGTCCAATTACCCCAAAACTATATGTTTATGACCGCATTACTGGACTTGACAACCACTTCGAAAATCAAATCCTAATAGTGCCCAGAAACGCACAATTTAAGCTCGAAGCGAAGTGTGTAAGAAACGCGAATATCTTTAGAAAATGAACCGAAACTTAAGTGAATTGAGTCGTTCACTTATAGGCCAAATCTAAGGATTTAGACCGTCAGAATCTGACCCACTTATACCCTCAGATCAGGGAAATTTTCTAACACATGTCAGTGTACTTGTGGCCCTGATTAAGTACCGGTGACCGTCGAACTAAAACTGGTCCTCCGCGGTCGATTTGTAAATCCGATCAGACCAAAAACTTAGTCTGGCCTAGATCCAATGTCAGGGAGCTTAAGTCCAACCGCACGCAGAAAAGGGGCCTCCAGATGTGCTCCGTTGGACCGAAACGGCCAGTCTTTGGCCATAACCTAAGTATACCATGGCCCTGGGGCCATTCCCATCAGTTCTGGGCCTATATAAGGGCCTAAACCCACCCCTCTCTCATTTCATAGGAATTCCTAACCCTAAGAGAGAGAAGAGAGAGAAAAGAGAAGGAAAGAGAGAAAGTGGGAGACCGTCCCTGGGATCCTTCCTTATCGCTCCACGGGTTGAATTAACCCTTCTGCATCTCTATTCTAGCGATTCCGACTCCGTTCTTAGGTAAGAAAACCTAACCCTAATCTGTTTTAGGGTTTCAAATAGTGTAAGTGATGAAATAGCTAACCTATTTCATGCTATAGGTGGCTGTCGTGCCGTAGACGAAGACTTGACATACAAACTGAGTTCGATACTTGTTTATCGACGAAAGGTGCAGACTATAAACATTTAGGTTATGATTTTCAAGGCTTTCAATGTCAACAATGATTTATGTCTAACTTAATTGCTATCACAGATGCTAGATACGATATTTTCTGTAAATTACACATATATGTAAACTATGTTGGTTTTAAATGCATTCCATGTGTTTGTTGAAATGTCTGAATGCATGTGGAATTATGATTCATGTTTGATACGATTGTCATTAGAGAATACATGATTGTTGTTGATATGGTAACTCCTATTTAGAAGGAATTGCTATGATATGCATTTTAAACTAATTAAGTGCATGTGTGTAATATGTGTAGTCTAAGTGTTTGATAAAATGCCTGAATAAGAAAATGCTTATTTAAATGCATGTATGGAGGGTGTTGAAATAAGATTCTCAATCCCCTTAACTATGGATATAGAACCCTTTCTATAACCTATTTTACTACTATGTGCTGTATGAATGAAATGTCTGTGTATGATAATATGTGTAGTATGTGTGTGATTAAATTGCTCAAGTAAGATTTGTATCTGATTTTGGTTGGCACATGCGATTTTGGACTGGTACATATGAATGCTTAATGTATATGAAATGTGTTTGGGGCTACGACGTAGTCCAGGTGATCGGTAATGATTTTCGAGTTAGTGGCCGAGGTTGTTTCACCACACCAGACATGTTCAAGGAATCCGAGTCGTACGCTGCTAGTCGACAGCGGTTAGGCCATGCGGAGTGCTTACGCGCTCCATGTCAATCGACTCAACATATGCTCGTACCAATCGAGCTTGTCAATAACCCAATTGGCCCCATGAATGTTCACCATATATGGACGCTACTTGTAAGACCCGTATCCTAGTCCGTACTGTTCCATCGAGTCCCGCGATCCTTCCTGTCGAATTTTGGCATCCTGTGACGTATAATCGATGTTGCGATCGACCCTAAGTCGTATGTTGTATATTTGAGTCGGCTTAATTCAAGACTTGTACCTTTGCGACCGCACCGTCGTCGCGGTTCTAACGCCGCGTCTCTTGTACCGATCCGATACCCTGGCAGGAAGATGTGAGCCGGCGTTTATTTCGAAGAAAACGCCGCGCGTTTGCAATCCCAAGAGAATCTCTACAATGTGTCAAATCAATCCCATCAATCAATCCCATCCATCACCTCATGTCAAGTACACATCACCTCTCTCCACAAGTAAAGCAACCCATGCTTTTTCTCACCAAAGTCAAACCACCTCTCACTTCACCCATCCCTCACCTCACATCACTCACCCATCACACCCATCACCTCTCCTTATCTCTCTCTCTCTCTCTCTCTCTCTTTTCTCACACCAATTCCAAGCAACCCATAAGCCTCACACGTCCACATTTTTCCAAGGAGAGAAAAAGAGAAGTGAGTAGTGTGGCCCACTTTCCATCCCAAATCTTCCATCTTAGCCCTTGAATCTTCATCTCCCACCATCAAAGTGAAGCACAAGGAGGTCGGCTTTCCAACGGACCAAGAAGATCGGACGGTGGGTGCTTCTATAGACTAGATTTTCATGTTCTTATGATGGGCCAAGTGAGGCCTACCGATCAATGGTATGGATCTCACTTTGGACCCTTGATGTGGCTAATGGCCCACCTTGATGCTTAAGATCATTCCATGATGGGGCCATTCTCCATGGATCCCATCATGATGTTTATTTTCTTACATAAATATGGTCATCTAGACCTTCTAGTTTGGTGGAGAAAGGATCTCCACCGTTGATTTTCAATTCGGTGGGCCCATATGCAATGAGACCCACTTGATGTATGATTGGATGCTTGGAACGGAGGGCCCATAGTGCCGGGGTCCCTCCATCACCCCTCTATCACACGTGTATATCTCTCTCTCTCTCTCTCCCTCCCTTTCTTTTATTCTTCTTTTCTTGTGATGTTGGTGTGATTGTGTGGCCCGCCCGAATGGACCCCACCATGAAGCATGTCTTGGATCCGAGTTATTTGTAGGTGAGGCCCACTTTCTATGTGTTGCTCCACACCACCTAGCCATGTGGTGGCCCACAGGGGCAGGGCCCACCTTAAAACGTTCTATGCTCCAGAACGTCCAGCGTCCCCTGGACGCTGGACGTGAGACATAAATGTCACCTTTGTTTACAAGGCTTTTTGATGGCCCACTTGTTTAGGCCCCAACTTGATGAATGGATTCAATCCACGCCGTCCACCCTATTTACCAGCTCATTTTAGGCGTTGAGCCGACAAATGAGGTTAATCTGACTCTCAGGCGGGCCATAGTGTAGCAAACAGTGTGTCTGCCATTGAAATCCACCCTGACATTTTGATGCACCAAAATATATGCAATAGCGGACTCGTTCGGCTTGTCTTGAGCCATGGGGGCCAATGGGACGGGGTGGATTCCCCCGACGCAGGCCTATCACTGAAAAACCTTAAGAAAACAATTTTTCAAAATAAAATAATAATAAGAACACCAACGGATTGACTGCTTGTCTGAACGCCAGAACGTACGGGCGTTGGGTGAGGCTTAGTCTGGCAACAGTGGGTCCCCAAGGTGGGCTCCACCGTGATGTATATCCTTCCATCCAAGCTGTTCATATGGTGGGCCCTTAGGGCAGGGCCACCCTCAAATTTCAGCCACATCCAAGACTCGGGTGGCCCACATTATAGAAGCAGTGTGAATTGAATTCTACCATTGAAACCCCTTTTTGGGTCCACGGAAGTTTTGGATCAAGTGAAATTTGTTTTTACTCTTCATCTAGGTCCGAGTGACCTTATGCAGATTGGATGCCATATAAGCATTATGGTGAGCCCCACATGGGACCCACGTGATGTATGTGTTTATCCACACGTCCACTGCTGTGGACGGTGGATTCCACCAAGATATATGTGTTTCACCACGGTCGTCCAGTGGTTATAGGGCCCCACCATGATTTATGTGTTTATCCACACCGTCCAAATAGTGCAGGTGGGACCCACCATGATGCGTGTGTTGCATCCAGACCGTCAATCCATTTTTGCAAGCTCATTTTTGAGCATGAGCTAAAGGATGAATCAGATCCATGGTCCATGATGCATGTCTTGCATCCAAGTCATCCAATCATTTTAAAAGCCCATCTTGAGGCTTGAGACAAAAAAAAGAAGAAGATAGATTTGTAGTTCAAATGGACCCCACCCTGGCATATGTTTGGGGCCCATCTTGATTTACTTATGACTGTCCATTAAGGCTCACCTTGGTATATATCTAGGGCCCATATGATTAGGCCCATTTAGTATGCATAAGGCCCATATGATTAGGCCCATTTGGTATGCATAAGGCCCCATATGAATAGGCCCATATGATTAGGCCCATTTGACATGCATAAGGATCATGTTAAAAGGCCCATTGTGATGTTTTCAAAGGCCCGTGGGATATGGCCCATTGCAACGTACATAAGGCCCGTTGGTGGGGGCCCATTAATGCGGCCCATTTGATGAATGTAAGGCCCATGTGATACGGCCCATTTGATGTGTCTAAGGCCCATAGGTCGAGGCCCAACGGGATGTCCTTAGGGTCCATTGCAATGTGTGATTCCCTATGGTTTGTGTAAATATTTTATGGTGGGCCATGCCTTGGGAGCAATGTTGGTTTGATGTCCACATTATAAGTACAATGTTGGTTAAATGTCCGCATTGTAACTCTCCTTAAGGCCCATTGATAGGCCCATACTTGTTGATAGTTCATAACATGCTTAGTGCACTTTCATGATTCATGCCCATATGCATCATATGTATGCTTGAGATGAGGAATGTTTGATCATAGCATAAGCCGTTGGGCTGAGACATTTACGGGACTCCTTATGAGACGGAGTGCCCCACATGATCGCGTGGTACGCGCGGGATTGCTGCATGATTGTACGGTATGACTCATGCATCTCGCATATGTGTGACTTGATCACTGCACGCCCTAGCGACATCAGGGCCGTGGCTCCACAGACACATCGTGGATGGCCGTATCGGATACCGGAAATGCTTGGTTCTAGCACTGTGGACACTTAGGATGTCCTTGGGTGAAAGTCCCGGAACCTTTTTGATACCAGGAGTGCTCCAGCGTCTAGACCGAGTGGATATACGAACGCCCGAGTGCCGAATACCGGTAGGTCGTGTCTCCCACTATATCGTGGTAGGTTGGAAGGGGGTGTGTCGTGGTCAGTTGGAAGGGGGTGTGGCCTTATCCTCTATCGATGAGCTGGGTACGTATTGACAGATTACTGGTCAGGCGGATAATGTGGTCTCTTTCACTTGCTTGGCTGTGCAGCTAGGGAGGAGGCAGTCAGTGTTAGTGTACTAGACCCCGATGATATCCAGAGAGAAAGTATACTGATATGTGAGTATACTGATATGTGTACTTGATGAGTTCTGACACGCTTGCTTTGCATCTCGCATATGACATTTGGCTACATAGGCCTCGCATCGCATGGCCTTGTATGGCCGATAACATTCATGTCTTACATCATATAGCTTTGCCACTTTTTTTTTTTAAAAATAATAATAATGCATGCAGCACCTGCTATTGCTGACGCTGAAGCAGGACGCTACTGTGTCTGGGCCAGGGACCATGGTCCCATATGTGGGCCCCATCGTGATGTGTTTTATATATCCACACCATCCATTTTGTAGGCCCTTAGGGCAGTGGGCCACCCTCCAAATATCAGCCCCATCTAAAGCTCAGGTGGCCCACATCATAGGAAACATTGTGGTTGAGCTAGGATCCCAAGATCGGAACCTGGCATGAGAATGCCGGAATCCGAGAATGGGGTGCTACGGAGGCTGTCGGCACCGGATTCGGCGATCGGGAATTTTGTGAGCCCGTTTTCCGAGTTTGGGGCGTGACACTACTGCTTGAATCTAAGGTACCAAACTCATCAGTGAAAAATCCGTTTAACCTTGGTACCTCGATCCGCTAAGACTCATGAGCCAGGCATGGTGGTATGGGACACCGTGGTCGTACTGTCAGCCTACGCTGGGGTGACGAGCCTCCCCATAGTGACCAGTGAGTAACCCAAACTCGTGAGCCAAATACGGTGGTATGGGACACTGATTCGAGCTGTCGGCCTATGATCAGGTGACGAGCCCATAGTGACCTCGAGTGTATGCTAGAAACTACGTTGAGGTGACGAGCCTTTTCGTAGTAAACTAGAGTATAAACTAGGCCCATGCTGAGGTGACGAGCCTCTCCGTGGCAGCTTGGAAACTGCCTATCGTATGTGACTGCTAGGATTGACAACCCTAGATGGATCAATGTTTAGGTATATAACATAAAGGGAGGTGCCTTAGCTTCCCAATCCTGCTGTATGAAAAGGTCTAATAAGAACTCGGTAATCATGCTCGTACACCGCATTGCATGTGCCTTTGGCGTTGGTATTGAGCACAGAGGAAGGGGTGCATGCTGCGATCGTAAGAGGAAGATCGCAGAGGGAGTGCAGACAAGGGCATGCATCATTAATACATATTATTTTTGTACTAACTAGAGTACTTAGGGATGTTTGATTGTATTGTTTTACCATTACTGCTTGATTGAATTGATAACATGTTAACCTTTGCCTTATAGCTCCACTAAGCTGATCACTCACTCCCATGTTCTAGGACGGTATTTTAAACACCAACCAGACTCTGTCTTAGCTATAGGTGATGGCAATGCTTATGAGGCAGAGCCAAACTATTACGATGACGAGGAGTTCTCCTATATGCAATACTCTGGCGGGTCTATGTAGACCTGGAGTTGCGCTGACAGGGCTACAGGGTTTTGGATAGAGAACATTACACTTTCTGATTTTTGTATATTTTTGAATTAAACTTATAATTGTTTAACCTAGTGACAGTCATACTCTAAGGGCTTACTATTATTTTTGTACAGTTTATATACATATCACAGTCTTCCGCTAGCGTACTTTAATTACTTCTGGAGTATTCTATACTATTTTGGTATAATTACATTCATGTTTAAGGCACTAATATGGACAACATTTAATCATCATTATCTATGTTGCATAAGTGATGCGTTGGAACTCGGGAGTGAGTCTATGCTCGACCCCCGATTTTCAGGACGTTATAATATCCAGGACACTTTCCCTGATGAACAATTATTTGCGATCTCCAAATTACCTTGGTATGCGAATATAGTGAACTATCTTGTAACGGAAAAAATGTCATATTATTGAAAGTCACAATATAGGAAGCATTTTGAAACCGAGGTTAGGAACTTCTTTTAGGATGACCCATATCATTACAAGTACGATATCTTAGGTTATGAAGCAAACCCAGTGAGAATCTTCATCTAAGGGTGGTTTATAATAATGAGGATATGATGATAAAAGAAGAAATGTCATGAAGGAAATGAGATAACTAGAGATTTCATATTCTTGGGATGATTGAAAGGAGTTAGGATAGGAAACATGCATATTTCTCAAAGTTAAACTAGTGTCACGGAGCACCTAAGGATATTGGATCATAACTATTCTAAATTTTGATTAGGTCTTTGAACTCAAGGATGTGATGGATTAGGAAATTGAGATTCTAACTAATTTCAGACTTAGGGTAAGTATTGTTTTGTTTTGAAATTCATATGATAAATTGAGGCATAATTGTATAAATTACCGAGTGTTGAACTATTTTTCATGTTTTCAATGTTTATGTGTAACATTTCTGAAAACCCTCACGAGATTATAACTTGTTCACTATGGGAAACCCAGGGGTTTAAAGGCTAGTTGCATATGCTAAATGCAATCGAGATTACCTGTGAAAGTGGTGTAGTTAGAATTTTTTTCATTTTAATTTTGTTTCTAAAATTAGTTTTTATTCTTATTTTTATTTTTCTTTGCTTATTTTGCTCGGTACTAGCAAAATGCTGGTTGGGGTGTGTGTTGAGACTCAAATTATTGTATAATTTTCTCCATTTATATCTTGATTTTATGAACATAAATTAGCTTAATGTTCTATTTTACTCATATATGTGTTGCAAGGTGAATTTAAGAACTTGGATTGAAAAATGTTGCTAAAAAGCATGGATTTGATGCTCAAGAATCACCAAAGCAGGGGATGGATCTTAGGAGACCAAGATTAACGAATTTACATACCAAAGATCCAAGAAAATCAAGTGAAGAATGAAAAGAATCAAAGATTTGAAGTGAAGAATCTTGAAATCGTCCTGAAAAAGTGTATTCTAAAGCTCTAAGTCTATTTTGAAAAACTGCGCAGTGAAAAATCTATTTTAAACAAACTGTGCAACGAGAAGTCTATTTTGAGAAATTGAAATTTGAAGCAGTTTCTAGAGTTTTTCAACTTTGTACAAAAATTGAATTTCCCCACTTATAAATTAGGCTTCCTAGGGCATTCCTAAGCATCATTAAAAGCATACAAGAGCAAGATTTAGGGTTTTTAGAGGGTTTTCAATTTTATTTAAATTTTATAAATTATTTTATCTTTTCTATTTGCATTTATTTCTTTCTTACTGCTTTCTTTCTCTATTCTAATTATATTTTTCTAAGTTACTTCTAGCTCAAGGTAGAAGGGAAGCACATGGGTTTAATAATTCTTTAAGTTATGATGATTGATTGTTTTAATGATGAGAAGAATGGTGTATCTATGTTATCTATTATTTAGGTTTTGTTTTTTATCCTCTTGTGAGATCCATATATTTCCATCATATGAGATCCACATTGATGGATAGGCTTACCCTAGATCAATCAGATTTCCTAGATAGGAGAGGTTCTCAACCTGTTATATTTCTTGGATTTTCATTATCTCATTGATATTGAATTCTTAAAATCACTTACGCTTGAGAATATATATCAATGGTGCAAATCCATGATTTTCTAATCTTTTATATCATTTTTAAAAATATTTAAACTATTTTATTTTTCGATTAGGCTGACCATAGTGCTTAGATCCTAGTTGTATTATCCAAGTCATCATGATTTTGAAACATTAACTTATGTGTGAAACTTTGAAGCTCGGGTGTTGTTTTAATTCAGTTGAATTACATCCATTAAAAACTCCTAAAATCAAATTATTAGTTTAGTTTTTTTTACTTAGTTTATTTTGCATTTGATTTTCTTATTCTCGCAATTCATCTCCCTGTGGGATCGACCCTGTATTCATAGGATATTACTTACGAACCTTTGCACTTGGAGGCAAACAATCACCCGCTCAATTTCATGTTTGCCTCGCTGAATTTCTAGTTTGCCCTGCTCAATTTCATGTTTGCCCTGATCAATTTATATACTCCCTCCCTCAATTTCTAGCTTGCCTCACTGAATTTTCATGCTTCCCTCACTCAATTTCTAGTTTGCCTCGCTGAATTTTCATGATTGCCTCGTTCAATTTCTAGCTTGCCTCGCTAAATTTTTTTGCTTACCTTGCTCAATTTTCATGCTTGCCTTACGCAATTCCATGATAGATAGCGTCGTTAAATTTACCGAGCACCACATGAAGTCATTCATATCTTTGAAACCGTGATCCATATAAACTTACTCTCTCTAGTTATTTATTTAAAAAATTAACACATTGCTTACTCTTTATTTCCTTAAATTCTTTATCATTCTCGTCTATTATGGAACGTGAGCACTCGGTCCTCTATTATTTAATCGAGTTCTGTATTATGGCAAGCTTAAACATACAGTTTCCAGTTTGCCCCGCTGAATTTCATGTTTACCCTGCGCAATTTTCAGTTTGCCCCGTTCAATTTCATGTTTACCCCACTCAATTTCCAGTTTGCCCCGCTCAATTTGTAGTTTGCCCTGATCAATTTCATGTTTGCCCCACTCGATTTTCAGTTTGCCCCACTGATTTTCTAGTTTCCCTCGCTGAATTTCTAGTTTGCCCTGCTCAATTTCATGCTTGCCTCGCTCAATATCTAGTTTGCCCCGCTCAATTTGCAGTTTGCCCCGCTCAAATTTCAGTTTGCCCCGCTGAATTTCATGTTTGCCCTACTCAAATTTTAGTCTGCCCCACTCAATTTCATATTTGCCTCGCTCAAATTTCAGTTTTCCCCGCAGAATTTTATGCTTGCCTCGCTCAATTTCATGTTTGCCCCACTAAATCACGCTTGCCCCGCTCAATTTCATGTTTGCCCTGTTGAATGTCATGCTTGCCCCGCTCAAATTTCAGTTTGCCCCGCTGAATTTCATGCTTGCCCCGCTCAAATATCAAGTTGTCCTGCTCAATTTCATGTTTGCCCCACTTAATTTTCAGTTTGGCCTGCTAAATTTCATGCTTGCCCCGTTGAATTTTATGTTTGCCTCACTCAATTTCATGTTTGCCTTGCTAAATCATGCTTGCCCCGCTCAAATTTCAGCTTGCCCCGCTCAATTTCATGTTGGCCCCACTCAATTTTTAGTTTGCCCCGCTGAATTTCATGTTTCCCCCGCTAAAGAGATTCTCAAAGAGAAAATAACCAAGTTGCCCTCCTAAACTGCCTTTGGCGATGAAATTCGGTTAGTAGAGAAGGATAAACTCTTTATAACAGATGACCTACAACTAAAGAAAATTGTACGAGGTTTATAGTTATCTTGGAGTGCAGAAAATTTCCAATTCTTGGTCGCTTTTCAGTTCGATTTCTTTCTCTAATCATGATAACCTTGGGAGGTTTGATCCGAGGGATGAGTTGATTGTAAAAGGGCTGATTAAAACTATATTGAGTTATTTTGCCGGTCCTCAAATCATTATGCTAGTAAAAGGGAGGCACAAAGCTGTATTCCTTTGGCCTTTGGTTTTAAAACTTGGTGTTCAATCGAAAACCCACTCAATTTCCAGTTTGCCTCACTGAATTTCATGTACGCTCCGCTCAATTTCATGCTAGGCTCGCTCTATTTTCAGTTTTCCTCGCTCCCTCTCATTCTAGGCTCACTCAATTTTTAGTTTTCCTCATTCCCTCTCATGCTAGGCTCGCTCAATTTTCAGTTTTCCTCGCTTCATCTCATGCTAGGCTCGCTCTGTTTTCAATTTTTCTTGCTCCTTCTCATGCTAGGCTCACTCAATTTTCATTTTCCCTCACTCAATTTTAGGCTACTTAGATAATATTGGTAGTATTTGATCATCTCTGATGCAATAGATCCTTGTTGCATCATAAAAGCAATGCTCACTAAGGTACCCACGAAACAATCTCTATGTACTGTAAATTCTTTTCATTTAGCTTGACATATCCCTTCTATCACTTCTAATGAAATTGTTGTCTTTCATTAGATATTGGAGATTGTATTGACAAACACAATAACCACTGTTCGAAACACATCAACCAAAGAGAACTCTTCTCAAAGGCTAGCTTGAAATGATGTTTACTTGTCACTAACTTGTGCTGGTGTAAGGTATGGCTTTTAGGGCCTGTTTGGATACCCCGAAATAAGTTACTTTGTATACCTACAGCAGTAGATATGTAGCTTATTCGAGATAAGTAAGCTCGGTTTAAGATCAATTATAAGTAACTTTTTAACTTAAAGTTACTTAATCACTTCAGCTTAAGAAGTAGAAACCAAGATAAGCTACTTAACGCATAGGTAGCTTATATCAAGTTACTTACAATCCAATCTCCCTCGTATCGACATTATTTTCCCAAATTTTATTTCATATAATTAAGAAGTTGGTAACATCCAAACATGAAATTGAGGAAACCCACTTGTCTTAAGGTTTGACTGTGAAACAGGCTACAATGTTCATCTGTCATGGCTCAAGTATGCTGTATCAACTAGCCACTCATGTGCATAAACATGGTATGCATTCATGCCAATCAGCTCACTCAAATTAGGGCCCCTATTGTGGATGGAGGATGGCCCTAAAAATAGCTTAAATTTCTTTTTTAAAAAAACTAAAAATACCCTAAATTTGAAAAAAGTGCTGCTCAATATTATCTAGAACTCTTCGATATTATTGACATGTAAACATCGATATATCGACTCATTGTCGATAATATCGAGCCAATACAATCCCCTATACGAAACATTTGCCGTTGATATTATCGATATATTGTTGATTATATCGATAGTAAGTCATCGATAATATCGAGCATGGATTGACAGTATCGATAACTAATAATGTATGTTCATTGAGGTAGCTGTAAAAGCTCGTATCGACATATATTGACGATCCCTCGATATTATCGAAATCAATAGATCTCGATATATCGAGCAATGATCGATAATATTGACTTTGCCTGTAAACTGTCCAGCAAGCAACACTAAAAATTTCATAATTTATCAATATATCGAGAGTTTCTTGATAATATCGATATTCAATCTTCGATAAATCGAGCGTTACTCGATAATATCGACTTTGCCTTTGAAATGTCCAGCAGCCAACAATGAAAATTGCATAATTTCTCGATATATCGACTCATTGTTGATAATATCGAGCCATATAAGAAAAAATTTGGCCGTTGATATTATCAATCTATAGTCGATTATATCGATGGTAAGTCATCGATAATATCGAGACTGGATCGATAGTATCGATAACTAATGATTTATGTCCATTGAGGTAAATGGAAAAACTCGTATCGATATATATTGACAACCCTTTGATAATATTGAACTCAATATATCTCGATATATCGAGCAATGATTGATAATATCAACTTTGCCTGTAATCTGTCCAGTAGCTAACACTGAAAATTGCATAATTTCACGATATATCGAGCATGTGTCGATAATATCGAGATTCAAAACTCGATATATCGAGCTTTGCTCGATAATATCGACTTTACCTGTAAACTGTCTAGCAGCCAACACTGAAATTTTCATAATTTCTCGATATATTGAGCATGTCTCGATAATATTGGGATTCAAAACTTGATATATCGAGTATTACTCGATAATATCGACTTTACCTGTAAACTGTCCAGCAGCCAACACTGAAATTTCCATAATTTCTCGAAATTAAGCGAGGCAAACTGGAAAAATGAGCAAGGCAACCTAGAAATTGAGCAGGGTAAACATGAAATTGAGAGGGGCAAACATGAAATTGAGCGGGGCAAATTAGAAATTGAGTGGGGCAAATATGAAATTGAGTGGGGCAAACTAGAAATTGATCTGGCAAACATGAAATTGAGCGGGGCAAATTGGAAATTGAGCGGGGCAAACTGGGAATTGAGCGGGGCAAACTGAAAATTGTGTAAGAATAACATGAAATTCAGCAGGCAAACTGAAAATTAAGTGGGGCAAACTAGAAATTGAGCGGGGCAAACGTGGAATTGAGCGGGGCAAACGTGAAATTAAGCGGGGCAAACTAGAAATTCAGCAGGGTAAACTGAAAATTAAGTGGGGCAAACATGAAATTCTGCGAGGCAATTTGAAAATAGAGTGAGCCTAGCATGAAATTGAGCTGGGCAAACATTAAATAGAGAGAGCCTAGCATGAAATTGAGCTGGGCAAACATTAAATAGAGGGATCCTAGCATGAAATTGAGCTGGGCAAACATGAAATTAAGCTGGGCAAACATTAAATTAAGCGATCCTAGCATGATATTGAGTGAGCCCTAACATGAAATTGAGTGAGCCCTAACATGAAATTAAGTGAGCTTCAAATGGAACTGAGCGAGTTTCACATGAATTTGAATGATCAACGCATAAAATTAACTAAACTTAGCTGAATTTCCACAGGTAGTCAGTGAATTGTCATTGCATTATCGTTCAATACTACAAAGGGAAATAACTATAAACCCCACTAGTCTTATTTTTAAAGATCTGTACCTTTAATAACCGTAGTACCAGTCAAATGCAAGTTGAGGAAGGGTGCTTTGGGGTGAGGGAATATTTTGAACCTTTTCATAGATTGCAGTTGCATTCAGTTTGGAGGATTTCACGTAACCCTACCCAAGATGGAAAATGGCAAATGTAGAATGATAATATGTAGATGATAAACGAAGATTTCAGTAAGGAAAATGGGAAGAAAAACGTGCTTACGAGTGTTTTTCTTTGAAATGGGGTGAGAAAGGTATGTGTCTTGAAGAGCAGGGGTATTTCATATTTGCCCTGTTCAATTTCTAGTTTCGCCATGTTTAATTTCTAGTTTGGCCCTCTCAATTTCCAGTTTCCCTCACTCAATTTGTAGTTTGCCCCGCTGAATTTCATGTTTGCCCCGCTCAATTTGTAGTTTGCCCCACTCAATTTCATGTTTGCCCTGCTCAATTTCTAGTTTCCCCTGCTCAATTTCATGTTTGCCCCGCTCAATTTCATGTTTGCCCTGCTCAAATTTCAGTTTACCTCGCTGAATTTCATGTTTCTCTCGCTCAATTTCAAGTTCGCCCTGTTCAATTTCTAGTTTGGTCCTCTCAATTTTCAGTTTCCCCCACTCAATTTCATGTTTGCCCCCCTCAATTTCTGGTTTGCCCTGCTGAATTTCATGTTTGCCCTGCTCAATTTCCAGTTTCGCCCGTTGAATTTCATGTTTGCCCCACTTAATTTCATGTTTGCTCCGCTCAATTTCCAGTTTGCCCCACTCAATTTCATGTTTGTCCCGCTGAATTTCATGTTTGCCCCACTCAATTTCTAGTTTGCCCCGCTCAATTTACAGTTTGCCCTGCTCAATTTCCAATTTGTCCTGCTCAATTTCATGTTTGTCCCGCTCAATTTCATGTTTGCCCCACTCAATTTCTTTCTAACCTTATCAACAGGATGAATTGCAAATAAAAATTCCAGTGGCCCACAAGATTTTTTAATGGTGAGTATTCAATCACCACTGTTTCCTGTGGCGTGGTCCACCTAAGGTTTGGATCTACTTCATTTTTTGAAGCATGCCTTAAAATGAGCCATCAAAATAAATGGATGAGTGTGTGTGAAAAAAAGAAAAGAAAAAAAATAAAAAAATAAAAAAAAGGAGTGGGGGAGGCTGCAAGACTGGCCAATGGTACTTATTGCTACGGTTATAATCCGTAGCCATAGAGGGCCACCGAATCATCATACACTGGCTTATGGTACCTATGGCTACGGTTATAATCCGTAGCCATAAGTCTACATTAAAAAGCAAGGGTATTTTTGTCCTCAAATTCGTTGTCCGTATGTGCAAGTCTAAGTTAGTAAGTTTTGTATGCTTCATAAAAAACGTTGGATAAAAGGTGGGATCCACAATGGTAAATTTCTCATGAAAAAATGTCGCATTGTATGGTACTTGGCTCTTGCCGTTGCACAGTGTATGCCGATTTTCGGTTCTGACGAGTAGTGGCCATGGCTCGGTGATCCGGACCATTGGTCTGTTCATTTCAATTGCTGATGGATCATGCCCATATATACCGCGACTTGAAAGTGTTGTACCGCATTCCCTTCTGTCATTGGGAAGCACGATTAGAAATCACACGTGTTACAACAATGAACAGAGGCTAATGATCTCCAAGGATGCTTGGAGTGTTTATTACAAAATCACAGTTAACAGGATCACAAGACCGGGAGCAGTTAGAGGAATTCAAAAGCAAATCAACCAGTCCACCCCAAGTGGTGATAGCCATTTAGGTGGTCGAGCAAGCGGCTGATAAACATCAAAGAGCTCGACTAAGCAGCCGATAGTCATCCAAAATGTCGAGCAAGCAGCCGATGGTCATCTAGGAGATTGGTGGAGTGGCCAATAGTCATCCAGGAGCTCAATCGAGCAATCAAGTCAACAATTGAGGCCTGAAACAGTTACTAGGACAAGTGGCAAAGAAGTTTTTAGAAGACCATGTAGTGTTGAACGGTTATAGCAACCGTTAAAACACAGACAAAAGGCCGAGTAGTGTTGAACAATTATAACAATCGTCGGAATGTGGGAAGGATCCAGATGGGTTAACTAAGGCTATAAATAACAAAAGGAATTCAGCAGAAAGAAGTCGTCTCATACCAACCAAATCAAATCAAACATTGTCTTTTAATTATCATTTCAATTATCCTTTCAATTACCAGTTAATTTACATTTCTTTATATAATAATTTACTTTTCCTGCCAAGTAAATTACATTTTTTAGTGTAATTCTTTACTTTCAGTTTGTAGTTTTCAACCTGTAATGTAAACCGTAACGTTAATTAAGTAGCTGACAATTTTATTTGTAATCTGAGTCTACGCTCACACCCTAGATTCAATTCTTTACTTAGAAAGGTGTTTTGCAGTTGTTCTTCGCGAACAACTATAAAATCCCTTTCTCATTTCACTTTATCTGTATTGAAAAGTCCTTTCATACGGAAGGCGAATGTGTAACCCATCATCAGAGTACAAACCCCACCCTCTGAATATCGCCTGATCCTGTTTACACATTGAGCGAGTGGCTGAATAGGCGAACGATCTCATCATATCTCTGCCGTACATTACGTGTCTACCTATTTTGGCACTTGGGGTCATAGCAGTTCGGTTTGAATTAAGTCATAAATCCAATTCTGGCACGCCTGTACACATACAACAAAAAACAGAGCACTGATAGTTTTTGGCATGCCCTGTGGGACCTTATCTCTAATTTACTGGCATAATACTGCCAACTATGAATAAAAAAAGTACTCGAATCATTGGAGCGATCTCTTTACACCTACCGCACCACCTCCAACCAACGATGTGCTGGTTCAAGTAGTCCCTGAAGCGTTAAATCTAAACAACAGTTTATCACTTTATATTGAGGATCGGGAAGGAGCATCGACCTCTCGAACCGTTTTCCTGGACGAGATAACGGTCGTGCTTTGAGATGTACAACTGAGTATTCAACATGTTCAGGAAAATAGAAGAGCCCAAGTTGAGCAATTTCGTATTCAAACTGAAAATACTAATCAATACATGGCCAACCAGATTGAGGCCGTGCATTGATTAATGGCTATAATCGCCGAATGAACGTCATCGACAATGTAATATAATACCGAAGGAAGTTCTATTGGCAATGCGGATCAACTGCCACCTATGCCACCTCCACAAAGGAATCCACCACCAGTCCCAGTTCAAGAAATGTGAAATATTCCGCCTCCTATAGAACTTAGACGACTCGAGCGGGAGGTTAGGAATTTTGTTCCTAAAGTTCAGAATCAGGGAGGGCATAATCTCCAACAATTCAAGAACCCATTGCTCCAAGAGGGACCAAACCGATTAGATCTCGATTCACTGCCGATGGCTGAACCTCAACGGGTGGATCATGACCAAATCATGCAGATGGTCCAAGAAGTCACAGGCCAAGTCCCCAGCCGCAATATTATCCCGGTATACCATAAGTCGTATGCTGAATGGATTGACTGATAACACTCATTAGATCGAAACACCCTTCCTGTTCAAATCCAGGAGATACAGAATGCTCTGTTATCCGCTGAGTTCAAGAGACCAAAGCGGGAGGTCATGAATTTTATTCCTGAAGGAAACCAGGATATACCTGGGGGGAAGTCATTCTTGGGAATCCACTATATCATGGAAGACAAAACCAGGTAGGCCCTAAACCACTTTCAATGGCCAAATTGCACCGTTTGAAACATGATCAAATTATTCAAATGGTTCGGGAAGTAACAGGCCAACTTCGTAACAATATTACTACCTCCATCAATCGTAACCTTTATTCGGAATGAATTGACCGACAATCTCCATTGTCACGGCCGAATTTGCCGTTTTTCAATCAAGATGGCCGAGTTCTACTAAGACGACTGAATTTGTTGTTTCTCGATCAAGATGGCCTAGTTCGACTAGAATGACCGATTTTGCCATTTTTTGATCAAGATGGTCGAGTTCGACTAAGTTTGCCAACTTTGATGTCTTCGATCAAGATGGTCGAGTTCAACCAAGATGGCTAAAATTAATGTTTTTACACGGCCAAACAATCACACTTATTGCACCAAACAACGAATTAACATTGCATTCACCTTTTACCAAAGATGAAGCGACGTGGGGGTAATGTTGTAACATGTTCATAACTATTCTTACGAAACCTAATTGAAAAGGACACGTGCTATAGCAATGGAAAAAAATTGCAGGCTAAAAGTCTTCAAGGATGCTTGAGTGCTTTTTACGGAATCACGACCGACAGATGACAAGACAGAAAGCAATTAGGAGGAATTCAAGAGTAAACCAAGCAGTCAGCCAAGCGGCCGATAGCCATCCAGGTGGTCGAGCAAGTGACCGATAGCCATCCAAGAGGTCAAGTAAGCGACCTATAGTCATCCAGGAGCTCGACCAAGCAGCCAATATTCATCTAGGAGGTCGATTAAGCAGTCGATGGTTATTCAAGAGCTCGATGAAGTGGCCGATAGTCATCTAAGAGCTCGATCGAGTGGCCAAGTGTAATGCAGTCGAGTCAGCGAGGAGGCCTAGAACAATTACTAGGACAAGTAGTGAGGAAGTCTCTAGAAAGTCGTGTAGTGCTAAACTAGTAACTGTTAGAATGTGGGAAGCATCCAGAAGATCAAGTAGTGATAAACAGTTATAACAACAGTCAGAATGTAGGGAAGGATCCAAATGGCATGATTAAGGATATAAATAGCAAAAGAATTCAGCAAGAAGAAATCATCTTATACCAACCAAATCAAACCAAACATTATCCTTTCAACTACCAGTCAATTTTAATTTCTTAGTATAATTCTTTACTTTTTCTGCCAAGTTAATTACATTTCTTAATGTAATTCTTTACTTTCAGCTTGGAGTTTACATTTCATAGTGTAATCCATAGCGTTAATTAAATAGTTGGTAATTTTAGTTGTAATTTGAGTTTATGCTTGCACACTGGATTTAGTTATTCAATTGGAAAGGTGTTTGGCAGTTGTTCTCTTGCGACCGACTATAAGGGCCTGTTTGATTTTTGTGTATAAGGGAAATACCCTTGAAAAATGTCATTATTACCTTTTTCACCCTGTTTGAAATTTCAAATGTATTTTCATCTTGAAAATTGGTCCAAAAAAGCTGACTTAAATTTGTGGACCCCACTATGATGTGCATGACATATCCACACCGTCCATCTATTTTATCAGAAGATTTTAGGGCCTAAGTCTAAAATCGGGACAGATGCAACGCTCAACTGGCCCATACCACAGGAAACAATGGCCTTAAGCGTCCACCATTGAAATTTATCTTGTTTATTAGGCCCACATTAATGTTTATTTGTCATCTAACCTATTCATGAAGTCATAAAAACGTTGATAAGGGAGTAAACACAAATATTAGCTTCATCCAAAACTTATGAGGGCCACATAAATTTTTATACGGTAAGCATGCAATTTCCATTGTTTCCTGTAGTGTGGTCCACTGGAGCTTTGGATCTGCCTCATTTTTGGGTTCATGCCCTAAATGAGGCTGACATATAGGATGAACAGTGTTGATACATCACGTACATCACAGTGGGCCCTACATTCATTTGGCAGCCATCCTCGGTTCTAGCGCCAAAAAGTGAAGCCGTCAACACCGGCGTAAGAAACGATGTGGTAATTACCTAGTAAGTAATTATTACCCATTTACCAGGTAATTACCTCCTTCCTGAAAAATCAAACGAGCTCTAAGAATCCCTTTCTCATTTCACTTTATCTGTATTAAAAATTTCTTTTGTATGGAAGGCAAAGGTGTAACCCATCATCAGAGGACAAACCTCACCATATGAATATCACATGATCTTATTTACACATTGAGCGAGTGACTGAATAGGCGAACGATCTCATCAGATCTCGGTCATACACTATGTGTATACCTATTTTGGCACTTGGGGTCATAACTGTTCGGTTTGAATTGAGCTAAAAATCTAATTATGGCACGCCCGCACACATACAGCCGAAATCAGAGCACCAACAGAAAGTGTTTGTTATTCAATTAAACACGACCCACATGTGTTATGAAGGCTCATATTCGATCAAATATGTGTGATTAGGATAGTGCAGGTGTGTCGAAGTTATACTCAAGTTCGATTCAACACTCCTGGGAATAAGATAGACATTAGTAAAAATCGGTTATCGACAATGATAAGGTGATTTAGAGGGAGATGGTTTATCCTTCTAAATGAAAACTTTTTGCCTTGTGCTAAGGACTTTTCTTTTTCAACAGTGATTGCAGGCTTTATATTTCTCAACAGTGCATTAATGGGTGAAAATGATTAAAAATAAAGGCTAATAACGCCTATTTTATTAATTTATCACGAAAGCTCACTACAATTAGCAAATGAACAATATAAGCAAAGAAATAAATAATAAATAAATACATGTGATCACTTGTGTGGACAAATAATTGGGGCAAATGGTCAACAACAGGATGTGAACTTCTAAGCAAGGACTCTGCTACGTTGGTCGGGGATCCGATGGTGGTAGGCCATAGATATTTATACTACTCTTATGTGTACTGCAACAATGGTGTTGGATAATAATGATTTAAAATTAACCTAGGCTTCAGACATTCTACAACATTGCTGGATAGGAGTGGAGAATTATAAAGTTAAACTAGGATAGGAAGTGTTACACTGTGTAGAAAGATTGTGTTTAGCGTGAGGCCTCGAGCTCTTCATCACATGGTCCTTATATAGCTCGAGAGGTGACAAACCCTTCCGAGATTATTTGTTGGTTCATGATCCTTATGATTATAGGATCAAATTGTTTTTAGATCTCCTCGCTAGCATGACCGCATGGATCCCTGGATGTTACAAGATCAATCTCGCTGAACCCAGATTCCTCACGACATCTTCCAATTTCCTTTCATTTTGAGAAGAATCCGCTTCTCAAACCTTCGTAATCGCTGTTAAAGTATCGATCATCTCTAAGAAGTCTTCTCATTTGCTAGGATTGTGTGAGGCACCCTTGTCGAGCATATCCAAATTGTGATTGGATCCCTATCTCGGCTGGTCTTTATAAACTTTTCAAGCATGCTGCTTCGACCACATGCACTGCTCTTGTTAGGGCCATGTGTCACTCGTCCCAGTGTCTTATTTGTAGACGTACGTATGGCATTATGATATTATGCTCTTAGCAAGTGACATGCCACAAAAGGATATGGGGTGAAAGATATCCTCGTTATGCGAGTAGGATTCCGTCCATCATGCATACGTGCCAACACATGCGAGCATTTTATTAGTCCTTATGGATGCACCAAGAAAGCTGTAAACAATGCCCACCATGTCCCTTTACATCTGAAGGATGTGATGGGACGTTTGACATTTCAAATTTGGACGGTCACTCCGACCCGCGACACGAGGTTGTACGGGGTTCGTGTTCGATCAATGCGTGCAATAATGCTACATTGGAAATCTCCTGCCATGATTGCCCACTTTTAATGCAGATGTGACCGACAATCCTTTTGATTTTAGAACAGTTTTGTTTCTATTGCCTTTTATCTTTCATTTTGTCATCTTTGTAATCTTCTCTTCTTCCGTCCACTGCTTTATCGACTTCCTCCTTAGTCGCCTGTTACATTTTCTTTTTGTGGCTTCCTCTTCCTCTAATGACTTTAAAACCAAGTCGACGATCATGGAGGTTCCCACTCTTGACATGAACGACTAGATTATCCAAAGTCCAGGGGACCATATTTTATATGATACTCTCTCCCTATGAGACCTCGTCTATTGAACCTACTATCCACTGATATGTGCTTGGTCCAGTGTTCCATCCATTTTTTTTACAACAACTTATTTTCTCTTTCTTTCTTTCCTCTATATCTTAAGGAAAAACTTCTTTTGTCTGGTCCTCACATGGATTGGACTTTGTGGGATCCTGAGGGCCCTAAGTACAAAACTCTAGGCCAACCTGACTCCGCATTAGATTTCCTGGTTGGACAAGGTAGAAGTGGCATTTGGGCGAGAGACACGGGATTTATTGTATCCAATTTTTCCACCCTGATTAGGCTTATGAGGCTTGCTTTGCTGGATGTGGCCATCTATTTTTGGTGTGGGGTCCTCCAGAGCCTTTCACTTTCCTTGTGGGTTTATGAGACCCACTATTTTAGATGTTTGTGCCATTATCGGTCTTCTGCTCATCGGCAAATATGTCGAGTCTTTCAATTTCCAGTCATCTTCTTCCTTTAATAATCAAATTATTGGCGTCATCTACAATACTTATCTCAAGCAGGAGATGAAACAAGATCATGTCTCCCATTAGGAGCATGCTACCATCCTCACGATGTGGTTGTGTCACTTTGTTTTTTGTGTCACTTTGTTTTTTGTGTCAAGGGTGATAAAATGACCAAAGAGTATAGTGCTTTGGTCGAGGCACTCGTCTGGGGCCAGAAACTTGCCCTTGCTCCCTTCGTTCTCTCCCAACTCCTTCGAGCTCTTCACGAGCCCACTAAAAAGAATCGCCACCATAATGGGGTTCGCTTTGGATCCTCCAACTGTAGTATTATGAATATTCTTCACTTTTTTGTCATGAAGCCATTGAGTTGTCCCCTTCTCCTTCCCCTACTTATGGTCACCATCTTTATCTTATTATCACCTCCATAACTAGTCATTTGAGGTTGTGCTTGTATTTCTTCCTTTCTCATCTAACTAAATATCCATGCGCATGCTTTCCTTTTCAGGATATGTCCCCCATAGTCCCTCCCTGCATGGGTGTACGGAGTACCCCCCCAACCCTGATCATGTCAGGCATTTACACCGACTCTGGGCCAACCATTTGATATCCCAAGACCTCCCACATAGTGGGGCCTTTCCAATCAATAACTTAAATGCCAAGATTGGGCCTAAATTCTATTTCGTCTCTTTATGCTCCCGATAATTCAGGTTGACTCAAAGCATCCCTCTTCCTTCCTGCCCACCCACTGTCAAGGGAGCCGTTTCATCTGCCCGAAGAAATCTTGCCAATTTAACGGGATTTTGAGACTGGGGTCTGTCGGCTTTCCATTCCTTCTGCTCTGTTATTCCAATCATATGTCACTCGAGGATTCCGTAATTATAATTTTCCATACGTAAATGAGCGGGTGTGTCTATTCTCTCCTCCTCGAGCTCCCTGTGCTCGGGGTCTGATTGTTCATCCAGGTCGTGGTCCAATCCCATGAACAGTTGCACCTTTTGCATGGTCCTATTACTGGCATATGCTATTCTCCCTGTGGTGTGGATCTTACCAGGCCATCCCTAATTATAGAAGCATTGTAGCCTACTTGTGGTTTTGTTGGACACGCGGTGGAGGCGAGATGCTTCCTAGCCGTGATCTTCTCGTCATTCAACCTCCCTCGGTGGTTCATGGTTCGACCTTCATCGCAAGGGGAAGCTAACCAAGGAAAATGATCATTGGTGACAACCGAATCCTTCCCTGAAAAGGCTACTAATACGCTTCGTCCTTCCTCAACTGGGATCTTCATCAGTGAGAGAGCAATCTCCCAGGATCCTCTTGTGACCAACGCAAGTTAGGGCACAGTAGCTGGCCACATCCTGATGGATGATGTGGCCATTGAAGATCATGGTTCAGATATCCCTCAATCAAGGGAAAGCAACCAATCAGGGCAGCAACTAGGATGACCGTTGGGGTAAAGGTAAATCTCGCACTTGTCGTTCATCGTCCCCTTATATTTTTTGAGATCCCATCTGTTACTGCTATAACTTCTTGATCGCCTCCTCATAGGATGGAAGAGCAGGAATGTGATCCTTCTCCTGTGTCATCCTCCGGAACAGCTACTACGGACGTAGGAGGCACGTATAGCTCACAAAATCCCATTGATCGTAATGCCTTCACTCGTTTGGAGGAGCTCTTTTGTTCTTGCCGGATTCTTGATAGTCACTTGGAGAGTCCAATCATACAAGGGTTGAAGGAATTTGTAGAGAAATTCCTCAGACTTAATCTTCCTTAACAAAGTTCTTCTAGGGAGCTTGTTGAGATTCATGTTGCCATTGAGGAACTTCATAGGGTACTTAGTATTGATGATGGATGGGCCTCCAGATTGGATCATGTGGAAGCGATGGTGTCAGCATTGCTTGATTATCGCACCGCCAGGGATGACTTTAAAGGAGCAACCACCTTTTTTATGCTCAGAGGAGGATGGCTGAGGTCTACTTGTCACTGAAAAGGGATTGCAGCGTCCATGGTGGCCAAAGCGATGAGCTAGGAAGCAAAATCGCATAGATAGACAAGTAGATACCGGGGCTCGGTGAAAGAATCCAAGTACTATTGAGGCAAGCAATGCTCTTGGAGGTGGAAATTACGGCTCTCCAAAATCGGCATGATCAAGCTGATGATGAGAGGGAGAGTGGGATAGGGTTCTTGCAAGTGGGACACATGTTGAGGGAGCTGGAAAGTATGGAGGAAGAAGTCATTGGGTAGGAGGCTCTGATGAGATAAGTGACGCTAGGAGGTGCTTCTTGGATCATTAGAAAGTAGGCTTTGGGCCCTGAGGATTGTTATTTTATATCTTTTTTTATTATGTGGTGACTAGAAGAAATTTGTTTTTAATTTATACTCTAACATAGGTGGGGTTAGCGCTGGGCCACCTTAGGTTAGGTCGAATGGGTCTTTTCGGCCAAAACTTAATTACGCTATATTTTAAATGAACATTATTAATCTTCATACATTTTATATCTCTTGGATGCATTAAAACCTTTTATTTGTTTTACTATTAATATTATTTTCAAAATATTTGTGATTAGACCATAGTCAGCTGGCCGTATATTATTATTATTATAAAAAAATTTCAGGCTATCTTTTCTGGAGGTTGGTCATCCTTTCAACCACCTTTACTATTTCTTTCCTAATTAAGTTGAAGGGGCAGTTAAAGGTTTCAGCCTCCATTCTTCTTGTATTGCCTTATTCCCCTTCGGTCAATTACCTATAAGTTGCTCTTGCCTTTTCCTTTCTGCAGCCCTCTTCCTTTGTAAACCGTGTTTCTGTGTCCTAGTCAATTGCTCAAAAGGCTGCTCATTCAGGATTTAGGTAATAGTATTAGGAAGTACACCCTATAATATGATACTCTTGATGCACTGGATGCACTCGTAGTAATTACATTCGACCAAGGTCCACATTTGTTGGCCGAGTGGCTGGGCCTTCTCGATGTTAGGCCGGATGCATTGTTCAAAGTATCGGTATTGCTACAAGTTTCGCTGGCCAGAGATACGAAAACAATATTGATATCGCTGATAATCGAAAATGCGGGGAAACATGAGAAAATTTGTGAAATTTTCAGCAAAACTTCAGGAGATGTTAAAATGTACATATTTGTATATTTAGAAATTAAAAAATTATAAAAGAATGCATACATACAAGTTTCCATTTAATGAGGCCTTAAAAGCATGTGTTATTGTAAGAAATTAGTCCAACCATCCCATCTGGCCTATTTAACCATCCAAACATCCATTGATATTGCAAAATATTAACAATACATGATATTTCACCAAATAATCATCAACAATTGGAAAGGAAACGAAAGATTGTGATCTTAATATCGCACATATTGTAATATCGATATTATCAAGATATTATCAATAACAAATTGAATATTACATACAACCATATGCCCATGGAAAAAAATTGAATTTTTTTTTCTAATAAACAAAATCTTGATGCTATCAATACGTAAGCAATATTATTGAAATATTGTTGATACACTTATGATACAAGCATTACTTAGAATTTACATCGTCGAAAATATTGGTGATACATTAGCGATATTGGTGTATTGGCAATACAAGCGACACCTAGAATTTACATAGTTAAATATATTGGCAATTACATTAGCGATATTGATACGTTGTCGATACTTAGCGATACATTGCTAATACTTGAAATTTATGATACTACTAGTGTTATCAGTGTCGCTACCAGTGTTATCAATATCGCTAAGCTAGAGATTAATATAATATCGGGGATACTTTGAACACTGGCCGGATTGTATCAACGTAGTTTTGCCTACTGCAACCGTGTTCATCCCATTGTTACTCTTGGAGGACAATGACCCGACTGTTTGAAATCAAGGATTGGGCTTAGCTTCTCCCTTTTCATACTGGAATGGTCATAATTGGTCTTTCTTCCACGTCTTCCCCAAAGGTGGAATGAGCCCATGTTTGTGAGCTGAGGAGTCAGCATGCCAACCGTCACTCTTAACTCCAGTAGTGGAAGTCCTGGTGAACTTTGGTTTTTGTCACGGTGTTTGTCCCTTGGCCCCGGCTGATGTGGAGCAACCATTTGTGCCTATATCTTTGACATGTTGACTGATGGTGTCCGGGCTTTACGTCCCGCTTTTCAGGGCAAGCGCCTTCCTTCATGAGTTGCCCTCGCGTGATAGATGTGGCACAAGAGAAGTTCATGCCCAGTAACCTTTGATGGAGGTTTACCAACACTCGAACTTCCTGGGTCAAGAACCACCATTGAAGCCTTTCCTTATCATTAAGTTGAGTCGATTGACAAATGAGGGCTCCTGATACAGAGGATGACTTCTCGCTCACGATGAGGGCGGGGCTCGCGGCCCCGATTCCCTGAGTCGTGACAGTTGTCGATGATACCTTTGTCTTTGATAATGACTGGTCGTTTCTCGGTTTGTGACGTCGGTAGTGGAAACATTCGGTTGTTGATTCGTCGAAAGGGGAGGTCGTTCCGCAGGACGTTGTGTTGTTGTTGCCTACTTTTTTTCAGGACGACTGATCGTCACTATATTAGCTTGTACTATGTTAGCATTTGTCATTTTGGGAGATGTCTCGTTTGATTCCCATAGTCTTTCTTGTAGAACTTAAGAAGGGCTTTATCGGATGATGTTCTTAAAAATGACATAATTCTTAGGTAAAATGTCTTTTGGAACGGTGTCACTTGTAGTATTCCTCATTTTTCAGTTCTTTGGCTATTGATAGTCAGAGAGTTTGATGACTTTGTCCTCTAACAGGAAGTCAAAGATCTTATCAACCTTAGAGATGTCGAAAAAGTATTGCTTCAAGGAATTGGGGATACTTCCTCGGGGATACCCTTTTCGATGGTCAGCGGAGGTTTTGATCATATATCATTTCAAGGTCGGACATTCGTATGGTCATTTGCCTATCAGCTGTGTGATGACCATTTCATAGTTAGCATCACGGTCTTCATGCAGCCGTGTACAAGTTATTTCTGCAATGACAAACTTATAATTAGCGTCACGATAAAACGCTCCCTGCAATGAGTCATCCAGAGCCTCTCCTTATGGAAGATTCAATTGTAACAAGTGGCCCTGGTCAATAGTTCGAATAGGCCACTAAAGTGCATTCCTTCGAACTTCTTACGAAGCTCAGAGTCCGTGCCTTTTAGGCCGTGGGAGGTTGCCCTCTAAGGTTCTTGGCCATTAGATAATAATTGTGGAGCACACCTAACGAACATACCTGATCCCCAAAAAGGTAGATGCCTGGAATAGGCTTCAGACTGCGGTCATGCATAATCTTCACGAGCCAAGATAGGGACCGTGGCCTGGTTACGGCTCGGAGCTAAGATTTACTATTGAGGGTGGGGTTTGGAGAGACCATCTCCACCCGTTAACAAACTAAGGATAAAAAACTTTGGATGATCATCAGCGTGTCCTACACCATAGCTAATTAGCTATGCCCATCAGTTACCATGATAAATAACATGGATAATAGCCGTTGTGAATGGACGGTCCACCTAAACCAATTTTCACCCTGATGATCCTAGACTTTCTACAAGATTTCAAACTGTAGCTCCTTAAAAATTATTGGTTGGAGAGTCATTGATTTGGGGCCCTTTTGCAGCTTTAGTGCAGGCCATCCACTTCTGGCATGAGAAGTACTAGATGTGCAGTTTTTAATGTGGGCCAATTACATTGGGCGAGCTGCTAATCTAGTTGGTCCCACTAGCAGGAAACATGGAAAACTAAATGAAATGACCCAAGGGCTGTCAACGGCTATGCTTGGACCAGCAAAAGTCTGCCCAAGGTCAGCCTACAAAGTAAAACCCAACCCCAAGCTTTAGCCTTTTGACAGGCCAAAGGAAACATGCCCAAGCCATGTCCCAGCCATAAACCAACTATGAAAGACATGTGTCGCTCATCAAGTGTGCCCCACCACGCAATTTAAAACAAAAATGCAAATGAAACTCTAAACAGGCCAAGCCATGCCTATGGGTTGTTAGAAAGCCTGATTAATAAACAAGCTTTAAAATTTAGGCCCTGGCCAAGCCTGCAGGAATATTTCAGCACAATCCCAGCATGAAGCAGGCCATGCCTGAAGCCTGACAAGCCAGCCGGGCCCTTTGACAGCCCTAGAACCAAGGGATTTTTATTTCATGACCAGTGTCCTTTTTTTCTTTTTGGTTGGTCCAAATGAAGTAGAGCCCAATAGATGGAAGATATATCATGCATGTTAGATTGAATGCTTGATAACTAAGGCATTAGAGATGGATCCCTTACCACTGAGTGTAGGAAAACAAAGATGGGTATAACGTCATCTCTCTTGCTACAATCAACACCAAAATTGCATTTCAATATACATTACAGTTGCATCTAAAAATCCCCCTGGGAGCTGAAAAATCCTTGAAAAAATTTCCTCATGTCCGAACCGAGGTTACCCAAATACTGTGCTGCTCCTTTGCACCTTGGGAGATAGCAGAGGACACCGGCCTTGATACGGTTCAAAAATTGTAATCTATGAGCTGGTATTCAGAAGAAGTATCTGGGCATTGTTCAATAAAAAGAAAAAGAAAAAGAACAAGAAATCTCACATCAAATACCATGGAAGACCAGAGATCTCAAAGCCAACAAATCCAAGAACCCTATTGAGAAGGGTCTGTTTGCATGTAGCGATTGATCGGCAAGACCCAAACCTTTGCATCCGGACAGTTGACTATCATCGATCATGAATGGAATGTCCGAAAGCCATGGCAGGCTACTTATGCATTTGCATCAGGGAGATCTAACATGGTCGGTAGCACTCTAGCCAATCACGAGATCTGTGTATATATGCACAAGGAAGGCCACTTTGTCTACAACTTCATCACTGTGAACCACAAAACCCTTTCCCTCTATTGACTCACAGACTTTGTGACACTGAAAATGATAGCAAATGGATTTGTGTTTTTTCTTTAATGGAACTTTCCAGATCCGCGATATCACATAGTCCGGAGAAACCCACGAACTTCAATCAAGAAGTTGTAGAGATTCTTCCTAAATCTCTGGTAATTCATCCGGTCAAGTGAAGAAGAGAGCTGGTTTGAGCTTGTAAGAGACTGCAATGCACTAGCCAGCCTCGACCGCACTGGGGGATTCGCCTGCCTCTCTAGTAGCTCGTGCCCCAACCTCTGTGAAGAAAAACGAGCGTGAATAACTTACAAGACTGCTGATGTACCTCTTCATTAAATGAATTTGAGAGAGAGACTGGTATGCAACAAGTCTATATAGCATAAAAAGCAAGCGGATCCAATCCCAAAGTTAGGAATTATGGTGGAAGCAAGCAAATAATGTTGCATTGGTATTTGGCATTGTGAGATGCCTAGGAGAAATAGAGGAAAACTAGAGAAACCAAACCATAAACATAGACACTTAAAGAACATGAAAACTATTTTGCTCAATTTGAGAAACTAAGGAATCAATTGGATCATCTAAAAAGAGGAATGGAGAAGAGGGTGAGTACCTGATATAGACCTTGTTCGCAGAGGATCAATGGAAGGAGAGCATCCGCCGCTGCACCAACAAGTTCAGTGCTGAAACAACAGCAACACATTAATAGCGAAACATAGCATAGTTGCAGCAAAAGAATAATGGGACAATTCAAACTTATTATACTTCTCTCGGATAATTCTAATCGTGAAATCTCTACTTTTGCTCCCAACAGTTAGAGAGGACTCATCACCTACATAACCTATAGCCAACTTTTAAAAGAAGTTTGCTCTTGAAAATATATAATGCTTGCAGGGCCAAACATTGAAAAAGAAAAAACAAAAAAAAAGAAAGACTCTAAAATCTAAAATCAAGCAAAATGTGTTGCTGGAACAACCGGTCACCGGGGATCAGTTCTCATGTTTACATCTCAACAGAGCATTTGAGAAACTAACCAAGACTTGACATAGAGGTCAATCTTAAGAGTTACGACAGTAAAAACCCATTCTGGTACTCAGAAAACAGGTTGCCTTGGAACCCCCTTTATTTTTTGGACTTGAAAAGTCAGTGAAGTACTCAATGAATTGCTTGGATCCACATTCAGCCAAAGTGAAGATTTGAAATGTGAATATTTTTGTTTCTTTCAACTATGAATCAATCAAATGGATTTCTAACCTGTAATCTTCAAAAAGAAGTAACCGCAGCAGTGACTGTAGAAACTGGCTTAAAATGCCTTCATGAAAATTTCCATTTGGGTCCTCAAAACCTGCTGCATGGGCTCCTAAACCATCTCTACCAGCACTTCTCTCCTTGTAATGGTAGGAAGCAAGTGCGTTTAGGGCACTCAGGCACATGTTAACAACTTCAGTGTCCTGCAGCATAAAGGATAAACTCAGATGCTTTCTGCAGTAAAAGAATGATTCACGTATTACAACAAAAGACACAGGCATGCAGGCGTACACCCCATCAAGTATGTATACCAGTCACGCACCTATTTAGTACCACATGCAACCTATCTATCAACATGCATATGGAACACCAACACCCAAGCAAGCATGGAAATGGAGAACATACTGACCTGTATGGGTACCATGCATAATTCCATACCCATACATACATATATTGACATGTAAATGGAACAGGCACACTCATGCAAGCACACAAATAGATAACATATCAACCTGCATGTATATGAACTTTCATGAATACATGCAGAGAGTGCATGATACCACAAATTAGGCAGGTGAGTATATAATGCTCACAGAGTTACCTACCCATATAGATAAATGTTAAAAAACACATCATACGGCAGCTGGGTTTTGGCTGACTAAGCACTGATTCCCAAAAAGAACAATGGTTTTAATTGGTCGGCAACAATAGGCTTCCGGATTTTTGTCTTATATACTAAGCTGCGTTCATGAAGAGATGAACACGATTTTATTTTATTTTTTTCTTCATATCCAGATTAATAAACTCAGCATAGCAGCAGTACACCAGCAGCTCCCATGTCTGGGCAAAGGAAGGTTGAGTTAGGTAGCAAACGGTCGTTGAACTTATGCAAAGCAATCGCGAAAGCAAACCCCAATAGTTTGGACATGGCAATAATGATGATGATCTAGAGGGGTGTTAAATACAGTAAACATAAAACATTCATTATAGTCACATTGCTCAAGCATTTCAAAATCAACCGGCCCCTCCAAGAATAATGTAAGAGATGACTTGATCTTAGACCAAATCCACCTCACAATATTGACTTAATCCAACCTATTTACACACTGTAGATGTTTTGTTCAAGTTTTTCCTTCTTTTTTTTTTTCCTTTGGTTGGTTCTACTACAGACTCTCCATTGTATCAGTGAGCTCAGTTTTCTGGCGGAGTCAAACCCAGAAGTCAACATGCTGATTTCTGAGTTGATCTTTAATTTAGATATTAGCATCCACATTTTATGGCCTACATAACCAGCATAATGCATAAACAAACACATGTAGAAGAAGAAGAAGAAAGAAGGATAGCCGCAGAGGAAAATAGCATGCCTGATGACGAAGACCAAAGTCGAGAGTTCCAATTGTGTGCGCAAATGATTCAGTATTTAACTGTGCAACCTTTTCAGGATAGACCTCCAACATATGTGATAGCAGTGCAAAATACTGCAAATGAGAAGGCACAATGAGCATCTCTTCACCATAAAAGCCAGAGTTTGCTCTATCGAGAACGGAAAGAAAGCTTACATCATGACAGAGTTTAGGGTATTTCAGAAGGTCCAAAGATATCAGAGGGGTAACTATGTGCAGGCCCAAGTAAACAACCTGTAAGACAAATGTGATTAGAAAAGCTTCTGGCCAAAGAAAGCAATCCTAGAATGCATAACATGAGCTTACCTGACCGATATCTGTTTTCTCGACCTCATCAGAACCTGAAGAGAAGTCAACCTGCATTTCAGTAAGTTTTCTCTTTCAGGTTTTTGTACAAGAAATGCCATTTCTATCCTTTTTCCCCTCGAAAGAAAAATGTGATACCAGATCTTTTGAACAGAGATTTGTGAGGAGTTGAAGCAGTGCTCGCAAATCCTTATACTTCTCAGTCTTCACCTCGCTCAGCAAGCTGCTTGAAAGACTCAATGAGATCTGGTAAGACGGAAAAAATACATGGTCTTAGGGTACAAAAACAAGTTGAGTGAGACAAAAGAATGGTTTCAATCCCTTTGTAGCTGATAATCACTCACTCATAAAAGTCAGCCCTTGATATTATTTAGCATAAGTGGAGAATATCTATGATGGATCCTCCTAAACCCCCATTATGACTATAATAGTCACAGTAAAAAAAGGTAGTTTTGGTAGCCATATATCTAAACCACGGATCAACGCCATAATTGAAGCAGCTTAATCAAATAAAACATTAAAGACTGTTTATGTTTTAAACAGCTCCTCTCAAGAAAAAAACAGTGCCAAGATGAAGATATCACATTGGAGGAAAATACAGTACTTGCTTTGAGCCTTATTGCTTTGAACCAAAATGCAACAAGAGGGTGTTAGCGCAAGTTTAAAGTGGTTGGGTTTAAAAAGTCAAATTATCAGGAAGAATTTGGTGCAAAACAAACACTTCCCATTTCTTAAATCACAGGAAATACCTCTTGGGAAGGGAGCGCCCCCCCCCCCCCCAAAAAAAAAAAAAAGCCAGGACAAGGTACAACTATGATGACTACATGCTGCAATAGTAAAAGTTCTGATCATTTAATTTCCATTTCTTGATACAGTGCAGTACATGATTCGAGGTGGTTAACAATCTATATCACATTCATTCTTACTGCAATTGGGAGTCAAGGTTAAGGAACTGCAGGAAAGAGATGGAGGTGCACCTTGCCAATATTGTGAGAGGAGTAGATTTGTAGTAACTGCATGCAAAAACTAACTAAAACTGCAGTGTCTTTAGCCTCCAGAAACACGACTTGCCCTTCCACCCAGTCGACCACAAATTTAAGTAACACGTAGACAACTGCAGACTAGACAGAAGGTCAGGTAAGGATCAGTGCCAATAAGTGCATCATTTAACAAAATATTGGAGTCATGTGATTAAAAAGAATTAACAGTAAAAAAGAATAGACGACAACATCAAATGGAGGATGATGCTTATAAGAATGATGGAAAGGTGGACAATTGTGCTGAATGTGGAAATGGAGTGAAAGCCAGTACAAGGACGGATGCTATTAGTACCTCGTTTTTATAAATTTCTATAAGAGTCAAAATGGGGCTCATTACAGCTGCACCTATGTCGAATATAGCCTTTTGAGTTCGAGGCTGAGTGGCTCTAGCTGCTCCTCTCAACCGCTCCAACAAACAACTGACCTACAGGATTTTGTAATGTTATTGTGTCTGCTACGGCTCTTAGGAGAATGGTAGAACAACTGAACAGAGACTGAGAATTCCTAGCCTTGCCTTACCAAAAGAATAACATCTGGTTGTTGAGCGACAGCTTTCAGGTCATTCTTGGTGGATATATCTATTAGGTATACTGTCATCTGTCCCATGAGATCCCTCACATACCTATAAGAAATTCATACACAATGGGTTAGTTATCAAGTGCAAATTCAACCATAAAATAAAGGAAGCAACATGCTAAAATAACTCACTGATTGGATGCCTCTGAAGTTTTCATGCCTGAAGCTGAACGACATAGTGATTCTGCAAGTGAACGCTGTAAGGAAATGATTAGGACAACCCAAAATCGTTTCAATAAGTTAGTAGGGAATAACAAAAATACCAATGTGGAGTTTAACCAAATCAGATTCTTACTTGCAAAGGAGCAGTTAGTGAGAACAAAGTCCTATCATTTGCAAAAGCATTTGCTATGCTATGCCATGAGTCCTGCAGCATAGATGAAATAGTGACATTAAAAGGTACCATTCACAGAGATAATCCTATATCAGTGTTTTAAATAGCATCACTATGTGTAGCGTGTAGCGTACGCTATGTAGTGCAAAAAATCTATATTCCTCCCATAGCATATGCTACAGGGACTGTAGCGTGTGTAGCGTACACCATACTTGGTTTTTTTTTTTTAAAAAAAAAAAATTATATATATATATATATATATATATATATATATATATATATATATATATATATATATATATATATATATATATATAACAGATTTTACGTGTTGTTAGTTAAACTGTTAACAGAAAATGGCAGTGACCCATCCTTCTCACTCGTGACAATGATGTAGAGCTATCTAGACCGTCCAAATAGCGGGTCCTATGGTAGAAGGAGAATATTTGTATGTGTACCAATTTCAGACAATCTTAACCATCTCTAAATGGGCCTCCATGTGTACGGCTGAGGACTTCTGTTGTAAATGGTGTAGAACTCACATTTAAAGAAATGTCTTAAAACTAAAGGGTTTTGAAACCCTAATACTCGACTTGACACAAGCACCCCTCTGGCCCCCAAATTCGATTTTTCGATTCTCTTGATCCACAAAGCCGTTGAAGAGGAGATTTTGGGCGATCAATCGACCCTGCAAGAAGGTCCATCTGCTGCATTTTCAAGAGCATTGGAGCCCAAACAGAGGGGGGGAATTCAAAAAATCAGTTTTTTTATTTTTTTATTTTATTGAATCTCTTCTTCAGCTTGATAGAGGCATGTTCTTTCCCCTTAATATCTTTCAATGAGTTCTTTTTCATTTCAAATGAAGATTTATGGTTTCTTGTGGGATTTTTTTTTTTCATGAGGCCGGTTCCTATGCAATGTTGTAAGATACAATTGTTCTGCAACATTTTTGCATGTGGAGGTTGCTGTGGTGTGTGTATTTCATGCATGCAACCCATCCAACCATCCCATGGGCCACCATGCTTTAGTGGAGGTGTTTGGGTGGTTGTGCATTGTTTACTTTCCATGTGGAGCCTGTTTTTGAGCTTCATGAGGCCAGTTCCTATGCAATGTTGTAAGATACACTTGTTCTGCAACATTTTTGCATGTGGAGGCTGCTGTGGTGTGTGTATTTCATGCATGCAACCCATCCAACCATCCCATGGGCCACCATGCTTTAGTGGAGGTGTTTGGGTGGTTGTGCATTGTTTACTTTCCATGTGGAGCCTGCTGTGGTGTATGGCATGCGTGCAACTCATCCAACCATCCCATGGGCCACCATGCTTAAGTGGAGGTGTTTGCGTGGTTGTGCATTATTTACTATGGTGTGGCCCACGTGCATGGGGCCCACTGTGGTGTGTGTATGGCATGAAATCCAATCTGTCCAGTCCATCATGTGGGCCACCACTCTGTAGTGGTGGTTTTTTTAGAGGCAGTCTTCAGTAGCATAGTAGGGGTCTTGTGCTCTTGTTTTCTTTGTTGTGGCTGTCCATTGTTCTCTATGGTTAAATACTTAAATGTTAATATATTATTTGTCATCTACTGCGATTTGTGAGTTTGTGACTAGTGTACTTTGTTATGATAGTGATTTGATTTGGTTTTGTTAACAGTTATGGGTATGGGCCTACATCCCACTTATTTCTTAGTGTTTTTTGTCATGGGATATGCTAGACATTATGTCTATTGTATTAGGGGTAGTTTCATCATAATTGCTTGTTATCACTTGAATATAATAGAGGAAGTGGAGGAGTGGAACCCTAACCCCATCTCTCTCTTTCTTCTTTTTCCATCTCTACACAAGTCTATAGGTTTAACTACAAGTGGATTGGCTTTTGATAAATGATAATTAATAACTTGTTTTCAGCATGCTTTTAGTTAAAATAATGAAGCATTTTTAAAGGTTTTTTAATTTTTAATTTTTTCTTTTATTTTTATATATTTATTCTTGCCGTTTATCATATTTTCATTTTTTAATTAAAAATTAGAAGCATTGTGTAGCTTACATTACATGCTATAGAGGGTTGAACGCTATGCAATATGCTACGCACTGTTTAAAACACTGGCCTAACTAAACAACAAGAGAGCGTATATTATCTAAATCTACATTCAAAATAGTGACCAAGATAAGGCGTGAGCCAAGCATGTGATGAGCTAATGCGTCTTGCGCAGCCAAAGCATGGCTCAAGCCAAAGCACGTGATGAGCTAATGCGTCTTGTGCAGCCAAAGCATGGCTCAAGTCAAAGCATGCATTGCACCTATATAGTTCTACCTGAAGCATGGCATATCATGCAAAAATTTAACAGAAATTTATTTTTTTTAAAAAAAAAAGCAAAACAAAAAATAGTGCTCCCACTCACAATGCGGCTCTTATTGACATATATCATCATCTATGCATGCATGAGGCATGCCAATAACAACTCTAATAGTAAATATAAAAGTAGAATAATTGATGGTCTATATGATCCTCCATGTTCACAGGAGGTACTCCATGGCATGTCGTTCTAACAAGTATTGTCCCCTTTTTATTTTTCTTTCTATTTTTTTTTAATTTTTTTTCTTTTTCGGAAAAAAGTTTTAACGTGCAATGACATGACACCAAACAGAGTTACAAACATAGATTTACATGAACTCTCACCAATGCGACAAGGTGAACACAGACATTTCTTCGTCGAACAAGCGAGGGAAGTAGCTGGTAACAAGTGAGTGCCTGCCAGCAAAAAGGATCTCCATGAAACACGGATGAACAAACAGTTTAATTGTCACACTTCAGCTCCCAAAAAGTAACTTCTGAATTAATGAACCATGAAAACAGCCTTGCATAACATGCTGATTCCTTCTTCTTATTCTTTTTTTTTTTTTTTTTTTCTTTTTTTATTCTTTTTACTGCTGAAGCATAGACTCATTTCATGGTCTAAATTAGTAAAATCAGTGCCATTGATATAATACAACTTTGAATTCACAAATTCGAGCAATCAGTAGTTGTAAATGTATTTCCACTTCTACTAGTCAAAAAAAAAATGTATTTCTTTTTTAGCAGTGTGCTATTTCCACTTTTTCTAATAAACAAAGAACAGAATTATGATACTGCCAAAATCATGTACCAGAGTGAGAGTTTGGGAAGAGACATGGCTTGGCAAGGATTCTCTTGCCCCCTCGTTCCCAGGCCTTTTTGGATCTTGCTTCATTTGTTAGGAGGATGAGGTATCGTTTGATCATATTTTCATCCATTGCAAGTTAGCTAACGAAGTCTGGGGCCATTTCTTTGATCTTTTGGGAATAAGCTGGTCCCAATATGGATCTTTGGGGGATTAGTCAGATGATGATCAGATGGGCTGTTTGTGGTGAGAGGTGCCATAGTGTGGAGAATGGTTCCTTATGCTATCTTGTGAGGAGAAAGTAATCAAATGAAGGGTCATCTCTTTTGCTCTTGATGAAGCATTTGATACACAGATTAATAGGGGACGGTTGACTCAGGAATGATTTCCTCCATGATTGGAAGGGATCATTTGTTCCAAGAGGAGGAATCCCAAGGTTAAATTTCATAGGTTTCCACCCCCAACCGACATCAGGAACTCAACAACCATGGGTGCTCTCTTAGCAGGCTGGATCCATCAGGGATGGGATGGCATGTTGAGAAATGACGGAGAATATCTCATCATGCCCTTCTCTAGACCACATTTTTGTTGATTCTCATGAAGAAGAGATTGTTTCTCTTCACAAGAGCTTGAGAATTTCTACAAATTCCTTTCTGGGACCATTGACGTATGAAGGACTGAAATGTTATTAAATGGCTATGATCTACAGATAGGGCCCTGGAAAATGGCTACTCTTATTTTGGAAAATTAGAGCATTTGCTCCCCATCTTAATGCATCTGCTTCTTTTGTTTCAAGGGATGCGGGACTGTCAACACCCTTGCGAAGGAGGGAGTGACGAGAGAATCACCCAATACAGCTCTTCCTTCAAAGGCTAAGAGTTTTGCTTCCTGTTTGTATGTACCAATATGTTAAAAGTCCAAAAAGTATTATACCTGCAGATCATTCTCTCCAGGATATGAAGTAAGTGTTGTCATGGAAATACGAACAATAACGTCAAGCACCCGTTTCCCCTGATCATGATCTCCACAAAAACTAAGTAGAGCCTTTCTGGAAAGATGTGACTCATGTAGCTGTTCAAATTCATTCTCTGCAGTACAATTATGTACTTTACCAGCTTCAAGGGGCATTAGATATGTATCCGCCCATCTTGCAAGGAACCACACCACTGCCTGTGCAGATCAAAAGACTTAATGAGTAGAAGTAGATGGCCAATGTAGAAGGAAAATTTAACTAATGGCCATGCGAACTTCTGAATAGGCATCATTAAAATCATTTCTGTAATCCGAAGTTCTGATCCCTTTGTTCATGAATTTATAAACAATCATTATTTTGTAGGTTATGTTCAAAAATTGAACCTGTTCAGAAGGCACCTGCATAAAGCTCTATTACAACAACAGATCTAAGCTTCCTGAGCATATCCTGGAAGGGAATTCTTAAAACTGAACTTAAACAATCGGAAATACAAAAAATACTAAGCATTTGCAAGATCTTCGTGAAAATCCTGCTTGGTGCAAAGCAGGCTTATTAATATTTTGGGGGTGAAGAAATGATGCTGCATTTATCAGATATTAATCCCAATGGTGAATGTGTAAGCTCAGTAAATTTCAATAATATGTATAGAATGATAAGTTATGAATTAACTGTGCAATAAGCTCTAGACACAAAATTACTAAATGTGCCCAGAATTTTATATCACACATGCAAATGCACGCACTCACAAATCTCATGCAATCAACTACACTATTAGTGGCGCAATCAACCTTACCAGGACACCTAGACAGTCCAATCAACCGATCTGGAATGTCCATTTGGTCTAGCATACACTTATTGGCTATCGTGCGAAAATCATGCAGATCGAATGATCCAATCCATCCATACGTTGACCTTGTTTTCTATAGCCCTCCATTTCCCAAGCCATGTATAGGAAGGTTAGAATTGTCTCATAGAAGTGGTTCTCTAGAAACATAAACAATCCACGAAGAGATCAACAAGTGGCACAGATTGTTGACTGGACCTATTTTTATATAAATGATTTTGATTATGCATTTTATAGGCTATTGGTAAGATGGTTAACATCATCCAGTTGGCGTGATTTTGGCATGGTGGCCCATGAAATGTGTGCCAGACATAGTGGACAGTCCAGATCAATCAATTGGAATGTCCAGGCATCCCTGTGAGGCCATCTATACCAGTAATAGTGTCGTTGTGCAGAAGATTTGAGAATTGAGATGGATTGAGAGTTAGATCCCGGGAGGATGCATGTTGTGGTACCAGACCACGAGGTCAAATCCATTTCAGGTTGTATCAGGTTGTTCCTGAGAAATAGATCGTAGTTTCCGAAGTATTCAGTAGCACAGGGATCAGGTAGCATTGATCTTTTATGAGAGATTTAATAAAGAGAGGAAATTTTAAGCCTCCAGAACCTTGTGAACAGAGATGGCATCCAGCAGTCCCAGGAAGTGTTTTAAATAGTGAATAGCGTATAGCGTTGTGTTCAACCCTTTGAAGTGTGAGGCTCAAGCTACATGGCATGTAGGATAACCTACATGCTACTTCTAGAATTTTAATGGAGGCTTTGCTTTATTGCACCAAATATCATGAAATTTTATAATATTTTGCACCACATTAGTCTGATTAATAGTGAAATTTAAAGCCATTTGGTGCAACCACACAGCCTAAAATAATAGAAAAAGTATGCAAAGATTAAGTATGAAGGTAAAGAAAGAGCAAGCTAACTGATTTCATATTATTACTAATATTATTTTACTAAAATCATTGAAAAGATGAACTAATTTTTATTAAAAATGAGAAATGTAACAAATGATTGAAAACATTAATTGATTTTAATGTTTTAATGAAAAATAACTTGTAGTGTAAGATACATAGCATGTAGCATAGGCTATGTAGCATGTGGCATACGCTACATGTGACTTGAGATATTTTCATGAGCTATGTGGCATTAAGGCTAAGCTACGCTAGGTAGCGTAAGCTACATGTTACATAGAGAGGCTATTTATAACACTAGTCCCAGATAAGGGAATTGGCTTGTTGGGAAAGACGGAATCCTCATTGTTCATTGCTTGAGAAGCAGAGGCATGTCCATCCCAAATGTTTGTATTCTTTTCCTATGGGATGAGGAATCAATAGACCATCTCGTCATGCATTTTTTGTTTTAAGGAGAAGTATCGCGAACATTCTTTGATCTGTTTGTGATGTCCTGGTTAACGCCAGGAGCAATAGAGGGTTTTCCTCAGGCTTAGCAAGGGGTTTTATGGGAAAAAGGACAAAAAGCTGGTGGCATCTCCCCTTACTTGCTGGTCTTTGGTCAATAGGGAAGGAACATAAAAATAAGGCATTCTGTAAATAAAGTTTGAACTTAGGGTGTCATCTTCAAAGGGCTAGGGGGCAGAGCTGTTGAGTAGGCAATGGTTCTAAAAATAAAATAAATAAATAAAATAAAAAAAAAAAAAAATATTCATAGATAGCATTTTCATTAGGACCAGGGAGAGGGTATTTCCTTGCCAGGAGATAGATGGCTTCCAATCATCTTATCCGAACCCTTATCCCTTTCTAGCTTCATTTTGGATTTTAGTAAACTTTAATAACCTTTAAAAAAACAAAAGAAATATCTAAATAAGGCATGTCATGCACAGCTAACAAGACCATATATGGTAAAGAAATAAAATTTTAATGAATTACCTCCATGACTCGAGGACTGAAAAATGATGCTCTCATTTCTTGATCTAAACTCTGCTCTGCAAAACTTATGATTGATCTGCAAGGATAAAAGCATAAAGGATTGGTGGAGGGTTCAAATAAAAGTTACAGGTAACTAATTTTTTTTTTTTATAGAGGTAACAGTAAATTTATTGAAAAGCACGCCAAAAGGTGAGAAAAGAATACAGAGCCAAAATGAAACAGAAAAGAGAAGCCCAGGAGCCAGATTAGCCTGCTTTTACATAAACTACCTAACCTGAAATAAGATATTTGATTCTAGAAATAGCTTGTTCAACACACATGAATACATTACAAAAATAATAAGCATTTATCGCTCCCCATACAACCCACACAATGACCATAATATGAAGTTTCCACCTAGCCTTGACAAATTTTCCCGTCACTCCTCCATGCCATGCCCAAAGAAGATCCTCCACTACTTTCAGCATAACCCAACTAATACCAAAAAGACCCAAAACATAATCCCAAATCCTCTTCACAAATAGGCAGTGAATGAAAAGATGATCGATTGATTCCCCATCTTGCATACACAAAGGTATATGTTAGGCAAAACCAGGGATCTTCTTTGAAGGTTGTCAATTATGAGGATTTTCTTCCTAACCACCAACCAAACAAACACAGCCACATGAGGGGGAGTGGAGGGGCACACAAGGGGAAGAACCAAAGATCAAACCATAAAACGATCACACCGAAAACTTTCCGGAACTATGCACTGACCACACCATCGAATCTGCCTCTTGAGAAGAACGAAGAAATTTTTTAAGGTATTTAAGCAATTCAGCAAAATCATCAATTTCTGCATCCATTAAGTTCCTACAACACCGAGGATTCCAAACAATAGACCCACTGCACATAGAATAGTAGTCCGCGACTGAAATGAAGCAATCGGTCGAGATGAGAGCTAGCCTAGGGAATAATGCTTGGAGGGGACTATCACCACACTAGGAATCGACCCAAAATCTAATTTGACAACCATTGCCGAGTGAGAAAACAATCCCTCTATGAACTAGATGCTAAGTTATTGCGATCACTTTCCAAATGGCGGAAGCTTTATATAAAGAAGACCTTCAAACAAACCACCTGCCAAATTGCTTACCATATTTACTTGCAATAAGATCTCTCCACATCCCCCCTATTTCAAAGCTGAATCTTCAGATCAATTTACCGAGAAGCGCAAGGTTCATCTAATCCAAACTTTTAATAGGACACCACCCGAAACAATTGTCCTGCAAACGTCTTCCTATTTTAGGAGATGAAATTTGCGTCCCTCCATGTTGCCTCTCTAAAAGAAGTCTCTTCTCATCTTCTCTAATCTCTATAAAATTGATTTCAGGCATCTAAGTAGTGATGGATAGAAAATCGGCATATTAGCAAAAGCCGACTTTAAAAGAGTTAACCGGCCTCCGTAAGAGAGATATCGAGTCTTCCAACTTGAAAGTTTTCTCTCGATTCTTTCGATGACCTTGTCCCAAAGATGCTTTGGAGGTTTACCTATACACAGCGGAAGGCCCAAATAAGTCATCAAGAAATCTCCAATTCTACATCCAAAGAAAGTAGCTAACGAGAGACGGTTTATACTGTCGATATGAGCTCATAACATTTCTGACTTGGTTACATTGATCTTTAGACCTGAGACAACCTCAAAGCACACCATGATTTTTTGAAGATTGTCCATGGAAGACGGGTTTACTTCAGAGAGTACCATCTGCATATTGAAGATGGGTGAAGAGGACAGAGTCGTTAGCAACCTTGAACCTACTTATTAAGCCATTCCGCGCCCCCCCCCCCCCTTTTGAGCATTCTACTAAATGCTTTCCCAATGACCACAAATAAATATGACGATAAAGGACCCCCTTGCCTTAATCCCCTAGACACCTTGAAGAAACCATTTGGAGACCCATTAATCAAAATGAAAAAAGAGGCGGAGCGCACACAAGATCTCATCTAGCCTCTCCACCTTTCGCCGGACCCTAACTTATCCAACATATAGTTTAGAAATTTCTGGTCCATGTGGTCTGATGCGGACATTAGTGGTACACCCTTCAGAGTGTACCAAAGGAGGAGGCGTCGCCGACAAAGTACCAGAGCGGAGGAGTTGATGTGGATGGATATTGGGTCCATCGGATCTATTTTCTGACGCGCTCCGAGTGCAGGAGCGGCATGACCGCACCCTGACCATAGATCCATGGGTCGAATTTCACACCCTACCACACGGGTGTATTAGTTTTAGGCATTTTTGTTCTTTTTTCTTATTTCAGGGGTTTTATTGCACTTTCTTTAATTTTTTGTTTTTTCTTGTTATTTTTCTTATTTTCAGGAGCTTTAGTACACTTTTACTTTTCCCATAGCTTACATATACATTGTGAGAACCCTATTTTCATTATTATTGAATGAATAGAAATTCGTTTCTTTTCTTCCTCTTTATTCAAGAGATTAGGGTTTCAGGATTGGCCCTGGGGTGTTGAGAATTCCACCCCGATTTCAGGTTTCATTCATTCTAGATCTTCGAGGTGCAGGAAAAGGTAAGAATCATCCTCCTTTTCTTTTGACGACAAAAGGACCCATACTTTCTTCATCTCGAACCCTTCATTCTTCACCCCTTTCGTTTCTCTCTGAATACCCCCTTTCTAGCTTGAACGAAAAAGAGAGATGGTTAGTCAGTAGAATCAGATCCAAACTTGACCATGGAATGACTTATGCTAGATCCGGGATATCCTCATATCCCTAGGTCCTCCCTTTTTATTGTTTACGCGATTTTATGCTAAGAGGCATGATCTTGACGGAATGACCTCATTTTGTGTTGAAAATTACCTAATCCCTTTTATTGGAAAAGGTTAGTTGATTCATGTATTTACTTGAACATTCTTTAACCTGATTATACATGCATCTAGGATTAGGTCATCACATGTCCCTGCATCATGGTCATACGCCTTTTCTATGTCCAACTTGCACAATACGCCGGATTTCCCCTCCCTAAATTTGGAGTAGATACACTCATGAGCAATAAGGGGACTATTTAAGATTTGCCTTCTCATAACAAATGCTCCTAGATTCTGCAAGACAAACTTGCCAAGCACATTTCTGAATCTCAGCAACAAAACCTTAAAGAAAATTTTATAAGGTCCCCCTATCAAGTTGATAGGTCTAAAATCTTTTAACTGTTCAACACCTTCTAATTTTGGAACAAGGGTAATAAAGGTTGCCCCTAAATCACAAGATGGACAACCATGATCATAAAATTCCGAAATATAGTCCATAATGTCTTTTTTAAGGAGCCAAAACTTCTGAAAAAACAGAGCATAGGAAAACCATTCGTGCCTAGTGACTTCTCCCCATACATTGAGTTAAGAGCAGTGTTTTAAATATCGGTATCGCGCAATGTATCGCACCCTTGGGATACAGATACGTATCGGTTATCGCACGGGATATATCGTTTGTACCGCGTAATTTATCGCACTTTTTGGGAAACATGGGGATACAATGGGAAAATGGTTGAATTTTTCAATGAAACTTTAGGGATTATTAAATAAGACCTTAATACACACTTTTAAATAATAAAATCTCAAAAAAAAAAGTGCACGTAATAGGTTTCCTTGGTATAGGGACTAAGCTATGCGTTGTCCCATTGAACTAAGACAACTATATTCAGTTTCCACCCCGTCCATCCGTTTTTCCATATCATTTTAGGACATTATCCAAAAAAATGAAGCAAATCCAATAATCAAGTAGACCATACCATATGAAACAATGGTGATTGACCATTAGTGGACCACAAAAAGTTTTGGATCAATCTGATAATTGTTTTTTCTCTTCATTCAAACTTATGTGAAGTTATCAGCAGATTGGATGCCTAATAAAATATAGGGAAAATTAAGGTGCACCCTAAGAAGTTTTTAATAGTACCATATTCAACCACCACTGTTTTCTTGAGTATAGTCCACTTGATAATTGGATTTTCTTAATTATTGGGATCATGCTGTAAAATGATCTGAAAAACGGATGGAAGGAGTGGACACAAAAATAAGCTAAAAAAACATATGAACAACGTGGATACATAATACACATGGGTGGACGGAGTGGTCATTAATCACTGTTTCATGTACTGTGGTCCACCTTAAACTTTTAAATTATTCATTTTTGGTACCATGGCATAAAATAAGCTAAAAAAAACATATGAACAACGTGGATATATAATTCATACATCGAGGTGGGCCCTATGGTCAGCGGTCCCACAGACATCGCTGGTTTGGGGGACTCATCCAAGTTGCGATCAGAGGCGGATTAGGTGTTATCTGGGTAACAATTCTTTGGGTGTTACCCTTACTATAGGGCCCACCTTGATGACATTTAGTATATCCACACTATCCATTCGTTTTTCTAGAATATTTTAGGACAAGTTGCTAAAAATTAAGCATGTCCAAATCTTAGGTGGACCAACAATGATGATTGAATATTCACCATTAAAAACTTTCCAAGGCCTACTTCAAGCAGATCCGTAATGTTTATTTTCCATCCAACTCGTTGATAAGTTCAAGCAGAAATGAACGAAGGAAAAATACAAATATTAGCTTCATCCAAAACTTGTGTGGCCTACAAAAAGCTTTTAATAGTTATTTACCACTTTTTCCAGTGGTGTGGTCCATTAGAGATTTGGATCTGCATAAATTTTGTGAAAACGTCCTTAAATGAGCTAATAAAACAGATGGACATCGTGGATATGGATAAAAATCATCAAGGTGGGCCCCACACAGTAAGGTTAACGCCCACTAAGCTCTTATCCAGTAACAGCTAATCCGCTCCCTCCACCTGTGCATAGTAAGGGATGGATGGACCTATCAAGAACTATATGGGGCCCGCCATATTAAGTATGTTTTATCCATGCTGTCCATCCATTTTGACAAATCATTTTAGTGCATGATCTGAAAAAAGAGGCAGATTGAAGGCTCCAGTAGACTACACCACATTAAATAGTGGTAATTAAGTTATTTGCCATCCAACCTGTTCAAAACGTGGTAGGGCCCATCGTAATGGTTATTTGGCCATCCAAGCTGTTCATAAGGTCACACGGACCAGAATGAAGGTAAAGATTGAATATTAGCTTGATCCAAAACTTCTATCCCTATCAAAAAGTTACCAATGGTCAGCGTTCATCTCCATTGCTTCTTGTGGTGTGGTCCATTTTAGCCTTAAAAATTCCTATTTTTTTGGACTCATGACCTAAAATGATCTTCCATAATGAATGGACGGATTGGATAAAACATATACATCAAGATGGACCCCACAGAGCCCATGATACGATCGTCCGTCTTCAGTTAGCGCGACGCACCCGCGTTGGTAAAATGATTTAAAAGCCAATTTTAGAAAACTTGAAAACAGAGAGGATTTCGGAAAATCTCTCGAAAAAAATCCCTAAAATCAAGGGAAATCTCTCGATTAAACCCAAATCTCTAGGGCTTTCGCAGATTTCTTGCCGAAATCTCCTATACAACGTAAATGGAGCATCTATTCGAAGAAAATCAAGGGAAATCGAGATTTCGTGGAGCTTACAACGCACCGCTATGGATCGATCGAGTGGCCCACCAAATTCTGCTTTCGATCACGCAATGTTCTTCCATAGGTACCGAAATCCTCTGGATTGAATGATTTTCCCTCTTTTGTTTCGATTTTTTTGGTGATATCGCAAAAATTTGTGTGATATGGTGCGATATATCGCACGATAAATAGAAATCTATATATATTTTTTAATTTCCGAGGGGTTTCGAAAGGTTTCGTTTCGCTGGCCAGCGATAACGATAATATCGGCCGATAGTATCGATATTACGAACACTGGTTAAGAGAGGCTTCAACTTCCTCTTCCAATATTTCTAATTCTAGTAATGAGGCATCCTCGCTCGCCAAAAATTGAAATTTAAGATTTTCTAGGCACGGCCTCTCCCACTCATCAACTAAGAGCAAGTTTTTGTAGAATTGGACAATTGCCTCAGCTATTTGGGACTTATTTGGTGTTCTCCTTTCGTTAACAACCAGATTGAAAATTTTATTTACCTAAACTCAAGCACTGGCCATGCTAAGAAAGAATCGCATATTTTTGTCCCCATCTTTGAGCCAAATCGCTCTAGATCTTTGATGCCATCTAATATCCTCTTCTTTTGCACGACTTGCATATTTTAACTGAATAGCTTCTCTTCTATCCCTTTCAGTTGAAGATAGTCCCCCCACCCTCTTCAATTGTGTCTAGGCTTTGAATTTCTTGTAACATTCTATCAAATTCTGCCTCAAGATACCCCAAAACCTCCTTTTTCCAAGAATTTAGCTTATTCTTTAAGAGTTTGAGTTTCCTGGCAATCCTGCAAAACCATCTACCACAAAGGAAGTCCACCATTCCAACACCAATTGCATAAAGCCATCAAGCCCCCTCAAATCTAAATGGTTTTGGCCCCCAATTAACCACAACCACATGGCCCACATCCAAAATTATGGGGCGATGGTCCGAAATGATTCTAGGGAGACCACGTTGAGAAACCAATGGGAAGGATTCAATCCAATCTGATGACACTAAGAATCTGTCCAACCTAGATAAAATTGCCTCTTGTTGACTGTTCAACCAATTATACTTCGTCCCTTCCAAAAGAAGATCCACTATATCATTACAAGAATCTAAACAGTTTTGGCCCCCAGATAACTAATTTTTATTCTCTTTAGTATCTCAAGTTGCACCATTGATCAACACCTATTTACATTGAACAAGGGTCAAGATATTGATTTTGATTTTCTTTTTCCTTGAGGTGTAGTTGTTTCTGCTTTCTCAGCAGGCTCTCACTTCTTCTTTTGTTTTTCTCTTGTTTCTCTCTTAATATAAATCGTTAGCTTTCAAAAAAAAAAAAAAAAACAAGGGTCAAGATATTAACAAACTCCTGGGATAATGATCTTCAATGCAAATCTTTTGTCTATTAGCAACTCCATAAAAAAGTTCTTGAAAACGACAATTTAACCCAATGCCATTCATTATGAAGAAATTCTTAGAAAGCAAGCGTTGTATTTTACTATCTTCTCCTCACTCACCAACCAATCAATATAATTTAGAGGTTTCTCACTCCATTCTTGCACTTGAGTTGGCCTCCATTCAATTGCTATCAAGAGAAAATATTTAGAGACCATCTGTCAAACTCCATAATTTACCTCAAATTCTACCATAGGCACCACGGCTTACATATCAATGAATCACATTTCTTGCTTTTTCGTTTTCATGTCATCTTTCTTATTTGGAATTGAAATATTTCCATGGGTCGAGTTGTATGATGATCATACAGTGTTCGAATAAACTACATTTCTTCTAATAGTTATCACATGATTTCATCTTTATAATAATTCTTTAAAAAAAATTATTTCATCTTTTTTACTCGCAATCTGGAGATTTGGTAATTGATTTGGATTGGAACCATCTCTGTTGCTTTTCAATTTTCATGGTTTTGTTCAGTTCTACTAATGGCCTGTTTGTTTTGCCAATTTCCCTAGTCATTGAAAGGAAAAGTGTCATCATTGTGATTTTACCACTGCCAAGCACATGAATCGTCAGTCAAATGTGAGTATTTAAGAGAAGTAAAGAATTTGTCATCACTCAATTTCCATGTCATTACCATGAAAATCTTGAACCAAATAACAACATAAGTGTATTTTGGTGATGATCTTACCTTAAAGTAATGTAAAATGCCATCCTTGAGATTTTACTAGTGATAAACCAAACACAGGAATTGGTAGTCAAACGCATATGTTGTCAGGAGATGGATAAAGTAATTTGTAACTATTGCAATTTCCTTTACATTACCATGGTAATTGGTGAAACGAATAGGCCCTAATTTGCATTTTTTGTGTATGGGTGTTGTACATATGAAACTAGGTCCTTCAATAGGATGGATTAGTGGAACATGATCCACAAAGCCAACCCCGAATTGTCGGGACAATGCTATGATGACGGTTATGATGATGGGGTGCTGTACAATGGTGTTGTTACAAGCATGAGAACAGCTTGTGGTGAGACAATTTGAGTTCCATCTTGCAGTTCACCTTCGTCAGGGATCTGACCTAAACCACTACATTTTCGCACTTGTTCTAAATGAATTAACTGCTGTACTCATGGAAAGGTTCCTTGGTGTCTACACACCAAAACTTATTTAACAGTGCTGGCCTCGGTATCTGGTAGCAGGCTTTGGTCTGGGTGATAGCCAGCAAATTGGTCAGGCCAGGGCCTAGGTACTTGGCTAATTGCAAGACCCAGTCTAATTGCAATGGTACAAATACGTACTCCATCCGTTAACTATTGGAGGTAGCCATGTCAGGCGCACTAAACGAAAATTTCAACATCAGCATGCCATGTATTAGGGTAACACACTGCCACACAAGAGAATCTCATTGTGAGAGGAACCTTAATAGTGTGGCATTTAAGTGAGACTCATGCTTTCATGACAAGGACCATAACACAACAAATGTGCAGAAGGCATGATCTTGCAATCGTCTCAAGAGCCACCAAGTAAATTGTGTTATTGATCAAAATCACTCAATACATAGTTGATCCGTTATTAGACAACAAAATGGCTAAAAAATATATAACTAATAATGGTGTGTTGTTACTTTTGCAATTACAAGTATCATGCAAAGTACATTAGATAAGTTTGAGAATATTAAGAATTAGGCTAATACTGTGCAGGTCATATGGCCTGAGAAGCAAGGATATCCAGCACTCAAGCATTCATACTAATGTGGCCCAACCGAGCAACTTGCCATCTAAAACAATGAGAAAGCAACTTCCTTCGCAAGTAGCCCAGGCTTTGGTAATGCAGACCACATGTCTGCTGCGTTCCTATGGAGATGGATCATGCCCAAAAGATCTCCTCGATGGATGCCTGTAGCCTTGAAATCTGTGGCCTGCAAATAGATGATTAAGCATAGAAACACAACAATGAATGGTTCACATTTAACTGAAAGAGTCCAGATATTGCGGCTAGGATCTTCCAGTCATAAAGATTTTTGGGGCATGGCCACTGGTGGAGCACACAGAACAATGGTCCAGAATAGTGAAGCATGGACCCCAGTTGTTGGAACTGGAATCCCTATCATGCAATGCTATGTTTCACGTATCCTATAATTCCATTTCAGAATATAACCAACAAACAAGACAACTATGGATAAGGGATATTAAAAAAACACAAAATTTAGAAGCATGAAAGTATGCAAGGTAACCTTACCCAGAAAGTACAACTACAGGATGTTGTGCTGCTTCCACAACATCCGAAAACTGGACTTGTAGTGACTCCGGTACCTGAAGTTTACATAGTTTAAGCCATTAGTAACCATGAATTTTTTATTTTATTTTATTTTTGAGAGAGACAAGTAACCATGAAATTAGATGCATAATTCCTAAATTCTACAGAGCTTAAGCCATAAGTAACAATGAAATTGGAAGCATGAAGCATGACTTCTGAATAAAGTTGCAAGGGCACAAAGCAGGGAAGGATCTTTTTCAAAATGTGATCAATTATAAGCAGCAACAAAGCTGCAGCAGAAGCATGATCCCAAAGCACAACTTGAAGCGGGAGTGGCACCTAGTAGAAGGTTTGTGCAACTAAGTTTCTGAAAAGCAGCTTCAGTTGTAGGCCTCTAAAAAACTCGTGTCATTGTCAACAAGGAATCCATGCATGCAGCTACCAATATACAGTAGGACTTTCTCTTTTTTCATCAAAATATAAAGCAATAGTGAGGGGAAAATATGATAATGATGAATAGCTATTTGTAGGAGCTAGTAAATTTCTACTGTGACCAAAGATCATATTCTAGTGCCCCTCTGAAAGACCTTCCAGAATGTATTCACAAAATCATATAACAACTGTAAAATGAAATTCAGAGGAAAGAAACACTACAAGTTGTAGAGATAACCAAAAAGAGACGTTTTGGGAGCCTTGCCACCAGAAAGACTTTAATGCTGGAATGAAAATGAAACAGGAATCTTTAATGCAAGATCATAGAGAAAAACTTGAAACCAATTACCAGTGGTGTCTCTCCCTCCCCTGCATCTGCGAGAACATGCCCAGTTAATAGTAAGAGCCAGTAAAGTTCCTCCAGCGTGCGAGTGGGATCAGCTTTTCCCCTGCCCTGCAAAATAACACATACAACTTCAGATTTGCACAAGGAAAACGGCATGTTTAGCAGCAAGGTACCATATTCAGATATTCATATCTAATATAGGAAAACAAAGAACTGAAGAAAAAAGGAGCATTCAATGCATGGGGTCTGAAAGACATGATCCTGAGTTGTGCAACTAAACCATCCCACAAGTGTTTGAAGGATAACTTTGACCTCAATTGACAGTTTCAAGCACACCTTGTGCTAAATAGATCTATAAGCACCAATGATCTTCATATCTTTGAACAACAACTGACATCTGTTGCAAAATTCTGGCCCCAACTATTCGATAGCTTTACAGATTAATAATGTTTACTTAAGCATTAAATGAATTTGTGTGAGCCTAAAAGTGATGTGCTTATACTAAGGGAATCAGAGTCATCCATCACAAACCAAAAGAAACCATTACTCTTGAAATTCATGAAGAAGTTCAAATGAATTCCATTAGTTGTGACGTATTATCCCTTCTCAAACTGTAAAAATCCCTATGGACTGACTGAAGGATTGGAGCTTGGAGCCTCTTATAGCCACTCTAGGGAGAAACTGGCAGAAGTGAGCATACCAAAAGTGTTTTTTTTTTTTTTTAATGGAGAACCAAATCATTGCTGTCCAACTTGTTGTTGAAACTTCTATTGTTCCAGACCAGAGACCGGATAACAGATAGTTGCCGTTTTTCTGTTCGACTTCTTGTTGAATATTCTACTTGCAAGCCCTAAGAGGTATAACTCCTCGACCAACACTTCTGATATGCTGTTCATCTAAACTTGTGAGGAACAGAAACTAAGGGTTGCTGCAATGGATCATTTCCCTATCAGTTCGGCTGACAATATTTAACTTTCGGGTAGAAAAACAACAGAAGACAGTAGAACCCTGTGTCTTCACCCAGCAAACAAACATGAAGAGCAAGTTCCAAAAATAGGTTTTGATGGAAACTCTATCTCATGCAGCCAAAGGGGGCCCACATGCCTAAAATTGTGACTCCAAACAAAATTGGAAAAGAAGAGAAGATTTTAAAGGACAGTCAAATCAACCTGTGGCTGCTGACATTAACTCGGTGCTGCACTGATGTCTGCAGTTGAGAACATCGACTTCAGTTTGGGTTGGAAGGTCCCAACAGAATTACAATGAATTTGAGGGATTTTTTCTGGATTCATAAAAGAGAACTAGTTCGACTCTTGTAATTACATCTTTTGGAATTAGACAACGGTGTAGAGCTTTAGAAGACTCTGATTTTGCTGGAAAGAAGTTCTTTGACTTGGGAATATTGTGAAGTTTGGAAATTGTCTCCAATTGTTGGAGTTTGACTAGGATTAGGAAAGAAGAAAAAGTACCAGAAAACAGACGTTATTTTCAAGGAATTTGGAAATAGAAAACTGACACTTCTTCATAGCATTCAAAAGAGGTCTTTTGACAAAAATCACAATAGCGGACGGGCAATACAGAATAACAATAGATAAAGAAATCTGAAATTCAGAGATGTCATAGGTCTAAGGTTCAAGGGAAAGGAGAAATAACGGAGGTGGGATTTGAAGGTTTAAAGAAGAAGATGTGAAGATAAGAAGAGAAGGAGAAGATTATAAGAGATTAGCGGAGAGAAAGAGGTAGGGTTCATCGGAATCAACACCTGCGAAGGTCTAGGAATCAGCACCAAGATGCGGGAGAGGAATTGACACCTCTACCAGCCCAAAGAAATTTCCTTTCTTTCTTCCAAAAGCCAAGTTACAATCCTTCCCCTTTTCCCACAAGGAAAACCCTAAATAAAGCCACCAGGCTTACTTAAAAAGCACATGTGGGCTTGTTGGGCTCATGGAGGCCCAACTGCACTACCTACCTTGGCTTTGACAAGTGGTCGGCTGACCTGTGGGGCCTAGGGGAGACTCGTGGGCCCCAACCTAACCTTGACTCTCCTTTTGTAGACTTTAGGCCCCCATCACCCCATCATCTCCCCAGCTTGGAAAAACTCGACCCTGACAAGTTGGCAGCTTGGTACCTCTCATATAAATCTGGATTAAGACGCTGAAAGTCGGAAGTCGTAATCCATGTGCAATCGAAAACTGGTCTACCTTTGCATTTGACAAGGAACTTGTGATATCCACCATCATTAGTGGACACCAATTGATTGTCGTACACATCTTCTATCTCTTCACTTGTTGTAGGCATGGGAGGCAACTTTATGGCTTGTTCTTCATATTCCTCATCTTCATGGTGGCCATGATAAATGGTCAAGTCTTCAACATTGAATGTTGAGCTGATGAGAAAATCTTCAGGCAACTCCAAAACATAAGCATTAGCGCTGATGTTCTTCGATATTTTGAAAGGACCTACACACTTGGAGTGAAGCTTTTGTTACTTCCCTCTAGGAAATATTTCTAGTCAGAGATGCACCATCACTTGGTAACCCTCGAATTCCACGAAGCATCGATGCAAGTCAGCTTGCGCTTTATATCTTTCATTGTTGGTTGATATCTTCCTCTTAATAAAAAATAATAATAATAACCAGCTATGTATTGATATAGGCAAATGTACAATATGGGGATTTAGGTGGGCCTTACAGAGAGGAGGCCCCACCTATCGTATCAAGATAAAAGTGTAAGAAGTGGGAAAAAAAAAAACAGCATAACAGGGGAATCAGCTGAAGTTGAAGAATAAGACAGCTGCATTGAGATGGCTGCCAAATAGGGGAACCTGTCCAGGGGAGAGGGAGGCTCCCAAGAGATGTAAGCAGGGAGGACAAGACAATGGAGGGAGCCGCACGCAGTAATGAGCAATGGGGGCGGATGAGTCAGCCAACCCCTGTTTTCGATTTGGATAACCTGACGTGGCCAAGATTAGATCTATCCAGAAGAATGAAGCCTCTGATGGGCCTTGGAAGATCATTTTGATGGAGGAAGAGCTTATTCAGGGCACCCCTACTTGCCAATTTAGCGAGACTGTCAGCTACAGCATTACCTTCTCTGTATGTGAAGCAAAATTAGATGTGGAGGGCCTAGGTCAATTGTTGAATGATACCCAAATGATACCAGATGTTCCAGCTGATAACCTTGTTGGGATCAGACACTGCTTCAAAAATCACTCGAGAGTTTGTTTCAGCAATAATATGAGACAGACCTCTATTTCTGCAATGGTCAGCCCATCAGCAAGAGCATGGGCCTCAGCAACTGTGTTTGAAGTAGGGTCATATCTGTTGTGGAAAGCAAAGATAAAGTTACCCAGGTGATCTTTGCAGATGCCGCCCCACCCCCTTCACCTGGGTTTCCCCTAGCTGAACCGTCCACATTCAGCTTGACCCATCTAGATGGAGGCTTGCACCAAGTGATGATTTGAGTCCTATGTGAAATAGGGATGGATAGAATGTTCATACCCAAAGCTTGCCCAATCTTCAAACCTTGATCTGAGGAGATGTCCATCTGAAGCATTTGAGGAAGAATATCTAATGTAGGACAATTAACCACTTGCTCTAAAAGCTCGAACTGTTAGAGTATGGCGAATTAATCCCTTTATCTCATAGCCCAGGCCCCACATCTCATGGGTTAGGACCTCCGCCAAAGCCCCTTCGTGGGGCCCCAAATCACATGGGCCACCCACCCCGAGTGTGTCCCCGCATCCCACAGGCTACCCCACTCGAGCCCGGTGTGAAATGCGCATTAATCACCCCTGGTAAGAAGTCTCGAACATGAGACCTCCCCCGTGTCACCCACCCCGAGTGTGCCCCTGCATCCAACAGGTGACCCCACTCGAGCCCAGCGTGAAAATGCCCCTGCATTAATATCTCTGATCCAATTAGAGATTTTGGCGATGGTTGCGGCTGCTGTAAAAGAGTGATTATCGAATCTGGCGGCATTTCTACCAAGCCAAGGCTCCCATATGATGAAAGGGGGAGTGAGGCCACGAAGGATCTTCCAAGACGAGGATTTTCTGGCAGCCATTGTCCATTGATGGATACGGTTGGATATGGATTGTCCCAATATGAGACGGACTTTGAGGAGTTGAGCGAAGAAGCTCCAAACTTGGGACGCTACCCAGGCATTGCAAAGAAGGTGATCGAGATCTTCGATGTTGTAGGAGGAGGGAGGATGAAACAGATAATTAGTCTGGCAATATGGCTGGACCTAGGCTGACTGGTTTAAGATCGTGGAGGATGGATGTGGGATATGAGCTGGAATAGTTGTGGTGGGAGGGATGAAGGTAGGGAAGATGGCCTGCGCGTGTGAGGGTTGAAATGGGGCAGGCTGGGGCTGATGGAAGCCTAAGATAGATGGGATGGGGTGTTTACAGCACTCACATTTAGATGCTAGGTTGATGCCTATTTTCTGGACTGAGGAATCAACTGGGGTAGCTCCATGCATCACTTTCCACATGAAAATACCAATTTTTGGAGGGGGGAATTTGTTCCAGGCCCAAAAGGACCAAGGCTGCTTGGGCGAGAAGCTCGGGTGACATTCCAGGCTGATTTTGAGGTGAATTTCCCTAATGGCGAGAGATTTCAGATAAGCTTGTCTTGTCTATCTAATAGAGAGATGCCGCTATCTTTGATTATCCGGGAAATAGAAGCCGAGAGATTGGTTTCAATGGAGGATAGGTTCCAGCCCAACCGTCTGTTTGGTTCTAGAAATCCTTCACCAGAGCCTCTTTGGAGGGGCCGAGAGGGGGGGGGGGGGGGTGGGCAAGAGCCGCTCCGATAAGCAGCCCGTTACCAGTCCAATTTTGAAACCAGAATTTGATGTTGCCTTTGCCAATGAGCCATCTCAAATTGAGAATGCAAAACAGGAACGTGTCTCTAACTTGTACCCATATGCTCGATCCTCCAATGATAGTCTGATTTCTTACGCTGATGAATTTGGCAAAGTATTTCGCATGGAATAGTTTGGCCCATAGGGAATTTCCCTCGAGAAGTCTCCAAGCCATCTTGCAACGTAAGGCAAACATTACATCCTCAAGTCTTCTTATGCCTAGCCTTCCTTCGCATGTAGGATAGCATAACTCGCTCCATTTAACCTAATGTCGACGGTTGCCGGTTTCCAAGCTACCCCAAAAGAAGGATGCTAGCATTTGGCCAATCTGATGGCAGGATTTTTTTGGGATATGAAGGGCAGCAAGGATATGTATAGGGATGCTATTTAGGACATGTTTTATCAACACCAATTTAGCAGCCTGGTTAAGGAGCTTGGCCTTCCAACCCGCTATCCTGTGTTTGATCTTGTGTATGAGAGGCAGAAGATGGTGATATCGGACCTTCCCTTTGACTAGCGGAGCTCCTAGGTAGGTGAGTGGAAAAGAGGATGGTTGGAAGCCAGTGAGTTGTGCAATCTATCTCGTCCTTCCAGTAGGGGCCTTTCTTGGAAGGATGAAGCAGCTTTTTGAAGCGTTGACTTTCTGACCCGACCCTTTCTCATAGGAGTGAATGAAGGAGAGGAAGGCATGAATCGAAGACATCCTGCCATTAAGGAAGGCAATTGTATGATCGGCAAATAGCAAACGAGAAATTGGTGGGCTATCCCTGGGGAGTTTGTAGTGAAGGCAAGCCCCAGATTGGAAAAGGGATTTCAGCACTCTACTTAGAACCTCCGCCGCTATAATGAATATGGCCGGGGATAATGGATCTCCTTGGCAGAGGCCCCGAGATGATTGGAAGAAGCCAAAAGGTTTTCCATTGATGATTATAGAGAACCAACAGCCCTCCCAACATTGTTGTGCTAGGCGAACCCACCTTGTGTTGAAACCGAAGGATAGGAGAACCTTCTCGATGAAAACCCATTCTATCTTGTCGTATGCCTTCTCCATGTCCAGCTTGAATATAATGTTGCCCCCAACGGATTTCCTGTCTATAGCGAATGCCATTTCTGATGCTATGGATATGCTTTCTGCAATGGATCTATCCTTGGTAAAGGCACTTTGTTCCTTAGATATGATTGTTGGAAGGATATTGGATAGGCCGGAAGCAATGATCTTGGAGAAAAAAATTTGCACACAGTTGCAAAGGCTAATGGGCCTGAAGTCTGGGAAGCTGGCTGGATTAGGGTTTTTGGAATGAGGAAGATCGAGGTGCAATGGAAGGATCTGGGTATATGGCCTCCCTGGAAAAAAAAAATAAAAAAATCAATGGCTACCAAAAGGAGATCGTGCTGAATTATGTCCCAACACGATGTAAAGAAACCTCCTGAGAAGTCATCTGGGCCAGGAGCGTTGTCTGTAGGGATGGAGAAAGTTGCAACTTTAACCTCCTCTAAGGTTGGGGGACGCATAAGCATAGCATTGATGTGGTCGGATATAAGATTGGGGATGCATTGGAGAAGGTCCGAGGGGTGTGTGGGGTTATCGGATGTCATGCATGGATGTTATGCATATGTCGGACAAAAGTTTCAGCCTTACCGCTTGGTCGCGCATCTAAAGGTCGGGCAATCAAACCACTAGGTTGCCTTGGTTTCATTCCCAACACTACCTCAAATGATGACAATCCAGTTGACCAATTAACTGATCTGTTATAAGCAAATTCAGCCATCGAAAGAATCTAATCCCATCTCGAAACATGATCACCAACTAAGCATCGTAGTAGGTTTCCCAAGCTCTGGTTAACTACCTCTGTCTGACCATCTGTTTGAGGATGATATGCAGCCGAAAACTTAAGCTTGATGCTTATAATCTTCCACATTGTTTTCCAGAAGTAACTCACAAACTCATGTCCCCATCGGATATAATGGATTTTGGCACACTATAAGCGAACCACCACCCGGAAGAACAAGGTGGCTATCTTCAGAGCATCCAAGATCATAGAGTAAGGAATAAAATGAGCCATCTTAGAAAAGCAATCTACTATGAGTCTATGACAAAGATGGAATCATTACCTCGTGCAGTCTTCACAAATCCAAAACAAAATCCATACTAATGTCTTGCCATGGTTCTTGAGGTATGGCAACAATTTGTATAAACCTGTATTTTCCTTCCGTCCTTTGGCTAGTTGGCAAGTTTGACATTACTGTACCCATCTCGCCATGTCTCGCTTCAAGGATGGCCAATAAAATCTATCTTCTACTAAAGCAACTATCTTATCATGCCCAAAACGACCGCCGAGGCCACCCAAGTGCAATTCTCGCATCACATGCTCCTGTAGAGAAGTGTCAGGTATACATAGACGAGTTCCAAAGAAGAGATACCCATCATGCACACTAAGCCTTGGGTGACGTGCTTGTTACCTGGTATGGAAATTTGTGTAAATTTATCCAAAATCACCATCTCCCTTGTAATCACGCTTTATTTAGTCAAAGTCGATCAACTCAACTGACATTGTTGTCAACAAGTGGGCTTGTCTACTCAATGCATCAGCTACTTTGTTCTCAACTCCTGACCTATGTTTCAGGACAAAGGTGAATTCTTGGAGATAAGCACTCAATTTGGCATGCCTATGACTTAAGATCTTCTGGGAATTGAAATACTTGAGTGCTTCACAGTCATAGTAAAGAACAAACTCTTTGCCAATGAGGTAATGCCGCCAATGCCTCAGTGTCTACACCACTGAATAAAATTGCACATCATATGTTGAGTACTTCTATTTGGCTTAATTCAACTTTTCGCTAAAGAAAGCCACCAAGTGCTTGTCTTGACTAAGTATCCCTCCAATGCCGACGTGAGAAGCATCACAAGCAACTTCAAATACCTTGTAGATGTTTTGCATTTGAAAAACTAGGGCCACAGTCATCTTAGCTTTTATATCTTCAAAAGCCTTAGTAGCTGCCTTGGTCCACATGAATTGCCCATTCTTCAAACACAAAGTAATCGGCGCCATAATGTTCTGAAATTTCTGATAAGTCTCCTGTAAGAGGTAGCCAACCCATGGAAACTTTGCACTTTGTACACATTAGTAGGAATAGACCAGTCCAACATTGTTTTTACTTTATCTGGGTAAGCTTCTACACCGTGTGAAGAGACCACGAAGCCAAGAAAGATCACACTTGCACTCATAAAAGTGCACTTCTTCAAGTTAATGTAGAGTTTTTCTTTTCTGAGAACTCTGATAACTTGTCGAAGGTGATTAATGTGTTAAGAAGCCTCTTTGTTATATACAAGTATATAAATACAATAGATAACAACGAAGCAACCGATACAGGGGTGTAGTACCTGAGTCATGACTCGCATGAAGGTGCTAAAAGTATTGGTCAGTCCAAAAGGCATAACTAACCATTCGTAGAGCCCATCCCTTATTTTAAATGTTGTCTTCCACTCATCCCCAGGTTTGATCCGTATCAAATGGTAGCCGCCTCTCAAGTCGATCTTCAAAAAGACTTTGGAGCCAGCCAACATGTTGAGCATGTCATCAAGTCATGGTATTGGGAAGCGGTACTTGACAGATATTTTATTTATGGCATAGTTGTCCACACACATTCGCCAACTTCCATCTTTCTTTGGCGTCAACAAGGCCGGGACAACACACGGACTAAGGCTTTCCTTGATAAAACCTTTCTGCAACAATTCATCAACCTGCTCCTTTAACTTGGCATATTCAATTGGATTCATCCTGTAGGCTGGTAGGTTAGAAAGCACGAACCCTTAGACGAGGTCGATAGCATGCTGAATGTCCCTCATAAGCAGTAATTCATTCGGCAATTCACTCGGTACCAGATCTGAAAATTTAGACATCAACCTTTCTACTTGGGGATTCATCACTTGCCCCTTTGTCGAGACCTTGTCTTTAACCTCCTGCGTCACTAGAGCATACATAACACCCCCCTCTTTGCTCTCTTCCTCAAATTGCCTTATAGATAAGACATTAGATGACTTCCTTGGCTCAACTTTCTTTTTCATTGGTTCACTTGCTTTTATAAGCATAAAAAGAATCCTCTTGCCATTGAATTGAAGGTAAATGTGTTGGCCCCTCCGTCACTAAACACCTTTCGATCATAAAGCCAAGGCTTCACAATAAGTATATGAGAAGTGTTCATGGGAACTACATCGCATCAAATGGAATCTTCGCAGTGGCCTATCTTGAAGTTCACCAATCACCTCTTAGATACTGGAATGGTCGTGTCATTGACCCATGCAATCTTGCAGGGTTGGGGGTGTGCCTCCATTGGTAATTGCATCTTCCCAACCAACTATCGTGCCATCACATTTGAACAACTTCCCACATCAATAATTAGGTTGCATACCTTATCATCACACCTAACTCTGGTTTAGAAAAGAGTAGTCCGTCGCCAATCTTCAGTCTCTTCCTTCTTAGGGCCACAAGTGCTCTCCGAACAATTGCCAATATTGCATCTTCTAGGCCACATTCATAGGTGTCTTCTCGCTATTCATTAGCCTCAGATGCATCCTTTTATCCTTCAAATTCATTATCTTCTTCTTCTGACAAATAACATTAACTTTCCGGGGGCAACGTGCTGCATAATGCCCCTTTCCACCGCAGCTATAGCAGTCCATGTCTTTAATATCCCTGCGTGAATCACTTCCTGCAGGAACCTTGCCTTTATTCTCCACCAGACGAGGTGGCCTTGAACTTGCAAGCTTGTTGGGTGATGCATTATCAGGAGCCCCTGCTATCCGACTAATCTCAACACCTCTTCGACTCAAACTCCCTGGTAACGGTGCCAAATCTTCTCCCAACAGCCTGTTTAAGTTGTTGCCCAAATTTTAAAGCTAATTGGAAGGCATCATCTATCCCATAAAGCCTCACGGTCATCATATCTCTTTGAATTTCATATCTAAGGCCTACTTTGAAACGCGAGAGAACATGGCGTTCCCCATTAATTTGACAACGGATCGTGAGTTCGTTGAAGCGCTCCATGTATTCTTTCATGGTCATGTTCCCTTGCCGAAGTTTTGACCAATTGTTCATAAAGCATATCCTCATAATCAAGAGGAAGATACTTCTCTTTCACCTTTAATTTCATCTCTTCCCAATGAACAATCGATGGCTGATCATGTCGATACATACGATCTTCCACACTTCTCCACCAAGCATGAGCATGCCCCTTAAGTTTTATCTTCACAAATTGGATTCGACAATCATCATTCATGTCGTACCAATTGAAGTAATCCTCCAACACTATCAACCAATCAAGAAATTGATTCGGCTCCAACTTGCCAATAAAGTCAAGTATGTCTATTCACACTGTCTTCATAATATCGTCGGCCACTTAGTCGCGTTCCAATCAGTCCCCTTCGAAATACCTTAGTACAGTCTCCCTAATTGCACCTCTTGGAGGAATGGCCGCTCCCTAGCAACTCTATTGGCGGTTAAGGCAACGGGTGCCAATGGATGCTCTCGAGGAAGATCATCGACCTCGCCTTCTTCCTCCGCCACTTGTTGTCCCGAAGTCTCACCATCTCCAATGTCATGGATAGGGTTTGCAGGTGCACGATCTCCATCATTTCTTGACTCCAATCGCTCCGCTTACCTCTCCAAGGCGTCAATGCAACGTACGTAGTCAATTTGATCCACCATGTGCGCAAGCATGTCATCACGTTGCTCATCCATAAATCTCCCACGGTAAGACCTGTCAGTGCGAGTGCCTAACCCGTTGAAGACCCCACATGCATGATCATGCATCTTTGAAAGCCCCACACTAGGAAGATGCATATGGACTACTTAGTTGGACCATTCTAACTGTTGGATCATCGTCATTGGACATCTTGATAGTGAGGCACGAAATAGTCTAGTTTATTTAGTTGTTTATATTTTTGTTATTTTTTGTTTAGCTTATACTTTTGTTGAGTTTAGGAAGTCAGGAACAATTTCTATTTTATTGATCATCTTTATGCGAAACATTTTATCTGAGAGCGCTAAAAAGCCTTTCTTGAGACTATATAAGGGTTGGACGTCCCTACCCTAGCCATTATTGCATATGGAAAAAAATAAAAATAAAAATAAAAATCTTTCACTTTGCTTTGTGATGAAGTAAAACCTCTTGTGATTGCAGCAATTTGGTGTGATGCCATGGAGTGATTCCAAGTTATCCTTCTCTTTCGTTCTCTTCCATCAAAAGGTATTTCTTTTCTTTCTCTTTCTCTCTTTCTAGTTTTCTTCTCTTCTTTCCCATCAACAAACAATCTCCACATCTATCCTTGTTCTTCTTTCTCCCAACCTATACACCCTCAACCTAACCAGACCAAATCCCCATTCCCTTTTGCCCTTTGTTTCTTCCATTCAAGCCCTAATCCCTAAATCCCCAAATTCCCAACCCTAGTTTCCCACAAACACTCACCCTAAAAACCCCACATCTAAACCCTCTAAAACCCTAATCCTAATTTCTCCAAAATTCCTTAATTTCACAAAACCCCCAATTTTTTTCAAAATCCCCAAACCCTAGTTCTTAAACCCTTTAATAAATCAAGAGAATCCCTTTAGAATTAGATCAATTCCTATGCTAAATGGAAGTCCTACCTTCCATAGGTCCTATCTAATCATATTTTATAAGATCTAACTAACGGGTTGTGATTTAGTCTTGAATTTGAGCATAGTTAAATACTTGAATTCATTAAGCTTGTGATCGATTACCATTATTTTGTGCTTTAAATTGTTCTACCTAATCCATTGATGATCTCATTGCATCATTCTAGGCTAGGCCATCTGTCCTGCATCACCCTGCAATAACTTTTCTTAACAAAAAGCACATGTACACTTGCTGGGATCATGGAGGCCCAATTGCACCACCTATCTTGGCTTTTGACATGTGGTAGAGGCCCAATTGCACCACCTATCTTGGCTTTTGACATGTGGTACGCTGACCTGTGGGGCCTAGAGGAGACCCGTGGGCCCCACCCCATCCTTGGCTCTCCTTTGGTAGACTTTAAGGCCCCCATCAAATCATGTGGACTGATTTGCTGAAATTCAATTAAATTTTCTGCTCGTCTCAAAATATTACTCTTATACACTTCTTTCCCCCAACTGGTAACAAGCTTCACTCAATTCTATGATTTTTGCAGTTAAATAGACAATCAACAATCTAGAAACGATAAGAGGGAATGGTACCCTCAAATGATGCTCCGGACATTGTGGATTATCCAAGCGTCCAAAGGAGAAAAGGTCAAGAACTACATAACCAAATCAAGAGGTATGATAGATGAATACAACTGATTGGGAATGCTTGGAGGCTATATGAACATCAGAAACCAAGAGGAACCCTGACACTCAGTGTTGTTGTGCTTTGAAGGAAGCATCAAGCAATAAGAAGGTGATCCACGAGAAGGCTGAGGTTTTTCTTATGGTAGAGGAGTCTAACTGTAAATCAAGATTTCTGAGGCCCATCTTCCAAAGTTCAATCAGCAGCTCCATATCAAGGCGTTCCACGATTGGCTAACCACTGCCAAAAGCTTTTTTATATTATATGGATGATCGAGAACCTATAAATGAAACTTATTATATAGTTGAATCTAAAAGAGAAATGCTTCTGCAAGAAGGAAACAATTACAGATGCAAAGGCGAAGACAGAGGAAGGTGAAGATAACACCTTGAGATAAGGTTCAAAGTGAAATTTCTAACAAAAAACTATGACCCAATGTTGCTTTAGTGATTTGAAACTCGAAACAAGTCAGGCAGTGAAGGAATTCATGAGAACTCTTCCGTCTTTCTTCAGGGAACAATCTTAGCCAAAATGGAACATCAACTTTGTTACTTAGTACACCAACAGCGGTGCCTGCTGATTGAAAGACCAAGTTTTCTTGCATCCACTTCGGACAATCACCAATGCAATTAAATTGATCACAATGACATCAGTTGAATAGGAAGAGAAAAAACCATATGGTGGTCCAAGGAATGCTGAAGGAGGCAAGCTCATGGCTCGAGCTGCATAAAATATGGCGGGAGGTCATCCAAAACCAAGGGCGTGTGGCCATTGGATGTGGTTTCCAATGTGAAGAAAACAAAATACACCCAACATATTAAAGGCAACAGAAAGTAACCAAGTAAAGTAATATAGAATTTTGATACGACTCCCCAGTGTCCGGGGTAAGTAACTGACCCAAATGAGAGAGCAGAACAAATCGGGTGAAAAAACCCATACTCCAATCTAGATCTAAATATGATGATGGAAAATCTTACAAGCCAAAATATTAATAAAGCACCTGATGAAGCACTGCAAAGCGTTCCGAAAGCAGCCTAGTGAGAAACGGAATGGTGAAGGCAGCTGCTGCTCGTGCAATAAGGGCATAGGAGCTTAGCCTTTCATCTCTTGCTGGAAAGTGCAGATAGATACAAAGAAATATATGTCACATCTAATCTGAGTAGAAAGACGAAACTGAACCAGAAATGGATATTGTAAGGAAAATTTTGAATAGAACTTAATACTTGTAAACTTGAAAGCTACCTGAAATTGAGGCCTGAAAATTATCGGAGTCATCACCATCATCAAAAGCAGAATCGGCAGCAGCTATATTGCAAGACCCCCAATGTCAATCTGACTGAGAACATAGTAGCCTATATTCTAAAGAAGTGAAGCAACAAAACCTCTACTAATGGTAATACCTGATAGAGGACACACAATCCAGATTTTATAGAATAGTCAATATAAGCAAGGAGGCTGGAGTTACCCTTTAACTCAGATTCAATGATCACATTGAAGACAGTGGCAGCAGCATTTATTCCTTCATGTGAAAGGGAGTTCTTGCCAAGATCTGTTGGCTGTAGAGAAAATAGTACAAGTTCTTGAATCATTCTGATATCAGACAAGGTTACAATAAAAATCATCATCTAAGCCTTATCCAATTAATTGGGGTCGTCACAAGCTTACAATAAATATTATATCTTGCCCTCGATCAAATCACACGCTATGTGAATCACATGAAAATCTCATTGATGTTATATGCATGCTGGTATTTAAAAATAATAATAATAATAATATCCAGGCAAATGTTCCATTGAATTAACAATAAAATGCCTTATTCATTTCATGCTTGGAAAAGAACATGACCAGCGTGCACCTACAAGATTATGCTCAGAAGCAGAAAAGGGAAACAGAATAATTTTTTTTTGAAATACCTCCAAAAGGACATTCCATGTATCCAACAAGATATCCAGAGCATCTGAATTCCATGTTTCTTCTTCATTATCATTAGCTGCATTTGCTCTTACTACTACACATGTCAAGGCAGATAACAGACTAATGGTACCAAAGGGCCTGAAAATTCACGTGTAAAGTCAGGGTGGCAACTCATACTGCAACTCACATACAACATTGTAAAATGAATTAGTTGAGATTTAAAATAAAAAAATAATAATAATAAAAAAAAAAAAAAACAATAATAAAAAAAGAGAGAGACTAAAAACATTGTTCTTGCCACATAATAAACATGTGGTTTGCTAACCCCACACACATCTAGATATGCCACCCTGGATAATTTGGGCTAAAAATCAGACCAGCCAATTATCAGATAGGCCAACAGAAGAACTGGACTGCCTAGAAAAACCTGCAGGTTTTTAGACTGACCTTTATTTTCATCCGTGTGTGGCCCACTTGATAGTTGAGTGGCCTGGTTTTTTCACTGGATGGTCTACACAATCTCTCCTGAGAAACACTCAGATGTCAAACTAACATTTCAGATTGATAAATTTGGCCATATGTAGAGGCAGATGTGGAGGGGCGTGAACCAGTGAACCTTCAACAAGTTAGTGCAGTATTGTGATAAATAGAATACATTCACAAGAATCTAATTAAAAATAAAGCATGCTGAAAATACCAAGCAGAAAATTTCATCGCTTACCTAATAGATTTCAGAAGATTGTCAAACACCACGGGAGTAGCTAGAGTTGCAATTGAAAGCAATGCACGGCAGCCATCAAGCATCTCACTAAAAAAAATAAAAAAAATCATACACTATTTGAGTGAAGCAATTGTATGTGAATTGCGAAGTGCACATTCAGACAAAAGAATTAATTCCAAGTGATGACCTTTCGCTTTTTCCACATTTGATCGCAGTTGGTATAGCATCTGGAGGATCGATCCATTGGACAATTCCACACAGCATTTGTAGCAGGTGTTTTTCTTGCACTTGCCCATTATCTAGAATTTCACATCCATTTGTCAACTCCATTAGACCAAACCAAAGATCAAGCCACTCAAAATAAAAAGAAGAGAATTGCTAACTAGTTTTGAGCATTGGCACCATAAAAAAATTCTTTCTTTCTTTTCTTTTGAGAGATAACTGAATTTTATTAAAACACCCCACCAAAAAGCGAGAAAAAAATAAAAATACAACCTGACTCTACAACTCTCAAAAAAATAAAAGATACATTAGAGACTTTGATACATTAAACATGATGCCCAACCTAGAACATAACCCTTAACTTTGCAAATAATCACTTCCATAGAAGAGCCCTTGTTCCAAAAGCAGTAGCTATTCTAATCCCCCAAAACAGACCAAAAAATCGCCATAATAAGAAGTCTCCACACTGCTTTCCCAAATTTCCCTACCCCACCCTCATGCCAGGCCCACAAGAGGTCCTCCAATGACTTCACATCACCCAAGCGATATGGAAAACAACCAAGAAGTGCTCTAACGCCTTACGAGCAAAAGGGCAATGAATGAAAAGGAGATTAATCGTCTCCTCATTACCCATCACATCAAACGAATAGTAGGAAGGACAAGGGATCTCTTTTGCAAATTGTCAATAGTAAGCACTCTCTTTCTTCCCACTAACCAAACAAAGGCCGTGACTCTAGAAGGGGCTCCGTAAAACCAATGATGGAATGGATAAGAAGAATCAAAGATATGAGGAGACTCACTAATCAATATATAGAACAAGCGAATAGAGAAGCTACCCGAGAGATGCGCAAGGCACACCATGGAATCCTCCTCTTATGATGAGAGAACCATATTCTTTAGGCAATCCATTAAGCTAGCCAAATACACTATCTCCTCAACCAAGAAATTCCTACAGCAAGGGGGAGATCACACCATGGAGTCGTGCAGGTAGAATAATTATGGTCCATAGTGATGAACCGATCCGGAACAAGACGAGAAACTCTAAGAAAGAACTCTTGAAGCACTCGATCTTCATATCAAACATCCACCCAGAAATGAACTTAATTCCCAATCCTAAGCGAATAGGTAAACCCTATACGAAAGATATGCTTCGCCGATGCTACTGCTTTCCAAAGACTAGAGGCACGATGGAGAGAGGAAGTCTTCACACCCCACCCTCCCACCTGCATGCCATACTTGCTATAAGCTCCCTCCATAACCTTCCCGTTTCGGTCCCAAATCTCCAATGCTACTTCCCAATGAGTGCCAAATTCATTGGATATCAAGTCCTTTAGACCAACTCCGCCTTCATCTATCGGCTTACACACCTCTTCCCACTTGAGGAGATGAAACTTCCTTTTCTCCTCAACCCATCTTTATAAGAAGTCTCTTCTCAACTTTTCCCACCTATCCAACACCACTTAGAGCATTTGAAAAGCGACATAAAGACATACACTGGAATATTAATATTAGAGAAGGTCGCTTTAATGAAAGCTAACTGTCCTCCTAAAGATAGAGGCATTTCCAACTCGATAATTTCCCCTTTAATAACATTACCCCATAGGTATTTTGCCAACTTCTTTAGATAAAGGGGCAGCCCTAGATACGTCAAAGGAAACACTCTTTTTTACAACCAAACACAATCACTAACCGTGATAATTCCTCACTATCGACACGAACTCCCAAAATTTCACTTTTTTTTAGATATTAACAATTTTATTCAAAAAAGGCCACACCCTATAGAATACAAAGAATGAAAGGAAAAAAGAATAAGAAAACAATTACAACTCTTAAGCCAACTATCAGGGAACTGAGCAAATAACCCTCAATGAAAATGCCCACTCCATTACAAGCATTTTACCCTCACTGAAGACCTTCAAAACTCACCCTACCCAATTCCTGAAGCATCGATTGTTACTTTCTAACCAAAAAAACGAAATTCCCGCTACTAGACAAAGCTTCCAAACTTTTTTCACCCACCTTCCCTATACCAATATCATGCCACATCAAGAAAATTTGATCAATAGACCTCGACATGATCCAAATTGATCCCAACATTTCACTTTGAGCAACATTAATGTTTAACCCCAAAAATGCCTCAAAGCAAATAATTATTTTCCGATGGTTTGCATATTGGATATGACTAACTTGAATCCCCGCATCTACCACTTTGAATCTACTAATTAAACAGTTCTCCTCCCCTTTAAGGAGCAACCTCGAAGCACCTCTCCAATCACTACGGAGAAGTAAAAGGAATAGGGGATCACCCTGTCTGATACCCCTAGACACCTTGGAAAAAAAAAAAACCTTTGGCAACCCATAAACCAGAATAGAAAAATAAGTTGATTACACACAAGACAAAATCCAACCCCTCCATTTCTGACAACGACCCAAGCTCCCGAGCATGTAATCTAAAAACTCCCAATCCACATGACCATAGGCCTTTTCTAAGTCAAGCTTACAGACTAACCCACTTTCCCCTTCCCTATTCCTTGAATCGATGCATTGATGAGCAATGAGAGCACTATTAAGAATTTGTCTGCCCGCAAAAAAGGTCCCCTGGTTCTCATAAATGATCTGCGAAAGAACACCCTAAAATGTTAAGGCGGAGACTTTGGCTAGAATTTGCACAAGCCACCAATTAGGCTAGTGGGTCTAAAGCCTTTTAACAATTTCGACCCTTCAATTTTAGGAATAAGGACTATAAATGATGCCCCGAGATCATTTGAAAGACGACTTCACTCGTAGAACTTAGAGACAAAATCCATCACGTCTCTTTTGACAACTTGCCAAATTTTCTAAAAGAACGTCATCAGGAAGCCATCTAAGACCTAGGGCCTTGTCTCCACACATCGAGTTATGAGTAGCTTAATTTTCTTTCTTATGATATCAACTTTTCATGAGAAGCTGCCTCCTCAATCAATAATTGAGGAAATTTCAGATTATCTAAACATAGCCTCCTCCACTAATCACAGGACAACAAATTCTTGTAATATTGAACAATGGAGTCACAACTCTACCCCTTTTCTAATGTCCTAATGACATCCACAACCAAACTACTAATTATGTTTACTTGTGCCCGAGTGCTAGCTATGCTATGAAAAAATCACTTTATTTCCGCCCCCTTCTTTAAGCCACAACACTGTTGATCTTTGACGCCACCTAATTTCCCTTTCTTTTGTACGATTGGCATATTTCAAAGTTAAGGCTACTCTCTTATCACGCTCTTCCGACAACAATTGCCCCGCCTCCTCTTTTACATTCAACTGATGAATCTCCTTCAAAATGGTGTCGAATTCTACCACCCGAGCACAGACAACATCTTCCTTCCAAATTATTATCTTTTCTTTCAATAATTCGAGTTTTTGGCTTAGCCCAAACCGGCAAATCCATCCATCGCAAATGATGCCCACCAATCAATCACCAATTGCTTAAAGCCATCAGTCTCCAACGAGGCCAACTTGAACCTTTGGAACAAGAAATGAACTCAATTGAAGTCGCCACTAACACACTACGACATACCCCACTTGTCTGACACTATTGAGCTCAACCCAAAACTGCTCTCTTTGACTTGGGACACAAGGGCCACACACAGCTGAAAATACCCACTGAAATCCAGCAAAAATATGCGGCAAAACTATCGATGACATATATGTACCAGAGAAGTTGACTTCCTTTCTCCAAATCTCTTAATTCCATGCCACAACAATACACCTTGCAAAACCAGTAGCATCTAATGTTGCCCACTCCTTATTCTTTACATAACCCCACCCCCCCCCCCCCCCCCCCAAAAAAAAAAGAAAAAGAATCAAGCATACCTCTGTCCATGGACTGAAGCTTAGTTTCCATCAGCGCAATAACAATCGCTTTCAACTTCTTACACATTTTCCTAACTTGGGCTCTTTTGAATTTGCAGCCCAATCCCCTAACATTCCAAGACAAAACTATCATTAATCACCTACTTTACCTCATCTTGCCCTCTTCCCTCCACTGGTTTTGCCTGCAGAGTCGTAGTTGATTAAGCATTATAAGTTGAGAAGCTCTCTCCAGCATCTGGGAGATTATTTGGCTTTCGCTGCCTAAACTTCCAGTTGTCTCTGAGCTCCTCTACCTTGGACAAATTGAAATAATGCATACATGTATTCATCTCAAGCCATAAAAGATAACCCCACCAAACCTTCAACTCTTTCCAATACATCTTCGGACAAGCGTAGTTGTTCTTCAATTAGAGATCATTATTCCCCTTGGGAACATCTTGCCCTCTTATTGCTGCGGCTAATTCAATCTGACAAATAACACTTGCATCATCTCTCATCTTTGTACTGCATAACAGAGTTATGACCAAAGCTGCCTCCAAAATGCCCACCTTGGGATCTAGAGTTCCCAACACCTACGACATCCAATTTCCCTTATCTATCCAGTGCCATCCCTCTTTCAAAGATTACCTAACCATCCCACTTCTCCTCTGAGATCAAGTCCCCATGGATGTTCTCCTCGCTTCGAAGCTCCACCAAGCTGTCGTTCAATCTTGTTGTAAAGTGTTGCATGCAGCTCTCATCCGCAAAGTGACCGAAAGTCATCTCAGGCTCTTCACAAAAGACCTCCTCGACCTTGGCAGCCATCAAAAGACATATTGCCTCTTGCCTTCGATAAATAAAGGGAGAGGTTCCCACATGCGACCACTTATTACTCGTGTCGGGAACTGGCCTCAGCCACTCATGTAGGAGATAATACGAGCGCGAGGGGAGGATGGGACCCATACCCACCACGTGTCACCATCCCTGAAGTCTTCTCAACTCTATCCCAAACACCTCTCCACTGCACTGACAACATTAAAAGCCATTGATGAGGACATTGGGCCATCATATAGGATCTACCGGAGGAAGAGGGCCCAGACAGAAACCTCAGCTTCTTTATGGATGGACAACATCTATATGGGGCCCAGCGGGCCACTTTGAAGACCCCACATGCATGGATCATGCATCTAGAAGACCCCATATTGGGAAGATCAATGTTTGAAATATCAGTATCGCGTTACGTATCGCACCCTTGGGATACAGATATGTATCGGCTATTGCACGGGATATATCGTTTGCATCGAGGAAATTATCACACTTGTTGAGAAACATGGGGAAACATTGGGAAAATGGTTGAATTTTTCAATGAAACTTCAGGGATTGTGAAACAAGACCTCAATACACACTTTTAAATCATAGCATTTCAAAAAAGAAATGCACATAATAGGTTTCCTTTGTATAGGGTCTTAAGCTATGCGTTGTCTGATTGAACTAATGCAACTATATTCAAATTGAATGCATAACATTTAGAGTATATGTGATGATCATTTCATTAAACACTCCCAAATATTTCGAAATTAGTCTCTATTGATAGCTGGTTAAAGGGAAATTTCGAAAAAAAAATAATATTTTAATATTTTTAATTAAAAATGATATTTACTTTTCGAAAATTGTCAAAGACTTAACAAATCAATAGATCAACCCTCTTACATGCTTGATTTCATGTTTGGAGTGCAAAATTGTAAGCAATTTCGGAGAAATTGGGGAAATTTCAAATTTTCCCCAAATTTTCCCAAATTGGACCACCTACACTCAAATATCGAAATTAGAGTGTATGTAATGATCATTTCATTGGATACTCCTAAATACTTCGAAATTAGTCTCAATTGATAGCTAGTTGAAGGAAATTTGCAAAAAAAAAACAAAAAAACATAGAGAACATGAAGAACAAATGGATATCAAAATCAAAGCTCCAACTACATGATTTTTCATGCAAAACATGAAGAACCAATGGATTTGTAACAATTTGACACTGATTTAACATAATCTCAACAAAACAAAACAAAAAAAATGGATCAGAAATTGAAAATGATCACCGGATCGAACATGTGAGATATATCAGCACTATTTGTGTGTTTCGTATCACAAAGGTGGGATATATCGGCCAATATCGTTGATATTTAAAACATTGGGAAAGATGCATGTGGGTTGCTATGATAGGAGCATTTGACCATTGGATTATCTGACCATTAGATCATCATCTACAAGCCATCAGACCACTGGTCCACTCAGATTTTAGACCACATGGGTCCCTACTTATAGGCGTTTTTATTTTTACATTATTTTGGACATGATCGATGGTTTGGTTTAGGATTTGATAGTTTAGATTCATTATTTTTGAGTTTACACATTTTATTTAGTACTAGGAGCATTATTGTAAATATTGTTTTTTGAGACTATAAATAAGAGGAGGGGGCGTCCACACCCTAGCCCATGAAAAGCTCATTCTTTCTCTCTTTCTTCTTGCATGAGATTTGCAGGTGAAGTTCTAGACTCTCCAGGGATTTGAGAGAAGGAGCGAGGCCTCAAGGGTGATCCTCATCTATCCCTTCTTCCTTTTCTTCAAAGGTAAGTTCCTTTCTTCTTCTCTTTTCATTCTCTTCCTCATCAAACCCTAGAATCCCTTTCCTTTTCCCCCCTTTTCTCCCTTTTTCTACTCCTAAATATCCAAATATCCATCCATCGAAACCCTAGGCCGTATGGCCCTTACCCGTGGCGGTGTGCACGCCCACACGCATGAGCGTGCAAGGCTATCTACATGGGCAGCCACTTCCCCTTTTCTTTTTTCTTTGTTTCTCCCATAAAACCCTAACTCTAATGCCTTATTTCATCCCATTTTGAAACCATAACCATAATCTTACCCTAAACCCTAACCCTGGGTTTCCTATTTTGAACATTTAGCCCTAAATTGTATTTAAACTTGAAACTAATAATCTAGCAGAGGGTTGGGACTATCCTATGCTAGAACAGGATTCCCATATCTCGTAGGGACCATTCTTTCATAACTTTATATTGATTATGCATGATGGGATGACAATTTTGGTTAGAACCTAGCTAGTTAAACTTGAAGTTTCTAATTTGTGGTAGAGTACAGATTTCTTTCATACTTGATTTAACTGTATTAATCAGGAAATTGATCTCATTCATCACTTTTGCTTAGACAACCCTCATATTGCCTCAGCCATCCATGAACGAGGCACCTCATAAATGACTGTAGTCAACACGTCCACCCCCTCCCTCCTCTATGCCTGCCACATTGCTCGAGGTGGCTATCGAACCAACCCAAGGCTACCAACATATGGGGCAAATGTCTCACCAACTATAGGTTTGGCGGTCACACTTGTTGTCACGAACAAGCTCAGAGAAGCAAAATATGGCCTCAATGCTCCCACAACAAACCCATCCCACATGTCATCTCACATATTGCCCCCTCACCAACTCCCTCTTCACCAATAGGAAGAGCACACGTATCGAGCTCTTCATCTAGTGCATCGTTGGAGCATAGAGATTGTTCTCCATCTTCCCTCTCTTGCCTGCCGAAGCAACTCCCTAGCGGACTTCCATTTTCTCTTTTTCTCCAAATCTCTCCCCATCTGTGCAGATTCCTCCTTGTTTTCTCCCTCTCCACCCTTAGCTCCAAGCTCACTTCCCCAACCACCGCTTTAACAAAAGTTGGGTTCACTAATGGCCATTTCTTCACACATACCTGGGCTACCTCGAGTTCCTCTCCATCTTCCGTCGTTGGCTCAATCACAATCACTCCACCCAAGCACGATCTGAGTGTCAGGAACACTTCGCAGAACCACAGCTCTAGAGGGATTCCCCATATTAGGAACTAGACCTCCTCCCATTCGAAGTAGGATCTCTTCAACCATCTCCTCATCTACTGTATGGGCCCGTCCTTGAAAATGGCTCTTGCAACCACCACTCGGTCCAAATTCACCCCAAGTTCAACGTGGATTCACACCTCATTCGAGTCGATAGGCTTTATGGTGAGATCTTCCTCCACCAAACCGCAACAACTTTCATATGGTGGCATCCTCGAAGGTTTCTACTACCAACGACCATTAAAGATTGGTCCATGCCTTTCGATTAGTTCTCGTCTAACACGAACCATCCATTCTTCGTCGGAGCCATCTATCCATACCCACTTCTCCCCCTCTGCTTTCTCCACCCCTTGTGGTTTCTATTGATGTTTCTCCCCTACCACTGCATCCCTAACGAAAGTAAATCTTTCTCCTCTAATTTCCCAATTTCTCTTTTTCATTTTGAAGTGATTTCGACCTGGTTTTCACCTTCTCCCCTCTGCTCTCCTCCTCCCTGTTTACCGTCTTTCTCTCCCCTTCTCTATTTTTTACCTCAAGACCAAATTGGGCCCTATGGAATTGAAGCTTTTTCCCTCCCGAACTTTCTCCATAAAGTAGCTTAACAATCATCACCACCTCCTCCTTTGAACTCATTCAAACAAAGGCAAGCTCATGATAGAACAAAAAAACTCGATCTCGACGTATAATCACCTCAATGACTTTACCCACCCTACCGAAGACTTTTGAGAAATTAATCGGAAGCCAACCCTCAGGGAAGCCAACTAAGAACAGTGTTGGGAGCTCCGGTAACTCCTTGCCCAACCCTTTCTTCTCTGACTCCTGCTTCTTTCTTCTAACTTCTACCCACCCACCCACCTCCCCTTCTTACGGCATCTCCTCCTTACATTCACATCCTGATGCGCCTCCCTCTCCACTCTCTCCATTCTAGTTCCCTTTGGCCGCTTTCCAGCCGAATCCCCCTGATGGACTAACACACTACGAACCCACCCTACTTGTCAAATCTTCATATTCTTCTCCAACAACTGTAGCAATCTTCTCTCCTCTGCCGGACCCACCCTTTTGCTGCACATCACCTGCATCTCCAACATCTCCACCAGGGACCATTTTTGGCGCATGAAACTCATTATGGCCGCCTTCTCTAACCCCCATTACATCATCACCAATGCCCTCTGTTCAGGATCTACTTTATATCTATTACTGAATGTGTTGAAGACACTGGCCATCCATTCTCAGATTTGTTACAGTGTTGTTGCCAATCATTCGGGCCATCTGTTGTTGATTGACAACCTTGCTAGCCCACCACGTTACAACAACATTGATCTGACAATCATCCCTATTGTTAAGGAAGAAGACCAACGTAATCTTCTGTCTTGAGATCGCCAGTTGTCATCATTGAATCCTCAATCGCACAGTTTGTCGATCTTTGTCACTGTGGCCCACCTTCCTTTGGATCTTCTGTTTTACCCACGTTGTTGGGCCATTTATTTTGGGCCCTAATTTTACATCGTTGTTTAAGGCCTGCGTGGGTCATTCTGATCTCTACATTCATCCAATCATAGGCCTGTACTGATCTGGCCTGGTCTGCTGGAACATTTGTTTATTTGTGGCTCATTGTTGAATGATATACCTCCTGCTAGTGTTAATGACAAGTGTGGCCCACCTTGAATGTGGTGTTTCAGGTTGCTGGCCCATTTCTCATGCTGCCTTTGGACTAGCCCATTTTGATACTGTGGGCCAACTTAATGTCATGGGCCGGTTGTTGATAAGCCAATTTTTTTTGTTGTTTTCTAATTTATGCCCATTCTCATGTTTTGGGGCATCATTACTAGCCTGTATGTATTGGAACTATCTGACACGGGCTATCCTTTTCTCCACCACCTCCTTCAACGATATAGTTTTTCTGAATCGGGCATTTCGACAAGATGTGTTTCATTTATTTTTATTTTTTTGTCGAGCTATTAGACCAAACTTGTGTTGGTACCGGGCGTAGGGAATAGACCTCATTACCCGTCGTCGTTATGATGGGACGTGTTTTGTTTGTTTTAAAAACATCTAGAGCCACCAAAAGAGCAACAGTTAAACTCCCAGCTACCTAAAGTGTGTATCCACTAGAAGAGCAATAGGGTGAAATTCCAGCCTCTGGAAGTGTTGCTAGATCATTCATCAATTGTTCGAAGTACTATTGGTTCACATCTCATACATCGTCAAAAGTGTTTGCTCGCTTGAAGCTATTTATTGTTTCATCATCATTCGTTATTTCGTCACCCCATGCTTGTCCCACGCTACAATTGTAGTTTTCTTTTGTGTTGGAATAATTATTCATCATACATTTCAAACTCAAAGTTACTCCTTTCAGAGCACCTTGAGTTTGACGGGAGATGTTAGAGTATATTAGAGTATAAATAGGATATTTCCATATTTGTTTAGATTGGTATCTGTTAAGATGACCTCTTATCTCCTCTATATATTCATGTCATTCTCATAGAAATGAAAATTCCAGTTTTCCACAACGTAGTCCATGTGGTTTAACAAAACCAAAGATCGGAAGTTCAGGAAAAGGCACTTTAGCAGTGAGAAATAGTTTTCTACACACTAGTAGCCATGCTAATCAGTCTACAAAACTTTAATTACCAACATATCCTTAATTACCAACATATCCTCCTTAGTTTTTCTAAAATGCATGTTGATTTCAATAGAGCAACAAATGTCATGCTGTACAGAACTAAAGCATGCCAATAGAAGGCCATAATGCATGTATTTCACCAAAGATCATGTATGTTTTCTTTAATTTTATTTGTATAATATGCATTTTTCTTAGAGAAGAAGATCAAGAACTTTAGGTGCAGAGATTACCTGAAGGAAATATATTCCCAGTCAAGGAACATAACTGTACTATAAGCTGTCGAGCAGAAACTGCAAGAGGAGAATCAATCCAACTACCATCATGCGAAAGCTTTTGTCGCAGTGTCCCATATAAACCCAAAAGCCATGCAACATGGCCACTAGAAATCAAAATATCATGCCACGCGGGCCCTGGCTACAAGCAGAATAGAAGGAGAGGAAAAACAAGTTATTATAATCATCATATAAGATATGGACGAGCTAGAAGGATTTACCTGTACCAAGACACAGTCAGACTTCTTTAGCAACATGGTATCATGTCTAACTCCAGATGTAAATGGATGTATTCTGCTCTTGGTACCCTGAGCTGCACTTTTAGTGGATTGGAAATTCCAATTCAAGATTTGAAACATGAGACGCAGCGCAGTCGAACAAACTTTAACTTCTGAGACAGTGGCATTACATCCTGCTATTTTATCTGCAACTCTTAGTGCAGCATCTTGGGCCCAGCAATAGAAAGTCTGTCACATGGAGAAACAGAGTATTGCGTATAAACAATGGCCACAACTCAGTGAAAAGGAATGCCAAAAGTAATAGCAAAAACCCTCGTGGTTGCCAAAAGAGTGCCAAAAGGCTTTGGGAAAACCTTCAAATAATCCAGCTCTAAAGAAGCCCGACACTGCTCGTGAAACTCTGCAGGGAGGCCCATAGCAGTAGAAGTAGAGGGCGAAAATTCCGACACCTGCATAACACAATCCTCATATTTCAAAAAAGAGCAATAAGCAATGCATAGTTGATGAGGTTTTATTACGAAAAACCATGATCCCGCTAAGTAAATACCAAGGATTCAAGAAAATTGATCCCTGTGGATTGTGCGTCTACACCATGAATGCCAAGAACAGCCTGCTTTACCTGCAATCGTCACAAAGTGTAAGATATCTGCAAGAAAGCCCATTGAAACTACTTCAATTCGACATTTATCTCCCTTTTTCTTCCTCTTTTTTTCTTTTTTGGAAAGGCAATTCAACGTTGATCTTTATAACGTTTAATGGAAAGTAATAAGAAATTATCCTGAACAACAATTAAGATACCTAGAAAAGGTAACAAATTGGTCAACATTATTCCAATTCCAGTGTTTTGCAAAAAAAAAAAAAAAAAGAATTATTGACCATATTTCTCCATAAAGATTACCATTTCTTTTTTATGTGAGGTAGCTTAACAAAGTGCAAAATGTAAGTGAATGGAGGGAGCAGACTGTTATAAACAAGCACCTCCCAAATAAACTGCAGATGTAGATCTCTGAAAAATTATTGATGGAGAGCTTTATTGTCAAGCCATTTTGTACACATCCATGCCAATAGTTACAGGTTAACACAGCCCAGTCAGACTCTTTTGCTATGATATATTTAGCAATTCTCCTAGAAGATTGTTGACCTAATTGAATCTCACAAAAACATTTTTAATGTGAATGTAGATACCCTCCAAGCCAACCAATACACAATCAAATAGGCCTCTGATGTGTGTGCAAAACCAGAATATCATACCATCCACCAGAAATAACAAAATCTCCCAAACAGACAACTGAAGCCTCCAAACTAGAGTAACTTTCGATTGAATCCACAAACTAGCTCCGAATGTGTCTTCTAGATCCAAAAATGCCAAAAATAAACATTGCGAAAAAAATTAATCCCCTTAATTAAGGGTGTAGCCTATGTCATATAAAACTCAAGGAAATTTCACGTCACATTGAACCAGTGTTCAAGTTGTCGGTATCGCTACAAGTTTCGCTGACTGGAGATGAAGATATAATATCGTTATCACCGATAACCGGAAATGCGAAGAAAAATGGCTAATAATGGGAAAAATGATGGAATTTTTCAGTAAAACTTCAGGGCATGCCTAAATACACGTATTTGCATATTTAGGAATACAAAAAATTACAAAACAATGCATTAAATAATAAGTTTTCATTTAATGGGGCTCAAAAAGCATGCGCTGCCGTAAGAAATCGCTCCAATTATAATCAAAATGAGTTCATATAATACTTTATGGGGCCCACTGTAATCAAAATCGCTCCAATTGTAATCAAAATGAGTTCATATAATACTTTATGTGGACTGAGTCAACTCTATGGGGTCCACTGATTTCTAAACTTTTATCCACTCCGTCCATCCACTTTACCATATAATTATAGGGCTTGATTCCAAAGATGAAGCATATCCAATGATTAAGTGGACCACACCGCAATAAATAGTGTGAATTTGAACGTCTATCGTTGAAAATTTCTTAGGGGCCATAGAAGTTTTGGATCAATTTAATTTTTGTTTTTTACCTTCATCGATGACTATGCGATCTTATGGACAGCTTGAATGACAAATAAAGATCATTGTGGGCCCTAGGAAGTTTTCAATGGTAGGAATCATTGTCCCCAGTGCTTTCTATGGTGTGGTCTACCCAAGCTTTGGATCTGTCTAATTTTTCGGTTCATGACCTAAAATGATTTCGCCAAATGGTGGACCGTATGGATATAACACATACATCATGGTGGGGTCCACGGAACTTGGTGACATCCAAGCCACCGAGGTCGGCACGCCCGCCGCTTTCACTCCCTATAAAAGGGACGCGGATTGCGTCCTACCCCCACTCGAACGGATTACAGTCCAGGCAGGATCTACGGGGCCCACCATGATGTAAGTGTTTTATCCATGCCGTTCATCATTTTTCTTAGATCATTTTAACATATGAGCCAAAAACTGAGGCAGGTATAGGGCTTAAGTGGACCACAAACTGGGGATTGAACGTCCACCATTAAAAACTTCTTGGAGCTGGAGAAGTTTTGGATCAAGCTGATATTTGTTTTTTCACTTCATCAACATCTACATGACCTTATGAATAGGTTGGATGGTAAAAAAGCATAGCGGTGGCCCTTAAGAAGGTTTTAACTGTGGGTGTCATTATCACTGTATCTTCCTTTGGTGTGGTCCACTGGAGCTGTGGACCTGCTTCATTTTCATAATTAGATCTTAAAAAAATCTAAGAAAAGCGATTAACGGTGTGGATAAAATACTTACATCATGGTGGGCCCCACAGAGCCCTGCTCGGACGGATTACCGTTTGAGCGGGGGTTGGACGCAATGAAAGGGGACGCGGATTGCATACTGAGTAAAGTCTGTGGGACCCACCATGATTTAAATATTTTATCCACTCCGTCCATCCTTTTTAACAGATAATTTTAGGGCTCTAAGTACATCCAAATCTCAAGTGGACCTCACCACTGGAAACAGTGTGAATTGAAATTATACCATCCAAAATTTCTTAGGGCCATAGAACTTTTCGATCAATCTTTTATTTGTGTTTTCCCTTCATCCATGTCTATGTGATCTTATGAACAGGTTGGATGATAAATAAACATCACTGTGGGCCCTAATGAGGTTTCAACGGCGGAAGTCATTATTCCCACTGTTTCCTGAGGTGTGGTCCACTTGAGTTTTGGGAATTCTTCAATTTTCGGCTCAACCACTGAAATGAGCTGGAAAAACGTATGGACGATGTGGATAACCCACATACATTGACAGTAGGCCCAACTGAGTTTACTCAGCAGGATAAAAGTGTACTAAGTAACTCAGTACGCAATCCGATTCTGTAAAAGGGTTTCAAAACCCGAAACCCTAAAAAAAAAACTCGAGGAAAAAGTCGCCGATAGAAGAGGTTCCAGAAGGGAACCCTAAAAACTCGAAAAATCTCTCCAAATTTCTTAAGATTTCGCATATTTTTGGCCCCATTAATTCCGATCAACGATCCTACAGGTACATACTTCCAAAAGTTTCTTTTTTCCCTCTTTTTCTTGATTTTTTTTTGAATTTACGCAGCTCCCAATATTATCGTCCCTTTTATCGTCGAGAAGTTGTCGGCTACAGTAATCCCTTGACAGAGCTGCGATTTTTGGTCGACAACTGTATTTTACATTAAAAATCGATAAAATCGTCGAATATTCGCCGATATTAGGAAGAGAAACGAAAAAAGTGAGTTTCGGTGTCGCAACTCCAGCGAAACTGATAATATCGGCGATATTATCGATTTTTCACCAATAATATGAACACTGCATGGAACCACACATATGAATCTCTTAATACCTTCCAAACCCAGAAAATGTAGGGCATCCTTTACTGGCAATGCCTTCCAACATCATTCCAAACCACCCTAAAAGAAGTGAAGTCAACAGTACCTCCAAGTAATTCAGAACCAGCCTAATCTAGTAACACTTGCCTAGGAAAGAACCTTGAACTACTTGAGTTAACATTCCCCAACTACTATTGCTCAAAACAACTTCCTCTAGAAGATACGCCATTTCTGCATCCTAATTTTAGGGACAATTCTGGTCTTTCATTCCGTTGCGTCTAAATCATCCTTTTCTTAATGTATCGTTAAGGCTATGATGCGCAAGTGGGTGTCAAGTACCTAATGATAATGAATTACCAACGAGATTTCTGCTTCATTCGTGACATATCCATCTTCACCAAACTTATGAAGCTTCCGTTTGGATCTTATTAGATGCCAAAACAATGCCTTTAAGTATGCACGCATTAGTAGTAAAAAAAACCCACAAGAAACGTGAGTCCAGAAACACTACTAAAAAACCTCTCGGTCCTCTTCCATAGTGCCAATATTGCTTGTGTTTTGGGGCCTCCAAAGTACCATCCCTTCCCGTTACGTTCTTACAAAATTCTTGGTGCACCCTATATACAACACCATACCTATGTTTTTCTATACCAAATCCGGAGCATGCAAAAGCAATGGCTCCAATGTCACCATTGCTAGTCTAAACATTATCTGCACGTTGAAACATTTTGCCATAATCTGGCCAACTGTGAATAGTTTTTTAAGTTTAAAAATGAACTCAAATGGATAATAGAGAACCTTCCGAGAAAAGAACCAGTTCACAACCCAATGTCATAGAAAGAGCAAATGAGAGATAATAGCCAGAAGAAAATTAAAAGGAAGATAGATAATCGGAAGAGTTAAAAATATGATTTTTAAGATACATATGTGGATACCTCAGCGAAAAAGGCCTCTCGCTCTGCTACAGTGAAGTCTGGCCTACATGAAGAAACAAATATCAAAATGCTACCCAAGAAGCTGTTCTATTTTAGAGTGGTGCATATTCCATGTAAAGTGAAAACAAATAACTATGCAGATCAACAAAATCTGAGTTGATAAGTTACTCCAAGTGTTCAATTAACAGGCATGAAACGTTAGTGAAGGAAAAGATAGGAATTAACTGATAGCGATGTTTACACATTCCTGGTGTGCAAACAGGGGAGGATACAGTTCTGAAAAAGGCTGCACAGAGGTTGCATACAGGGCTGAATCCAGAGACAGATCCTAGGACCAAACAGTGAGATTATAAGGACTCCTGGTTTGCCTGTCATTTAAGTTTGGATCATCATCACCATCACCATCACCAACAACAGCATATTATCATCACCAATATCTGATTATTCCCAACATATGTATCATGTGTATGCGGGATGCAGAATCTGTGGACCACCTGTACATCCATTGCACCTTCTCGAATCAATTTGGGTCCACTTCCTCGAGTTGTTCCAGTGTTGCTGGGTGATGCCGGGATCCACAGAAGCTCTCTTTTCATTGTGTGATGGGGGAGAGATAGGCCACAGAGGGAGACCCTTTGAAGATCATTTTCATGGTTTCGTTGCTGTCAATTTGGATCCATCGCAATGAGCGATGCTTCTGCAATTGCCAGAGATCTCATGAGGTCTTTAGGAAAGCTAAGTTGGATGTCATTTCTTTGGAATTTGTCTCTTCATCCCTTTGTCTGTTCCTGCTGCCTTTTCATTCTTTTTGGTCCTGTTAGTAATTCTTTGTGAGGAATCCTCTTCATGCCTATCAATAAAATTTCATGACTACTCAAGAAAAATCACCACCACCATCATCGTTTAGGTTTAGATCTGGTTCATATTTTGCAGTCTGATTGAATCCACCCAGTTCGTGAATGCAGGCCTAGCAAGAAGGCCTCAGTTTACAAAGGGTGTACAGATTTTGTAGCAAGGGAATAGAAAGATGAAGAAAAGAAGAATCGCACCACATAATTCAAAGAGGATGTGATGCGGACACAGGTGCATTCAAGGTGTACCAACGAAGAAAGCGCCAACCACAAGTGCCGTCCTTGTGGATAGGCGAATATTCAGGAGCTGAAGACCTTTCACATGTGATTGGACATATAGAAGACCCCACTTAGGGAAGACACATGTGAAGGAAGATTGGAGTAAGAGGACCGAGCGCCCAAACTTTCCCATACTTATGTTATTTGCACGTTTTTTGACTTAGTTAGCGGTCTTTTAGTAATCTTATATCTTTATTTGCTTATCCTAGGGGTATTTTAGTAATTTTATGTCTTTATGTGCTTATTTAAGTGGGGTAAAGCCCTAAACACGAATTTCAACTATTGATGAATGAAAAGCAAACCCTTTGGTTGCCTCCTTCCTCTCTTCTCTCTAATGGTGCTTCTTCTCTCCCCTTGATCTTCTTCTTCTAATTTCTTCTTGTGCCCCTCCAACTTCCTCAAGGTAATAACTTTCTTTCTTCTATTTTTTTGTTTTGGCTAATTCCTCTTCGATCAAAATCTTGAGAACCGATCTAAACCCTAAATCCCCAAATTCTCAAATCCCTAATCCGAGAAACTTCTTGGTTCTTCGGACTAGTGATCTTCATTGATCGATTGGGTGTGACCATGCAAGATCGGGAGGTCTCATCCCCTCGCCGGATCCAACCTAAGTAGTAATTGAATTCCATAATCCATGGTTGTAGTGATGGCCCGCTCCATTGCATGTTTTCTTTATGATTTTCTCAGTTATGATGATTATTGTTAGAATTTTAGATCATTTATTCCTTTTATTTCCGCTGTTTAATTATCTCCATGAGCATGCATCATAATTAGGGCTGTCTTGCGTCAAATTTGGTATCAAAGCCTAGGCTTGCATGGTTTTTGTCTAGATCGAGTTATCAAATTAGGGTTTTGATTTTTAGGTTTAACTTGGGAAAGTTTCAAGTTTAGAAAGTTTTCAATTTTCGAAACTTTCCAATTTTAGAAAGTTTCTAATCTGGAAAATTTTCAGATTTGAGTTGTTTCCTGTTTCAACTTAATTGTGTCAGTTCATAGTAGTTTTGCATTCATCGCATTCATCTTGAAAGTCATAACACCTAGTAGTCTAGTTAGGTAGAGTTTGGTTCAAGTCTTCATTGTATGCCCACGAGAAGAGGTAGAGGTTTCGAACTTCAACCTACCATGAATAACGAGCAGTTATCTGAGCAACTTGCTCAATTGATACAAAAGATAACCGCCCTAGAAGCGAGTCAAAGGCGTGAGTTTGCCCGCCTTGAGAACCAAATTACCACCACCATGATTAAGGTGGAGCAACTAGAGGCGTCCCAAAAGGAAAACCCCGCTGTAGGGGAAGATGCGCACTCCCAAGTGGAAGGAATCATTGAAGAACGTGCTGCCACACGTGGTGGTAGTGAGGATAGAGATCGTGGTAACGGTCGTGGTGTGGTGCGAGAGGCACGAACCACATGTGGTTATCAAGACCGTTATGATCCAGATGAGCGTGCGATGAAGAGTGTGAGAGTTGAGGCCCCGAGTTTTGATGGGCGCTTGGATCCTAAGGCGTTCCTTGACTGGGTTGCTGACATGGACCACTACTTTAAGTGGAATGGCATGTCGAAAAACCGTCAAATGCGGTTTGCTAAGATGAAGCTCGTGAGTCAAGCCAAGTTCTTCTGGACCAACACCGAGCGTAGGATAGAGAGATTTGGTAGAGCCCCTATCACACATTGGTATGAGATGAAAGAGAAGTTGAAGGAGAAGTACCTTGCTCTCTCATACCGTCAGAAGCTCCTTGACCAATGGCAATCCTTACGCCAAAGGTCAATGTCTGCCGCTGACTACATCGCTAAATTTGAAGAGTATGTGATGCGATGTGATATCCGAAAAGACCCTTTAGTAACGCTCTCGCGTTTTAAGACGGGCCTTTGTGCGAATCTTCAGCGCGAGCTTATCACTCGGCCCTTAACGGACTTAGATGAAGCATATCAAGTCGTGCTGGAGTTAGAGCAGTATCTGAAGGCTCCTGTCGTTCGTCGTTTTGAGTCTCGAGACTCCAATACTAGATCTAGTTCCCAAGGAACTAGACCTAATATTGGTAATCAACCTAGGGCACAGGCGACCATTCCGCCTAGGCCAAGGGAGGACAAGGGCAAAGTGGTTCTTGGTGCCGGTCCTAGTAACATGAGCCAAGTGAGGTGCTATGAGTGTGGCAACCTTGGCCACATGTCTAATCGGTGTCTTACGAAGAGCCGTGGGAGAGCTTTAGTTATAGGCGAATCCCACGAGGGTGGAGATGACCAGGGTGATTATGAAGTTGAAGAGTATCACCTTGAAGGAGGACTTACTGATGAAGAAGTGGATGGAGAAGCAACGCTTGCAGTAGTCAGGCGTGTGTTAGCTCAGTCTAGAAGTAGTGCTGACCGGCGTCGAAGCACTATCTTCTACACTATTGCCAAGTGTGGTGAAAAGAATTGTAAGGTGATAGTGGACGGTGGAAGTTGTCAGAATGTGATTTCCACTAGCACCTTAGATCGCTTAAAACTGAAATCCACACCTCATCCAGACCCGTATAAAGTTTCTTGGGTTGACAAGACATCCCTACTGTCACCCAGTAATGTCTAGTCCCCATCGAGTTTGGGTCATACAAAGAGTCCCGTGGTGTGATGTTTTACCTATGGATGTGGGGCATGTTATCCTAGGTAGACCGTGGCTATTCGATAATGATGTCACGATCTTTGGCCGTTCGAATGCGTGTACTTTTATGTATAATGGTAAAAAGATCAAACTTAATCCCATGCCACCTGAGAATACACTAGGAAAGAAGAAGGATGAGAAGGCAAGTGAGCCTAGAGAAATGGGGAAATCCAAACCTAAGTCTTTACATATAATCAGCGCAAGAGAGTTTGAAAAAGAGGCTAAGGAGGATTCTATGGTGTATGCCCTTGTGGCTAGAGAAATTACACCTGAGGTTCCATTAGAGTTGCCCTGTGAGGTGACCTCGGTCCTGAAGGAATACAGTGATGTATTTCCTGAAGACTTACCGAATGAGTTGCCACCTATGAGGGACATACAGCATGCCATTGATCTTGTCCCAGTGGTCTACTCTACCGAACCTTCCTCACCACAGGATGAACCCTCAGCGCATGCCGAGTTGAAGAAGCAAGTTGATGAGCTTCGCAAAAGGGTTTCATCCAAGAGAGTATGAGCCCGTGTGCCGTGCCTGCATTGTTGACGCCAAAGAAAGACGGCACGTGGCGCATGTGTGTGGATAGCCGTGCCATAAACAAAATTACTGTCAAGTATAGGTTCCCTATACCTAGACTTGATGATATGCTTGACATGATGGCCAGGTCCACTATATTCTCTAAGATAGACCTCAAGAGTGGATATCACCAAATTCATATACGCCCAGGAGATGAGTGGAAGACGGCGTTTAAGACGAAAGATGGGTTGTATGAGTGGTTGGTCATGCCCTTCGGCTTGACTAACGCACCCAGTACTTTCATGCGGGTGATGACCCAAGCTTTGAGGCCGTTCATGGAAAAATTCCTAGTGGTGTACTTTGACGATATTCTTATTTATAGTACCACTAAGGAATCACACCTTGAACATTTAAAGAAGGTCTGTAGTGTCCTTAGGAAGGAAAAGTTGTACGCTAATCTTAAGAAATGTGCATTCATGTCTAACCAAGTTGTGTTCTTAGGATTTATAGTGTCATCTGAAGGGATGCGCTGACCCTGAAACAGTCAGGGCCATAGTTGAGTGGCCATAACCCAGGAACATTCATGAGGTGCGAAGTTTTCACGGCCTAGCAACTTTTTATCGTCGGTTAATTAGGGGTTTTATCACGATCATGGCTCCCATTATCGAGTGCATGAAAAAGGGAGAGTTCGTGTGGTCTAAAGACGCCGTCAAGGCTTTTAAAGAAATTAAGGGCAAGATGGTGGAAGCTCTGTCATGCGTCTACCTGACTTTTCTACAATCTTTGTAGTAGCGTGCGATGCGTCCGGTGTCGGTATAGGTGGAGTGTTGAGTCAAGAAGGACACCCAGTGGCCTATTTCGGTGAAAAACTGAATGAGGCAAAACAAAAATACTCCACTTACGACAAAGAATTTTATGCGGTAGTGCAATCCCCGAGACATGGGTGATACTACCTCCTACCATAAGAATTCGTTTTGTTTTCTGACCATGAGGCTTTCAGATATTTGCATTCTCAGAAGAAACTCAACCCAAGGCATGCCAAGTGGGTAGCGTTTCTTCAGAAATATTCGTTTGTTTTGAAACACAAGGCCGGGGTTGAAAACAAACCAGCGGATGCCCTTAGTAGGAGAGTGGCGTTGCTCAACTCTTTGAGTGTAGAGGTAGTCGGATTTGAGCAACTGAAAGATGAATACCCCATATGTCCTGATTTTGGGGGTACTTACACGTCGCTCTCTAGTGACCAGCATATTATGGGTGGATATGTTCTTAAAGATGGCTTTCTTTTCAAGGGAGACAGACTTTGTATTCCCCGTATGTCCCTTCGTGAATTCCTCATCTGGGAGCTTCATTCAAGAGGGATAGCTGGCCATTTTGGTCGTGATAAGACCATTGCCCTCGTGGAAGATCGTTTATTGGCCAAGCCTCAAGCGAGACGTAGCCAAAGTTTTAGGGCGGTGTCGAACATGTCAGCTGGCAAAGCAAAGAAAGCAAAATACCGGGCTTTACACGCCATTGGCAGTGCCACATGCTCCGTGGCAGGACATTAGTATGGACTTCTTGCTTGGGCTTCCCAAGACTATAAAAAGCACGATTCCGTTTTTGTCGTTGTGGACCGTTTTTCTAAAATGGCGCATTTCCTCCCATGTTCGAAGACGTCGGATGCGTCTCATGTTGCTCGTATCTTTTTTGATGGTGTGGTGCGTCTCCATGTGTTACCTAAAACCATAGTGTCTGATCGTGATGTTCGATTTACTAGCTATTTTTGGAAGACACCGTGGCACATTATGGGAACTCATTTGCAATTTTCTACTGCTTACCACCCACAAACAGATGGTCAAATTAAGTGGTAAACCGTAGCCTTGGAAATCTTCTACGTTGTCTAGTGGGTGAACATGTTAAGACTTGGGACCTAATTTTACCAACTCTGAACTTGCTTATAATGGGTCAGTTAATAGATCTACAAGGTTGAGTCCTTTTGAAATTGTAAGTGGTTATAAACCTAGAATGCCCATAGATCTCTTACCTATGTCTATTACCCAAAGTCTTCTGAGTCAACCGATGCATTCGCACGCCATATTCATGATTTGCATACACATATTAGACAGCGGTTAAATAAGAGCAATGGTGATTATAAAGTTTCAGCTGATTATCATCGTAGAGTGCAAGAATTTCAAGAAGGAGACTATGTAATGGTGCGAATAAGGCCAGAGCGATTCTCTCAAGGATCTGCAAAGAAATTACAAGCGCGTAGTCCTTTGGACCATTCAAGATATTACAAAAGGTTGGGTCCAACGCGTATCGGGTTGACCTTCCATCTGAAATGAGCATTAATCCAACTTTTAATGTGGAAGATCTAGTCCGTGCCCATACTCCCATTGTTGATACATCATCCCTTTTATGGCCTTTTTCTGAGTTTGCTACCCACCCCCTTCCACCCCCTCCTCCACCCAGTACCCCTAAACAAGCAATTGAGCAAATCTTGGAAGACGAGATAGTATCCACGAGAGATGGGGGTTTCCAAAGGTATCTTGTCAAGTGGAAGAACAAACCATCGTCGAAATCTACGTGGCTGTCGGGCGACGCATTGCAGGGTATTGATCCAGATCTACTCGAGCGCTACAAAAGTTTCAACTCGTCGGAGTCGAGTTTTTCTCACCCGAGGGGAATTGATGCGGACACAAGTGCATTCAAGGTGTACCAATGAAGAAAGGGCCAACCACAAGTACCGTCCTTGTGGATAGGCGAATATTCAGGAGCTGAAGACCTTTCACATGTGATTGGACATATAGAAGACCCCACTTAGGGAAGACACATGTGAAGGAAGATTGGAGTAAGAGGACCGAGCGCCCAAACTTTCCCATACTTATGTTATTTGCACGTTTTTTGACTTAGTTAGCGGTCTTTTAGTAATCTTATATCTTTATTTGCTTATCCTAGGGTATTTTAGTAATTTTATGTCTTTATGTGCTTATTTAAGTGGGGTAAAGCCCTAAACACGAATTTCAACTATTGATGAATGAAAAGCAAACCCTTTGGTTGCCTCCTTCCTCTCTTCTCTCTAATGGTGCTTCTTCTCTCCCCTTGATCTTCTTCTTCTAATTTCTTCTTGTGCCCCTCCAACTTCCTCAAGGTAATAACTTTCTTTCTTCTATTTTTTTTGTTTTGGCTAATTCCTCTTCGATCAAAATCTTGAGAACCGATCTAAACCCTAAATCCCCAAATTCTCAAATCCCTAATCCGAGAAACTTCTTGGTTCTTCGGACTAGTGATCTTCATTGATCGATTGGGTGTGACCATGCAAGATCAGGAGGTCTCATCCCTCGCCGGATCCAACCTAAGTAGTAATTGAATTCCATACTCCATGGTTGTAGTGATGGCCCGCTCCATTGCATGTTTCCTTTATGATTTTCTCAGTTATGATGATTATTGTTAGAATTTTAGATCATTTATTCTTTTTATTTCCGCTGTTTAATTATCTCCATGAGCATGCATCATAATTAGGGTTGTCCTGCGTCAGGATGATTTTTTGGGTTCTCTCAATCTGCAAGAGAATCTCTTCGCAAAGAAACTACTGTTCTTTCTTTAATATTCCGAACTTGAATGAGATCTCAAGAGCCATTTATATGTATTAGAAACCTGAAACTAAACTGAATCTCAACCACTAGATGCTATTAAATCTTAAGTCGGATAAATCTTAGGTGCCGTTTGGTAAACTGAAAAATAAGGTCTGAAAATTTATTTATTTTTTTGAAAGATAAAGAATTTTATTTTAAAATTTAAAATTTAAAAAAAAAAAAAAAAACGAGAAGAACAAGAACAGAAAGAAAGAAAGGCAAGGATGCCGAGACAGCAACCCAGCTAAAGATGCAAGAAATCCTGATTACATCCCTTTAAGTTAGCAGCAGAAGCCGCCCATTCAGACAACAACAACCCGATCCTCAAGAAGATTCTGTCCATCGCTTTGGAAGAATCATTGAAACACCTATCGTTTCTTTCCTCCCAAACCACCCACCCAATAGCTAGGAGCGCCATCCTCCAAAGAATCCTCGTGGGTTTAGGAGGAATGGCTCCATGCCACGCAAGCAGACAAGGGCCAACTGAGCTCGGCATGGACCAGCAGATCTGACAGCGATTCAAAAAGTCTGCCCAAATCGGGTTCAAGAAAGAGCGATGCAAGAAGAGATGATCAACAAACTCACCGTTACCCAAGCACATGCTGCAGACATTGGTAATAAACATGAACCTTTTCCTCAGATTGTCAATTGTGAGAACTCTCTTCCTTCCCACTAGCCACCCAAACGCTGCTATCTTTTTGGGGACGGGATACTTCCAGATAAATTTAGTGAATCCCTCCTCACAAGCAGAAGAGGCGTTGGCCAATAAAGAGAAAAAGGAAACCAACCTGAAGCCTCAGTCTTCCAAACACATTTGTCTTCCTCGGCATCATTAGGGGAAAAGAAATGAATGCGATCCAGAAGGGCAGCATAAGCTTCCACTTTCGTCATGGAGATAGCGTCTACAAGGGAGCTCCCAAACCACCGTCCCACCAATGCGGGAGAAACAATTAGCAACAAGAATGGAAAGATCCGGAGCCAAGTTGAAAATGGAAGGGAATTCATTCTTTAAAGAGAACAGGCCCACCCACTCATCCTCCCAAAATCTGATTTTTGCACCATTGCCCATAGCGAATCCCACTCCCTCCAAGAATGCCTCTCAAATAGAGGACACACCTTTCCACAAGGCAGAAGACCTATAAAGGGACGAGTCCCTAGGCCACCATCCCTCTCTCGAAAGACCATATTTGCAAGAGAACCTCTTTCCAAAGGCATCCATGTTCCTCCCCAAATATCCAAATCCATTTACTGAGCAACGCCTTGTTCATAGTTTTGAGATCCTCGATACCAGCCCCTCCTGCCTCATATGATTTGCGAACCTCTCCCCAATTGAGAAGATGGAACTTCTTCTCTTCTTATCCTCTGCACCTTGCCAAAGAAAATCTCACCTCTGATTTTCAATTCTTGCTATCACCGAACCCAAACACTTGAAAAGGAACATAAAGTACACAAGGAGATTGGCTAAGCCCGCTTTAATCAAAGTAAGATGACCATCTAGGGAGAGATATCTATTTCTCCACCTAGAGAGCATTCTCTCAACTCTTTCTACCACTATCCCACAGATGCTTAGGCAGTTTGCCCACACAAAGAGGGAGCCCCACGAAGGTAGCCGGAAGCGAGCCAGCTGCATAACCAAACAACTCAGCCAACCTCTCCACTTCTTGGGGCTCCATCCACACTTCAAACATCTTACTTTTAGCCAGATAGATTTTCAGACCCAATACAACTTCGAAGCATTTAACAATAGTCATAATTTATCCACCATGTCCTGAGACGTGTCGCAAAAAAGGAGGGTGTTGAACACAAATTGAAGATGCAATATGGGGGATGACATACCTTAAATCAAGAAACTGCAAAATAGACCTTCTTGATCTGTCAAAAGCATGTTGCCAAGCGCCTCTACTATCACAAGAAAAAGAAAAGGAGACAACGGATCTCCAGGTATAAGGCCTCGGGAGCTTCCGAAAAAGCCTTTGGGGAATCCGTTGACAAGGATCGAGAAATGAGCCGACCTAACGCATTCCCAGATCCAACACCTCCATTTCAAGCCGAATCCCAACCGCATCAACGTCTAATCAAGGAAGCTCCAATCTACGTGATCGTAAGCCTTTTCGATGTCTAACTTGTACATGACGCCTTTATTTCCCTCTATATGTCTAGAATGAAGGCATTCATGCGTGATCAAGGCACAATCTAAAATCTGACGCCCCAGGGTAAAGGCACTTTGATTCGCCGAAATGACACTTCCTATAATGTTCCAAAGCCTCGTTGCCAAGACTTTCACCAGGATTTTATACAGTCCCCGTATTAGGCGGATTGGTCGAAAATCCTTCAAAGAATCCGCACCTGATATTTTAGGAATGATAGCAATAAAGGAAGCACCCAATCCTAAAGATAAGCGACCCCCTTCATGAAATTATGAACTGCACAACATCATCCTTTAGCATATACCAAAATATCAGAAAGAAGGCAAGCGGAAACCCATCCAGACCTGCCGCTTTGTCCCCTCCTAGCACATCGATTGCAGCTTTGACCTCTTCTTCCGAAAAAGAAGCCTCAGGGGAGGCAGCCTGGGGCTCAGAGAGACGCTTGAAAGCCAGGTAGTCCAACTAAGGTCTTTTCCAATCTCCCCCCTTCAAAAGATTCCCATAAACCCGGGGAATTTCTGCATATATATTTTCCTTACCCTCTATTCAGCAGCCGTTAATAACCACATTGCTGATCTTGTTAATCCTAGCACGTGCACACCGCACTTGCAATGTTGTGGAGAGGTTGAATCTGTCTGAGAGTTCAACAAGGGACAGCTCCTCTACCCCCGCTTTGATATCTAAAGACTGGATCTTGTCGAGAATATTTATCGCTTCTATGTCTCGACTGGTAAGGATTTCTTTTTCCCACTTGCTGGTTTTTTTTCTTCAAAAGGATCAGCTTTCTGGAAAATTTGAATCCAGAAAATCCTTCCTTTTAGAAAGATAGCCACCAGACTTTAGTGCTCTGCTTAAAACCATCAATATCCAGCCAGCTGAGTTCAAACCTAAAGGGCTTCGGTCCCCAATTCTCCTCAACCACTTCAAGAAGAAGCGGAACATGATCTGAAACTGGCTTCGGAAGGGCTCTTTGATGAACAAATGGGAAAGAGTCCAACCACTCCGGCGACACTAGGAATCGGTCTATTCTGGACATAATCAGGCTAGATTGATTGTTGGACCACGTGAACTTGGCTCCATCCACCAATTCTTAAGATTCAATCCAGTCGGAAAATCTGCACATAATATTAGAGACCCGTCTGCTAGTAGATTTTTCCGAAGCAAACTGGGTAATGTTGAAATCCCCTCCAATACACTAGGGACCCTGAAACCTCGATCGAATGTCAAAGATCTCCTCCCAGAATTCAACCCTGTGATCTTCCCAACTAGGACCGTGCATAGAGGAGAACATCCAGACATTGCCTGAAGCTTCTCTTTAAGCAAGAGAGACAAAGTAGGTTCCATGCCACTAGTTGGTTTTCGACCATATTAAAGCATCTCGAGCAATCAAAATTCCTCCTAATCTTCCCGTGGCATCCAGGTGAATCCATTCCACATAACTAATACCCCAAATAGTTCCCAACTACGCTTGACTGAAGCCCTGAACTTTAATTTCCTGGAGCGTTAGTGATGGGGACATCAGGTGCACACGCGCACTCACGCCGCCTCCCCTACGCACGTACGTACGTAGAAAGAGGACCCCACCATCGATCTGGCTCAATGACGTCCAGGGAGGGCCTCCTAACTAGAAGTCAAGTTTTGGTTCAGAAAAGTGGCCCGATAGTTAAGAAAAGCCCACCATGGGATCTCATGATCGTGGCCCACTCGTCGGATTGGTTTTATATTTTAAGTTTTGCTTATTGTTATTATTTAGAACATTGTGAACGCTTTAGATTTTCTTATTTGGTTTTTATTTTAGTTTACTTCATCGCCAAGTAATAGGTGTCACACATGGTGCGAGTTTTTGGGTATAGGGTTCTCCCTATAAATAGGCACCCCTTGTAGTTCTTTTCATTCATTGAAGTTAATAAAAAATTCCTGCTTTATTTTTCTGCTCTCTTCGTGAGTTGTGGAAGAATTCAAAAGTGGGTGCGAAGCCCTCCCTTTTCGAAGGGCTAACTATCGTGGTGCGAAGCCACATCGATCCCAATTCACCCCCATCTTCCATCATCTTTTTTTCCATCTTCCCCCACCATCCGTACTTCGAATTTGTCCTTTTGTTGCATCAGATTTCTTTATTACAGCAGGTTTCCAGATTTTAGCCCGCAGGTGAGCTGAAACTTCGGCGGAGCACCACGCACAAACCGTACATCGGATCGAGCTGAGATTTGGGAGTTTTGGAGTCCATCCCTGGCCGACTAGGGCCAAGGTGGCCTTTTTCTGAATAGTGGGCCCCACACACGTGCGGCCGAGATCACACGCACGTCCGTCTGGGCCATTGTTGCTGTCCACACGCGGGATCATCTTTTGGCTCAGGTTTTTATCCTCTTTTATCCTCTCATAGCCGTTTTTTTCATAAATCTTAACCCTAGATTACATGATCCCTAATTGATTTGCCCCTTTTTATCACCTTAGGGTTCCTTGAATTGAAATTAGGGAATCCCTTGGATTAGGGACTGATTTTTATGCATGAGTAGTTGATTTTATTTCCCTTTGACATCGTTTGGTTTATAATTTTTATTGGTCCAGTCCTAGTCTGTGTTGGCTTGGACCCGCATAGATTCCCCTTTAATTGAATGTTTGGATTTTCATGTGGGATGTGGAATTTGTATGATTGTTTCTGAATTGGTGTGATCTAAGCCAGAAATCTTGCATATTATATCTAAATTCACGTCCTGCATCAAATTTGGTATCAGAGCCTAGGGTTCTTGTAGGGGAATTCATTACATGTTTAGGGTTTGGTTGTTTATGTCCATTACGCATCAATTCTCATCATATATGGCTGTTTAGAGGTCCATAAACCCTGAAATAAGCTGCTGAAATTTTCTGTTATCCCCTTATTTGAATTATTTTAGAAATTAAATTAGTTTTCTATTTCTAGGTTTAGAAACTTTACTTTTCTGTTTTTTTATAAACTAATTTTTTAGAAACTTTCTTAATCTGTTTTTAGAAACTAATTTCCTTTCCTTTTTCTTTTTTAGAAACTAATTTACTTTCCTTTTTCTTTTTTTAGAAACTTTTCTAATTTATTATTATTATTTTTTTAGAAGCTTTCCTAATTTGTTTCTTTAGAAACTTTCCTTTTTCGTTTTTTAGAAACTAGGTCGATTCTTTTAAAAAAAAAAAAAAAAATCTCTTATATTTTGACAACTATATTGCTGAATTTTGGTTGGCACCCTACACTAAACATGGAACAATTGCAAGAGTCATTAAACAAGTTGTCCCAGGAGTTGGAGTTTATGATTAAGCGCTTGGAAATGGACCAATGCTTTGAGCAGCTTGATGAACGCATTGCCCGACTAAAGACCATCGCCAGGACAAACCCCACCATTGGAGTAGATGTCCAATCTCAGGCAAGTGGCCTGAAGGATAGACCAATGAATGGAGTTGGCCAAGGAATCAGTTATGTGTATGCACCCATGTACCCACCCCATGAGGGACATCAAGACCACTATTTTAAGGGGTACAACATGTGCAGCCTTGTGACTGGAGAGAGTGCACCAGATGTTAGTGTAGAGTTACCCGCTGAGGTCATTCTGATAGTCGATGAGTTTCATGATGTTTGTCCTGATGATCTACCGGATGAGTCCCCTGGGAGGAATATAGAGCACACCAGAACATGGGACACCGTAATACCTACAACCGAGTTTACGTTGAATAATTTTGTCAATAGGTCCACAGGTCTAAGTCCTCGTGAAGTCGTTACTGATTATAACCCTAGGAAACTTATTGATCTTGTCCCTATGTCATTGTCCCATAGGCCGTCAGAGTCTGCAGAGTCTTTTGTGCATCACATTCATTCATGGCATCAAGAAATCAGGCAAAAGATCATGACTAATAATGAACATTACACATTTTCTACAGACCAGTACAAATGTTTCAAAGGATTCAATATTGGGGACTGTGATGGTCTGCATCAGGCCCGAGCGGTATCCTTCGAGGGCCGTTCGTAAGTTACACGCATGTAGCGCTGGACCCGTCAAAATTATAAAACGAAACGGTCTCAATGTGTATGAGGTAGATCTTCCACCTTCCATGGGAATTAGTTTCACATCCGATGTGGAGGATTTAGTTACTTTTTAGGGGACCACTGATACTTTGTCCGGCCCTTCGTCCACCCATCCTGATTCCCCATATTTATCCCTTGAACCATGGCCCATTCCCAACCCATTTTCCCAGCCTCTACCTCCCATATCTATTTTTTCTAACCTTTCTTCCCAGCCTCTACCTCTCATACCTACCCTTCCCGACCCATTTTCCCAGCCTCTATGTCCCATACCTACCCGTCCCGACCCATTTTCTCAGCCTCTACCTCCCATATTTGTCCTTCCCAACCCATTTTTCCAGCCTCTACGTCTCATACCTACCCGTCCCGACCCATGTTCCCAGCCTCTACCTCCCATACCTACCCGTCTCGACCCATCTTTCCAGCCTCTACCTCCCATACCTATCCTTCCCGACTCATTTTCCCAACCTCTATATCCCATGCCTAACCTTCACACACCTAAAAAGGAAATAGAGGATATCCTGGACCATCAGATAGTTTCAACGTCGGACGGCGGGTCTCAGAAGTACGTGGTTAAATGGAAGTCACGCCCAGCTTCAGACAGCACGTGGCTCACTGAGGAGGAGCTTCAGAGACTTGATCCTTACATCCTGGAGCAGCTCAGGAGTTTTATTTCGCCAGTGACGAAATCTTTGCAGCTGGAGAGAATTGATGGGGACATCACGCGCACTCACGCCTCCTCCCCTACGCACGTACATACGTAGAAAGAGGACCTCACCATTGATCTGGCTCGATGATGACGTCCAGGGAGGGCCTCCTAACTAAAAGTCAAGTTTTGGTTCAGAAAAGTGGCCCGATAGTCAAGAAAAGCCCACCATGGGATCTCATGATCGTGGCCCACTCGTCGGATTGGTTTTATATTTTAGGTTTTGCTTATTGTTATTATTTAGAACATTGTGAACGCTTTAGATTTCCTTGTTTGGTTTTTATTTTAGTTTACTTCATCGCCAAGTAATAGGTGTCACACATGGTGCGAGTTTTTGGGTATAGGGTTCTCCCTATAAATAGGCACCCCTTGCAGTTCTTTTCATTCATTGAAGTTAATAAAAAAATTCCTGCTTTATTTTTCTGCTCTCTTCGTGAGCTGTGGAAGAATTCAAAAGTGGGTGCGAAGCCCTCCCTTTTCGAAGGGCTAACTACCGTGGTGCGAAGCTACATCGATCCCAATTCACCCCCATCTTCCATCATCTTTTTTTCCATCTTCCCCCACCATCCGTACTTCGAATGTCCTTTTGTTGCATCAGATTTCTTTATTACAGCAGGTTTCCAGATTTTGGCCCGCAGGTGAGCTGAAACTTCGGCGGAGCACCACGCACAAACCGTACATCGGATCGAGCTGAGATTTTGGAGTTTTGGAGTCCATCCCTGGCCAACTAGGGCCAAGGTGGCCTTTTTCTAAATAGTGGGCCCCACACACGTGCGGCCGAGATCACACGCACGTCCGTCTGGGCCATTGTTGCTGTCCACACGCAGGATCATCTTTTGGCTCAGGTTTTTATCCTCTTTTATCCTCTCATAGCCGTTTTTTTTCATAAATCTTAACCCTAGATTACATGATTCCTAATTGATTTGCCCATTTTTATCACCTTAGGGTTCCTTGAATTGAAATTAGGGAATCCCTTGGATTAGGGACTGATTTTTATGCATGAGTAGTTGATTTTATTTCCCTTTGACATCGTTTGGTTTATAATTTTTATTGGTCCAGTCCTAGCCTGTGTCGGCTTAGACCCGCATAGATTCCCCTTTAATTGAATGTTTGGATTTTCATGTGGGATGTGAAATTTGTATGATTGTTTCTGAATTGGTGTGATGTAAGCCTGAAATCTTGCATATCATATCTAAATTCACGTCCTGCATCAGTTAGCATCTGAGCTTTATACCCCTTGCACACATCTTTAATTTGGGCCATTTTCTTATTATTCCCCAGGCCCCACACATTCCAAGAAATTATCCTCATTTGGGAACAGCTCTACCCCTTATCCCCTTCCTTCTTCCCGGTCCACCAGAGGCAAGATTCATATCAGGGTTTAAACTAATCAATTCCCTGCAACCGCTGGCATTTCTGATAGGATTCCTAGGAGAATTGAAATTGTTTCTGGGATGGCCACGTTCTTCCACACCTGAAACAGAGCATTGTAATCTTCTGGGCAATCTCCAGAGGACATATTGATCAATCTCCCAAAATGACCAAGGGCCTCCCTAATCCAGCGTTTCTCTTTGACAACCTCCAACATAGGTTCCCAGCTAGGCTTGGACTTGTCTTCAAGAGTGAAGACCTTATGAAAATTAAATTGAGTGTTGAATTTTTAGTACTTATGGGACAATATTGTGGAGCAAATGGACATAAAGCTTTCCTCCTGGAAATGCAAGCTATTAACCCTTGGTGGCCGCCTCACTCTCATCAAAGCATGCCTCTCAAACCTCCCCGCTTACTTTCCATCCCTTTTTAAGAGCCCCAAGTCTGTACTAAATCGTATAGACGAGCTCTAAAGGGACTTCCTATGGCAAGGGGGAGCATCCAATAAGAAAGTTCCATCCAATGAAATGGTCTGAAGTTTGTAAGCCCTCTCGGAAAGGGGAGCTGGTATCAAACGTCTAGGCTTGGTTAATTCTTCCTTATTGGGAAAATGGGCCTGAAGGTTTGGTACTAAAGAAAATAGCCTGTGTAGGAAGATGATCATTGCTAAATATGGGACCTCCCCCTTTGGGTGGTGGACTAGGGACATCCTTATACAGGGCCTCGGCCTCGTGGAAATCCAAAGCGGGGGCTGCTCCCAGGGTCGTCTGTGGCATCAGCTTCACGTTGGGGGATGGTTCCAAGGTGCAGTTTTGGGACGATGTTTGGTGTGGTAATGTTCGTCTCAGGGATGTTTTCCCTTCCATCGTGAACCTCTCCTCTCACAATGACATCTTCGTGGCGAATTGCTTTTGTTTCCAAGATAGTGGGGGAATTTGTGATGCAGGACAATTAACCACTTGCTCTAAAAGCTCGAACTGATAGAGCCTAGCGAATCAATCCCTTTATCTCACAGCTCAAGCCCCACATCGCATGGGTTAGGACTTAGGATGTCGATCAAACCCCCCTCGTAAGCCCCACATCACATGGATTCCGCCTCACACGGGCCGCCCACCCCGAGTGTGCCCCTGCATCCCACAGGCCACCCCACTCGAGCTCGATGTGAAAATGCCCCTGCATTAATCACTCCCGATGAGTAGTCTCGAACACAAGACCTCCCACTCTGATACCACTTTTATGCTAGACAATTAATCACTTGCTCTAAAAGCTTAAACTGATAGAGCATGGCGAATCAATCCCTTTATCTCATAGCCTAGGCCCTACATAGCATGGGTTAGGACCTCGACCGAACCCCTCTCCTGGGCTCCACATCACATGGGTTCCGCGCCTCACACGAGCCTATTGCCTCAAGTGTGCCCCTGCATCCCACAGGACACCCCACTCGAGCCCGGTGTGAAAATGCCCCTACATTATTTTGGCTTCCCCCTTGTAGAAGAAACCTTTCCAATTCCGAATTTAATGATCACACACCTCTCCTTTCCTTCTTACAGAGGATTGTTCCTATTCAAGGTGAAAAGGACTCTCTGCTTTGGAATCATGTTAAAAGCGAGGTGTTCAAAGTCTGATCCCTCTACTCGATCTTGTCCGCTTTGACACAGTCAGCCACACCTTCTATATCTGGTCCTACAGAGCTCCTCCCAAAGTCTCTGCTTTTGCATGGCTATCAGGGGACAATAAAATCCTTACCATTGACAATCTTCACAAAAGATCGTTGATCATTCCTAACGAATGCCCGATGTGTCTTCGAGCGGAGAAATCTATCAACCATCTCTTCATTCACTACTCCTCTCATGTTGTGTGGTCCGGCATTCTCGGGGAAGCTGATACTAGTTGGGTGATGCCATCGTCGATTGAATCCTTTTTTTTTATCCCGAAATGCTTCTAACAATGGTCCCCTCAACAAGAAGAAATGGAGAGTTGCCCTATTAGCTTCCTTATGGGCGTTGTGGCTGAAGCGTAATAGCCATTGTTTCTGTAATCGTGGTTCTCCTACGAGTGTCTCTAGCAAGGTTGTTGCGTATGCCAGGGAGTGGGTTCACCGATTGGTAGTTCTAAGATATTTTTGTTTTATTTTCCTGTTTTTCTTTTCCTTTGTATTGTTTCTTTGCTTTTCTAGTTGCTTTTTGCCTTTTGGCCTTAATAAAATTTCATCTTTCAAAAAAGAAAGTACTGAAAAATCTATTTGTTAATTTGCCTGGAAAAATATTTTTAAAAAAAAGCATCAATGTCTGAAAATAAGCACTCCTTTCACAAAAACTTGTTTGGTAAACATGGACCACAAATGTCTGAAAATTGGCAAATTGCAATATGTGCCCCAATTGTGTCAATTAATATCTTTTGTAGGGTATGAGACGGAATCTGCTATTGCTATGCTACCAAATTCGTCATAGCTATGTCCAAGGCATTGATTTTTTATTATTTTTCTCTTATGCATTCTAGCAAGAGAATGCATTCCACAGTGGATGGCAGTGCCGCCTACAAAAGATCGCACCAATTAGATCATCAAATGGACTCTTCCATGGCCTACAAAATGGATGGTTAGAACAAAAAAATAACCCACTTGTAATCAATGTGCATGTGCAGCTCACTAGTTCACTTGTTGCTACCTTGATACATGGCATATGGGTCAGATCAACATGTGCCTTATGCATAGATCTCTAACGCATGTTTGGCCTGCTCTATAATCACAAGTCAATAAAAAATATCTTAACCCCTCAATGTACATTCACCATGATTTTTATTTGCCATCCAACCTATTCAAAAGGTCACACAGACCTAGATGAAGAGAAAACAAAGACCCCCAAGAAGTTTTCAATCGTAGGCGTTCAATCTCACCTGCTTTTTGTTGTGTGGTCTACTGGAGCTTTGGATCTACCGAATTGTTGGGCTCATGCCCTAAAATGATCTCGCAAAATGGATGGTATGGATGTAACACATACATCATTGTGGGAACTACAGAACTTGGTGACGTCAAAACACCACCGAGGTCAGTGGTGTGTGGCACACCGCGCAATCTACTTCCGCTAGTTAGAACACGGCACTAGGTCAGTACCGTGTTGACGTGGAAAAGTTTTGTGGGCCCCACCATGATGCATGCATTACACGGCCTATCTATTTTGTAAGATCAGTTTAGCACATGAGCCCAAAAATGAGGCAAATCCAAGCTCAAGTGGACCACACCACAAAAAAAAAAAAAGTGGGGATCAAACGCCTACCATTGAAAACTTCCTAGGGGCCACAGAAGTTTTAGATGAAGTTGATAATTGTGTTTTCCCTTCCCAGGTCCGTGTGGCGTTATGAACAGGTTGGATGGCAAATAAACATCATTGTAGACCCTAGGAAGGTTTCAATGATGGGCATCATTGTTCCCATTGCTTTTTGGTGTGGTCCACTTGAGCTTTGGATCTACCTCATTTTTTACATAATGCCCTAAAATGATCTGGCAAAATCGATGGACGGTGTGGATATAACATATATATCATGGTGGGGCCCCACAGAACTTTCCCTTCTCACATAAGCAGTAATATGTTTTCAAAGGATGGAAGGGTAATATTGTCTTTCAAAATGTTGATAGGGATATTTTTGTCAACAGTCAACCAAAAACTTAAAGGAAAATCACTAACCGCATTAAAGGATAAGTGATATGTGAAGTGGTGATATGTGAAGTGGCGGAAAAAAAAAAAACCACCAATTTTAAGTGATTTTTAATATTATGTGCTTATTCATTTATCTTTGCCAAATGGTCTGAATCCTCAAAATCACTGAAAATGGCAATTTTCAGTGATAAGTACTGAAATTAAGTTTTACCAAACAGCACCTTAGCCCTTTATTGTTGAAAAAAAAAAAAAAATGTAGCATACTACAGCGGTGCTAAAGTGGGTATTGAAGCATGTATTGCACAGTACTTTTAAGCAATATAAGCTAGTATAATGGCACATTGCACTGCCTTATTTATAGAAACACATTAGAAAACTGAAATTCAACCCTTTTTTGGACTTAAACACATGTTTAGCACACTTTGGGACCCACAGGATTAGAGGTGTACAGGAGTTGAACCGAGTAGAGCTTGGCATAGCTTGACTCGGCTCGGCCACTAGCTGACCCCAACTCAAACTCGACTCGGCTCGGTCCTCAAGCCTGACTCACCGGCTCGGTTCGATCAGCAGCTAGGGCCAGTTCGAGCCGAGTTCGAGCCAAGATCAAGCTTGTGCGGCATTTTCACAAACACATGGAGTGCATTTTCAATTTCTTATTGCATGTAAAACAGAAACAACTGTTTACAGGCATTTCATCAAACACCTTGTAGGCAACATCAAAATAAAGAAAAGTGTATTTGTACCTTCCTTGCCACCAGCCGACACTTCGTTGAGTCATTTCATCAAACACTTGGTGAGCAACATCAATATCAAATTAACCGAGTCATCAAATTGGTTCGATCCGAGTTCGATTCGATTTGGGATTCGATCCGAGTTGAGTCGAGCTCGGGCAAGCTCGAACTCGGTTCGAAATTTTTTCGAGCTCAAAAAATCAGCTCGACCCGGCTCAAACTCAGTTTCGAACCGAGTCGAATTGAGTTTTTTCGAGTCGAGTCGAGTGAGCTAACCGAACTAACTCGGTTCGCGTACAACCCTACATAGGATGGGCCATAAGAATCACAGTTTGGGCCTTTGTGACACATTGTTTGGGGCATAGGAAAAACATCTTTAGCACATGCAGGATCCACAGGATGGACCATATGAATTACAGTTTCAGCCCTTCTGACCCACATATTCATCACACACATTGTTGTCTTTCCATCTTGTATTAGTTTCTTTTTTTAAACGAATGGCACTAAACTATATTAAGAAGAATGAGAGAACAACAATAATAGAGAAGGGCAAAACTGCCACCAGCGAAAACAAGCCAAAAAAATACTCGGCACTTTACTAAACTGCCTCTGGAGCTCTATGTCATCGTTGTGTACCATTCAAACTGAAAGAGAAATTTTATAGGATAGCTATAAGACCAGCCATCCTTTATGGTAGAAAATGTTGGGCAGTTAGGGAAAGAAATGTTCATAGGATGAGTGTAGTAGAAATGAGGATGTTGATATGGACGAGTCGCAAGACAAGGATACAATTAAAAATTAATGCATTCGAGGGAACTTAGGAGTTGCACCAATTGGTAATAAGATGAGGAAAAGTAGACGTAGATGATTTGGCCATGTGCAATAGAGACAAAGAACGGTGCCGGTTAGGAGTGAGTCAGTACAAGTTGAAGGCTCTAAAAGGGCAAGAGGAAGGCCGAAAAGGACGTGGGTGGAGGTAATAAGAAAAGATTTGATGACCTATGGTCTAACTGAAGTTATGGCCCTTAATTGAGTGGAATGGCAGAAAGGGATTCATATAGCCAATCCCAATTAATTGGGACAAAGATGATGATGACGACTTTAACTAACTCAAAAATCACAAGCTCTAGCAGATGAACTCCTTTAGCTAGGACATCTGCCCTAGAGTTAGCCGCACGTAAGATGTGAAAAGAAGTAGCCAAGATACTAGTGAGAAGCTCTAGCACTTTATCGACTACATTGGATAACTTCCAAGGACCACAACCTGCGTTCATCCATTTTAACACGATCTTAGAATCACCGTTATCCACTGACGGACTCCAATTATGTCTGACCGATAACCTTAGACTCCGCACACAGAGGCAGCCTTAGCGAAGTATGAATCTTCTAGCTTGGATCAGCTACTTGGATAAATTCACAACACAGCTTACTTGCAAACATTAGTGTTGGATGGTCTCTCCCCCTCTTTTTTCCTCTTTTTTTTAAGTGGTGTGGGGGGAGGGATGGTGTGAAAAACAAATGAAAAGCAGAGACAAGGCAAGGGCAGGCCACCAACAAGTGACCCTCCCATCACTTCCTCGAACAAGGCTAACGACTACCAAGAGAATCCCCCAAAAACAAAACTAACCCAGAAAATATTCCAAAAATTATTATTATTATTATTGATACAGGTGCCTTCATTAGGTGCTCCCATCAGGAACAACCCCTCTCCATTCGCACATGATGTCCTTGTATAAGCAACCCCTAAAATCCAGTCTAGGAAATGTCGAGCCCATGCTCACCAAGGTGATACTTCGCTTAATTGCTTCAACCAAAATTGCTTTGCTTTCAAAAATTCTTCTGTTTCTCTCCCTCCACAAACCCCACATGATGCCCATACAGGATGGTTACTACATTTCATAACCTTGATCCAATTCGGTTGTGGTGCTAGTTTGTTTCTTTTTTGGTTAGGCAAATTCACAGCATGCAAGACTCTTTTTTCTTTTTTTTGAAAGGGTTGCAAGTCTTATAAATCAGATCTGGTGAATCGAAAGGGATTTGCCATTTTTCTTTTTGAAATTACCTAAGGGATTTGCCTTTTTCTATTGATACCTACATATTGGACCAAAGTATGTAACCAACCCCAATTCGTTGGGATAAGGCTTAGATGACAACAATGATATTGGATCCAAAAATTCTTGAATGAGATATTCAACTCCAAGGATGAGTCAAAAAGAAATCATTATCAGCTCTACTTTTTTTAATGAAGAGAATGAATCCTTTTATCCAAGGATCAGGAAAAAAACAGTCCTGATCTCCTGTGGGAATGATTTGAATGATCCAAAACCAAAAATAGTGGTATTTGCTAGCAACAGCATAAAGGAGGCAGTCAATCAAGATAAAGATCCCAAATCTGATTCAAATCCAAAATAGCACCAATGGGTATATAAGAAAAGAATCAATCTTGCAGCAGTTCTACAAGTTTTGCACAGTCTAAATTCCACGATAAATAAAGGCTCTTCAGATTTATTTACCTATCCTTCACATGCTTATACTTTATCTACTGCAAGGCGATTCTATTACAAGAACTAAGGGGGAAGAAGAGGACCCTAGATGGAGAGAAGCCAAGCCAGTAAATGCAGGGCATATGAAACCAAGCTCTAAACAAGTAACAATCTACTCCATAATTAGATGATCGACAACTCAGCCATATGCTTCGCATTAAAGATTTCAATCTCCCAACCAATATGGCACATTGAAGCCACCATGGTTGAAGTAACATCCCTTTAAGGCACCTATATTCACATCATTAATTCTTTCATTAGTTCCCACAATTAGTTATTCAAATTCAAAACTGTTGACAAACCCTTGCACAACCTACTCTATAAAACTCTTATAAATGTGCATGTATGCATGTGGTGGCCACCATAAATTAAATTCAAATGCTGTGAAACACAACTTACCAGCCTCTTTTCATCAACTGAGCACCAACAGCAGAAACCTTTGCTTGTACGTAGGCATCAGTTGAATCTGCATGTTTCATGACAAAGCAAAGGCAAAAGCTGGACCACCGGGGAAAAAAAAAAAAAAAAAAACAAAGAAAAAAAAAATTAGTCGTTCACATAATCTACAAAATATTTAGCTCATGCTTTCAAGAGATATTAATATATTGGAAAAAAAAAAAAAATCAACTGTCATTTTTTTTTCCTTGTAATGTTGATAATAATAACATTGTGTTAAACACAGGTGTAGCATGTAGGATGCATATATGAATGTTATGCCTGTATGAAAGACTTGTAAGCTTACAAACATACGTTATCAAGCCTCTCTTATCCTCAGGTGTGAGGAATCCCCATTCCCGTATTGCTGCATCTCGGATTGCTGCAGCAGCCTGAAACCTTGCATTTGCAAGCTGAGAATTTTCTGAAACAAGTCTGAGCATCATTAGTGTGAAGTAGACCAATCATTTTATATCATAGTAAGAATGAAGGAGAACACATGCCGAAATGGACACAATTTCAAAGTTTAAATAGTCTCTCTATACGTGGAGAGTTGCTGCACACTGGTGCTATTAGACACATGGATCGCCAAAATCGTCAATCTGGATGGTTCATTAGGTCATAGCACTTTTCATAGCCACCATTTAAAATGCATATCCTTCCCAACTGATCAATACCATACAAATGTATCGTCTGGATCAAAGAAGGTCAAATGATCAACGTGGTTAGTGGTTAGTAACGGAGTCCACTTTGTAAAATATATGTCCCACCCCACAGAACTATTTTGATTAGATGACCATGACCATCCCATCCATGAGTTGGCAAATAAATTTAAAAAAAAAAAGAGAAGACAGTTTTTGGAACATGGAAGGTTATCATCCTCCAATCACCTGATTTTTTCATGGTGAGCCATGAAGAGTGTGGGAACAGGATTTCTTTCTTTTCTTTTTTTGAAAAGTAATGGAACCTTCTTTTTTTTTTTTAAGGCCTAGGAGAACATAAGTGGCAAAGAATACAGCTGAAAAGGAAGCAACTACAACCCAAAAAGGTAAGATAATTTACAGATATCAACAGCCTTTAAACAAGAGGCCCAATCCACCACATCTCACTTGACCTTGACAATCCCCAGCTCCAAACCACATGAATTCCGGAAGCATCAGTGGTTCCTTTCTCCACAAATAGTGCATAAAGCAGCCATTAAAACTAGCCACCAAACCACTCTCCTTTCTTTCCTGACCCCTCCTCCGTGCCAAGGCCAAAGGAGGTCTGCTATGGATCTCAGCATCATCCACGAGGTTTGAAGGATGTTCAACAGGCCGGTCACACCTTTGAAGCAAAAGGACAGTGAATGAAGAGGTGATTTATGGACTCCACATTGCTCATGCACACCAAGCAAACATTGGGGAGGATCATGAACCTTCGTTGGAGGTGTGACTGTGAGCACTTTCATCCTACCCACTAACCACACAAAGGGCGCAACCTTAGGGGCACCATAGAATCAAGTGAAGGAAGTCTTGTACCCGGTGTTTAAATTATCGGCAACAATATCGAATTGTCGCCGATAATATCGGTATAGGTGGGTATCGAAACATATAACCCCCTTTTTCATCTCTCTGCTGGATATCGCCGAAATCTCGCCAATAATATCGTTTTTTTAATATTTTCAAAAAATCGCCGATAATTCCATGTTCCCACCAACCATGGGTGGGGACTTTAGCCAACTACCTCCATTTTTTCAGATCAAAGGGCAACATTTTCAGCAATAAAATCATTGAAATCCAAGAAGAAGAAAAAAAAATACTTGTTTTTTCGCTCAAATCTGTTTGAGGATGCCAATTTCAGAGCTTGATAGTTGTTGATTGCAGATTGGCAACCATTCTTCAAAAGGAAAGAATGAAACCTCCAAAAAAATCGGATTCTCTGTCGAAAAATCCTCCAATGGCAACTTCTCCAAAAAGAATCGGCTTGCCAACCTCGAAACGTGCTGGTAGGGCTACGAAAATCCGGAGATTGTTGGGAAAATGGAGGATATTTCAAAATTTTGGATCAAGGGAGAGGGATTTTCGGGTTGTAGAGGAAAATGTGGATGGGTTTTCGTTTTTAACCCTTATTAAGGGAGCCGATTACGAATTGGGTTGCATACCTAGTACCCTTAGCGTACTGAGTAGACTCCGTGGGGCCCACCATCATGTATGTGCCATATCCGCACCATCCATCTGTTTTTCCATATCATTTTACGGCATGGTCCCAAAATTCAAGAATATCCAGATCTTGTGGACTACACTACAGGAAATAGTGTGAACTAAATGTATACCGTTGAAAACTTCTGGGGTCCACAAAAGTTTTGGATGAAGCTAATATTTATGTTTTCCCTTCATCCATATCTTTATAACCTTATGAATGGGTTGGATGACAATTAAACATCATTGTGGGCCCTAGGGACGTTTCAATGGGGGACATCATTAACACAATTGTTTCATGTGGTGTGGTCCACTTAAGCTTTGTCTATGTTTCAATTTTGGGCCGAACCCCTAAAATCAGTGGAAAATGGATGGACGGCGTGGATTAGCCACATACATCCATACGGTCCATCCCTGTGAGCCCCATAGTCATGGGTCCCACCCACCTCGGTGGATTCGGGATCTCACCTAATCCACTCTACAAAAGCACTCTACGAAAGGCTTTCGTAGGAAGTTCCTACGCTGGGATGCTAGGTGGGGTCCACCATGATGTTTCTGAAAAATCCACCCTGTCCATCCCTTTTTCCAGATCATTTTAAGACATGAGCCCAAAAACCATGTGGATCTAAAACTCAAGTGGGCCACATGAGAGGAAACTATGGAGATTCAATGACCACCGTTTAAACATTCATATGGCCACAAAAGTTTCGTATCAGGCTAATCTTTTTTGTGTTTTCACTTCATCCCAATGGGAATGAACTTATAAACGGTTTGGATGGCATATAAACATCAAGGTGGAGCCCAGGAAGGTTTCAAGGGTAAGAAACTCTTTCTCCAGTTTTCCTTCTCGTATGGCCCACTTTGAGTTTTGGATCCACCTAACACTTGGTCTCATGTCCTAAAATGATCTGAAAAAACAGATGGACAAGGTGGATTTTTCAAAAACATCATGATGGGCCCCACCTATCATCCCGATGCAGGAAATTCCTGCGAAAGCGTTTGACCAAAAACAGGAAGCAGATTAGCTTGTGTACCACGCACCACCGACCTGGCTGGTGTGTTGACGTCACCAAGTTATGTGGGTACCATCATGAAGTATGTGTTATATCCCAACTGTCCTTCCATTTGGCGAGCTCGTCTAAAGGCTTGAACCGGAAAATAAGACAAATCCAAAATCAAGTGGACCACACTGCAAAAAGTTCTGGGGGATTAAACGTATACCATTGAAACCCTTTTTGGGGCCATAGAAGTTTTGGATCAATATGATATTTGTTTTTCCTCTTCATCCAAGTCCACGTAATCTAATGAATAGATTGGATTGGAAAAAAAAAAACGTTATGGTGGGGCCTACGAATGTTTTAACGATGAGAATCATTGTTCCCACTGCTATCTGTGGAATGGTTCACTTAAGCTTTAGATATGAATCATTTTTGGGATTATGCTCTACAATGATCTCGTAAAATGGATGAACGGTGTCGATATAATAAATACATCATTTTGGGGGCCATGTAACTTTGATCTCCTTTGAACCGTTTGTACAACTAGGAGCTCGAGAAGCAGCAATGCTCGTCTTCGCACGACATGTACCCACACCATTCAGATCAGTGTTGTGTGGTGCACCAGCATTTTGTCCACTCTGTACTGAGTAAACTCTGTGGGGCCCACTGTGATTTATTTATTTTATCCACTCTATTCATCCATTTTACCAGATACTTATAGGGTTTGAGCTTAAAAATGAAGTATATTCAAAGCTCAAGTGGGCCTTAGGAAAGTTTCATCGGTGGAAATCATCATTCCCAATGTTTTCTTTGGTGTGGTCCATTGGAACACTGTTTATGCTTTAATGTTGGGTTCAACCCCTAAAATGAGTTGTAAAATGGATGGACGGTGTGGATAAAGCACATACATTCATGATGGGCCCAACAAAGTTTACTTGTTACGATAGAGTAACTCAGTACGCAATTCGAATTCTCGCAGCTATTCCCTCCTTGTGTTAAGTGCACACTTGGTTCTATAGGGTCCATCTCATTGTAAGCATTATATATCTACACCGTCCATTCTTTTTGTCATATTATTTTGGGGCATGGGCCAAAAAACAATGCGGATCAATATCTGTAGTGGACCACACCACAAGAAACAGTGCTCCTTGAATACCCACCATTAAATTTTTTATAGGGTCCACCATAATGTTTATTTGACATCCAACCTAATGATTAGGTCATACAGACCTGGATGAAGGGAAAAAAACATATATCATCTTGATCCAAAACGTTTGTGGCCCCCGAGAAGTTTTTAATGGTGGGTGTTCAATCAACATTGTTCCTGTGATGTGGTCCACTTGAGATTTCGATCTACCTCATTTTTGGGATTATATCATAAAACGATCTGGGAAAATTGATGGACGGCATGGATGAAACAAATACATCATGGTGGGGCCCACAGAGCAGTGACCAGTAGTCATCAATTGTCACTAGCAGCATCACTAGCCAAAATGCGTCCCTTTCATGGGAGCAATTAGTGAGACCCTGGACTATCTCAAGACGGCATGACCCTTACTCTGGGGCCCACTTTGCAATATTTATTTTGTATCCATGCCGTCCATATATTTTTCCAAATCATTTCTAGGCATTATCCCAAAAATGAAGCAAAATATTTTGACAATCCAATCCGTCCTGTATGTAGTATCAATCAGGAGCAAAATGTCGTCTAGATCAAAAAAGGAAGCAAAGGACATTGGGTGGAAACACAGACGGCCAGTGGAGGGGAATAAATATGGAGCCATATGCAAATACTGTGACCAAGTGATACGGAGTGGGGGGGTGTCTAGGCTGATGGAGCATTTGGCTGGGGAGTACAAGAATGTGAAAGACTACCCAAGTGTAACAAAGCCAATGAGAGAGGAGGTGAGAAGAGTCTTGGCTGAAGCGAAGTCACACAAGCAACAGTAGGGAGAGAGATCTGAGGGAGGAGCTATGAGGTGCTATCAACGAGCAAGATGACGACGACGGCGAGGGGATCGCATATCCCGATGACTATGTTACGACTCGGGATAAGAGGGAGTTCAAACAAGTGATTCGTGAGTCTCGAGCATCGGGGTGGGAGGGGGAGCAAAGGAGACAACTTGATGAGAGTAGGTCGTCGTTTGGGAAGTCCCACAATGATGCTGGTGGGAGCAGCATAGGGTTTGAGGGAGGTAGTATGGGTGGTAGTGGTTCTAGCGAGCATGCCCTACAATGCTTACAACGTGCTTGTGTCATAGATGCACCCATTGCAGGTGTTAATCAAAAGAGATTTAAAAATGTAGAACAAGGGGCTTAAGGAGAAAGTAGGAGGCGTTATATCTTGGTGGTTCATCTCAAGCCATGTACTAGCAAATGCAGCAGCCAATCCTCACTTCAAAAATATGATCAAGGAGGGGCGGAGTGTTGGGCCCAGCATGAAGCCTCCAACACCACAAGAGATTCTTGGGGTATACCTCAATTAGGAGTACGAGGAGATGCGGGCTTGGGTATGTGGACGAGCCGAACTAGAAGCAATATGGAGTAACAATCATGTGTGATGGGTGGACGGGACCCACGAAATTGTTCATTATCAATTGCATGGTGTATTGCAGAGGGCAACCAGTTTTCCTCAAATCTATTAATGCATCAACCAAAATAAAATATCACAAATACATATGATCTCCTGAAAGAAGTGGTTAAAGATGTTGGGTCCGAGAATGTCGTCCAAGTTGTGACAGACAATGGCAGTGCGTTCGTTAAGGCATGGAAGCAATTGATGAGGAGGTACAATCTCTATTAGACCCCGTGTGCAACACACTGCATTAATTTAATGCTCGAGGGGGTAGGCCAGAGGGATTCTGTCAGGAAGACCATCGAGGATGCGAGGAGAGTGACGAACTTTATATACAATAACTCATAGTTGTTGGCTGCAATGCATGAGTGTTATGGAGGGGACATCGTTAGACCAGGTTCGACACAGTTCGCCATGAACTCCATCGCACTAGACAGATTATATAGGCACCGTGTAGGTCTCCGGAATTTGTTCGGATTTGAGAAATACTTGGAGTAGAACCAAAGGAAGACTGAGGGTGCAAAGAAGGTTTCAAAGATGGTGCTTTCCGATTCCTTCTGGGATAGGGTTCACATCGTCGTTTCCATCCTGCATCCGATCTACAAGATCCTACGAGTCGTAAATAATGAGATGTGGCCTTCGATGGGGTTAATGTACGAGCTTATGAGAATTATGAGAGAAAGGATAAAGACTGCAATCCCTAATTCGCACCAGTGGGTGATCGATATCATCAATGAATGATGGACCAGGACCCTCGAGCATCTACTCCACCAAGCTGGTAAGTTTGTTACGTTTACCCATATTTTTTATCACTTGCACTTGCACTTTAAGCATTACTTCGGTTTGCATGTTAATGCAACTGAGTAAATAATATTTGGGTTTCAGCATACTAGACAAATCACAAATTCCATCACAAACGCTACCTCCATGAGAATAATGATTTGATGATGGTCGTCCACGAGGTGTTCAAAAAATTGTTTCCAGAATCAACAGCGCAAGCAGAATTTGATAACCAGGTATTGCAATTTGAGCAGATTTCGCTAATGGTAATTGATAAATTAGATTTTCTTCCTTATAGTTTCTAGAAATATGAGTGATTAAAAATAGTAACCTGTGAATCCGTGTTTACAGTTGTTGTAGTTTAGGGATGCTACGAGTACGTTCTCATCCGCACTAGCAAAAGCATCGACAGAAACGATATTGCCATGTGAGTATGGTAATATAATTAGGTAACTGATTTTTCTGTTTAAACTCCAAACTAAAACAAGCTTCTCATAAATATATAGGTGAGTAGTGGGCGATGTACGGAGTCGACACACCCACACTGCAGTTATTGGTAGTATGTGTTCTCGCACAGACTGTATCCTCTTCACCGTGTGAGAGGAATTGAAGCACATGGTCACTCATACACACCAGCAAGAGAAACAGGCTGGCATATGAGAAGTTGCAGAAACTCATTTACTGCCACTACAATATGAAGTTAAGAGAGAGGCAGTTGCGGCAGACTGAGACATGGAGGAAAATTTGGACCCGCTCAACCTATTGCCTATAGGTACCATGGCACAGATAAGTAATGATGATGCGGACCCACTTTATGAGTGAGTTAAATCAGCTGATTTAGATTATGCGGAGGGAGCCCCTACTCTACAGGTAGCAGAGGGAGCAACATCTCTTGATATCGATGTCGATCAAGTAGTAAGCTAATAGGGGGCAGATACAGACTCCTTTGATCCTTTTGTGAGGAGTTTGGCACATTCCAATGAGGGTGAGGAAGCATCTTCACGGCCCCCTCCCCATCATCAAGTCGTAGTGAGTGATGATGATGAGACTTAACCCCGACTCAACACTAGTCGTGGGGACGACGGCAGCAACGATAGCAGTGATGAGGGGATGGAGGCACCGGCACTAATGTAGGTAGTACTATTAGGGGCAAAGGTGGCAGTGGTGGGAGGTACACAACAGGTCAGAGTCAGTTGGCCAGTTCACTGAGGAGCAATACTTTGACCATACCACTCAAGACGAAGACCATGGATCTCGTTCACCATCAAGGGTGAGAGCATCAGAGCCCACATATATTTTTTAGCATCATTCGAAGAAGAAAGCCGGACGTGCAGCGGCTGATGCTCTTGCACGCAGCTTGTCATCTATGAACATCAATTCAAAGCAGGGGAGCTCCGCTTCTGTCCCACCTTATGCGCATGGGGGATATCACGGGTATGGGCATGGCGGCTCAGATATTCAGTCACACTTATCTACCCATAGATACGAGCAACCGGTAGATATTTCTTCAAGTTATGAACCTTTGACAGGAGGATATTCGAAGTACCGGTATGACTAGCAACAATACTACCAAGGAGTCAGAGTTGGACTTGATCTATTCCCTCAGGACCCTACTCAACAAATGTCGTCGATCCATGTCAAGCAGTAACCACGTCTGGGCGTACTCGTACAGTTGCAGGGGGACGACTATCAGAGGTACATCAGGGAGTTCATCAATTGATACGAGCAGAGGATGACCTAGGAACAGTACTGCCAATATGTTAGGCAACAGTACCACGCCCAACTACAACGGATCCAGATGATTACTATGAGCCACCTCATCACTTCATGTGGGGATGAAATATGGCTAGAAAGGTGTACTTTTTTAATTCATTTACTTTTACATGTCTTAATTATTGTAAGATAGCTGCATTTGTATTATATAAACTCATTTTGGTTATTGTTGGAGTGATTTCTTATGACAGTGCATGCTTTTTGGACCCTATTAAATGAAAAGTTATTATTTAATGCATTCTTTTTGCAAATTTTTCATTCCTGAATATACAAATATGTATTTTTAGGCATGTCATGAAGTTTCACTAAAAAATTCCACCGTTTTCCTCATGCTTCCCCCTTTTTCCCTGCATTTCCGGTTATCGACGATAACTATATTATGTCTTTATCTCCGGCCAACGAAACTTGTAGCGACATCGACAACTCGAACACTGCTAGTACCTCATCTCTCCCAGAAGAGGTCCCCAAAGCATCTCATAAAAAGAGCAGACCAAGAAGAGAGCGGATTAGTTTTTAATCCACACAAGCCTATCATTTTCACCCAAGGAGGGGAAACATCCATTAAGATGCTCTAAGAGCCTAATAAAATCATCCACTTCCTCATCCAAAAGGTTCCTTCGAGGGAGGGACTACAAAACAGCACCTCCACAAATGGAGAAGCAGCGAGCCAAAGTGATGTTCTTTTCTGTATGGACCCAAGCAAACCTTGGAAACTCCAACTGAAGAGGTATGTCACCATTCCACAAGTCTCCCCAAGACCGGATCAGCAAACCATCAGCAAGAGAGAAGATCCCTTCTTGGAACATCAGAGCCACATTGGCAACCATTTTCCATAAACCGGATGCCTTGTAGAGAGAAGAATCTCTAACCCACTATCCCCCATCCTGGACATTATATTTTCTAGTGATTATTTCTCTCCACAAGCTTCCTTCTTCCAAGTTGAGACTCCAAATCCATTTTCCAGGAAAGGCGTTGTTCATGATAGACAAGTCCCTTATACATGCTCGCTAAAGGTTTGCACACATCATCCCGTTTCATAAGATGAAATTTATGCTTGTTTTCGGCTCCACGCCACACAAAGTCTTGTCTTAGTCTACACAATCTATCCAAAACTGATCTTGGGCATCTAAAGAGAGACAAAAGTATATTGGCAAGTTTAATAATGACCTTTTATAACGTTAACCGCCCACCCTAGAAGAAGTATCTACTCTTTCACATAAATAGTTTCCTTTCTACTCTTTCAATGACCTTGTACCAAAGGTGCTTTATAGGTACACCAACGCAAAGGAGCAAGCCGAGTTAAGGGGAAAGAACACGCGCCACACCTCAAGATCCCCACCAGTCTCACAAATTCCAAACAAATACCCAAAAGCTCGCTTTAAATAGATTACCTTTGGACTAGAAACCTCTTTGAAACATCTCACATTTTTCCTCAAATTGTTTGCCAAGACTTCATTTGCATCGCAAAACAAAATGGTGCCATCGGCGAACTAGAGAGATATTTGAGCTCCCATGTTCACCACCTTGTACTATTTGATAAGGCTAGTCGAAACACCTTTATCCAACATTTTGCTAAGGGGTCTACAATCACCATGAAGAGGAACAAGGAGAGCGGGTTTCTCAATACCTTGAAGAAGCCTTTTGGGGACTAGTTTACGAAATCAAAGAATCTGGCCAATCAAATCGAATGCACTCCTAGATCCGATTTCTCCCCTTTTGCCCACAAACCAACCCCCTCAACATGTAATCAAGAAATTCTCAATCAACATGATCAAAGGACTTCTCAATATCCAGCCTGCAGATTATGCCTATTTTGCCTTCTGTGGGCCGAAAGTCAATACACTTGTGAGTTACGAGAGTGCAATCCAAGATCTATCTCCCCGTTACAAAAGAGCCTTGGGATTTGGAGATGACATTTCTAGGACCATCTGGAACCTAGAGGCTAGGATTTTGGCTAAAATCTTATATGAGACCCCAATGAGACTTATAGGACTAAAGTCTTTTAAGTTATCCACACCAACTTTTGGAAGTGGGAACAAGTAAGATCAAATATTAAACTATACACCTGAAGTGTAACAATTGCGTTATTACACACCAAAGAGCACATAAGCACATAAAAACTAAGTATACTACATACTTTAATTTCCTCGCTCATTTGGGTAGAGATTGCTCAATATAAAGAAAATTGTAACCCTATAAACCTCCTCTTAAGTTAACATTGGCAACAGTCACACTAGGAGAAAGACTAAAATCTTAGTTGTACGGGAAATGTCAATAATCCAAACAAGACTCCAAGGACATGAATTCACCTTTACCGCTAAAGCCTAGCATTTGCCACATATCACTCCTAAAATCAAATGACCCCCCAAATGATCCTACAAAAATATCTTACTCCTTTTAGGCCTTGAGCATCAACTTAACCTCCGCCTCATTGGAATCACTTACCCCAACAAAGTCCAAGAAAGCAACCCCAATCACTCCTGTCATGCTAAAAACGCCAAGAATTCCAACCAGCCTAGGTAACTCCTCAAGCTACCATCTAATATAATTTAATGGTATCCAACAAAGGACTAATCCCTTAAGGAGAACTTTTTTTCTCACATGGAACAGAAGAGAGAATTCACTAACAAGGGTGGGCCACAGACCAATCAAGGTAAGGGATAGGAATCACTAATGCAAACTAAGGATTCCAAAAAGCAACCCTTTGTTAGAGAATTGCAATGGCATTGACTCCCATATACACATGAGTAAATGAAATAAGCATAAAAGAGGTCAACCATCTAATCTCATTTATTAAGAAAGCTAGCTTCCATGGGACCAAACAAGTTTGCAAAACGCATCCACCATCAAAGGCCTAACAAAGTGTAAGTCCCAAAGAAGTCCTTTTGAGTAAATTTCCACTCCAGTTTTGATCACCACCAACTCCACATCATTTGAGTCACCATTGCAAGACAAACGAAAGAACATCAACTTAATTACACTACCTTCTACTTCCACTTAACTTCAGTTCAAACGAATGGGATTAGCCGCATCAAAGGCATTCTAGATTCTAATTTCAAAAGAAAATAAGAAGAAGAAGAAGAAGACTAACCCCACAAACTCTTTTCTTACATCAAGCCCTATGAATGATGCAATTCATAATTCTTTCTACAATCTTGGACACAGTTAAAACTTCCATTCCTAAAGATCCAGTTCTTTAGTTCAATATACCCCATTAGTAACCTAGAGTAACATTCTCCTCCTTCCACTAAAAGGTTCTCTTGCCAAACGAACAAAACAAGTATTTTTCCAAAAAATGCATTTCGGAATAGACACAAGGAGGAAACTCCACTTTTACGTCTCATCATACAATCAGTGTTCGAGTTGTCGGTATTGCTACAAGTTTCGCTGGCCGGAGATAAAGATATTATATCGTTATCACCGATAAGATCGCTGATAACCAGAAATGCAGGAAAACGTGGGGGGAACATGGAGAAAATAGTGGAATTTTTTAGTGAAACTCCAGGACATGCGTAAATACACATATTTGCATATTTAGGAATTAAAAAATTACAAAATGAATGCATTACATAATAAGTTTTCATTTAATGGAGCCCATTTAATGTGTTGTATATCCATGTCCGTCCATCCATTTTTCTAGATCATTTTAACGCACAATCCCACAAATGAAGTTGATCCCAATCTTATGTGGACCATACCATAGGAAACAGTGGTGATTGACCATTGAAAACTTATGGTGGGCCTACCATTAGTTTTAGTTCAAACTGATTTTTTTATTTTTTTTATTTTTTATTTTTGTTCCTCCGAGTTTATGACACCTTATTGACGGTTCGAAGGGTTAACAAAACAATACAGTGGACCTAGCAAGTTTTCCAAGGATAGGGATGTGGGTGGGACCCTGACCATGGGCCCACCTCAATGTATGCGTTGTATATCTACACGGTCCATCTTTGTTGCCAACTCATTTGAGCGCACGGCCCAATAATGAAGTAGATCCTAATCTCAGGTGGCCCACATCGTGAGAAAAACATACACGTGAGCTTGATCCAAAACTTTTGTGGCCCCCGAGAGGTTTTCAGCACTAGGCAGTCAGTCCCCACTGTTTCCTATGGTGTGGTTCACTTGGGCATTCAATCTGTCCCATTTTTGGGCTCATCACATAAAATGATTTTTCAAAATGGATGGACAGCATGGATAAAAATTATACATCACGGTGGGCCCCACAGCTAGGTGTTGTCGGGGTTGTACCCAATCCGCTTCCCTTTGGCAATTCGCGGGGGATGCATATTGCTTACTGATGTTGCCAGTAAAGAGGTGCTACTGGTCAACGTTCCTTGTGCCCACCATGATATGTGTTATATCCAAACCGTCCATCCATTTGGTGAGATCGTCTTAAGGCTTGGGACAAAAAATAAGACAGATCTAACTATCAAGTGGACCACACAACAAAAACTAGTGGGGATTGAACGTCTACCATTGAAACCCTTTTTGGGGTCACAGAAGTTTTGGAACAATATGAAATTTGTTTTTCCTCTTCATTCAGGTGTTTTTAACCTTATGAACAGATTGGATGTAAAATAAATGTTATGGTGGGCCCTAAAAATTGTTTAACGGTGAAATCATTATCTCCGCTGCTATTTATGGTGTGGTACAGATGATCTTTGGATATGATTCATCTTTTGCATAATGCTCTAAAATGATATCTAAAAATAGATGAACGGTGTAGATATAATAAATACATCACTATGGGGCCCATGTAACTTTGATCTCCTTGAACTGTTCGTACAACTCGGAACTTGAGGAGTGTCAGTGCTCGTCTTCACACGACACGTACCTACAATAGCTATATAGCTAGTGTGAGGTACACCAACCAATCCGCTTCCTTGGTACGCAACCGCATCAACTTCCCAGGCTCAAAGTTGTTTTTTTTTCAAAAAAAAAAAAAAACACAAAAATATCAAAGCGAGAGTATTTCTTGCTGAGGGGTTTTTGACCGAGGGTTTCAAAACTCTAAATCAGACCCAAATCGAGGGGAAATTTGTAGGTTTTTCTTACCCATCAGGGCTATTGATCGAGGCCAAAGGGATTCTGTTCTTCCAAGTTCCGATCAGGTACGAAAATCGTGAAATTGAAGTTTTTTTTTCCCTTTATTTCAGCCACACCACGCCGATATTCACGGCGAGAACCCATTTTTATCGATGATATCGCCGAAAAATGAGTTCTCGCCGAAAATTTCGATGATATTCTGTAGAGAGACGAAAAGTTGGGGTTTCGGTGTCGCTAGTGCAGCGACACCAATATTATCGGCGATAATATCGACAAATCGTCAACAACACGAACACTGCATACAATGATTAAGAAGGTTAATCCACTCCTCTTTTCAATGCAAAAAGCAAGTGTTAGAGGAATGACATCGTCTACTGAGATGATCAAATGTTAGGACCAGTCACCTTCGTCCAACAAAAGGATGAAATTTTTAGAGAAGCAAGAGCATTGAACACCTTAGATGGAGGAGACATGACCCCATGAGAAATGGTAACATGGAAAAATAATTACTCAGCCATAAACACCCATGGCAACCTCAAAACCAAACTCTTTTTTACCCCTGCATAATCAATGTCAAATAGACTTAGTTTAATCTATCCAATATGTCCATTGGCCTACCAATTCCCCATCTTTAAGAATTCTCCTAAGAAAGAGGTGATAAACAGTTCTACCCCCCTTCAGCACATCATAGTCTCCAACTTGAGCCCCTTAAGTACACATACTATCTAAAGAACCCAACGGAGGAGACAAAAAGGTGAATCTATGGAATCAGGGAACATCTAACTCATTTCAAATCTATTGATAACGCACGTCCAGTCCTCCCTAAGAACACAGCAGTGAATCAACAAGTGGCTGACTGTCTCTTTGTCAGCGCAGCTCATGGAGCATCTGAAGGGAATCGCAGATCCACTGCTGTTGCATCCAGATAACTGATGAGATAAAGATCTCGCTAAGAAATAAGAACAAACCCATCACATCGGATATCGATGTGGCAATCTGACCCACAATAGAGAATATAGACCATTGTAACAGCTCCAGTAACCTCACTAAAATGCTAATCTCCACTCTCTGATAAAAGAGGTCTAAAACACACACCACCCACACCCCCAAAAAAGGGCGTCAACATGCAACAAAAAATACAAGAACAAAAAACCCAAAACCTACCCACAATTACATCAAACTCACAAAAAACAGCAACCCCACAAGAACAAAAAGCCAAAAACCTACCAACAATTTTAAAATGCTTCCCACAAACACATCAGCCCCATTCCCAAACAAAACCCCAAACCCTTCCTAAAACCCAATCAACGCAATGGCTAATATTAAGGAAACACCTTCTGTACCCCTCTTCCCAAATTGCACATAGACTTGCCAACACACATAGCTGCCACAAATCCTTCCTATCCTTCCCAACGTCCACACCATGCCAGGCCATAAGGAACTCACCTATAGAACTTGGCATAACCCAACAGATATTGAATCTGGAAAGAACATCAAGCCACACCTTGAAGGAAAATTAGCAATGGAGGACTAGGTGATTGACCGATTCCAAATCCGCCCCACACAATAAACAAACAGCAAGGATGGTTTGTAAAGGGTATATGATGAAGGCAGGGCAGGTATAAGAGATCTGGGAAATATGAATAGAGCGTTATTGTTTAAATGGCTATGGCATTTTGGGATGAAGGAAGGTGCTTTTAGGAAGGACATTGTATCTAGCAAGTATGGATGTAGCGAAGGTGGATGGTGCATTAAGGATCCTTTGTTGTATAGGGCTTCGGCAATTTGAAAAGGCTTTATTTCTGTAAAAGGCCACTTTACTCAAGAGGTGGAGTTTGTGTTTGGTGATGGGGAAAATATCCGTTTTTGAGAAGATGTGTGGGTTGGGGAGAAACATATGCTATCTTTATTCCCGAGAATTGCGCGCCTTTCTGTGGATCGAAAAGTCTCAATAGCTCTTTGCTTTTGCAGAAGTGGCGAATCTTGGTTGTGGGCGCCTCCATGTCAGTTATTATTGTCCAAGGACAAGATTGATGAATTAGTCTCATTACTAAATCTCATTAATGTTTGTCGCCCAGTCACTGGGAAAAAGATAGGATGTTTTGACAATGTGAGAAGTCTGATTGCTTCTCCATGTGGTCATGATATAATTTATTGCACAGTAATGGAACAGATGGGATCATCAAAACTACTAAGTATGTTTGGACCTATGGAGCTCCACCAAGAGTAGCTGCTTTCGCGTGGCTTGTTGGAAGGGAGAGGGTATTAACTATGGATAATCCTCAAAGAAGGGGGATGGTGCTTCCAAATGTTCGTGTCATGTGTATGGCCAATATGGAGACAGTTAATCATCTATTCCTTCACTGCCCATTTGCTAGTAGTTAATGGAACTATTTTCTTCACATGTTCAACGTCTCTCGGGCTACCCTGAGTTTGGCATGGGATGGAGGTTGGAAAGGAGATGAAAAGCACTTGGTGGCACTGTTTATTGGGCAGGCTGAGATGAAAAGGAAGATGTTTTAGAAACTTGAGTCATCGTTTGGGGTGGGTTAAGATGTGCACAAGGGGCATGGTTATTGCTTCCGTGCGCGGGGGGGTGTTGATTGAATTTTTCTGTAAATTTAGCTGGCTGGCTTGCTCCCTGTTGTGTAGTTCTTGTGCTTACTGCCACTTCCTGTTTATAATTTTTTGTTGTTACCTCCCAAAAAAACAAACAAACATTGGGCAAAATCATCCCCCTTTCTGAATAAGGGATTCAAATTTGTCACAAAGGGTCCTCCTGGATGCCACGTATCTTCCCAAAAATGCACCTAGTCACCACAACAAACTCTAAAGCAAACAAGATTGTGGCAAAAGAGCAGAGCATAGGAAATAGCTTGCCAAATATTTGACTCTTCCCTCCACGAAGCTTGATTGATATCCTAACCATTGTCTAATGTACCATATCTTGCAATCAAGAAGCTCCTCACAACAGAGTCTTCACCACATTTACCCAAAATCCAGCACCATTTTGCAAACAGTATCCCAAGCAACCCAGTAAAACTTATGGCTATCTTCATCGTCTTTCCACAAAATACTTCTCTGAATCGCCTCGATCTGTGTGGCAACTTTGACTGGACAATAATGCATCGCTAATACACTAGAAGACTTTCTATAACTGATTTTATGAGAAAATTCTACCCCCAAATGCAAGTAATCTACCTTTTCTGCTCGTCCCCCACTGATTCAAAATCACCCCATCCCAAGCCTCCTTACCAGGCATGCATGAAACAATTGCAATTCCCAAATGTTTAATTGGAAATGTCACGGCCTTGCAACCAACTTCCATTGCCATATCTGCAACCACAGTGACATCCAAGTTGATCCCTGTGATGGAGCTTTTGGTCAGATAAGATTTACCCTTGATCCCAAAACCACATCAAAGCATAAAAGAATATCACAGAAAGCAACATTTTCTTCAATCGTACCATCTCCAAAAAGCATGGTGTGTCCACTGCAAGCTGGGCATGGGTTATCACTGCCTCCTCATTGCTGGAACACATTCCTCCTGGGAAGTTTCAGCAAGGTTGCGGCCACATCGAGAAAAGAAGAGGAGATAAAGGATCCCCTTGCAGAATACCACATTTGCATTTGAAGAAGCCCTCTAGGGAGCCATTGATGATCATTGAAAACAATTTAAAAGGAAATATAAGCAGTAATCCAACTTTGCTATTTGGTCTCAAATCCCATGCAACTCATTAATACAAGAAAAACACCCAATTAATGCAGTCACATGCTTAGCCATATCTACCTTGAAAAGAAAACCTAGGCGGCAGGCGACCACTTCTAAAATGAAAATTCACCAATACATTAGCAGAGAAGGGGCGTCACAAGGCCATTCTACCCCAAATGAAGCCAATTTGATAGTTGGATATCACCATTTTTTTAGCAATGGGAATTGGATATCACCCTATTAATAGCTTTTCCCAACCTCACGGCAAGAGCCATTGCAATCATCTTATCTCTCTCGACGAGACTAATCAGTCTATACTCCGAAATAGCCTCAACCCTCTCCAACTTGGGAATTAATGAAATGAAAGATGTCCCATAAGACCTGCCGATATCTACCCAATCATGGGCAGTGTTTCCATTGTCAACGAAAAATCGATAATATCGTCGATATTATCGGTGTCGCTGGACCGGCGATACCGAAACACCAAAAATTCGTTTCTCTTCCTAATGTCGACGAAATATCGGCGATATTTTCGATTTTATCGGGAAAAAAATAGTATCAGCGACAACTCTTCCTATTATTTCGAAAAAACAAAATAGATGCAGAAAAAAAAAAAATCTCTTACCATTTTTTTCTCAAAATCTGCCTGCGGGAGTGGCTTTCGGATGGATTTGGTGGGCCAATCACGGTCGATAGCGCCGGATTTTCAGAGGTAAGAAATCTCCTTTTTTTTTTTTTTTTTCTTTGAAAAGAATAGATTCGACCCCAATTCCAGCGAGGTTGAAGGGGATTTGGGTTAGGATTTGAAAAACGAGAGAAGTTTTGGGAAAGATTTGGGATTTTTTTCATGCGGAAAAAACGATTGAAGTTTTCCGGAGAAGACGAGACGAAAGGGAAGGCAAGCTTGGGTACGTGTCATGCGATGACAAGCGCTAATGCTTCTCGAGCTCCGAGTTGTACGAACGGTTCAAAGGAGATCAAAGTTAAATGGGCCCCAAAATGATGTATTTATTACATCCATACCGTTCATTCATTTTTCAAGATGATTTTAGAGCACGAGTCAAAAAATAAATCATATCCAAAGCTCAAATGGACCACCCCAGAAATAGTAGTGGGTAATGATTTTCACCGTTAAAACATTCGTAAGGCCCACCATAAAGTTTATTTTCAATCTAATCTGTTCATAAGGTCAAAAATACCTGGATTAAGAGGAAAAACAAATATAATATTGATCTAAAAGTTCTGTGACCCCCAAAAGGGTTTCAATGGTATACGTTCAATCCCCCATTGCTTTTTGCGGTGTGGTCCACTTGATCTTTATATCTGTGTTATTTTTCGAATCAAGCCTTAATACGAGCTCATAAAATAAATGAACGGTTTGGATATAACACATACCTCATGATGGGACCCACAGAACTTGCCAACGTCAATGCACCCAACTACTTGGTACACCAGCGCAGAGGAAAGCTCTCTTTTGAGAGCGTGAACTCGGTGCAATTACGCTTTACAAATGATGGTGCGGCTCTCACGGCGGGCTCACCTTGATGTATTTATTTTTTATCCATGCTGACCATAAGTTTTTCCAGATCATTATAAGACGCTAGCCCAAAAATGAAGCAGATAGAAAACTAAGTTGGGCCATATTTTAAGGAAGAGTGGTGGTTGAACCTCCACCATTAAAAACTTCTTCAAGCCCACATTAATGTTTTTGTAATGTTTATTTTTCATCCAACCCATTAATAAGGTCACATAAACCTTTATGAATGGAAAAGAACAAATATCAGGTTGGTCCAAAACTTTTGTAACCCATGAGAAGGTTTTAATGGTCAATCACCACTGTTTCTTATGTAAAGGTCCACCAAAGATTTGAATCTGCTCCAATTTTGAGATTATACCCTAAATTGATTTTTTAAAATAGATGAACAGGATAGATATACAATAAATATATCAACGTGGCCCCACTGTAAGTGTTGTACTGTCTTATGTCAAGCTAAAGTTGCACATAATCCACTCTACTCCTTGCACCACTAAGTGGGTGGGAGTCAATACGCGGGGTATTATTTATTTTTTATTATTATTATTATTATTATTTATTTATTTTCAATTCATCCCAGCAGGAATGGGACCATGAACAGTTTGAATGTATATAAACATCACGTGGACCAGGGAGGTTTATTTGTCATCCAAGTTGAAACCTTCCCAGGAGCTATGGCCCACAGTGGTGTTTATTTGTCATTCATGTTGTTCATAAGATCACACGGAGATAGATGAAGGTAAAATACAAAAATGACATGGATCCAAAACTTTTGTGGCCCCTAATGATTTTTCAACGTTAGGCATGTTCAATTCACATTGTTTCCTGTGGTGTGGTCCATTTGAGCATTGGATATGCTTCATCTTTGGGATCAAGCCTTAAAATTATCTTGTAAAATGGATGGATGGGGTGGATAAAATACATAAATCACAATGGGTCCCACACAGTTGATTCAGTACGATAAGCATATTGATTTATACAGTGCACATGTGTCACTCGTTTGTATCTGTGGATTAATGGGTCGATGTTCTGTGGGGTCATCATAATGATAAATATTTTATCAATGTCGTCCATTTATTTTTGATAGATAATTTTAAGGCATGGGTCCAAAATAAGACATATTTGCATCTCAGGTGGACCACACTAAGGGAAACAGTGGTGATTAAATGCCCACCATTAAAAACAGTGGTATGGCCCACCACCAGATTTTTGGATCTGCCTAACTTTTAGAACATTGTCCTATTATGGCCTTTCAAAACAGATGGTAGGAGTGGATTTGTTACGTACATCTCTATCATGCAAAAACCACACCTAATTGGATAATCCAATCCATCCTTGATTTGGTTTCTTTGAGTTCATTCACTTTTACATGTCTTAATTACTGTATGCCAGTTGCATTTGTAATATATAAACTCATTTTGATTGCTATTAAAGTGATTTTTTATGGGATCGCATGCTTTTTGTGTTCCATTAAATGAAAACTTATCATGTAATGCATTTTTATTTTTTTTTGCAATTTTTTCATTCATGAATATGTAAATATATGTCTTCATGCATGTCCTAAAGTTTCACTGAAAAATTCTACCATTTTCTCCATGTTTCCCCCTTTTTTCCTGCATTTCCGGTTATCGGCGATATTATCGGCGATAACGATATTATATCTTTATCTCTGGCCAGCGAAACTTGTAGCGATACCGACAACTCGAACACTGATCATGGGACACCTTGAACACAGCCAAAAAATCATCCTCAACATCCCAGCATTGTTGAAAGAATGCCAGAGAAAACCATAGAGGTCAAGAGCCCAATCGCCTTTAGCATTGGAAGCCATAGACTTAATTTCCTCACAATTAAAAGGGTCTTCTAAAAGAGCCCGTTGATCATCCAAAATATAATGGAAGACTATCCAACCCAATCACCGTGTAACAGGAAATTCCTTGGAGATGGCATCTCTAAAATGGTTCGCAAAACTGGAACAGATATCATCTTTCCCATGAATCATCTCTTCACCAACTTTGATTGACGTAAGGGGCTGGGGACTTGTTTCTCTTATTTCTGGATGACACCTTATCATCCCTTTTGGCTTTAATAAATTGATAGTATCTTTCAAAAAAAAAAGAAAAGATTTGATCTCCTCCAAGCATATGTGCGTTTGCAATCTTATGGAAGTAGGCTGAGTTCTTATATCCTTATTTCATCCATTTCTCTAGATAATTGTTTCCAATGTATCTCTAATTGCAGGATCCTTCTAACTAGGTGTCACTCTCACTTCGAATCACACTTCAAACTCTTGCTCTAGCTCCCGCTGCTCACCCATTTATACTCGTTTACATTTTGAAATAGACACTTCCCCACTCCCACGCCCAAATCTGTTGCCAATTCGCTTCACGCTATTGTGCTACTATATCTCTAAATGATGCATCAATCAGATTCATCCACTTAATAGGCCCTATCATGGATGGTATATTTTTCAAAATCACAACCACTAAACAGTAAATTCATCATTTCTCTTTTATTTTACCATTTAAATATTTGATGGTTAATAACTTTCATTTTTTACCCTTGATTTGATGTGCATCAATCAGATGGGTAGAATCATTTGATCCATGTGTCTTTAGAATCATTAGACATCTAAAATACTAGATGGACAATCTAATTTTGGCTCCACGAAACCCATGTGGTGGGGTCCACCTTAACGTGAGTTACCACAAGCGCACATGTGAGCACACTCATCTTCATTAGAAGATGAAAAACTCACTTCGTCTTGCCATTTCCTTGCAGTAGGGGGCAGATGAGATTGCTTATTGAAAACGGGGACTGGGCTGCAAAAAAAAATAATAATAACAATAAAAGGATTGGGCAGCTGGTAATGGTCCAGGGAGTATAACTGAGGGCTTATTTGGTCATTATCCCTTTTTTTCTTTTGATGAGTAAATGATGCTTTATTAGAAAAAGAAAGCCCGAGGGCCATAATAAAGCTAAGCCATTGCAAAGAAGATCCTGCCAACAAAAAGGAGCACCCTCAATGCTAGCATTAGAATCTAGAAAAGACTTCCAAAACCTCCACCCAAGAGCCAACAAGACATCTAACTCTTTTAATTACATGTATCTTCGCAGTCACTTCTCCAAATATCTGACAAGCAATACCATTTCCCAAATCTCAAGTATGATATCTTAGCTGAAACCTATGTAGCCCAAAACAGTGCAACAACATCTCCATTGTCGGTAATTGTTAAGAATCGGTGGGCATAACCTCAGATTTTGTTGGAAGGTTTTGGTTTAGAAACACCAACTTCCTTACTATATTCTCTATATTTTTATGTTTTAATACTTGTGCATCAGCAAAATCAAGCTATTAAGCAGATTGTTCAAAACTCAGGGAAGTCAAAAGTCAAAAGCCATCTAACCAGTTTCCAGGTCAATTCAAGTTTTCAAACTTGTTACAACAACTCATTCTTAATCCCATCGCAGCAATCTCAGACAAAAGAAGCAATAAACATCAGCACCTGGACCTAAACATACAGGTATAAACTGAAGAGTGGAGTCACTGTTGTTGCATTTTCCAATACTTAAACTTTTTAAATAGCTCTTCACCAAAAATGAGCATGCCCATTATAGTGGTAAGCCAGTAACTAGTCTAGGACAAGTAGGCAAGCAAATTTATTTGTTTTCCATTGTTCCAAAAGCATCCAATTCTACTAATCCATGAATTTCAAAGAATTTTTCACCTGGCCATCGATCTAACTAAGAAGGATGAACACAATTTTTTTCTGAAGGGCATGTAAAAAATGTATTCAAGATAAATAAGCAACAAAAAGAAGGATACACACAAATTCACGGAACACAACCTCCCATGCATTGAATGGAGCATCTTTTCTTTTGGCAACACTAGCAAACAAGTTTCTTCCAGTTACCATTCACACTTAACTTTTTTCTTCAGAAAAGAAAATTATAAAGAGAGAGAGTACTTCTGCTTTTCAAAGGCATATGCATTGGTCATAGAAATTTATTAAGCTCAAATAATAATAACTGCCCACACATGTAACTAAGATCTTTTCAACGAATCTTGACATACCAAGAATGAATTGGCATGACTGATACGGCTGAGGAGACTGGCGGAGAGCTAAAATGGTTGCCTCAGCTGCTGCTGGATTCATATGCATCTGCAAAAATATAAAATAAACATTAAAATAAAAATAAGGATGAGTCAAAATTTCTACTCTGTCAAATTCTTGTGAGATCAAAAATTTATAGACCATATGGAGCTACGAAGTTAGGCTGAATTTGGCTCATGGCAATTTCAGAAGCAGAGAAAAATAAATTGTAAGTTTTGAAATTCTACCAATTGTAAATCTCCAAAAATCGAGAAAAATGGCCCCCATGTTCTACCGGAAAGGAAGGAATCTTTCGTATCCACATGAACAACATTTCTTGGTACGGATATTCTACCAAGTGTAGAAACCCCAAAATCATGCATTATTTTTTCCCACGACCTGAGCCCGAATGCAGCCTTGAGCAATCAGAGAAAATGACATATCCCTCATGGTAGCAAATGATATGAAACACATATGCAACTATTCATCATTTAACATCAAACATAATTTCAACTTATTCACACGACATCCAATATTAATCATATCCGCATGTCTTGGGTTGTTACTTTATGCTGGCCTTTGGTTGCATTGCACGTTTTGTTTGGTGGTGTGACTCCGTCTTGTCTCTTTTTTGGAGCTTTGGGTTGCTGAGTTGGTCTCTCTTCTAGTGCTAGCCACTGGAAGTATACCATTTGGGAGCCTCTGATAGCTTAGGTGTTCTGTTACCTTTCTTCTTTGGGTCGGTTCTTTCGTTTAAGGATACCTAGTCATTTAGAAGGTTTTGAGTTCACCTTGGCCCTTGTGTGAGATAGCTTTGGTCTTGATGTGCTCCCTTCCCTTTGGACCATCCTTTATGTATCTTGTTTTTTGCCTTTACCACACAATATGGTGTACCGGGCCAAGGCTGATCCCAGATTCGCTGAGATTTCATCTTCTTATTATGCAATGCAATGTGAGATGTTTGAAGCCTCCTAGATCCATAGAAGAAGTGGTGGAGCTCTTAAGCTGGTCTGTTTCATGCACATCCCAAACAAGGCTAATGTTGAGGCTGATGAGCTTGCTAAGAATAGGGTCTCAAGGAGGGAACTCCGGACTGTTGGTGAGAGAGTTGATCTTACTTTTTGAAACTTTTCAGTTGTTGTTTGTTAGTGAAGGGACTTTGTTGTGTGTTTATCTCTTAGAGGGATTGAGTTTTTGGCTCTCTTCGTTGTATCCTTGTTTTTTTTTTTTTTCTCTCTTTCGTATTTTTCCTTGTCCTTTTGAAAAGCATTTCAGTCTCACTCATAAAAAAAAATAAAAATTCATTATGAATCACCTCAACCCAGGCAACAAAAGTTTTTGTTGTCTTTCTATTTCTTCTTTTGGGCAGATACGCATGGATGAAACCTACCACACCATTTTTCCCTTAGGACCTCTTTGGTATGGGAAAAAAAAAAAAAAGAAGGAAACTTTATAATAATTCAATGATGATTTCCATGAGCACTAATCAAAACATGGATTCCATTTAAGAGTTCTTGTTTGGATAGCAACTGGGAATCTTATAGTCTTCTCACAGAAGTCACCTTTTTTTTGGTTGAAGAATAAGGAAAGTCACCTAGTTTCTGGTGCCAAGAATTCAAATCATAGAAAAATGTAATGATTATTTTGTGGAATCCACCTTTTCCTTTGCCATCCATATGACACAAATTATCACTTTAAAGAAAAATCTTTTTTCTTTTCCATCGTTTGACATTGAATTCATGGTATCCAAACATTGCCTTACAGACATATATAACCTGACTACCTGAGCTTGAAGCAAGTGCTTGATGCTTCCTCACTCGGACTTTTTTTTTCTTGGTACGGTTGCTGGAACTTTGACATCCGAAAATGGATGCAATGTCTAATTACATGAAATTATTTTTATAGATATAAGAGAAATGTTCACATACAATGCTGTATGCTAACTTTACATACAATGTTTTTATTTTCCGAAGAAGTGTCACTTCTGTATGGCATCCAAGCACGCAAAATGTGGGCCACATCATAAACATCACTTGGACCAAACACCAGAATGATCCATTCACCAGTAGGGCTGCACTGTTGAAATAAATTGACAGCCAATGGTCTGACTAGACATATTGCATGTGGCTCACCTGATGAGTGGATTGTCCCTATTTCAGCTCCACGTTTGTCCACCATTTCACAGCTTGAATGTTAAGCTCAAGTGACATATCAGCAGACAATAAAAACATTGTATGTTAACATACAGCGTTTTATCATTTATGTGAACATTTCTCCACATTGGTGTCATTTCTCCATTTCTCCATGTGCTTGTGTATACGTGTAAGATGATGACGATGATCACACACAAACGTACACACATTTCTCCACATTGGTGTGATTTCTCCATCTCTCCATGAATTTTTGTCTCTGTAAGATGATGATGATGATGATGATCACATGCATGCACCCATAGAAAATGCTCACATGATTCAGTACAACCACTATTAGTGATGCTACTTGGCCATTGTGAGGCCCCATATGATGTATGCATCAAATCCGCCTCATCCATTGGGATCACCTTTCAATCTTAGGCCATGGGATGAAAATTTGGCCTAAATGGAAACTCAAGTGAACCGCACCATAGGGGGCAATTGAGAGGGGCAAGCGACCAATAAAACCAACCTGGAGGTTTGTGGGGAGCACCATGTTGTGTGTATGTCATCCAAGCCATTCATCAGACACGCCTCACCAGGATGAAGGAACACAAAAAAGGCCATTGCAAACTCACGTGGGTCACACCACGTGAACTTAGACATTTTACACATGATTTGAAGATGCTCCACATGGTGTGGCTCACCCAAGACTTGGATTGACCTGATTTTTGGGCTCTACAAAAAACATGAGGGGGTTAATATGATGGATGGAGCAGATCAGACGCACACATCATGTGGGCCCAACAATAGCCCGGAACCACCACAAGTTGCAGTGGGTTGGTTTGTTCCAGTATCAAGTGAATGCACCCTACATAATTATTGGATATGCTTGATTTTGGGGGCATCCCATCGTCAATGTAGGGTCCACTTAATGTGCAGGTTGGATGGCATACACGCAACACGGTGGGCCCCACATTCGCAATAGTGTGTAAGAAGGTGAATGCATGCTCCAATGGTACTGGTACCACCAAAACCTGTGATGCTACAGGGAGATAATGGTGCCCACCACCCATATTATGTGTGCATCGGATCCACACCATCCATCACGTTCAACCCCTCATGTTCTCTATAGAACCCAAGAATCAAGCAAGTCCAGCCTCAATCAAGCACACCGTGGGGAACAATGTCAAATCATGCATAAAACCGCTAAATTCATATGGTATGGCCCACCTAAGTATCAAAATGGCCTGAATTATATCCGTTCTATAAACTGAGAGACACACAAGGATACGGTTTTCTCTCTCTCAACTTTTTTGTAGAACAGTCAGTTACAATGTACAGATCAGCATCAATATCTTCCACCGATATTATCTCTCTGAGTCTGTGATAAGAAGAAAACCATCTAAGGGAGATAATCTTTCTCTCTTGGATAGATCTTGAGCTGATCTTCCCATCTTAGAGGGATCTTGAGAGGGATCTTGAATGAGTGGATCGCGGGTTGGCTAATACATTCATCCTGCTGGGGCATGTTAGATGCATGGATTGGATGACACATACACAACACAGTTGGCCGCAAAACAAATTTGGACAGATTTATTGGTTGGGCGTCCCCTCCCAACTGCTCCTCGTGGTGTCACCCACCACAATAGCTCTGATACGGGTACCATGCGAGCATTCTCCTACTCATATATACATATACACACATGTGTGGGTATTCAAAATTTGACTGCATAAGACAGCTTAGTTTCACTTCTGATGAAGATTGGAAAATAAGCAGTGCTACACTCTAACCTCACAGTCTGTCGGCAACAATGCAAATGCATTGAGAATCAGATAACAAAACAGCCAATCCAAATGTATACAGTCAACCAAAAATTTTGAAAAATAAAACCCTGAGGATCAGTAAAAGACCCATCTTTGGCATAATCCAACTAAACGAATTCGAAAGCGAACTCATTGAAAATCCAAAACAGGATAATTGCAGATTAATCTAAAATCAGGTAAACTCAATCAATTTAATAGGTATTGGAGTGAGATTGCAGGGGATTAGAACAAGGACCTGGATCGAACTGCAGGCTTGCTCGATTGCTTGCATGGTTGCTTGGAGCTGAGAGAGATCGACCGTTCCTCCCGAACATCGCTGCATCTTCTTTAGGGTTTCTATGGGTGGGGATTTTTCTCTAGAGAAGAAGACTGATTGGAGTGAGCGGAGTTTGATTGGATTGAGTGGGGAGGTTTTTATAGCTTCTCGTTAACCCTTTGATGTATGGAGGGAGAAATAAACCCCTGCGTCATAATTACCTAAATACCCTTCTAAGCCAAAATGGCTAACAGGGCCTTATGCAGCACCTGAAATCCAATTATGACCACCGGGGCCATGGTTGAGTAATCCGGACCATTGGTATGTTGCTCCTCGTCGCAGATTGACTGTGCCGAGAAGATTTCACGATTGAAATATCATAGCCACCCAAATCAGGATTTATAAAAGTTTAATGGTGATTCATTCATCTCTCCTTAAATGAGACCGTTTCTTGAGAAGTCCATGTGAAATAAGCTTATTGGCCTGCCATTCACCTCGTTCCTGCTTGTTCGCCTAATTACACCTGCCGGCCCACTATGTTGAGCATATTACGTGGGATTTTGAAAATTACATTAACCGCATATGCCCCTGAATATTTATGGTTGCATGCACTGAACTTCCCAGGGTGTCCACTGCAAGCCGAGGCTTAAACTCTGAACGATAGTTGATGGTCGATGGACAAAAAGATGAATAAATTAAACTCTGAACGATAGTTGATGGTCGATGGACAAAAAGATGAATAAATTGGACTACATGGAGAGGAAGCTCTTCTTAGATAATTGATGATAAAGGTATGTAACGACATAATGGATTGGGGGTATTATGGGTTCCATTTGCTAACTGTGATTGGGATACTATGATTTCATCTTAGGTTAGATGTTGTTGGGTTGTCCTTGTTGATGAGTGAATGGTATGCCTTCAGCGGATGCGACCAAATTATATTCTTCCATTGAGTGGGGGATGAGAACACTTTCATCACTATTCTTATATCCAGTAGGCTTTTTTTCTACTATTGGTTGTACCAGGGAAGCTTGATGAGGGCACCAAGGGAAGATTGTTCTCACCCTTATTCTGACTTCAAATTATTCCCCAGCACGGATGAGTTGGGTAAAGTTCGCATATGGAGCGAGACAAGTTATCCAGATATACCTGGGCTTGCCGAATAGACAATTATGAAAATTCGCTCCATTATCTTTATTCTGGCATCTATGGCCCGCCACCATCCAATGTAAGTTGATAATGATTAATCATCCTCTTACCTTAAAGGAGCAAGATCCGCCCTTTTGGGTGCTGAATTAAGATTATATGCGAAATGATCAACAAATACTTGAGAGAGTTGTTCTCAAGTCCTGATTCGATGGTAATCTAGTGACGTATACTAATTTAACGCGTCGCCTTTCAAGGATTTCTTCTGAAACAAATGGATCAATGCTCCGTCATTGCTTACCACGGCATTAAGCTCTCCACATAATGCTCTTAGGGGTCTATATGACACATTGTACCATCATATCTTTTAAATTTTCGGACATCAAAGCCTCAAGGTAGCTTTTGTATCAAGAAAGGGACAAAGGTCCCAAAACTTGGTGGATGGAAGATCTAACCTCTGTTGCTTCTATTGCTTCCTCTTCATCTCCTGTATTTTTTCTCGGATTTGTTCGATTTCAGATGGACCGGGTGGGAGGGATTTTGCCCCTTGCCAAGTCATAATTGGCCCCCTCTCATAATAATTGGCCTTATTAATGCCCCTATGAGTTTGCTGGACTAGAACTGTGAAGGGAGATTGTGAATGCAAAGAAATTCCAGCTGCATAATTATGTTGACATTGACTGGGATTCCCTGCTGCGAGATGTGACTGGAATTGGCTCCCATTTGTGAGAGGATACTTAGAAGAGATGACCTAAGGTAGATAGTCGTTTTAGCTGAAGGTCTCTATTGGGAGTGTATCGAAAGTCTTGCATGAATCTTGATGGTCGTGGTTGGACTGTATTAGAAGTCGGGAGAAACACAATAGTTGGTGTTATTGCTGAGATGGACCAACCTGAATGTTGACTACCGAAATTGGAGCACTTTTGCTTTGTATAATTTGTAGAAGTTATTATTGCATGGCTTTCATGTGTTGTGCTAACTCCTTGATGCAGGCAGCTAGCACCAATTCGGTCAGATGTGATTGTGAAGAAGTGGCCTCAGGCATCTCAAGGGTAAGGAAGGAGAGAGCCATGACTGTTATGGATCGAGTTGTGGTAGGAAAGGTTTGCTTTAGAATGCCCGGGAGCAATGGTTTTGGTTTCATTTTTATTTTTTAGATGAGATGAATGTTAAATGCTTATGCGAATGCACAAGAACTGTTAATCCTCGTGAATTAGTGAGATCTTGTTTTTTGAGTCGGGTTATTACTGGTGTGGCTAGAACATCCCCAGCAGAGTCATCATTCTGTGGACACTGGGATCCCGGGCTGGAATCGACTCGAGGGCCGCTTTCTCCATGGGTTGCCTCTTTCGAGAGCTTTGCAACGTGATTGGTTGATTATGTTCAAGTAGAGCCACCACTAGCCAATTTATTTGTCTCTACAGTCAACAAAACCCTATAAAAACATTAGGTTAGAGATCCAATTATTTCTTACCATAATACGACTCTTTGGTTTTGCGATCAGAGATTTCGAGTAAGGGACCGTGGTTACAGAGAGGGAAGGTATCAGGCACCCACTTTGCCTGTACATGTGTACAGTCCCTACTTCACAGGATATGTCTGTTCTTGAGGGTTGGGATTCAATTCTCATGTATCAATGTATGGCAATTCTTGTGACAAAATATGAAGTAATTGGCAGGTTTTCTGTTGGGTGGGATCCGATTAAATCAGCAAGCCTCAAAGCATACTTCCAAGCCAATTAGGTGCAGTGTGCTATAATGAGATAAATGTTGCACTATGCAAATGCTATGGCTAGATGAAGCTCAGTTGAAGATTGAACAGTTGGATGGACGTTAGTGTCGCAAAGGTTGGGATAGAAGGGTTAGATCGAGACCTGGATGACTCAAGTGTGTTTAGATTTGATTGAACTTAACTGGACCTGGGCTGGACTCTTTCCCATAGCTCTTTCCCTCCTTGGTGGAGGGGATGGAGTGGCTAAGCTAAGGCTTGAGAGGAAGGGTTTGGATGGCTAAGATTTGAGATTGCCATGTGGCAAGATCTCATGTATTGGTTTTGATGGCATAAGGTGTAATTTTGGCTCAATTGAGGGGGGGGGGGGGGGGATCGGAGTAATTGTCGAGATTTGCATATGCATGAAGTAGACATGGAGGATAGTAGCACATGAGTAAGCAACTGAGTGGAGTATGGCCAGTGCCACATGGCGAGCGACACCTTATGTGCCGCTTGCCATTCCTTTTTGCTTCATCTTCGGAGGGAGGCTCCCCCTATACACGTGGACATGTTTGGTCCACAAAAGTTGCCTTTTTGTCTCCCATTTTCTCTGAATTGGGCTTTGGAATGGGCTTGAGCTAAAATGTGTTTATGGACTTGGTTTGACAAGGTGAGTTGACTGGGTAGGCTATATAGGCGGACTAAGTGAGTTGACTCGGGGGTTGACTCCATAATTTAGGTTTTTTTTAAAGTTTGAGTTTAGGACTAGTTTTATGGTCAATTTCTAGTGTTATAGGGTTTGGATCAGGATTAAGGGTATGGATAGGGGTTTAGATCAGGGATAAGTATATGGATTAGGGTTCATGTTCAATCAAGCTATTCGGCCTGAGGTGGGGTGTTTACAGATCCACACCCTCCATCACAACGAGGCTTGAACCCCTCATATAGACCATCCTTCAGGATCTCTCGATCCTAGCCATCCATCCGTTCCCAATTTTGAAGGTCACAACATGTCAAGAAAATCAATGTCAAATTCTTCTCCTTACAAGATATAAACTATATCACGAAAACTCGCTACATTAAGATCCCATCAATTAAGACCGTCCAAACTCCATCTTGACTGTAAGCATCAACAAGAGGAAACAACCACCACACACGTGTGTAAACTGTCTTCCCTAGCGTTCGCATGAAATCCTTCTTCTCCGTTTTTCTCATTTTGAAAAATCATAAAATCCTTCTTCCCCATTTTTCTTATTTTGGAAATTCAATATGCCCACTATCCATGAGAGATTAGTCTTGACAGATCTACACCGTTTGTATGGGAGATCTCAACACTCAAAACAATCGGACGACGCCAAGAAAATTGAATATCATTATGCACACATTCTTTCCTTTTCTTCTACACGTTGCATTTAGAAACTACAGGAAATTTCAAATAATCCAGACCATCCAAATTCCATCAATATGACCTTAAAAAACTATGACATAATGTGAGGAAACCATAAAACAATGTTCCAAGCTCTATTATGTGGCAATTGTCTATAACGTGCGGAGGCTTTAACCTCGAAACCCATTGGATCAATCAATCTAGGCCCTTGATTTCTATGCTCCTCAAGCTCCCTTGCACCTATCAGAATTATACATAAGTTATGGACGTCGAGATCAGCACTGGGTGAAAATTCGCCATCATTGTTCACCATCTTCATCGCTAAGAAGTGCTTATCGTAGCTTCCTGGATAAAATCTAATCAAGATCCATTTCGACCATTGTAAATGTCACGCCTTGAAATTCAGGTACCTAAATAGAGTAGTTTGAGACCTGAATTCCATACCCGTGAAATTAAATATTTCAATTTTTAATGCAAAGAAATATCGTTTCATTCCACACACATTCACATTCCATCAATATTTTGTAAAATTAAACCAATCATGCACTATTATGAAATAATTCTAGGCCCTCTATTAATTCCACTCCAAACATCAACTAATCTTAAACATAAAAGTAATATTAACTCAAAGTATGGGACAATTCCATTACATTCAATGACTTTAAGAAAATTAAACTATTCCTAAATGAAAATTAATCTATTATGCAAAGCCTAATCACGCCCAACAGTCCAAGCACTAACAATAATAACCGACATCCTCGTAATACTCCAATCATGTGCCTAAAATGTTTATTAAGTGTGAGCTCGATAGCTCGCAGGTTCACTTTACACTTATAAAGTTAGGAAGTTCCAAGTCTACATGACAATCCAACATTGTAGACACCCCACCCCCATCACAAAGACATTACTCTTGAACCAGCTGGCAAACTGTCAATAAAACCGTACCTAGCCTCTTGGATCATTGTTGGATGAGCAATAAAACCTGTTATGGGGGAAACAGACCGACCAACTAATCATGGGCCAAGTCCACAACTCAAACAAGCGACCGGTGTAATCTAGTGGCTAAACCTTAGTCTCCTCGACTTAAGTATAGGGAAAGGGTGAGCTCGACCTCCTTGACTAAGTATGGGGAAAGGTGAGCTCAACCTCTCTGTACAAGGATGAGGCATTCGCTAGTCAACTGCAACGTGATGTAAACTATCCCACCTTAGGTCGACGAGACCCATCCTTAGATGAACACAGTATTGCCATTGGCACTGGCTGTGACCTAGCTCGAACCACCCCAGGACGACTGAACCTGCCCTCCATGAGGTCAGGTCGAACCTCAACCAGCTCTGTCCATGTTCTCGGCCGCTGGCTGTGACCTAGCTCAAACCACCCCGGGACGACTGAACCCGCCCTCCACGAGGTCAGGTTGAACCTCAACCAGCTCTGTCCATGTTCTCGGCCGATGATCACGGACACCGATTTCCACACGGATCACCTCGAGATTCTAGCCAAGGATTTAGAAAGATCCGTTGTGCAAGGAATCCGAATCCCACTATAATCAAATGACTACCAAATCGGGATGAGAGCCCTCTATGACACTGCCTCTCCTCACCTATAAATAAGTGTAACGTCCTAGATTTTCGTTGTTTTGAATTTTCAAAAATCCTTCATTTTTTATTTATTTTTTATATAATTAACTTATATTGTTGTTTCGACAATAAACAAATGTATTTTGGTTTGGAGGATTATCTCATTTAATTATAACAAAGAGAAAATAGGAGAAGAACATTCATCATATTTATTCATTATAAGTTCATTTACATCCTCTGATTTCCCTTGATCATAAGATAGACTATCCAGAATACAAGTATTGAAAGAATTTGAATATCAAGTCCGGATATCAAATCCGACAGCATTTCAGCTTGTGATTTGTTCATCTCATTGAGAGGAATGTTGTACATATATGATCATCCTCTATCTCTTTCTTAAGATCATATTCCTGTATGGAGGAAAGATCCAATTCCCTTCAACCATTTCGGCAGCATTCCGACTCCCTTGGATTTATTGCCTTGTAATGCCATGTTGTGGCGCAGTCTGACACTAAGCCTCCTCTTTCTTCCTCCTCCCTTCTCTTCTAGATACCTTCAGATCCCTCTTCTTCTCTAGAGCTCTGATCTTCTTCAGAATCTTTGACCCCTGAAATGAGAGGGGGAGTGGCGTATTTATATGCCTCCACATATGTGAACCTTCGATCTTTGTGCCATGGGGCCCACCTTTCATCAAATCCCAGCCATCCCATTCTTCCTGATCATACCTACATTGTGCGGGTGCACGCAACCAATGAGAGGGTTTGTGCAGACCCGCGCAATTAGTACACCTTGCGCGAGTTAGCACAACACCATGGATTCCTTCATTCTCTTATTTTTCTTCATTCCTTCCTTCTGTAGTTTCCTTTCTCTTCTATTTTTTTCTTCTTCTTTCTTCTTTGTCTCTAATCCCTTTGCATGATAAAAACTTCATACATATTTTGTGCGCTAACAATTGTTACTTACTGACTATTAACACTCAATGTTAGCCTATAAGCAGTGGTACCAGTGAAGAACCACATAAATCCAATTAATCAACCGTAAGAAGCTAACAAATCCGCCCGATCACATAAACCTCGAATTTAGCCTCATGATTTATTCATCTAGGGCTTGAATTTAGCTGACCTACCACTGACTAATCAAGACAATCGCATCTAAATAAAGAGCTACAGAAAGTCGAGACAAGTAGGGGTCAGATCAAAATCAACAAACTAAACTGACCCAGTTATCTTTTAAGCCCAAAACCAATGATTTATAATGATTATAATCAAATTATTATTTCCGTTAGTTGCGAAAAGGCCACACTATGAACTTAGCTAATCTAGAACATAATTATTACACACGAGAAATCTCGCTACCCAATTCATTACAAAAATGCCCTGATTATTCAAATAAGCTATAGACCACTCATTAGTGGGCCATTAAACCTGAGGCTATAAAAAAATATTTTTCTTAGTGGGCTTGACATCCATCGCGGGACATCGAGCTGAGATCGCGTCTCGAATCGTTCAACTTGGACTCGCAAGTCGAGTGCTTGGGTTGTGTGAATACCTTATATAAAAATATGGAATTTAAGTGAAATAAGTCCATTTAGTCTTTCGCGAAGTTGTAACTTTCGGACCGTCGATTCATGGTAAAATTTCGAGGTACTAATTAAAGATATTTTCCCACACATATTCGTATAGCCACGACCCCGATCAACCATCGGTGACCGTTGAATAGACTTTTGATCATATCTATTGATCGGCACATTCAAATGGCAGGCCGATCATATCCATATATAGATCATTATTAGAGCTAAATATCCTACAGTGTATACGTAATGGGCCGTAGAAGTTAGAAAAACACTCCCCTTGGGCTAGTATAGTAAAAACTCATCCCCTAGGGCCATTTACACAAAATCTAACACTATATAAAGCCTTCATTTGGGCACCCCCTCATCTCATACAAATTTCAACAAGAGAAAAGGGGAGAAAGGGGGATGAAAAAAAGAGGAGAAAGGAGGAGAGAGAGAGCTTGGGGAGTGGGTGTTAGTACACTTCCATCCTCTCATCCCCTCTCTAGCCACCTCACCACTCATGGATCATTTGCGGAGTTCTCTCGGCGGTGATTGAAGATAAGAAATAGATTTTACTCTTTAATCTAGTCTTTTGGGTTAGGTTTTCTAATCCTTATAATTGTTTGTATAATTGTTTAGGCTTTGGTGGATTTTTCCTATCACCCTAATCGTAGGAGCGCTTTGAGTCGGGCGAATTATTGTAAAGGTGCAGACCATTATCCCTAGGTTACTTTTTATCGACCCTTGAGGGTCCCAGTTAACGATCTTTTTGTGGTGAATGTTTTATTGATTGTTAGCATGTTCATATTCCGAGTTTGATTTGTAACGACCTTGGAATTTTTTGTGCTTATCTTTCCTTAAGTAGTTGTTTTTGGGGTAATTAGCGCTTTACTTGATTGCTTGTGAAATTCGCATCAATCACTTTAAATTGTATCTGCATGGCTCTAAACTTGTAGATTAGTGAGCGCTACGTTACTCTGAAATCTGGGATCCATCGCTAAATCCAGTTGTTCTGGGGATTTTTTGGAAGATCTGGATCGGACCTAGACCGCGCGTCGAAAGTCCGATGGCGATGATCTTAGGCTGTTGCGGTCACCGAGTTGGGCTTGATCTTCACCTCGAAAATCAAGTCGATCTGATGTTCTGGGTCGATTTGGTTGAGCTCGGAGTGAAGAGTGTGAGAACGGTTGGAATTTAATAAGCTTTTATGAAATTGAGTCGTGTCCTTTTGCGACGATTTTAAGCTATCCGACCGTTGGATTCGACCTAATTTCACCCTCTCGATCGGGATGGTTGGCCCTGCATATCCTAGCTTGTGGACCGATCGAGTTTCCGTGACCGTTGAATTGAGTGTGGTCCGCCACGCCTGATCTGAAAGCCGATCGGGACGAAAACTCAACCTGACCTAGATCCATGGTCAGTGAGCTTAAGTCCGACCTTTCGTGGTTATAGGCCCACCGAAGTGCTTCGTTGGATCGAGAAAGGCGTACTTTGGTTATAACCTAAGTATACCTTGACCGGGTTATTTCCATCATTTTAAGGTCTATATATAGTCCTTAAACCCTAGCTCTCATTTCCATACGAATTTTCTCTAACCCTAGCTTGGAAAGAGAGTGGAAAAGAGAGAGTTAGTGAGAGAGATTGGTTGGTGAATCATCTTGATTCTTCCTTGTTCTTCTTCACCTTTGAACCTTTACTTTGAATCGTTCCTCTGACGATTCTGAGTTCTTTTGGGGTAAGTTAACCTAACCCTAACCTGTCGACTTGGTGTTGTTGTATCTCATTTCTATCCTTATTTTAGGGTATTCTAGCGCCGTTGACGAAGACAACTCGTCTAAATCAGTTCGGCGGTTCTTTCTTTGCTTAAGGTGCGGACTTTAAGTGTATAGGTTATGGTTTTCAAGGCTTTCAATCCCAGTTAGTGATTTATTCTTGTTATGGATGAGATTTCACATGTCAAATGTTATGTTTACATTGCTTTCCTGATATGCATGTGCTATATTGAGATTTGTGTATTTTAAGTGTATTTATAAAGTACCGTATACGTATAAAATACGCACTTGTGCTTGCCATGATTATTGGTCGTGTATGTATGCTAGATGCATGTATGACAACTCCTTGGTAAAGGGAATTGTCTAAGTGCATGTATTCCAACATACGTCATGTATGTTATTCCTTGTATGCTAAGTGTTTGTAGAAATGCATGAATGACCTAAGTGTAACTGATTACACTAAGTGTGGGCGTTGAGAAGTGGTTCTCAATACTTCTATGGATGCGCATGATTTCCTTTATGCATTTACATTCCAAGTTATTTAAATTCAAGCATCTCCTATGTTTACAGTTATGTTAAGTTGATATTCTTCAGATGTGTATGCAACATGATTTGAGTTATTGTTCCATTACTGATTTACATTCCATATGAATATCTGTAGTAGTGTAGGATATTTGGGACTATGCCTTAGTCCAGGAGATCGGTAATTGACCCTATATTCGTGGTTGAGATTGCTTTCGCCACGTAGGACGTATTAGACGAACCCGAGCCGTATTAGAGTTGGCGGCAGTGGTTTGGCCACGCGAGTGTTTGCGCACTCTATGTCGCTTAAACTCAACGTGCGCCGTGCTAGTCGAGTTCGTCAAGTAACCCGATTGTCCGATGTATGTTAACCATGTATGGACGCTATGCTTGAATCTAGGGTACCGAACTTACCAGTGAAATCCTAATAACCTTGGTACCACGATCCACCAAGACTCATGAGCCGGACATGGTGGTATGGGACACCGTGGTCGAGCTGTCGGCCTACGCTGGGGTGACGAGCCTCCCCGTAGTGACCAATGAGCAACTAAACTCGTGAGCCGATTATGGTGGTATGGGACACTATATTCGTGCTGTCGGCCTACATTGATTGGTGACGAGCCCTTTTTAGTGACCTCGAGCATACCTGGATACCGCAAGGAGGTGACGAGCCGATCTGTGGTAGTAAGGGCATGAAAGGCGTGCATTGATTGGTGACGAGCCCTTTGCTACGACCTCAAACATAAAATCGTATGAGATGTCTAAGATTGACGACCCTAGTATGGATCACTGTTTGGATGGTGATATGAGGAAGGTATCTTAGCTTCCCAATCCTGTTGTGTGAAACGGACTAATAACAACTTGGTAATCATATCCATGCACCGCATTTGCATGTGCTTTGTAGATGTGGCGCACTTTGAGGCGATGTCATGCGTGACGTAAGATAAAGACGCTGAGGGTGTACGCGTGAGGGCACGCATCATATTACATTCATACTTGCATTAACAAGAGCACTTAGGATTTAATTACTTATCCTGCTTTATCATTACTGTTTGATTGAACTGATAACATGTTAACCAGTGCTTTATTGTTCCACTGAGTTGATCACTCACTCCCACGTTTCTGGGACGGTGTTACACACCCACCAGACTCTGTCTTAGGCCCTGATGTTGCAGATGTGGATGCGACGTCTGAGGCAGAGCGGGAGCTAGATGACGACGAGGCTGCCTTCTCCTATATGCAGTTTTCAGACGGGTTCTAGCGAGCCTCGGTCTGTTGCGCGGGATCTATGGGATTACTATTTTGGGAACTGAAATGATGTAACTTGTACTTATAATTTTGATAAATAACACTTTTACACGATCTGGTTGTATATGTAATTCAGGGATTTACACTTGTACACATTTTACTATAAGTCTTCCGCTTGCTTTATTCACTTATCCCTGAATCATATCTGTGTTTTGGCTTAATCTATTCCATGTTTTATGCACTAATACGGTCAACATACATTCATCATTAAATATGTTGCATAAGTAATGTTTTGGAACTCGGGAGCTGAGTTATGCTCGACCCCCGAATTTCAGGGCGTTACATGATTGCAACATGTATGGTTAGTCATTTATTAATGTTCATGTGTTTAATAAAATGTCTAAGTGATTGAAAGTATTGATCTATTTATGCTCACATGCTTGATGGAATGCCTAGGTAGATGTGTGGTTTTATTGATGCACAAATGTTTGATAAAAATGCCTAAGTACATGTGTGGTTCTATCAATGCTTACGTGTTTAATAAATTGCCTAAGTAGTTGTGTTGTGCTAATGATGCTCACATATTTGATGAAGTGCCGAAATGGCAATGTTGTTAAATCCATACTATGATGACATGATGAATTGTTAGGTTACTTACAACGTTGGGAAAGTCGGCTAACCGCCCGAACTAAGGGGTTGCCTGAGTTAGGTCGGCCACCCTAAGCTTGTTCGATTGACCTGGGTTAAACACACAACCGACAATATATGGACTATACGGAGTTCTCCAAGTCAATCGAATTAGCCTAATAGTCGACTGACCATGTGTATTCGTAATGTATGACAACAACGAATAGAATCTAGGATACCTTGTTTCCATTTAATGAGTCTACTTTTAAATGTTAGTGGTACAATCCATAAGACTCATGGGCTGGCATGCTGGTATGGGATACCGTGTTCGAGCTGTTGGTCTACGCTGGGGTGACGAGCCTCCTCGTAGTGACCAATGAACAACTAAGAAGGCTATAAACCTAGTACATCGAACTGTAATGATGCAACGACCGCTCCACATTTGTATTTGGGAGATGATTCTTATATCATTTGTAGGCTCCCTCCACTTGTTGATACACCACCTAACCTTATACGTCCGAACTGTGTCATCCGATTCCTTGAAGTGGGATTGGTCAGGCCAGTTGGTCGGGCCAATGTTAGCCTCGCATTAATTGAGGAGTTGTCGTCTGGTTAGTATACCCACCCGTCGATAGGCCACCTAACCCTGTGCATCAAGACTGTATCATTCGGGTCCTTAGTGATCGGTAGGGCCAGTTGGTCAGGCCAGTGTTAACCTCACATAGATTGGGGAATTGTCGTCTGGGTGGTAAACCCGAATATGGATCAAGGGACATAGGTGAGGAGCCACTTCGGCCGCCCCGAGCCTAGTGATTCAGTTGAGACCATGATAAAATGAGGATATCCTAGCTTCTCCAATATGCTAGATGAATAAAACTTAATAATTATTAGGCTAATATGAACTTTCATCGCATTAGTTTAGGTTGGTGGCTCGGCAGTCGAGGTCCAATTGAGGGAGTGTTAGTCATATACGAATGTATAGATGGAGTCGCTTGAGGGAGTGTTGTTTAAAGAGAGCATGCATCATGTCACATATTCATATGCGCATTTAACAAGAGTATTTAGGAAGTGCTTGTTTGGTTGTTTATCATCAATTGCGTTGATTAGGTTGATAACATGTGTAACTTAGAACTAATGGAACCACTGAGTTAGCTACTCATTCCCACCTGGGATGGTATTTTAAAACACCACCCAGACATATCATTGATGTAGGTACTAGTGAGACCTCAGATAAGTAGGCTTATATCGGGTTGTGCCAAGCTGTTATGTTTTGGAGAATTGGGTGTAAACTAAAAGCTTTACACTTTAATCGTCTTGGGTATGTATATTATGGATTGTGACTTATATAATCCTCATTTTGAGTGATCACCGCTATTGAAATTATATTTTTGACTGTTAACCCTGTAATTATGAATCTTTCATTATCTCACCTCACTTTAGATCCGTTAAGTGAATTGTGTTACTCTGATTATCCGTGTGTGGAATGAATATGAATCTGAATGAGGTCACATGTGCATTCTCATTGGCTTAACGCCTAGGAACTCGGGATCGGGGTCTTTGTACTTGGGTGCCGATTTTTGGGGCGTTACAATAAGGTACCTCCTATGGTGAAAGGTACACATAATCTCTGACCCTCAACACTCAACTAGACCCATATTCCTGACTTAGGCATCGGAGGGTCCCCGGCACGAGCCAGGGTCTTCCTTGTCTATTCCTTGTGCAAGTTCACGAGCCCAGGGAGGGCTAACCAGATTTATGCATCAATAAAATATAAACACATATCCCCTAATTCATCCCCAATAAGGTTACCAAACCTGATCCAAGGATTGGCAACTCTCGGTCCCGTGATAGAGGCCCTTAGGTGACCATTTTTAGAACTCACTGCCCTGAGACATTCCGATAAAATCACACTTACCTGCCAAGAGGACTCTCAAAAGTCCATCAAACAAGAATGCTCGAGCTAAAAAACCTCATTCCAGAGAAGGTAAATGGATTTAATCCCCCGATCGTTACCCATCGATGCTATAAAAGGCACAAAATCCAAGGGAAAGGAAGACAAACACAACCGTTATACCGAGGGAAGTGCACCGTTGGCCAACCGCTAACCGACGGACACCTGGCACCCTTCGCAATGACTGAAGATTGAGATACCCTATGACGGATCCTGTATACTAAAATTTTGCTAAGTGTCCACATTCGGCCAACGGATTGCCAATAATTTTTTCTTATAAATATGACCCCCAACTGTAACACCCCGTAATTTTGTGCTCGAGTACCTACTTGTACTCGAAATTCGAGGTGTTAATAATGTAAGGTTTTAGATGCATTCTAATTATTATCTCAATTTTCCTTTCATTCAGATCATATCCAATTACATTGGCGAAGGTAATCATTCATAAAAGTAAAATTAACTGTATTTATTATTCCATAGAATTCAATCAATTATCAAATGCTCTCTCAATGGGAGCTTATTACATCATCGAGTTTGTAGTGGAAATGTAAATAAAACTAGACTGTAAAACTAACTTCTTTATTTAATCAGTGTAGTCCTCCATCGGGAGATAGTCTGCTGGATCTTCAACTTGTACGTCACTTGTATCATCTGTATGATTGGAGAGGGTCAACGCCCTACTCATAGTGAAGGTTATCCTTTAAGATTATTCAAAATTCAAGAGGTTTATAAAAGTAAAGTAATGGTTCTGATACGTCTCATACTCCACTACTACGAGGGTTATCATTATGTGCAAGGAACCTACATGAGATGCATGCCTAGCAAAGTATACGTGGTTTATCACACTTACCGATTGCTGCAATATGGAATGTATTTGGAGTTATTAAGCTCGCCCCGCATCTTATTTTATGGAGATTCGCCAGCATGTCCCACGTTAACGTGGATTTACGCGGTTATCCCAAGACGACACAATGCATAACTTGGATGAATTACGTGACACGATTTGTTCATGAAACGACTATTTGTGACATCCAATCCTGAAACTCATGTAGCATGCATTGTGAATCACTTACATCAATTTGTGCACCATTACCCAAAATTTATGGAATTACGTGCCAGCCCAGGGGCCATTACCCGAACCGCATTACGTCGACGATAATTTCTTGATCGCTAGAAGTGGGATCTCCACCATAGTACTTGCGTGTAAGGTAGTGACATAGTGTTTTGAATTATACATCAATATTTTGTAGTAATTTAAATATTTAAAGCATGTAAGTTAGGTGTAAGTAATTCGATTCAAAAATTAAAGGAAAGTGATCCTCACATCATTTCAAAAGGTCACGTGTAACTAACATCACATCTTAACCATTATTCTTAAAGGATAAATAATTGAGGTTGGAAAAAATATTTGAAGGGAGGATTTAAAGCATGTGAGGAAACAGGATAAGTCAAACCAAATCATTTAATATAAGCTTAAAGGAATTCCTCACCTTGAGTTATTCGATCGCCTACTAGTAAGGTTAATGATCTAGTGAATTCTTAGCATCAAATATGTTTCTTTTATCCTACTCCACAGGATTCGAATAGTTAGAATTTACAGTCCAGTTATAATTCTACTAGGTTGTATCTAAGTTTAAAGATTCTGAAAGATATCTCAGCATTTTTTACGTCTATCGTCGTGAAAAGAAGAGGAAAGATTTGGAAAGGAAGAAGAAGATTTGGATTTGGACTTGAACTGAAATTGGGCAGTAGTTCAATGAATTGGTGAGGTCGTTCGTTTCTCTCTTCTCCTTGTTGTTGGAGTTTTGCCAAAACGAATCCGACAGAGTTTGGCAATCGTTAGATTGATGTCCGGCTTTCCTCTCTCGTTTCTTTCTCCTTCTTGTTTCTTTCCTTATTTCTTCTTCCTTCCTTTAGACGCCTCTTCTTGGTATTCCTCTCCTCCAATTTTATACTGATTAGTCCTAGCAAAATATGAGTTGGAGTCGGATAGTTTTCTCATTTTCGCACTCTGTTTGCGCAGAGGTTTCGCAACCGACTAACGAGTGGATTTGAAACCACACCCACATTGTTGTGTTTGATTCGATCGATTCTTCGGGGAGGTTTTCTTTGATGAAGGGCCATCAGACGAACGTCCCCGATCCTCTCTTGAATGGCTGTCCCTGTTTCTATCTCTTAGCATTTGATTGAGCGGACAACTGCTGTTCTAATGGTAGGTTGTTTCTCACCCATTCTTGGTTTGTAATTTTACTTTTAGACGGTCAGAGACTATCATCTGACGATCTTTGGGCCACATGACTCGTGATTAAATCACGTTGTTCCTTTGTGAACGTGATTTCCGAAGGCCATGCGAACTAAACACGAAACTTCCGGGAGCGTGTTTAGTTCGAGGAATTTGGCGGAAGGTTGTGTTATCTGATCTCTCTCTTTCTTACGGTCAGCTTGGGTGGAATTGGAACCTTTGTTCCTTGATTTTGAACGGTCCCAATCATAGAGGGACGTCGATGTGGGAGGACGGAAGCTCCTAGACCTTATCGTCTGACCTTGTGGGGCTTCCATTTCCGTCAGGTAGTGTGCCCGGCCCTATCGTCCCTTTGAGGCAAATCATTGATCCTTCGAATCGTGGGTGAGGGCCATGTCTGATGAATGACTTGGATTTGATCGCTCCGCCATGATAGTGGGTCCCACTTCCTTCCGAACTTGCTGGTCCGTTTTCGAAATCTTGGAGGCGGGAATCGTGAAAGGTGGAAAGATCTTTCCTTTTTGGGAGAAGCCTAGTCAAATACATTTTGACCGCGCGGGTGTGGTGCGGGTGTACACAGCTCGTGCACATGCCGTTTGGTTTTGCGTCCCTATGTTATGTTTTTGTTGAATCTCCTCTGTCTGTTGAACTTTTACTATATGTAGGTCCTTGAGTATAGGACTGGATTGAGGTTTTAGTGGTCTCATTTTATTATTCTTGGACTTTAATCGTGGTTTTCTTTTAGAAATATGACAGTGGATTTTCTTAAGTTTGATTATCGATGTAACGAACAGTTTGAAATTTATTTTAAGGTGATTTGAGGTTAATTGTATTTATTCGTATTGAAAGGATATCGAGATGTTACACCAACCTTCTGTCTAAAGAGAATGAAGATAAAAGAAGGGCAGCGAGAATAAAATGGCAGAGTAGGATCCCAATGAGCCTAAGCAACCCTCAGGGAGAGGACCCTTGTCACCTAGGAAACCCATAAATATATCCATTCCATGACTCCCTTAAGCCAGCTACAGAAAATCTGTCACTAGAGCCCATCAATCAATTCAATAGTAGATTCAAGATTAGGGACATCTGGCTATTCCTTTTTTATTTAAAAAAAATGGTGTTTGACTGTTTAATCACCCCAAGTATAGGGTTGTGATGTAATATATACTCGGTGAGACCAAGGTCTATCCATAATGACTATTTTGTGGTTAAAAACACACTACAACTAATATACTTCTAGAATTAAGAATCTAGCAAAAATTTTAAGGATAAAAATAGTAATTAAAACCAACTAACGACATAGGGATATACTTCTAATCAATCTATAATGCATAGTTGATTAATTCAACTTCAATAACTCAATTAGAACCGAGTGAGGATTATTTATAATCAGAAGATTAACAATTAATCCATCTAAAATGTCCAAACAATATATGAATTCAATTGAATGATTTTCTCACGAAGCACTCGGTAATTGATCAAAAGGAATCTGAAAACATCTATTGTTCCTGGAGTTCATAATAGATCAAGGGATTTTACACATCAATACATTGTTGCACTTCAATACATTGTTTAATCAACCCAATTAATTATAAATTCAAAACATCTGATGTACCCGGAGTTCACAATGAATTAAGAAATAAACAACTCATAAGCTTATAAAGTAAAATTCAAATTCATTCAATCTAATATCATCACTTAAACCATGATATTGAATTAAATAAAATAATCAACAACTTCACCCATTAGCCTTAGATAAGAGATTAACTATACATAACTATCTTTAAAAAAAAAAAAACAACAACTAAGAAAACCAAATATTAGAGAAGAAGGAAGGTGTTGACAGCTCTTCACCCTTATTCTCTCTCCTCTTCGAACCATCTGATGTTCATTGGATGTATAAAGGACCCCTCTTTATATAGAAAATTCACCTACTGACCTTGGAGTTACGCACTTGCATAACGTATTTACGCAATGCATGGTCGACCCTAAAACGTCTAATAAGTCATGGTCTAAGATTAAATATCTTACATGTATTGCTTCATTGAGGTGACCAAGGTGATGGGAGGATGATGAAATCTCCTATAACTAATGAAATGTTATAATCCTAGGGGATTCACCGAGATGGGTCTTTTAGAAGATTCATATGAAGGATATATCAATAAGGCTGGGTCTAATCTTTAAAAAATAGTGGCCTTCAAACTCTTTTTAAGGTGGAGGTTGGAATCCTCACTAGTGTTAATCTCAAGAAAAATGACTTAGAGCTCATTGGTTTAGAGGCTTAGGATGAGGGATATGAAGATTGAAATACCTATGCTTCTATTGCACCAAAACTCATCATTTTGCCCAAGAACTTAATGCCCTTCTATAAGGAACCGATTTGTAATAGCTATAAAATAATTAGTTAATGGCTTCATCGATTCGATCGAATGGCCCTTCGATGGGATCGAATGTCCTTTGATAGGATCAAGCACATTATCGATCCATCGAGAAAATTCAGGGTATTATCTGTTGGATTGCAGGACTAATTCATCAATAAGATCAAGTGATCATTCCATCGAGTCCCATCAACAGCCCATTGACTGAATCGAGGACCACTAAAAAACTGTTATTTTAGGCATATGATTTCACAGTAGCTTCGTACTTCTTATAGCCTTACTTATCATATTCCAATTGAGGTTTTAAGGCTAAGAGATGATTAACAACGTTTATCAATTAAGGTTAGGATCATCTAGAGGTTTAAGGGTTATTTTGGGTTAAGGTTATGGATACTAAGGCACCTCATTTACCTATTCCTTATTTTTAATGCTCCACGTCCTCTTGTGTCTTCAGTCTTCAACTTCCAAGGGCTCAATTAACTACATGACACATGGACTCACGTGATCAACAAATAGGATCCATAAATCAATGCACCGACAATTTTTTTACCCTGCACTTTTAGGATTTCATTTTCTTGGCCCTGAAATTCTAGGACTCCTTTTTCTTTGTTTCTTCACTTCTTTTCCAACAATGTTCAACTTCATCTTAATCATCTTTGTTCCACATGCTTGATCATCATCCCTTAAGCTCTTAAATCTTCGATCACTCCACTCTTGATCACCTTTGGGCTTTAAATCCTCACATTTAGCTTATATAATTTCGGACCTTCTAATATTTCATGTACATTAAAAACACGTCTAATTAAACCAATTTACCACGAACTTGCACAGGAAAGCATTGCAAAATAGGGAATAAATATACAATATTTGTCACGCTCCAAACTCGGAAACCGGGCTCACAAAATTTTCGATCGCCGAATCAGGCGTCGACAGCCTCCGTAGTACCCCATTCTCGGCTCCCGGCACCCATATACCAAGTTTCAATCCTGGGATCCTAAAAGGAGGATTTTCAACGTGAATTTATTTTGTAACAAGCATAACCAGAAGTTTACCCAAATCACAAAGGCAACATCATCATCACATATCCACTAATATAAATAGTTGAATACAATGTTGAAAATGAACTATACATATATCAAAAATCAAAGCTCCAGAAGACTGCTGCATGCTCCAAGCTCAACGCTGTTGTGACCTAATGCCACCTACACGCATCTATTGTGCATAAGCTTATAGAAAGCTTAGATGGTGGTGTAAGTGTGTGCACAATGTAAGTGTCAAGTATGCAATATAAGAGCAATGCGGAAACATACTGGTAAGTCCATAAATATCATCAGCTTTATCCAGGCTATGCGATGCAAAAATATAATAAGCCAATATCATATACTGAGGAAGCAATGTAGATCAGCTATACAATACAGAAGACATAGTAAGCCAAAGATCATATGCTGAGGACGCAATGCAATATGCAAATCCTGACGAATCTACGAATACCTTCAGCCTCATCCAGGCCATAGAAATGCAGAAACATAGCAACCCAAAATGTCATATGTCGTGGATGTAATACAATATGCTGTGCGAATGAAATGACCAAGTTGGAGTGTGAAGTCGGGATGATAGTACGTAATATCGCAGGCTATGGGGTCCATCACAAGGGACCTTTATCCAAACCATTCCTATACCTAAATTTGGATAGCTAGACTCAATGTGGTAGACTCCTGATCTCAAGTTGGTCACGCGCCCCAACCGAAATTTTGGCCATTGCAAAGGTACACATAACAATTAGTTACGCACCACCAGCTCGAGTGGATAGTGAATGAATGAATGAATGAGTAAAATGCTGGGTATGCAACTATTGCTCAATAAGTCCACATATTAGTACTGTATATCTATAGGATCATCACCAGGGTCTAATACACTCTACACGCGATCGTCGCCCACTGGACGCACGACCATGCAAGTGGAAGAGACCTTACTATCTACCTGGCCAGTAGTCAGCTAATATCTACCCGGTACGTCAATAGCGGACCCATTTACGAGCCGGTCAAACTCATCCTAGTTATGCCCCCTACCATCAAGCGGGTAAGGCCACACCCCCTTCCAATAGACCACAACACAGTGGGAGACGCGACCTACTGGTATTCGGCACTTGGCGCTCATGTATCCACTCGGTCTAGATGTTAGAGTGTCTCCTGGCCACAGAGGTTTAGGGACTTTCACCCAGAGACATTTATGACACCCCATGTAGAAAAAGATTTTCAGTGTCCCATCTGGTCATTCATGATATGCCTGTGGGGGCTACGACCCTGATATCGCTAGGGTGTACAGTAGTCGTATCACAAAATACGAGATGCATGAGTCATATTATCCAATCATGCATCAACCTGTGCATACTGCGCGCTCATGTGGGGCAAATTTGTCTCTCAGGGAGTCCCATAATAATCCGCCCAATAGCATGTGCTATGATCAATCACTCCTCATATCAAATATGCAGATGATGTTTATGGGCATGTGTCATGATGCTATACTATCACGTACTCATAATTGGTATCGATAATCGGCCTAATAAAGGGCCTAAGGGAAGGTCACAATATGAACATTTAACCATCATTACCTATCAATGTGGACATTTAACCAATATTGCTCCCAAGGAGTGGCCCACATAAAGCCTAAAATATAGTGGGGGCCATGGCCTCACACAATGGCCTAATGTACTTTTTAATGGGCTTCAACATATGGGCCTTATATACATCACATCGGGCCTCATCACATGGGCCAATATACATCACATTGGGCCTCATCATATGGGCCTCATATACATCATATCGAGCCTCATCATACGAGCCAATATACATCACATCGGGCCTCATCACATGGGCCTCATATACATCATATCGAGCCTCATCATATAGGCCAATATACATCACATCGGGCCTCATCATATGGGTCAATATACTTCACATCGGGCCTCGCTCATAGGCTACATACACATCATAATGGGCCTCATCATATGGGTCATATATATGTCACCGGGCCGCATCACATGGGCCTAATACTTATCACAATAAGCCTCAAATACGGGCCGTATATACATCACAATGGGCCACATCTCAGGGCCTCATATACATCGCAATGGGCCACAACTCATTGGCCTTACACATCGCAATGGGCCGCATCCCATGGGCCTAACACACATCACAATGGGCCTCATCACATGGGCTTAATATACGTCATGTGGGCCGCATCACATGGGCCTAATATACATCACAATGAGCCGTATCACATGGGCCATAAATATATCACATAGGGCCTCATTAGATGGGCCTCATCATATTTATAGTGGGCCTAATGGGGCAGCCCATGGCCCAACAAAACAGATGGGTAGCATGAATATACATCAAAGTGGCCCTACACATATAGCAGGTGGGTCTGCACCTCTAAATGGGCCCACTAGATGAACAACATGGATGTACAACATATATATCAAGGGGGCCGCACGTCCAGCGGACTGGACGGCGTGGAGGATACAATACATATATCATGGTGTGTCCCACGACACCATCCAGAGATGGACGGTGGGGATATAACTCATACAATCAAGGTGGGACCCACTAAATGGAAGGCAGGGATGAAACATATATATCATGGTGTGGATCCCACCATCCATTGCTGGACGGTGGTGATAAAACACTTACGTCAGGGGCCCACGTCCCACAAACGGAGGACAGCTGTGATAAAGTACATACATCATGCGGGACCCACAAAACTTGCTGACGTCATTCCAGCAGCTATATGCTGCTGGGGTCCAACAAATGGACAGTCTGGATGACAAATACATCAAAGGTGGGTCCCACGAGTCATACATCATGGGGGAGTCCACACGTGTGTGGGGCCCACGCTGCTGGGCAGCATGGATAAAATACATATATCATGTGTGGGCCCCACAGAATTTACTGACATCAATACCACAACTGCCTAGCTGGTAGGACCCATAGAGCTTGCTGACGTATGGTGCGGCAGCTGTATAGGTAGAGGTCCCACCGTCCAGATGAACAGTGGGATAAAATACATGAAGGTGGGTCCTGCATGGATGGACTGTGCAGATATAACACATACTTCACTGTTGGACCCCACCGTCCATGAGGATCAAAATATATACATTAAAGTGGACCCCACCCCACACGTGTTACACGTGTGGTGTGGGCCCCACTGCTGCCAAATGGCATGGAAGGCGTGGCTAACAGATACAACACGGTAGGCCCTGCATAACACCGTCCATATCGATGGAGCGAATATAGAATGCATACATCAAGATGGGCCTTACCTCCACACATGCAACACATGTGGAATGGGTCTCATGTCCTCGATGGACGGTCTGGTAATAACACATACCTCGTCATTAGAGCCACATAATTGATGACGTCAATGCAGCTATCAACTGCTGACCGTGTGGATGGTCCAAATAAAACACACACATGGGGGTGGGTCCACACGTGTGGGACCCATCAGCTCACGGTCCAGATAAAACACACGCATGGGGGTGGGTCCACACGTGTGGGACCCACCAGCTTTACACAAGCTGATATTTGTGGTTTCCCTTCAAACAGGGCTGCTGGCAGGCAGGACAGTCTGCATTGCTAGATCTGGCCAGACTGTGGGCCCAAGCTTGAAATGATCTCTCCACATGGACAGCGTGGATATAGTGCATTCTTCATAGTAGGGTCCACGCAAGTGGGCCACACAGCTGGGGGATCAAGCTGATCTTCGTAATTTCCCTTCATTTGGGCTTTACCATGGTGGCCCACTAGATGGACAGCTTAGATAAAATACATGCATCATGGGGCCATCAACAGGGGAGAGAGAGAGAGAGACGGTTGCGGGAGGGGCCTCGTCACTATGGGCCCCTCTTGCATTACAATACATACATGTGATCAAGGTGGGCCATTGGCCGCACCTAGGGATCAAGATGGGATCCTCACCATTGATTGGTGGTTCCCACTCACCTTAAGCAAGAGAATGAAAAAATCTACCTAAAGAGCACCCACCTTACTCTTCTTCTTCTACCCTTGGGTTCTCAAGCCTTCTAGGATCCCTTTCAATGGTGGAGATGGGCTTCTAAGGGTTGGATTAGGAGGGATCTAAAGGTAAAAGGGCTGAAAAATAGAGCTTGCTTGGACGTCCATGGCTAGCAATGGAAATGAAGAAGAAGAAGAAGAAGAGAGAAAGAGAGAGAGGGAGGTTGTAAGGGGAGGGATGAGTGTGATGGGTGTACTTAACTTGAGGGGTATGGTTTTTTTGACTTTGGGGAAAAGAGAGGTATGGGTGAGTGATGGGTTCTACTTGATTTGATTGATGTGATTGATGGTAGAGATTCTCTCGGGATTCGCAAATGTGCGGCTTTTCTTCGAGATAAACGCAGGCCCACATCTCTTGGCTTGGGTATCGCATTGGTGCACAAGATGCGACATTGGAATCGCGGTGACAACACCGTCGCTAGGGTACAAGTCTCGGGTCGAGTCAACTCGGGTTGACAGGGCGCGACTTAGGGTCACGCGCAAATGCCGATTACAGGTCGTGGGTTGCCGAAATTTGACGAGGAGGATCGTAGAAGCCTAGGGAACTGTATGGACTAGGATACAGGCCTTACAATATTTAGGTCTTAACATTGACTATCTTCCACACATATACGAGTAATTGAAATCAATTGATTACACAATGAATTTCTATGGTTAAAGCACAATCACAAATGGAGATTACTAATAACTTATTCTAAATTACAAGATACACAATGAGATAACTTTAAATTTATCACACACAATACAAATTCCATATATGGAATAGATCTCCATGTCCAAATAAGCACAATATGGTAATATATATCATAGATCCAAGTTTCATACGAGCATAACATGTTAGCATGATTCACCAATTTAAATTCACTGTAAGCACAATAAATTAAAGGGTTTCACAATTCTAGATTTGATATGTATACAATATGTGAAGATATAGCATAAGATCAAATACATATAAACACGTACACGTTAAGATAGAATTGTCATAACTCACAAGAATAATGAGTTACAACATGCAATCTAACACAACTTATCCATAAAATGGAACTTACCAACGTGAAAGGATCACCTACCTATTATGATTGTAAATAGTTTGGTGCAATCGTATTATACATAATTAACTTCGAATTAACTAACTCTTATTCAACCGACTCAATTGTTCTTAAATTCATTTATGTGCGACTTGGTTGTGTTTTCATCTCAAAAGACAAGATCTCTCTATGAGATTTTACAAGCATGTTATCTAGTCTCATTGTTAGGATTTATAGTTGCTGGATTTGCATCCCAATAGGGAAAATAACATGTCGACTCATTGAGTCATGGTACATCATATTACTCTAGTTTTAAGCTTGAAGTAACTAGCAGGGGAGGAGGCTCACCTTAAAGTTATTATGGAAGATTTAACTAGGTTTTAGGATATGATTGAACATGACAAAGAGATTGTCGAACTTGCTGAAACCCGATTCAATTTGGTGGAGTCGAACGCATTATTCATGTCACGCCCCAAACTCGAAAACTGACGAATCCGGTGCCGACAGCCTACGTAGTACCCCATTCTAGTCTCTCAGCGCTCATACGCTAGATTCCGATCTCGAGATCCTACAAGGAGGATTTTCCAACGTACATTTATCTCGTAAGAAGCACAACCACAAGTTTACTGAAATCACAAATGCAACATCATCATCACATATCCACTAATATAAATAGTTGAATACAGTGCTGAAGGGTAAATACATATATCGATAATCAAAGCTCCAGAAGATAGCTGCACGCTCCAAGCTCAACGCTGCTGCGACCTAACGCCACCTGCACGCATTTATCGAGCATAAGCTTATACAAAGCTTAGAGGGTGGTGTAAGTGGGTGCGCAAGGTAAGTGCCAAGTATGCAATATCAGAGTAATGCGGAAACATGCCGATAAGTCTATAAATACCAGCAACCATATCCAGGCTATGTGATGCAAAAACATAATAAGCCAATATCATATACTGATGAAGCAATGTAGATCAGCTATACAATGCGGAGACATAGTGAGCCAAATATCATATATTGATGATACAATGCAATATGCAAATCTTGACGAGTCTATAGGCGAGTCTGCAGTTTTAAGCCGTCTCTATTCATCTTGTCCCGTCTTGGTTGGAGAATGTTCCTGCCCGTGGATTTGTTCGTGTTACCGATGACCGAGTTTGATGTTATCCTGAGTATGGATTGGCTTGTCGAGTATCATGTTGTATTGAACTGCTCCGTCAGGATAGTCACGTTTTATATACCCAGCTTGCCTATGTTCCAGTTTGTTGCTAAGCCCAGAGGAGAGCCGCTATTTAGCTTGTTGGCCTATGTTGTTGAGGAGTCAGTGGCGAGGTGTTTTGAGCAGTTGCCGATAGTATGTGAGTTTCTGGATGTGTTTAAAGAGATTTCAGATTTACCACCGCGCCGACAGATAGAGTTTCAGATAGATCTTGTGTCTGGTATCACCCCTATCTCAAAGGCCCCGTATCGTATGACACCGATGAAGTTACGGGAGCTGCAGCAGCAGTTGGATGAGTTACGAGAGTTGAGTTTTATTCGTCCTAGCAGTTCACCGTAGGGAGCCCTGGTATTTTTCATGAAGAAGAAGGATGGCTTGTTGAGGCTTTACGTGGATTACCGCGAGCTCAATAAGGTCACTATTAAGAACAGATACCCACTCCCAAGGATTGATGTTTTGTTTAACCAGCTGCAGGGTGCTCAGTTCTTTTCCAAGATGACTTCTGCTCTGGTTATTATCAGATTTGGGTCCGAGAGGAGGACATTTCGAAGACAGCTTTCTCGATGTGCTACGGTCATTTCGAGTTTTTGGTCATGTCTTTTGGGCTGACCAATGCGCCCGCCATCTTCTTACAGTTGATGAACGAGGTCTTCCGGCCCTACCTCGACCAGTTTGTTGTAGTCTTCATCGATGACATTCTGGTCTATTCGAGGACCCGGGAGGACCATGAGTTGCATTTGTAGATAGTGTTGGAGACCCTCCGTGCCCATCAGCTGTATGTGAAGTTATAGAGGTGTGAGTTCTTGTAGGATGAGGTGAAGTTCTTTGCTCACGTGGTGACGAGGGAGGGTGTTGCTGTAGACCGCTTGAAGATCGATGCAGTGCGTCTATGGGGATCTATACCTTCCTTAGTCTAGCGGGATATTATCGGTGATTCATCGAGGAATTCTCTCGCATTGCAACACCGTTGACCCAATTGGCAAGGAAGGGGGCCGAGTTCGTCTAGAGTAACGCCTGCAAGGAGGCATCTGTGGAGTTGAAGGACCGCCTCATGTCCACACCCTTCCTCACTCTTCCCTCTGGGAGTGATGGGTTCGTTATGTTTACTGATGCCTCGAGAGTTGGTTTGGGTGTTGTCCTAATGCAGCATAGGAAGCCAGTGGTGTATGCCTTGCGCCAACTTAAGGTCCATGAGCTGAATTACCCCACGCATGATCTGGAGTTGGCAGCAATTGTCTTCGCACTGAAGGTGTGCAGGAATTATCTCTATGGGCTTAGGTTCGAGCTCTTTTCGGACCATAAGAGCCCGAAGTACTCGTTTTTGTAGTCAGAGCTGAATATGCGACAGATGCGATGGATGGAGCTCCCGAAGGATTATGATTTCGACCTTCAGTACCACCCAGGCAAGGCAAACGTGGTGGCAGACGCGCTCAGCCGTCAACTATGAGGCTTGATGATGTAGATGATGGTTCGTGAATGGAAGATGCTCGAGGATGTATCAGAGTTCGACTTTGAGTTTAGTCTGCAGTCCTCTATTGTTCAGCTTTAGGGCCTATCGATTCAACCCTCTCTTGTCGCAAGGGTGATTGAGGCTCAGCAGACAGACAAGTCACTGCAAGGATACTGAGCAGAGGTAGTATCCGTGGAGCAGTTACACTAGCAGATTGGTTACGATGGTGGACTTCGCTATAGAGGCCGATTGTGTATTCCGAACATGCCAGAGTTGCATAGAGATCTGATGACTGAGCACACCGATCATGACTTACTATCCACTCGGGCTCTATAAAGATATATCGCGATGCGAGGAGACAGTATTTTTGGATGGGGATGAAGTACTAGATTACTAGTTTTGTGGCTAAGTGTGATACGTGCCAGTATGTCAAGGCCGATCACCAGAGACCCCCTGGTCCTTTGCAGCCATTGAGTGTTCCACTGTGGAAGTGGGAGCACGTGTCAACTAATTTCATTATGGGCTTGCCGAAGACTTAGCGCGGTTACGACGCCATCTGGGTTGTCGTCAATCGTCTGATGAAGTCGGCGCATTTTATTCCAATTCGTGCGACCTAGACATTGAATCGGCTTGCGAAGGTATTCATTGAGGAGATAATGAGAGTGCATGACATTTCGGTTTTGATCGTTTCTGATCGAGACCCCAAATTTACGTCTCAGTTTTAGAGGAGCTTTCAGCAGGCAATAGGGTCTACTTTACAGCTTAGCACCGCTTATCATTCGCAGACCGATGGGCAGATCGAAAGGGTCAACCAGATTTTTGAGAATATGCTTAGAGCTTGTGTGATTGACTTCGCGGGTAGCTGGGACGAGCATTTGCGCCTGGCCGAGTTCGTGTACAACAATAGTTATCAGGCGACCATTGGCATGACTCCTTTTGAGGCACTATATGGCAGGCCGTACAGATCTCCTAGTTGTTGGACTGAGGTTGGAGAGCATCGTCTTCTCAGTCCTGAGCTTGTGAAGCAATCATCAGAGGTCATCGACATCATCAGGCAGAAGATGTGCACATCTCAGAGTCGGCAGAAGAGTTTTGCTGATCGTCAGCGTCGACCCCTCAATTTTACAGTTGAGGACATGGTGTATCTCAAGGTCTCGCCCATGAAGTGTGTGATGTGGTTTGGAGGGAAGGGCAAGCTTGCCCCGAGATTTATTGGACCTTTCGAGATCACCGGGCATGTGGGCACCGTGGCCTATATGCTCGCCTTACCTTCTGAGTTGTCCGGTATCTATAGTGTGTTTCATGTATCGATGTTGTGGAAGTGTGGGTCGGACATTATTCCAGTGATTGATTGGCAGCCCCTCGAGGTCCGTGAGGATGCTTCTTACATTAAGTAGGTGATTCGCATCCTTGATCGGAGGGAACAGGTTCTCCAGACCAAGGTCATTCCCCTGGTGAAGGTTCGGTGGAGTCATCATTCAGAGGCAAAGGCCTCCTGGGAGCAAGAGGCAGAGATCAAGGAACGCTATCCTTATCTGTTTGTTGATTGATTGATTGTATTGTATTATATACTACTTTATGCTAATTGGTATATATATATTGATATATATATATATATATATGCGATTATGTTTTGCCTTATCCCATGTTTTGTCCTGGATATGGTTAATTTTAAGGACGAAATTTCTTTGTAGGAGGGGAGAGATGTAAGACCCTTAACCTCAGTGTCCGTTTTATTCTGTTAGGTTCCGCGGTCCTATCGGTCAAATTCTGGCGACCCGCGACCTGTAGATTTCATTTGCGATCATCCTTAAGTCCCATCATGTAAACTCGACCCGGATTGACTCGAAACATATACCGTTGCGGCCACATCGATGCCGTGGTTCGAACGCCGCGTCTCGTGTGTCAATCCGAGTTGTAGATCAAAAAATGTAGGCCGAGCAATTTTTGAGCCCTTGATCATGATATGGGACCCACCTTATCCTTGTTGCACGTTCTCACATGTGGGCCCACACTAGTATTCCTCATTCCCCATGTAAGATACAAGCTAGCCTATAGCCACCCTAGTCTAACATGATGTCATCCCTACCTAACCCAGAGAATGTCTTGCTTGTCATGATTGCTAGCATGCTCCCATCCTCCCAAAAAAACTCATCATTTCATTCCTAGCTACCATTTCTCCCTCTCTTCTCTCTTCTCTCATTCTTTTCTCTAAGCCTCCTTGGATGTCCATGAGAGAGCTTTCTCTCCAGCCCCTTTCACCCTAAAATCCTCCAAATCTAACCCTCCAAATCCCATCTTAGCCATTAAAACGTCTCCTGTGGTGCTATAGATCTCTAGTGTGGAGAAAGAAGAAGAAGTCTTAAGGTGGGTGATTCATAGGAGTAGTTTCTTTCCTTTCTTCTTGCTTGAACCTTTTTCATTTGTTTGGGAGTGTGTAGGACCCATCAATCAATGGAGGAAGTCTTACATAACTCCATGAGTGTGGCCAATGGCCCACTTTATGCATGTATGATTGCCATGATGGGGCCATTCTCCATGGACCCTATCATGAGATTTCCCTTTGATTTATAGGTTAGTGGGTCATCTAGACCCTAGATCCATGGTGGGGATGGTATTCCCACCTCAGATTTTTGATTTTGTAAGGGTCCATGCTTGTATGGGACCCATGATCATGTAGATGTGGTTGTGATTGTTGTGGAGGACTCATAGTGGCGGAGTCCTCCCTATGGCCATGATTCTCTCTCTCTCTCTCTCTCTCTCTCTCTCTCTCTCTCCTTCCCTCTTTTGTTCATGATGTATGTGACCCACCTGATATGTCCATAAATTCTAAACCGTCCAAATTTTTGGGATGTCCAGGCCCATCCGGTTTGGATGGGTTGGATGGCCACTAAGGCCTGATTTCTTGGATGATTTTGTAAGGGGCTTGGGTCTGGAGTATATGTGGCCCATCTAAGTGGACCCCACTTTTTTTAATCTAAGCTTTAATCCCTCCATTTATTTTACAATGGGTTGGAAATAGAAAGCAACATGTTGCTGTCTAGATTTCAGGCCTATTGTTGTATGGTTTTGTATGTTGTTGTAAGGCCTATTTACAATGCCTTTCTTCCAGATTTTTTTAGGTATTCTCTGAGGTGCGGACCTCACCTTGATGTATGATGGAGCCCACACCATCCACCCTTGATTTGAGCTCCATGGAGTGGACCCAAGAGGGCTAGACGGTCTAAAATTTTTGGACTATCCAGCAGTCCTGCATGCAGAAAATACACATGTATTAGCTTAGTTTTAGGGATAGTCAGCCACTCTGGTGGACCCCATTTCTTGTCCATATATGGGTGTACGCAATCCACCTATTTCCCCTTTGATTTGGCAGGCCTGGGCCCACCCTATTGGGTGTACAAGATGGGACCAACAACATTTTTTCAACAGCTGAATTTTATTTACAACCTTGCTGTCTACTTTTGTAGATTGCTTAAACATGTGTTAATGGCTTCTCAAATCACCTTCTTATGGCCCACCTTGTTGGGACCCTCCTCATGTGCATGTGGGCCATCCGGGCCACCATTTTTGGGGGTGTACATTGTTGGGCCAGTAGCCTTGCTGGACGTCCCAGTTGGGTTGACGCCCAACAAGGGCTGGCCATCCCCAGCTCTTAGGCCCACCATGATGATGTGTTTCATCCAGCCGTCCCTCCCTTTGGTGTGGCCCACTTGGACGTGACCCACCCCTAGTGGGACGTCCATAGTGGGGCCCACCTTGAGTGCTTTGAAGGGCCAGCCGTCCAGGCCCTTGGGGACACCCAGATTGTGGGTGCTACTGGACTTTTGTCTAGTAGTAGGCCCACTTTGTATTTTGTATTGTATTCACACATTCCATCTGATGAGACCCACTTTCACATGTATGTGCCACCTTGAGAATTCTATTTTACTCAGAATTATGATTTACTAGACTCCAGTAGGCCCAGGAAGCTGGGTGGGCTGAATGTCCAGCAATGCCTTAGAAAAATTCTACTTGTAATTGGCTATTTTAAAGTTGGGTGGCCCACCAGATGGAAGGTGCTTTCCATGCCCACTTTGCTCATGATTTCCTCAGATTATCAGACTCCTTGTAAGGCTCACCTTTGGTTAATTATTGAGGACTAAATAGTCCAGATTTTTGGAAGTCCAATAGGCCTAGACGGGCTGGACGCCCAACCTTGAGCCCAGATTGATGTATGGGCTGCCCACTTTGTATAATGGACCCTATGGGCTGGCTATAAGCCCGATTTGAAGTGTAAGAATGGATCCTTGTTGCCCATATATATTATCCAGTTTTTGGGCTGATTTGTAAGGCCATGTTGATGAATATTATATTGACCATTGGCTATGTACTTTGGGCATATGGGCTGCCCATTAGGCCCATCATATTGCATGGACCATTAGGCCATTAAGACTCGGGCTTATGTTAATGTATGCCTTGGGCCATGGTTGCCCCATTAACTCATATGGATGTATGTAGGCTTTGGGCCATTCCTCGAGGCCTATCATGAGATATATAATGACATGTATTGCTGCCCATTTAGTGTTCATAGTTGTATTCGGGCCTTGGGCCTTGTTTTAGCTAGTATCTTTGTTGGGCCGCCTTATGAGGGGAAAATAGTGGTTAAATGTCCCCATTGTGGACCCCTCTAGGCCCATTTGTTATGCCCATTCTCATCTATTGGTGGTTGAATGCCCACCTTAGACCCTTTACTAGGCCCATTCTCATCATTTAGGCCTATGACATTATCTAGTGGGCTACCCCAAACTATTGGGCCCCCATTAGTAGTTGTACTCCTTCCATTCCATGTAAAATTATCTAAGTACCTGGACCCTACCTTGTTATGAGGAGAGTACAATATCAACACATGACATACTTAGTTATCTTCATGACCCATTCTCATTGCATCATATGTGTGCTTGGTTGAGATGTGATTGGTCATGGTTTATGCCATTGGGCAGGCTATTATGGGACTCCTTAAGTGACGGAGTTACCCCTTTTGAGGCGCTGTATGCGCAGGACTGATGCATGGTTGATTTGGGTGATTCATGCACTGCATAGCACGATTGATATTCGCCCTAGCTTCATCAGGGCTATAGCCTCCACAGGTATATCGTGGATGACCAGATTTAGACACCGAAAATGTTTGTTTGAGCACTGTGGGCGTGTAGGATATCCTTGGGTGAAAGTCCAGAACCTTCATGGTACCGGGAGATACTCCAACGCCGAAACCGAGTGAAAAACATGAGCATCGGTGCCTTTACCATTAGGCCACGTCTCCTACTATATCGTGGTCAGTTGGGAGGGGGTATGGCCTTACCCGCCTGAGTGAGGGGGCAATAGCTAGGCTGAGTCTAACCAACTCATAAATGGGTCCGCTATCGTAGTACCTTGTTGGTGTTGCTGTCCACAGGCGGGTAGTGAGGTCTCTTACGCTCACTGGGCTGTGCGGCTAGGAGAGCGGTAATCAGCAGGGAGTGTATTTGACCCCGATGATTCCCTAGAGAGGAACTATACTGATATGTCGGATTGATGTGTGGATGAGCTTGATCATATTGTATATTGCACGAGGCATTGGCTCCATAAGCCCTGCTTTGCATTGTTTAGCCTTGGGATGGCTGTTGGCACTCTTACATCGCATTTCATAGCCTTGTTATGGTTGGTGGTGTTCATGGTCTTTGCCGCATATTCCGCATACTCTAATATTACATTCACGGCACTGGTCTTACACACACTTACACCGCCCTCTAAGCTTTCTATAAGCTTATGCACGATTGATGCGTGCAGGTGATTCTAGGCAGCAGCAGTAGCTAAGCAGGAGCGTGGAGCGTGCCATGGACCCTTTTGGAGTTGTTTTTGTATTGTCCTTGTATTTCTCCCCTTTAAGCCTTGTGCTTGTAAAATGTTTAAATTCTTAGTGGATTTTGTAATGTTGTTCCTGTGGTTATTTATCTATGGTTATGATGTTATGATCTTGGGTGTGCTCGTTATGAATCAGACTTATGTTATAGAAATCCTCCTTATGAGATCCCAGGGTCGGAACCTGGTGAATGGGCGTCAGGGTCCAAGAATGGGGTACTACGGAGGCTGTCGGAGCCAGAATCGGTGATCGAGAATATTGTGAGCCCGGTTTTCGAGGCTGGGGTACGAGAACATGTGCCTAATATACATCACAATGGGCCGCATTGCATGGGCCTAATATACATCACAATGGGCCTTACAAAGCAATGGGGCCCATGACCCTCATTCTATCTGGAAATGAATGGGCGTTGTGTGTTCATAACACATACTTCACGGTGGGCCTCATACATCATCAAATGGGCCCCACCAGGAATGGCCAACGTGAATATAAAACATACATCAAGTGGGCCTGCTGCTGGACGGTCGGCCCAGCAGCGCCCCTGGCCTATTTTGGGCACCAAACGGATGGGCAGCCTGAATAAAATACATACATAAAGTGGGCCTTACGCAACAGTCATGGGCCCCACAAGGAGATGACCAGCGAGGGCCTAAACACATACATCAAATGGATCCTTGCTGGTCGTCCAGCCCACCCAACAGTTAGGGTCCACTGGGCATCCAGCAGATTGATGGTCTGGATGAAACATTATCATGGTGGGTCCTATCAGTGGGCCAGTCCAGCTGGTGCATGGATCAAGCCCTGGTGGGCCACACAATGGCTGGACGAAGTGGATAAACATATACTTCAAGGCTGGCCGCAAACAGCACTGTCCAACAATGGACAGTGCGGATACAGAACACATACATCAAGGTGGGCCCCATCCCCCACTCGAATAGATGGACGGCGTGGTGAAACACATACATAAGGGGGGGTCCCACGTCCAGTTGGACAGTTTAGATATAACACCTGCCTCATGATCAGGGCTCACAGGACCGCTGACGTCATTACAACAGCTATATAGCTGGGTGAGGTACCAGCCAATCAGCTCCCAGGTGGGTCCACACGTGTGGGACCCACTAGCTTTGGATGGATGGTCTGGATATAAAAAAACATACCTCATGGTGGGGCCCACCGTTCCAGTCAGTGGACGGTTGGACGGAGTGGACAAAACACATGCATCATGGTGAGCCCCAGATCAACGACGTAGATGAAACACACATCATGGTGGGCCACAGATGGATGGTAGGATGAGAAACATATATATATATATATATATATATATATATATATTATATATATATATATATATATATATATATATATATATATATATCACAGTAGCCCCCCTAACGTCCAGCCTATCTCGACAGTATGGATACAACATATACCTCGTGGGTGGGTCCACGTGCGTGGCCCACCAAAGATTTGAATCTGCTTCATTTTGTTTTTTTACGGATGGTGTGGATACACACGTGTATCATGGGTGGGTCCGCATGATGTGGCCCATTAGATTGAAGTTCAAGCTGACCTTTGTTACTTCCCTACATCCGGGCCTGTCCAGACGAACAGCTAGGTGGGCCATCTAGACGGTCTGGATAGGATGCATAAGCCAGGGCCCCACCATTTGGATGGTCTGGGTGGTGTGGGTGCACACGTGCAGCATGGTGGGTCCACGTGGTGGCCCACCAGCTTTGTATATAAGCTGGTATTTGTGGTTTCCTTCATCCAGACTTGTTCAACAATGGACAACAAGGTGGGCTCCACCAACTGGATGCCCAGAAAAATCTGGACAGCCTGGACTTTAGCTGAACACATTAGGTGGGCCATACACCTCATCATGACTATAAATATGAAAGATAGAGAGAGAAAGAGAGAGGGAGAAGTGTGATGGAGGGGAGTGACCCCGCTACTATGGTCCCGCCCTTTGCTACAACACATACATCAAAATGGGTCTTATCACAAGTGGGCCTTACATCAAAATCAAGATCTAATGCAATGAACACCCACTGATTGCAAATCTTCTAGGCTCCTTAATCTCCCGAGCTCTTAAGCTTCATCTTTGATGGATGATGATGAGAATTGAAGGGTTGGATGGTGAGGATCTTGGGGTAGGAAGTGAGCCACACCTAGCTTCTCCTCTTGGAAAGCTTGGATGTCCACCCTTGTTGCTTGGAAAGAATGGCGGATAGAATGAGAGAGAGGAGATGTGAGGAGAGAGGGATGAGTGATGGATGGAGTGATGGGTGATGGGTGGTATGGGTTTGTAAGAGAGTGACATGAGAGGCATGGGTTGTGTTGACTTTTGGGTGAGAGAGGGATGAGTGTTATACTTAATTGATTGATGGGATTGATTTGATAGATTGTAGAGATTTTCTTCTCAGGATTGCAATGAGTGGCATTTTCTCAAAATAAACGCGGGCCCACAACTCCTGGCCTGGGTATCGCATCGACGCACGAGACGCGGTGTTGAAACCGCTGTGACGGCGTGGTCGCAAAAGTACAAGTCTCGGGTCGAACTGACTCAAATCTACAAGATACGACTTAGAGTCATGCGTAAACACCGATTACAAGTCGCGAGTTGTTGGAATTCGATGGAGAGGATCGCGAGAGTTTACGGAATGGTACGGACTAGGATACGAGCCTGACAATTCATGAAAAAAACTACTCTCGATGTCACTCACTCTTTCGATTCATTTTTTATTCCTCTCATATTATCTCCGTTGTTTGGTCACTGGGGGTGTATTCACCCTCCCCCAATCTCTTCCTTTGGAGATTGTACGCCAAGGGTTTAAAAAATGAACGGGTCAACTTAACAAATAATGTTGGTGTTGTAGTTACACAAGGATGTTACAGAAATAGCATGGGGTTTCATAATTGGTTGTATTGTTGATAACCTTGGAATCAAATCTTAACTGTAGATGGTAAGTGGGACACAATACATAGTTTCTAATCGAATGGTGTTGATGGTGGTTTTTCGGGAGGGACAAGAAAGTCAATAATGGTGACATCATGTCTAACAAGTATTACTCTAATCCAAATCTATTGGATGATGCAGATGGGTCCCATGGAGCTTATAGGCCCATAAAATCAAAGGTCCATATTGGTTTTTTCCCATGGGTTCGTGATCAGAAGGTTAGATAGTTACACATTAGGTTTTCAAGTATAGTACATAGGGAAGGGAGTTCTCAATTAGTTGTTGGGGAGAAATTTCAGTGAAGGAAGAATAATTGTTGATTTAAATTAGTCGCAGAAGATTCAGACAGCTGTGGCTAGTTGGGAAAGCTCTACACGGATTGATGACATGGATGTCGCATGTGGCTTTGCCGTTACGCAAAAATGAAAGAAGTCTCGTTAAAGCTATGGGATTTCGCATCTTGGATTGATAGGTGGGGCCCACTATGATATACAATGAGAAATTTAAGCAATCCATTAAATTTCCCAAGTTCGTGATGGTTATGAGTTCAAAAATGAGTTAGATCAGGGGTTCTTGTGAGCCATCTTCGGAGGTTCTGATTAGAAGATTTCTATGTTGGGAGTTATGCTGGCATCTAATTATGATGGCCGGTTCAAATCAAGCAATGAGTCCCATCATTATGGACTACCAAACACAAATGGGTCAAGGCCGTCCATCTGACCGAATAGAAGCAGAAAGTAGAAGAGATACAAGTCGGGCTTGGTTTCGGGTCAACATTGGTCAAAGTAGTCTTCGCTATATATATATATATATATATATATATATATGATCCATTGAAATGATTAAGCAAAATCTACTCCATCCAATTTCTTGGTTAGATCATGATGGAACATGGGTTCAAGATGAGGTAGGTGTTACAATCTTTAGATTGCACACCCAAGTGCAGGTGGTAGATTAGTAATGTACTCGATGGGTCCGAGGTCAATCCATATGAATTAGAGGGTAAAAACACTACTAGAACTATAATAAATATGAGTTTTTCCCATTATAGTGAATTTAAAATTACATAGAAACAATCAATAAAAGAAAACCAAGGTTCTAAGCATCCACTTTTAATCAACCCTCAATGCTAATTCTTCAATCCAACCTTATTACTCAGTTGGAATATAATAAGGATTCGTACCAATTGGAAGATGAAATGGTTAAATCAATTAATAATTTCTAAATAAGATATGAATCTTAATTGATTGATCTAAACATGAAGAACTAAGTAATTGATCGCAAGAAATTTCAAACATCTATTTTACCTGGAGTTAACAATGGATCAATGGATTTTATAGATTAAAACTTTCACCAAACTAAAAATTTCAATCAAACCAATTATAATTAATCAATTAAACCATGAATATTGATTTAAAATGAATTAAGCATTAAGAATTCATTAAAAGATTTACCACTTAGCCTTAGCTAAGAGATTAGCCAAACATAGCTGATTAAAATTAATCTTAAAGAAGAAAAACATAAAAAAAATAAAACTAAAAAAGAAGAGGAAGAATAAAACTAGAAGAATGGGAGAATTCTCTGCCTCTCTCTGTCTCTCTCTATTTGTTTGCCATGATGCCCTAAACATGCTTAGTAATGTTTCTTAAATAGAGTAGTTCCACCAACTTAAACAAATCCTGCACTTATGCAAAATCGCACAAACCGTCAATTGATCTCTTCGATCAATCAAAACTAGTCAATGTCCTATCGATCGATCGAAGTTTCTTCTTCAATTGAATTAAAAGTGTCAAAAAACGTTTAGTGAGTAAATAAAAAATTTTAAAATTTTCTCGATCAATCAACTTCCAATCGGCATTAATAGATGGACTCTTAATCGATCGAAGATTTTTTTGTTGTCTTTTTCACTTAACTTCAAAAGCGCACATTTGACGATTTCCTCCTTATAAAGTATTGAGTCTTTTAACCTTCAAAACTTCACTTCTTCAATACTTCAAATGCTCCTGATCTTCAACTCCTTTGAGATTATATTATTCACGAATGGCTCAGATCCTCTTAAACTTCTAGCCTTCTTATGCACATCGAAAAATCATCTAATAAAACCAATTTACTATTCATATGCTTGATTCGAATTTTGAAAAATTATCTCTTCGTTTGTCTGGATATGTTTCCTCCTTTTCATTTCTAATGTCAAATATCTCCATCTTGCTTAGATATTTGGCATCAGAATGTAATAAAAGATCAACTTATCTGAAAAAACATAAGAAGATGCTGTCAGATTTTCTACGTGGGTGTTTAAATAAGAATATGAAAGTATTACAATCAATCCAATCTTGGATATGTGACTAATTTAACTTATTATTATGACTTGTGAGTTAGATAATTAATTGCCCATTTGAGAATTTTTATGTGGCCATACATAAATATAGTGTATTTTTGGTGGCATAGAAATCGCTCAAATTATCTCATTTTGGACAGTTCAAGGTTAGATGGATAGTATGCTTTCATATAATCTATTTAAATGTTCACACCTGATATGCACTCTATCTCCTTATTTCTCTCTGGATATGTTTCTTTCATTTCATTTCTAATGTCAAATATCTTCACATTACTTAGATATTTGGCATCAGAATGTAACGGAAGATCAACTTATCTGGAGAGACATGGGGAGATGCTGCCTAATTTTCGGCATGTGTGTTTAAATGAGAACATGAAAGTATTACAATCTATCCAACCTTGGATGAGTGACTAATTAGGGATTTAGTATAAATCTTTAAGGCATTAGATTGTTAACGCTAATATGATTTAGTATCTTTTAACTATTAGATGGTTAGTAAGGGTCTTTCCAATATCCCAGGCAGTTTGTCAGTTACATCGCCGATGATCTTGAAAGATGAAGGATTATGTTTAAAAAATAAAGATGTGCCTATTGATATTAGTACCTCACAGTCACAAATTACGGGAAAAGCGAAAAAAAGATCGATAGTGTAGAAAGATTTCGAAGAAGTAACCCTGAAAAACGGCACAATGAATATACAATGCAAGTACTGTAGAGCTCAATATGCTAAACAAGTAGATGGGTTAACCACAACTTTGAAGAAACACAGATCAAAGTATCATAAAAAACCAAGAACTCAGACTTCAGGACAATAGACACTTTGATTTACCAAATCTCTAGTAGGTTTGTCACAGGATACACTGTCCATCTACAAGTATAATAGAGACAATGTGAATAAGTTGACGACCAAATTTATTATTGCCAATGAAAGACTATTTCAGATGATAGAGAGTTCTTTTGTTGAATTATCCAGAGGCCTTAACCCCATATACAAAAAGGTATCTCGTACAATAATAAAGAGGGTGTGTAAAGAGATGTATGAAAGCGAGAAGCTCAAGTTGAAAGGATAGTTGGAATCGATTTTCAAAATTAGCCCGACATCAGATTTGTGGACAACATCCAATCAACGAAAGGGATGTATGTCACTAACTTCCCACTACGTTGATGCCAAATGGAGGCTCTGCAAGAGAATCATAAACTTTCATTATCTTGCGCTTCTTCACACTGGAATGATGATTTCAAACTGCATGTATAAATGTCTTGTGGAGTGGGGCATTGAGAAGAAAATCTCCTCAATAACTTTAAACAATGCTTCTGCAAATAATAGCGTGATAACGAATTTGTAAAACCAGTATAGGGCCACCGGTGACATGTATTTTGATGGAAAGATATTTCATGTTAGGTGTTGTACCCATATCCTAAACTTGATGTACACGATGGCCTTAAAACAATTGAGCCAACGATTGAGAACATAAGAGAGAGAGTGAAGTACATACGAGGGTCACCTTCACGATTATATACATGAAATGAGATCGTGAAGCGGTTAAATTTGTCATCTTAGAGAACGATGAAGTTGTATGTCATGACACATTGGAATTCAACTTTTGAAATGTTGGATTCATTGATAGCTTTTAGAGATGCATTCTCTCACTATACAGAGCGTGATAATGCATATCTTTGGTTGCCTTCTGATGATGATTGGTCGAGAGCCGAATCAGTTCACAAGTTCCTTTCAGTTTTTACGACACAACGAATAAATTTTTAGGAAGTAAGTATCCAACAACAAAAAAATTTTTAACGGAACTTTTGAGGGAAAAAGATATCTTGCACAAAAGCTGTAGTGGACCAGACTTCTCACAATTAATGACCATATGTATGAAGTTAAAGTTTGATAAGTATTGATCCGAGTGAAGTCTGACAATGGCTATTGCAGTTGTTCTTAATCCTCGACACAAGATGTTCATAGTTGTATTCATCTGTAATAAGTTATATGGTGACAAGATGTTCATAGTTTTAAGCCCTAGGCCCACCATTGAATGGTGCATCTGACTGATGGGGTAGATGTTTGACACGCATCACGTTGGGGCCTGTATTGTTCAGACCTCATGGGAAGTTCCCATGAGCTTGACCGCATAAAACCATTTCCTACCGACACAGTATCCCAAAAATCAGCCGTAAACGGAACGCGAGTGGGCTATACCATCTAAAATCATAAGAGGACGTACCTAAAACATATAAAAGCACTTGGTGGGGCCCATTTGAAATTTGGATACGTTTGAAACTTGGTCCGACCCCTCATCCAATTGGGACACACATAATGGATGGACTGGATTTATGAATTACATCTCGGTGGGCCCAAAAAATGATTATGAATGTTTTAATGGGAGGAAAACCCCTCTCAACTTTTTTTTGTGGTGTGACTCACAAAAGTCATGGATTGACTTGATTTTTAAGCCTGAGGCCCACCATGGAATGGTGCATCTGACTAATAGGGGTAGATGTTCCACACGCATCGCGGTGGGGCCCACACAGCTCGACCTCACGGGGATCGCATAGAACTATTTCCCTATAATATATATATCGGGGTGGCCCACGTAACTAGGTGACGTTAATACACCACGGAGGTCGGTGGTGTTTGCGACACCACCCAATCCGCTTTTGATTTCCTCTCGGAGCCCTAGGTATTCACATCCTTCGCATGTGTATAGACGTATAAAAAACAAAATAAAAAATCAAAGAAAAATAGGCGCGTTCATATGGTATAGGCACCACCACAACTCGTGATCGGGATTTTTTGGGTACCACCAACTTTGAATCAAATCCAACCAGTCCATCGTGTCATTCACATTATAGTCACCGCATAAACCAAAAATCAGGATGATTTAAACGTATGCTTGCTACAAATAAAGGAGCAGTGTAAAATCATTACTAAGACCCATAAATTCATATTGTGTGGCCAATATGGGAATTATAATGACATGAGTTTTTGCAAAACCATTAATGATATTGAGTATCGTCTGATTAATGGATTAGATTTAAATTTAAAATATTTTGGGTCCCACAAACAATGGGAAGGTTTTATTACTTGACCGTCTCATCCTAACCGTTCCTTGTGATATGGCTCATCTGAGTTTCCATTCGATCTTAATCCTGGCCTGATGGCCTAACATCCAAGGGCGAATCTAATGGAAGGAGTGGATATGATACAAAGTTGATGTGGGCCCCACAGAAGCTTATGGTAATACCCGTACCATATGAGCGGTATAAAAAATGAGAGAGAACAACAGTCAACAGAGAAGTAGATCACCTCCTCTCAACCAAACTCTCTGTTTTCGTCGAAACTGAAAAAAGAGTACGTTTTCTTCCCCTCTTCACACTAGAATGATGATTTTAAACTGCATGTACAAATGTCTTGTGGAGTGGGGCATTGAGAAGAAAATCTCCTCAATAACTTTAGACAATGCTTCTGCAAATGATAGCGTGATACCGAATTTGTAAAACCAGTATAGGGTCACCGGTGACATGTATTTTGGTGGAAAGATATTTCATGTTAGGTGTTGTACCCATATCCTAAACTTGATGTACACGATGACCTTAAAACAATTGAGCCAACGATTGAGAACATAAGAGAGAGAGTGAAGTACATATGAGGGTCACCTTCACGATTATATACATGGAATGAGATCATGAAGCGGTTGAATTTGTCATCTTAGAGAATGATGAAGTTGTATGTCATGACACATTGGAATTCAACTTTTGAAATGTTGGATTCATTGATAGCTTTTAGAGATGCATTCTCTCACTATACAGAGCGTGATAATGCATATCTTTGGTTGCCTTCTGATGATGATTGGTCAAGAGCCGAATCAGTTCACAAGTTTCTTTCAGTTTTTTACGACACAACGAATAAATTTTTAGGAAGTAAGTATCCAACAACAAAAAAATTTCTAACGGAACTTTTGAGGGTAAAAGATATCTTGCACAAAAGCTGTAGTGGACCAGACTTTTTACAATTAATGACCATATGTATGAAGTTAAAGTTTGATAAGTATTGATCCGAGTGAAGTTTAGCAATGGCTATTGCAGTTGTTCTTGATCCTCGACACAAGATGTTCATAGTTGTATTCATCTGTAATAAGTTATATGGTGAGAAGAGTGCCTTTGAGGTCGATAAGATTTGTGATGTAATTATTGATTTGTACAATTTTTATGTACAAACTTTGGGCTTCGCAAAATACAAAACTGCAACTGCAGGCCTGTGTAATCCTCAAGCGGGTTCTAGATCTGCCTGTTAATTTATAACGAGACACGATTGATGATTTTGGGTCTTTCCTGGCACAGGTTGAGATTCGAATGTAGACAACCTAATCAGAACTTTGACACTATCTCAAGGGGCCACTTGTAAAGTACAAATGCAAAGAATTTTATGTTTTGGACTAGTGGAAGTTGAAACTTCGTGATTCACAACACACTATGCTTGGTTAGTGGCACGAGACATATTATTAATTCCAATTTCAACCGTAACGTTAAAATTTACTTTTAGTACAAGGAGTAGGATCATGAACAAGTATCGAAGCTCACTTACACTAGAATCAGTTGAAGCGCTCATTTGTACACGGGATTGGTTGCGTCCAATCTAGGGGAAATGAAACTCTGTTGATGAGGGGTTCGATGATGAAGAGAATGACAAGCAAGATGAGACAGTACCTACAACAATTGCATGAAAGAGCCTATAGGATAAGACACTTCCTTATATTTTTCTAGCATTTGCTTACAAGTTACAACATGATATTTGTAATTATATTTTGTGGACTTTAATTGTACTATTTTATGGGTGGATGGATATTTTCCTATTTTCATTTGTACCTTTAAATTAGTTAATGTTGTTTAAATATTGTATTATATAGTTGGTTAATTGCATTCATTCATCGCTATATCTTAATTATTTATGTTGCCTTAATCTAATCAGATAATTTTCTTTTAAAATAAATACCTGTAGATATATCATCGGAAGATGATACATCAAAAAAATATTTCAGATTATTGAGTCCAAGTCTACTCTAAGGACGAAAACATAAAGTTACAATGTAAGTCGTATGGAAAACAATTTGTAAACAAGACAAATCGGTTGAAATTACCTTTGGCTTGTCGGGGAGGAGATGCTGCACCATGTAACAAAGTTCATCAGGAAGTCTGGGATTTATTTCTAGCCATTCTCGACTCAAATACAAAGACTTTCTCCACCCCTCCCCCTACAAGTAGAACCAATATAACCAGCCACAAAAGATATAAAAGTAAGCCTATTATAAATGAAGAAGGGTTAAGTAGAAAAACTGCCTTCAGGCCCTTCACAGCTAGTAAAGAAGAACAAGAGAGAATTTTAAGGGAACAAGAAGAATAAGATTATAAAGAGGTCGTAAAAGAAAGCTTGAAAATGGCATCCAGGACTAGTCAACAATATCCACCCCCTCCAAGACAACATGATACTTAAGTAGGCATGAGTAAATCATCAAAGTTTCTTAAAAGTCCCATATCATTTTACAGGCGGTTGGAAATCTCGCACAAATTAGATCATAAAAAGCGGCTGAAAAAAACTTGCTGAATCTATGAATGAGGATGATGGAAAGGCATCCCCAAGATCCGATTCAGCAAAAGTAAATGACCATCTTTTAGACACCTCTAGCTCGGAGTCAGCCCAAAATTCTCCTACAGTTGAAACCATAAAAAGAGAACCAAATGATGATTCTAGCGATAAAGGTGGAGGTGGAGGAGGGGGTTACTATTATTGAAAAAGTTAGTCTGGTTATACGCCACAAAGACATTCATCATACAGAGGTTATTGAATGAATGAAAGTTTTATTTGTCTGTATATGGACGTGGTTTATTTACTTTTGCTTTTTGATAGAGTTTATTTACTTTGTTCGTTTTATGGACGTAGTTTATTACCTTAGAAGTTATATCTGTGATATTTTAACTATTGAATGACCTAGCTGAGTGGTCCAACATATTGATATCATGCGTCTCACCATGGATGATGCTTCATAAAATCTCTCAAATTGAAAGATCTTAAACTTGGATATGCGATATTTTAACAGTTGAACAAGGACTGCTGTCTAATCTATTTATTAACTGTCTATTTTCAAATATGGTCGTGTTTGGTCTAATCAACAACGGACTCTTGGTCCTTGTGGCATGAAATGTTTCAATATGTCAACATTAAATTGAGGGTGAAAACAAAATATTAATGGTAAGAAATGTAGTGAGATAAACTATATAAAAGCTACTTGATCGGATTGTCTCTTAAGTTTATTTTTAAACAGAAGCCATCCATCCCGGTTCCAATACAGACTGTACAGTAAATAGGTGGACTTGATCAATACATGACCCCACCACGTGTTTTATGGAGAGATGGCTATATCATAATCCAATTCTTCCTACTCTACTAGTAAATGGGTGGACTCGATCAATACATGATTACTGTATCGTCTTTTTCAAATGCCTGGGCAGATAGCCCGATGACCCATTGACCCGATCCGAATCGTAGCCAACTCAATCCGACTCGATATCTTTGACCGAGTCGGACTCAGTTCGAGTCAGGTCAGCCTAGCCAAGATCCGGTTCGGATCGAGTCAGGCCCACTAGACTCGGTCCCAAGTCAGATCGAGTTCGGGTAAGGGATTTGGCAAAATCAGATCGAGTCGAGTTGGACCTAACTCAGTTTGACTCCCACTAGGGTTGTACATCGAGCAGAACCAAGTCGAGCTAGCCTCAGCTCTGTCACCAAGCAAACTCAGCTCGTACTCGGCTCGGCTCGGTTAGCATATTGGACCACTTCGAGCCAAGTTCAAGCGGGTCGATTGGACCATAATTGTTTTTTGGACAACATGTAGGAGGTTAGATCAACCTGATGGATGGATTGGATCTCGCATACATGTGCCAGGCTGACACAGTATATGAGCTTTATTGCACTTGTGTGTGCACTTAGTAGAGCTCAGAAGAAACAACCAATTAAGAACTCCCCAAATCATCCATTTTTGTCATGAAAGAAAAAAAAACCCTCGAAGGGTTAGGATTGTCCAGTTCATCTGGAATCCCTTACCAACTGAAACCATTTATGGTAGATGGCCGTCAAATATCGTCTCCTCCACTCTCGTAGGTCAAACACGTTAATCCCAAATGCCTATGTGCAGGTGTTGACATTAAATATCTTTGAGATAGCTGGATTCGAAAAGTCAAAAAACTTATTGGGTGGGACGACTGGATGAGTAGAGAGAGGGGGATAGCGGGGAGTTGGTCGGGCGGGATGACTGGACGAGCAGAGAGAGAGAGAGAGAGAGAGAGAGAGAGAGAGAGAGGCAGGGAGTTGGTTGGGCGACGAGTGGGTTCCTTTTTCAAACAAAAGGGGGAAATGAAAAGGAGGTAGATGCTAGGTTTATTTTTATTTTTACTTACCTAACTGAGTCCATCTGAGTCGAGCCGGGTTTGAGCTACATATCGAACTAAGTCGAGTCGAGCTGAGATGGGGCCGGGCTCGAACACGGCTCGAACTCATTTTCAAGCCGTAAAAACTGGCTCGACTCGGATCAAACTCAGCTTCACGCCGATTCGAGCTTTTTCAAGTTGAGTTGAGTGAGTTGACCGACACTCCTAATGCCCACCTCTAGTCTCACCTAAGCTGCTCTCCCTTGGAAGCCAGTTTCCTTGTGTGTCACACACCACCGACTTTTAAGCCCTAGGCCCACCATTGAATGGTGCGTCTGACTGATGGGGTAGATGTTTGACACGCATCACATTGGGGCCTGTATTGCTCAGACCTCATGGGAAGTTTCCATGAGCTTGATCGCATAAAACCATTTCCTACCGACACAGTATCCCAAAAATCAGCCGTAAACGGAACGCAGGTGGGCTATACCATCTAAAATCATAAGAGAATGTACCTAAAACATATAAAAGCACTTGGTGGGGCCCATCTGAAATTTGGATACGTTTGAAACTTGGTCGGACCCCTCATCCAATTGGGACACACATAATGGATGGACTGGATTTATGAATTACATCTCGGTGGGCCCAAAAAATGATTATGAATGTTTTAATGGGAGGAAAACCCCTCTCAACTTTTTTCTGTGGTGTGACTCACAAAAGTCATGGATTGACTTGATTTTTAAGCCTGAGGCCCACCATGGAATGGTGCATCTGACTAATGGGGGTAGATGTTCCACATGCATCGCGATGGGGCCCACACAGCTCGACCTCACGGGGACCGCATAGAACAATTTCCCTATAATATATATATCGGGGTGGCCCACGTAACTAGGTGACGTCAATACACCACGGAGGTCGGTGGTGTTTGCAACACCACCCAATCCGCTTTTGATTTCCTCTCGGAGCCCTAGGTATTCACGTCCTTCGCATATGTATAGACGTATAAAAAACAAAATAAAAAATCAAAGAAAAATAGGCACGTTCATATGGTACAGGCACCACCACAACTCGTGATCGGGATTTTTTGGGTACCACCAACTTTGAATCAAATCCAACCAGTCCATCGTGTCATTCACATTACAGTCACCGTATAAACCAAAAATCAGGATGATCTAAAACGTATGCTTGCTACAAATAAAGGAGCAGTGTAAAATCATTACTAAGACCCATAAATTCATATTGTGTGGCCAATATGGGAATTATAATGACATGAGTTTTTCCAAAACCATTAATGATATTGAGTATCGTCTGATTAATGGATTAGATTTAAATTTAAAATATTTTGGGTCCCACAAACAATGGGAAGGTTTTATTGCTTGACCGTCTCATCCTAACCATTCCTTGTGATATGGCTCATCTGAGTTTCCATTCGATCTTAATCCGGGCCTGGTGGCCTAACATCCAAGGGCGAATCTAATGGAAGGAGTGGATATGATACAAAGTTGATGTGGGCCCCACAGAAGCTTGTGGTAGTACCCGTACCATATGAGCGGTATAAAAAATGAGAGAGAACAACAGTCAACAGAGAAGTAGATCACCTCCTCTCAACCAAACTCTCTGTTTTCGCAGAAACTGAAAAAAGAGTACGTTTTCTTCCCCTCTTCACACTAGAATGATGATTTCAAACTGCATTTACAAATGTCTTGTGGAGTGGGGCATTGAGAAGAAAATCTCCTCAATAACTTTACACAATGCTTCTGCAAATGATAGCATGATAACGAATTTGTAAAACCAGTATAGGGCCACCGGTGACATGTATTTTGGTGAAAAGATATTTCATGTTAGGTGTTGTACCCATATCCTAAACTTGATGTACACGATGGCCTTAAAACAATTGAGCCAACGATTGAGAACATAAGACAAAGAGTGAAGTAGATACGAGGGTCACCTTCACGATTATATACATGGAATGAGATCGTGAAGCGGTTGAATTTGTCATCTTAGAGAACGATGAAGTTGTTTGTCATGACACATTGGAATTCAACTTTTGAAATATTGGATTCATTGATAGCTTTTAGAGATGCATTCTCTCACTATACAGAGCGTGATAATGCATATCTTTGGTTGCCTTCTAATAATGATTGGTCGAGAGCCGAATCAGTTCACAAGTTCCTTTCAGTTTTTTACGACACAACGAATAAATTTTTAGGAAGTAAGTATCCAACAACAAAAAAATTTCTAACGGAACTTTTGAAGGTAAAAGATATCTTGCACAAAAGCTGTAGTAGACCAGACTTTTTACAATTAATGACCATATGTATGAAGTTAAAGTTTGATAAGTATTGATCCGAGTGAAGTCTGGCAATGGCTATTGCAGTTGTTCTTGATCCTCGACACAAGATGTTCATAGTTGTATTCATCTGTAATAAGTTCTATGGTGACAAGATGTTCATAGTTTTAAGCCCTAGGCCCACCATTGAATGGTGCATCTGATTGATGGGGTAGATGTTTGACACGCATCACGTTGGGGCCTGTATTGCTCAGACCTCATGGGAAGTTCCCATGAGCTTGACTGCATAAAACCATTTCCTACTGACACAGTATCCTAAAAATCAGCTGTAAACGGAACGCAGGTGGGCTATACCATCTAAGATCATAAAAGGACGTACCTAAAACATATAAAAGCACTTGGTGGGGCCCATCTGAAATTTGGATACGTTTGAAACTTGGTCGGACCCCTCATCCAATTGGGACACACATAATGGATGGACTGGATTTATGAATTACATCTCGGTGGGCCCAAAAAATGATTATGAATGTTTTAATGGGAGGAAAACCCCTTCAGGCCCTTCACATCTAGTAAAGAAGAACAAGAGAGAATTTTAAGGGAACAAGAAGAATACGATTATAAAGAGGTCGTAAAAGAAAGCTTGAAAATGGCATCCAGGACTAGTCAACAATATCCACCCCCTCCAAGACAACATGATACTTAAGTAGCCATGAGTAAATCATCAAAGTTTCTTAAAAGTCTCATATCATTTTACAGGCGGTTGGAAATCTCGCACAAATCGGATCATAAAAAGCGGCTGAAAAAAACTTGCTGAATCTATGAATGAGGATGATGGAAACGCAGCCCTAAGATCCGATTCAGTAAAACTAAATGACCATCTTTTAGACACCTCTAGCTAGGAGTCAGCCTAAAATTCTCCTGCAGTTGCAACCATAAAAAGATAAACAAATGATAATTCTGGCGATAAAGGTGGAGGTGGAGGAGGGGGTTACTATTATGGACAAAGTTACTCTGGTTATACGCCACAAAGACATTCATCATACAGAGGTTATTGAATGAATGAAAGTTTTATTTGTCTGTATATGGACGTGGTTTATTTACTTTTGCTTTTTGATAGAGTTTATTTACTTTGTTCGTTTTATGGACGTAGTTTATTACCTTAGAAGTTATATCTGTGATATTTTAACTGTTAAATGACCTAGTTGAGTGGTCCAACATATTGATATCATGCGTCTCACCATGGATGATGCTTCATAAAATCTCTCAAATTGAAAGATCTTAAACTTGGATATGCGATATTTTAACAGTTGAACAAGGACTGCTGTCTAATCTATTTATTAACTGTCTATTTTCAAATATGGTCGTGTTTGGTCTAATCAACAACGGACTCTTGGTCCTTGTGGCATGAAATGTTTCAATATGTCAACATTAAATTGACGGTGAAAACAAAATGTTAATGGTAAAAAATGTAATGAGATAAACTATATAAAAGCTACTTGATCGGATTGTCTCTTAAGTTTATTTTTAAACAGAAGCCATCCGTCCTGGTTCCAATACAGACTGTACAGTAAATAGGTGGACTTGATCAATACATGACCCCACCACATGTTTTATGGAGAGATGGGTATATCATAATCCAATTCTTCCTACTCTACTAGTAAATGGGTGGACTCGATCAATACATGATTACTGTATCGTCTTTTTCAAATGCCTAGGCAGATAGCCCGATGACCCATTGACCCGATCCGAATCGTAGCCAACTCAATCCGACTCGATATCTTTGACCGAGTCGGACTTAGTTCGAGTCAGGTCAGCCTAGCCAAGATCTGGTTCGGATCGAGTCAGGCCCACTAGACTCGGTCCCGAGTCAGATTGAGTTTGGGTAAGGGATTTGGCAAAATCAGATCAAGTCGAGTTGGACCTAACTCAGTCTGACTCCCACTAGGGTTGTACATCGAGCAGAACCAAGTTGAGCTAGCCTCAGCTCTGTCACCAAGCAAAGCCAGCTTGAACTCGGCTCGGCTCGGTTAGCATATTGGACCACTTCGAGCCAAGTTCGAGCGGGTCGATTGGACCATAATTGTTTTTTAGACAACATGTAGGAGGTTAGATCAACCTGATAGATGGATTGGATCTCGCATTCATGTGCCAGGCTGGCACAGTATATGAGCTTTATTGCACTTGTGTGTGCACTTAGTAGAGCTCAGAAGAAACAACCAATTAAGAACTCCCCAAATCATCCATTTTTGTCATGAAAGAAAAAAAAACCCTCGAATCCTAGGGTTAGGATTGTCCAGTTCATCTGGAATCCCTTACCAATTGAAACCATTTATGGTAGATGGCCGTCAAATATTGTCTCCTCCACTCTCGTAGGTCAAACACGTTAATCCCAAATGCCTATGTGCAGGTGTTGACATTAAATATCTTTGAGATAGCTGGATCCGAAAAGTCAAAAAACTTATCGGGTGGGACGACTGGATGAGTAGAGAGAGGGGGATAGCGGGGAGTTGGTCGGGCGGGATGACTGGACGAGCATAGAGAGAGAGAGAGAGAGAGAGAGAGAGAGAGAGAGAGAGAGAGGTAGGGAGTTGGTTGGGCGACGAGTGGGTTCTTTTTTCAAACAAAAGGGGGAAATGAAAAGGAGGTAGATGCTAGGTTTATTTTTATTTTTACTTACCTAGCTGAGTCCATCTGAGTTGAGCCGGGTTTGAGCTACATATCGAACTAAGTCGAGTCGAGCTGAGATGGGGCCAGGCTCGAACTCGGCTCGAACTCATTTTCAAGCCGTAAAAACCGGCTCGACTAGGATCAAACTCAGCTTCACGCCGATTCGAGCTTTTTCAAGCTGAGTTGAGTGAGTTGACCGAGACTCCTAATGCCCACCTCTAGTCTCACCTAAGCTGCTTTCCCTTGGATGCCAGTTGCCTTGTGTGTCACACACCACCGACTTTTAAGCCCTAGGCCCACCATTGAATGGTGCGTCTGACTGATGGGGTAGATGTTTGACACGCATCACGTTGGGGCCTGTATTGCTCAGACCTCATGGGAAGTTCCCATGAGCTTGACCGCATAAAACCATTTCCTACCGACACAGTATCCCAAAAATCAGCCGTAAACGGAACGCAGGTGGGCTATACCATCTAAAATCATAAGAGGACGTACCTAAAACATATAAAAGCACTTGGTGGGGCCCATCTGAAAGTTGGATACGTTTGAAACATGGTCGGACCCCTCATCCAATTGGGACACACATAATGGATGGACTGGATTTATGAATTACATCTCGGTGGGCCCAAAAAATGATTATGAATGTTTTAATGGGAGGAAAACCCCTCTCAACTTTTTTCTGTGGTGTGACTCACAAAAGTCATGGATTGACTTGATTTTTAAGCCTGAGGCCCACCATGGAATGGTGCATCTGACTAATGGGGGTAGATGTTTCACACGCATCGCGGTGGGGCCCACACAGCTCGACCTCATGGGGACCGCATAGAACTATTTCCCTATAATATATATATATCGGGGTGGCCCACGTAACTAGGTGATGTCAATACACCACGGAGGTCGGTGGTGTTTGCGACACCACCCAATCCGCTTTTGATTTCCTCTCGGAGCCCTAGGTATTCACGTCCTTCGCATATGTATAGACGTATAAAAAACAAAATAAAAAATCAAAGAAAAATAGGCGCGTTCATATGGTACAGGCACCACCACAACTCGTGGTCGGGATTTTTTGGGTACCACCAACTTTGAATCAAATCCAACTAGTCCATCATGTCATTCACATTACAGTCACCGTATAAACCAAAAATCAGGATGATCTAAAATGTGTGCTTGCTACAAATAAAGGAGCAGTGTAAAATCATTACTAAGACCCATAAATTCATATTGTGTGGCCAATATGGGAATTATAATGACATGAGTTTTTGCAAAACCATTAATGATATTGAGTATCGTCTGATTAATGGATTAGATTTAAATTTAAAATATTTTGGGTCCCACAAACAATGGGAAGGTTTTATTGCTTGATCGTCTCATCATAACCGTTCCTTGTGATATGGCTCATCTGAGTTTCCATTCGTTCTTAATCCTGGCCTGATGGCCTAACATCCAAGGGCGAATCTAATGGAAGGAGTGGATATGATACAAAGTTGATGTGGGCCCCACAGAAGCTTGTGGTAGTACCCGTACCATATGAGCGGTATAAAAAATGAGAGAGAACAACAGTCAACAGAGAAGTAGATCACAACCTCTCAACCAAACTCTCTGTTTTCGCCGAAACTGAAAAAAGAGTACGTTTTCTTCTCCTCTTCACACTGGAATGATGATTTCAAACTGCATGTACAAATGTCTTGTGGAGTGGGGCATTGAGAAGAAAATCTCCTCAATAACTTTACACAATGCTTCTGCAAATGATAGCGTGATAACGAATTTGTAAAACCAGTATAGGGCCACCGGTGACATGTATTTTGGTGGAAAGATATTTCATGTTAGGTGTTGTACCCATATCCTAAACTTGATGTACACGATGGCCTTAAAACAATTGAGCCAACGATTGAGAACATAAGAGAGAGAGTGAAGTAGATACGAGGGTCACCTTCACGATTATATACATGGAATGAGATCGTGAAGCGGTTAAATTTGTCATCTTAGAGAACGATGAAGTTGTTTGTCATGACACATTGGAATTCAACTTTTGAAATATTGGATTCATTGATAGCTTTTAGAGATGCATTCTCTCACTATACAGAGCGTGATAATGCATATCTTTGGTTGCCTTCTAATGATGATTGGTCGAGAGCCGAATCAGTTCACAAGTTCCTTTCAGTTTTTTACGACACAACGAATAAATTTTTAGGAAGTAAATATCCAACAACAAAAAAATTTCTAACGGAACTTTTGAGGGTAAAAGATATCTTGCACAAAAGCTGTAGTGGACCAGACTTCTCACAATTAATGACCATATGTATGAAGTTAAAGTTTGATAAGTATTGATCCGAGTGAAGTCTGGCAATGGCTATTGCAGTTGTTCTTGATCCTCGACACAAGATGTTCATAGTTGTATTCATCTGTAATAAGTTCTATGGTGACAAGATGTTCATAGTTTTAAGCCCTAGGCCCACCATTGAATGGTGCATCTGACTGATGGGGTAGATGTTTGACACGCATCACGTTGGGGCCTGTATTGCTCAGACCTCATGGGAAGTTCCCATGAGCTTGACCGCATAAAACCATTTCCTACCGACACAGTATCCCAAAAATCAGCCGTAAACGGAACGCAGGTGGGCTATACCATCTAAAATCATAAGAGGACGTACCTAAAACATATAAAAGCACTTGGTGGGGCCCATCTGAAATTTGGATACGTTTGAAACTTGGTCGGACCCCTCATCCAATTGGGACACACATAATGGATGGACTGGATTTATGAATTACATCTCGGTGGGCCCAAAAAATGATTATGAATGTTTTAATGGGAGGAAAACCCCTCTCAACTTTTGTCTGTGGTGTGACTCACAAAAGTCATGGATTGACTTGATTTTTAAGCTTGAGGCGCACCATGGAATGGTGCATCTGACTAATGGGGGTAGATGTTCCACACGCATCGTGGTGGGGCCCACACAGCTCGACCTCACGGGGACCGCATAGAACTATTTCCCTATAATATATATATATATATATATATATATATATATATATATATATTTATATATATATATATATATATATATCGGGGTGGCCCACGTAACTAGGTGACATCAATACACCACGGAGGTCGGTGGTGTTTGCGACACCACCCAATCCGCTTTTGATTTCCTTTCGGAGCCCTAGGTATTCACGTCCTTCGCATATGTATAGACGTATAAAAAACAAAATAAAAAATCAAAGAAAAATAGGCGCGTTCATATGGTACAGGCACCACCACAACTCGTGGTCGGGATTTTTTGGGTACCACCAACTTTGAATCAAATCCAACCAGTCCATCGTGTCATTCACATTACAGTCACCATATAAACCAAAAATTAGGATGATTTAAACGTATGCTTGCTACAAATAAAGGAGCAGTGTAAAATCATTACTAAGACCCATAAATTCATATTGTGTGGCCAATATGGGAATTATAATGACATGAGTTTTTGCAAAACCATTAATGATATTGAGTATCGTCTGATTAATGGATTAGATTTAAATTTAAAATATTTTGGGTCTCACAAACAATGGGAAGGTTTTATTGCTTGACCGTCTCATCATAACCGTTCCTTGTGATATGGCTCATCTGAGTTTCCATTAGATCTTAATCCTGGCCTGATGGCCTAACATCCAAGGGCGAATCTAATGGAAGGAGTGGATATGATACAAAGTTAATGTGGGCCCCACAGAAGCTTGTGGTAGTACCCGTACCATATGAGCGGTATAAAAAATGAGAGAGAACAACAGTCAACAGAGAAGTAGATCACCTCCTCTCAACCAAACTCTCTGTTTTCGCCGAAACTGAAAAAAGAATATGTTTTCTTCCCCTATTCACACTGGAATGATGATTTCAAACTGCATGTACAAATGTCTTGTGGAGTGGGGCATTGAGAAGAAAATCTCCTCAATAACTTTAGACAATGCTTCTGCAAATGATAGCATGATAACGAATTTGTAAAACCAGTATAGGGCCACCGGTGACATGTATTTTGGTGGAAAGGTTTTCATCTTAGGTGTTGTACTCATATCCTAAACTTGATGTACACGATGACCTTAAAACAATTGAGCCAACGATTGAGAACATAAGAGAGAGAGTGAAGTGCATACGAGGGTCACCTTCACGATTATATACATGGAATGAGATCGTGAAGGGGTTGAATTTGTCATCTTAGAGAACGATGAAGTTGTATGTCATGACACATTGGAATTCAACTTTTGAAATGTAGGATTCGTTGATAGCTTTTAGAGATGCATTCTCTCACTATACAGAGCGTGATAATGCATATCTTTGGTTGCCTTCTGATGATGATTGGTCGAGAGCCGAATCAGTTCACAAGTTCCTTTCAGTTTTTTACGACACAACGAATAAATTTTTAGGAAGTAAGTATCCAACAACAAAAAAATTTCTAACGGAACTTTTGAGGGTAAAAGATATCTTGCATAAAAGCTGTAGTGGACCAGACTTCTCACAATTAATGACCATATGTATGAAGTTAAAGTTTGATAAGTATTGATTCAAGTGAAGTCTGGCAATGGCTATTGCAGTTGTTCTTGATCCTCGACACAAGATGTTCATAGTTGTATTAATCTGTAATAAGTTCTATGGTGACAAGATGTTCATAGTTTTAAGCCCTAGGCCCACCATTGAATGGTGCATCTGACTGATGGGGTAGATGTTTGACACGCATCACGTTGGGGCCTGTATTGCTCAGACCTCATGGGATGTTCCCATGAGCTTGACCGCATAAAACCATTTCCTACCGACACAGTATCCCAAAAATCAGCCGTAAACGAAACGCAGGTGGGCTATACCATCTAAAATCATAAGAGGACGTACCTAAAACATATAAAAGCACTTGGTGGGGCCCATCTGAAATTTGGATACGTTTGAAACATGGTCGGACCCCTCATCCAATTGGGACACACATAATGGATGGATTGGATTTATGAATTACATCTCGGTGGGCCCAAAAAATGATTATGAATGTTTTAATGGGGGAAAACCCCTCTCAACTTTTTTCTGTGGTGTGACTCACAAAAGTCATGGATTGACTTGATTTTTAAGCCTGAGGCCCACCATGGAATGGTGCATCTGACTAATGGGGGTAGATGTTCCACACGCATCGTGGTGGGGCCCACACAGCTCGACCTCACGGGGACCGTATAGAACTATTTCCCTATAATATATATATCGGGGTGGCCCACATAACTAGGTGACGTCAATACACCACGGAGGTCGGTGGTGTTTGCAACACCACCCAATCCGCTTTTGATTTCCTCTCGGAGCCCTAGGTATTCACGTCTTTCGCATATGTATAGACGTATAAAAAACAAAATAAAAAATCAAAGAAAAATAGGCGCGTTCATATGGTACAGGCACCACCACAACTCGTGGTCGGGATTTTTTGGGTACCACCAACTTTGAATCAAGTCCAACCAGTCCATCGTGTCATTCACATTACAGTCACCGTATAAACCAAAAATCTGGATGATCTAAAACGTGTGCTTGATACAAATAAAGGAGCAGTGTAAAATCATTACTAAGACCCATAAATTCATATTGTGTGGTCAATATGGGAATTATAATGACATGAGTTTTTGCAAAACCATTAATGATATTGAGTATCGTCTGATTAATGGATTAGATTTAAATTTAAAATATTTTGGGTCCCACAAACAATGGGAAGGTTTTATTGCTTGACCGTCTCATCCTAACCGTTCCTTGTGATATGGCTCATCTGAGTTTCCATTCGATCTTAATCCTGGCCTGATGGCCTAACATCCAAGGGCGAATCTAATGGAAGGAGTGGATATGATACAAAGTTGATGTGGGCCCCACAGAAGCTTGTGGTAGTACCCGTACCATATGAGCGGTATAAAAAATGAGAGAGAACAACAGTCAACAGAGAAGTAGGTCACCTCCTCTCAACCAAACTCTCTGTTTTCGCCGAAACTGAAAAAAGAGTACGTTTTCTTCCTCTCTTCACACTGGAATGATGATTTCAAACTGCATGTACAAATGTCTTGTGGAGTGGGGCATTGAGAAGAAAATCTCCTCAATAACTTTAAACAATGCTTCTGCAAATGATAGCGTGATAACGAATTTGTAAAACCAGTATAGGGCCACCGGTGACATGTATTTTGGTGGAAAGATATTTCATGTTAGGTGTTGTACCCATATCCTAAACTTGATGTACACGATGGCCTTAAAACAATTGAGCCAACGATTGAGAACATAAGAGAGAGAGTGAAGTGCATACGAGGGTCACCTTCACGATTATATACATGGAATGAGATCGTGAAGCAGTTGAATTTGTCATCTTAGAGAACGATGAAGTTGTATGTCATGACACATTGGAATTCAACTTTTGAAATGTTGGATTCATTGATAGCTTTTAGAGATGCATTCTCTCACCATACAGAGCGTGATAATGCATACCTTTGGTTGCCTTCTGATGATGATTGGTCGAGAGCCGAATCAGTTCACAAGTTCCTTTAAGTTTTTTACGACACAAAGAATAAATTTTTAGGAATTAAGTATCCAACAACAAAAAAATTTCTAACGGAACTTTTGAGAGTAAAAGTTATCTTACACAAAAGTTGTAGTGGACCAGACTTTCTACAATTAATGACCATATGTATGAAGTTAAAGTTTGATAAGTATTGATCCGAGTGAAGTCTGGTAATGGCTATTGCAGTTGTTCTTGATCTTCGACACAAGATGTTCATAGTTGTATTCATCTGTAATAAGTTATATGGTGAGAAGAGTGCCTCTGAGGTCGATAAGATTTGTGATGTAATTATTGATTTGTACAAACTTTGGGCTTCACAAAATACAAAACTGCAACCGCAGGCCTGTGTACTCCTCAAGCGGGTTCTAGATCTGCTGTTAATTTATAACGAGACACGATCGATGATTTTGGGTCTTTCCTGGCACAGGTTGAGACTCAAATGTAGACAACCTAATCAGAACTTTGACACTATCTTAAGGGGCCACTTGTAAAGTACAAATGCAAAGAATTTTATGTTTTGGACTAGTGGAATTGAAACTTCGTGATTCACAACACACTATCCTTAGTTAGTGGCACGAGACATATTATTAATTCCAATTTCAACCGTAGCGTTAAAATTTGCTTTTAGTACAAGGAGTAAGATCATGAACAAGTATCGAAGCTCACTTACACTAGAATCAGTTGAAGCGCTCATTTGTACACGGGATTGGTTGCGTCCAATCTGGGGGAAATGAAACTCTGTTGATGAGGGGTTCGATGATGAAGAGAGTGACAAGCAAGATGAGACAGTACCTACAACAATTGCATGAAAGAACCTATAGGATAAGACACTTCCTTATATTTTTCTAGCATTTGCTTACAAGTTACAACATGATATTTGTAATTATTTTTGTGAACTTCAATTGTAATATTTTATGGGTGGATGGATATTTTCCTATTTTCATTTGTACCTTTAAATTAGTTAATGTTGTTTAAATATTGTATTATATAGTTGGTTAATGGCATTCATTCATCGCTATATCTTAATTATTTATGTTGCCTTAACCTAATCAGATAATTTTCTTTTAAAATAAACACCTGTAGATATATCATCGGAAGATGATACATCGAAAAAATATTTCGGATTATTGAGTCCAGGTCTACTCTAAGGACGAAAACATAAAGTTACAATGCAAGCCGTATGGAAAACAATTTGTAAACAAGACAAATCGGTTGAAATTACCTTTGGCTTGTCGGGGAGGAGATGCTGCACCATGTAGCAAAGTTCATCAGGAAGTCTGGGATTTATTTCTAGCCATTCTCGACTCAAATACAAAGACTTTCTCCACCCCTCCCCCTACAACTAGAACCAATATAACCAGCCACAAAAGATACAAAAGTAAGTCTATTATAAATGAAGAAGGGTTAAGTAGAGAAACTGCCTTCAGGCCCTTCACAGCTAGTAAATAAGAACAAGAGAGAATTTTAAGGGAACAAGAAGAATAAGATTATAAAGAGGTCGTAAAAAAAAGCTTGAAAATGGCATCCAGGACTAGTCAACAATATCCACCCCCTCCAAGACAACATGATACTTAAGTAGGCATGAGTAAATCATCAAAGTTTCTTAAAAGTCCCATATCATTTTACAGGCGGTTGGAAATCTCGCACAAATTAGATCATAAAAAGCGGCTGAAAATAACTTGCTGAATCTATGAATGAGGATGATGGAAAGGCAGCCCCAAGATCCGATTCAGTAAAAGTAAATGACCATCTTGTAGACACCTCTAGCTCGGAGTCAGCCCAAAATTCTCCTGCAGTTGAAACCATAAAAAGATAACCAAATGATAATTCTGGTGATAAAGGTGGAGGTGGAGGAGGGGGTTACTATTATGGACAAAGTTACTCTGGTTATACGCCACAAAGACATTCATCATATAGAGGTTATTGAATGAATGAAAGTTTTATTTGTCTGTATATGGATGTGGTTTATTTACTTTTGCTTTTTGATAGAGTTTATTTACTTTGTTCGTTTTATGGACGTAGTTTATTACCTTAGAAGTTATATCTGTGATATTTTAACTGTTAAATGACCTAGTTGAGTGGTCCAACATATTGATATCATGCGTCTCACCATGGATGATGCTTCATAAAATCTCTCAAATTGAAAGATCTTAAACTTGGATATGTGATATTTTAACAGTTGAACAAGGACTGCTGTCTAATCTATTTATTAACTGTCTATTTTCAAATATGGTCGTGTTTGGTCTAATCAACAACAGACTCTTGGTCCTTGTGGCATGAAATGTTTCAATATGTCAATATTAAATTGACGGTGAAAACAAAATGTTAATGGTAAAAAATGTAGTGAGATAAACTATATAAAAGCTACTTGATCGGATTGTCTCTTAAGTTTATTTTTAAATAGAAGCCATCCGTCCCGGTTCCAATACAGACTGTACAGTAAATAGGTGGACTTGATCAATACATGACCCCATCACGTGTTTTATGGAGAGATGGCTATATCATAATCCAATTCTTCCTACTCTACTAGTAAATGGGTGGACTCGATCAATACATGATTACTGTATCGTCTTTTTCAAATGCCTGGGCAGATAGCCCGATGACCCATTGACCCGATCCGAATCGTAGCCAACTCAATCCGACTCGATATCTTTGACCGAGTCGGACTCAGTTCGAGTCAGGTCAGCCTAGCCAAGATCTGGTTCGGATTGAGTCAGGCCCACTAGACTCGGTCCCGAGTCAGATTGAGTTCGGGTAAGGGATTTGGCAAAATCAGATCAAGTCGAGTTGGACCTAACTCAGTCTGACTCCCACTAGGGTTGTACATCGAGCAGAACCAAGTCGAGCTAGCCTCAGCTCTGTCACCAAGCAAAGCCAGCTTGAACTCGGCTCGGCTCGGTTAGCATATTGGACCACTTCGAGCCAAGTTCGAGCGGGTCAATTGGACCATAATTGTTTTTTGGACAACATGTAGGAGGTTAGATCAACCTGATGGATGGATTGGATCTCGCATCCATGTGCCAGGCTGGCACAGTATATGAGCTTTATTGCACTTGTGTGTGCACTTAGTAGAGCTCAGAAGAAACAACCAATTAAGAACTCCCCAAATCATCCATTTTTGTCATGAAAGAAAAAAAAAACCCTCGAATCCTAAGGTTAGGATTGTCCAGTTCATCTGGAATCCCTTACCAATTGAAACCATTTATGGTAGATGGCCGTCAAATATCGTCTCCTCCACTCTCGTAGGTCAAACACGTTAATCCCAAATACCTATGTGCAGGTGTTGACATTAAATATCTTTGAGATAGCTGGATCCGAAAAGTCAAAAAACTTATCGGGTGGGACGACTGGATGAGTAGAGAGAGGGGGATAGCGGGGAGTTGGTCGGGCGGGACGACTGGACAAGCAGAGAGAGAGAGAGAGAGAGAGAGAGAGAGAGAGAGAGAGAGAGAGAGAGAGAGGCAGGGAGTTGGTTGGGCGACGAGTGGGTTCTTTTTTAAAACAAAAGGGGGAAATGAAAAGGAGGTAGATGCTAGGTTTATTTTTATTTTTACTTACCTAACTGAGTCCATCTGAGTCGAGCTGGGTTTGAGCTACATATCGAACTAAGTCGAGTCGAGCTGAGATGGGGCCAGGCTCGAACTCGGCTCGAACTCATTTTCAAGCCGTAAAAACCGGCTCGACTCGGATCAAACTCAGCTTCACGCCGATTCGAGCTTTTTCAAGCTGAGTTGAGTGATTTGACCGAGACTCCGAATGCCCACCTCTAGTCTCACCTAAGCTGCTCTCCCTTGGAAGCCAGTTGCCTTGTGTGTCACACACCACCGACTTTTAAGCCCTAGGCCCACCATTGAATGGTGCGTCTGACTGATGGGGTAGATGTTTGACACGCATCACGTTGGGGCCTGTATTGCTCAGACCTCATGGGAAGTTCCCATGAGCTTGACTGCATAAAACCATTTCCTACCGACACAGTATCCCAAAAATCAGCCGTAAACGGAATGCAGGTGGGCTATACCATCTAAAATCATAAGATGACGTACCTAAAACATATAAAAGCACTTGGTGGGGCCCATCTGAAATTTGGATACGTTTGAAACTTGGTCGGACCCCTCATCCAATTGGGACACACATAATGGATGGACTGGATTTATGAATTACATCTCGGTGGGCCCAAAAAATGATTATGAATGTTTTAATGGGAGGAAAACCCTTCTCACCTTTTATATGTGGTGTGACTCACAAAAGTCATGGATTGACTTGATTTTTAAGCCTGAGGCCCACCATGGAATGGTGCATCTGACTAATGGGGGTAGATGTTCCACACGCATCGCGGTGGGGCCCACACAGCTCGACCTCACGGGGACCGCATAGAACTATTTCCCTATAATATATATATATCGGGGTGGCCCACGTAACTAGGTGACGTCAATACACCACGGAGGTCGGTGGTGTTTGCGACACCACCCAATCTGCTTTTGATTTCCTCTCGGAGCCCTAGGTATTCACGTCCTTCGCATATGTATAGACGTATAAAAAACAAAATAAAAAATCAAAGAAAAATAGGCGCGTTCATATGGTACAGGCAGCACCACAACTCGTGGTCGGGATTTTTTGGGTACCACCAACTTTGAATTAAATCCAACCAGTCCGTCGTGTCATTCACATTACAGTCACCATATAAACCAAAAATCAGGATGATCTAAAACGTATGCTTGCTACAAATAAAGGAGCAGTGTAAAATCATTACTAAGACCCATAAATTCATATTGTGTGGCCAATATGGGAATTATAATGACATGAGTTTTTGCAAAACCATTAATGATATTGAGTATCGTCTTATTAATGGATTAGATTTAAATTTAAAATATTTTGGGTCCCACAAACAATGGGAAGGTTTTATTGCTTGACCGTCTCATCCTAACCGTTCCTTGTGATATGGCTCATCTGAGTTTCCATTCGATCTTAATCCTGGCCTGATGGCCTAACATCCAAGGGCGAATCTAATGGAAGGAGTGGATATGATACAAAGTTGATGTGGGCCCCACAGAAGCTTGTGGTAGTACCTGTACCATATGAGCGGTATAAAAACATGAGAGACAACAACAATCAACAGAGAAGTAGGTCACCTCCTCTCAACCAAACTCTCTGTTTTCGCTGAAACTGAAAAAAGAGTACGTTTTCTTCCCCCATTCAAATCGAAATTTCATTTTATTTTATTTTTAATCTCTTTTCTTTTTCTCAAGTTGGTGCGGAAGGAGGAATATAGGCAGATTTTCTATTTTCTTCCTTAAATTCTGTAGTGGGTTTGGTGGTATCTCAAGCTATTTCAAGAATCCATAGAAAATGGTATTTGAACGTTTTAATACTGTTAGAGTTCTTGGTTTGAAGTTTATGAATTGGGTTTTTTGAATTTGTTTGTTTGCTTTCCTTCCTCAGTATATGAATGAAATGGGTTGATTGGGTTTTCTCCATTGCTTAGATTTCTATCTTTTTTATTGGTTTTGGTGGTTACTGGAATTAGAAAAAAGTATTTTGATTGTGTACCTGAATTCAAATGTTTGAGTTTTGATTTCTGTCCTTAAAAACAAAAAAACAATCTTCATTAGCCGGTGATTTTTTATTTGAAATCTCATCTGGGTTTTTTGAGTTTTTAAATTTTCTGTGTTTCTTTTCTGGTTTTTGGGAGTTTTAATTTCTCAAAGAGAAGTTTAAGAGATATTCGGGTGGCTTTTCAGATGGCGTTTGGTTGAATGGGATTGAAATGGAAATTTCTAGTTTCTGTTTAGAGAGTGCAGTTTTGGTTTTGTCTGTAAATCATCAGAGTTTGGGGTTTCTGGGTTTTCATTGGGGGGTTTAATATTTGAAGTAGCAGTTGAGAGAAAATGCTGGGTGATTTTTTCCAATGGTGTTTGGTTGGGTAGGATTTGAAGATTCTGATTAAAGAGAAGGCAATTCGATTCTATCATCATTGGAAGGAGAAAAAAGATGGGGCGTACTTTGTTCTTGCAACAATCAATAGGCAATGCTTCTTGTTCTCATGGATTACACCCGTGCTGCGACCATTTGAAAAGTAACTATGGTTTTATTCTCCATTCGTCGATTCGATATTCTTCAGTTCATCGTGACTGTTTGATGAAGGGCGAGCTTAAAATTGCATGCTGTTTACGCTGCAATGGCATTTTCGGTTTAAAACGAAATGGGCTTTTGCTACGATGTAGAGGGCAGCAGAGAAGTGTTTGCATTGATAGAGTTAATGATATCAGCAAAGAGAACTGTGAGTTGGAAAGAACTATAATGGGTACGAGTAATAGATTGAGAGAACCTCGATCCAATTCTAAAAGGCCATCGCAGTCGAGTTTGCTGTCGCTTTTGGGTTTCGAAGGGCCCTTTGTTGAAAACGATGAGGAATCGAACAATGCCATCTTACACACTTTCTGCAAGAATGGGAAGTTGGGCGAAGCCTCTAATTTGATTGATGTGATGTCGCGGATTGGTCAGATTCCTGACTTCCCGTTGTGTATAAACATAATCCGGGGTCTGATTAAAGTGCAACGGATTGAGAAGGCGCACAAGATTTTAGACATCATGGTTATGTCGGGAGGGGTCCCAGATAACATCACTTACAACATGTTGGTCGGTGGTCTCTGTAAGAAAGGGCAGTTGAAGTCTGCGATCGAACTTCTCGACAGCATGAGCTTGAGTGGTTGCCCCCCTGATGTGATCACATACAATACCATTCTTCGGTCTATGTTCGAGCAAGGTCAGTTCGATCAGGCAGTTGGGTTTTGGAAGGATCAGTTGAGGAAAGGCTGCCCTCCGTATCTGATCCCTTACACCGTTCTCATCGAGTTAGTCTGCAAGAACTGTGGAATGGAACGGGCCATGGAAGTCATGAATGATATGGCGATCGAAGGCTGTTATCCTGATATCGTGACCTATAACTCCTTGGTGAACATGGCTTGTAAAGAAGGAAAGCATGAAGATGCTGCATTGGCGGTATTCAATCTTTTATCACGTGGGTTTGAGCCTAATGCTATCACCTACAACACCCTTCTCCACTGCCTATGCAGCAGTGGCAGTTGGACTGAAGCTGACGAGATTCTTTCGATCATGAACAAGATGTCCCATCCTCCTACCGTCGTCACTTACAATATCTTGATCAACAGTCTCTGCAAGTACGGACATTTAGACAGGGCTATTGATTTCTTAGATCGGATGGTTTCTCAGGGCTGTTCTCCCGATATAATCACATACAATACTCTTTTGGGTGCTCTTTGTAAGGAGAGCATGACTGATGAAGCGCTCGATATACTTCACTCTTTAGGTGATATTGGGTGTTTTCCTGTCCTGATCACCTACAATACTGTCATTGATGGGTTAGCAAAGAAGGGGGATATGGAGAAGGCAATGGAGCTTCTGAGCGAGATGATCACCCAAGGGATTAGGCCTGATGACATTACTTACAGTTCGTTGATTGGCGGTTTGTGTAGGAAGGATCTGTTGGAGGACGCTGTGGAGATGCTGAGGGAGATGGGCCGAAGCAATCATAGGACAAGACCGAGTACTTACGGTATTGTGATCCAGGCACTGTGCAGAAAAGATAGGGTTGATGCTGCCATCCAAATTCTTGATATGATGACGTCAAGCCGATGCAAGCCCAATGAAATCATTTACAGTGCTCTGATTAGAGGAATAGCATCTGCTGGGATGGCTGGTGAAGCGATTGAATTGCGGAAGATGCTGGTTGAACGGAAGGTTCTTAGAGAAGAATCAACAGTTGATTGAGTTGGGTAGACATGATGCAAACTTTATATTGATTTCTATACCATCTGATTAGAGATCTGCTCGGCATTTGGCCAGAAAAATTTTGGCATCAGTTGTAATTCAACCGGTAATTACTCTCACCTTCTTCATCAGTTATTACTCATGGCTGTTTGATTTTGAGATACATGCATTTACATAGAAGTCTCTGGTCATAAGTTGGATGCCCCAAATCAATATCTGGGTATGTTTAAGTTCTGGCCAGAAATGTTCTGGATATTGATTTTGGGCGGAAAAGTCATGGATAAATGGTCTTTGGCACAAAAAACTTCCCACTTTCATGCCACCCCAGATGCACTGGGGAATGGATAGCCATCCAACAAAATATCTGTTCTGCTTGTGACTTGTGGTACCTCCATCCTCCAAATGCACACTAAACCATGATCTAAGGTAAACAGATAAATACCATAAGGTTAATCTATGCTAGTTTGCAGTAAAAACATCCTTGCATGATGTGTCTTTACGAATGTGATTCATAACTTATCTTTTCAACATGAAATTGAAATATAGCTGAACTGTGATTGTGTCATTTTGATCTCTCTCTCTCTCTCTCTCTCTCTCTCTCTCTCTCTCCCCTGAAAAGATGACAAAATTCGTTAAGAGCCAAAAAACATATAAATGGCCTTAAGCAAAGGTGGTTGTGACCGTTTTGTCTTCCCACCCAGCTCGGGAATTAAAAAAGCACCGACAAACCTTAAAAAAACACCAGAAAACAAGAACGAGATGACTGAAGCTGATCACTCAAAGATGAAGTCAACCAAAGACAATATACTCCCAGTACCTTTTTAGGGTAGAGAAAGAAACTCCATTGACATCCGGCAGCGGTAACGCCCATTCATTAGACTAGGAGTTTATGGGTTGCTTTGTGTGATGGAATCCACAAACGACACTTTGCATTAAATAATTCTAGCATCTCTCTCTCCGTGTCCTCATAGGATAGCATAGGGAACAATCTTCCAAATGAGTTTACCATGGTTATAAAATGGACCAGCTGACCATCCTGCGATAACCTAAAAAACAGAGCTATTAATCACCAACTGAATTCTGAATAGTTGCAAAAAATAATCCCAAACTGCCTTGTGCAACTGAGTAATGCGAGAAAAGATGATAATCTGATTCGAAAATGGTGGCCCACCTACTGATTGGATGGATTTACTTTCGTGCAATGTTAGACGGCTACATGGTGCTAATCTTGAGGGCCCATGAGAAGCTACAATGAGAAGAAGAAGAATGATGGAAGAGAGAAACAATCTAAGAGAGAGAGCAAGAACATGTGATGTTTAGTAGTAAAAATGTGAATGTGCCCCATGGGCCTTATTACATGGACTTGTGAATGGGCCTTATTCAACTATTAACCTTTCAATACTCCCCCTTAAGCCTAGGAAGCATCCCAACGAGGCCCAACTTGGAATAAGGGCTACTAACATAATCAAACCTAAGAAAGAAAGAAATTCTTCTCTAATATCATCCATCAAACTAAAGTTGCTTTGAGAAGAAGAACTTGAGTTTGGGGAGGCACATAAAAAAGTTCTTAAAAATAGAAAAAATAAAATAAAAAAGTAGTGTGGGTGCGGAGAGTAGTGCTAGCTGTGATGAGAGGCGAGCATGCGGATGAGAAGTGGAGGCAATGAGTTGACCAATAACTTCAGGCGAATAGACACTCCTACAACTTTAGTGATGTGAGCCACTGGAACAACCATTTGGCACAAACGAGTCTGGATCAACTATCTAGCTTAACCAAGGCTGGGCCAACTCCCCAACACAATCATAAGTTCGGACAACTATCCGGTACAAATAAGAATGGATCAATAGTCCAATATAAACAACGAGTTTGAGCCAACTGCTCGGAGTAAATAAGACTAGTACAATCAAAAGTCTACGCCAAATCTGGGACAACCACCTAGGCCAAATAGCCTGAACCAACTGTCCGGTACATAAGGGGGTCCGGGCCAACTACCCAGTATAAATGCTGGTCACATCACACATCTTGGCAAGGAGAGTCTGAAATGAAAAAGTTGCTAAGTCATCGAAAGAGTTGGTGGAGAAGAGGCGAGCAAACGCCACAATAAGAAACAATCCAGTCAAACACCTTGAACCTGGATGTCCAACAATACCTCCAACCATTCAGCAAAAAGAAAAAAAAGAATAGAATAAGAATTTTTAGCAACATCTTCAAGTGGACAACAGAAAAATCAGCAAGGGCTTCAACTGCATATCAAAGAGGCTTCAAATGCAACAACACATGATGTAAAATCCTAAAAACAATCCAACCACAAGCCATTCCCTTCTCACAAATCACAACGAGTTCGTGAAAAAACGGCTTCATGACTCTAAAAAAAGAAAGAAAGAAAAAGAAGAATGAAGGGTGAAGGTAAAAGGGTTAATAAGAAGCTATTGTTGTGCATGGAAAGAAGGGAACTGCCACTTGTTGAAGAATGACGGGTGAGGGGAAAAAAGGTTGATAAGAAGCTGTGTCGGGAAGGAAATAGGGAAGGGGTAAAGAAAGAAAAGAAGATTAGGAAGATAAGGAAGAGAAATACTACTTGTTAAGAAAGATTAGAAAAATAAAACTTATAGAGTTATGAGAAAGAAGAAGGAAAAGAAAATTGAAGGAAAAAATGGAACCATTGAGAATTAGGAAAGGAAACACAAAAATATGCAAAAACCTGCCTTAATAGAAGAAATTAGTAAACCATATCCAAAGTAACAAAAAAATCTGCTTCAACAGGAGAAATCCAACAGACACTAGTCAAGGCAACAAAAAAATCTGCTTCAACAGAAAATTTTTAGCAAACCCTAGCTAAGGTAACACGAAAATCAGCAAATCCTTTAAAAAAAAAAAATCTTAAAAAAAGAACAGAAGAATAAGAAAAAAAGTGAAGGGAAAAGAAGAAAAGAGAAAAAAAGAATAAACCTTAGAAGAAGAAGAAGAAGAAGAAATCCTAGAGCATTTAGGCTCTAAAATTGAGGCAGGACATGAAATTTAAATATGAGATGCAAGAATTCAGGCTTGGATCATACCAATTCAGAAACAATTATACAAATTCCACATCCCACACAAAAGTCCAAATATTTAATTAAGGGGAATCTATGTGGGTCCAGGCCTACACATGTTAGGGTTGGATCAATAAAAATTATGAATCAAACAATACTCAAAGGGAAATAGAAATCATCCACACATGCATGACAATCAATCCCTAATCCAAGGAATTCACCAATTTCAAATCAAGGAAGCCTAGGGTGAGAAAAGAGATAAAAATTGGAGATTTAGGGCAATCTAGGGTTAGAGTTTATAAAATTAGGGATGAAGAGAGGAAAACAAGAGAAAAACCTGTCCTAGAAATAGTCCCCGCATGCAGACGGTGCCCTGGGGTTGACGCACGTGTGCAGGTGGGTTGGCCGCACGTGCGATGAAGACCCGCCTTCCCAAATCGGCTTCTTGGCCCTAGTCGGCCAGGCTTGCGCTGCAAAACCTCCAAATCTCACGTCGATCCGAGCTACAGTCTGGGCGTGGTGCTCCGTTGAAGTTTCAGCTTTCCTCTAGGGCCAGATTTTGAAAACTGGCTGTAGAGGGATGAATAACTGCAAAACAAATGTATTTGGCGCGAATATGGTTGTGGGATGGAATAAATAAGATGGAGGGACGGATTGGGATAAACATGGCTTCGCACCACGGTAGTTAAACCTTCGAAAAGAGAGGGCTTCGCACCCACTTTAATCTCAACCCTTTGGAAAGGGAGGGCTTCGCACCCACTTTAATTTTTCTATAACTCAGAAACTCAGAGAGCAGAAAAACCACACAGGAATTTTTATTCATATTCATTTAATCAAAAGAACTAAAAGGGGTGCCTATTTATAGGGAAAATCCTATACCCTTAAACTCGCGCCATGTGCGCAACCTCTTACTTGGCAATGAAGTAAACTAAAATAAAAACCAAACAAAGAAATTCAAAACGTTCATGATGATCTAAATAATAACAATAAACAAAACATAAAATATGAAATCAATCCGACTAGTGGGCGACGATCATGAGATCCCATGATGGGTTTTTCTTGACTATCGGGCCGACTCTTTTGAACCAAACTTCGTCTTCTAGCTAGGATGCCCTCCCTGGACGTCGTCATCGAGCCAGATCGACGGTGGGGCCCTCCTACTCCACACGTACGTGTATAGGTGGGGTGACATGCGTGCGCGTGTGCACGAGATGTCCCCATCAAATATCATGTTAAACGTTTACATGATGCTAATCTTGAGGGCCCATGAAAAGCTGCAATGAGAAGAAGAAGGATGAAAGAGAAAAACAATGAGAGAGAGAGAGAGAGGGGAGAGATGGCAAGAATATGAGATGCTTAGAGTGTGTTGAAACCCTAGCCCTCTACTCTTATTTGTAATAGTAAAAACATAAATGGGCTCTATGGGCCTTGTTACATGGACTTGTGAATGGGCATGATGGCCTTATCACATGGATTTGGGCCTAATGGCCCTTATACAACTATCAACCCCTTAAGCTAGAGCATCCTAATGAGGCCCAGTTTGGAACAAGAGCTAACATAATCAAAGCTAATAAAAAAAGAAATTCTGTTCTAAACATGAAATAACATCTACACGATCAAACTCACCTGATGGACTGTTTGGATATTGCACCTGTAACGTAGGGACACGTGGTGGCGTGTGCATGGGATGCACTGTACAAACATGTGGGCTTAGCAAAGCTTTCTTTAAATTATTCCACTGTAAAGCATTTTGTTTACAGTGGCAATCCGCACAAAGGCCTGCACTCTGGGAGGGATGGGAACTTTCCACGGAAGAGCACAAGGGTGACATACTCATAATTTAGCTATCGTCGATTTGGATGAGAAGATTCTGCTGGAGGACCACTTCCAAGGCTTACATTCCTCATTCAAGAGGTCTGAATTATCTGCATAAGGAGGCTCCAACAGGGCAGTGAAGTCCCCCATCCTGGCCTTGGAGGCAAGGATTCCACACCACAGTGCTCCCTAGGGGTGCAACTCGGGCAGGTTGGGTTGGGTTGAGGGTCAACCCGAGCCCAACCCAACCTGCAACCTGATTCAACCTGAATCCCTCTATACTTGACCCAACCAGACCCAGATACATGCGATTATTCCCTACCTGACCCAACCTGACCAAGATTCTCTTAACCCAAACCCACCCCAATTTGAACTCGGGTTGGCGTTTTCCCACCCAAGTTCGACCCGAGGACCTGGACAGCCCAACCCAACCTGACACGACTCAGGTGTACCCGATTGACCTGAACCCAAATTGCAGCCCTAGCCCATCCCCACCAATGCATTAGCATTCTCTGACCATTGCTTCTTTGTTCAAAACTAGGTAATATAGAGAGGGATTGGAAGTCTCCAACGGCATCTTCTCTATCCGCAGAATCAGATATGGTTTCCTCTGCCTGCCCCAAACCTTGTCCCTTGAATAAATGGCCCACTTTACCCAAACAGAATGGTTGTCAGCCCAGAACAGTTTCATCTTATGCTGCTTGATGCCAGGAACCATTTTGGATATCAACATGTTGGTCTTGAATCTTGATATCATACCATCAATATCATGCGAGAAGAAGCGAACAAAATTACCATCTTCAGAATATTAGGACAACTGTCTTAACAGTTAACAACTCAATCCGTGGATTTAGGATCTGAAATTTACAATGTTGAGGTTTTGAGTTCAAAGGAGTGCAAGTCGTCCTTGAAACGTTTCTAAGTCTGTTTCTCTCCATTGCTGCTTGACGGAATGCAATTTTGTTTTTTCAGATTTATGGTCTTAACAGTTTCCGGTTCTGTTTCATTCCATTGTTGACGTGAATGCTTGTTGATGAATCTCCTAGACATGACTGTTAATCTTTTTAAACATTTTATGATTATGATTATTATTATTTTTTGAAAGATAAGATGATTTTATTAAGAGAAGCACTGAGATGGTGCTGAATTTCAAACTAAAAAAGGTAAAAAATAAATAAAAATCCCTCGACCCACTTTTACAAGATGCTCACTCCACAACAAAACCCATTGCCCTCATCGAAACCTTATCAACACTATTGCTAACTGTACAAAAACATCTCCCATTCCTTTATTCCCATAAAGGCCAGAGGACAACCAACAGACATAGCCTCCACAGAGCCTTATCCTAATTCCGAAGGTCCATGCCATGCCATAAGATCTCCACCAGAATTTGGTATGGTCTCTGAGTTGTGAAAACTCCTAAGGAAACGAAACCACAGCTGATCCACAAACGGACAGTGGATGAAGAGATGTTTCACTGCTTTGGCATTTGCCATACACATAAGATAGATATTAGAAATCATCATTGAGCATTTCTGAAGGCTATCTGCCGTCAACACTCTCTCCCTTCTGACTAACCAACTGAAAGTTGCAATCATTGATGGAGCTCTTTACGACCACACGCATTCCATTTGCACCCCAACACTTCCCTACTTGGCTCATGCATATCATAAAAAGACAGAATGGAAAAGCATCCAGATTATTCTCACCTCCAAACCATATTATCCTGAACCCAACTAACTAGGTGGCAAAGTTGGATTTGATCTAATAGCATCACGAAATCATCCGCTTCTTCATCGTTGAGAGATCTATGGCATGCGAGAGACCACACATAGACTCCACAATAAGAGTAGCATTGTGAAACTGGAATATTGCGGAATGAAGACAAGCGAGCAATCCTCCAAAATAGATCTTGGAAATAGCCATCACCAATCCAAACATCTTTCCAAACCAAATTCTCTCCCCATTACCAGAGAGAAACTGATCCCTTCAAAGGACTTCACCTTCTCGGCCATAACCCCCTTTCAGATTGCTGAAGCTCTTTACTGGAGGAGTCCCTAGTGCACCACCCACCCTCATTACACCCATACTTGTTGGCGATAAATTCCCTTCAAAATTATGTCTTTCTTGTATTAATGATTTATTTGTTTAGGGGGATTATAGGAGCCTAAGCCTCAACATGTGTGCAGATGCTCCCAACTCCTTAGATGTGGGGCTTATGGTTTGGCGATCCGAACTGTTTAATCAAACGGTCTCCATTAGGGCTGCAATGTGGATGGGTATCCCAAAAAGGGAAGAAAATACCCTTCAATTGGTAACCCACAGGTAGAAAGAAAGAAGTACAACAATGTTTCACATTCAATGGGAAAAAAATGTCAAAGATTGAAAGGTTAGGATCTTTCTATGTGGGAGATGTTTGGAGCATCTGCCCATTGACTGTTGGCCCACTGAAACAACAATCTGGCAACTACACATGGGCCTCACATGCACCGTACTAGTAGCCTAAGGGGTCGTCTGGGAGCATGGATTTGGAAACTTAGATTTCAAATCTTAGATATTCGGTTGTGTTTGGCAACTTGGATTTTGAAAATCCTGGAATTCAGAATTTGTGTCTGACAACCTAGATTTTGAGTTTGGGGATTCTTAGAATTCTTTTGTGTATATTCGCAGGATGATGAGTGCAATGAGGTAAATTATCTCCAATACTAAAATTTGACATATGAGCATACCATTTAAGAAAATCATTATATTAAGCCCATTGTAAGATAGGTTTGGCCTCAAAATAAGGCAATTCTAAGCGTTAGGTAGCCCACAAAACGTAAGCGTAATAATTTCATAAGAGATTGCATAGGTGGCCCAAAAATCCCATATTTCTTTTGAGAGGCAAATTTCTCTATGGTATAGCCGACATAATCATATTGTATAGCTTTACTTTTTAGCATCTCATCATTATGGTGCAAATACAAGTGAAAATATCAAAAGGTGTGAATGGGTGAAAATTCTGGATTTTGAACCACCCCAGGATTTCAATTTCTAATAGTCCAAAATTCAAGATTTTGGATGAGTGCGACCCCTAAGAAAAACATGCATAGACCCTTTAATTCAGAATAATTTCTACTCGGTTTCAATTTATTTGTTTTATTTATTTATTTTTAATTTTAATTTTAATTTTATCTGAGATGTGTTCCTATTTCCATGTTATTATTATTATTATTTTTTATCTAAGATGGTTTTAATTTGCACGCTCAAATCATAAGCAACACACTCCCATATGCACAAGATGATCAAATCCATTATCTGATATTACTATTGATGAATTATACTCCTGATATTCTTAGAATTTCTCTCCTGTGTATTCACAGGATGGCGAGTGCAATGATGTAAATTGTCTCTAATATTAAAATATGACATAAAAGTGTAGAAGGTAAGAAAATCATTATTCAGAGCCTATTGTAAAATAGGTTTAGCTTCAAAATAAGATGATTCCAAGCATCAGGGAACCCACAAAAGGTGAGTGCACTAATTTCACTAGTGGTTGCATAGGTGGCCCAAAAACTCTCTCTATATATTTTTTGGGTGGTGGTCAATTTTTCTATAGTGCGATCCACATAATGGTTGCATAAAGTTGTTTTTCTAACAGCTTTTGCAAGCCAATGAAATGACACCATGTCAGGGATAACACGTTGGTCATGAATTAATAGTCCTGCTCACCATCAAATGCATAATTTGCCTATGCACATGGTTCACCCGTTCATTGATGGGCATTCTTTTCTTTTTTTTTTGTTCAAGGGATGCTCCCAGATTGGATGATCCTCACCCTTAGGTATTGGACCCTTTTCCATTGAATTTGGATGAAACCCTACAATCCGCTGGCAACATATCAAAGGGGTTCATGTGGCCAGCCAACCACATTTAGAGCTGTACATGAGTCGAACTGAGTTGAGCTTGGCACAGCTCGACTTGGCTTGGCCACTAGGTGACCCTAGCTTTAACTCGGCTCGGCTTGATTCGGTCAGCAGCTTGGGCCAGTTTGAGCCGAGTTTGAGCTGTGCGGCATTTTCTCAAACATATGAGGTGCACTTTCAATTTCTCACAGTTTGCAAAACAACAGCAGCAGTCGACAGTTATTTCATCAAACACTCAGTATCCAAGGTTAGTTTTATCACGTAATGTTTGTTTTTTTGGTAGTGATTTGTTTCATATTCATACCTTCCTCACCACCGGCCGATCCCACGGAGAATATATCCACCCAAAACAACACTTGGTTGAGTCATTTCATCAAACACTTGATGAGCAACATCAATATCAAAACTTGGTCAAGCTCGAACTCCAAAAATCAGCTTGACTTGGCTTGAACTCAGTTTCGAACTGAGTCGAATTGAGCCTTTTCGAGTTGCGTTGAGTTGAGTGAGTTAACCGAGTTAACTCGGTTCGTGTACAGCTCCACATTAATCACTGAAAGGGCTTGGGCCTGTTTGTTTAGGCTCACATGGGCCCAGGCTGGGGTCCGGCCTAGATTTTAATTCGCTGTTTGGACATCGACAATGCTACGCCCAGCCCAAACTCGGCTGGTTGACAACTCTACATAGGATGGTTTGGATCGTTTCAGTCTGTAAGATATTGGGTCCAGCCCATAAATGGTAGGCCCCATCAGTTGAATGGTCAGGATCACAGATTCACATGCACACATTGTGCGTGGATTGCCCTGCTTAATTTCTCTCTAACACCAATCCTTTCTTTACCAGATGAGGTTTTGTATTAGCAAGAGTGGCACGTAGCAAACACATGCACTGAAAAATGTGTAGACGTCCATCTCTACCGTCCAATTGATGATCATGGTCTAAAATTAACGGACCAGATGTTCCTAACCACCCAATCGATACTTTTGAAACTGATGCCCCGTCAACACCATTGGCCCAAAAATCACATTGATCAGATAGCCCTGACTATTAAAGGTGGATCTGGATCATCCATCTGGTAGCAGCCTAACTGTGGATGGCCCACCATTGAAAGTAAAACTCAACTCGCAAAGAGGAATTGCTAGATAGTTGTTATCTCAAATCAAAACGTTTCAATTTGTGGGACCCTTTGTAGATTGGATCGATTAGAGGACGCTTCTTATTAATGGACATGTATTTGTTGAACTTGGACATTGACTATTTCCCATCTCAACCGTTCATTAGTTGTCCACCCATAATCCAATTGGTGTAATACGTCCACAGCATTATTATTTTTTAGGGTCTATGGTGGGTCCCATTATTTAATTCGATGTGTTTATATTGATGCAACTACAGGACAGGAGTGGATTAGGTGCGATCCTTACCATCCATCAATTTTACAGGATCATATTAAGACATGAGCCCAAAAATGAAGTAGATCTAATTCTCTGGTGGATCATACCATTAATGGGCCACAAAAGTTTTGGATCAAGCTGATATTTGTTTGTCATTTCATCTGGTTTATGTGACCTTATGAATAAGTTAGATGGTAAATAAACATTACAGTGGGCCCTGTGAAGTTTTTAATGGGAGGGTGTTCAATCCTCAGTGTTTCCTTATGACGGAGTACTGAACAACTTGTGAAAAAGACCATGGATGCTTTCTAGCAAGTTGGTTAGTTTAATTACATTCCACCACATCAAGGATCTACCAACCTCAGTGGTTTCCCTGGTCCACTGAATCAGCTTCCCTTGGTCTGATGTTGATTGCTTGTATGGTAGACCATGAGATTTGCGTTGGATATAATGAAATGGCTGTCAACGGGTTGGCCCTGGGGTTGGTCTTGGTCAGGATTTTGAGCTGTTTCGGGCTGGGCTATGTAAAATTTTAATTTTGGCATGCCCGATCCTGGCCCATTGACACCTCTGAGTGGATCAATGTATTCGACTTTCTAAGTTTCACAACGCCCAACGTAAGTTGGGCGTAGGGTTGGTATCGTCTCGGATTTTGGGCTAGGCCTATGTAAAATTTTAATTTAACAGGCCCGAGCCCAGCCCATCGACACCCCTAAGTGGATCACTGCATTCGACTTTCTAAGGCCCCGTTTGTTAAATTTGAAATCTGAAGCCTGAATTTGAAATCTGAAGTTAAAAAACTTGTTTGATAACAAACATCTGAAATGTCTAATATATGTTAATTTGACACATTTGCCCCTATCTCCCAACATAAGCTGGGTTTGGTGTTAGTCTCGGCCTGAAATTTGAATTTTTTGGGACCGAATGATGCAAAATTTTAATTTTAGCAGGCCTGAGCCTGACCCATTGACACCCCGAAGTGGATCAATGTATTTGACTTACTAAGGCCCCGTTTGTTGAATCTGAAATTTGAAGCATGAATCTAAAATCTAAAGCCTGAATCTGAAATTCGAAGTCAAAAAACTTGTTTGATAACAAACATATGAAATGTTTGAAATATGTTAATTTTACACATTTGCCCCTATCTCCTAGCATAAGCTGGGCTTGGTGTTGGTCTCGGCTTGGATTTTGAATTTTTTGGGCCCGAATCATGCAAAATTTTAATTGTGGCAGGCCTGAGCCCGGCCCATTGACACCCCTAAGTGGATCAATGTATTTGACTTTCTTAGGCTCCATTTGTTAAATCTGAAATTTGAAGCCTGAATCTGAAATCTAAAGCCTGAATATGAAATTTGAAGTCAAAAAACTTGCTTAATAACAAACATCCGAAATGTCTGAAATATGTTAATTTGACACATTTGCCCCTATCTCCTAACATAAGCTGAGCTTGATGTTGGTCTCGGCCTGGATTTTGAATTTTTTGGGCCGACCCATGCAAATTTTAATTTTGACACGCCTGAGCCCGGCCCATTGACACCCCTAAGTAGATTCATGTATTGGACCTTCTAAGTATCGCAACTCCCAATGTAAGCCGGACCTCGGGTTGGTCTCGGCCCGAATTTTTAACTATTTGAGACTAGGCCTATGGAAAATTTTAATTACGATAGGCCCAGCCCAGCCCATTGACACCCTCAACTCCCGACGTAAACAAGAACACTAGAACTTTTAGCCAATGGTTTCTAATTAAAACAGTTGATTTGGTGGGCTACATGAGGCATGGCGCCAAAGACGCTGGAAAAATCTAACTCTTTCGGTGGATTATCTTTAAACAGACGGTCAACAGAAAAAGTACATCAATGGTCCACATTTAACTGAAAAAGTTTCATTGGTATTTTTTTGCATCCACATTACCCATCTGGACCATCCATTAGGTCCAGTCCACACTCCATATGTTGCTTTAAAAAAAAAAAAAAAAAAAAATCATACTGATCGGATGATTCTAACTATCTGGTCGATTTAATACTGTTCATAAAAATTAAGTCCAGTAACAGACGTTTAGGACCACCCAAAGGCCATGATTTTTCACAAAATAGCAAATAAAAATGGACTGGACTGAATGGACGGTTCAGATATTTGATCTGAATGGAAGTAGTCCAAATGCAACAATTTGCATGGAAGGCTCCCACACAATCAGCCTATTGGATCCATGGGAGTTAGTGGGCAGGGCTCGGGCTTAAATTTTAATAGCCTGGCCCGAAACAATATAAAATCCGGGCCGAGACATACCCCAGGCCCGGCCCTTTGACAGCTCTAATTGGATCATTACTCAATATATATTAAAGATCCTTAGGATCATTTGACATTTATTACCTAATTACAACTAACTAAAACGAGATGAACTCATTTTCAGGCATCTACCAAATGGGCCCTTAATCAACAATCAGGCCGGACAGATGAACGGCAAGGATCTCCCGGACAAGTGCGTAAGGAGATTTGAGTGCTTGATTAAATAACTAAAAATAGATTTATGGCTGGAGAAATTTCTTTTTTCAGAATCTGGTATACCAGATTCCAATGTTTGGTGAGGGTGTCCCCATTTTCAACAATGGTTGGTGTAATATCTACCAAACAAGCAGCATCAGCGGCTTGAAATTGCAACAATGTTAGGTACGCATCTCTGCCTATATAAAATAAAGGCCTGGTTTCAGTGTATCCATGTCAAATAGCATTAATGGCTATAGTACAATTTGGTGTGTTTGGATGTCAATGAAAATTCCAACTTTGTCGGATCATGATTTTAATGTAGGCCCGTTTGGATTATATGATTAGAAGTTTCAAAATTCATCTGATTTTCTCAAGTCATTGAATGTCGCAAAGTTATAATTATTGATAATCTCATTGATTAGTATAAAATAAGATCTCATGCAGTCTATAATAGGTCAGGGCTTACTGTGAAATAGGTGTTTATCCTTTCTACTAGGCATTTTGGGTAGGGGTTGTAATGGGCAGGGGTAGGGTTACCATAGCCTGCCTCACCTGATGTAGACTGGGGTTGTAATGGGCAGGGGTAGGGTTACCATAGCCTGCCTCACCTGATGTAGACCGTGCCACGAATACATTCTTTGCACAGCTAGGTAAAAGAAGCTTGAATGAAAGTGGAAGTAGTCTGTCAAAACCGGGCCTAGTCTTACATAGGGAACAAAGTAATTGAGCCCAGGCATGTTAGAAGAAATTTATAACAAATTGTCGTTTGAAGTATGGACTGTAAAACAATTACAACTTTTGAACTGAGCATCGCTACAAAATTAGGAAAAGTTTATTACTTTTAAAAGTTCTTGCATTCATCATGTCACCTTATTTTTTGGAATTCTCAATTCAACATAGGATTTTCATCTCTTTTCTTTTAGAAATTACTTGTAGTATTGTCGAGAGTGCTTCAATAAAGATTATTTGGACTTCTACTTCTGACAAATTATGCTTTATAAGAATTTTGCTATTTTGAATAATTAAGAGTTTTATTATTTTGAGTAACTTATAATTAAATAATCTTAGTACCACTCCTCTATGCAATTTTAAAATTTTCTTGAATTATCTGTTTATATATATATATATATATATATATATTTGAAATCTCATGGATTCAAGAACTAGCCTTGTCTTAGCCTTATTTGGGCTGAAGGACTTGGCCTTGGGGTGGAGGCCAACCTGACTCTAACCCTTTTGAGTCCTAGTTTCAACCTTACTTGAGCTTACAAAGTCATTTGCAGCTTAGGGCAGCGCCAACTTTGACTTGGCCTTACCCCATTGAGCCTTGCTCTTGGGCCTGAGGTCAAGGCCAAGCCATGCCTGCAAGTTAAAAAGTGAAAAACTCATAAGATTTAAATAAGGCATTATAAGAAAATTTAGAGGATATTATAATGAATTTCATTATATAAATGGTTTTGATCATTACACTATGTTCTTGAATCTTAAAGTGCATTTACGTTAACTCACTTGAAAGCGTCTTCAAACCGTCCATTCTTTTATATAATGGTGGCCCATTTGATGATTGGACTTGACCAATGGGCAGGGCCGATCGTCATTCATCATTTACTCGGCCAATGACGAATGACCTAAAATGCCGCTTATTAATTATCAATTTAGCTTTAAATAATTGTGTCAAAATAATAAAATACTTCATATTATAATTATTTCTGAATTAAAAAGAGAAAAAGAAAACATAGAGATGTACCTGTTTGCACATAAAAGACACAAAGTGCATAAAAGCTGGGAGAAGACTACATAAAATATGGTCCTTTCATTTGTTTTTATTTTTCATGTCCTTTGTGATGATAGGTGAGCATGGCCCACTGGCAATGTCAAGTGGGTATTGATAGCTTTCTAACCTGTCCAAGTGATTGCAATGAGACAACTCCCTTTTTTCCTGTCCCTCATCCTTTGATAGTATTAGTTGGAAGGGTTTGTTAGATCCACATGCACCTCTTTCCTTCTCCACAATCAGGTAAACATGCCCACACGTGGGACATCCAAGACCGACCATCGGGCGGGCCCATCCAATGAATGTGCACCAACAACAAATTTTCTAAATCATCCATCCTGGCCGGCTCATCTACATGGTGGGACCCAACTGATGCACGGATCAGATGTCACAAGCACATGCCAGGCTGGCATGTGTGGACATGCATGGACAGGTTGTGGTTGCAATCATAGTGACAAATCTCAATTTTCAGATTTTGATTTTTTATCATAATATTATCCAAAAAATATAGTTCAAAATGCAATATTAAAAACACTTATTATACATTAAGATATGATCTCAAAATTTTTAATATATAAGTATAAATGACTTGTCCAAACTTCTAAATATTTCTACATTAAAGTATTGAAAAATATATAATAAAAAAATTTCCAAAATTTTCAAAATCGCATGATATTATCACGATTTTATCAATTTTCAATAAGATATCGTGAAAATTTTAAAATCTCACGAATTTATCGTAGTGGAGGCAGTCATGAAGTTACATTATGACAACAACTCCAATTCCTTTCACATCTTACCTTCACAAGGCATCTACAATCTCAATTGCAACAAATTCTCCTTATGTAGCAACATTTTCCAACTGTCGCCAATTCTTTTGCCGGCCATTGTCCACATCATGGTGTTAGTTTCTTCCAACACATGGGACCAGTCCTTGGTCCTTGATTACTACCTAAACCACATGGCCTCATAAAACACAATGAGTGCCCTAAGTTTGATTTTTTTCTTTCTTTTTTCGAATGTTGTCTCCAATGCCAGATAATCAGTTGACAAATCTCTAACTTTGATTGCGATTAGACTTTATAATCTATGACTAATTGTGATTTACATTTTTTGTTCTTTGAGAAATTATCGCGAGAGGCGATGACACCATAACTTGTCATGTAGGCACACATCTTTACCCCAATGTGCAACTTGTGTAGGACATCTGTAACATGCACTTGTTATGCCGTATCGTGAGATTAGTTGCCTCAACATTCAGATTAGATTTTATACTAACCTAAAACATGCCTGCATATTGAGACTACTATAGTATAGGACATACATACACAGGTATATATATGTTATATATAAGTATATGGATGGACATGGATAAATATATATTGAAATGCTTTCATGGGACTGGTTCTCATGAGAACTTGTAAGCACCTTTTGACATGGGATGTGCGCAAAATCCAAACAATTTATTAAATGAGTCACCCCGTGAAACTCCAAACTCTAAAAATTAGCCTAATCCAAAAATCTAGTGGGCCACACTTTGCCCTATGGCCGACCAGATTTTTGGATCAGGCTTTTGAGCCTCAGGGTTTTCATGAGGTGACTTATCCAGTGGATTGTTTGGATTTAGTACCCACATCACAAGTGTTAATGGGTTCCTATGTCGACATCTGTGTGTGTGTGTGTGTGTCGGTTAAGATTTTTCCAACTCTTGTGTATATTTTCATCATTCTCACCGACATAACATATATTAATTCATAATGTAGTCCCTAAGGGGGTATTTGGATCATAAGTTACTTTGGATAAACTACTTATGCCATAAGTAGATTATCTTGGTTTTTACTTATTCATCCATAAGTATGTTTGGTAATGCTAATGTGCTTATCAACTAAAAAGTAAATAAGTATGTTTAGTCTCCGACATTACAAGTAATTATCCTTAAAGTTTGTTTGATCCCTCTCACATCCATCATCTATCATGTAGGGCCAACCTTTGATGTGGACCATTCACTGCATGGGCCCCACCTTTGATGTGGGTTGTCCATCATATGGGTCCACCTTGGATGTGGGTCATTCATCATTATGACTCGACCTTTAACTTGCACCATTCATTATATAGGGCCCACCTTTGATGTTGGTTATCCATCAAGTGGGGTCCACAATCAATGTTATTGTCCATCATGTGGGGCCCACCTTCAATATCTACCGCCCATCATGTGGATCCCACCTTTTATGTTGATTGTCCATTCATGATTGGACCTAACATTAGGACCATTAATGTAAACATATTATTCGCCCAATAAATCCTAATTAATATTTATACATACTAATTAGCATACTTTTTTTAAATCCAATTAGTGCTTCTATCAGTACCATTAATGGTAGCATATAGGCCCAGAGAGAACCCCATAACACAGACCCTAAACCTTTATTAGTAGCTAATCCCAATACCTAAAACCAGGAGCTTGGTTAGGATAATGCTAGACACATCTCTAAATATTAAAATAGGCCACCAGTGGGAACCCATGATCAAATCAAACCCGTAAAGCGTACCCATATCCCTAATTAATCAATCCCGATGCCAAAAACACAATTCTCGATCATCTCATTATTATTATTATTATTATTTGTGTTTTTCGGGTGAGTCGTAAAATCTAAATCGGTGTAATACATGATAATATATAATTAATAATATTTTTTAGTCAACCTTTGATGATTATGATATAATAATATAATGAGGAAGTGGTGACCGGTTCCTCCACAATAAGGTTATTCTACGACTCTTATTCAACTACATGTAAAACTTATTCAATAGCTTGTGTTGGGCCCACCATGGCCTGTGTACAACATCCCACCCGCACATCAAGTGAGTCCACCATAATGATAAGATACCCAAAAACCAGACCTGTCCAATCATCAGGGGACCCACACTATAGAAAACAATGGACATCCACCCAAAAACCTTCACGTCTACATGGTGGTCCACAAGATGGTTGGATTGGAATGATTTTTCGAGCATCCCACTAACATGGTGGGGTGACCCTAATGGACGGGTTGGATGCAAAATACACTCACACACACACCATGGTGGAACCCACGCACAACAGTTTTAGACAGCTGTTGATGTACATAGTAGCATTTTTTTTAATCAAGTACTTAGAAGATTATGACATAAATAATCTAAGTACTTTGATAGTCGAATAGATTGGTCTCGATTGTCCATTAGATCAAACATTCCACGGGCTATGATACAACAATCAAGGTGATCAAACAACGATTCTATCCACACAATCAATAACCGATAAAATGGACGGTCAGGATCATTGATGGGAAATAGTGTCCCTTCTACATCCAAGCCATCTACTTGTTGGGTCTTATTGTGGATTGCCTATGGTTCTAATGAATTAGTTACATTAGACAATTGTAGCCATTCAATGCATGGCTTGGAGAAAGGATGGTTACAAAAATAAGAAAAAACTATTGGACGGGTTAGATCGTTCCATCAGTTTGAAATGAGACTTATGTTGAAAAGAGAGATTAGATATCCAAATTCAACTTGCAAAGTCAGATGGCTGAGATTGTCCCATCCATGTTAGATAATTTAATGACCATGGGTTGACAAGTCCTTTTTTCTCTGAATTGAATTGATGTCTATCCAAATGTATTAAAAGATATGGTCCCTCGTGATGCCCTAAGTGCAAGGGAACTGTCCTCAACAAAAGTGGTCAATGCTGTGGTCCACATCTTTTTTAAGCCTTTATCCATGGAGAGTTATTTGATACTCTGGCAGTGTATGACATCCGATGCACGAGGCATACATTAACTCAATTAAACCAAAAAGATTATAGAACTTACTTTTGTCCAAAATCCAGATCAGTACAACAATGCTAACTCTGATGCATGGACACTTAGGGGTCATTTAGTTGATGATCAACGGTTATAAATGAATGCATATGGAAAAAAAATGCTCATTTGGTTGATGGTAAACAATAGTGTAATCAATGTGAAATGAAATGCAATAAAATCACGTGAATTTAAATCCTCTCAAAATTCTGAGAATCTGATGCAAATGCTAAAAACGGTTAGATTTGCAAAAGTGGGCCCCACTTTGATGGTTGAACGGATGTTTATTTATTTATTTTTGCCAAAGTATATATTTTGATAGGCTTATTGTAATTATTATGTTAAATGTTACATATATTAATTTAAAATATTAAAAATACTTAATGCATTTCAATTACTATAAGCACACTTGAGGATTCTAATTCGCATCCATTCCATTTACATATGATTTGGATTTTGATTATTCAAATTTCAAGTATCCAAATAAGCCTTATTTGTTGAAATAGGATGGTTGGGTATATTCACTTTTAATCATCCAAAAAATGTCCACTTGATTGTCCATAATTCAAATAAGCATAATTTTTAGTTCATGATCCATCTAAAATGAAATCGACAATTTGAATTTTTATATCCCAATTAATTTATAGGTTCCTGCATACATCCTTCAGACTCATTTAGTGTATCAAAGTATTTATCTTTATCCATGGACAAAGGGAGCGGATTAGGTGCAGCCCTTACCGTAGGCCTCAATTGAATGTATGTATTTTATGTTCATAATGTCCATCTATTTTGCCAAATCATTTTAGGGCATGATTCAAAAAATGAAGCAAATCCAAATGTCACGCCTCAAAATTCATTACCCGAGCATGGAGACTCAGGTCTTGAGTTCCCAGGTAGTTTTAGAATAAATAAATCAAGCAAATCAAAATGTCACGCCTCAAAATAGTTTTAAATCAGCAGTATAAGTTAAGCGGAGATAACTAAACCTAAAAATATATGCCTAATATTTAAAATGTACAATTTCAAAAATGGTGTCTGCTCAAATGGAGACAAAGCAAGCCATAATATACATTCAACTAAACCAAACCACGGAGTTCCACCAACTGTAGACTTCAATATATATATATATGTCCAAAATAAATAAACTGTAAAATTTTATGTTTTCACCCTACGCCCCAAAAACATCAATGATAAAGTGAGCTAATCTTTGCCTACACATCTGAGTCTCAGTGGTACCTACATCAATAATATTATCTGGTGTTGTTTTAAAATACCGTCCTAAGTGAGAGTGAGTAGCTTTTTTTTTTTTTTTTCAAAAAAATTTGGTGCTTCATTAATATGATAAGATAATTACAAAAGCTCTAATTCGGGATTCCCCAGGAGAAAAAGGACCTGGGGAAGCCTATCATATCACTAAACAGCTAACAAAACCAGGATAGACAAAACCACCATGCTAACCTCGGGCAAACTCATATGCCTCACTAACGCTCTCTGATCGCCCCTAAACCTACCTTATCCAGAAAAAAGAGACCACGGATTCAGGGTGGGAGATCAGCAAAAAGATTAATGAGGGGGAAATCCGAGTCTCGCTACCTTGGCAGACCAAGGCGTCCCCTGGGGCATTCCCTTCCCTAAAGATGTGAGCAAACTCAATCCGACCTTTACACTATTGATCCGACTTAACCAATAGCTCCACTTCCAACCTAGTTGGCTTCGCCCATTCAGCACATTCACAACCTGCATCGAGTCGGATTCGATTATTACCTGATTGAAGCCTCTAGAAAGACAAATATCCAAGCCATCATGCACCTCATGAAGCTCCGCATAGGAGTTGGAACCAGTGCCCTAACCCATGGAAAAGGCGAAAATGAATTGGCCCTTGTCTCCTCTGCAAACACCGTCGCCACCCGCAGATCTTGGGTTCAATCTGTAGGACCCATCAACATTCACCTTCACCTAATTACTGCACGGTCTGATCCACTTCACCACCTCTGCATACATAGAGGGATTGACCCTGGCTGCTCTGCTCGAAGGACTGCCCATGCTATTGGCAAGCGCACTCCTCTGCTGCCGTGAAACTCCATTTGACATCTCATGAATCTGACCGCTGCTAGGGGTGTCGCAGATATTTGATATCCACCATCGAACATGCCTCAAGAGCACAACCATAGAGGTGGCCTTCCCTTCAAATCGGGCCGCATTCCTCGATTTCCAAAGCTCCCACAACAGGAAACCCAGGGCAAGCTTGCAAACCAGATTCGATTTGCTGCTACCTGAATGGGGTCTCCACCACTAAAGAAGTCTTGCTTCTACTGAGATGAAAGAAAGCACGCTGATCCCAAACCGATCTCCCAAGCATTGCCACGCTTGCTTTGCCAGCTCGCTGTCCAGAAGCAAGTGATGGATGGTCTCAACCGATGGTCCCCCTGTTGCGCTAAACCTGCAGCATTCACACCTTGACGTGAGCTGAATGCCCCAGTTTTGGACTGCAGCATCAACCGGAATAGCTTTATGCAGGACCTTCCAGAGGAATATCGAGATCCTTAGAGGCATTTTCTCAAGCCACACCCAATTTGCCTAGCCTTTTCACTCGTTGGATTCTCTACTAGCCAACCATGTCGAGCTAACCGAGAACGACCCCGACTGGGTGAAAGGCTAGAAAGGAACCTCCAGGCCATCTGCAAGACAGAAACCCTGTTGGAAGATATAATCAATGACGTCTTAGGGGCAGAAATTGAAACATTGCGGAAGGTGGGAGAGGGCCGTTCGTGCCCAGGAAATGCTGCACCTGTAAAGGCCGAAGAGAAGCAGGAATAGGGGCTGAAGCCAATCTCAGAAGAGGGCCTAGGCCCGTCCAGTTGACACTGCACATGTTACAACTACCTGAGCCTAGTTTCCACTGCACTACGACCTCTAAGAACGGGAACATTGCATGGACTTTCTTCCACAACAGAGACGGAGCAGGAGCTAACCGCGGCCGGGGGTTCTCCACCAAATTAGCGGCGTATTTGGAAGCCATGAAGGATCCTCACAGGTTCTCTCCATCATTGAAGCGGTTGGCCCATGCCATCTTGATGCGGACGACCTTTAAAGACTCCGACAACTTTCTAATACCTAGCCCACCTTCTAGCTTGGTTTGAGCCACTACTTTCCAGCTACGCCAATGCATTTTCTTCTTACCCTCAGCCCATCCCCAAAAGAAATCAACAAATCGCTTTTCTAACGAAGATAGAACCTGGGCTGGGAGGTGGGTGGCTATTAGAGTGTGAATCGAGACGCTTCCAAGAACATGTATAGTCTACCCGCTTGCGAGAGACATCTAGCTTGCCACCTGCAAATTTGACCTTCAATCTTGTCTATAAGGGGCTGAAAATTGGTAGCTTTCACTCTTCCTACAGCCATCGAAACGCCAAGGTACACAAGTTAAGCTGCCAACTTGGAAATACCCAAAAAGGTCTCAATCGTTCTGACTCTAGATGCTGGTAGCTTGCTAGACGCGAAGAAGGAACTCTTTTGAAGGTTAATGGCTTGGCCCGAGGCCGCTTGGTAGTCATCAAGGAAATCTTTCACTTTCCGAAGGGAAGCCTTGCCTCTATTTAAAAACAAGAGGGTGTCGTCTGCATATCGGAGATGCGAGATCTGTTGACACCCACGGGCCAGTTTGTAAGGCTGGAAAAGGCCCTGCCCCACCAATCTCTTTAGGCCCCTACTAAGGACTTCCGCGGTAATAATAAACAAGCTAGGAGAAAGCGGATCTCCTTGTCGAAGACCCCTTGAGGACTTAAAGAAGCTCGCCGACACGCCATTAACTAAAACTGAAAACCATACATTAGGCCAGCAACCTTCAACCATCTGAATTCACCTAGAGCTGAACCCGAATCGAACCAAAACTTGCTTAAGGAAAGCCCACTCCACCCTGTCATAGGCCTTTTCCATATCAAGTTTTAGGACAATATTCCCGCCACGCACCTTTCTGTTTATGTCTCTAAAAAGCTCCTGTGCCAACGCTATGCTTTCTAAGATCGATCTACCTTGAATGAGAGCCCCCTGCTCAGGCGAGATAATGGAAGGAAGAACCTGAGAAAGCCTCGCCGCAATAACACTCACCTAGAACTTATAGAAACAATTACATAAACTAATCGGGTGGAACTCCGAGAACCTGGACAGGGAAGCTGACTTCAGAATGAGGCAAATGAGGGATGCAGTAACTGCCCTTGGGAGGTTCCCGCCTTGAAATAAAAAGATCACTGCCTTGAGTAGGTCCGACCCCACTACTTCCCAGCAGGACGAGAAAAAAGCTCCTGAAAACCCGTATGGCCCAAGGGCCCCATCAGTTGGAATGGCCTGAACCGCTAACTGGATTTCCAACATCGAAGGAGGGGCTAAAAGCATCTCATTTACCTCCTGAGTAATTAGATGAGGAATACCGTCCAGAATGTAAGGGTTGGCGCACGTCCCTGCCGTGAAAAGCTGCTTGAAATGGAGAATCGCTGCCTTCCTGATCTACGCTTGGTCTGTCACAGCCTGACCCGAATCCAAAACTATGCTATGGATGCCTACTTTTCTGTGTCTCGCCGATGCCGCTGCATGAAAAAATCTGGTGTTTCTATTGCCCTCATTCAGCCAGCTGACCCTGGATTTCTACTTTCAGAAAATCTCCTGACATAACTCCATCTTGCGCAGATTTTTGGTTGCCTCGGTGAACCTGTTCTGTAGCTCTTTAGCTTGGACAACATTGCCAGCAGCAGCTTGCTGAATCTCTAGCTCAGCGGCTTCCAGCGCCTCATCTGCTAGCTTTACTTGAGAGAAGATGTTTCCATAACAGTCTTTATTCCAGACTTTCAAAGCCTGTTTAACTGATTTTAACTTAACTAACACGTTCAAAATGGGATGGTTAGAGTCGACCTGGGCTCACGCGGATCTAATCAGCGGCATGAATGAGCCATCTTAGATCCACATTCATTCGAACTTGAATGGTTTCGGACCACTATACGCCTGCTGTGGACTAAGAAGAAGAAGCGGGGCATGATCTGAGGAGATCCGTGGTAAATGGTCAACCTGGAAGAGGGGGAAACAGGTTGCCCAATAGAAGTTTAGAAGCACTCTGTTTAAAAGCGCCCAAACTCTGTCGCCCCCACCTGATTGTTGCTCCACGTGAATCGGCTGCCCTTGGAGCCTGCATCCAAAAGACCTGCAGAATTTATCGTAGCCGAGAATTCTGTCGAACTCGCCCTGTCCGGTTCCCTACGACTTCTTCTTTCGGAAGCATTAATTAGTACATTGAAGTCACCACATACTACCCACGGGCCCTGCATAGAGTAGGAAGTTGCAGCTAAATCGTTCCATAGCTCCCATCTAACATTCCTGGCACAACTGGCATATACTATGGTAATATGAATGATCGACTGATTGTTCTGCCCTGGGATCGACACTGTTATAAACTGATTAGTTGTTTTCATCATTGAGTAAGCAATGTGGTCTCTGAAGAAGACCCAAATCTTGCCACTTGCGTCACTATTAGAGCACAAGTCGTGGTAGCCCAGAGCTAGGCCAACCCCCACTCGCTTCTTATCATTGAGCATCGGCTCAAGGATGCCACTACCCATAGGTTATGCTCTCTAATTAATCTTCTGCATGACCTGATTGTTTGTTGATTTCCTATGTCGCGGACATTCCACACCAGGGTCTTATCCATCCGCTACGCATCCTGAATTGACGGCCCTTCTCTTTAATCTTCACAGTCTGGATTCTCAGTCTCCCTTAGAGTAATGAATTTTGGGCCTTCTCAGTACCTTCGTGGCTAATTTCTCTCTCTATGGGCTGGGCGAAAGCACCTTGAAATTTGATTCCCCTGCTTGCGTGTGACCTGCATTGCATTCCATGAGATCTTGCATTGGTTGCAATATCAATCTCGCTTCTTCTGGATCTAGAGTAAATATGAGATCCTCTGCGGAGCCTCTGAGTTCGTTTGTTGGGCTGTTGATGGACGCAAAGAAAGGTGATAAATCGACCTCCAGTCCTGATTTAGAAACTCGAGGAGTCTACTGACACTGGAAAATCTATTGCGGAGCGGAGGCAGGCCGCGTGGTTGAATAAAGCCGGGATTCTGGTGGAGGAAATTCGTGGAGCGACCTCTGGCTTCCTACTATTACCCATGGCTAATCAGTCTGGCAGTTACTATCCAATGCCTTGTTAGATATGATATTGTCCACTGATTTAGATCGGACTCTACATCAGTTTATCACTTCTTTTTCTGGGCCCCTGTCTTCAACAACTATCCTGTGGATGGGTCCTTTATGAGGGTAGCCCTCTGAGTCCGCTGAAAAGAGATTCACATGGACGTTGCAGTGCTGCTGATTTTGTTTTTGTCGTAGTTGATGTTGTGATGGACTTTGCACGATAGGCCGTGATGTTGGTTCATGGACCTTGTTTGCATCATGAAGCTTGGCTGATTCGGACTCCATATGCTTGTCTGGTGGCCTTGGTTATATTTCCTCTGCTTCTTGTCTGTAAACAGACGGTCGCATGCATTCCTGGTTCTCCACGACATTTCTACAAACATTTATCGGGCAGTGTTGGGAGGCTGTTTCCTGTTGTTGTTCTTTATCTTCATTTGCCCCTCCATCCTTTTAATTCCCAAATTTCTTTTCAACCCACTCTGTCCTCGGGGGCAGTATTACTTTGGTGCGGGCATATACCTGGAAAATGCTCAATCTGAATGGCATTGCCATAGAAATTAGCTAGATCCAGGATAACAGATTTCATCCAGGCGTGTGCAGGCTTACCATACAATCTGATCCATCTGCCTTCGCCTCCCATCACCTCTCCTGCAGACCACTTAATCACCGAGACTAAACCCATCTGTCTGTGGAGGTCCAAATCGTCTAGGAAATCTAATAGTTCCGCCTTAGATTTTAAAGTCATCAGGAATTTCACAGGAAAAATTCTTGTTATATCCATAGAGGAATTTGCGAATCTGGAGTTTCTGATCGCATCAATCAGTTTCAGGATGGAGGTTTGCGGTCCCTCTGCTGTGCCTACAAGACCCAGTTGCTAGTCTCACAGCCTAGTTGCCACTACGTCAGGATCTGCAATGGTTACGCAATCAGCCCCTAGCTCTGTTCTAATCGGCTGTTGAGGAGCTTCCTTCGACAAAACTGCTATATAGGAAAGGAGAGGATGTGTCCTAATAGTCGGCCTCTCTTGGATTTTCGGCCGTTTCCTGGATAGCCGGGATAGTCTGGATTTTGCCCATCTAACAGAGACAACTCTGCCGTCGATGCGCCTATTGTTGAGAATGTCCATTGCTGCCTTAGCATCCTATTCGTATCGAAATCTGACGAAAGCGTAACATCTAGGTTTTTGCAATCCTGGTAATGTGGGGATGTAAACATCTAGCACCCTACCGTATTTCTGAAAAATCTCCTGAAGATCTGCAACCGCACAATCAAAGGGGATGTTACCCACAAACAAGCTGAAACCTAGATCCCTGGGATAGGGGTTTTGTTGCCGGTCAGAGCTATTGCTAATCGAGGTAGGAGCTCCTTGTGAGACGCTTCTTCTTGGTGAGCCGTTGTGGGCAGGAGCAGCTACTCTTCCCCTATCCGTCGATCGCCTCCTCTGCGATCTTCCTCCTCGATCTGCAGAGTGAGTTGGAGTTGGAGTCTGAAGGTGAGAGTGAGTAGCTAACTCAATGATATTATTTTCTAAGTTACACATATTATCAACACAATCAAGTATATGTAATGATAGACTAAGCGAAAGATAACACCATGATCCATAGCTCAAGTGGTAGACTGAGCGAAAGATACATTATTTCAACACTGAGGTCTTGGTATCGATTCCCTAGTGGGGGTGGCTAAGAATGAAGTGTGAATTGACGGTGGGGTGTACTAACAAGCTAACAAAAAAAAAGTATAGGTAATGATAGTATAACAAAACAAGCAATTTTCTAAGTTGGTTATTGAGGTATATCTTTGTAATGATATATGCGAATGCATGTCAGGGAGAAGAACAAAGGGATTCAAACAGTGCATTGCCTTTAACAGTCGGTTAGGCACGATGCCCTAGCCTTTAACAATCAATCGGGCACCCGATTACACCTTAACAACTTTAGCAGTTTCTCATCAACACAATAATAAATCATTTCAACAATGGTTGGCCTTCAGCATAATCTACTAATGTTTGTCATAATATGTTTGATTAGTTAAATATTTATTATTTCAAGTTTAAATAGCAAATTTGGCGACACCATGATACAGTCATCATATCACAAGTCGCTACTCGGATCACATGGCTTGTTGCGGCGTGTAGCGGCTCCTCACTAGTGTCCCTTGATCCAATTTAAGGTTCGTTATCCAATAGTCTGAAATTACATGATCAAACAAGGGTAATAGCTCATTACCCAAGGGCAATCATAAATAAGGTAAGAGCTCATTAGCCAACACTAAATCGATACAGGAAGGGTTCATTAATTCCATTAACACTTGAGTTATTTGAACGATACTTTGGCATGTAACCATCGGCTAGGTGTATGATGGGGGTTGTTTGAACAACAATATGTCACTTCCATTAATGCTCATTGGCCATTACGAGGAGGCACCACCCCAGCATATGCCGACAGCTCAGATACGATGTCTCATACCACCATATCTCGCTCATGAGTCTTTGTAGGATCGTAATGCACCAACGGTTATGAATGAACTTAAATCAATGATAATAATGGTGTTCCAAATTCCATCGAATGTTATACAATCATCAAGCATAAGAACGATCATCTCTGCATTAGATTGATTCAATCGACTATGGAGAACCCCGGGTAAAATCGGTATTATTTGCAAAGTATCCCGTGTATTTCTAACTACTGTCAGTCGTCCTTGTTCAACCTTGGTGGACCATATAAGTCTGGGATAGTCAACCCAAAGTGGGTTACTCACTTAAGCAATTTGTAGGCTCAATCCACCGTATCAACAATTCAAATCATCAATATATAATCATAATCACAAATTAACTTAATACCACATTAGGGTATATCAATTAAACACATGTATGAGCTAATACCATCCAATGTATATCAATACAATCCAACGTATATAAACAACATAAATTAATACCATACTCGGGTATATTATTAGAACACATGTACTAATCAGTAAAATCTAATGTGCATCAATACGAATCAACGTGTATCAACAACACTTATTAAATGACATAAAAGTCATTCAAATAGTAGGAATTTCACATTGATTAAGCATTTCATCAAACATATTGGCTACCAATAATAAGTAACATTAGGGTTACAATAATAAAGCAATTCAAGCATAAATAGTATATAAAATTTTAAAATCAACCAAAAATTATTATTTGATACTATCAAGGGTTGATAAAAATAAAATATAGAAGAATGGTCCATACCTTGGAAGGGTTTCACGTGATCTAATCACGCTTGGGGTTATGGCTTTTAGGGAAAACATCTGATTCCTAAATCAATACGATGAGTTACATGAGATTCATGTAATCTATCTTTGAGAAATCTAAATCAGGAAGTGGGATTAATTCTTATATCCGATCATCGATGGGAATGGATTTAATAGAGGATTTAGTAATGGTTGAGGTTCGATTAAGGGAATCTGGTGAAGCAAACACCAAGAATAACCTCTCTCTCTCTCTCGCTCTCTCTCTCTCTTTCCCTCTTCATCTCTTTCTTTGTAACATCCCAGATTTTCGCTATTTTGGATTTCCAAAAATCCTTGAAATTTTTTGTTATAATTAGCTTACGTTATCACTTACTAATCATTAACGCTCGAGGTGAGTCCATATGCGGGTGGTACCAGTAAAGAACTACACAAATTCGATTAATCAACCGTATGAATATAACAAATCCTCCCAATCACTTAAACCTCGACTTTAACCTTGTGATTTGTTCCTCTATATCCCATATCTAGCCTCCCTATCACTAGCTAATCAAGACAACTGTAACTAAATAAATATTTATCAAAAGCCGAGACAACTAGAAGTCAGATTTCAATTAACAAACCAAACTGACCCAATTATTCCTTTAACCTAAGAACTAACGGTTTAGGGTGATTAGGGTCGAATCGTCGTTTCTGCTAACCACGAATAGACCACACCATGAACTTAGCTAATCCAAACCTTAATCATCGGGCATAAGAAATCTCGTTATCCAATTCATTTCAAAAATACCTTAATTTTTTGAAAAGTTCTATATCGATCGTTAGTGGGCCACTAAACTTGAGATTATAAAACACATTCGTCTTAGTGAGCTTATCATCCATCCTTGAACATCAAGCTAAGATCACGTCTCGAATCATTCAACTTGGACTCTCAGTACATGAGATGTGTGAATATTCCTGAAATTAATCAAGAACTTAAGTTAGTTGTCTGTATCCAGTTTTTGCTAAAGTTGTGGGTTTCAGACTGTTATATCGTGACCAAATTTATGATAATAAACTAAGTTAATACCCTGCACATATCTGTATAGTCACGGGCCCGATCGATCATCGGTGACCATCGAACTGACTTCTGATCATGCACGTCGATCAACGCATCCAAATGGTGGGTCGATTGTATCCATACGTAGATCATCACTAGGGTCAAATATCATACGGTGTATATCGACCCGTACACCCCATAATATACTCTTGATGTTAGAAACACCCTCCTATAGGGTTAATATAATGAAAGCATAGGCCTTCGGGCCATTTGCACCATTTCTGGTGCTATAAATAAGGCATTTGGGGCAACCCTTGCTCCGATTCGATTTTTGCCCTAGGGAAATAGAGAATGAAATAATGAGAGAAGAGAAGAGAAAAAGCAAGAGAGATTGGTGTTTCCTTCACCAAATCCTTTAATCAAAGCCTTAGACTTGACCGTTCTCATTTGTCAAATTTACCTCACTCGCGATTGAGAGGTAAGAAACAAACTGTACTTCCCAAATCATTTTTTTCTATGATGAATTACATGGAATCTCACCTAATTCTTTTGAATTTGATGTAGGAATCATTTTTTTTCCAAAATCCTAACCCTATGAGCTCAAAAATCGAAAATTATTTCTTAAGGTGCGGACCATTATTCCTAGGTTGTCATTTATTGACCCTTATGGGTCTCAGTTAATGATTTGTTATCATAGATGACAGGATGTATGCTAACATATCCATATTTTGATTTTGATTGCAATATGTATTATTACTTGTTTATTAATGCTCACATGTTCAATGAAATGCCTAAATATTTGTTGTTTCGACAAGAAACAAATGTATTTGATTTAGAGAATTATCTAACTTAATCGTAACAGAGAAAAAATATAGAGAAATCGATCAATTTTATTCATTTTGAATTCATTTACATCCTTTGATTTCTCTTGATTCTAACATAAAATATTTAAAATACAAATATGAAGCGAGTTAAATATCAAATCCGACAACATTTTGACTTTTTGATTTGTTCATCTCATTAAGAGGAATATTGTATGAATATAAACATTTTGTATCTTCTCCTTGAACCCATAATTAAGATTCTGAACCGACGAAGATCTGGAATCGAAGAAAAACTGGCTTGCTGACATCATTTCGACGGCATTTTAGTTCTTTAATGCAGATACATGCGCAACACACTGTGGTTGCGCGGGTCCGCACAGCATGCCTTCTTCCTCCTTTCCTCTCTTCTAAATACCTTCAAATTCTTCTTCTTCTCTGAAGCTCTGATCTGCTTCGTAATCTTTATCGTCCTCCAAACGAGAGGGGGAGGGGGTATTTATAGGCCTTCACACGTACAAATCCTCGATCTTTGTGCCATGGGGCCCATTTCTCATCTGATCTCAACCATCTAAGTCATCCCGACCATACTGGTGCTGCGCAGGTGTGCGCAACCAGAAATAATGTTTGCGCAGACCCGCACAACCAATGTGCTTTACGTGAGTACACGTGACACCATGAATTTTTCTTTCTTTTATATTCTCTTCAATTTTTGTTCTTTACTCTTTTTTTTTATCTTTCTTTTGATTTATTCTTGAATCTTTATTTTTATGTCTCAACAATTGCGTTGTGTGTATTGATGCTCGCATGTTCGATGAAATGATTAAGTGATTGTATTATTTCATTGATGCTCACATGTTTGATGAAATACTTAAGTGATGGTGTTGTGTTATTGATACTCACATGTTTGATAAAATGCTCAAGTATTGTGTTGTTAAATTTAGTCTTCATATAAAATCTCGTTATGATTGCCTAATGAATTGTTAGCCCTTAGTGATGTTTAAAATTGCTTACGATATTAGGTTAGTCGATAAATTGCTCGAACTAAGGAATAACTCGAGTTATGTCGGCCACATTAGGTTTGTTCGATTGACCCGGGTTAAACATGAACGGCCGATAGTAGCTAGACTACATGGGATGCTTGTACCCAATGCCGATTGTCCCGGGGTTCTTCCACATCAATCAAATTAGTCTACCAGCCGACTGATCATGTATGTTCACCATGTATAACACGACTAAATTGAACCTACGATACCCCGTTCTCATGGACAAGTCCATTCATAATTGTTAGTGTGTTACGATCCCACTAAGACTCATGAACCGGACAGAGGGGTATGAGACACCGTGTCCGAGCTGTCGGTATATGCTGGGGTAACGAGTCTCCCCGTAGTGACCAATGAGCATTGATGGAGGTGATAAATTATTGTTCGAACGATCCCCGTCAAATACCTAGCCGATGGTTCCGTATGAGAATACCGTTCGAATAACCCAGGCATGAATATAATTAGGTGACAAGCCATTTTCTTTATATTGATTCAGTATTTATGTGACAAGCTCGCACCTCTGAACTAAGTGATCATACTCGGTGTTTGGGTGACTACCCATTTTGGGTTGATTCTTATACCTTTGATTATCATGTCGTACCTTTGAAATTATTGATTTGTAAGATATAATAGGTGATACCTAAATTTGGATCAAGGGTCACTGGTGAAGAGCCGTTAAATGTCACAGTGAGCCAAGTTATCTGGATAAGGACTCATGATATAACGTTGGTATCCTAACTTCACCAACATGTTGTTTGAACCAGAACTAATAACTACTTGGCTAATCTTGCATATCATTACATTATTGGGTTGTGCTACGAGCCAACGATTATGCATATATTAACGTCCTCGCTAGCAATATCGTTGATGTGAAAAGTTTACGACTGTTGTTGGGTTGTGTTGCAGGCCAACCATTGCGCATATCATCATGTCATCCATACATTTAAATAATTAACTTAGAAATTGTTTGTTTTATAATGTTATCATTACCGGCGCTGATTAAGTTGATAACATATGTAATTAAAAAAATAATGGAACCACTGAGTTAGCTAATCACTCCCACCTAGGACAGTGTTTTAAAACACCAACAAAGTGATATTATGGAAGCATGTACTATCAAGATCTTAGATGGGTAGACTTAGATTGGTTTGCACCACTATCGTTATGTTTTGAAGGATTGGGCCAAAACTACAAACTTTACACTTCAATCATTTTGGGTAGGTAAATTGTGGCTTGTATAATCCTCATTTGGGTAGACATTATTATTGGAATTGTATATTTTAAATATTATCCATCTATTTATGTGCTTAATTATCTCTGCTTAACTTTTGATGCCACAGTTTAAAACTACTCTAATTAGTGAATGTTAATCAGATTGTGCAGGCACGTGGAAACTCGCCCACATGCATTTTTACTAGGTTCACATCCGGAAACTCAGAATTAGAGTCTCCATACTTGGGTGCCGAATTTCGAGGCGTGACATTCTTTCTCTATTTCTCTCTTTTGCTAGGGTAAATTCGTATAGAATGGAGAGGCTACCCATATATGGATATTTATAGTGTCAGAAGTGGTGCAAACAGCCCTAGAGACTAGATATTTAATATTATAATCCTATAAGAGGTTGTTTTTAACTACCAGAGCCCATTAGGTGATGTATAAATCAATCTAAGCTACAAGATAGTTGCCCCTTGTGGTAATCTATGTATGGATACGATTAGCCAATTATTTAGATGCGTTGATCGACATGTGTGATTAGAAGTCAGTTCAATGGCCACCAATCATCGATCGAGGTCGTTGTTATACAGATGTGTGCAGGATATTAACTTATATTGATATCCTAAATTTAATCACAATCTAACGGTCCAAAAATCACAACTTTAGCAACGATCGAACATACACAATTAACTTAAGTTTCGAGTTCAAGTGTAGGACATGCTCATGCACTGGCCTTACGAGTCGAAGTTGAGCGATTCGAGATGTGATCTCAGCTCGATATCACAACCCATTAAGACAAACATCTTTCTATAGTTTCGAGTTCAACAACACATTAACGAGCGGTATAAAGCTTGTTTGGTTAATATGGACATTTATGTAACAAAACAAGTATTGGAATCTATTGTGCGTAATGATTAAAGCTTGGATTAGCTAAGTTCACAATGTGGCCTATTCGCAATTAGCGAAAATATTGATTTGATCATAATCGTCCCAAAATCATGGACTTTTAAGCTAAAGGAGTAATGTGGTCAATTTGAAATATGTATATGGGATAATCAAGATCTATTTTATAGTTATCTTGATTTTAGGTAGATCTTCATTAAATTGCGATGATTTTGATTAATCAGCAGTGGGTCATGTAGATCTTAACCATCGACTAATAGATCACAGAGCTTGGATCATGATTTTGGTGATCAGGCGTATTCGTTAGCTTCCTACGGTTAATTGATTAAATTTATGTGTTTCTTTATTGGTAACATTCGCATATAGATTGGGATCAAGTATTAAAGATTAATAAGTAATAATATAGACAAATTCTATGGATTTTTTTTTTATTTTTTTAAAGAAGATTTTTAAAATAGAAGTTAGCGAAAATTAAGAACTTTACAATCTATCTCCCTTAAACTAAATTCCACCCCTAAAATTTTCTAACATTTTTTTTATATAAATTGATAAGGGCATTACAACTTATGATGCGTGAATTTTCACTAAGTTCATGATGGAAGGATGACATGTGGGTAGACATACAAATTACAAGAGACGTTAGATGAGACATGTCCACTTAAGTGTAAGTAGGTAATCGTGTTCGGTACAACTATGCCATGTTACATGCCCACTTGAGTTTTGGATCTACTAACTCCAACTTGAGTTGGCAAAACTGATGGACGGACTACATTGCGTTGGGCCCCACATAGATTTCACCAACTTACTGTCGGCCCAGGCAGGACAATTCCCTTCCAAAATTCTTAACTATGCCTTTTGACCCGTCCACAGTTTGGTCAGCAATTTGGACGGTCTATATTTCGTACAACCGTGCAGATGCACCACCATGTTTTACATGGTCTAGAGCTAACATAGCCGTGTAGCCCACACGCTTGCAGAGACATGCCCTTCCACGTGCTGACACGTGCCAATATGGTACATGTACGATCCGACACTTCTATCAGGTGGGACGGGACGCACTTCTCGCTTAATAAAATTTAAGCGGTTTTTTAAGGACGCGGATTAGATACTGACAGGTTGACTCGCTACTGAAGTGACGTCACTAAGTTCTGTGGAGCCCACCATAATTTATGTGTTGTGTCACTAAGTTCTGTGGAGCCCACCATAATTTATGTGTTGTATCCGCGACGTTCATTCATTTGTAAATATTATTTTAAGGCATGACCCAGATAACGAGGCAGATCCAAAGCTTTAGTGGACCCCACCACAGAATACAGATTGGATGTCAAATAAACAGTCCAACGGGCCTGAGGAGGATTTTAATGGTGGATATTCAATTATTATTATTTTCACGTGGTGTGGTATATATGAGATTTATATCCTTATAATTTTTTTTATCAATCCTAAGAATGATTTGTAAAAATAGTTGAAACAACTTACATCATGTTGGGCCCACATAGCACCGACCACGAGCCACAGGGCTGGTGTCAGGGGGAGTAGCCAATCCTACTCTGGGGCGATCGCGCTAAAAGGACAAAGCTGTCTTCCGGTGTATGCTTGTTGTGTTGGTATTGTCAGTCGGTGGGAGGAAGGGTACGAGACATTTACGACTGTGGACCCCACGTTTTATCCTAGGATATTCTTAAAACAATACAAACTTAACATACGCAAGCTCATATTCTTGAAGAAATTTATGACTGTGTTATATCCAAACCGTCCATCTATTTGACGAGCTCATATTAAGACTTGAGACGAAAAATAAGATAGATCTAACTATCAAGTGGACCACACTGTAAAAGGCAGTGGGGAATTGAACATCTACCATTGAAACCCTTTTAGAGGTTACATAAGTTTTGTATCATTATGAAATTTATTTTTCCTCTTCATCCATGTCTTTGTGATCCTATGAATGAACTTAGACGGGGAGGATTTCTAACAAACATAACAGTAGGCCCCACCTAATTTCCCATCGCCGGACCGTCCGTCAGCGCTCGTCTCCGCAAGAAGGCAGGGGTATTTTCGTCCTCAAAGGTGGGGCCCACAGTCGTAAAATTATCGAAGGGTATTCATGACTTTTTCCACCACCAAGGGAGTAGTAGCCCCTGAACCATTCCCAAGCCCTGCGCACACGTGTGAGTTCATGAATGCAAGATCTGAACCATTCATCAGGTGGGCATTACCATGTATATGACTCGACCAAAAAATCAGCCAGCTTCAGCTGATGATGTTGGCCAGGCCTATGATACGGTCAGCTTTTACTGTCCATTTCTCGTAGACATGTGGCCCACCTGAACCAGCATGTTTTTGTGCCATTGAATGAACGGCTGTGGCCCAGCAGATGATAAACCTTGATCTACCACACATGGGTGAAAGAGTTGGACGAGGCAAGCGTACGTACTACTAACCGAACACCAAACTGGAAAGCACGTGTATGAGATCCATGCCGTCCATCAGGTTGGTTGCCTCATGTTCACATGGTAACTTAAAATTGAGAGTCCAAACTCAGGTAAGCCACACCACAAGGACGAACTTAAGATAAAACGCCTGCTATGGCTGTACAAGGCCCACTGTGTGCCGTTCCATTCAGGCACAGATTCAGTCAGGTCATTGTGGGGCCCACCTTTATTTGTTGTATATCGAAGCGTCCATCTATTATCAGGGCATGAGCCGCCCAAAACTGAGGGACTTGGATTGGGTACTACCAAGCTAGGAACTGACAGGAACTCTGATGGGCCACTCTAATGTATGGCTTTTATCCAGGCCGTCCATCCATTTTTCTACATCATTTTAGGATACAAGCTAAAAAAAAATGAGGCAGATAAAAGGCGAAGTAACCACATCACAGAAGCAGTGGTGATGATAACACCTACGTGAATAAAAAGAAAGGAAAAATAAAACTTTTGCAGTACTCCCAACAAGCTCTCAGGGACACCCTGATCCATAGCGCAAGTGGTAGACCGAGTGAAAGATACCTCGTTTCAACACTGAGGTCTTCATATCGATACCTAGTGGGGTGGCTAACAGTGATGTGTGAACTAACAGCGGGGTGTACTAACAAACTAATAGAAAAAAAAAAGAAGAAAAGCTTTCAAGGTAAGTTTTTAATCCACACTACGTGGTTTGTTTCAACCTTTGATCAGCCTTATTTTTTGCCTCATAGCATGGACAGACGGTGGCCCCTATAGATCCAAATCTCACGTGAGCCACGGTAGGAAATGTGAGTGATTGGCCATTACAAGCCTCTTAGAGGCTAAAAATTTTCTGTTTTTTTCCCTATATATATCCATGTATATTTGACTTTATCAATAGATTCAATAGCAAATAAATATTACAATGGACCCCAAGCTTTTAATAATGTTGGACTTTCAATAACCATTGATTTTGGGCGTGGTCTATCTAATATTTGGATCTACTTTATTTTTGGTCTTATGCCCTTGCTAATAAATGTAAGAATGGCACGACTGTACAACACATACATCAAGGTGGAGCCCCCTCCATTGACACCACCCTTCTCTTAATAAACAATGCTATTTAAAATATGACTGTTCATCCCCATTATCATCATTCCCTGTGATAACTAATCAAGCGGTGTTATGTGTGATCTGTATGAATATAGTGCATTGGAAAATATGCAGATATGTATGGAAAAGATTTCTCAATAACTGTAACTAGAGCATATTAGATGGTGTCATGTATTGCTTAAGCGACAGATGAAAGAGCAATCATGTGCGAATGGTTACAGGACAAGTGGCAAGAGGAGAAGCAGATGAGTTCAAGTAGTATTGAACGGTTATGGTAACCGTCGGAACTTGATAAGGATTTAGATGAATGGATAAAAGCTACAAATAAAAAAGAAACCAAGAAAGAAAGTCATTTCATACCAATCCAAACAAACCAAATCTAGCTTTCAAATTATCCTGTCAATTTTCCAATTAAATTACATTCCATAATGTAATCATCTACTTTTTCTGTCAAGTAAATTATATTTTTTAGTGTAATCATTTACTTTTCAGTATGCTGTTTACATTGCATAGCATAATACGTAGGGTTAACCAAATAACTAGTAATCTTTAGCTGTAATTTGAGTCTAGGCTCGTATGCTGGATTCAGTTCATCAATCGAAAAGGTGTTTCATAGTTGTTCTTCGCGATCGACTGTAAGAATCTCTTTTCTTATTTTGTTTATCTATATCGAAAAGTTCTTTTGTACCAAATTCAAAGGAGTAACCCATCATCAGAAGACAAACCACACCATCTGAATATCACCTGATTCGATTTTACACATTGAGCGAATGACTGAATAGGTGACCGATCTCTTTAGATCTTGGTTATGTTGGATAAGTAACAATGTAAAACACAAAGAGGATATAGAAAAAATATAATGAGACAATTAGATCTATCGGGTTCAAGTCTTGACTTGAATAGTCAATTTCTCAAGACGGATTTACTGCCATTTTTCTGATAGTTCCAGTAAGTGCAAATGAAGAAAATCTGCAAATTGTCTTCAGGATACAATAAACTCTCAATTCAAATTTCAACACGAAAATTTACACATTTAAGTGTTGGACTGATCTTTAGTTTTGACACCGATATGCCTTTTTAATATATTGGAAAAACATAGTAAGAAGTCAAATTCGAGAGTACAGCACAATAGAGAGAGAAGAATACCTTTCTGAATTATAACATTCAGGATTTATAGCAATTGAATGGTCATTGAGTTCTTCCAGTAGGTATACCAAAGTGCATCTCTAAGACATCCACACCCATTCATAGCAAATAACATCCTTTTATGAAAGGACATGACCTTTTGTCCTATCGTAGTTATTTTTGTACATTTTTAGACACATGTGTGACATGTGGCATATATGCCACATGTACAACCATGTCACAGTCACTCTCAATCAACACTAATGTTAATAATACTTTAGGGTAGTCAAGTTGCACCATGGCCAAAAAAATTTAAACCACATGCCACTTTTGGTTCCATGCGACGTTGAAGTGCTAAGTGCACCTGATAAAGCGCCCAAGCAGCCCTACAGCCCATGCCATGGGTGCCAACGCGGACGGTGCGAAGAGATTTGAACCTTGGTTGTAGAAGCAAAAACCCCTTCTCTTATCAACTGACTATACACACTATTTATAGAAAGTTTAAATAATTAATATATTTATTTACTTTCTAAAAATAACTTCTATTTTTTAATTTATTTTTATTACAAAAATACAACAGGTCATGCACTACATGTCAGCCTATCTTTGCGCTTGGGGTCATTATGTTCGGTTTGAATTAAAACCACAATTTCAATTTTAACACGCCCGCGCCCTCCCAATGCCGAAAACAACACCCACTAATAACATGCACCAGCAGAAAATAGAATTTTATGTTTGTGACAACTAGAGAATCCCGATTCTATTTTGATGAGGCCCACCTAAGATTTGAATCAGTGTACCATTGACAAATATCAAGGCCTAACATGGTTGACACCCGATCGCCCCATGCAGTCGTCCATTCACGTCAGCGAATAGCAACAAACCGGTCCGACTACGGTAGTCACGATAGAGAACGGTCGCTAGCGTCCATCTACAGTTTTTACTATAATAATAATAATTAAAACAATCCAGTAGAATAGAAGTGGATGGACAGATATCTCTGTTCCCAGGGCTATGTAGGGTACACGGAGATGTCCGTGACAAATCCACTCTGTCTATATGTTTTAAAAGACCACGATAAGACAAAATTATAAAAATAAGGAAGATTCCAAACTCAGGTTTATGTGAATAATGGGAATAGCAATGTACACTATTGAAACCTTCTTGGAGCTGACCATGATGTTTATATGCCATCCAAACCGTTCATAGAATTATTACCACTCAGATAAACTGTATTAATAAATATCATTCTGATATAAAAAAATTTGTCACCGCTATGCGTTAAATCCACACTATTTCTTGTGGTATGGCCCACATATCTTGGATTTGACTGATTTTAAGAATCCTGTCCTATTGTGGTCTTTCAAAACAGATGGACAGAGTGGATTTATCAAGGACATCTCTATGGGCCCCAGACAGCTCTGGGCATAGAGATATCTTTGTGTCGGGTCACAGGCAATCTGCTCCCATTGAACACTAGTCGCTAGCTTAGGAATGCTAATCTGTACTGTGCGACATACAAGTTCTACGCAGTTCCATCCGCAAGGCCAATTGAATAATATTTATGATGATCGGGACCGTTATTCTAGTGGTCCATATTCCTGATAGGGTTAAAAACCAAAATTAAAGGAATATATGAAATTCTCTACTCGATCAGAGCCCTACAAGTGTAAAGTTTAAAGAAACCGTCTACATTCAACCAAAAGATGTCACAAAAGACTAGATGATAAAAAAAAATTCTAGGTCATTGTGGTTTTATGGATCATCTTGTCAGTGGCCCACCATACCAACAGTTCAGATGAGAAAAATAGGGCTTATATGTGTACCTCAAGGGGAAAATGCATCAAACTTCTATGCACCGACCTTCATATCAGCATTCCAATAATGAGAAATTTCCTACTGTACAACCCATTTATGGCCCAAGAACCTTTTTAAGCCCACTTATTTTTAGATCCCCAGAATAGGCCCCAGCTGTACGGACAACTTTTCACAAGTCAAAAATGCCCTTGCTTTATACCAGACACACCTTCGAATGCTACCAACCGCATCTCCTTCGAAAATTAAGTTTTTTCTTCTTTCCTCTCCCTGATCCTTCATCCTAGCCGAAGAATCTCATTTTCTGATTCCTCTCCCCCTTCGTGACTGTCCACCCTAGCAGTAAAACTCTCCCTTTACTGCTTTCTTCTTTCCCCTTTATCTAGTCGATAATACACAACCCACACACGTCATTTTTGACTTTTGTGAACCCAAGATAGGACGAAAATGGTCCCCCCATCTAAGAAGCTTCGAACGACAGGTATATTCAAATCCCTGCTTTATTTTTGTGGACCCCACTGTATATTATACTATATATGCGCACGATCCACAATCCATTTTCATTTTTTTAAAAACACTGAATGGTATGGCATGCCCTGATAAATGAGCAAATTCAATGCTCAAATGGCCCGCATTGAGGGTTTTTGAAACAAAGAACGAAATGAGATGTGAAACTAAACGAAGACCGAGTAAAAGAGACAGAGCACCGACTGAGTTAATAGACCGAGGACCCACTGAGTTATTGATGAGGACCATGAACTAAGTTAAAATGACCATGAACTGAGTTAAACTGACTATGAACTAAGCTAAAATGACCGTGAACTGAGCCAAAATAACCATGAATTGAGTTAAATTAACCGCGAATTGAGTTAAATTGACCGTGAGCTGACTTAAAATGACCGTGAACTGGCTTAAAATGACCGCAAAGTGAATGAAATTGACTGAGGACTAAGTGAAATTCGACTCACAACTGCAAAAAACATATAACTCACTTCACGGTCAATTCCCTTCACTTTATGGTCATTTCCATTCATTTCACGATTAATTCCCTTCATTTCATGGTCAATTCCCTTCACTTCACAGTCATTTCCATTCATTTCATGGTCAATTCCCTTCACTTCACGGTTAATTCCATGCATTTCACGGTCAATTCTGGCGATTCCCCTTCACTTCACGGTCAATTCCATGCATTTCACAGTCAATCCCCTTCACTTCACGGTCATTTCCATTTATATCATGGTCAATTCCCTTCACTTCACAGTTAATTCCATGCATTTCACAATCAATTTCGATGATTCCCCTTCACTTCACGGTCAATTCCATGCATTTCACGGTCAATCCCCTTCACTTCACGGTCATTTCCATGCATTTGACGGTCAATTCGCTTCACTTCACGGTCATTTCCATTCATTTCACGGTCAATTCCCTTCACTTCACGGTTAATTCCATGCATTTCACGGTCAATTTCGGCGATTCCCCTTCACTTCACGGTCAATTCCATGCATTTCATGGTCAATCCCCTTCATGTCACGGTCAATTCCACTCATTTCACGGACAATTTCCTTCACTTCACGATCAATTCCATGCATTTCACTGTCAATTCCCTTTACTTAACGATCATTTTCAGTCCTTAGTCAAATTCATTCATGGTCAATTTCACAACATTCTCGAGCCAATTGCAACATATAACTTAGAAAATTCACTGATAACTTAGTGAAATTGGCTGTAGACTTGTTGAATGTCACCTATGAGTCGACCACTTTGACATGAAATTCATCAAAATGACCGATAATTGCTTGATATTGACATCTTTTTGACTGACAACCTTGTATAAAATTACCGACAACTTCATGAAATTGACTGATAAATAAGTGAAACGGGCCTAAAACTTATGAAAATTCACTTATAAGTCTTGTACTTTCATTTGGAATTCGCCAAAAACTGACCGCCAACTCGGCAAACTCACACCATAGTTTATGATTTTTTATCACAACGAGTCAACTTTCACATTATGCTTCGTTAAATATTGAATGTTATCGTTGATATAATTTCTAATTCATCCTTTCAGATGACAAACCCTTGCATAAGAGATTTGGCGATTTGGCCCCCACCTTGTCATGCAGATGTTCTTTGACATGGTGGTTTGATAGCGTGAAGAGTGGTTTGGAGAAAATAACAGTAGATTAAATATATTTAGGCAGACCCCATTCTCATTTTTATTACATATTCCATCATTTAGGTTTATAGGAGCATTGTTTCACTCACTTATTGAGAGATATATAGGCAATCTTGTATTCGAGATACAGGGGAACTGTGTAAAATTTTTCAAGATTGACTTCACCCTGATAACAGGGTTGAAGACTGGTGACCTCTCCATACCCAATATCCATCGTTCGAAGAAATCAATAAGAGAGAAATACTTCAATGAATATCATATCCTAAAGAAACATGTACATGAGGTGTTCAATAGGATAGTTGATAGTAATAAGCACGAAGATGTCATGAAGGTAGCCCTGATATTATACGTAGAGTAGTTTGTTAGGGGAACCGACACGAATATTATGTGTTATACAAACTTTATTGATCTTGTGGACTCGTTGGAAGACTTTAATATCTACCCTTGGGGTAGTTTGGCCTTCCAGACGATGACTGAAGGAATCGAGAGTTCCTTGATGGCATCGTATAGGCTTCATTACAATGTCACCAATTGCATATTTTCCCTATAAGTAAAGATTCTTTCCTTGTCTATTTTAATTTATAGTTTATACGAAACTATATTTATTTAAGATCACCTTGTCATTTCATTATAATAGATATGGGCCCTTGAGAGAGTACCAGCTCTCCGAAAATGTATCATTTCATACGTTCCCTCCCAAATTCTAAGATTCATACAATATCGGGGATGGAAGGGTTGGAGATATAAGAAGATTCATTAAATACTATAGAGTGAAGATGTAAGTCAATTTCTATGAAGCTAAGTGGTCACTCATTGAACTATATATATGTTTCTGTACATGAAAATGAATATGTTCTCTTGCAGACTGAGATAGTTCTTATCTTAGAGCCGACCATTGAGGAACTAGAGACGGAGGCCATTCGTTTGGTCCATGATAGAATTGACATAAGATGTCACAAAAGTCTTCTTTTATGTTGATATTTTATATTTACTTTGACATGTTATATAATTGATACATACATTGCTTCATTTTGTAGGACATTAAAGATGAAGATGATGAAGATATAGAAGAGATATCGGGAGAGGGGGAGAGAAAGAGAGTGGTGATAAGGGAGAGGGAGAGGGAGCGAGATTGCAATTAACTGGGGAGTCGAGGGAGGATAGGGAGGAGCTGGAGGCGAAGAGGATTCAGTTGGAGAGAGGGAAGAGTTGAAGTTAAAGGAACGCACGCTAAAAGAGAGAGAAGAATAGATAGAGAGGGAAAGAGAACTAGTACTCAAGGAGGTGGAACTAATGCTAAAAGTGAAAGAAGCCTTGAGGTTTGAGAATGAAGAGTTGAATGAGAGGGCGGTTTTGAAGATGGAGAAGAAAATGCTAATGAGGGAGAAGGAAGAACTGAGGATAAAAAAAATGAGGTATTGAAGAAGGAGAAAGAAGAGTTGGAGGAGGGTAAGGCGGAGTTGAAGAAGCAGATGGAAGCGTTTCTTATAGAGAAGATGCAGTTTTGGAAGGAGAAGGAGTTAGAGAAGGAGAAGGAAGAGTTTGTTGAGGAGGATGAGGAATTGGAAGGTAGGCACTAGGGGAACAGAGAGGTGTATTTTCAACACTTGGATGCGTTAAGCGTTGATATATGTGAGAAATTACTGCATTCCATTCTAGTATATAAGAGGAGAACTAAGAGGTTGGTGAAGCTGTCTGTCTATAAGCGTTCTCTATTCACTTCCATCTTTGCCATTCAAACAACTCCAAGCAACGCCGTCGACATTGAGAAACTGAGAGAACTGTGTACTTTTGATAGCTTTCCAGGCCAAGATTGATCCATTTAAGGTAATATCGGAGGACGAACTTCATGAACTGGATAGTTGGGCCAAAGCAAACAAAGAGTCGGCAGAATTTGTTTGGTTCAGGACCATATGGGAGAAAAATGCATGAGTTGATAGCGTGGTAAGTAATTCACACACATACATCTATAGTTATTCAACACTTATATTAGACTAGAGCTTAATTTGCCATCTTTATTGATTAGGCTATTGACAAGTACGTCGAATTCTTAGAGAGAATGCACAATTCATTTCCTACTTTATATACAAATGACTGCAAGTTCTGCCCCACATTTTTTCTAGTAACTGTATGAATTGGATCGTGGTTATTATGTTATTTTATTATATGATATATGTTCTGATTTAGTATCTTGTCTGTAATAGTCATGTATCGACATACAAATGTCAGTATTGAGAATGTATCAGGATATTGGCAGCGATGAAGCGCGTTCATTATTAGAAGTGGAGAAACTCATTATTCATGGCATTGTTAAACATCGTGAAGGGCAAAAGCCCATGTGGCAGTATGAACAGGTAATGGTGTCGTTACAAGTTATCAATGCTAGGTGTACTCATTTCTATAATGTTTATGATGATATCTTATCTTGTCAAATATGGACAGGCATACATACCAGTCAACCATGCCAACAGTCATTGGTACCTAATGGTCATCCACCCTCGAGACCGAGAAATTGCTATACTCAACAGTTTATATTTGAGGGCACTTAGTCGATACAAAAAACATATTGAGCTGATGAAGGAGGATTTGCCATATTATTCCATGCCGCAGGAGATATGTCTGCGTTGGATGAGAAGGCTTGGACGGTCAAAGAAGAGACTTGTATACCAAAGCAGACGAACGGATATGATTGTGCCATTTTTTGTCATGAAATATATTGACATTTTATGCAGCAATATCATTTTGTTAGGGAAAGACTTGCAGGATAGCCTATGATTGCCTTAGTGACCACAAAATATGATATATTTGTCTTAGGTATGAGAGGAATCGAAAATTTTTGTGAAATGTTGTAAATTGTTGTAAATGATGTCTTGTAAAACATTCAGGGTGAAATGATGTAAATGATGTCTTGTATATTTAGTCACAATTTTATAGTAAATGATGTCTTCTTAATAGTAATTTCATTATGAATGATGATTTGTTTGTGTATTAGATAATTTCATTTACTCTGCGTCAATTTACTTCACTTCGCGGTCAATTCCATGCACTTCATGGTCTTCACGGTCAATTCCATGCATTTCACGGTCAATTCGCTTCACTTCACGGTCATTTCCATGCATTTCATGGTCAATTTCCTTCACTTCATGGTTAATTCCATGCATTTCACGGTCAATTCACTTCACTTCATGGTCATTTCCATGCATTACATGGTCAATTCAATGCATTTCACAGTCAATTCCCTTCACTTCACGGTCATTTCCAAGCATTTCATGTTCAATTTCCTTCGCTTCACGGTCAATTCAATGCATTTCACGGTCAATTCCCTTCACTTTACGGTCATTTCCATGCATTTCACGGTCAATTTCCTTCACTTCATGGTCAATTCAATGCATTTCACTGTCAATTCCCTTCACTTCACGGTCATTTCCATGCATTTCATGGTCAATTTCCTTCACTTCACGGTCAATTAAATGCATTTCACAGTCAATTCCCTTCACTTCATGGTCATTTCCATGCATTTTGTCACGCCCCAAACTCGGAAACCGGGCTCACAAAATTTTCGATCGCCGAATCCGGCGCCGACACCTCTGTAGAACCCCATTCTCAGCTCCTAGCACCCATTCGCCAGGTTCCGACCCTGGGATGCTACGAGGAGGATTTTCAACATCGGTTTGATTCGTAATAAGCATAATCAAAGGCATAACCCACAAACAACAAGCAAAAACTCCATTACATTTCCACTATGATCAAAAACTTTAAAAGTACAATGAGCATAAAGAGAAATACAATGATAATAAACAAAAAGCTCCAAGATGATCTGCAAAGCGCTCCTACCTCAGCGCTGCTGTGCTCCAATGTCACCTGCATGCAACGGTCGTGCATAAGCTTATGGAAAGCTTAGAGGGTGATGTAAGTGTGTGTGTGCAAGGTTTATGTAGTATCAAAGTAATGCGGAATATGCTGATGAATCCATGAATGCCATGAGTCGTACCAAGGCTATGCAATGCGAGGCATGGATGATGTCGGCCATACCAAGGTCATGCGGTGTGGAATGCAACTCAAGCATGCGAATCCTCATCTAAGTCCACATATCAATACAGCTCAACTTTGGAATATCACCGGGGTCCAGTACACTCCAACCAGTTGTCACCCTATCGCTCGCAATAAGGTGAGTGGAAGAGACCTCACTATCCGCCTGCCAATATCGGGCTCGGCTCGTCAATAGCTGACCCATTCCTCTAGCTGGTCAGACTCAGCCTAGCTTTGCCCCCTCTTCTCGGGCGGGTAAGGCCGCACCCCCTTCCAACCGACCACGACACAGTGGAAAGTGCAACTGTCTGGTAATTGGCACTCGACGCTCATGCACCCACTCAGTCTAGACGTTGGAGCAACCTCTTGGTACCATAAGGGTTTAGGGACTTTCACCCAGGGATATTTATAGCACCCCATGTAGAACAAGATTTTCGGTATCCAATCCTGCCAACCACGATATGCCTGTAGAGGCTATGACCCTGATGTCGCTAGGGTGTACAGTACCATATCACACAATGCGAATGCATGAATCACACTATCCAGTCATGCAGCAATCTTGCCCGTATCGTGCGCTCATGTAAGGCAACACCGCTCATTTGGGAGCCCCTAAACAATCTACCCGAAGGCATATGCTATGATCAGTCACTTCTCATATCAAGCATACATATGATGCGTATGATAATGAATTATGGAACTATATTAAACATGCTATAAAGTAATGCACTATCCTTACAACGCAGATGGACTAGACGGCCTACACACAACAAGTACGAGCCTATCAATGGGCCCTAGGGAGAGTTGTAATGTGGACATTTAACCAACATTATACTTGCAATGTGGACGTCAAACATCATTGCTCCCAAGGCATAGCCCGTCGTAAACCTCATCACATGAACCATGTAGAGATCACACATTGCAATGGACCTTAGGGACATCCCATTGGGCCTTAAATACATCAAATGGGCCATATTATATGGGCCTAATATTCATCAAGTTGGCCACATCAATGGGCAGCACCAATGGGCCTTATGTACATTGCAATGGGCCATAACCCATGGGCCTTAGAATACATCAAAATGGGCCTCGTGACATGGGCCTTATATATATATATATCAGATGGGCCACACCAACGGCCACAATTACATCAATATGAGCCCCATCTCATGGGCCTTATAAATGTCAAGGTGGGCCTCAATGGATGATCACAATTAAATCAAGATGGGCCTCAATCCATGGGCCCTAATACATCACAATGGGCCTTCTAAATGGGCCATAAATATGCAACAGGTGGGCTCTACACATAGGCCTTATATCACAGGTGGCCCTTAAAAGTTTTGAATGGTGGATGTCACTGTCCACATAGATGGTGGGGTCCACTTGAACCTTGGATCTGACTCATTCTTAGTTTCGAACCAAGAAATGAGCTTCTAAAATGGATGGACGGTTTGGATGCAGCACCCGTGTCCCGGTGGGTCCCACTGTCTTGGACAGTGTGAATAAAACACATGCATCACTGTGGACTCCACTGTCCGCTGGACGGTGTGAATAAAATGGATACACCATGGTGGGTTCCACCGTCCACAGCCGTAGACGGTGTGGCAACACATACAACAATGGTGGGTTCCACGTGTGTGGCCCACCATAATGTTTTCTCGCCATCCAACCTGTTGACAAGGTCACACGGACCTGAGTGAAAGGAAAAACACAAATTCCATCTTGATCCAAAACTTTTGTGGCCCATAAAACGGTTTTAATGACAGAATTTCAATCTCACTGTTTCCTGAAGTGTGGGCCACTTGAGCTGTGGATGGAGCTGAAATTTGGAGGGGGCCCACTGCTGGGAGTGGCCCACCCAATGAACGGGTTAGATGACAGATATACATCATGGTGGGGCCCACAACTGGGCCCGTGGGCTGCTGCCTGTCCGCCCGTTCGTTGTGCGCAGGCATCACGGTATTTCATATGTGGGCCCCACGTTAAGTAAATTCACCCCAGCCATTAGTCTCTACAGACTATGACAAGTCCATCGAGCCCAATATTGGACATGTCTTGGCGCGTAAGAAATTTTAAGCAAATTTGAAAGGTGAAAATCACCGTTTTTAATGCTATGGCCCACCAGATACTCGGATCAACCTCATTTTTCGGCTCAACGCCTAAAATAGTCTGAGGAAGAGGATGGACAGCGTGGATTGAACACATGCATCAAGGTGGGGCCTACATGAGTGGGCCACCCATAAGCTTGGAAACAAGCTGATATTTGTGTTTTCCAAACCACGTCCAGCGTCCCTGGACGCTGGACGTTGCACGTAACAAATACATTAGAGGTGGGCCCTGCTTAGGTGGGCCACCTCATGGAGGATGGTGTGGATACAACACACACAAAGTGGGCCCCACTTGTAGATGGTTTGGATAGAATACATGCCTCATGGTGGGGTCCATTCAAGTGGGCCACACAACCATATCATGATCCAATAAAAGAAAATGAAATAGAGAGGGAGAGAGAGGGATAGAGAGTGGGACACGCGTGATAGAGGGACCCCGACACTATGGGCCCTCCCTTGCAACCAATCATACATCAAGTGGGTCCCATTACACATGGGCCCATTAAATCAAAATCCAACGGTGGAGATCCCTTCTCCACTACAATAGACAGTCTAGATGACCCTAGGTATACAAGAAAAATAAAAATCATAATGGGGTCCATGGAGAATGGCCCCATCATGGAATGATCGTGATGATCAAAGTGGGCCATCGGCCACATCTTAGGGTCCCAAGTGAGATCCAAACCATTGGTCGGTTGGCCTCACTTGGCCCATCTTAAAAATATTAAAACTACTCTATCAAAGCACCCACCGCTTGATCTTCTTGCTCCATTGGCTTCCTTAGCTCCTTAGCTTTGATTCCAAAGGAGGAGAAGAGGTTTGGATGGTTGAGATGGGAGATGAAGGGGTAGGAAAGTGGGCCACCTTTGTTGCTTGGGAAAGCTTGAAGAGGCTCATACGTATGGTGCTCTCTTGCTTGGGAAAGTGAATTGAAAAATGAAGGGGAGAGAGAATTGTAAAGGGAGAGAGAGAGTGATGGGTGATGAAGTGATGGATGTGGTGAGTGATGGGTGTAAGGGACTTTTTGACTTTTGTGGCAAATGGTGTAAGGAAAGTATGGGCTTTATGAGAACTTTTTGACTTTTGTGGTTGCTTGGGAATGGGTGAAAGGTTATGTGTACTTGACATGTTGAGATTGATGGATTGATGGATTGATGTGACATCTCGTAGAGATTCTCTCAGAATTCACACGCGCGGTATTTTTCTCGCACCGAACGCTGGCGCACATCTCCTGGCCAGAGTATCGCATCGACGCGTGAGTCGCGGCATCAGAATCACGGCGACGACGCGGTCGCTAAGGTATCAGTCTCGGGTTGAGTCGACTCGGATTGACGGCATGTGAATCAGGGTCGCGCGTAAATACCGGTTAAGGGTCGAAGGTTGCCGAAATTTGACCAGAAAGACTGCAGAAGTTGACGGAACAGTATGGTCTAGGATACGGAGCTTACACATTTCATGGTCAATTACATGCATTTCACGGTCAAATTGAGAAATCAACTTATCGGGGCCAATTATGGATCCAATATGGTTCCAAAGAATCACTCAATCAATCCTAACAATCCTATCTAGAACATGTCAACCTATGTATGTATCAGACCGTCTGATTGGCATTAATTTAACGTTGTCCCATGAATGATGTATTAAATTGAAAGTCCAGATTGAGCAAGTGGACTGTCCCTGACCGTCTGTTTATTGGCACAGATTTAATTCTGAAAATTCTATTCATTGGCATAAATTTAGGATTTAGAAAAAGTGATACCTCAATTTCACTCACTTATGTGCAGATATTGAAGGAAAGAAAAGTATGGAAGATGTCAGCTAAGGGGTTGTTTGGAAGTGTCAATTTCAAGGAACTTGGATTCAAAAATGCCCCTTTTGAGTATTTTATATTTGATATGCTACGTGTTTTATAAATAGTACAAGGTGCTTTACCAATATTTTCAACTATGTAAATTTTAGGCGTCGCTTGTATTGCCCGTATTTCCGGTTATCAGCGATATTATCGACGATATCGATATTGTTTCGGTATCCCTGGCCAGCGAAACTTGTAGCGATACCGATATTTCCGGTTATCAGTGATATTATCGATGATATCGATATTGTTTCCGTATCCTGGCTAGCGAAACTTGTAGTGATACCGATATTTCCGGTTATCAACGATATTATCGATGATATCGATATTGTTTCCGTATCCCTGGCCAGCAAAACTTGTAGCGATACCGATACTTCGAACACTGGTCCCAGGACTTTCTCCAGCTGGAAAGCCTTACTCAAATAGTTGATGGGTTTTTATAGTTAAATGTGGACCATATGCAACTTCGGCGAATTCCAAGATAATTCCCTTCAAGTGACTGAATTGACCCTGAAATGCATGGAATTGACTATGAAGTGAAGGGAATTGACCGTGAAATGCATGGAATTGACCATGAAGTGAAGGGAATTGACCGTGAAATGCTTGGAATTGACCGTGAAGTGAAGGGGAATCACCGGAATTGACCGTGAGATGCATGGAATTGACCATGAAGTGAAAGGGAATGGCCGAAATTGACTGTGAAATGCATGGAATTAACCATGAAGTGAAGGGAATTGACTGTGAAATGCATGGAATTGACCGTGAAGTGAAGGGGAATGGCCGGAATTGACCATGAAGTGAAGGGAATTGACCGTGAAGTGAAGGGAATTGACCACGAAGTGAATGTCTTATTGGAAATTTGAATCGTAGTGGTAAGAAATTCGTAATTTCAAAGAAAGCAACATATGTATTACAAGAAATGTATAACATTTACAGTCGTATTATAAAAAAATGTATAACATTCATTGTCATATTACAAAAAATGCACTACAAATTACATTATTCCGGAGATATTGAAAATTTGCAACTCCGACGATTATGCCCTGTTTGTTTGCAACGTCCGCATTTTTTTGTTGTTAGCTCTTCTCCCCGGGAAAGGATCCGTGCCTTCTTCGGTCTTCCAGCTGACCTCGTCTGTAGCGGGGGCTTGATACTCGAATAATACTCCTTGAATCTAGAAGAAATTTTCCATTGACTCTTATCCCGTACTAGGTACACGGAATCTTCATATGTGATCTAGTAATTCATTGCTGTGTACAACGGGGAGCAATACGAATAATGAGGAAGATTATAGTTTATACATGCTGAAAGAACATGAAAACAAGGAAATCCCTTTACTTCAAACTCACGACATGTACATGAAAGCTCATTGAGCTTGACAGTATCATTGTAGTCTCCCACAATATAGTATTCATCCCGAGAAATTACGTGGTAACGAACATCTCGTGCCTTCGGTATGAGATCCTTTAATTGTTTCTCGGCCCACGGTGTCAACGGTCGAACGAATAATGATGCTGATTCTTTTCTCTTATAGAACATCTCTTGAATTTTCATTCTGACCGTCTCTATCAGCATAGTCACGGGATATTCTCATGCTTCTTTGAATAGAGCATTAACACACTCAGTTATGTTTGTAGTGACCAAATTGAATCTTTTTCCTGGGAAGTGCGAAGATGCCCACTTTTCATACCCTATTTCCTCAGCCATGCATGTACCGGGGGGTTGGCAAGTTCGATATCATGCATTAACTTTTCGAACTCAGCCCTCCTACAAGCCTTTATAGCTTGCCAGTAGTAGATTTCTAATGACTTGTCTTTGAACGTGTCCACCAAGTTTCGGTATATATGGTACGTGCAGTAGCCATGGATTGCTGCTTGGAAGACCTGGGGAACTTCTTTCATTAGACCTTTATGCCGGTCTGATATGATCACAAGACCAGGTAGATCCCCTAACGAATCGCTGAGGTAGGTAAGGAACCAGTTCCAACTACTGCTGTTCTCTGATTCTTCGATACTAAAAGCAACTGGAAAGATATGATTCTCGCCATCCAAAGCTGTAGCAACGAATAGAACACCCTTGTACTTACCTTTTAGATATGTCCTGTCAACGGCAAAGATCCTTCGCAGAGATGTTTGAAAACTTCTGACACACTGTCCGAACGCAACAAAACATCTCTCGAACTTCATCGTCTGTTGATTCACAAGCAGGGCAATCATTGTCCCCGGATTTGCCATCCTCAACTCATGTAGGTACATCGAGAGTTCTTGGTAAGAGTCTTCATAAGACCCCATTACGCGATCGATTGCAATCTCTTTAGAGCGTCATGCCTTCTTATATCTAATAAAAATATTATACTTCTCTTAAATTGTAATATAATGTCCTTCGGCCTTAATCCCAAGCGTTGCTCAATGCAATTGATAACCAGTTCACTGGCCAGCTTACTGCTTACTTGCCGATGATCGCTCTTTATCCATGAAATTTCACATGTATGTATGGACGTTTAAGTCTTAATCTTGAATATCCCTGCATCATTCACCCTAGATGCATGTACCCTCCATTCAGACTTATCTTCCATACATGCCACGGTAAATTTCTTGGATGTGGAATACAGAACCTTGTATTGAAAGTTGTTGTGAATTGCAAATTGGCTCAAAACATACTTACACCGGCTCTTGTCCTTAAATGTTTGGCCAACGGCTATATCAATCAGGTCATCAAGTAGATATGAATAAAGTAACAAGTCTGCATTGGTGAAATCAGCATCCTCGAAAGGCACAATGGGAAGGCCGGTGGTGAAGTCCAATGTTCAAGCTTACTCAGGCAATGGAATGTCGCTTCCACTTACATTTCTGGTGTTGGATGTTGAGGGCAAATCTACTCTTGTAAATGAAGGTGATGCCGTATATTCACTTCTGAGCTTGAAGTCAACCGACGTGCTCACTTGACTTGTCATGAAGTTTGATGTCTGAGCCGGCTCAGATACTGGAGTGTTGCTTAGAGGAACCTATGAAGGTAATGTCATATATTCATATTTCAAGCCATGTTCCTCACCCAAACTTCCAACAACTGGGGCGTCATGTTCGAAACCACTGTAAGCCATCGGGTCTTCGAGTATTGCCTTATTAACGCACTGCATTGTCTCGATAAATAAAGGGATGTAGTGATTCAGATGCTTCAACTATGCTGCCAAGAACATTCTCACATTTTCATTATCTTCAATTATAGTTGGAGGGACTGATTCATTTGTGCAAGGATACAATGCTTTCAACCTAATATCGTAATCCTCAGGTCTACTCTTCGCAATTCTGTATATTTTCGATAGAAGCTTTTCATATGTAGTGTCAATGCCCACAACAGTAGGTTTCAAATCTCCACCCTTATACGTGTATCAATTGTTTTCGCTTACTAACTCCCCACCATATGAGCATAGGATAATTACCGAAGTCATTTTCTGAAAACAAACACAATAATATAACTCGTTTAGTATTCACATGTATAAGGTAGATTTAACCGAGTAGTAGGAAATCCACCATTGTACTAGCTCAAATATGACCAACTTATCGGTTAAAATTTCAAAGTTCTAAATTGCAGGGATGTATGTCACTCAGTTCGCAATGATTTTCACTCACTTCGCGGTCAATTTCACTCACTTCGCGATGAATTTCACTCACTTCTCGATCTTGAAGTGATTGAAAATGACTGCAAAGTGAGTGAACTTAAGGGCTTGTTTGATTTTTAGGCTCAACTGTAATTACCATGTAAATGGGTAATAATTATTTACCTAGGTAATTATCACATCTTTCCCAATGTAGATGTGACAACTTACTTTTTTACACTTAAATTGAGAAATTTACAAAATCAATGTGGGGCCCACTGTGATGTATGTGACGTATCCACACCGCTCATTTGTTATGCTAGCTGAATTTAGGGCATGAGCAAAAAAATGGGGCAGATCCAAAGCTCAAGTGGACCACACCATAGGAAACAACGGGAATCGAACACCTACCATTAAAAACTTTTTGGCGCCTTCAAAAGTTTTGAATAAAGCTGATATTTGTGTTTTCCCCTTATCCATGTCTATGTGACCCTATGAACGGGTTAGATGATGAAAAAACCTCAATGTGGGCCCAGTTAAGGAAATAACTTTCAACGGTATAAGAATTAAGGTCATTGTTTCCTTTCGTGTGAGCCATTTGAGTGTTGGATCAGCCTCATTTTTGGTCTGATGCCCCAAAATGTTATAATAAAATAGATGGACGGTGTGGATATATCATATACATTACAGTGGGGTCCACATATTTAAGTCAACATTTTTGTATCGCTTTTCAAGGTGGAATTACTCTCACCTTTTCAAACTAGGTGAAAAGGTAATAATTACTTATTTACCATGATTTACATGTATCATGGAAAATCAAACAAGCCTTAAGGGAATTGAATTGACCATGAAGTGAAGGGGAAACGGCGGAATTGACCGTGAGAAGTGAAGGGAATTGACCGTGAAATGCATGAAACTGACCGTGAAGTGAAGGGGAATTGACCGTGAAATGCATGGAATTGATCGTGAAGTGAAGGGCATTGACCATGAAATGAATTGAATTGACCGTGAAGTGAAGGGAATTGACTGTGAAATGCATGGAATTAACCGTGAAGGGGATTGACTGTGAAATGAATTGAATTGACCGTGAAGTGAAGGGAATTGACCGTGAAGTGAAGGGGATTGACCGTGAAATGAAGGGAATTGACCGTGAAGTGAAGGAAAATGACCGTGAAATGCATGGAATTGACCATGAAGTGAAGCGAATTGACCGTCAAATGCATGGAAATGACCGTAAAGTGAAGGGAATTGACCGTGAAATGCATGGAATTGACCGTGAAATGCATGAAATTGATCGTGAAGTGAAGGGAATTGACCTTGAATTGAATTGAATTGACCGTGAAGTGAGGAAGAATCGCATGGAATTAATCGTAAAATGCATGGAATTGACCGTGAAATGAATGTCTTATTGAAAATTTAAATCATAATGGTAAGAAATTCACAATTTCAAAGAAAGCAACAAATGTATTCAATATATAACATTCACAGTTGTATTACAAAAAATGCACTACAAATTCACAGTTGTATTACAAAAAATGCACTACAAATTCATAGTCGTATTACAAAAATGCACTACAATTTAATGGTAAAATGCGTGAAATTGACCAAGTAGTGCATGAAGTTGACCGATCAATTCAGTAAATGGACCGGGAACTAAGTGAAATTGACCACGAAACTTCGTCAAATTGACCGCAAACTTCTTGAAGTTTATTGGATAACCATGTAAAATTGACTTAGCAATGCATGAAATTGACCACGTGAAATTGACCACAAACTTCTAGGTAATTTCTTAAGAATTTACCTAGAATTTAAACTTCTAGGTAATTGACCGCGAACTCCATTCACTCCCTTACACTCAGTGAAATCCGTGGTCGAGAAAAAGAATAAGAGTGTATTGATGTGAAACACATTCTTCGAAAAAAAGTCTTTAAGATTTCACGTTTATCAATACATCCACGCCCTCTCAGAAAAAGAATGCACTTTGCCTTGAGTAGAATGGACTATGGAAGATGTAATGTGATAGTAAGATGGATATTACGTGGAGATTTAACGAAGAAAATGGGAGAAAAGAAAGAATACGGATGATAGAAATGAGTTTGTACGTATATTTGGGTATAAGGGAGAGAATGGAGTGAAATTGATAAAGCAAGGGCATTTTCGACCCGTGAAAAGTTATCCGTACTGTAAGGGCATATTGTTGGGATGTAAAAATAAGTTGACTTAAAAGGTCGCGCGCCATAAGTGGGTCATACAGTAGTAAATTTCTCTTCCAAGTAATTGTTGTTGAGATTGATTTGTGAGAAATTTACGACTGTGGACCCCACCTTTTATCCAGTGGTTTTTATGAAGCAATACAAACATAACATACGCACCAAGACCTCCTCGTACGGACACCTAATTTTAGGACGAAAATACCCCTGCCTTCCTCGTGCGGGCATGCAGAGACGAGCGCTGACGGACGGTCCGGCAATGGGAACTCAGGTGGGGCCCACTGTGATGTTTGTGAGAAATCCTCTCCGTCTAAGTTCATTCATAGGGTCACAGAGACTTGTATGGAGAGGAAAAACAAATTTCATAATGATCCAAAACTTCTGTAACCCCTAAAAGGATTTCAATGGTAGAGGTTCAATTCCCCACTGCCTTTTACAGTGTGGTCCCCTTGCTAGCTAGATCTGTCTTATTTTTCATCTCAAGCCTTAATATGAGTTCGTCAAATAGATGAACGGTTTGGATATAACACTTTCCTCAGAATAGTACACACATATAGCTGTGAGGATTACTAAAGTAAAAAAATAAAATAATAATAAATAAATAGGCCAGAAACTTATGGCGTCGGTGTTTTCAATAGCTTGGCCTATGGCTACGGATTATAACCGTAGCCATAACTATAATACTATACACTTTTTTCTCTCTTTTTTTTTTTATTTTTTTTAAAATTTTTTACATGGAGAAGTTTTTCCCCCTTGCATTTTTCTCTAATACACAATTATGTAAATATGTATATATAAGTATATAAAAATATTTTTCTATCTTTTAATTCATTTCTTTGTCTATTTATTTAACAAGCATATCTCCTAAATTAGGATGATTTACTTAACTTACCACATATAATTTTGGGGTAGGAGAAGCTAATTTAGTCAACCAACCTAGTTATTTTCTAATATTCCATCAGATTGGAAAACCTCTTTTGACTCTTCTTTTCAACTATAAACGATGGAATTCTCCATTGCGATATATAAAAAACAATCGCTTTGAGAAAACATTGAGTGGGGCAAATTAGAAAATTGATCGAGGGAAACATGAAATTTAGCAGGGGAAACATGAACACACACCCCCACACACTCACACTAATAGAATTTCACCACCTACGGATACTCGAACGCTTGACCGGGTGTTGAAACTCCTAAGAGTCTACCACCCGAGCGGGGCAAACTGAAATATGAGTAGGGCAAACTAGAAAAATAGCAGGACAAGCTGAAGTATGCGCGAGACAAACTAGAAAAATAGCAGGGCAAACTACATTATGAGCAGAGCAAACTAGAAAAACAACGGGGCAAATTGAAATATGAGCGGGGAAAACTAGAAAAACAGCGGGGCGAACTGAATTATGAGCGGGGCAAACTAAAAAAACAGCGGGGCAAACTGAAATATGAGCAAGACAAACTAGAAAAACAGCGGGGCAAACTTAAATATGAATGGGGCAAACTAGAAAAACAGCGGGGCAAACTGAAATATTAGCGGGCAAACTAGAAAAACAGCGGGGCAAACTGAAATATGAGCGGGGCAAACTAGAAAAACAGCGGGGCAAACTGAATTATAAGCGAGGCAAACTAGAAAAACAGCGGGGCAAACTGAAATATGAGCGAGACAAATTAGAAAAACAGCGGGGCAAACTGAATTATAAGCGAGGCAAACTAGAAAAACAGCGAGGCAAACTGAAATATGAGCGGGGCAAACTAGAAAAACAGCGGGGCAAACTTAAGTATGAGCGGGGTAAACTAGAAAAACAGCGGGGCAAACTAGAAAAACAACGGGGCAAACGAATTATGAGCGGGGCAAACTAGAAAAACAGCGGGGCAAACTGCATTATGAGCGGGGCAAACTAGAAAAACAGCGGGGCAAACTGAATTATGAGCGGGGCAAATTAGAAAAACAGCGGGGCAAACTGCATTATGAGGGGGGCAAACTAGAAAAACATCAATCAAACGAAAGGAAAAACTCACCATCAGTTAGTAGGAGCAACTGCAAGATTGTGTCTCTTGAAAGGACTACGTGATATTGAATAAAGATCAAATCCAACGTATGAGTGTATATTTGGATTACAACTAAATATTATAACTAAGAATTATCGCTGTTGGATTATTGTTATTTCTAGGATAAGCTGGAATAAAAGTAAATGGATAGATTGGTTGGTTTTTTTTATTGTATTGTGTTTGGATATTGCATTTTTTTCTCTGTTGGATTCCTCTGCTATTTATAGAGTTTTCTTGTAGCTTGTTCTTTCCAAATCCTTCTCTCATTACTACAGTGGTTTGTTCATTAGACTTTTGAATAACTCAGCCATATCACTTTGTCAGCCATTTACTAATGTGAAAAATTGAACTTACGTCAGCTATGATTCTACAAAAAGCGCTCCACATATCTTGAAGATCTTTTCATCCATATCCTATTTCTCATACAATGCCACATGTTGCTCTCCTATTGGATTTTTCCAAAATGGCCAGAAATAAGCTACATCATTTCCCCCACGTCAGTTCGCCTTTGGTAAAAAGGTGAAAGTGACGTTTTTCCGTTGTCCGATACAATAAATGTAATCGATCGTTGTTCCACATATTGTCTGCCCATTCATTCTACCTGACTGAAACTATACCGAAAGATATCCTTTGCCTCATCCTTTTGAGTTGTACATGTGACACATCATATAAAATCGTATCGTACGAGGAGTCATGATCATCCTTTCATTAATGTACACGTATTGTCGCTGATACATAAACAAGACTAAGTCTGTGCGCCTCTTCTTTTACCTTTGCTTCTTCTCTCTTGCATCAAAAATTTTCAATTTCCTTATCTCAATGGCCACATCTTCTTCTTCATCTGCTCTAGCTTTCTATCTAGAGTCATTCATCAAAGATCTAGATGTGTTGTTGTCGGGACTGGTCAATGACCTCATGTTCAATACTCCGATCTAATTAGACAAGGCACTGTTGACACTCGGTCCAACTTTTCATCCTACGGTCACTCATGAACAATTGCATGAAATCGAATCAAGTTTTCCAAAGTATCCTGATGAAGTCCTTTTGGTTCAATCCAACACATTTCTAGATCTCTCTAATGCATTTAAATCTCCAATTGCATGTATGTTTGGCTATGGTTTTTTTTTACTGATTTTTTATTCTTTTTCTTTTTTAAACTTCCAAAGATATTGAAAAGTATAAGTTGAGAGACTTTAAATCTTTTCTCTATCTTAACTAATTGAATTGCTACGAGCTTGTTGGTGTAGCAACTATAAAACAGGAAAAATATCAGTTGAACAGGCCATATCATGAGTTAATCTATATCTACTTAAAGAGTTACCTCAACAACATGAATACTCAAAATTCCAAAATTACTAACATTGGCATAAAGACGCCTATATTGAGTGTGGGTCTTTTGTTTTGGGCCAGAAACTATTACCTGAAAGGGTCAAGATGGTCATTTTTTTATTTAGATATTGTTGATTTTATTTTCTATTGGAAAAGAAGTCTGATGGTTGGATGGCTAGGATTCTTTTATGGGGGAGATTTTTGATCCATCACCAATCCATGAAGAGGCACATGAGATAAACTATCTAGCACAGTTAAAGATTCTTTTTCGGGAATTCATGCATGTTGTTGGAAGCAAGAGAATTTCATTCCTTGTATCAAAACATGCCTAATGTTAATCTGTGATATTCGATTTTGTTAGATTCTATGTGTGAGTGTTTAAAGCTTTTGTTTTTCTACAGTAATTTGAGATATTACTTCTGAAAAAAATGTTATTTTGTGATAATTCAGTTTACCCTGCTCATAATTCAGTTTGCCCCGCTGTTTTTCTAGTTTGCCCCACTCATAATGTAGTTTGCCCCGCTGTTTTTCTAATTTGCCCCGCTCATAATTCAGTTTGCCCCACTGTTTTTCTAGTTTGCCCCGCTCATAATTCAGTTTGCCCCGTTGTTTCTCTAGTTTGCCCCGCTGTTTCTCTAGTTTGCCCCGCTGTTTTTCTAGTTTCCCCGCTCATAATTCAGTTTGCCCCGCTGTTTTTCTAGTTTGCTCCGCTCATACTTAAGTTTCCCCGCTGTTTTTCTAGTTTGCCTCACTCATACTTAAGTTTGCCCGCTGTTTTTCTAGTTTGCCCCGCTCATATTTCAGTTTGCCCCGCTGTTTTTCTAGTTTGCCCCGCAATTTGGATGCTCTACATAGTAAAAAGGGCCCTTAATGACACGTGAAGGGCTACCTATATGTGAGAAGGGCTACCTACGTGAAGGGCTATACAAACACAACCCGATAAAACTTACGTTGGGCTTGGGTTGAGGTCTCAGGTTGCTCGACCCAACCCGAACCCGATCAATATATTAGTTACTTATAAATTATAATTGAGTGTGGATTGTTTGTGTAGAAGGTACGCTAGTGATGTCGGGTCTCATTTGTCCAAGTCATTTCCAAGGACTCACACTAACAATATATGCCGGATTTCTCTCTCCCAAATAGATTGCGCGCTATGCTACATGACTTTTTAAAGGAGTAGTCCTATATTTTAGCTTGGTTTTTAAAAGAAAAAATGAAGTTCTTTATGATGAATAATCATGTATATAATTAATAAAATCATAGATACAAAAAATAAGTCCTATATTGAAATATAATAAACTAATGTAATAACAAAAATATTAGCACGTATACACCCGACCAACCCAATCAACTTGTCGAGCCCTCTTGGGTTGAGCTTGGGTTGAGAATTTCCAACCCAAGATTGGGTTGGGTTGGGTTAGGGTTGAGCACTAACCCGAACTAACCCACCCGACTTTCAACTCGATCCAACCCGACCGCGAAGTGATTGAAATTAACCATGAAATGAATGAAATAGATTTTCGACCATCGACCCAATGGAATCTTGGAAAATAACTAGGTTGGTTGGCTAAATTAGCTTCCCCTACCCTAAAATCATATGCGGTAAGTTAAGTAAATCACTCCAGTTTAGGAGATATGCTTGTTAAATAAATAGACAAAGAAATGAATTAAAAGATAGAAAAATATTTTTATATACTTATATATACATATTTACATAATTATGTATTATAGAAAAATGTAAGGGGAAAAATGTTCTCCATGTAAAAAATAAATAAAAATAAAAAAGAGAAAAAAGTGCATAGCACTAGAGTTATGGCTACGGTTATAATCCGTAGCGATAGGCCAAACTTTGACCCGGTCTGCGTTTTTTTTTTTTTTTGTTAACTGAACCACTAGACCGGGTCCTAACTCGGTCGACCCCAACTCGCTGGCTTCGTTTTCGTTCTTTTTCTTTTTCTTTTTCTATTGTAATCCTCATCGATTTTTGTGGGTCCCATTATGAGGTATGTGTTATATCCAAACTGTCCATCTATTTGGCGAACTCGTATTAAGGCTTGAGGTGAAAAATAAGACAGATCTAGCTATCAAGTGGACCACACTGTAAAAGGCAGTGGGGAATTGAACGTCTACCATTGAAACCCTTTTAGGGGTTATAGAAGTTTTGGATCATTATGAAATTTGTTTTTCCGCTTCATCCAGATCTTTGTGACCCTATGAATGAATTTATACGGAGAGGATTTCTCACAAACATCACAGTGGGCCCCAACTTAGACGGGGGATGATTTCTAATGGTTGATGCTCATTCAACACGATTATAATCCGTAGCCATAGGCCAAGCTTTGACCCGGTCGACCGGGGTCCCAACCCGGTCGACCCCAACTCGCTGGTTTTATTTTTAAGTAAGGCAGCCTATGGCTACAGATTCAGCGGCCTCTATGGCTACGGATTATAACCGTAGCCATAGGTACCGCGAATCCGTAGCCATAGGTACCGGGTCACCCATTACACAACGGCCATTACAGCCAGATGGGGTCGACCCGGTCGACCGGGTTAGGTCACAAAGTGAGTTGGGGTCGACCGGGTAGACCCGGTCGACCGGGTCAATGGCCATTACAGCCAGATGGGGTCGACCGGGTCTACCGGGTCAACCGGGTCAGGTTACAACACTTGTGTTTTTAGTTTTTTTCCTTCACAATAATCCTGATGGCATTTTTCTTTTTTGTCAACCTCACTTAGGAAAACCAAGTTTGAACTCATTTTGTCAACCATACTTAGCAAGTAATGTTATTATCAGGCCCACACAGGCATTTCGTCGAACACAATACACATCAGTGGGTTTGCATATTTATATAATCCTCAAATATAACATATGTATAACATTTTTAGGGATATTTGGAAAGAGAAAACCCGATTAAATGCTTCAACCTAGGGTTTGGGTCAAGGGTCGTCAGAACCTATCCAACACACGAAGTTTATAAGGATAGTTGGAAAGAGAAAATCCAATTAACCTAGGATTTGGGTCAAGGGTCGGATCTCACCTCTTGGTTGATTCTAGCGAAAATGATTTACTTATAAACATTTCTCTGTTTCAATTCATTTCTTTGTCTATTTATTTAACAAGCATATCTCCTAAACTAAAATGATTTACTTAATGTACCACATATGATTTTGGGGTAGGAGAAGCTAATTAAGCCAACCAACCTAGTTATTTTCCAAGATTCCATCGGGTCGATGGTCGAAAATCCATTTCATTCAGTTGGTGGTCATTTTCAATCACTTCGCAGTCAAACTGAAAATTCAGCGGGGCAAACATGAAATTAAGCGAAGCAAACATGAAATTGAGTGGGTAAAACTAGAAATTTAGCGGGTAAAACATGAAATTGAGCAGGGCAAACATGAAATTAGGGCTGAAAGTCGGGCCGGTTGGTTCGGGTTGGTGCTCAACCCTAACCCAACCCAAGGTTCCTATACCTAAACCTTGACCTAACCCAACCCAATCTTGGGTTGGGAATTCTCAACCCAAGCCCAACCCAAGAGAGCTCGACGGGTTGATTAGGTTGGTCGAGTGTATACATGTCTATTTGGGAGAGAGAAATCCGATATATCTTATTAGCTTAAGTCCTTGGAAATGACATGGACAAATGAGACCCGACATCACTAGTGAACCTTCTACACATACAATCCACACTCAATTATAATTTATAAGTAACTAATATATTGATTGGGTTCAGGTTGGGTCAGGCAACTTGAGACCTCAACCCAAACCTAACCTAAGTTTTATCGGGTTGGTGTTTGTATAGCCCAAGCTTGAGATCGGACCTGATATATCCTTCCCGAGCCTAACCCAATGTCAGGTCGGTCACAAGTCGGTCGGGTTGAACCCGCCCAACTTTCAGTCGTACATGAAATTAAGGGGAGCAAACTAGAAATTAAGAGGGGCAAACATGAAATTGAGCGGAGGAAACTATAAAATCAGCGGGGCAAACTAAAAAATTAGTGAGGCAAATTAGAAAATCAGCGGGGCAAACTAAAAAATCAGCGGGGCAAACTATGAAATCAGCGGGGCAAACTAGAAAATCAGCGGGGCAAACTAGAAAATCAGTGGGGCAAACATGAAATTGAGCAGGGCAAGCATGAAATTCAATGGGGCAAACTAGACAATCAGCGGGGCGAACTTAACAGATTTTTTCATTGCTTAAGCCGATAAATCTAAACTTATTCAATGTTCAAATGGACCACACGAAATGAAATTTTTAATTGAACTTCTATTGTTGATCATTTCTTAGGGGCTATAGAAGTTTTGGATCAAGCTTGTAATTGTTTTTTCTATTAATCCATGTCTATATGATCTTATGAATAAGTTTGATAACAAACAAACATCACTATTGGGCCCATTATGGTTTCACCGGTGGAAATCATTATGCCCATTGTTTCCCGTGGTGTGATACCTTGGAAATGACGTGGACAAATGAGACCCGACATCACTAGTGTACCTTCTACACAAACAATCCACACTCAATTATAATTTATAAGTAACTAATATATTGATCGAGTTCGGGTTAGGTCGGATAACCTGAGACCTCAACCCAAGCCCAACCTAAGTTTTATCGGGTTTCTCACAAACATCACAGTTGGCCCCACCTGAGTTTCTAATGGTTGACGCTCATTCAACATTGTTTCCTGTAATGTGGTATAGTTGAGATTTGGATATACCTCATTTTTGGTATCATACCATAAAATGATTTGGAAAAATATATGGATGGCATGGATGAAAATCATACATCATGATGGGGCCCACAGACCAGCGACGATCCGCCATTGGCGGGTGGCAGGAGGAGTACCCAATCCGTTTCTGTGAAAAGGAGGGGTATTTCCGTGAAAAATAGCGGAGCAAACTGAAGTATGAGCGGGGCAAACTAGAAAAACAGTGGGGCAAACTAGAAAAGTAGCAGGGGAAACATGAAAAATAGCTGGGAAAACTAGAAAAACAGCGAGGCAAACTAGAAAAACAGCGGGGGAAACATGAAAAACAGCGGGGCAAACTAGAAAAACAGCGAGGGAAACATGAAAAACAGCGGGGCAAACTAGAAAAACAGCAGGGGAAACATAAAAAACAGCGGAGAAAATAAGAAAAACAGCGGGGGAAACATGAAAAGCAGCGGGAAAAATATGAAAAACATGAAAAATAAGAAAAACAAGGGGTTGGTTGGCTAAATTAGCTTCTCCTACCCCAAAATCATATGTGGTACGTTAAGTAAATCATTCTAGTTTAGGAGATATGCTTGTTAAATAAATAGACAAAGAAATGAATTGAAAGATAGAAAAATATTTTTATATACTTATATATACATATTTACTTAATTATATAGCCCACTATGCAGTATGTGTGAAACCACCTCCCTCTATCAGGTCAAAACACCTATTTTCACCATTAGCTATAGGGTCCCACTGACCTTAATTCACTAGCTTCTTTTTCTTTTTCTTTTTTCGTTATAATTCCTACGGCATTTTGTGGGTCCCATTATAAGGTACGTGTTATATCCAAACCGTCCATCTATTTGACGAGCTCGTATTAAGGCTTGAGACGAAAAATAAGACAGATCTAGCTATCACCTAGATCCATAACTCAACTGGCAGGCTGACCCTGTTTCAACACTTGAGGTCTTGGTATCGATCTTAAGAGCAGGGCAAGAAAAAGAGCGGGCAAACATAAAAATGAGCAAGGTAAGCATGAAATATGAGCGGGGCAATCTAGAAAAGTAGAGGAGCAAACAAGTATGGTGGCAAACTAAAAACAAAGGGGCAAATTAGAAAAGGGGGAAATATGAAAAACAATGAGAGAAACATGAAAAATGGAATCAAACATCAAAAAAATGGGGAAAAAGAAAAAAGGGAAACATGAAAAACAATGGCAAACTAGAAAACAAGGGAAACATGAAAAACAAGGGAAAATGAAAAAACATAAAAACAGAGTGGGAAACATGAAAAATAGTGGAGAAAACATGAAAAACAGTGGGGGAAACATGAAAAACAACGGGAGAAACATGAAAAACAGCGGAGCTCATGTTTTCAACTCCTGATAAAAATAAATCCTAGAAACTAGCACTATCAATAATAATAATCCAACTCTATCGTCTCTTTTCAAAATAATAACATCATTCTCAATAAATTCTTCTCCTAAAACCTAGGACCACAACTACCTACTTTATTGCTAATTAAGTTCTCAAAAAATTAAATTCTAAGCCTTATTTTTATGACTTGCCTAAGGCCCCCAAAAATGTTGAGCTGCACTTGTTTAGACCTGCATCACTTTCGTGCTCATACTCTAAAATGAGCTGGTAAAATGGACAGCCACCTAGCATGAATAAAACACATCTATCATGATGGGCCCATATGATTTACTTAACGTACCACATATGATTTTGGGGTAAGAGAAGCTAATTTAGCCAACCAACCTAGTTATTTTCCAAGATTCCATCGGGTCGATGGTCGAAAATCCATTTCATTCAGTTCGTGGTCATTTTCAATCACTTCGCGGTCAAACTGGTCGAAAATCCATTTCATTCAGTTCGTGGTCATTTTCAATCACTTCGCATACCACATATGATTTTGGGGTAGGAGAAGCTAATTTAGCCAACCAACCTAGTTATTTTCCAAGATTCCATCGGGTCGATGGTCGAAAATCCATTTCATTCAGTTCGTGGTCATTTTCAATCACTTAGCGGGTAAAACGTGAAATTGAGCAGGGCAAACATGAAATTAGGGCTGAAAGTTAGGCCGGTTGGTTCGGGTTGGTGCTCAACCCTAACCCAACCGAAGGTTCCTATACCTAAACCTTGACCTAACCCAACCCAATCTTGGGTTGGGAATTCTCAACCCAAGCCCAACACAAGAGGGCTCGACGGGTTGATTCGGTTGGTCGGGTGTATGCATGCTAATATTTTCATTATTATATTAGTTTATTATATTTCAATATAGGACTTATTTTTTGTATCTATGATTTTATTAATTATATACGTGATTATTCATCATAAAGAACTTCATTTTTTTTCTTTAAAAAACCAAGCTAAAATATAGGACTACCCCTTTAAAAAGTCATGTAGCATAGAACGTAATCTATTTGGGAGAGAGAAATCCAACATATCTTGTTAGCTTGAGTCCTTGGAAATGACGTGCACAAATGAGACCCAACGTCACTAGTGTATGTTCTACACAAACAATCTACACTCAATCTATTTGCCCTGCTGCTTTTCATGTTTCCTCCGCTGATTTTCTAGTTTGCGACTCATATTTCTCCTGCTACATTTCATGTTTCCCTCGATCAATTTTCTAGTTTGCCAGCTCATATTTCAATTTGCCCATTGTTTTTCTAGTTTGCCCCTTGCTTTTCATGTTTTTCCCATTGATTTTCTAGTTTGCCCATTACTTTTCATGTTTCCTCCTGATTTTCTAGTTTCCCCTGTTTTTCTAGTTTGCCCCGCTCATATTTCAGTTTGCCCATTGCTTTTCATGTTTCCCATTGATTTTCTAGTTTGCCCCGCTGCTTTTCATGTTTCCCCCGCTGATTTTCTAGTTTGCCCCGCTGCATTTCATGTTTCCCCCGCTGATTTTCATGTTTCTCCCGCTGATTTTCTTGTTTGCCCCGCTCATATTTTAGTTTGCCCCGCTGTTTTTTTAGTTTGCCCCGCTGCTTTTCATGTTTCCCCCGCCGATTTTCTAGTTTACCCCGCTCTTTTTCATGTTTGCCCTGCTCTTTTTCATGCTTGCCTCACTCATTTTCATGTTTGGCCCTCTTATTTTCATGTTTGCCTCGCTAATTGTCATGCTTGCCCTCTCATTTTCATGTTTGCCCCGTTGAATTTCATGTTTGCCCCGCTGAATTTCATGCTTGCCCCGCTAAATTAACTTCTCCTACCCCAAAATCATATATAATACGTGAAGCATATCATTCTAGTTTGACTCCTTACTCTCCCTCGGGTGGTAGACTCTTAGGAGTTTCAACACCCGGTCAAGCGTTTGAGTATCCATAGGTGGTAAAATTCCACTAGCGTGAGTGTGTGGGGGTGTGTAAAAAAAAAAAAAAACAAATCATGTTAATTTAGGAGATATGCTTGTTGAATACATGGACAAAGAAATGAATTAAAAGATAAAAAAATATTTTTATATACTTATATATACATATTTATATAATTATGTATTAGAGAAAAATGTAAGGGAGAAAAAGTTCTCCCAGTATATTTAAAAAAAAAAAAAAAAAAACTTCTGCCACACTGTCGTGGCAGTATGTGAATTTTTTTTTTAATTTTGTTGCATGTGTGGGTCCAATCATAAGGTTTGTGTTATATCCAAACCGTTCATCTATTTGGCGAGCTCATATTAAGGGTTGAGAAGAAAAATAAGATAGATCTAGCTATCAAGTGGACCACACTGTAAAAGGCAGTGGGGAATTGAACATCTACCATTGAAACCCTTTCAGGGGTTACAAAAGTTTTTGATCATTCTGAATTAACTTAGATGAGGATGATTTCTTGCAAACATCACAGTGGGCTCCACCTGAGTTTTCAATGGTTGACGCTCATTCAACACTGTTTCCTGTAATGTGGTACACTTGAGACTTGGATATACCTCATTTTTGGTCTCATATCATAAAATGATCTGGAAAAATATATGGACGGCATGGATGAAAAGCAAACATCATGGTGAGGCCCACGTACCGCTGACTATCCGCCATGGGCGGGTGGCAGGAGGCGTACCAATCCGTTTCCGTGAAAAGGAGGGGTATTTTCGTCCTGAAATTTGTCCTTCGTACGAGGAGGTCCAACTGCGTATTCTAAGTTTGTATTGTTTCAAGAATATCCAATGGATAAAAGGTAGGGTCCACAGTCGTAAATTTCTCTTGATTTGTTGTGGCGTTGGCCGTTGGATGAGGAGTTTTACGATACATAGCCTCCGTCTTTGCACGGTATAAACGAGCGGGCCATGTTTTAATGATCTGGACCATTGGACTTTTGTATCCAAGCGTTGATGCAATACAAGTATAGAAATATTATCAACGAGGAAATCTTAACCTTTCATTTATGGGATAAAAATAGATGGAGAGAGAGAGAGACTGTAACAGTCCAACGTCAACCAGAAGAAGTCATTATTTCTTTGGATGGGATCTTCTAATCTAGGAAAAATATAAATAAATTCTCCATCAACGGTAGGATTCATCGTAACAATGGTCTGGATCATCAAAATAGAGACCACAACTATACAGATTGAAAACACGTATACGGTGTGTAATCACTCCTCCCACGGGATGAAAACTCTTTTCCTCCATGTCGACGAAGTTTCTTCGAAGATTCGAAGCGGGAGGAGTTTGTTTCGCCTCTGTCGCGACAAAACATCGAGCGTGTGTCGCCGACCACTAGGGTCCGCATGATGATTGTTCCGGAAATCAAAACCGTCCACATTGTGGGTCCTGTGTTACAGGGATAAACTAAAATTCTGATTCTGACCTTTAATTTATGCAGATCAATTCAGAACAACGATAGGAAGATTTTCAGTGATCACATTCAACTAAAAATAAAATGAAAAAAAAATCAAAGGTTAGGATCATTGCTGAAGCGTGATCATTGGGACTTAGTTAATATTTATTGTATTGAAGAGAAAATGAACGGTTAAAATCATAGACGCAGATCAGGTGGTGTTGCCAACACCACTCCAATCTATGTTGTTGTTATGTGTTGAGCAGTGTCGGGCCGTTCTTACGTATGTGTATATCCACGCCGTCCATCTGTTTTTCCAGCTCATTTCAGGGCACCAACTTTAAAATGAAGTAGATCCCAAGCGCAAGTCGACCACACCACAGGAAACAATGGTGATTGAACCCTTGCTATTAAAAACTTCTTCTGGCCCACCAACTTCATTTTTGGGCCTGTGAATTAAAATGACCTGTCCAAACAGATGGACGGATGAGATATAGAAGCCATACATCATGGTGAGCCCCACAGTAGCCACACATCACCACACCTTGACTAGGGTGGTGATGACAACGCCACCTGATCGGCGCCTCAAAATCATGGGACCATCACAGCAAACGTGCTCAGTTGATGGTAACACGTACGCTTTGTATCTACTAGAAACTAAAGACTGGGACTCCACTACGTGATGTGTTTCATCCAAGCCGTCTATTCACTTCGCCAGCTCATTTAGGTAATTAATCCCAAAATAAGGCAAATCCAAATCTAAGGTGGACCACACCACAGGAAACAGATTGAGAACCCACCATGAAAGCTTTTCAAGATCACAAAAGTTTTCAATCAAGCTAACATTTATATTTTCCTTTCATCCCGTTCTACGTGACCTACTCAGAATGTTAGATGGAAAGACCTAGAAAAATTTCAACGGTGGGCATTGAATCATTTCTGATTCAAACTTTTTAACGGGGGGCGTTGAATCACCTCTGATTAGATGTGGATTGACAGACATGGTTAAAACACATGCATCTTGGGTAGAGCCTTCCAGCAGCGCCATGGTCAATATCCACTTCTGGAAACTAGTGTGGGAGGCTTATTTTTCAAAATCACAGCTGTTAGGCTGTCACGTTGATGTGAAGGGTGACCCGTGGGACAACGGTAGAAAGCGAAAGTAGCTGACAGCCAAATGTTCGGTGGAATAAATTAGGTTTTATTATTAGAGGATTATATATCCTAACAGGGCCCACTAAATGGATGGATCCCATTATGAGCTGTGGAGGGATGGCTGTAGTGGACTGAGATTGGGTGGTGGCCACAACACCAAGAAAAACTCTGTGGACCCCATGATGCATGTGTTTTATCACATGATTTCTACCTATTTCCTTAGTTAATTCTAAGGCATGAGCACAAAATTGAGCAGAAGATTCAAAGCTAAGTGGTCTACACAACACAAATATATTAGTGACTAAGTGCTTTTGATTGAAAATTTCTTCGGGGAACATGTGTTTTCAATCAAGCTGATATTTGTGTTTTTCTATTATCCAGAGTTTTGTGATTTTATGAAGAGATTAGATGTCCAATAAACATTGCACACCCAGAGTGGTTTTTAATGGTAGAGCCTTATTCCCTATTGTTTCCTGTGGTGTGGGCCACTCTAGATTTATTTTATTTTATTTTATTTTTTGCTCGTCTAATAAAATAAGTTGGCAAACGATGAATAAAATATATACATTATGGTGAGAGTACAGAGAGGCTGGTGTATACACCATCGGCCTGACTGGTTTGGATTTGTTGGGGTAGGACTAGCATGGACGTTCCTCGAGTTTTGATTAGTACAAACGGTTCAAAAGAGATCAAAGTTACATGAACCACATAATGATGTATTTAATATATCCATACCGTTCATTTGTTTGACAAGATTATTTTAGAGCATGAACTCAAAAACAAGTCATATCCAAAGATCAAGTGAACCACACCACAAATAGTAGTAGGGACTGATTCTCAACGTTAAAACATTCATAGGACCCACCGTAACGTTAATTTTGAATGTTCATATTGTTCCAAAACTCCGATGACCTCCCAAAGGATTTCAATAGTAGACTTTCAATCTCTCACTACTTTTGCGTTGTGGTACACTTGATCTTTAGATGTCTTATTTTCTTATTAAAGCCTTGCGACCAGCCCGGCAATACAGGCACGGTTAACACATGCCTCATCGTACTACTCACAAAACTCGGAAACGTAAACCCACCATCTAAGTCGGTGGTGTGTGGTACACCGGCTAATCTCCTTTTGTTCCTGCAAAAGAATGCTAAGTGGGGTCCATTGAAATGTATGTTAGAAATCCATTCAGGCCATCCATTGTTTTAGCTCATTTTTAAGTCACACTAGAGGGAAAATTTCTGAAAAGAAAACTGTACTGTTTATTTGACATCCAATCTATTGTTTACGTCATACGGACCTAAATGAAGGGAAAAAACAAAGATCAGCTTCATTCAAAACTTTCATGGCCGTCGAAAAGTTTTTAATGGTTGGCATTCAGTCAATGCTTTTTCCTGTAATGTAGTCGGCTTGAGATTGGGACATACGTCATTTTTTGTCTCAAATACTAAAATGATATAGAAAAATAGATAAATGGCATGGATGAAACACATACATCATGGTTGGGTCCACAGAGCACAGACCACCAGCCATTGGCTGGTGGCAGGTGGAGTAGCCAATCCGCTTCCGTCGTCTAACGCTAAGAAGAGAGAGCTGCCACGTGTCACTCGAGACCACTGCATCTCAGCCGGACATCCAGGCTTTAAACATGTCCGGTCGCTGAGGCAATTATTACTGGACAGTTTATGTGGATAACTCGATGGCCCACCACAGACCCGATTTCAATCTAATATCTCAAATTATCGGGACCAAACAGCACTATCTTTTGATAACATGCGCTGTTGGAGAATGCCGGCGTTAATCGCGGGACAACCTCCGTCGCGGAATCTGCTTTACCTACCTGGTCCCGTGCACGTTAGCGCCTCCATTGGAAGTTTGCCAAGCACAGACGCGTATACAACGAAGCTCGTGTACACGCTACACATGCTCCAGAATTTTCATAAGTGCAAGATCCAATCCATCCATCATAAGTTTACCACTATGAATATAGCATGGAAAAATAATCAGGTTCCTCCATTTAGTATTTGGGCCACAGTTTGTAAACAAATAAACGGCTTAGAAAAATGCGCCAAATATTTTTAAGCACCTATCTATTTCTATCATCATGGACCGGAGTATTTTATGGAGAGAAATATAATCTTGTGAACGGATTGGATATTTCACCTGTTTCACACATGGCACATATAATGGCGTGTAGATGGGATGGTTTGTACACGCGTGAGGGCTTAGCAAAGATCACTGTCGCGTATGATACTCCCCTCCACCACAAGAAATGTACAGCGATGCGGGATTATCCAGGGCCATGATTTATTGATCCAGACCGATGATCTGATGGGCCCCACCATAGATCGAATTATCCTTAAAATAGGATTGATGAAAAAAAAAATCCTATCCAATTGGCTATGGTACGAAAATAGACGGTCAAAGAAAATGCAGCAAATGGAGAAAAGGCTAAAATAGCTGTTTAGGATAATCTGGTCCACTGTACAAATAATGCCAATGATTTGTTGATCTGGACTGATTATATGGTGGGCCCAACTATGGATGGACAGCATCCAATGACTTTGCCTGAAGAAACAATCCTAATCGTGGGATCATGGTATGGAAATAGACCGCCGTGGATAATGTAGCTAATGGAAAACAGCACCAGTTTGGCTGGTTATCTTGTTGGACCTTCTGGGACGGGGCGCGGATTGGGTACTACACCTTGAGATGGACGGTCCTGTGATGGGCTATATGGGCCCACCGTGATGTATATGTTTTATCTAAGCCACCAATTCATTTTGACAGATCATTTTAGGCCATAAGCCTAAAAAGGAGGTAGATTGAAGACCACACCACAGGAAGTAGGGGGATTGAATTCCTACCTTTGAAAACTTCCTATGGCTCACAGTGATGTTTATTTTCCATCCAACCTGTTGGTGTGGTCTATTTGAGCCCTCAATCTGCACTAAAATGATCTTTCAAAATGGATGGACAGCTTGGATGAAACATTTACATTATAGAGGGCCCACATAGCCCTTGACAGGAATATCCATCTCTAGCTAGGTCCCGATGGAGGTAATACCCAATCGATGCCCTGTAGAATGAGGAATGCTAGATGAATGTGAGATTGAACGGTTCAGATGAGTTCTAACTTATATGCCTTGTATACAAATGCGGGCCCAAAGCTTATAAGTGGAGCACTTGACATTCCCCATCCTATTACTTAGCAAATGGGACCCACCAATTCCTAGAGATTTCTCATAAGATGATGGCACAAATTTCCTACAACACCTGTGACTGATGTCAGGTGGGCCACACCACAAGAAACAATGGGTTGGATGGCATATAACATCAAGGTGGGCTCCAGAAAGGTTTCAATGGCATTCATTTCCATCTTGTGGTGTGGCCTAGCAAGATCTGGATGTTACTCAATTTTCCAAGAAAATAATGAAATGATCAGATGAAACTGATGAACGGAGTGGATGTCACACAGAGATTGCGTTGGGCCCCACAGTTTTTGTTGCACGGGCTCTCTTCAAACAGGGCATTGTAGGAAAGACATGGGCGCGTGTGTTACGCGTCAGACGAGAATAGAATCTGTGCCGTCCATACCGACGCACTTCCATGATGCTGGAACATGTGCAGCTGATAATTTTCTATCTGATCTTCTCTAAAATACGCGTACTGCCCAACATCTCACTGCTTATGCGGTTGGGGTCCACACGGAGCTTCCTTTTGCTTCTTTTTGAGGAGAGCAAAAATTCAAAAGCTCGTATGCGCAGCGCACTGCGCACCACGCGCAAAAATGGTTTCGCCCCCACCAACTCATTTTCCCGTGAGACAGTACTACACCTATAACTGCTAAATTGTTAGAGAACGTGTTAGCCAAGCACACGTGTCTGAGATCTGTTCCATTCATTCGGCGGGTCCTCTGTGTGGCCCGAATTAAGCCGAACGGATGGGCCATTTTGTTGGGAGCGGATTAGGTGTTACCCTTGCGGTGGGGCCCACCTTGATGATGTGTTGTATATTAATGAAGTCCATCCGTTTCTCCAGCTCATTTTATTACGTGGTCCGGAAAATTAAGAGAAAATTATCACCGTGAACCCCACCTTTTATCCGGCGTCTTTTACGAAGGATCCAAAACTTACCTTCACAGCTTTGACATGTACGTACGGACATAACATTTGAAGACGAAAATAACCCTACTTTTCAAAGTGATTTTTCATTTATATAAACCTACAGGGACGGATACAAGGGTATTTTTGTCCACAAATGCTCTGTCCATAAGGGCCTGTTTGTTTCTCAAGAAATGAGAAATACTTGGGAAATAGTATTTATTACAATTTTACCGCGTTTGAAAATTAATCATTTCCGAATCTCAGGTGGCCCATACAAAGGGAAATAATAGTGATTGGGTGCCTCTCCATTAAAAATTCTAAAGAGCCCACCATAATGTTTTTGTAATGTTTATTTCTATCTAACATGTATGCAACGGTAATACAAAGATCAGCTTTATCCAACTTTTGTGGCCATCAAAAGTTTTTAATAGTTATTCATCACTATGTTGAGTGGTATGGTTCCCTTGAGATTTTAATTTTCTTAAAGTTTAGAACCACGTCTTAAAATGAGATAGAAAAATAAATAGATGGTACAGATGTACAACAAATATATCAAGGTGGGCCCCACATGCTTGGGGTAATACCCGCTAAGGTGTTATACCTTAGAAACATCCGCTCCCCATTTTGTTAGGTGAGCAGATTAAGTGCAGCCCACCTTGATTTATATATTCCATATCTTGTTTTTGGGGATCATTTAAGGGATAGTTTGGCATCATAGATTTGGTGGGATTTAAGGGTATTTTGAATCCATTATTGCTTGAGATAGTCACATGTGTAACATGTGTCGCTAGGTTAGTAATTTTTTATACACATAGCTTACCCATGAAATCCCAAAACAATTAAATTATCAATTATATCACTAAAATTACATTAATAGAATGATATGAATAGCCCCAACATCAACCATTAAAAAACATTAATTAGTCGTTCAAATGTAATCATATGAGTGTGGCCCATCCCAGGCTTAGAATTTTATCATTTTTTTTCTAAATAAATATATCAATGGCTTATTATAATCATTGAGTAAAACATTATATATGTACACTAATTAAAGATATTAAAGTTGATTTAGTAATTAAATTCAAACCCCTATACATGTCAATACATACTTCACTGTTAGCCATCCTCACTAGGGAATCGATAGCAAGATCTCAGTGTTGAAATGAAGGTATCTTCGCTCAATCTATCACTTGAGCATGCCTATTTTCGAAATACGAAGGATTTTGAACCCAAGGTGCCAAACATGACCAGAAAAATTTTGGATTTGGGATTTCCAATCTAAGCATTCTGAATCCACAGTGTCAAACGAGGCCTAGGGCATGGATTAAAAAAATGAAGCATATTCAATTATGAAGTGGATCATATTATAGGAAACAATGGTGATTGATCATTAATGAACCACTATAGTTTCGGATTAAGCTTATATTTGTTTTTCTATTCCCTTTCTTCATGTTTGCATAACTTTATCACTAAGTTTAATGAAAAATAATCATCATGAAAACATTACAATAGGCCTTAAGAAGTTTTTAATTTGTTTTTTCACTAAGAAGTTTTTAATAGTAAGGTGTTCAATCACAACTGTCTTTCAATATAGTCCACTGAGATTTGAATCTTCCTCATTTTTAAACTCATGCGCTAAAATAATTTGGCAAAAATAGATGGATGCCATGGATATTGAATTTTAGCAAAAATGGATGGATGCCGTAGATATAGAATACATGTATCAATCCGCTCTCATTTTGTTAAGGACTCAGCTAGCCTTATTTGTGTATCCACATACACTATCATACTTGTTCTAACTAAGCACCATGTGGGAAAAGCATGTATCAGATTTACCCATCCATAAGTGCCCCATCTTATTTTCACCACTCATCTTAAAAATCAATCCAACCCAAGAGATAGGTAATCACACAATAGGGAATGATGTAAAATATGGTCTCTAATGGGCTAGGTGGATCTCTTATGTATGAAGTTGTTCCGTCCACGTTAATGAAGGTGATGTCCCTATCTACCCATGAAGATCCTGCATGCATTTTAGTTTTGTCATGAGTGTTTGGCACCTTTCAAAATAGTAAATCGTGGGCAGTTTGGAATACGATTTGTAAAAGTTGAGTCATTTGGCACTTATGAAGAACTTGGATTTCAATTTAAGAATTGTTTAATTATTTTATTATCTTTTCTTTTACCCATGCACCCGACACACACCCACGCAAGCCGTCATGGGATTTCATCACCTATGGGTCTCGAACCCAAGACCTCGTGTTGAAACTCCTCATAGTCTACCACTGAGGTAAGGATTTGAACCCAAGGATTGTTTAAAATTTAGTATTTAGGGAGATTGGTTGACAAAATCTATGATTTTTGGGGTTATTTTCAATTCTTATAGTTATAATATTCTTTCTTATCAATGTATATATAATTATTCACATTGTTAGATATTTTCACTTTCATTCATAATATGATAATGAGATTTTATAAAAATTAAGCCTATGTAATTATTATGTCACCTACATAACACATCTTTTTTTAAATAATTACTTGAAAGAAATATTAAATGTTATTTTAGTTATGAAATTAGTTTACCTACTTTTGTAAGCCATTAAAAGTTTGAATTTTTCTTATTTTGGAAGTTAGGATAGCATAATGTTATCTTATAATGCTTGTCATATTTCAAATATTTAAGAGCATTTAATTTAACATTCATTATCTTATAAAGATACTATAAGATAAGTCAACGGGCATATGGATCATAAGTTACGGAAGATGAGTTATTTGTGCCTCAAGTAGCTTATCTTAGTTTTTAATTATTAAAAAGGTGTATATTTGGTAAACAATATACAGTATACTTATCATCTTCTTCTCTCTTCATCTCACCTGGTGCCTCTTATCAACAACTTATGAAAATTAAAAAACTAAAGAAAAATTAACTAAAGTGATTAAGTAATTATTTTAAGTAAAAAAATTACTTATAACTAATGATCAACTAAACTTACTTATTTGAAATAAGTTACTTATCTACTGCTTTGAGTAGAAAAGTAACTTATTTGATGGTATCCACAAATTCATGATTTTAAATCCATGCCCAACAGTTATATGGAGAGAAGAGTATATGATGGTCCATACGTTTGCCACACTTATATGCAAGCACTCACAAGGAAAAGTGGATTAGGTGAGACCCGACCCTCATTCAATATTGTGCAGCCCTTGTGTATGGCTCACTTAATATATGTATTCTTTATCCACATTGTCGATCCAATTTTTAAAATTATTTTAGGAATGATCCCCAAAATGAAAATGAAGAAGATCCAGGACGTGGATTGCATCCTACTCCTGTCCGGACAGTAATCCATCTGAGCAGGGCTCTGTGGGCCCACCATAATGTAATTGTTTTTTCCACACTGTTAATCACTTTGCTCAGATCATTAGATCATTTTAAGGTATGATACTAAAAATGAGGCAGGTTCAAGGCTTATGTGGACTATAAAGTGGGGATTGAACGTTCACCATTAAAAACTTCTTGGGAGTTGGAGAAGTTTAGGATCAAGCTGATATTTGTGTTTTCACTTCATCCACATCTACCTGACCTTATGAATAGGTTGGATGGTGAAAAAAACATCGAGGTGGCCCATAGAAAGGTTTCAACGGTAGGTGTCATTATCACTGCAGCTTCTTTTGGTGCAATCTACTGGAACGACGAATCACCGTCCACGTCCGAAGATCCAAATCTCAGGTGGACCATAATCTAGGAAACAATGGTGATTGAACACCCTACTGTTAAAAACTTCTTAGGGCCCCCCTTAATGTTTTCATGGTGTTTATTTGCCTCTAATCTATTGAATAGTTCACATAAGCGTAAATGGAGGGAAAAAAAAAACAAATATTAACTTAATCCAAAACTTTGGCAACCCATGGATTGTCAATTACCATTGTTTCTTATGGTATGTTCCACCTGATAATTGAATCTACTTTATTTAATAGCCTTTTGAAATGAAAAGAAAAAACAGATTGCATAAAGAATACACACATCAGGGTGGGCCCAACTGTAAGGGCCCCTCATAAAATGTACACGTGGTATACTAATTCTAATAAAATTGACTAGATCATGCATTCCACCATCTCTACATCAGAATCTAAAGATCAGATTAGTTAAACAATCTTAACCGGTCATTCATGGACACCGGTCTGTGAAAATAGAACATCAGGATTTCACCACAACGGGTACTAGAACTCATGACCTCTTGTGAGTCTACACGCAGTAAGAACCGTCGAACGTACTTAATTATCACGACTTAATTATACGCTACCTGTGCAATTTGTAAGTAATATCTGTCCGCCTGCATATCATCCATCACACCCTACCAGAGTAGTAAATTTTTTTCATAATTGAATTTGGACCGTTGGTGAAAATATCAGCCTCGTTTCTTCCGCACACACGTTGCCAATCTCGCGGGAATGCTGGTTCTATATTTTGGCACGGGCACATGGTGGCCCACTTGATGTACAGCCCAAATCTCACAAACGTACCATACTGCAAATGCAAAGTGTGTGCCTGCAAGCCAGATTCTAATGTGCACCCTCGATAATTTTCAATCCAACCGTCGGTTGGAAGGCCACCAATCGGACGGCATTCTCGACCCATCAGTTCAACCTTTAGGACTATTCAGGGCCCACTAACATTGACGGTTTGATCATCTTATCATGCACTCACGCAGTCCTGTAGGGGTTGATGCATTACTACGCACGGACGCGGATTGCATCGTACCCCCGCCCTTCTCTAGCCCCGAACAGGCAGTTCTGTGGGCGGACCCACCGTGATGTATCTGTTTATCCAATCCGTTCATCCCTTTTCTTAGATTGTTTTAAGGCAAGAAAATAAATATGAGACATATCCAACGCTCAATTTGATCACACAAAATAATAAGCTTGGTTGCATCAAATGCAAAGTATTAAATGCAAGAGTCATCTTTAGTGTGGTCCATTTGAGCCTTGGATCTTCATAATTTTTGTGTTCATGCCTTTAAATGATGTGAAAAAATGAATGGACGGCATGGATAAACAGATACATTACGGTTGGCCCACCCACTGAACTTTCCGTTCGGGGCTAGCCGGCTAGAGACGGGCGGGGGTCGGACGGAATCCTCGTCCACTACGGACCCTGCAGGAATAAATCTCTCGATTCGGTCACCTTTTGTTGATTTATCGCGATATTATCATCTAAACGTCATTTTATCGCGATAATTTGTAAAGAGCCGTTTTTTGTCATGCAATCGTTATGAGAGAGCTGCAAACGCTGCTCAGCTCGAGTACAATCGCTACTCGTAGAACGGAACTGCCCGAGTTGCGTACGTGTGTAAGATCAACGCCATTCATCCAGTCGATCTCCATTCTCTATTCTTTCATATTGGTCCGGTATTCTAATCAGGTTTTCCCAACTTTACATATTAAATCTAGAACGCAGGTCAGTTTTTAATCATCAATTTGATATGGATTGACGCTGAGATTAACTTCATTGAGCTTTCCAAATGAAAATAAGAAGTTCCTGATGAACGGACTCGATCTCTGATACGTGTGCTGGGATTTCACGTCTTACTGCGTGTAAGATGTGCGATTAGCTTCATTAGTGCTCTGGTATTAATACGAAGGAGCAAAAACCTATTTAAAATCTTGCTCAGACAGATTTCTCTCTCTGCAGAAAAGGAAGGAAAGAGAGAAAGGTCTTCTTCTCGTCTTCATAGCTTCTTTTCTGGTTCCACCGAAGGTGGAGATTTGTTCGATTTTCTTGCTTTCTTCGTCTTCGAATCGATCTCTGTACCGGAAAATCGCGGAGTAATTGGAATCTGCTGCTGAATTCTCTACATTTCGATATCTTCAGATCCCGATTTGGTCCCGAATCAAGGCCTAAGCTCTCGAGTTAGGGTTTGGGAAGGGTGGGATTCTTTCTGGGGTTGCTGATCGGTGGATTTGTATGAGTAGTTGTACGTTGGATGAATTTGTTGTTGCATTCGCGGATTTGTAGTTGTTGGGAGTCGATTGGATTTTTTATGTTTTATTTTTTCGGATTTGTTGATGCGGGTTGTAGTGGAATTTCATGAGCTAGGGTTTGAAGTTAGGAATCATTGATGATCTTCACAGCCTAGATTTTTATGTCCCTGGAGTGCGGATTTCTTAGAGTCTGATTTGGTCGGTATTGAACCATTGGGGATTGGAATTTGTTTATTGCAGGCAGAAAGAAACGAAAATTTCAATGAGCGGTTGATATTGCGATTGAGTTGCATTTGGGGAGGGAAGCAAATGAATTTTACTGAAATGCAGAGCGTTTGATGTTTTCTGTTCTGTGGGGATGGATTCGGCAAGGAGTTGGTTTCATAAGTTTCAACCTCGAGATAAATCGATGAAGAAAAAGGAAGCAGCTAGTAATGCGAAGGAAGCAGGGAAGCCACCGGTGAATGAGGAAATGCCTTCAAATGTCACAAGGCAGAAGGTTGCGGCGGCTAAGCAGTATATAGAGAACCATTACAAAGAGCAGATGAAGAACTTGCAGGAACGGAAAGAGCGGTAATACTTCCAGACATCCAATTTATTTCCTTTTCAATAGAGATTATATGCTATTCTTGCAGTGCATTTTATTTTATTTTGTTTGATTTGTGTAGGTTGTTTGCATTGTTTGGTTTCTAATGTTGAATTATCTTTTTATGAACAAAGTTTAAGAAATATAAATTTAACATTCAGCATTCCGTACTACATTCCGAAATACATACATCTGGAAGCCCAATCAGTGATCTGCTAAATTTCCAGCCACTGATTTTGTCAAGCTATTGTAGAATATTGAAAATCTTATCATCTCCTTAGTGGGCTAGATCTATTATGCCTTACCGGATGGCATTGAGTGAATCTTCCCAATGATCAACCTGTGCATGTGCATAGGTATAATATCTGGACCAACCAAGGATCTTGTATAAGATCTTTTTGGTAATGGTTGGATCCATTTTCCTGGCTGGTATTCGTGTGATTCTCTTGTCATAGTTCAATTTGTTGCACCCAGCTGTCCTTTGTATTTGGAATGTTGGTGCTTGTGGAAGAAGAAAATAATCTGAAACTATGAATTTTATTCAACTTTGATACTTATAGGCGGGTGTATGTGGTAAGAAAAGACCCCGGCATATGTAGTAAGAAAAGACTTGATGACGTATAGTCTGAGGTTATGGCCCTTGATAGAGTGGAATGGTGGAACAAGGTTCGTGTATCCGACCCCAATTAGTTGGGATAAGGCTTAGATGATGATGGTGATTTCTTATTTTCATATGTTATCTGTTTTAATTAAAATTTTGGCAGACATGTAATAGGCTGAGGCTATCTATCTGTATATTGTGGACAGTATGCTATTGCATTTTTTTTTTGTCAAATCTGTTTAGAAACTCCTAGACTCTTGCCACAATCAGCAATCTGCCCCCGTCACTCTAGATGGTCTGCTCATGTTTTTAAAGCCATGAAGCTTGTCTGAGGTCAACGAAAAGCTGTCTACCAACTTATTTTGAAATAAACATAATGCTAATTATTAGTTTGGCTGTATGCTACCTATACAGCTGGTTCTATGTGTCATAGATAGTGGTATGGGATATGTTTCCTGCTTTTTCTGCTATCAATTGCTTGACAAAAGTAATTGGCAAAGAAACTCGTATTGTCAGGGTGATTATAGAATTTTCTTCAAGTAGTTGTAGTTTTGGTTTTTAGCTTTCTTAATATAACTCTTTTTCTTTTCAAGCAGACGTTGGGTCCTCGAGAGGAAGTTGGCTGATGCAAATGTGACTGAGGAGGAGCAGAACAATCTTCTGAAACGCTTGGAGAAAAAGGAAACAGAATACATGCGTCTTCAGAGGCATAAAATGGGTGCTGATGATTTTGAATTATTGACAATGATAGGCAAGGGTGCTTTTGGAGAGGTATATTTTCTTGTAGTAAGAAAGGTAGATGCACCTTCAGAGGGAAACAAAAATACTCTGAACATTGAGAAAACACCATATGCATGCTTTTAGATGTCCTACAAAAATGTCTGATAATGGTATTCATGTGTGCATATCCAACAACATTTTATTTGTGCCTAACCATGCATCTAACACAAAGGAAGGGAAAACTCATTTTCCCTCTATTCCTAGGCTTTCCATATTATGTACATATCTTGATATTTATTAGGGCTGGCAATGGGCCAGGCCTGGGCCATGCAAAATCAATATGTTCAATTGGCCCATCCCGGCATCTGGGCCTGAACCAGCCCCAAGTTGGCCCATCGCCAGGCCTAATATTTATGTCCTGGTCTACCTGTAAACAACTTTGTACTTATCAGTGTTGTTTTGCGCACGCACACCCAAAAAAAAAAAATAAAATAAAAAATAAAATCACGTCCTCGATTCATGCATGCATCTGTATTCATATACTGATGCCTAGATATATTAGTGCATTTACCACACTTCCATATCAGGTGTTAAATCTAGTCTACCAGAATATAGAAAAAAAAATGTGTGTATTTGCTGGCGGCCAACTCACATATAATGTGAGCGGGAAAGAACACTGTTGGATGTACTATTGACTAAGGTTGGAGTCTCTTGACTTGGCCCAAAATAGTGTTTTCGTGCTCTTAATGTCAGCCAGTTTGAAGGTCCTATTATGAACCTTTTTCTTATCACAATGGCTGTAAAATAGATATTAATGTCCTAATATCTATATTAGGTCATGTCACTTTTTTTTGAAATAGTGCTTTGTCCACAAGTTTCTATTCTGTGTCTGACACTCCTGGACATGGTTCATATTAAAAAGTCATTTTCTATATTTACTTGTTGCAGATTAAAAACTATTTTTTATGTTTAGTCGTTGCATTCTTTTATTTTTGGATACTTTTTTACATATTGACAGTTGATAATAACTATTTGTGCTATTATTACTTATTTATGGGCTTTTAAAAAAAAAAATTATGCTTATCTTTACATGCAATGATTAATGATCACAATATACTCTCAGTGGAATGTGATGTAATGTTATATCTGTACAAATCTGAGTTTAGAAAGCCTCTGCTCTTATTCTATTACTCGTTAACTACTTAAATTTTAGTTTTCGTGCTCTTAGTGTCAGCCAGCTTGAAGGTCCTATTATGAACCTTTTTCTTATCACAATGGCTGTAATATAGATGTTAATGTCCTAATATCTATATTAGGACATGTAACTTTTTTTTGAAATAGTGCTTTGTCCACAAGTTTCTATTCTGTGTCTGACACTCCTGGACATGGTTCATATTAAAAAGTCATTTTCTATATTTACTTCTTGCAGATTAAAAACAATTTTTTATGTTTAGTTGTTGCATTCTTTTATTTTTGGATACTTTTTTACATATTGACAGTTGATAATAACTATTTGTGCTATTATTACTTATTTATGGGCTTTTTTTATTTTTATTTTTATTTTTTTTAAATTATGTTTATCTTTACAAGCAATGATTAATGATCACAATATACTATCAGTGGAATGTGATGTAATGTTATATCTGTACAAATCTGAGTTTAAAAAGCATTCTGCTCTTATTCTATTACTCGTTAACTACTTAAATTTTAGTTTCCTTTTATGTTGTGTTTTAACTTTACATTTTCACAGCGCAGGTCCGGTTATGTAGGGAGAAGACAACTGGTCATGTGTATGCAATGAAGAAGCTGAAGAAGTCCGAGATGCTTCGTAGAGGGCAGGTATATCTTTTATCTGCCATTCCAAGAAATCTTTTGTTGTGATCCTTTATGCTTATCTTTATTATTTGCTTCTATATATTGGTCCAGGTTGAGCATGTTAAAGCTGAAAGAAATCTTCTTGCGGAGGTTGACAGCAATTGCATTGTCAAGCTTTATTGTTCTTTCCAAGATGAAGAATTCCTATACCTCATTATGGAGTATCTACCTGGTGGTGATATGATGACTTTACTCATGCGGAAGGATACTTTGACGGAAGATGAGGCCAAATTTTATGTTGGGCAAACAGTTCTGGCCATTGAATCTATCCACAAACACCATTACATCCACAGGTTTGCATATATTATTAATTGATTGTGTTGATAGAAATGTTGATATACTCAAAAGATTTTCTGTGTATCCTCAATCTGAAGGATTAAACCTTTCTTTGACATTTTACAGGGATATCAAGCCTGACAATTTGTTATTGGATAGATATGGTCACATGAAGCTGTCCGATTTTGGACTATGCAAACCATTAGATTGCAGTAGTTTCCCTAACTTACATGAAAAGGATTTTGTGACGGGAAACAACTACAGTGGGGCTCTACAAAGTGCATCTGCACCAAAGCGAACCCAGCAGGAGCAACTTCAACACTGGCAAAAGAACAGACGGATGTTGGTAAATTTCTTTCTATGATGTTGAAGAATTTCACAAAATTTCCAAGATGATGCTCCAATTCACTGAGCTTGTAAACAAACTATGCAGTCCTTGGCACAATCTAATGTTGAGGACTCTGACAAGGACACTTGGATGCATCATTTCTAAAAAACTGATTTCTTGTACTCCAATGATGACTAGACAGTCATTAAAGAGCTGATTTTACTTTTCTTTCTTTTGATTTGCTGTTCATAGAAAAACTCTATTTTACATATCTATTTATTGTTATATATAACCCTTCGATATTTTTATGTGCTTATATGGTGCAATATACTAACCTGTGTTGTTTTCTAAATTTCAAGGGTTTATGTGGACTGTGAGCTTCAATAGGATTTGATGGTGTTTTCTTCTGGAAAAGTTCACCTACAACTGTCATTGTTTGAAATGTGCAGGCATACTCTACTGTCGGTACCCCTGATTATATTGCTCCCGAGGTTTTGCTGAAGAAGGGTTATGGAATGGAATGTGATTGGTGAGTATTTATATATGTTCTCCGTCCTTTTGGCACCAACACACTTCGTAAAATCATTCTGTTTCTATTCTTTCTACAGGTGGTCACTTGGAGCTATCATGTATGAAATGCTTGTGGGTTATCCACCATTTTACTCTGATGAACCAATGTCAACATGTAGAAAGGTAAAGATGAGATTCAGGATATTGTATTCGTGTTTGTTTTAAATTGATATCTTAAGGCATGTTTGGTTGCACACAGATTAATTAATCACGAAATTGCATGATATTTTGTGCAACCAAACATGCGTTTAATCTTTCTCAAAGAACTCTAGAAATCATTCTCGTTATTTTATTGGACAAAGTCATTTTGACCTTCAGTCTCTGGGTTTTCCTTTTATCTGAGGCAAATACATGCCCATGCCTGCCATTCATCTGTTTCTTTACTCTTCATCAGTAATGATTGGCATATCTTTCTGTAATTGTTCCTTGTGCTATAATTTACTCATGGCCATTCTATAATAATAGTAGTGATGGTGGTGGTGGTAGTAGTAATGGTAAGAGTAATAGTAATAGTAATAGTAATAGTAATAGTAACAACAACAACAACATCAATAATAATAAGAGCTTTGCTAAGTGCACACATGTAAGCAATAAAGCTCATGTGCATGCCACACACGTGCCAGCATCACAATAGGTCTGAGATCCAATCCATCTATTAGAAAAGAACTGCTATATTAATGCCCTAGTCAAGAAATCAGGTGAGCCACAATTTGCGAAAACAAATGTACGGCTCTGAAAACATGGCTAAGTTTTCTAACCCATCCACCTGTTTCCAATATTGGGGCTCACATGCTGAATGGACCGGATTTATTTTTGGGAGAACTTGTAGAAGGTCAGATCAACCTGATGGATGATTGGATCTTGCACCTATGTGCCGTGTTGGCGCGGCGTGTATGTAAGCTTTATTGCCCACTCGTCTGTGCTTAGCAAAGCTCTGATAACAATAATGATGATGATGATGATGATGATAGTTTTTGGACAGCTCCTATGGATTTCCATTGGTGTTCCTTGGAGCACAAATTATGATTTGAAATCCAATTAAATAAAAAGAAAAAAGATTTTAAATCTAACACTTGCCTTATATCTCATTGTCATATGAGACTCGTACTGTGTGCAGCATGGATGAATTGGGTCGTCTCAAACCAATTAGTTATAATAGGGAATTTTCTATATGGTCGAGGCCGTTCGCTTCAACACTATGGTATTGGATCCAATACCAGCTTGCCTATAAAGAAAATACAGGCTTACCTCTACGAATCCCAGGCAGAGTTATGTTTACTCGCTAGTAGGCATTCAGCAACCCATTGAAGTGAGACTTGGTCACTTGATTAGCCGGGTGACAGGTTACAACTTTCAAGAATATTACTTAATTTACTTTCAAAGATTTTTTGCTGGAGAGACCGGTGCTCCTCTGCATATTTTCTGATGCCTTGGCCCATATCCTACCATTTGGGCTCTTGGGGCCTGTTTGGATAGTGGGAAAAGGAAAAAAGAAGAAGAGGAAAATGAATGAGTTTTCCCATGATGGGACATTTTGCTAGGTATGGATAGCAAAGGAAACATTGGATTTCAAAAAGCAATCATTACCTAAACACCATTACGACTGCAACTTGGGCTGCCATTTCTTTAAAAATATATCTAGACTTAAAATGTCATCATTATTTCCTTCATCTTCATTGCTTGGTTCTTTCTCTTTCCATCTATGCAGATAGTTAATTGGAGAACTCATTTAAAGTTTCCTGAGGAAGCAAAGCTATCTGCAGAAGCTAAAGATCTCATCTGCAAACTCTTATGCAATGTTGAGCAAAGGCTTGGAACAAAAGGCGCTTATGAAATAAAGGTGTTGTGTGGTGTGTTCCATTCTAAATTCTTAAGATTTGTCTACAAAATGCAGTTGTCAATGGAGGGAGTAATCTGGTTGATCCTTCTGCCAATTTCAGGCTCACCCATGGTTTGAAGGTGTCCAGTGGGATAAACTATATCAGATGGAAGCTGCATTTATTCCAGAGGTTAATGATGAATTGGATACTCAAAACTTCGAGAAATTCGAAGAGGTACAAATGTCTTTTCCATTATCTTACCAGTGCTTCAGATAACCTGCTTTTTGAGACATTTCACGTAATTTACTATAATATTCTTTTCCTTCTTTCATGGATCCACAGTCTGAAAGCCAAATTCAAACTTCTTCAAAATCAGGACCTTGGAGGAAGGTAAGCCTCTACACTACAGGCTTCATCTAAACAACTGCTTGCCTGAAATACATGACATGTTTAGACCTTCATTCACTTTTTTTTCTTTTTTCTTTTTTCTTTTTTCTTTTTTCTTTTTTCCCTCTCCTAGACTGGCAAGATGATCAGATCTGTCACAACTTACATCAGGACTTTAGAAAGGATTGCTATATCCCCGAAGTGTCTTACATGGACATGCCTTCAATAACAAAATGTTAACATAATACTGTTAGATGAGAAGTGCGGCATGATCACAGGGGCGCATGCCACAGCCATGCATCACACTTGTGAAAAGTAATTGAGAGGAGATATATGCGCATGCATTAACTGTTAGTAATTAAGAGGAGAGATTTGCACACCTATTAACTGTTAGCATATAGACTGCTAGGAATCAATACCCCCATTGCTACATTTAGGACTGTTTATGCTGTCTATATGGATCCAATTTACACTATGTGACTCCCCTTTTACTTCTGCAGATGCTTTCGTCAAAGGATATCAACTTTGTGGGTTACACATATAAGAACTTCGAGATCGTTGGTGATCCTCAAGTGCCTGGCATTGGTACCTCTCTCTCTCTCTCTCTCTCTCTCTCTCTCTCTCTCTGTTTATGTGTGTGCATGCATGTGTGTTTGTGTGCGCGGGTGCATGGGAATGACAGACTAGTTCCATAGTTACCACTTTTTTTTATCACTAACAAAAGAATCAATTCATTACTCCAAAAGGGAAAAGTGATGCGAGATCCATTAAGGCAATGCATAAGAGTGATATAAGGTCTCCCTCTGTGCAAGAGAATGAAAGATGCTATTAGCTTCTTTAGGATTGTGATTATTAGATATTATCCTTGGAGAGAGTGCATGCTTAAGTCACCTAGTATGAAAGCAATATCCCAAGGACGAGAGCACCTAGAAGCCTCAGCAACTGCCTGACAAGAGCTGCCCTCTGCTATCAAAGGCCTATCTGTCTCACCTGTGAAGTTCGCTTTTGAATTTTCTAACCCCACTGTGCTGGAAAAAAGTGAAATTGATGCTACCGGGTTCATCCCTTAAAGCTTCCCCAATCCTGGAAGACCCAGGGTTATCCAAAGGACTCCCAGCAATATTGAGTTTCCACTGGCATGAGGGTGGAGGGATCCAAGATCTAATCCCCCATTTCTAATATTTTGTCATGGTGTCCCATTCCTAATATATCACTATACCCATGTCACCCTTGAATTTGTGTGGAATTTACCTAAATGGACTTGAGCTGTAGTGGCGAGAAGGGATATAAACCCTTCACCTGCTGAAGATAGGGTCTTAGATAGGATTGATTGGAGAAACATGATTTGTAAAGCTGACCCCAAAATAGCCGGGACATGGCAATGATGACGAAGAGAAGGATGCTATGCATGTGTGTGTGCGCGTGTCTCCAACTCTCCAAGTCTGACTGAATTGTTGATCTGCAGAACCACTTCCATTTGTTTGATAAGTCAAAAGATTTTTATGTAAATGCACAAGTGCTACTACCTTAGACCATATACGAGGAGGGAATAAATGCCAACTACAAACCCGAGAAAAAGCTCAAAACACTAGTTGGCAATACACCAGCTAGTACATTTCCCTAAAGTTACTCCAAATGTGAGCATTATGACATCATAGTTATTTTCAAGCATTGGGATCTTCTGAGGAATATATGACCCCAGTTGGCTCTTGAATATTCTACTGAGCTTGGGTTCCGAGTATGAACAACATTATTCACTTTTATGCTAGATAATCCTTAGAGAACCATTCATTAGTTTCTTTCTCCCCTCTTGAATGTTAGTAATCTTTATCAATAACTGGTTTCTTCTGCTTTCCGTGCAGCTGAACTGAAGAAGAAGACCGGCAAAACAAAGAGACCAACCATCAAGTCCCTCTTTGGTATGCTCTGCTATACCTTACTGACTAAAATTACACGAGTTTACCCTGTAAAAGTAGATGACTAAAATGGCCTTTGTGATGGCAAATCTGGATCAAGGTAAAACTCTAGATTGAGTACGACTTCCATTGAGAAACAAAGGTTCTGTGGAAGGTACCACACGAGAGTAATATGATATGGGTAGCCTGTATTTCCTACCTCCCTCCCCACCTGGGATGCTGTTTTGCCAAGGGCAGAATTTTGTATGTTAGTAAGGCTGACTACAAAGGGCATTTATGTCAAAATGTGATATTTTTTTAATTAGTTGGATACCTAAATGTGCCATTGCAGGGAGTGTGTGCCTGAGTATTCAAAGTTTAGGCCTGTTTTAGCTAAAATGAAAACATCCTCAGTTTCTTCTGCAAAATGACCAAAGTCCACCCTGTTTTCAGATTCGTCTTCCTTCTTGGCGGGACAGCTGAACCTCCATTTTTCCACCAACAGTCTTGTTCAATGTACATGTGTGGCCTACTTGATAAGTAGACCAGGCTGATTTTCGGGCTAGTGCATGTTCTTGGGGGATCCCGCCTTATGGACGGCATGGATGTAACATGTGTACAATGTCACCACGTGCATACAATCTCTTCCATACGTAGTTATAGACCTCAAAACTAAACTTGAAATTCGACAAGAGTTGAACAAGTTGAGTAAATTGGTGGATTTTTTCAGGTCTTTAATACCAAACTCAGTAATACGGTAGATCTTGGTTAGTCAAGTTGTGGTGCTTATTTATTTTGTAGTTTTGGCAAAATTTCTGAGTTTTTTTAGTTGAGTCGAGTTGACCAAGTCTTGACCAAATCAGGATTTTTGGAGTCTTGATGAAATTTGGTTGAGTTGAGTCAACTTGTCTGTGTTGAACTTTTTTCCCCAAATATTCAAACAGCATCCATCTCATCTGTGCGAGCACTGTTATTATTCCTCCATTTTTCTCTCTGCAGTTGCTAAAAAAGGTGACTGAAACTGCCCTTAATTCCAAGTCTCCTACAATGTGTTTGCCAAAGATTTGAATACATATAATTTATTCATGCTGTTACCTGAGAAGTATCCATTACATTTTCCTGTGAGAAACGCTGTTTTTAGGACAGTGCATGGATGACAGGTGTCGTTGTCGTCAAGTGTAAAGTCTTGTTGGGTTCATTTTGCAATATCATTCAAAGCTCAGGCCATGTGCTGATAGGGTCTCCATGCAGAAACTTTCAGGAGATGAAAACCGTGTTGGGGATTTTTGCTGCGGAATCACACAGATCTAGATCTAGGATAGCAATCCAAGAGCAACAAGCAATCACAAGAGAACACAAGGATTTAACGTGGAAAACCCTTACGGGAAAAAACCACGGCACAAAGCGACAGAAATCCACTCTGAAATGGAAATTACAAGAGAGACGACTTACCCGATTCGAACAACCTCGAATCTCATCCTTGCTACACCCTTTGATCACCCTAGAATCCTTTAGGAATCCTTGAAAAACTTTTAGAAAGCTTTAGAATACATTATAATAGCCATAGGGACCCCTATTTATAGTTTAAGAAACTTCCCTTTTGCACCCTTGCGAAATTGCCTCAGATTTCCGCAGTCCGCACAAGATCCGGACTCGAATCTGCGTAACCTCGACTGGTCGAGGAACCCCCTCGACCGGTCGAGTGCCCTGGATACCCAAATAAGTAGCACGCTGGACTTTGAGTCGAGTGGTGCTCGACCAGTCGAGCTAGCCTCTCGACCGGTCGAGCATCCCCAAGTATTGAAGACTTTTAAAAGTCTGGCAACAATCTCCACAAAGTCTTCAATCTTCAATTGTGTATCTTGATGCCCTCTTCTCTTATCTCTGCATCACATCATAGCTTCTCGTGCACACTTCGTCCTTCTTTTTCGTCATCGCCAAGCACAGAGAAGTTACACAGAACTTGAGCTTCTCTGCAGGAACAATCTAAGTAAGCATGTCTGCCGGATCAAAATCCACGTGCCCAACCACCTTTGCTCCTGTCTTCCCAAAAGAAAAGACGTAGTCTTCTTACCATCTCACCGCTACCCAATATTGCTTGCCGGGGTATTTGCTCACAACACTGATAGCCTGTGAAATAACCGACCTAATCTAGACCCTGGCATACACTGCCAACCGCATTCGAATAAAGCTCATGAGATATCCTGCTTTTCCTCATCTGTTTTGAGACATGTCCTGAGGAAAACTCGAGGAGAGACGCGTAGGGAACGCTCTCCGGCTTTACCTGGCCCATCACATCTTTGATTAATACCTACACATAAGGTATTCCTCCTGTGATTACCAAAGCCTACTCCTCTTTCAGTCTCAACACCGAGAACCATCTTTACAGCCCTCCGATCCTTTATCCTGAATGTCCCACTTAACTGAGTCTCTAGTACATTAATTTCAGACATGTTATAATTGACGATCTACATGTCATCAATTCCTGACTCATCATGAAGGAATCAAACCACTGCCTAGGCGATAGGTCGAACCACGACCTCCTACAAAGTCTTTTCTCAGCCCCTTTAACTTCGAACCACTCTGGTTGCTTCATGTAGATCTGCTCTTCACTTTCCCTTACAGAAGTGCAGACTCAACATCCATCCTTCCAGCTCGAGATCACATTGGCCAACCAGCGCCAATCACGAATCTAATAGACACTTGTCATACCGTCGGCGCGAATATCTCTGAGAAGCCGAACCCTTCTCACTGAGCATAACCCTTTGCTACTAACCTCGCCCTGTATCTATATTGTATCCTCCTGAAAAAATCACCTGCATCCAACTACTCTCTTGCCCACTGGAAGCTCTACCCGCTCCCATATGTCGGTTAGGTACAACTAATCCATCACATCGCCCATAGTTACCTTTCACTTCTCAGCAACAGGCTGACCTAGAGCCATCTGAATAGAAGATGAATCCTCTGCGATATTGGAGTCGTTTATGTACATCGCCGATATCCTGCGATCATGCCGTGTGATTCTTCTCACAAGTGGCTGCTCCACCTGCTTTGTATCATTGTCCGCACATCTCAGCCTTCCTGCCCTGCCCGCTCATGTGGCCATGCCCAACATGCCACACACGTGCAGAGATGGAATCCGCTACATCCACTGCAGCTCCACATGTTGAAGTGCTCCCGATCAACCTGTACAAGTTACCTAGTCGTTGTGCTTTCATGATTACCTCTGCCCCCTTAGATACTTTAAAAGCACCATCAATGCTTGTGTACTTGCATCCTTTTGCCTCAAGTACAACAAGAGAAATCAGATTTTGCTTCAAATCAAGAACGTGCTTGACATCAGTCAAGGTACGCTTTACCCCATCAAACATATTGATGCGCACCATACCAACAGCCACAACATTATAGGCAAAGTCATTGCCCATAAACACCTGTCTACCATCGCACTCCCTGTAGCTGGCGAACCAACTCCGATGAGGAGTCATGTGAAAAGATGCTCATGTGTCTAACATCCACTCGTCCTTACGATCATCGTATGACCGCTTGATAGTAGATACAGACAAAATATTATCATCACATCCACTCGATCCATCTGACATGACAGCATTGGCCTCCCTGAAGCCTTAGAATCTTCTCTCTTCGATTTATGATTTTCACAATCCTTTTTCACATATCCTTCCTTCCTACAATTCCAACACTTTACCTTTCCTTTGCCCTTGCCCTTAGATTTGGATCCAGAACCTGAAGAACCCGTACCTTATTCAGAATTCTACCCCTTGTAAACAGTGTATCAGAAGATGTCCCCATGTCGCCGTTTAGCTTTCTCATAGCTTTCCCTTGAAGGGCTGAGATAACGGTGTCGACACTCAGGGTTTTATTCGTGCTGCACATAGTGTCTTTGAATGACTCATATGACGCCGGAAGAGAATTCAACAACATATATGCTTGTTCTTCATCTTTTATTACTTCCTTCATATCCAGCAATTTGCATACTAATTTATTAAAGTTGCTGATGTGAGCCTCCAGATCTCCACCCTCTGTCATCTTGAAGTTATACCACTGCCGCTTCAAGTGTAGGTGATTTTTCGATGATTTTTTCGCATAGACATCATCTAACTTTGCCTATAACTTAGCTGCATTTTTCTCCCTCATGACATTGTAGAGAACCTCATCCGTAAGACATAAACAGATCGATGATAATGCCTTCTTATCAAGAGTATTCCATTCATCATCAGTCATAATAGACTTTCGCTCTTCAAGAGCACCATCTTTGCTTTAGAATCTTCTCTCTTCGATTTAGGATTTTCACAATCCTTCTTCACATGTCCTTCCTTTCCACAATTCTAGCACTTTACCTTTCCTTTGCCCTTACCCTTGAATTTGGATCCAAAACTTGAAGAACTCGTACTTTATTCAAAATTCATACCCCTTGTAAATAGTGTATCAGAAGATGTCCCCATGTCGTCGTTTAGCTTTTTCATAGTTTTCCCTTGAAGGGCTGAGATAACGGTGTCGATACTTAGGGTTTTATTCGTGCTACACAAAGTGTCCTCGAATGACTCATACGACGCCAGAAGAGAATTCAGCAACATATATGCTTGTTCTTCATTTTTCATCACTCCCTCCATATCCAGCAATTTGCAAACTAATTTATTAAAGTTGCTGATGTGAACTTCCAGATTTCTACCCTCTGCCATCTTGAAGTTATACCACTGTCGCTTCAAGTGTAGATGATTTTCCGATTATTTTTTCGCATAGACATCCTCTAACTTTGCCCATAACTTAGCCGCAGTTTTCTCCCTCATGACGTTGTAGAGAACCTCATCCGTGAGACATAAACGGATCGATGATAATGCCTTCTTATCAAGAGTATTCTATTCATCATCAGTCATAGTAGACTTTCGCTCCTCAAGAGCACCATCTCCGTCTTGCTTGATTAATGAACTCATTATCTTGATCTTCCATAACTCAAAATTATTTTTCCCTGAATACTTCTCAATATCATACCTGGTGCTCGCCATTATTACTAATCCTTCAGATTCAGATCTGTGTCCCAACGATTGCTCTGATACCACTTGTTGAGGATTTTTGCTGCGGAATCACACAGATCTAGATCTAGGATAACAATCCAAGAGTAACAAGCAATCACAAGAGAACACAAGGATTTAATGTGGAAAACCTTTGCAAGAAAAAACCACGGCAGAAAGTGACAGAAATCCACTATGAAATAGAAATTCCAAGAGAGAGGACTTACCCGATTTGAACAACCTCGAATCTCACCCTTGCTACACCCTTTAATAACCCTAGAACTCTTTAAGAATGCTTGGAAAACTTTTAGAAAGCTTTAAAATACATTAGAATAGCCCTAGGGACCCCTATTTATAGTATAGGAAACTTTCCTTTCGCACCCTTGCAAAACCGCCTTAGATTTCCGTAGTCTGCATAAGATCCGGACTCGAATCTGCGTAGCCTCAACTGGTCGAGCTGAGGCCTCGACTGGTCGAGGAACCCCCTCGACCAGTCGAGTGCCCCGGACACCCAAATAAGTAGCACGCTGGACTTTGAATTGAGTGGTGCTCGACCAGTCGACGCTGGACTTTGAATCGAGTGGTGCTCGACCAGTCGAGTCAGCCTCTCAACCAGTCGAGCAGCCCCAAGTATTGAAGACTTTTAAATGTCTGACAACAAAACGTCCACCTTCTATGTTAGGGGGTCGGCCGTGGTCTAAAATTATGCTAAATTGATGGATGATCAAGACATTGATTGTGGTGTCGTTCAAACATATGGTTGGAATCAAATACCAAAAAGAAGTCACTGGTCCATATTGAATGCATGATCTTTTGGAACATGGTGCATCCACAGTGCGATGTGCATATGGACAGTTCTGATCATCAGACCACCTCTGCAGGAAGTCCTTATGTTATTTTTGTAAATTTCAACAAGGTTGGTTTTCAATCTTCTTCTGCCTTCCGATTCTCACCCTCTTCTCTTGCATGCTGCAGAAGATTCAGGTACAGCTGATCAACCCGTTCGAGGGAGCTTCCTCAACCTCTTGCCTCCACAACTAGGAGTCTCCAAGAGCCAAAGCCCACATCTCCATAAAACCCCATGAATTTCAATTCAATCCAACGGTCGAAAAAGGAGCTAGCTTCCAATCTACACTCGACTCAGGTGCCCTTGCACAGGTTTGAGGAGAGAAAGAAGAAGAAGAAGAAGTTGTTTTCTTCTCCCATTGTTCTGCCATCAGTTTCTGAGGAAGCTATTTTGCTGGTGCTTTGAGTTTCTGTTGCCATGAAAGATGTAAAGGTAAAAAACCCAAGGAATGTGGGTTTTCGCGGCTAGTAAATTACCTCATTCCTGCTTTAATCAGGATCTTTGTAAAATTTGTTGTTGAAAGTAAATCTCAATTCTTTTAATATTCATATGCATTTCTTTTTGTAAATATCAATTCGGATGGTTTAAATTGCAATCTTGATCTTGACAGATGGTGTTGCTAGCTGATTGGGTGCCATTCAACGTTATGTTTAGAAAATAACTCTCAAATAGGTATCCTTCTAGGTTCCATGCCAGCTTTCAAACGTTTGCTGTATGCGAAAATAGAAATTAATATAATAGCTATTTGAGCACTGTTCTATACAAATGGGAATTTGGTAACATCCAAACGCAGATAGTAAGGTATGTATACGTAGAGCTTATTGTCGGGGCCTCGATGCTTCCCCAAGCATAGACTGTGCAACACTCGTACATATCCCCTTTTTGAATGAGCCAAGCTACAAAGGAAGAGCATTTAAGATAGGATAGAAATGAAGAAGGCTTATATTATTGAAGAACTCTAAAGATTATTACTCCCCAAGTGAGGAGCCCTCTCTCTTATATAGGCACACTAACCTTTTAATTACCTTACACGGATGACTAGGGTAGAACTTAGGGTGATCATTCAATAGTTAGAAGTAATCTAGGAAACTTTTTTTTTTTTTAAAGAAAGTTACCTTACATGGATGACTAGGGTAGAACTTAGGGTGATCATTCGACAGTTAGAAGTAATCTAGAAATCTTTTTTTTCAAAAAGTTACACCATTGCTACAAGAACTTACTAGGGAATTCTAGATGCTTCTAAAGATCTCTACACAACACTACATATTTCTAGCCTACTGCAAAAGTTTCTGCACATTTGTGCAAGCCTCTTCATGTACAAGAACAGATAAAATTGGCCAAGTACTTGAAATTACTATTTGAAATATCCGGTCCATGATATTCTTCCACACCTATACTCAACCGTTGTTGATGATCCTCCGTGATAAAGCCTTGTATTTACATAGTATTGTTGATTTTCTTTCCTTATCCTCCATTGGACCCACTACCACTGATTAACTGCAAGGTCGAGATCATCTAAATATCAGCCTTCCATTTGTGCACCTCAGGGACCATACATGAAGTCCCCCATCCATGATGCTCACACCCAAGGAAGGGCATTAGAACTACCTTTGACTTACTTAGGAAGTCCATGCCTAATATGACCTCGAAAGTCATCTAATGGAATAATGGAGACGCTCATCTTGTCGGCCCACTCGCCGACGCATTACTCCCCATCCCTTGCCACACTTTCGACAGGTTTAGCTTTCGAGTTCATTACCTTGAATATCCTCAAGTCATTCAACAATGTTAAATACAATTGTTTCACCTCCTATCCTGAGATGAAGTTACTAGGGCCTGAAGAGTAATGTGCCCCCATAATAATTATATGTATGGGATTTTTGATATTCGTTGTAAGAACAGTGGGGGGCATTACTCTTCAGGCACTATGTCAGATGAGGCCCATTGAAGATGAAGCATCTAACCCCATGTACTTGAATGAGTCCCATCTATCCCAGCCACCCTTCTCTAATCCTTGTGTTCTCTCCCACTTGAAGGCTTGTTAGTTGCATCCTTGTCGTCTGTTGAATTCTTTTAATTCTTTATGATATCTTGGCTTGGATGAGGCACTCATAGTGAACTCTACTAGGGCCTGTTAGGGATGTCGGATTAGGTGCTATTGCATTGCATTAGATGGGATATAAATTCCATTCTACATTTAGAGTAGATGTAAAGGATTGGACTAATCCAGGTATTTGACCTTCCAATCCAAGTAGAAGATGCGTCAGATATTTCAGTGGATTTTGAAATCCACTGATGCATGTGTTTTATTCACAGCATCCATTGAGATGCACCCTTTACTCATGACACTTGAGTTGCGAATGTATACAAGTGACCGGGTTATGAAATCTGGTCCGTTAATTACAATTCCAATGTCCACCAAACACTGGTTTCCGTTAATGCAATGTTTTTTCTAAAGGAAGAATTCGATCCCAAATGTGGGATTGGATGGCCAAAATACAATGGTATTTCCGGACATATAATCATTGTATAATAACGGTGTTAATTCCATCCAACGCAATGCATATGCTCATGGTCATTGCAAGATTTTGCATGACCACTCTTTGCATCCATGAAGTTGAAGAGCAGTTCCTTCTAAAGCACATCAGAAATCTCAAGCATAAGTGTTATGAATTCCTTGACTAAGTGAATGTAATGCCTATGTTTCAACCACAAAGCTTGTGACAAATACTTCACATTCCTGATATAAAATTACTCAATATTCCTCTTTTGGCTCTCCCAAGCATTGTCCGTGCATATACCTTGCTCTGTGCCTGCATGATGCCATCCTTCAGTGAGACGGCCTTGAAATATTGCTCCAATTCTCATTGGACATTGTCCAGCTTTGTAGTATTCCATTGAAGGTCCTTAGCCTGGTGTTGGCACTTTTGGTTGTTCCTTTTGGCCATACTCTCATTGGTCATGGCCCTTGTTCATAAGACCTAATTTTTGCTAATTCTTCAACTTGCTCTTGAACTCAGGGCAACTGTATCATAAGTTATGGTATAGTTATGGTATAGTAGTTTTCCCCTCCAATTGGTCATGTCTAGGGGTGCACACGGGTCGGTTCGGTCCAGTTCTGAGGTGAAACTGGAACCAAACCATTCCTAATGGTTCTAGGATTTTTGGAACTAGAACCGGACCGTTAGCACCCTAGAACTGAACCAAAACCGGTTCGGTTCCATGGTTCAGAGAGAGAGAGAGAGAGGGGGCATAAAAGGTCGGGTCAGCGTGAATAGGGGTTAGAGACTTAGGATTTAGTTTTTTTTTATTTTAATATAGGTGCGGTTCCTGGTTTGGTTCTAGGTTCGGTTCCGCAGTTCGGATCCACGGATCGGTTATACGATTCGGTTCACGGTTTGGTACGGTTCAATTCTACATACCTCCAAACCGAGAACTGAACCGAATTAAATGGTTCTTTGATTTTTGGAACCGGAACCGGTGCACTCTAGAATCGGACCAAACTGGATCGTTTGGTCGGTTCCAGTCTGGTTCCACGGTTCTACCGATTCGATGTGCACCCCTAGTCATGTCTGTAGATTACTCCGTCGGTACAGAAGGTGGCCACACCATGATGATCACCTGATATGAAATCACACTCATCCACAAATTGGGTGGGCCAGACCAATATAGTGAACCTTCTATATAGATATCATGTTCTACGCTACTTGGTTCGTATAAGGCTATCATCTACATGTACTAATGGCCTGTTTGAAACACGGGATCAGAAAGTATTGAATTGTATTTGATGTTATACATATTCTATCCTGGTGTTGGAATTCATGGGAAAGATATTTGAACTTCCAATCTCAATAGGAGACATGGCAGGATTTTTAGTATGATTTCAAAATCCACTATATTTATGGGCTCCACATTAATACATGCGTTTTGTCAACATTGTTGACATTCAAGTTACATTCATAGGTGATCAACAGCAATTGTGAAATTTAGTCCATTCATTACAATTTTAGTGCACACCAAATATTGGTTTCATGTAAAATAATATTTTTCCTAAAGAAAGTAGAGGTGTCATTAGGCTAGGCTAGGGCATGAAAAATCAAATTTTTGAATAGGCCTAGCCCAACAGCCCAACTCGAAATAATTTAAAATTCGGGCCAAGACCAACCCCAGGCCCAACCCATTAACAGCCCTAAAAGGAAGAATTTGATCTAAACATTGGATTAGATGGTCAAAATACTATGATATTCCCATACATATAATTATTATATAATAATGGTGTTAATTCTATTTAATGCAATTATTATATAATATTTTCACTTTTAGTTATAATATATGTCAATAGCTCTAATATATGTCATTGACCACACGCGCGTGTGCCGAGCCGAGTTGAGTCGAGTCGAGTCTGCGTGCGCAATGCGTGTGTATCGGTACTCGCGAGACTTTATTTGCGAGAGTATACTCGCATTTGCGTCTTTTCGTTTTAAACCAAAGAGATGTGTCCGTTCCCGTTAGTTGCACCTGTTGGATTTAAACCCAACAGACCTAACCCTTTTTAAAGGGTGCTTATGCATGACTTCGGAGGCTATATAAGGACTTCCATTCTAGTTTTTAAAGTACAAAAATCATTTTATTCTCCTCTTCTAAAAACTCTCTCTGTTATTCTGGTTCTAGTTCTGGTTTAAGAAATTTTGTTGAGTTCATTACTGAGTCAACTCAGCACTTTCGGGTAAAATTGCAAGTGGTTCGAGCCCACGTACAGTGAGTGCACCGCTGAGACCGGGTCATAGTCATTGTATCCTGGAGGTCAATTGCTTTGGAAACCTGTTGCACTTGGGACACTATCCAAGGGGAGCAAATTTGATTTCAAGCTGAGTGACTCACGTCACGCCTCGACTCAATTCAATAAGTCCTCTTTCTCAGATTTTATTTTCTTTTTTGGTTCTCGATTTTTTATGTAGTCTATTTAATTCAACATATATTCCAACAATCTTGAAATCGAAGTGTTGAATTACATAGACTATGGCTACCATAACAGTAAATGCTTCTGCTAAGTTAACCAAAATCAAACCATTCACTGACAATGCTTTAAATAGTGGAAACAGAAACTGATGTTCCCACTGACCACCCTTAAATTTTCATACATTCTGTTTGAATAATTTACTATAGATCTAGTAAATCAAACCGAAGTAACAGATGAAAATAATTATAAGAATTATATTTTAAACTCTTTGTCCAATGAACTATATAACGTGTATGCTCCTTACAAATCTGCTAAAGACATATGGACTGCTTTATAAAAGAAGTACATATTGGAAAATACAGGCGCTAAGAAACATGCAATCGCTAATTTCTTTCACTATGAAATGACAAACAATAAACTTGTCACTAATCAGATTCATGATTTTCAAAATCTAATTCATAAACTGTTGACTAAAGAAATTAAGTTGGATGAAGTATTTCTGTCAGGAGTACTGATAGAAAAGCTACCGTCCTCTTGGAAAGAATATAAGAATAGAATGAAACATAAAAAGAACGGCGTTTCTTTGGAAACTATTATCATATACATACAAATAAAAGATGCTAATAGAATCAGAGACCAAAGAGAAAATGTAAATGAGATAGATTCAAAGGCGAATCTTGTGAAATCAAGTTAGGAATATAATAAGAAAAATGGCAAATATCATAACTATGGCAAACTTGGACATTATACAAATGAATGCATGCTCAAAAAGAAGAATGCAAACAATCAATTAAAGAAAAAAAGAAATTGTTATAACTGTGGAAAGCTTGGGCATCACATTAAAATCTGCAGGCTTAAGAAAAAAAAAGATAAGACGCAGGCTAATCTTATAGAAACGGGCAATGAATCTGACATGGTAGTAGCTATAGTGTCAGGAGTCTTCCTTATAAACAACTTGGAGTGGGTACTAAACACTGGTGCAACTAGGCATGTGTGCAAGGATCGTAGCATGTTTACTCCTACCAAGTATCACGAGATGATGAACAGGTGTTCATGGTAATACTAGAACATCTTCAGTTGTAGGGAAAGAGAAAGTACTTCTAAAACTTACTTCTTGAAAGACTCTGCTATTGAATGATGTCCTACATGTGCCTAACATTATAACAAACTTAATCTCTGGTTCGCTCCTCAATAAAGCTAGTATTAAGTTGGTATTTGATTCAAATAAGTTTTTAATGATTAAGAATGAAACTTTTGTTGGTAAGGGATACTGTAATAATGGTCTATTCATTATAAATGTATCCAATAATAATAAGAACAAGACATCTAGTTCTGTTTATATCATTGAACCCTTTTATCTATGACATAGTAGATTAGGTCATGTAAATGTAGTATCTTTGAATAAAATGAAAAGATTAGGTTTATTACCTAATATATCTAATGAAGAATTCAATAATTGTAAACATGTGTAGAATCAAAATTCATTAGAAAACCTTTTAAACGAATAGAACGATCCTCTATTCTATTAGAGTTGATACATAGTGACTCAGGTGATTTTAGAATCACATGTCCAGAGGTGGAAAAAGATATTACATAACTTTTATAGATGACTATTCTGGGTTCACTAGAGTCTATTTGTTAAGGAACAAAGATAAAGCTTTAAATGTTTTTTCTAAGTACAAAATTGAAGATGAAAATCAGTTAAATATAAAAATTAAAAGACTTAGAACAGATAGAGGAGGTGAATATGAATGTTCTCAATTTAGAAAATCATGTGAAAAAAGTGAAATAATTTATGAAACTACAACTCTTTATACACCAAAACAGAATGGAATAGCAGAACGTAAAAAATAGAACTCTTAAGGAGATGATGAATGCTATGTTAAATAGTTCAGACGTACTCTCAAATATGTGCGGAGAAGCAACTCTATCTGTTTGTTATATCTTAAATAGAATTCCTTATAAATCTTCTAAACAAACACCTTATAAACTTTGGAAGAATCATGTTCCTAATTATAAATATATTAAAGCGTGGATGTGTCTTGCTAAAGTAAGATTGTCCGAAACTAAGAAAAGAAAGTTAGGCCCTAAAACGGCCGACTGTGTATTTATAGGGTACGCACAAAACAGTACAGCCTACAGGTTTCTAGTTTTAAAGACTAAAGATAATATTTTAAATCCTAATACAATTATACAAGCTAGAGATGCAGAGTTCTTTGAGAACGTATTCCCTATGAAATCTAAATCTATAAGAATAAAAGAAGTTAATGAATCAGATATCGCGTATACAAGTAAAAGTTCTTACAAGAAAGTAGTAGAAGAGAAACAATTAAGAAAAAATACTATGATTAGAAGAGAAACTAACTTAGGAGATGATTTTTTCACATTCTTAGTAGAAGACGATCCTACAACTTATACAAAGGAAATTTACTCTCCAGATGCAACCTTTTAGAAGGAATCAATAAATGATAAGTTGAAATCTATTATATCTAATAATACTTGGGAACTTATAGACCTACCACCTGAAAACAAACCAATAGGCTGTAAATGGGTGTTTAGAAAGAAACTAAAATCAGATGAGACTATTGATAAGTTTAAAGCTAGGTTGGTAGCGAAAGACTTTAAACAAAAGGAATGAATAGATTATTTTAATACATATTCCCCTATAACTAAGATTATAACTATTAGGGTCTTAATAATGATAACCTTCATATATAAACTAGTAGTACACCAGATGGACGTTAAGACAGCTTTTCTAAATGGAGATTTAGAAGAAGAAATGGATATGGAGCAACTTAAAGGTTATAAGATATCAGGTAAAGAAAATAAAGTATGTAAACTAATTAAATCACTATATAGTCTAAAACAGACTCTTAAACAATAGTATGAAAAATTTGATTGTGTTTTAAAATCAAATAATTATTATATAAATGATATAGATAGATGTGTATATAGTAAAATTTCTGGAAATAAGTATGTTATTATATGCCTTTATATTGATAACATGCTTATTTTTTGAACTAATATTAAATTAGTTATTGCAGCTAAGAAATTTTTGTCATCTAAATTTGACATGAAAGACTTAGGATAGACTCGTATAATCTTATGTATTGAAGTAACCAGGAAAGATGATATTATTGTATTATCACAATCTCATTACGTTGAAAAGTTACTAAGAAAGTTTAACCATTTTGACTGTTTACCTATCAGTACTCCTTATGATTATAGTGTGACTCTCATGAAGAATACGGAAAGTAGTATGTCTCAATTAGAGTATTTCAGAATAATTGGTAGCCTCATGTATTTAACAAACTGCACTAGACCAGATATAGCTTTTGCAGTAGAAAGGCTAAGTAGATATACACATAACCCTAGAAAAGATCATTGGAATGCTTTGTCTAGGATTTTGAAATACCTAAAAGGTAGTATGACCTATGGTTTACATTGTAATAGTTATCCTATTGTATTGGAAGGATACAATGATGCTAACTGGATCAGTGATTTATATGAGACAAAATCCACTAGCAGATATGTTTTCACTTTGGGTGGAGGAGCAGTCTCTTGAAAGTCTACCAAGTAGACATGTATCACTCGGTCAACTATGGAATCCGAGTTTATTGCCTTAGAAAAGGCTGAATCAGAAGCCGAGTGGCTTAAAAATCTCATAGCTGATATATCATTGTGGCCAAAGCCTATATCGGCCGTGTCTATTCATTGTGATTGTCAAGCAGCTATAGCAAAAGTAAAGAGTAAAATATATATTAGAAAGAGCAGACATATTAGACTCAGACACAACAAAGTGAAACACATGTTGCGTGATGAAGTCATATCTATTGACTTTGTGAGGTCATAAAAGAATCTGGTAGATCCTCTGACCAAAGGACTATCTAAATGATTAGTCAATGATACTTCGAAGGGAATGAGGCTGAGCCTAATATATGAGCTGCTAGTGTCGGCAAACCAACTTATACAAGTAGAGATCCCATGATATAGGTTCAATGAGTAAACAAGAAAACACGAGGTAGATGATTGCACTGAGTTATATGAGCCCCTTGTATGATGTATAGTGTGAGCAACAACACAGAAGGATACTTTTTTTAGAACTCTTAATGGATTCATAGGCATATATTTGGTGATGTATACAGTTATTGCATACACTTGATGAAATTCACCTATATGGGTGTGGAGGTGGAGGCCGCTTCCTATGAGAATGTAGGCGAATTCTCTAGAACAATAATAAAATCAAGGTAATGGTGTATGGCCGAAACACACCAAACCACAAAATCATTTGCAGAGGAAGAGTTGTGTGAGTGGCATGTACTTGCGATTTACATTAAAAGGTTAAGGTTCAAGACTATGATGTAACCTGATTCATATAGATCTATTTTGTTTACTCTAATGTTAGTTCAAGTCTACGGTGACACTGGCACCATTGCACAACTATTACGCTTTAATCCAAAAGTTTTTTTTTTGAAACATGTGGGGTATTGTTGTATTTTGTTTCAAAATAAACATTAAAATTTGATTTTAAAATTTTTTGGTTTCCTTCCACATTTGAAATTTTGGTGCTTTTAGGTTGTGGGTTTTATCCCACATCGGATTTTCTAAAGAAAATCTTCTTGTATATTAGATAGGCACGGGAGGGCTGGGCTAGGTGTGGGCGCGGTGCGAGTCTACGCGCATGGGTGTGTGTGTGTATGGGTACTCGTGGGACTTTATTTGCGAGAGCGTACTCGCAATTGCACCTTTTCGTTTTAAACCAGAGAGATGTGTCCGTTTCGGTTGGTCGCACCTGTTGAGTTTAAACCCAACGGACCTAACCCTTTTTAAAGCGTGCTTATGCACCACTTCAGAGTATATATAAGGACTTCCGTTCTATTTTCTAAAGTACAAAAATCATTTTATTCTCCTCTTCTAAAAACTCTCTTTAATATTTTGGTTCTGATTTAAGAAAATTTACTGAGTTCATTACTGAGTCAACTCGGCACTTTTGAGTTAAACTGCAAGTGGTTCGAGCCCGTGTATAGTGAGTGACTGCTGGGACCGGGTCATAGTCGTTCTATCCTGGAGGTTGATTGTTTCGGAAACCTGTTGCAATTGGGACGCTGTCTAAAGAGAGCAAATTCGATTTCAAGCCCAGTGACTCACGTCGCGCCTCGACTCAATTCAATAAGTCCTCTTTCTCATATTTTATTTTCTTTTTTGGTTCTCGATTTTTTATATAGTGTTAGGGTTTTGGACTGCAGAATCACACAGATCTAGATCTAGGATAGTAATCCAATGACACCAAGCACACACAAGAGAACACAAATTTAACGTAGAAAACCCTTGCGAGAAAAAATCACGGCATAAAGCGACATATCTCCACCATTAAAATAAAAATTACAAAGAGAGAAGACTTACTCGATTCGAACAACCTCGAATCTCACCCTTGCTACACCCTTTAGAAACTCTAAAATCCTTTTAGGAACCCTTTGAACTCCTTTAGAAAGCCTTAGAATTACTTCTCAATCCCGCATACACCTATTTACATAAGTTTAGAAAGAAGTAGAATCGGAATAGGAAACAAAAATCACAAAATCTGCGTAAAATCTTCGATGTCATCGAAGGTCCATCGATGGCATAAAAAATGGACCAAAACTGTCCAGCGACTAGGGGTGAAAAATTCTGAAAATTATCGATGGCATCGAGCAACCTTCGATGTCATTGACTATTGGCTTCGATGTCATTGAAGCCTGGTCGATGTCATCAACAGACCAACAAACAGATTTAAGATATTTGTCCATAACAATCTCCACCATGTCTTCAATCTTCATCCGTGTAACTTCTTGTCTCATTCTCTTGTCTCTACATCTCATCATAGATTCATCAACGTTTCTCGTGTACACTCCATCCTTCTTTTACGCCATCGCTAAGCCCAGAGAAGCTACGCAGAACTTGAACTTCTCTATAAGAACATTCTTGTTGATCATGTCTACCGGATCTAAATGCACATGCCCAACCACCTTTGCTCCTGTCTTCCCAAAAGAAAAGACGTAGTCTTCTTACCATCTCACCGCTACCCAATATTGCTTGCCGGGGTACTTGCTCATAACACTAATAGCCTATGAAATAACCAGTCTAATCTATACCATGACATACACTGCTAACCACATTCGAATAAGACTCATGAGATATCCTGCTTTTCTTCATCTGTTTTAGGATATGTTCTGAGGAAAACTTGAGGAGAGACGTGTAGGGAACACTCTCCGGCTTTTCCTGACCCATCACATCCTTGATCAATACCTACACATAAGGTATTCCTCCTGTGATTACCAAAGTTTACTTATCTTTCAGTCTCAACGCCGAAAACCATCTTTGCAGCCCTCCGATCCTTCATCATGAATGTCCCACTTAACCGAGTCTTCAGTACATTGATTTCAGACATGTCATAATTGACGATATACATGTCATCAATTCCTAACTCATCATGAAGGAATCAAACTACTACTTAGGCGACAGGTCGAACCACGACCTCCTGCAAAGTCTTTTCTCAGCACCTTTAACTTCGAACCGCTCTGGTTGCTTCATTTAGATCTGCTCTTCACTTTTCCTTGCAGAAGTATAGACTCCACATCCATCTTTTCAGCTCAAGATCATGTTGGCCGACTAGCGCCAATCACGGATCTAATAGACACCTGCTATACCGTCGGCGTGAATATCTCTGAGAAGCAGAACCTTTCTCTCTGAGCATAACCCTTCACTACCAACCTCACCCTGTATGTATGTTGTATCTTCCTGAAGATCCACCTGCATCCAACCACTCTCTGACTGACTAGAAGTTCCACCCGCTCCCACATGTTGGTTTGGTACAATGAATCTATCACATCGCCCATAGTCACCTTTCACTTCTCAGCACCAAGCTTACCTAGAGCTATCTGAATAGAAGATGAATCCCCTGCGATATTGGAGTCGTCCATGTACCTCGCTGATATCCCGTGATCATGCCGGGTGATTCTTCTCACAGGTGGCTGCTCCACCTGCTCTGTATCCCTGTCCGCACGTCTCAGCCTTCCTGCCCTACCCGCTCATGTGGTCATGCCCAACATGCCACACACTTGCAGAGGTGGAATCCGCTATATCCACTGCAGCTCCACCTTTTGAAGTGCTCCCGATCAACCTGTACAAGTTACCGAGTCCTTGCATTTTCATGATTACCCATGCCCCCTTAGATACCTTAAGAGTACTATCAATACCTGTGTACTTACATCCTTTTACCTCAAGTACACCAAGAGAAATCAGATTCTGCTTCAAATCAGGAACATGCCTGGCATTAGTTAAGGTACGATCCACCCCATCAAACATTTTGATGCGCACCGTACCAACAGCCACAACATTACAGGCAAAGCTATTGCCCATAAACACCTGTCCACCATCGCAGTCTCTATAGCTGGCGAACCAACTCCGATAAGGAGTCATGTGAAAAGATGCCGCTGTGTCTAGCATCCACCCATCCTTACGATCATCGTATGACCGCCTGATAGTAGACACAGACAAAACATTACCATCACTTCCACTCGATCCATCTGACGTGGCAGCATTGGCCTCCCTGTATGAAGCCTTAGAATCTTCTCTCTTCGATTTAGGATTTTCACAATCCTTCTTCACATGTCATTCCTTCCCACAATTGCAGCACTTTACCTTTCATTTGCCCTTGCCCTTGGATTTGGATCTAGAACCTGAAGAACTCGTACCTTGTTCAGAATTCCTACCCCTTGTAAATAGTGCATCAGAAGATGTCCTCATGTCGCTGTTTAACTTTCTCATAGCCTTCCCTTGAAGGGCTGAGATAACGGTGTCGACACTCAGGGTTTTATTCGTGCTGCACATAGTGTCCTTGAATGACTCATACGACGCCGGAAGAGAATTCAGCAACATAGATGCTTATTCTTTATTTTTCATTACTTCCTCCATATCCAGTAATTTGCAAACTAATTTATTAAAGTTTCTGATGTGAGCCTCCAGATCTCCACCCTTTGTCATCTTGAAGTTATACTACTGCCGCTTCAAGTGTAGGTAATTTTCGAGGATTTTTTCGCATAGACATCCTCTAACTTCGCCCATAACTTAGCCGCAGTTTTCTCCCTCATGACGTTGTAGAGAACCTCATTCGTGAGACATAAACGGATCGATGATAAAGCCTTCTTATCAAGAGTATTCCACTCATCATCAATCATAGTAGACTTTCGCTCCTCAAGAGCACCATCTTCGCCTTGCTTAATTAAGGAACTCATCATCTTGATCTTCTATAATTTAAAATTATTTTTCCTTAAGTACTTCTCAATATCATACTTGGTGCTTGTCATTATTACTAATCCCTCAGATTCAGATCTGTGCCCCAACGATTGCTCTGATACCACTTGTTGGGGATTTGGATTGCGGAATCACATAGATCTACATCTAGGATAGTAATCCAATGACACCAAGCATACACAAGAGAGCACAGATTTAACGTGAAAAACCCTTGAGGGAAAAAACCACGACACAAAGTGACAAATCTCCACCATGAAAATAGAAATTACAAAGAGAGAGGACTTACTCGATTCGAACAACCTCGAATCTCACCCTTGCTACACCCTTTAGAAACCCTAAAATCTTTTTAGAAACCCTTGGAATTCCTTTAGAAAGCTTTAGAATTACTTTCCAATCCCGCATACACCCATTTATATAAGTTTAGAAAGAAGTAGAATTGGAATAGGAAACAAAAATCGCAAAATCTTCGTTTTCGCAGAAAATCTGCGTAAAATCTTCGATGTCATCGAAAACGGACCAAAACTGTCCAGCGACCAGGGATGAAAAATTCTGAAAATTATCGATAGCATCGAGCAACCTTCGATGTCATCATCTACTGGCTTTGATATCATCGACAGACCAACAGACAAGTTTAAGACATCTGTCCATAAAATATAGTTTATTTAATACAACATATATTCCAGCATATATCACATGCGATGTCTATGCGACATGTTATACCATATATTTCCAAGTAATGTAAGTAATGTACATGTAATATATATAAATTTACAAATATACCACTTAACTATTATTGCTAACGTGTCTATTGTCTATAAGAGCTGCATGCATTAGTCTAGAGAGGGGATTTAATATGCGGTTAAAAAAGAAAAAGAAAAAAAAATGGATATTGGTAAAAAGCCTATGGAGATACCTTTAGCTGGACAGATGCATGCCAAAAATTATATGCAATAAATTTTTTATGGTAACAAAATGGCCTAATATTTATTTTTTTATACACTGGCAGATTGCGATGGACATTACATGGGCACTTGAAAAATATTTGAGAATTACATGCAGACACATATAATAAGCTGTCCAAATTATAAGCCCTAGCTTAAATGTGCGGTAACCAAAAAGTAATGTTTACTTGTATGATTATTGGATTATTGGACTGTTGAAGCTGAAAAATATTTAATCTGACTATTGGGTTGGTGGACATTTATTGGACAGTTAAAGCAGAAAAATACTCAATCTCACTATTGGATTGGTGGACATTTGTTGGACCATTAAAGCTGAAAATATTCAAAGAAACAATTTCAACAATCAAGCGTACCTAAATCTAGGATTGTTCAACCAATCTGATTTCACGACTGTCTTAAAGTCGGTTTCACTATTTAGTTTCACAATTTAGTCAGTGTAATTTGAAATAACATATGCCATGTGCACGATTCAAAGTGCCTGCGTATCAAGTGTGATACTCTACCAGAATATCAAATAACCCTTCACAAATTCCAAACCAAATTAAGAAGCCGAATTTGTGGGACTCGCTTAGGTGCTGAAAAATCTCCGTGGGCCAACATGATGTATGTGTCTTATCCACACTGTCCATTAATTTTGCCAGCTTATTTCAAGGGACGAGTTCAAAAATTAGCTAGAGATAAATCTCAAGTGGACCGCACCACTGGAAACAATGGTCATTAAATGCCCATCATTTAAAACTTCCTAAGGCCGTATAATATTTATTTGCCATTAACCTGCTTATTGGATCGTGCATACCTGAATGAAGGAAAACACCAATATCAACTTGATCCAAGCTTTTGCAGTCATAAGAAGCTTTTAATGGTGGGCATCATTTCACAGCTGTTTCATATAGTATGGTCCACCTAAAATTTGTATCTAGCTCATGTTTTTATACAGCTGATTAGGTGTTACCCAGGTAACAATATAGTGGGTGTAAGCCTTACACCATGGGGCCCACCTTGATGATACATGGTATATCGGCTCTGTCCATTTGTTTTTCCATCACCGTTTTTCCAGTATATTTCAAGATGCGGTCTTAAAAATTAAGCACATCCAAATATTAGGTGGGCCACATCACCAAAAACATTGATGATTAAACACTCACTATAAGCAGACTTGTGATGTTTCTTTTCATTCAACCCCTTCATAAAGTCAACCAACTGGATGATGGAAAAGTAAAAAGATTAGTTTGACATGTAACTTTTGTAGCTTATAACAGGCTTTTAAACGTCATTCACTACTTTTCCAATGGTGCAGCGGATCCATTCTCCTCATTTTTGGGCCCATACTATAAAATGGAAACAGATTGGCTTTTTTTTTTTTTTGGTTAGCTTGGTTAGTACACAAGCCACTCTCAGTACACACTCAATGGTTAGCCACCCTATTAGGAATTGATACCAAGACCTCAATGTTAAAACGAGGTATCTTCCCTCAGTCTACCACTTAGCTATGGGTCAGGTGTGGTCGATGTCATGTGATTCCCACCCTAATGTTTTATCCATTCTTTTACAATCATTTTAGGGCTTGATATGAAAAAAAATAAAATGAGAGGAACATAAATCTCAGGTGGACCACACCACAGGAAAATAATAGTTACTGGATATCCACTATTAAAATCCTCCTCAAGCTTACTGTACTGTTAATTTGACATCTGTTGATTAGGTCATACAGACCCAGATGAAGGGAAAAAACAAAGATAGCTTGATCAAAAACTTTTATGGCCTCCAAAAAGTTTTTAATGGTCCATGTTCATTCAACACTGTTTCTTGTAATGTGGTCCACTTGAGACGGAGGTATACCTCAATTTTGGTCTCATACTATAAAATGATCTAGAAAAATAGATGGACGGCATGGATGAAACACATACATCATGGTGGGGCCCACAGAACACCGACCACCAGCCATTGGCTGGTGGCGGGGGGCGTAGCCAATCCGTTTCCTATAAAATGATCTGAAACAATGATGGACGGCGTGGATGAAACACACACACATCATGGTGGGGCCACGGAACCTTTTTCCCAGCACCGACCGGTACCGAGCTCGGTACTGGAGGGGATCATTACCGAATCCGAGACCGAATTTCTCCTCTCGAAATCCATTCCTTTTTGTTTTCTACTCTGCCTAGCAAATCTGTACAGCAAGATCCTTTTAATTTTTTAGGGCCTGTTTGGATGCCTGTAAGTTGGGTAAGTGGGAAGTTACTTACAGGGAAGTCACTTACAGGTAGTGTTTGGGGGAGAAAAATCACCTGTAAGTAACTTACAACCTGTAAGTCACTTACAGGCAAATCTACCAAAAAACTGCATGGGGATGGGGGTGGGAAGTCACTTCCTTGTAAGTCACTTACGGGCTCAACGGTCAGATTTTTAAAAAGAGGGGAAGAGGGAGAAACGCACCAAAGGGGATTGAAGGTTTCGTCTCTCCATCCCAAGCACTCTCCTCCTCCCTCTCTGCAATCTCTCTTCCCCTCCTTCACTCCCTCTCTGCAATCTCTCTCCGTCTCTGCAATCTTTTCCTGCAATTACCGCCTTCCGTCTCTTCTCCCCCTAGAACGTTAGGGTTTCATCAACCCTTTTTTTCTCTTTGAAAATGGTAGGGTTTCATCAACCCTTTTTTAATCTTTGAAAACGGCAGTGGCTTGACGTTACACGATAAGGCACGCTCACTTATACGCACCTGCGCATGTGTGCATTTTTTCACACGTGTCATGGACCTCTAATCCGAACGGTCCATGTGATGCAGCATCCCATGAAACCATCAGGGACTAATTTTCTCCGTGATTTAAAACTCTGGTGGGCCATAGAAAAGAGAGATACAAATCAAAGTAGGAAAATGTTTTCTTTTGTTATGGCCCACCAATATTTTAGATCAAAGTAACAGTTGGGTCATAGGAGTTTCATGGGGTTCAGCATCACGTGGACCGTTCAGATTTTGGACTCAAGTCACGCGTGATGAGTTCTCAAAAAGTTCTCAAGAGAACTCTTAAACTGTCACTGGTGATAATCGGCGAAGGTCATTGATACTTCTTAAAATGGGCGTCTCCCATTTTGGGCCCATATTAAAATGGAAAGCATTGGCTTTTTTTTTTTTAGTTAGCTTGGTTAGTCAAACCACTTAATTTTTACACTCAGTTACATAGTATAGGAATTGATCAGGGACCACAGTTAAAAGTAGTTATTCTGCCACCACTTAAAATTTGGGCCCAGATGTATGGATTCCCACCCTATTTTTATCCATTCTTTATGTCATTTTGGCTTATAAAAAATGAATGAGGAACATAAATCCACGTGGACCCCACCACAAGAAAACTAAGTTTGGTATCACATTAAAATCCCTCAAGTTCTTAGCTGTTTTTTGACATCGTCATTAGGTTGGGACATAAATAAAGTAGCTATAAAAATTTATGGCCTCCAAAAAGTTTTTAATGGTACCATTTCATTAAATCACTTTTTGTAGTACGGTCCACTTGAGCTTTGGCTTTTTGACATAATATCCTTAAATGATTAGAAAAATAGATGGAGGATGGATAAACACATCATCATGGTGGGGCCCACAGAAACCGATCTCAGCCATGGCTGATTGGGTGCCGAGTTTTTCCGTGGCCATTTATGATCATGTTTAAATTGGAGTTGGCCCATATACGTATTTGAATTGGGGCCCACCTTTTTCCCACTGACGTTTCTTAGCTGTATATGTAAATATTACTTATGGGATTAGAATTCTTTAATCCATTCTTTTTATATTATAGGGTTTTATAACAATTCCTATCTAATTCGTTGATTGAATTAAACTTTCTAATGGTAGTAACTAGCATTTTCATTTATTTTTATTTTTTTATGAGTGGGACTTACAACTTACATCCAAACAGTTCCTATGAGTAACTTTACTTGTCCGGACTCTTTGTTTTCTAGATCTGTACGGCAAGATCCTTTTAATTTTTTACTCTCGATTCGTAAAAACGGAGCAAGGATGCAGGTTAGTCATGCATTTCAGTCTTCATATGTTTCTGCCTTGATTGGTTTTGTTTTGCATTTTTTTCCCTTGTAACCCTAACCCTAAATGAAGAAAGAAAGCATTTAAAAAAGAAAAAAAACCGTTTCTAAAATGTAAGTTCTATTCCGATGGGTGATGGATATTTTTCCATGACTTCCTGTTGCCCCCGTCGCTTCTCAGTATCTAGAGTGTCTTGCCACCAAATGGGGATGTAACGTGTGCACTGCTGAGGTCTCCAATGAAGAATTAGTCAATAATTTGTTAGAGTAAGAGTCACTCATATAAATTTGTTAGATCAGATATTCTAGGAGAGTTTGTTTAGTTCCTTTGGACTAAGTCCGACAGTTGTTAGGAGATCTTTATAAATTTGTAAATCTGGTGATCTTGGAGGACACAGAGAAAAATCTTATCTCCCTACACTGTCTTAGGATGCTGGCCCCCTTTAATTGGCCATCTTACAACATTTTCTTTGAAGCAAATTTCCTGCACGTTACAAGTTTGGCATTAGAGCCATTTGATCCTACGATGGTTGATGGTACCCGTTTAACCCAGTTATCCCAGCTCATTGATGCTGTGAATCTGCTCAGGGATACTCAAGAATCTCACCAACGGATCCTTGATGAACTGGTTCAGCGATTGAGTGTCCTGGCTACAAGCTACGAGAGTCTCACTCGTATTCAACAATGTGAAAAAGGAGAAAGGTTTGCGGGCCATTCAGTCAATCGACAGCCCAACAGCCACCCCGGTGATACTATAGGAATCCAAACCAGAGCAATTCGGCTGGACTTCCCCAGGTTTGATGGGAACTGTCCTTCCGGTTGGCTTTACGGAGCACAACAATTTTTTCACCTACCATTAGATGCCTCCGCACCACCGACTATTAATTGCATCCTTCCAGATGGAGGGAAAGGCTCTTTCGTCGTACAATTAGATGGAGAATTCCGGGGCCTTGACTAGCTGGGATACCTTTGCAAAGGCCCTTGAAACTCGATTCGGTCCGACCGAGTATGATGATCCTGTGGAAGCTCTCACCAAACTCTGCCAATTAACCATCATGGAAGAATATCAGACACGATTTGAGACTCTTGCTAATCGAACCGAATGATTGACGGAAGCATTTATGGTAAGTTGTTTCTTAAGCAGCCTCAAGGATGACATTAGGCTGAGTGTAAAAATGTTCAAACCAGCTTCCTTGTTCGCTGCCTTCGGGTTGGCTCGAATTCAAGAAGAAAAGATCAATTATCGACGCCGTCCACCTCAGAATGACAGAAGCCTTATCATCCCTTCCACCAATCCTGGATCAACGGTTGCAAGGAAGCCGACCATTGCAGTGCACAGGCTCACTCCAGTAGAGATGAAGGGACACTGTGACCAAGGGTTGTGCTACAACTGTTGATCACATGGACTTCAATGTAAGGTGCAAAAACTCTTATCTGTTTGATGGGATCAAATGTGATGACTTGGTAGCTGAGGAGGCCGAGAAGGATGTTGTTGAAGAATCCCATATCGAGGTTGAGCCTAATGTGACACCGGAGATATCCCTACTTGCCATTGTCGGTAAGCCACCTCCCCAAACTATGTTGCTGAAAGGAAAATTAAAAATAAAAATAAAAAAATATTGTGGTGTTGATAGACTCCGGAAGCACCCACAATTTCCTAGACCCTGCAATAGCCAAGAGGGCTGGATTGTCCATCCTTTCTAGTGGGTGATTTGAGGTAATGGTCGCAAATGGAGGGAAGTTAACCAGTCAAGGAAGGTGCGATGGGTTCACACTGTCATTTCAAAATCGACCCCTTACTACCGACTTTTACTTAACGTTGGGTGGGTGCGATGCGGTCCTTGGAGCTCACTTGTTAAGAACTCTAGGACCCATTTTGTGGGATTTCTCTAACCTCTCCATGCAGTTCAACGTCGATGGAAAACGTTACAAAATTAATGGTGAATCAACCTTGGACCTAGCTATCCATAATGAGGACAAGCTCAAAAAGACCATCCAATTAGACAAAAGAGGTGTTCTTCTATAAATTTCTAGCATAATGGATAAGATTTTTCTCTATGTCCTCCCAGATCACCAGATTTACAAATTTATAAAGATTTCCTAACAATTATTAGACCTAGTCCAAAGGAACTAAACAAACTCTTATAGAATATCCAATCCTAACAAATTTATTTGACTAACTCTTACTACAAATTATTGACTAATTCTTCATTGGACACCTTAGCAGTGCACAAGTTACAATGCGAATTTCATACCTCTCTCCCATCCCTATACTGCTACAACTATCACAAACTCTTCATCAACAATGTCTTCAAGCTTCACGTTATGCCAATATCAATCGTCAGTGATAAAGATCCTATCTGTCTAAGCCTTTTCTAAAAAGAAATTTTCAAGCTACAGGGTACTCAATTAAACTGCAACTCAGCTTACCATCCCCAATCTGATGGTCAATTTAGGATTATCAACCGATGCCTAGAGACTTGTTTAAGGTGTTTTGCTGGGAAAAAACCATGGGAATGGGCCAAATGGGTATCCTTAGTTGAATGGTGGTATAATATGAGTACTCATTCGTCTACCAGGATGACACCATACGAGATTGTTTGTGGTGTTCCACCACCATGCCTCGTGACCTATGTTGCTGGCAGTGTTTCAAATAACGCCTGTAGCGTAGCGTGGCCGTAGCGCTACGTAGCGTCTCAAATAGCGTAAATCCCCTGTAGCGTACGCTACAGCTATGTAACGCGTAGCGTCTGTAGCGTAAGCTGTAATGTATTTTTTTACTATTTTATTTTTTTATTCTTTTTTTCACGTTTTCTTTGTTTCTAATGTTGAGGAATGTAACACTTGTATTGTACTTGATACTTTTAACCTATAGGATTTTTATTTCTTTTCATAATTGTGACTTGTGGTTTCAATTAGACATTATTAATTAAAGTGGTTTGGTTAGAAAGTTGTTGATGTGATAATTATTTAATTTGGCTTATATACGTGGATTGGCTTTTGATAAATGATAACTAATAACTTTTTTGAACATGCTTATAATTTATAAAATGAATCATCTTTTAGGCATTTTTATATTTTTTCCTTTTTTTTCACTATTTATTATATTTGTCCTATTTTTAAATTAAAAAATATTAGTATCGTGTAGCTTACGCTTCACGCTACGTATTTATGCTAAACGCTATAGAGGGCTGAGCATTACGCTACCGCTATTTAAAACACTGGTTGCTGGCACTACACAAGTTCAAGCCTTGGAAGATGCGCTCAAAGGAAGGGATCAAATTTTGAAGATATTGAAAGAGCATTTGGTGGTCACCCAAGAGAGAATAAAGAGGATGGCCGACCTTCACTGAACCGAACGAGAATTTTCGGTTGGTGATTGGGTCTACCTATGCCTATAACCATCTCGTCAACAATTAGTGGTCATGAGAAGAACGCAAAAACTATCTCTGAGATTTTTCGGCCCTTACTAAGTCATTGAACGAATTGGTCCGATTGCTTATAAGCTTTGTCTTCCAGTTGAATCACGCATCCATCATGTTTTTCATGTGTCAAAGCTTAAAGAAGGTGGGAGACGAGGTTCCAATTCAAGGTCAGTTGCCCCCCATTTCAGATCAAGGTGTTCTTCAACCCTAACCTGAAGAAATTTTAGCTAGGCGTATGGTTCAACGTGGAAATAAAGTGATAATGGAGGTTCTTGTAAGGTGGCAAGGGTGTGAAAATGTTGATGTAACCTGGGAAAACTATCAACTCAAGGAATGGTTCCCAGATTCAAACCTTGAGGACAAGGTTTCTTGAAGGAGTATGGCATGTAATGTGTGCACTGCTGAGGTGTCCAATGAAGAATTAGTCAATAATTTGTTAGAGTAAGAGTCAGTCAAATTTAATTTGTTAGGATCAAATATTCTAGGAGAGTTTGTTTATTTCCTTTGGACTAGGTCTGGCAATTGTTAGGAGATCTTTATAAATTTGTAAATCTGGTGATCTGGGAGATCATATAGAAAAATCTTATCTCCCTACACTGTCTTAAGAGGCTGACCCCCTTGAAGTGGCCACTTACAACATTTTCTTTGAAGCGAATTTCCTGCACATTACAGGGGTACACATGCTAAGTGGTCGGATCACCGGAACTGTTCGTGTAGTGGACTCTATTTTACAAGCGGTAACTATCACTATCTGCAGATGAATTTAGGACAACGGAAAGAAATTTTTCAATGGACATGTGGTCCCCAGTGGATGGTGACACACATCCTAGATCCTGAGTGCGACGGAGGCAAATCGATCACTTTTTCCATTGTGTTGTAATTTATTCATTTCCATTACCTTCTTGAAAACCCCAACTTTAGGGTGTGCTTGGATGGTTAGTTGAACTAAATTGCAACAATCTAATTTGATGTAGAAGAAATGGCTAAAATTGGAAATTCTTAATCAATCAAATTGCAACTTGCAATTCTACTTGTTTCAAGTTGTACCTGAAATGATCATAATCTCAATTCAATCCTCATATTGAATTGAATTGGCATCCAACCACAACCTCAGGGGTCGTTTGGATGCCTGAAACTTCTGTAAGGTGGTGTTTGGGAGAGGAAACTTACTTGTAAGTCACTCTCAACCTGTAAGGAAATTACATGCAAATCTCACAAGAAAGCTACATAGTTGTGAGCTATCTTTTCACTTACCTGTAACTTGCTTCCAATCCAACGGTCAGATTTTTTAAAAGAGGGAAAGAGGGAAACACACCTCCATTACAGCAAAGCTCCAACCATTGAAGAACCTCCTGTAATTGACTCTATCTCTCTTCCCCTCTCTGCAACCCCTCTCTCGCTCCCCCTCCCCCCCTCCCCTTTCTGTAGTTGGCTCGATAGGTTTATTTATTTTTTCCTTTTTCATTTGTTCTTGCATTTGAATTGGGCCCCAATTCAGTGAAGTCATGACAATGGGGCCTAGATAACATGTGTTTTGTATATCCACGCCGTCCATCAGATTTGTCAATTCATTTTAGGGCATGGGCCAAAAAATGAAGCTGATCCAAATTTCAGGTGGGCCACATCATAGGAAACAGTGTTGATTGAACTCTCACCATTAAAAACTTCCTAGGGCCCACCATAATGTTTATTTGCCATCCAACCTATTAATAAGGTCACATGGACATGTATGAAGGGAAAACACAAATATAAGCTTGATCCAAAACTTTTGTGGCCCACAAGAAGTTTTCATTGGTGGGTATTTAGTTACCATTGTTTCTTGTGGCGGGGCCCACCTGAGATTCGGATTTTCTTCATTTTTGGGCACATGCCCTAAAATGAGCTGGCAAAATTGATGAATGACGTGGATATATAAAACATATATCTAGGTGGGCCCTACAACCATAGCCATTGATCGTTTTATTCTTTTTATTTTTTTATTTCTTTCCAGCTATCAAATGTTGAAAATATGGGCCCCATTGTGGATGAGCCGTAGGCCATATGTTTGTCCTTTTGATGGTTGGTGCGGACCAATGGTTGGACCTTTTATAATTAGTGCGTTGTCAATTCTACCTTTTATAATTAGTGTGTTGTCAATTCTATGTACATATATGATATAAATGAAGCGTCAAGAGAAGTTGATCATTGGTCCAAATTATTTGTACATATACGATGGACCACCTAATGGCACCAGTATGTTTGTGGTTAGTCCTTATGAATGGTCCAGATTTCACACGTGTAATGGACTGGCGCGTATGCTACAAATGGTCTCTTGAATCTTCCTTGCCTTATGGTAGGTGGCGTGAGCTCACTATTAACATGCATTTTCCCACAACTATGTTTTTGCATTCTTCTTTTTTTCTTTATTTAATGTGTAATTGATTCCCTGTCAATGTTGTTTTATCACTTAGTTGCTGTATGCACATTATCTTCAATGTTTTGTATTCAACAGTGGCTGGACCATATCAAGATGTTTTTGAATTTGTGGGCCCGCCTTTATCGCCTACTTGATGATTGGTTTAGCCTAAGAATCGGCTCAAATATTCATCTAGTTGGGCTCAACGAAATGACAAACTTTTTGTCAAGTTTTCTTATGTGTCAGTCAGATTTTGAAACAATTCCCTACTCTATGCTCTTCTTGGTATGGATATATGGCTTCTTACTTGTAACTAACTTACAGGTTACCAAACAAAAAAACCAACTCACCTTTAGGTGACTTACAGTTTACATCCAAACAGGATTTACTTGTGACTTACTTGTAAGTTACAACTTAAAGAACTTATAGGCATCCAAGCGTGCCCCCTTGTTAGGGGTTGTTTGGATGCCGATAAGTTTTTAAGTTGTAATTGATTCTCACTTGAAGGTGACTTTCAGTTGTAAGTTCTCATCCCTAGCCCCATAAAGTTTCCTGGCAGTTTTGCTTGTAAGTGACTTACAGGTGAATTTCTTCCCCCCAAGCACTTGTAAGTGTGATGCAACCAAATGGGCATACAAATTGATTGACCGAGATTTGAAGAATCCATCTGTTGAAATTGTCGTGATTGATGATTTGGACCAAGTGAATGGTTTAATAATCAATTGGATGGGTCTCACACGTGTGTACAAGAAAATGCCACTTTTCCTTTTTGGCCCGTCTTTACTTTCCTTTTTCTTTCAAATTTCTATATTAGGAAATATCTTTACTTTCCATTTCTTTAAATCTCCATATTAGATAATTTCCTTTGATATCTTTATATTAGGCAAGAAGTAATCTTAGATTCTTTTATTTAAGTACTTTCTTATTTAAGTGGTTGCTTATTTAGGTAGTTTGCTATTTTTCACATCTTTGCTAGTTAGGATTTTTATTTTTAGATTTCATGGTTTTTAATGTAGATTGTAAGGACTGATTATAAATAAGGCTTAGGCCCATGGAATAAGATAGTTGAATGATATTCTCATTTTATGAAAATTCTCTTGTTTTCTCTACTGTAGTTGTTGAAAGGGAGGAAGTGATCTCCAGTTTAAGACTAGAGGACTGTTGAGCTTGTTCACAGTCTTGCATTCGTGGTCTCTAGCATTTGGCTAGAGGATTGTTGGGTCCTTTCCCACATTCTCTTTCTATTTTTCTTTGATCTATTTGCTTCCCCTTTTGGGGTTTGCATTATTTGGTATTAAAGCAAGTTCTGCTCATGGAAAACTGAAAGAAGAGATGTCATGGATAAGAAGACGCTCATATGCCTCGTACAATTATCCTTATTCGGACTCCCATGCCTTTCCATATTCATCGCACAATTCTTATCTGAGTTATTTAGATAATCAAGATCGCTCTTCATATCACCTTGAGTCATACCCATTTTCATATGTGCTTTATGGTGATTCTTTTCAACGCCCCTCCCAGCATGTTAGTAATTCAAAAGCATTCTATTGCATGGAAATGTCTATGATAGCTAAGAATGTTCAAGAGATGCGAGGGGAGAATTTGTGGCAACTCAAGGAGATTAGAGCGTTCAAGGAACATATTGCAAAAGAATTCAAGGAATTAAAGGAGGAGATGAGAGCATGCTTGGAGCCCTTGATTGAACAAGAAAAGCGCTATGGACTTCAATATTTTGTCCTTGGAGCGCATAAGAACAACATGTTTGAAGCAAGTTTGGTGACTCAAGAGGAATTCATTGTTGGATTACTTGATGGGTGTATCCTGCCATCTCAATGTTAATCAAAGTCCACAAATCGAAAGTCGATTGTGATGAAGAGCCCACAATCAATGCCTAAACTATGGAGGACCCATGAAAAGTGAAAGAAGAGATTGCATGTATTTCAACGTCGTATTATGCACAAGCTACCTATCAAGCATGTAGGTTTCCACCATCAACTTCCAATGAAGCCGAAGGAGATGCACTTCAAACGAGGATCTTCATAGGAGATTAAGACCAACACTTTAAACTCGAGGATGAGTTTTTTTTTTCCCTGCAGCTGGGAGGAACTGATACAACCAAATGGCCACACAAACCGATTGATCAAGATTTGAAGAATCCACCAATTTAAATTGTTGTGATTGATGATATGGACCAAATCAATGGTCTAATGATTAATTTGATGGGTCTCACATGTGTGCACAAGAAAAAGCCCACTTTCCCTTTTTAACCCATCCTTACTTTCATTTTTCTTTCAAAATTCTACATTAGGAAATATCTAGGCAGAGAATAGGAAATATATTTACTTTCTGTTTCTTTTAAATCTTTACATTAGGTAATTTCCTTTGATATCTTTATATTAGGTAAGAAGTAATCTTAGATTATTTTTATTTAAGTACTTTCTTATTTAAGTGGTTTCTTATTTGTGTAGTTTCTTATGTTTCACATCTTTCCTAGATAGGATTTCTATTTTTAGATTCCATAGTTTTTCTGCATATTGTAAGAACCGATTATAAATAAGGCTTAGGCCCATGGAATAAGATAGTTGAATGATATTTTCTTTTTATAAAATTCTCTTGTTTTCTCTACAGTAGTTGTTGAAGGGAAGGAAGTGATCTCTAGTTTAAGACTGGAGGACTGTTGAGCTTGTCACAGTGTTGCATTCGCGGTCTCTAGCATATAGTAAGAGGATTGTTAGGTCCTTTTCCATTAATCTCTTTCTTCTTTTCTTTGATTTATTTGCTTTCGTTTTCGGGGTTTGCATTATTTCATGGGCCTAAGCCTTATTTATAATTAATCCTTATAATCTTCAATAAAAACTATGGAATCTAAGAATAGAAATCCTAGCTAGCAAAGATGTGAAAAATAAGAAACTACCTAAATAAAAAGAAAATATTCTAATGTAGATATTTGAAAGAAAACAAAAGGTGAGGACGGGCTAAACGGGAAAGTGGACATTTTCTTGTGCACACGCGTGAGATCCATCCAATTTATCGTAAGACTTTTGATTTAGTCCAGATCATCAATCACGACAATTTCAACGAGTGGATTCTTTAAATCTTAATCAATTGGTTTGTGGGCCATTTGATTGCATCAAAGTGACTTACCTATAAGTCACTTCCTACTCATAAAACTTATAGGCATCCAAACGACCCCTTGGATGCCTCTAAAATTTTAAGTTGCAACTTGTGAATGACTTTCACCTAAAATTCACTTTCAGGTGAAAGTCAATTATATGTTATCTGTTTGGATTCGAGCTCTAAATCAATTACGGGTAAATAGTTTTTTTTTTTTTTTTTAAATGCTCGTGGATTCTATAAGTCACTTATAAGTATGTTGTTGTGTTTTCACATCAAACGAAACTTAGAGAACAAAGTTGCACATGAACAAAAAATACAAACCCCACCCCACACTCCATAGAAACCGAAACCTCACTCAAATGGGAGAAGACCCAAGCCCCGTACACTGGGTTCAAGGAAAACCATTCCGAAATGGACAATCATACCTGACTAAGAACTGACCAAGTTGTGTGCTCCTCGTTTCTGGAAGTGCAATTATCACGTTCCAACCAAATCGCCCACATCAACGCCATTAAAGCCATCCTCCATCTACGTTTACCTAGCATACCTTTGCATTCCCCCTGCCATGCCATGAACAAGGATTGAATTGATCCCGACCATGGTGGACCCATTACTTGCGATTGCAGAATCCTTATTATGTCCATTCCGTTTGTGCTCCCCCCATTCTTGGTGCTAATGACATAAAAGAAAACAAAAAAAAGGGGAATTAGGAAGCCATGGATGAATGTACTTGAGGGGGGGGGGGGGGGATCCCCCATCATCCATTAAATTTAAAAATTTTGACCGTTTGCCTAAAACTCACAGGTAAGTGAAATGCCACCACTCTCCAATGTAAATTCTCTGTAGGATTTGCATGTAAGCAAGGTGTACTAAATCGGTTACGATATGGGTGTATCGGCCGTTTCGTATCAATAACGGCGTTGACCATTACGCGATACAGGGTTGAAACGGGGCATGGCTGAAATTTCGAAGTGTAACGGCCATTACAGGGCATAATGGCCGTTACCCTGTAACAGCAATTTCAGGAAAAAAAAATAAATTGACTTACCTTTTTTGTTTTCTTCTTCTTCTACGTTTGAACCCTCTCTGTCTCGTCGTCTTCTTCTTCTTTTACAAGGCTGCAGCGGTTACTGTGGTGGCCACAACTCTCTCTCATTCTCTCATCATCTTCTTCTTCTACTACGAGCCTGCAACAGTTGCGACTGCATCTGCAGCTGCTGCTGCTGTTGCTGCTGCTACTCTCTCTCTCTCTTCCGCCCTCCCTCCCTCTTCTCTTTTCATTTTCCCTCTCTCTCCCCTCTTTAATTGAAAGTGAAAAGTGGTTAATCCATAGCTACGTTTAAGGGTTTTTTTTTTTAATACTCCAGTGGTGTATGGTTTTGTCCGTGCATGCACACTATTTCGTGGGCCCACCTTGATGTATGTTGTATATCCATGTCACCCATTGGTTTTTCTTGCTCATTTAGTGTACGGTCCCTAAAATGAAGCAAATCCAAATCTCAACTCTCAAGTGGACCACACAGTACAGATTGAATGCCCACCTTTAATGGGTTCCTAGGGCCCACTGTAATGTTTATTTGCCATCCAACCTGTTCATAAACTCACACAAACCTAGATGAAGGGAAAACACTAATGGCAACTTGATCCAAAACATTTAGTACCAAGAAGTTTTTAATGGTGGGAATTCAACACTACTGTGTGGTCCACATGAGATTGGGATTTGGCTCATTTTTAGGATAATGCCCTAAAATTATTTAGCAAAACAGATGGACGGCATGGATATACAACACATACATTGGCATGGGCCCTACGTTCAAATAGTGCAGCGCACACGACCAATCAGATTAAGTAGTGCAGCACATACGACCAACCTTACCGGTGTGTTGACGTGGCAAAGTTATATGGGCCCCACCATGATGTATGTGTTATATCTACACCGTACATCCATTTTTCTACATTTTTTTAATGCATAAGCCTAGATACGAGGCAAATCCAAAGCTCAAGCGGACCACACCAAAGATAAGCCTGGATATAAAACTTTGTCACGTTTACACACCATTGAGGTTGGTGATGTGTGGTGTGCTACGCTATGCAATCAAAGTCCCACCCAATTCATATGAGGCATGCATCTTCTTCTAATTTTGATAGGTAACAGATATTTTTATATAAAAAGAGAGCAAAAACAAAACAAAGGAGGGCTGAAGGGCTGAGATAGCCCCTCCGCTACTCCCCAAGAAAAAGAAAATTACAATCCTTTAGATTATCAACAGCATAAGCCCACTCAACTATAAAATAGATCACCCTATTGACAGTACTTTGTGTAGATTTTGACATGTTATTGAAAACCCTCCCATTACTTTCTTCCCACACAGCCCACCAGACAGCCAAAAGAGAAATTTTCCACAGCTTTGACCTATAATTTCCAAAACTTATGCCATGCCAAGCCTGCTGCAGTCCTCTAACAGATTGTGGAAAAGACCATTGGATGTTAAAGAGAAGAGGAATATCAGTCCAAATCTGATAAGTGAAGGGGCAGTGGATGAAAAGATGGTCCACAGTTTCTTCATTTTCCATACAACAAAGGGTGTTATTAGTAATGTACATGCCCCTTTTCCTCAGATTGTCCACTGTCAAGACCTTTTTCTTGCAAACCAACCAACCGAAGGAAGCTATCTTTGGAGGGACGTGGTATTTCCAGATGTGATGAGTCGATTCTTCTTCGATAGAGGGGGAGTTTTTTGCAACGTGACTGTCAAAGGATTTGACCAAAAATAATCCTGATTTGTCAAACTGCCAAACTACAGAATCTACGGAAGAGAGATCCAGTTTGCTGCCTTGTAATCGATTAAGTAGCGATACATATTCTTCCATCTCTCGGTCCCGAAGATGTCTTCTACATTCCGGATTCCAAACCACTACTCCTCTTGTAACCATATAACATTGTTTCACTAAGATGGACTGATTCTGGGCCAAGCGGTAAATGCGTGGGAAACTATCACGAAGAGCTTCGATCTCTTCCCAGATGTCTTCCCAAAAGCGTGTACACTCACCATTGCCAATTGCGATGCTCGTTCCTTTGATAATTAAAATATAGGACCGTTGTTGCTAAGTCACAATCCCAAAATCAAATTGTTTGAACGATTTTAACCATTAATTTTGCAGATACTTATTTTTAACCATTAATCAAATTGCTAAGTCACAATCCTAATTTCGGGCATTGAGTGGTCCGGTAATTCAGCCTCAAATCAACAACGCTGTACATTCCAATTTAATTTCACTTTTTTCTTAAGATTTATTGGGAGAAATGATATCAAATTGTTAGATAGAGAAATTACATAATAGGATACAAAAGTCTTTGGAGTCTATATGTTGAAATGAAATGTATATGAGTCGCGACTCACGAGGTATGTAATATAAAATGTGCAAATGTGAGATGTTTTGGTATTACATTTATTCTAATAAATTTATCATTGATATTATATAATTAGAAAATTAAATATAGAATGTTCATAGTCAATCCCAGGTTGTCTGGTTCATAAATTCATTAGACAACTCGATACAACACTCCCAACAAGGAGTATACCGTTACACTACTATAAACAAATTCAAAACTAAAAATGAATGTATATTTGGAACATTTACATTATTTTGGATTTTCTACATATTTTTCCAAAATTTTTTTAGCAAAAAAATAAAAATCAAATCAAATAATACGGAGGCGTATTGGCTGTTATGCCCTCCCCCGTATTGGCCGTTATACCAATTCTCCGTATCGGTAACAGTGGTGACTGTTACAGCCACTGTTACTGATACGGAACACCTTGCCTGTAAGTGACTTACAAGTTGTAACTCACTCACAGGAGAAATTTCACACCCAAACACCACCTGTAAGTGAGTTATAGGTAAGTCACTCCCACGTACGGAACTTAAGAGGCATCCAAACGATCCCTTAATCTCTCCTTCAATGGGTCATGAACATGTTTTTCTTTTCTTTTCACAAATTCCTAGGCTCTGTTTGGTAGATGCCAAAAAATGAGTTCATCTCATTTTAGTTAAAATTATTATGTATTAGAGATTTTGATCTCTAATACATAATTAGTTGTCAGTTAACAATTATTATAGGTTGTAACTCACTTACAAGTGAAATTTCACACCCAAACACCCCCCGTGAGTTATAGGCAAGTCACTTCCCACTTATGGAACTTACAAGCATCCAAATGACCCCTTAATCTCCCTTTCAACAGGTTATGAACATGTTTTTCTTTTCTTTTCACGAATTATTAGGCCCTGTTTCGTAGATGCCAAAAAATGAGTTCATCTCATTTTAGTTCACAATTATCATGTATTAGAGATTTTGATCTCTAATACGTAATTCGTTGTCAGTTATTATGAACTTGATCTCTAATACATAATGAGTTCACATCATTTTACTTAACGGTAATTATGTCTTAGGGAGCAAGATCGCTAATATGTAATCATGGTTAACAAAAATGCGATGAACTGATTTTTAGGCACCTACCAAACAGGGCCTTAATTTATTACTTTTGTGTCCTTGATTGGTAATAATATAATATTACCAATCTAATGCTAGATTGGTAATGGTATCAAATGCTAGAACATAACCATCTATTCTTATTTAACTCTATATTGTTTCCTTTAGCGAATTTTCCATTTCTTTTCATTTTTTTGTTCTTTCCTCTTTGATTTTGTAACATCGATGCTGTTTTTGGGGCAGGCGAGTGACAGGTTTAACATTAATTCACAACTTGAGCATCTCCAAGCTAAATATGTCAGAACTGGGCATGCGGACTTGAATAGATTGCAAATCCTCGAACCCTTACAAACCTTTTTTTTTTCCTCTCCTCTTGTTTGTTGGGGCTCTACTGATTTTTTTAATTTTTTGTTAAGGGCTCATTTTAGTAAAAGGAAATAACCAATTGTGATGACCTTTCGAGGTATTTATGACAAGGAACTAGCCTTCATATTGCAGTTACTTCTCTCCAAGGTCCAACTTTTATGCAACATAATTGCACTTTGGACAATGCTACCTCATTGTTTTATACTCAGGAAGGTAATTACAATTCAGTCATTTCAAATTCAATTCAATAGTCGTCCAAACACTGCCTAAATCAAAGGGCCATGTTGTGGAACTATGTATTTCTTATCTTCTTTTTAGATGTGTAGTGAGTGGGCGGTGAACATCCAGCGCGACAGCTACGCATCCTATATTGGTCATTACCCCATTTTGGCGTATTTTGCCATTGCTGAAAATGAATCTATCGGAAGAGAGTGCTACAATTTTATGCAGGTATGCTTTAACAAATTGAAGTTTCTTGCATTATTTTATCAGTCTAAGAATGCTTAATGTTCTTTACAGGGTTTTTTCCATTTTCATTTTGTTTTTAAAATGCCAACCTTTTATTCAAAAAAAGAAGAAAGAAAGAAAGAATAAAAATAAAGCAAGGAGATACAGGAGCCATTAATATGGACCACTTTTCTCCCTACATGCGACTCCACCAAGACAATGAGGGATGGAGACTGCCCAATGCATAAAGAGGGACAAAAGGATTCCTTTCCATTCCTAATCTGCCAGCGGTTTTTAAAAAAAATTTATTTATTTAATGAGTTTGGATGATTGATGACCTTAGCTTGAGGAATAACTTGTTGGCTGCATAGCGCATTCATTGGATGATACATTGCCTTAAATGCGTCACGAACTTAAATGTGTCCTTCGTGATGCATACATCTCCATTTTGCTCACTTAGATTATCATTTAGTTGATACTTGCAGCGTAACTTGTTGCGGCCTCTTTTGCGGATATTCATGTGTCCCATTTTATCCTTGTAAGGAACACTTGTATTGACTTGAAACCAATTCTTTGAAAATTGAATTAGAAAATCAATTTAGTAAAATTGGATTTTTATTCGTAGTAACTTTCCATATTTTAGAAAATCAACTAGATCCACACAATATAAAACATGAAATTAAGCTATGGAGAATGAACCTTCTAATGCCGGGGCATTTTCACACCGGGCTCGAGCGGGGTTGCCTGTTGGATGCAGGGGCACACTCGGGGTGGGTGGCCCATGTGAGGCGGGTGGCTCATGTGAGGCGGTACCCATGTGATGTAGGACATAGGCTATGAGATAAATAGATTAATTCGCCATGCTCAATCAGTTCGAACTTTTAGAGCAAGTGGTTAATTGTCTTGCATCAAAGTGGTATCAGAGCGGGAGTTCTCGTGTTTGAGACTCCTCACTGGGAGTGATTAATGCATGGGCATTTTCACACTGGACTCGAGTGGGGTTGCCTGTGGGATGCAGGGGCACACTCGGGATGGGCGAGGCCCGAGCTATGAGATAAAGGGATTAACTCGCCATCCTTTATCAGTTCGAGCTTTTAGAGCAAGTGGTTAATTGTCCTGCATCACCTTCTTATGGAAATTCCTCACCGAACCTTGGTCAATTTTATAGTATTTCGTGGCATATACTATGGTAAAAACCTATGTAGAGAAACCAATTTTGTTTTCTGAAAAAAAGAAGAAGAAGAAGGAACTATGCAGAGACATTAGAATGAAGATGATGTTGGTATGTTAGTCGAAAATCCATTTTATCTCCTTTCCATTTATACAATTAAACCGAATTCAAATCCATAAGAAACTTGCAACTCCATGCGTTTTCATTTTGAAATGAATTCGAGGATTCATGTAGTACTATTCAGTGTTCGAAATATCGATACTATCGGCCGATATATCGGCCAATATCATCGTTATCGTACCCCTGCGAGACGATACACTCGCGATAACCCCCGGAAGATACCAAAAAACCCCAAATTCCAGATATCGGCCGATATATCGTCGATATCGCACGATATTTTGACGATATCGCGCGATTTCCTCTCCATTATTGTCGGACATCGACGTCATCATCCGAAAAAATCGAAAAAAAAAATTAGAAGGTGGATTTCGGTACCTGTAGAAGAGATCGCCATGATCGGAAGCTTCCATTTGGTGGGCCATTCGAATTGAAGCATCGTTCCTAGGTTACTGCAAAAAAAAATCTCCGATTTTGGAGAGAAATCCGAAGACATCCTCGCCGATACAATGCGATTTGGGAGAAAGTTTACGGTTCCGGAAGCCGGAACCCTCTCTGTGTAAAAATAAAGGTCGTTTCGGCCTGCTTTATGGAAATCGGGTACCGCACACCACCACTGTGTGGACATCACCAAGTTCTGTGGGTCCCATCACGAGGTATGTGTTATATCTAGACCGTTCGTCCATTTGGCGAGCTCTTCGTAAGGCTTTAGCTGAAAAATAAAACAGATCCAAAGATCAACTAAACCACACTGCAAACAGTAGTAGTGGATTGAACGTCTACCATTGAAACCCTTTTAGGGGTCACAGAAGTTTTGGATCAATATGATATTTATTTTTCCTCTTAATACAGGTCTGTGTGACCTAATTAACAGATTGGATGGAAAATAAACATTATGTGGGCCCTACGAATGTATTAATGGTGAGAATCAGTCCCCCACTGCTGTTTGTGGTGTGGCCCACTTGAGCTTTGGATATGACTCATTTTTGGGTTCATGATCTAAAATGATCTCTCCAAATGCATGAACGGTGTAGATATAATAAATACATTATTGTGGGGCATGTAACTTTGAAATGTTGGTACAACTTGAGCTCGAGGAGCGTCAGCGCCGGACGCGGATTGCGTACTGAGTAACTCCGCACGCTTAGCGTACTGAGTAAACTCTGTGGGGTCCACCATGATTTAAATATGTTATCCACTCCGTCCATCCATTTTAGGAGATAATTTGAGGCTATAGCCCAAAAACGAAGTATATCCAAAACTCAAGCGAACCTCACCATGGGAAAGAATGTGAATTGAAATTCTACCATAGAAAATTTCTTGGGGCCCACAGAAGTTTTGGATCAATCTGTTATTTGTGTTTTCCCTTTATTCATGTCTGTGTGATCTTATGAACACGTTGGATGACAAATAAACATCACTATGGGCCCTATCAAGGTTTCAACGGTGGAAGTCATTATTCCCACTGTTTCTTGTGGTGTGGCACACTTAAGCTTTGGGGCATTCTTCAATTTTCAGATCAACCACTAAAATGAGCTGGAAAAACAGATGGACGGCGTGGATAACTCACACACATTCACAGTAGCCCCAACTGAGTTTACTCAGCACGATAAAAGGGTACTGAGTAACTCATTATGCAATCCGATTTCGTCCGTATACGGATTTCCTGCCAAAGCCTTCCGCAGGAAGTTCCTGCGCTTGAAACCTTAGTGGGGCCTACTATGATGTTTGTGAGGAATCCACTCCGTCCATCCGTTTTGTGAGATCATTTTAGAACATGGCGTAAAAAATGATTAGGATCTAATACTCAAATGTGCCAAAAAAGTGAGGATTGAACATCCATACTAATATTTGTATTTTCAATTCATCCGTGTAGGAATAACTTTATGAACGGTATGGATGGCATGTTAACATCACTGTCGACCCAGGGAGGTTTCAACTGTAGGAATTTTCCTACCCATCTTTTCCTTTAGTGCAGCCCACTTTAGTCTTGGATCCTGCTTATTTTTGTTCTCAAGTGCTATGCGGGTTGTAGGAATTTGACTGGTAGGACCGCAGGACCAAAATGAACGAGATGCATACTCACACACACATGCACACATGCGAACTCAGGTCGAGTCTCACATGAATGGATCCCCTTGTGAGCAGTGTACTTTGTAAACTTTGTGGGCCCACTATAATTCATGTATTTTATCCACTCCGTCCATCCATTTTACCAGATAATTTTATGGTTTGAATGAAGAGAAAAAACTATTATTAGCTTGATCCAAAACTTTTGTGGTCCACCAATGGTCAATTACCATTATTTCCTATGGTATGGTCTACCTAATTATTGGATCTGTTTTATTTTTTGGATAATGTCCTAAAATGATATGGTAAAACGGATGGACGGGGTTGATACTGAATATAGTTATCTTAGTTCAATCGGACAGCGCATAGCTTAGGATCCTCTACAAAGGAAATCTATTATGTACACTTTTTTTTTGAAACTTTATGATTTAAAAGTGTGTATTAAAGGCCTTTTTAACAATCCCCAAAGTTTCATTAAAAAATTCAACCATTTTCCCAATGTTTCCTCATGTTTCCCAAAAAGTACAATAAACTATGCGATACAAATGATATATCCCGTGCGATAACTGATACGTATCTGTATCCCAAGGGTGCGATACATTGTGCGATACCGATATTTCGAACACTGGTACTATTTGTCCAATAGAGAATAAACTTAAATCGTGAATCATTCTCGATAGGATTTGAAGTATTTTAAAACCAGTGCAAAAATAAGTCAAAGCAAATCATGCATTGTGAGGGGCTGAATCCATAGCCCCATTTCTCTCCTGAATAACACTAAGGGCCTATTTGGGTTGCGAATCACATCAGTAAGGTACTGTAAAGCGCAATTATTACAAATTACAATACCCGTCTCCTCAAAACAGGTAATTTGACTGATAATTCCAGTGTTTGGTTTATCGTGGTAAAATCGTAATGATGGTGCTTTTACATTACTAAAACGTTGAATAAAGAGAAAATTTGTGTGCTTGGATAGGAGATTTCCTGCAATGCAATGTAAAATTGTAATAATTACAAATCACAATGCCTCTCTCCTAGTACATCTGCATTTGACTGCCGAATAGCGTGCTTAAACAATCATGGTAAAATCATAATGGTGGCACTTTTACAATACATTACTGATGTAATTGGCAATCCAAATAGGCCCTCAATTAATTCTTTTATTGTGGTGAATCTTTGCACTTTTAAGGCTTTTGTTGAAAGGAAGCTAGATGCTCTTTGGAAGTCAACGTGTTGAAGAGTTTTGTTGAGAGGAAGCTAGATGCTCTTTGGAAGTCAACATTTTCTTTGTAATAGTTCTTTCAAGAGCACACTGTTTATTGGGGACAAGAATCATCAAAAAGACATTATATGTGTACTTTCAATGGATTTGTCACCTTGTCGCTTCATTTTGTGCAGCTTCTCTCTTCCTCGTGTTCTTTTTTCTTTGCAGTGAGCTGGTTGTTAAGGGCTTGGTCTTTGCCTTTGCCGTCTTGGATGTGTCCCAAACCTTCAAGTCTTAGAAATATTGCTTTCTACATCTATTTGATATCTTTTTTACTTCCTGATTATTTCCCTTAGATATTTAAAATGAAACCTTCTCGGCCAACATGTTCATTGCATCATACGAAATCTCTTAAAGTTGTATTTCTCTTCTTGTTTCATCTTGAACTGCTTTATAGGGTCATAAAGCTTCTAACTTGCATTCATTTCGTTGATGCATCTGGGAATGAGGAAATGTATCACGTTTGATATCTGTTCAGCCCAATAAACTGTACATCATAGTTCACCAACCAGCGGGCCGACCCGCGACTCGGGTGAGTCAACTCAGCCCTATCGCCAACTGGGTGACTGGGTCAAGATGCATCTGACTCGGCTGACGTGCCCAAGTCAACCAATTCCCAAACCCGATTCTATGTATTGCCTGATCTGTTCAGACTCAAACGAGTTAAAAATTTTGTAGAACGGAAGGATGATGGTAAGGTCACTTTCCAGTTTCTGAGAGATGTACAAGCTCCATGTGAATTTCTACATGGACCAAGGGTGATAAATTACCGCTTGATTGTGTGACATCCAATCCATTTACAAGGTTTGACCCATTGTTAAGATCCAAAATCATAAAATAATGCAAATCCACAAATTAGCTGCCTGTACCTATTTGTAAACAATGGAGCAGTTTAAACAAACATGCAATTATGCAGCAACTTGCTTTTTCTTTTCCAATGTGGGCTACAAGTTGGGTCTGCATTTTGAATGGTCTGGATCTTTCATACATGTTTTAAATTGGTGAGGATGCATGTTTTCCTAGAAAACCTTTGGGAAGGATGGAAGGTTGCCTATATTCCCAAGGAGTAGGACAGAAACTAGAAAGGTTATGATACTCCTATATCATGTGTTGGTGCACATGCACTTGTATATCCATGCCAACCATTAGATGGATCTGACCATTTAGATGATATAGGCCAGAATAAGGCTGATCCACTTTCATGTGGGCCACAATTTGGTAGAAAAACTTTGCCAAGTTCTGTCCAGTCGTCCATTTATTTTGTAAACTGTGCCCAGCCTGACAAGTGGACTGCCCTGAAATATTTTAACCAAGGCATGTTCACAGTGGATATAACCTGATGAATGGCTTGGATCTTGTATCCGTGTACCATGACAGTACATGAGGTGGCATTTAGATGGGCTGCCTTGTGCATGCGTTTGAGCATACTATTCCTCTCTCACGTTGAGTTCCCACTTTCCTCTATGAGGTTTGCTAGAGAACATTCTGGCATATTGTTATATGATGTGTTGGTACTTTCATAATGAGGAAGCAAACTCAATTTGAATTTCATTTGAGGAGCTGCAGAAGAATGATTTCGCTGGGAATTTCCCAGTAGGGTCCCATTTCCATATTCTTGCATTCGTGGTCAAGGGTGATAGTCTGATAGACGTACTTCAGATAACATCCCATAAAGGGCCTGGAAGTCCTCCAGCTCTTCGTCCTTCAACGATGATCCATGACAACCTTTCCCCAGTGGGTTGCGCCCATTCCTTCGCAGTAATATGCCTCTCTTGAACCAATCTGTAAAGTCTCAGGAACCTGACTGCTAGAGGGCAGTTCCCTCGCCCTTCATCTTCCCAGAATAGCATAGATTCACCACTGTTAACTGAAAGCTTGAAGCTGTCTAACAGAAATTTCCCCATTCTTTCTCTATTCCTCTCCCATGCCAAGGATATCCCTAGGCCCTAGCCAACCTCTTTATTCCTCTGTCACGTTGGAGTTCGTTTGCCTTAGACGGTACTCAGGATCCCAGCACGTGTTGCCTCACTGAGGCCACATTCTCAGATGGTCTGATGATTTGAACTATCCATATTCTCAATACTTGTATAAATAAACTGTCATCCCAAAAGCACTTAGTGGTGATCCTGGCCTTCAACTTTTTGAGTTGAATGTGAGCCATTAAAAATTCTTTTCTATATTGTGTGTTCATCTGCAGGTAATTATGCTCAGAGTCATTGGATCAGACCAGCTTGGTCAACCTGCCAAGTCCCGAGTCGACCCAACCCAGTGATGGTCGTAGTCTGAGTCCAGGTTTGCAAGCTATGTGTAGCTAGGGGTTCCAGGGTTTAGAGTTCCGGATTGTCTGTCGTGGAGACCCCTAGATGAATATGAGATGCCCAGGAGATCTCCCTAAATGATGATTATAACTATACTTTTGGCCCCCATTAGATGTGGACCATGATTATTCTTACCCAATTACATTGTATGGTGATGATCTTTTTATCGATATTTTGGCATGGTCCATCTCATGATGGGGCCCACATGTTCAACAGATTAGGTTACTAAGAGGTGCTCCCCACATGAGCCCAGGTCGAACAAATAAAAGCTGCTTCTTTTGATCTAGCGTCATATACATTACCTTTGTGAATATCGAGACCTTACACCTTCTTTTGCTTGGATTTGTTCTCGGTCATACAAATACTGTTGTTGTGCCTGCACAGAATGGAATTTATTTTGCATAGATGTTTTTCCTCTTCTTATTAAAGGAATTTTTTTTTTTTTTTTTTTTAAATGCTTGATATGCTGATATTTCAGCTGTTTCTAGTTGTCACTTAAGAACCAAAGCTCATAGTACTTGCAAATTTCAATTTTCCAGAGATCTCTGATCTATGCTACTAAAACATTTTTATCTCACAGAAAATGCTGCTGCCTTGTGGTCTCCCTCCAGAGAGAGAAGATGATTGAGGCATCCAGACCTTCAATTCAAGCATTTCAGCTTCTGGGTTTGTTATGGACGGTTATCTTTTGTGACATTTAGTAGTCTGGGACTCTTTTTATCTCACTGCTTCCGTGGACAGAGACATAACTGTAAGTATACAAAGAACGTTAGCAGATTCTTCTAAGAAAAGCTGAAACTTCGGTTACTGTCTTCTTGAAATCAATTGCTACTAATTGGAAGAGAGGAATTGTATGTTCCATAACCTGGGTCTCTGCATCAGTATGGGCCCATTTAAAGAGTTTGGATAAAACATTTCAAACATGTGCAGCCAAGGTGTTTGAACAGGGTTGTATAGATGTAGTATTTTGTTGTGCTGTCTACTGTTTGTTAAACATCTCGTCTAACAAACATCTGTTGCTCTGCTACACATTGGAATATTGGTATGCATGAACCTGCAGTGTACTTGTAGATTAATACTGGCACATGCAGCACGTGTAGATGGATTATTTGAAGATGCATGGTGGCACATGTGGCATATGTATTCATGGGTACTGGCACATATTGCACATGTGGGATGCTTGAAGGTTGGGCACATGTGGGGTGGTTGAAGATGAGTATTCTCACCTGTGGCACATTCACACGTGCGACTTGTATATTTTATTCATATATGAACTCAAATTAAACTGACTATATTGTAAAACCCACTGTCCCTAAGTTACTCTGGAAATTAGATGGTCGAGCAATCTTACCTCCAATCCAAGAACTCATTGGATATTTTTTATTTTTCACCACCCAACAAATGTCTAGCAATCTAATAGTTAGATAACCATATAAGAGTAACATTTTATTCATATACTTCTAAACTAGCACCTATAATTTTGATGGTTTATTTTGAATTACTTGCATACCACTTATGCAGTTTCTCAGTTAACTTCTAACTGCCTGTCTATCATTCATCACATTCTGCCAGAGTATCGAAGTATTTCTCTAAAAATATTGCAGAGAAGTGATAGGGTGTTCTCAGAGCACTATAATTTATAGTGCTCCTAGTTGCATTAGACCACTTTCTCAGTCCAATCGACTGATCCAGGTTGTCTGATTAGGTCCAGCACACATTTAGTGGGCTACCATGTAAAATATCATACTGTTAGGATAATTTTTAACATTTCGATCAGTTGCCTATAAAATAGACGGTCAAGATCATTTATGGAAAAGTAAACCAGACATTTGATTATTGGGCCTGTCATGGATTGCTTATGGTTCTAAAGAGTCATTTTTATCAGAGAGTCTCAATAATCCCATCCATGGCCTGGAAAATGGCTGGCTATACCAAAGAAGGGCCACTAATGTATGGAATGGTATCATCTGGTCAGTGTAAGATCAATCAATTGAACCACCCAGAGTCTTGATCCAACTAAGAGCACTTGTGCTGTGAGAGCTCTGATGATTTCTCAATATTGTAACACTAATTCTTAGGATGTTAAGTCTAGTATATAGCCATAGAACAATAGGTGGGCCATTTCTTGCCACTGATCAGTTTGATCGAGGCTTTCTCACAGGGGAAACTAGGAACACACGTGAAATCAGAGCTGTTAATCAGGAGATCTCCACCATGTACATTCCATAAATTCTATATAGTCAAAGCTGTAAAATCAATTCCCATCTAATGATCAAATTGGCTTGATTTCTTTTAAACAAGCGATCATTTACAGGGGACTAATCAGAGACTTATCCAATCTTTGCTCATTTTTGTACATCACTGGTCACTAGGTTATATGGCATTTTCAGCTGCAAAATGGATAAAAATAATATATTTTAGATTCTACCCTTTTTTGCATCTTGTGGCCTAAAACACCTTACACTGCAAATAGTGGTACATGTGTTTGTAGGTGATTGGTTTTCTTTGTACACTAGAGGTTTTGTATATATTGTAGAGAATTGTTGAGAATTCTAGGGGTCGTTTGGATGCCAGTAAGTTCTATAAGTGGGAAGCGGGTTGCAGGTGTGTCACTTACGGGTGGTGTTTGGGGTGAGAAGTCACTTTCCTGTAAGTGACTTGTAGCTGAAAGTCACTTGCAACTTAAAAACTTACAGGCACCCAAACGACTCCCTAAAGAAGACTACAGGTGTGTGGATTAGTGTGAAGATCTTGAAAAGAATCTAGGGATTTCTTGTGGGTTTTGTAGATATGGGGAGTTTAAAGTAAGTGAAATCCGGATATTTTCAAATAAGTCAAACCTTGCAAACTGCTACTGAATCCATGGGCAGGCAAGAGATAACCCAGCGAACTGAAACATCTTAGTAGCCACAGTAAAAGAAAGCAAAAGTGATTCCCATTATAGTGGGTGATCGAAATGAGAGCAGCCTAGAGTATATAAAATGTTTTAGATCATTCTTGGCTGTTAAATGATTACATGTCATCATCCTAGCCATTCATATAAAGTAAAAGGGCTTTAGCAATACAGGAAGTGCAATGAAAGCGTAAATGCTGGAGTACCTTACCGACATGCCAAATCTATAGTGGCACCGGCATCATACAAACATGGCGATGTACCTCACCGATTTTCCGGATCCATCGATAATTGGCAGGACTTCAAGAGGGAGATCAATACACAATTCTATCCAGGGACACAAGTAGTTTGCATGGTGAAATCTCATGTGGCTGTAGCATGAGATTTATTCATGAGTATGTCCAGAGAGTTTTTTATACTCAGAAAAACCTGACATGTCCAAAAAGAAACTCCCCTTCAACTTCATGGATGGTTGCAGAATTAACTGCAGTAGGAATTCACATGTTTCTTTTACATCCTTATGCGTATAGTACACATCACTTGGTACAGGTTCACTCATCCATGATAGGACTCAGTCTGGTGTCACACCATCAACACTTGGGGAAGAACTTAAGCAGTGACGCATAGCATCCTTATGGTAAGGATCGCATGATGAACGGCTTCAATCCTTGCAGTCCTTAAAAAAAAAAAACAACTTATTTCTCATTGTCAATGACTTTGAATGGCATCCATTTTTAGCATCAATCATGAATTGCTTTAGCTAATCTAATTGGAATCTGGTTAGTGGAATTTTACAATAGTAAAAAACAAAACAACAAACAAACAAAAAAACCAAAAATCAGCATGTGATAATTTGTAAAAAGAGCTTAGTTGTAAGCCAATCTCGAATTACTAAAACATCATTTCTAGTTATTGAGCTTTTGAAAAGTGACACCATCTTTTCATAGGAAACAGCTTTCCGCATCCTACAGTTACTAGGGCGGTGTAAACGGGGCTTCAAATATCTATCAAAAATTCTACGAGGGGATGTTTGGGCGGTGGGATTAGAAGGGATTGGGTGGGATGGGATTCATGGTTCTGTGCCCATTCCACTCCATGTTTGGGAAGAATGGAAAAGCTTGGAATTACATTAAATGGAATTGCATTGGGTCCTGTGCCAATTTCACTCAATGTTAGCAAGTTGTGTAGGTCCCACCATGATGTGTGGGCTATATCCACACCGTCCACCCATTTATCGAGATTATTTTAGAGCATGGGCCAAAAAATTAGGTAAATCTAAAGCTCAAGTGGACCCCACCATAGAAAGCAACGGGGATTGAATACTTACCATTGAAAACTTCTTTGGAGCCACATAAGTTTTGGATCTACCTCATTTTTAGGCCCATGCCATAAAATGAGGTTACAAAACAAATGAACAGTTTAGATATAACACGTGTGTTAATTTCAAATGATGGTGAGTATATCCATTCAATGTACCACCATATTATCAACAAAGCATGGCATTAATCTTATCCCATGGCACTGGGGGACTATCCCTGCCATGGGTAATAATTATGTTTTTTGAATCTCATCCAAAAGGGATTAGGTGGGATGGGATTCATATGGTCCCGTGCCAATTCCACTCCATGTTTGGGAAAGAATGGAAAAGCTTGGAATTAGGTTAAATAGAAATGCAACGGTCCGTGTCAATTTCACTCAATGTTAGCAAGTTGTTGTAGGTCCCACCATGATGTGTGGGCTATATCCACACCGTCCACCCATTTACCGAGATTATTTTAGAGCATGGGCCAGAAAATAGGTAAATCTAATGCTCAAGTGGACCCTACCATAGAAAACAATGGGGATTGAGTACTTACCGTTGAAAACTTCTTTGGTGCCACATAAGTTTTGGATCTACCTCATTTTTAGGCCTATGCCATAAAATGAGGTTACAAAACAAATGAACAATTTAGATATAGACCGTGTGTTATTCTCAGTAATTTCAAATGATGGTGGGTATATCCATTCAATGTACCACCGTATTATCAACAAAGCATGGCATTAATCTTATCCCATGGCAACAGGGGACAATCCCTGCCATGGGTAATAATTATGTTTTTTGAATCCCATCCCACCCAATCCCTTCTAATCCCACCGCCCAAACAGATCCCAAGGGTGTGTTTGGATGATGGTTTTAAGAATCGGGCAAGTCTGATACAACTTATCCAAGTCAACTCAGATTCAATAAAATAAAATAAATAAATAAAAACTCGGATTCAATACCACTTGACTTTGTTCAACACCAACTTACGGCCAAGCAAGTCCATCCGAGTCACCGACTCTTTTAACTATGGTGTAGATATATGTTGAGTGTTATGGTGTAGATATATGTTGAGTGTGAAAGCAATCTCACATCAAATCAAACAAGCAATAGAAAGAAAAATCTAAACACAGATAGAACACATGAATTTTACGTAAAAAAAAATTGTGTGGGAAAGAACCACAGCACAAAATGATGATGATCAATCCACTGTAATCAAAAGAATATAAAAGATGGAACAATTTATAAATGTAATCCCTAACTTTTCTCTTCAAAAATCCTTTAATTTGTGCTAGGCTCTGATGTCCATTCAACCCTAACGTAACTTAACAAGAGTATTTATACTCTCCGTACATAATTAAAAACAAAACCCCTACTCAAACTTATGTGTTCCGTCAGTCAAACCATGAGACCTACGGTCAGATTGAACCGAACATTCGGTCGAGTAAAAAATGTTGGAAAGTGGACGGCGTGCTCTCTGAAAATCCACTCCTAATTCAGTCGAACCGATGAAGATGATTAATTCAATTGAATCGAGATAAGGCAAATTAAAGGCGCTCGATCCACAATATAATCGCAGAGATGGATGCATGATAAGACAAGTTGTAGAACCTATCTTGCCACTATCCTATAGGAAATGAAAAATATTTATGAATTCATGTAAAATTGTGAAAAAGCTCAACATTCAAATGGTCGTCTTTTTAGCATTTTGAAATCTATTTATCAGATTTCTTGGGTGACATTGATTTCCCTATTTTCTGCCGTATCACTTTCATTTGAAAGGTATTGCAAAAAGATGTATATGCTGGTAAAGAAACAAGCAATTCAGAAATTTGTTCTGTTTTGGCCGGCCTGAAAGTTACATAAGCCCCATTTTATTTTATTTTTTTGTGAGGACCTTGCGATATTGAATGGGTTCGGTTGTTGCCATGCATAAAACCCTTCGTAAGTAATGTTATTGGAACCAAGAACAGCACGTTTGGTCACGAGGGAGCGAATTCGGTTAGGTGGAGGTAATATCCAGTTCAGTTAGGCTGTGACTGTGGGGTCATTTATCTGTTTTGCTGGCCTATCTTAAGGCATGGGGTAAAAATGAAGTAGATTCAAATCTCAAGTGGACCGCATGCATCACAGGCAATGATGTTGATTGACCGTTAAAAACTTGTTGGGGCCAAAAAAATTTAGATCAAGCTGATATTTGTGTTTTTTCTTAATCTAAAATGTGTGACCTTATCGGGTCCTTACTCATGACTTGTGGTAGACTCACATGAGCTTCGACACTAAAGTCATGGGCTTGAGTACCCGTTGTGGTGTGTGTGGGTGCGAGGGCATGTGCGTTAAAAAGCCAAAAAAGTTTGTGTAATTGTGTGCGTTTAAAAAAAAAAAGGTATGTGTGACCTTATCAATCCAGGCCGTAGGAAGTTTTTAATTGTTGGTGTTCAATCAGCCCTACTTCCTGTGATGTGGTTCACTTGAGATTTAAATCTGCCTTATTTATGGGGTCATGTCCTGTACAACATGTACATCAAGATGGCCCCATAGTCACGGCTTGACGAAACTCGGCATTATCCTGACCTAATTAAATCCATTCCTAGGTGAAGGACGCCTACCCCTAGCAGGACCCCCTGCTAGATATCAGGGCTGGTTACGATGCCTACTCTCCCGGGGTTAGACCCTGGCTCGAGTCTCACCAAGGGTCTTCTATTGGAAAAGACCCTCCTAATTGGTTAATAAAAAAACAAGAAATATGAACATGGATGGCCTCTTTGTTGCGCAGTACGCCAACAACGCTAGTGAACCGAGATCCAATATCCGGTCTCACCCATAAACGATAAACAGAAAGAAATATAGTCTAGAAGAATAATCAAAGCATTCCAAACAAACCACAAGACAAGATATACATAAAAAAATCTCAACAAGGGTAAAAAAAAATCACGGTGCAAAACTTCCACTATGAAGAAAACGAGATTACAAGCAATATACTAACATTTTCCCTTTAGATGTATAGAGAAAATCCTTTGCCCACACTTTTGAATAACTCTCATAACCTTAGAATAGCCCTAAAGACCCCTATTTATAGTTTATACAACTTTCTTTTCGCACCCTTGCGAAACTGCCTCAAATTTTCGCAATCCGCATCAAATCCGTAAACGAATCTGTGTAACCTCGACTGGTCGAGCAGGCTCCTCAACTGGTCGAGCATGGGCCTCGACCAGTCGAGCACCTTGGACCCAAAAAACTGCAACTCCTTGGACTTTGAGTCAAGCGAACCCTCGACAGGTCGAGTGGGGCACTCGACCGGTCGAGCAGCCCTGTCCAGATGTGGCTCCACATCTCAACAATCTCCCACTTGGAGACACATCACCCTAAATCTTCGTCTTCTACATTCAGAGTGCACCACATCCCCGTCTTCAAGCCTGAAGACCAATCAAAGCTGAACAGATCTTCAGCTTCTCCCGTATGACCACCTTGGTCAGCATATCCACAAGATTCTCACTTGTATGAATCTTCTCCAAAGCAATCGATCCATCTTCTAGTAACGAACGTATGAAGTGATATCTGATGTCAATATGTTTGGTCCTTGAATGAAATGTTGAATTCTTAGTCAAGTGTATTGTACTCTGACTGTCATTGTATAGCTTCCAATTTGTTTGCTTCTTACCCAACTCTTCCATGAAACCTTGCATCTATATCATCTCCTTACATGCTTCTGTAGCTGTAACATATTTTACTTCCATTGTACTGATAGATACTATCTTCTGTAACTGAGAGACCCAACTGACTGCAGCACTATCCAGAGTAAAGACATAACATGTAGTACTTCTTCTGCTGTCGATATTTCCTGCCAAATCTGAATCTACGTAGCCTTGTAGCTTGATTTCCAATCCTCCATAATACAGCCCTACATCCATAGTACCAACCAGGTATCTGAGGATCAACTTCACAGCTTCCCAATATTCTTTTCCGGGATTGTTTATGAACCTTCTAACAACTCTCACTGCTTGAACAATGTCTGGCCTTGTGCTCACCAGAGCATACACGAGACTCCCAATAGCTAATGCGTATGGGACTTTAGCCATGTAGTCTCGTTCCTCATGCACCTTCACACCTTTCTCCTTAGAAAGCTTGAAGTGATTAGATAATAGAGTGCTAACCGGCTTAGTACCTCCCATATTGAATCGATCAAGTACCTTAGTTATGTACTCTGCCTGTGAAAAAACTAGTTGTTTGTTTTCCTTGTCACGTTTTATCCTCATGCCTAGGATTTATTTTGCAGCTCCTAAATCCTCCATGGCAAATTCTCTAGACAGTTGTCTTTTGAGATCTGAGATGTCCTTCATGCTTGATCTGGCCACAAGCATATAATCAACATACAGAAGAAGGATGGTGTACAATATATCAAACTTCTTCAAATAGTAACAGTGGTCTGCATGACATCTCCTATAACAGTTTCCCGACATGAAACTGTCAAACTTCTTGTACAACTGCCTCGGGGCATGCTTCAGGCCATAAAGACTCTTCTTCAGTCTACATACCTTATTCTCCTTTCTTGGTGCCACTTATCCTATCAGCTGATGCATATATATCTCTTCTTTAAGGTCGTCTTAACATCTAGCTACTCTAGATGTAAGTTCTCTGTAGCCACTATACTCAAGACCATGCGAATCATAGACATTTTCACCACTGGTGAAAATATTTCGGTGAAGTCGATACCTGCCTTTTGTTGGAACCCTTTCACAACCAATCTAGGCTTGTACCGTTTCGAACCATTGTACTCCTCCTTCAGTCTGTAAACCTACTTGTTATGAAGAGCTTTCTTACCCTTAGGTAGAGTGACTAGTTCCCATATATGATTTGACTCAAGAGAGTCCATCTCATCATCCATAGCCTGCTCCCACTTAACCCGTGTATCTGACTATAATGCCTCTTCAAAACACTTTGGTTCACCATTATCTGTCAGCAGTAGATAATGTAAGAAGGGTGAGTATTGGACCATTGGTCTCCTCTCCCGAGTAGACCTCCTCACAATCGGTGTTTGCGTCTCTGTCTCATAATGCTCCTGTGTATGTTCATCCTGTGGCGCTGTAATACCCGTGTTCGGTAACTCTTCTAACTCTATGAATTCTTTTTCATCGGCCTTATTTTGTTTTTGCTGCACACTGTTCTTATACATCACTTTTTCATTGAAGACTACGTCTTTGTTTTTGATAATTTTTTGGTTGTCTGTATCCCAAATCCTGTAGTTAAAATCATGCTGCCTGTAGCCTATAAACGTGCATTTCCTAGACTTCGCATCTAGCTTGTTTCTGTGCTCTACATCAATGTGAACATATGAAGTGCAACCTAATACTTTAAGGTACGCAAGGTTCACTTCTTTCCCAATCCAAGTTTCTTTTGATAGCCCACCATCCAATGGTGCTGAGGGACTTCTATTGATGAGATATGCGGCAGTATTCACAGCATCTGCCCAAAACGTCTTAAACAACCCTGCATGTAACCTCATGCTCCTGGCGCGCTCAAGGATGGTCCTGTTAATGCGCTCAGCCACACCGTTCTGCTGCGGTGTCCCTGGAATCATTTTCTGATGTTTGATTCCATTTGCTGCACAATACTCCTAAAACCTCTTATCACAGTACTATCCCCTATTATCAGATCTCTGTTTTACCTGTCTCGTTTTCTATCATAACTTTTCACTTCTTCAATATATCAAATATATCAGATTTATGCTTTAAGAAATAAACCCACAGTTTTCTACTAGTATCATCAATAAAAGAAACATAATAATGTGAGCCACAAAGCGATTATACCTGTGTCGGTCCCCACACATTAGTGTGTACAAGCTCCAACAGATGTGTCTTTGGAGCATGTCCTGTTTTCTTGAAACTTACCCTCTTTTGCTTGCCATACACGCAGTCCTCATAGAATTCAAAGTCAATAGACTTTAGCCCTGGTAGCTTCCCTTTTGACAATAACACTTTCATCCCCTTCTCACTCATATGTCCCAACCTTTGATACCATAGCTGCCCATTCACTCTAGTTGATGCGACTACGAGTGAACTATACGATCCTGAAGTCACGTACAAAGCACATTCCTTCTTGCCTCGAGATATCACCAAGGCACCTTTTGTGATCTTCCAGGAATCACTGGGGAAGGTCGTCACATATTCGGTATCGGTCAACTGTCCTACTGAGATCAAGTTCTGTTTCAAACTCGATACATATCTGACATTCTTCAATTTCAAAACCATTCTAACTTTCTGATTTATATGAACATCTCCATTTCCAACAATATTACACGGCTCATCATCATCCAACTAGACTCTCCCGAAGTTATCTGACATATAATCATGCAGAACTTCCTTACATAAAGTGGCATGAAACGAAGCACCCGAGTCTATGACCCAAGACTCATTCCTCGCATCAAGAAACAAAATCAACGCCTCTGTGTCGCTCTCCTTAGATAAATTCACTAAATCCTTCAGCCTTCAGAGTTTTCTTCTTGTTTCTTAAGCGCCCTGCAATCACGTTTCATATGCCTTTTTTTCCCGCAATACTAGCACCCATCTTTGTCTTTCGGTCCCTTGGACGTCTTCCTCGACTTAGAATGTCCGTGTTTATTGTCTCATTTGTTCAGTGATCTTCTTCTTTCTTCAATGTTTAGAGCATTCCTTGAATCCCCTGAAACTCCTGATCTATTTCTTCTAAATTCCTCGCTGAGAATTAGATTGACCACATCATCGAACTTTAGCTTTGTCGACCCTGAAGAATTGCTCACGGCATTCACCAAACCATCCCAACTGTCTGGAAAACTGAACAAGATTAATAATGCCTTGACCTTGTCCTCAAAAACAATGTCAATGGATTTCAACTGGCTTGTAACTGTATTGAACTCGTTTAGATGTTCAGCCACGCTCTCACCATCTGACATCTTCATGTTGAATAGCCGTTTCATGAGATGAACCTTGTTGGACGCTGAGGGTTTTTCATACATCGTAGTTAGGGCTTCCATTAATTCTTTTGTGTTTTTCACCTTAGATATATTGAAGGCGATGCTCTTAGACAAAGAGAGTCAGATCATTCCTAAAGCCTTCCGATCCAATAAAAACCATTCATCATCTGTCATCTTTTCTGGTTTCTTCTCTTTTCCTCCTAGAGAAATATAGAGGTCCTTCTGATACAGATAATCCTCCATCTGCATCTTCAGAAGGCAAAGTTTGAACCATCAAACTTCTCAATTCTAGTCTTCCCTTTTTCCGTCATCGCTCCCATTTAAACTAAACCAATAGATTTGATACCAGTTGTTACGCAGCACGTCAACAATGCTAGTGAACTGAGATCCAATCTCCCATCTCACCCACAAACAATAAACAGAAAGAAATATAATCTAGAAGAATAATCAGAGTATTCCAAACAAACCACAAGACAATATATACGTGGAAAACCCCCAACAAGGGTAAAAAACCACGGTGCAAAACTTCCACTACGAAGAAAACGAGATTACAAGTAATATACTAACCTTTTTCCTTTAGATGTATAGAGAAAACTCTTTGCCCACACTTTTGAATAACTCTCATAACCCTAGAATACCCTAAGGACCCCTATTTATAGTTTAGGAAACTTCCCTTTCGCACCCTTGTGAAACCGCCTCAAATTTCCGTAGTTCGCATCAAATTTGCAAAATGAATCTGCGTAATCTCGACTGGTCGAGTATGGGCCTCGACTGGTCGAGCACTTCGGATCCAAAAAACTACAGCTCGCTAGACTTTGAGTCGAGCGAACCCTCGACTGGTCAAGTGGGCCACTTGACCGATCGAGCAGCCCTCTCCAAATGTGGCTCCACATCTCAACACTCTTTACTCATAAGCTTTGTCGGGCACAAAGAGATGCATGTGACAAATCCACTCTCAAGTCAGAGAAGCCAGCTTAGTAAGCCGATCCGACATACATCCAAACACATGCACCTTTTGACTACTTCTCTCTCGGGGCGCACTGTGATGAACACAAATAAAACAAATCTATCTCGGCATGTTGAGGTAGCCCAGGTGCCCGCCGTCTTTCAATCAATTTTGCAAGACCACGGTAAGTCATGATTCAAAAAATCAGGCATATACAAAAATCACGTGGGCCACACTAAAAAAAAAAAAAAAACTTAGGAACGGGAACATCCATGGTTGAAACCTTCTTAGAGCCAACCATTATCATCTTCATACCTACTTCTGTGGCCCCACAAAGTTTCCAATGGCAATCCCCACTCTTTCATGTGGCGTGACCTACATGAGTTTTGAATATGCTTGATTCTCATATTCATACCTTATCGTGGCCTTGCAAAACTGATGGACGGAATGGATTTGCCGCGGCCATCTCTTTGCCCCACAGCTTCCAACTATAAGAACTTCTTGTGACAACCGAGATTGCTTCACGCATCATTTAAGTGGGCGTTTTTATTGTTATTTTTTATTTATTTATTTTATCTTTTATTTTTATTTTTGGTTTAGTATTCAAACCTGCCTTTGCAAACAATCTTACTTATAAAATGTGCATGCTAGCAATGCTCCCAGTTTTTTAAGTGACACCTGGCATGTCTAATCAATGATCCAAGCCATTCATTCATTTGTGTGGTTGTAGGGAAACTATGGTAAAAATAAAAATAAAAATTGTGCTGATTGGACAGCCCTAACTGGGCCATTTGTGTTACAAACATTCACATTCTTACCTATGAGACACAGCTTGGATAGTTAGCATCATCAAATCAAAGTGCTTATGTGGAATCATAAGCAATCCATGGCGGTGAGATCTATTGAATATAGATGTTTTAAGATGATTATAGGATCTATTTTATTTTTCCATTCAATCTGACCGTTCATTTTTCATGATATCAATTTGATGGTTAAGATTATCCAATTGGCACGATTTTTTTTACCCTATCTCGCGCTGAATGGTGTCTAATGTGATTGTCTTTATTGATGATTCAACATGGCACGTGTCCCAAAAATACTGGGGAACATTTGAAAGTAGGGATTCAGCTTTATTTATCATGCTACTTAATAATTTATTTGCTTAGGTTGAAAATAATATCGCCTACTTCACCCAAACACCCCCTAACTAAAAGCTATAAAAGAGAGGGGCCTATGCGTTTTAAAAGAAATTAAAAATCTGTAAGGTAGTCTGCAGTACTATTTGAAGTTGTATACCTCAAAATCTGTACATACTGATGTATTGTGATAGGATACGTTGGGACTATAGCCGTTGGATCTTGGGTCATGTTTTAATCCAGATGGTTGATCTTGGCTGCCTCAAAAATCTTCAAAATTGGCAAATAGTAAGGATGGCCCACAAAGCAATAGACAAGGAGACTGTCTATATTTGATAAAAATAAGTTAAAATAATCACAGTGCTAAAATATTCCAATTAGAGCCTAAAACAATCTAGCTATGTGGGGCCCGCCATCTTGTATATAGAAATGGGGACGCGGCTTCGGTGGATCCGGGGATCCACCGACGTCGGTCGGTCCTTGACTGCGGGGCATACTGTGATGTATGTGACTTACATCCACGCGGAATATATGCATTGACAGCTCATCTTAGGATATTGTTAAAAAATGAAGCAGACGCAAATCTCAGGTGCACCACACCTGAGGAAAATGTAATAATTGAATGCCCACCATTAAAATTCTCTTGGGAGACAAGAATTTTTATTTTCCATCTAACCTATTCATAACGTCGTGAAGACGTTGATGAAGGGACCACATAAATATCAGCTTCATCTAAAACTTTTGTGGCCCACAATAAGTTTTTAATGGTCGTTCACCACTGTTTTCTGTGGTGTTGTCCACCGGAGATTTGGATCTACTTCATTTTTGGGATCATTCCTTAAAATGAGTTGCCAAAAATGATGGACAGCAAGGATGTGAGGTACATACATCATGGTGGGGCCCCAAAGGTATATGCCAAAGTCGCGTCCTACTGATCAACTCCATCCATAAGGTGAGAACCCTTATCTGAATCGTACATGCAAAGATCATTCACATAGAAAACTTTAATGGGCCCCACCAGATTGCTTTTCACCTTTATAATTTCATGAGGTGCAGCCTACCTAGAAGTGGGCATTTTTGACCCGATCCGATGGATCCGACCCGTTCCGAACTGAACCAACGGCCTGGATCAGTGAGGATCGGGTAGGATCATTTAGATCCGACTAGTTTTCGGATCGAGATCGGATAATGGTCGATCCGGACCATTCCGATCCGAATGGTTCCGGACAGATCCGATCCGGCCAGATCCAGAGTGAAAATCAATATTTTTACTTTTTCCTATGGTGTGGTCCACTTGAGCTTTGGATATTCATCAATTTTGGGTTCAACAGCTAAAATAATTTGAAAAAATGAATGAACGGCGTGGATGCACCACATGCATTCATGGTGGGCCCCAACAGAGTTCACTCGTCTGTGAGTATGAGTTACTTGCATGGCACGTCAACAGGTCGCAACAGTTGTATTCTTTATTATGTGCTTTGCACGTCAACACGGCAGGCTGTGAGATTATTTATTAAAATGACTTAACCAAGTTCCTTAGGCCCCACAATGATTTATGTTTTGTATCCAACCTTCCATCCATTTGGAGAGATCATTTCAGGGCAATATCCAAAGAATAAATTAAATCCAAAGCTCCAGTGGACCCCGACATAGAAAGCTCTATGGACAACGACGCCCACCATTAAAAACTTTTAAGGGCTACAAAAGTTTTAGATCAACCTGATATTTGTGTTTTCCCTTATTTCTGTATTTTTCAACTTTTAAACAGGTTAGATTTTAAATAAACATTACGGTGGGCCTTAGGATAGTTTCAACAGTGGGAATCACTCTCCCCATTTTTTTTCTGTGATGTGGTCCACTACAGATTTTTATCTACATCATTATTTGGCTCATGCCCTAAAATGATATCTCAAAATTGATGGACGGTGTGAATATAATACATACAGCGTAGTGGGGCCCACAGAACTTGGTGGCGTTACTTCAGTAGGCGCCTGGCAGGCGGCATGTAAGGGCACATACGTGTCGTGCAAATACTATAGGAGATGCGCCTCAATCTTTGAGTTGTACGAATGGCTCAAATGAGATCATGTGGTGTCCGCCTTGATGTATATATGTTATCTAAGCCGTTCATCCATTTTGACATATCATTTTATGTGTTGAACAAAAAATTACGATATACTGAAAACTGAAGTGGACCACACCATATCAAATGATCCGAATAGTGTCTAACCCGATCCGACTCGGTTTCCTTGACCGAGTCAGACTCGGATCGGGTGGCATCGGATCTGTCCGAGTCAGGTAACCTAGACTTGGTCTCGGATCGGATCGATTTCGAGTCAGCCTATTAAAATTTCGGATATGACCGGGTTAGGCCCAATCTGGTCTGACCCAGACCGATGCCTAGCTCTAAGCCTACCTGAGTTTTGACAAGCTGAGTTTTTGTATCTTCACTTTATCCTAGTGAGTTATATTTGATTAATGGTTTGATGTAAGATGCATGTCATGGTGGCCCACACATAAACCTATGCTTGGCATTTCTTTCACATTGTTTCATGTGGTATGGCTAGAGCTGGGGATGGGATGACTCAAACTCGTCGTCCGACTAGTTTACATTCTAGTTTATCCGAATTGAGTGGGTGAGTTGATTAGAATCAAGTTGACTTTGTCTAATCCAAATTCAAACCCGTTCAAGTCGCCCAATAACTTGACACGATTCGACCCGAAATCTAACTCGATAGTGACTCGACTAAATCCAAAACTCAACTTGTACATGTGGATTTAGGCTTTGGGCGGTGATTTCAGCCCGTCGATTTTCGCTGCACCCGACTTGACTCGGTGCCAACTCAACCCCACTAGGTACTTGTGACTGGGTCAGACTTGGTTCGGATTACTACAGGCCAGACCTAGAGTCAGATCCGGTCAGGCATGCTGGACTCAGTACCAATTCAGTTCGAGTCTGAGTCAAGCTGTTTCAAAACTGAATCGAGTAAGGTCAGCCCTAACTCGGTCCGACTCGACTCAATGCCCAGCTCTAGATATGGCCCACCTAAGCCATGATTCTTGCTGATTTTTTCCTCCAAGACTTAGAACCGAGGACAGAACCTAATGGACGGAGTGGATGTTACATATACAAGATTGTGGGCCACAAAGAAATTGTGCATTATGTGGAGGATCACTGAACATTTCAACAGCTATAGTCCTGCGTGTATACAACAATCCTTAGGGCCGGTTTGGGCCGTGGGATTAGAAGGGATTTGGTGGGATGGGATTCAAAAAACATAATTATTACCCATGGCAGAGATTGTCCCGGATAAGATTAATGTCATGCTTTGTTGATAATACGGTGGTACATTGAATGGATATACCCACCATCATTTAAAATTACTGAGAATAACACACATATGTTATATCTAAACCATTCATTTGTTTTGTAACCTCATTTTATGACATGGGCCTAAAAATGAGGTAGATCCAAAACTTATGTGGCCCCAAAGAAGTTTTCAACGGTAAGTATTCAATCCCCCTTGCTTTCTATGGTAGGGTCCACTTGAGCTTTAGATTTCCCTGATTTTTTGGCCCATGCTCTAAAATAATCTCGCTAAATAGGTGGACGGTGTGGATATAGCCCACACATCATGGTGGGACCTACACAACTTGCTAACATTGAGTGAAATTGGCACGGACCCAATGCAATTCCATTTAATGTAATTCCATGCTTTTCCATTCTTCCCAAACATGGAATGGAATTGGCACAGAACCATATGAATCCCATCCCACCTCATCCCTTCTAATCCCACCGCCCAAACAGGCCCCTTGGTCTTGCATTGATGAAAGCGGATTCGCATGTTGCACACAGCATTCGCGAACGCGGATTGCGTACTTTACACAGTGCGTATTTTAAGATCTTCGATGCCTTTTACTTTTGTTTTTTAAAGATGCCTTTGTTACTTTTATACAACATTCCTCTGTGGATCTCTTACGCTGCGCCGACCGTCTATTTTATTGACTTTGGTATCCACAATTCCCACGTTACTAATTTCTTTTGTGGCCAGTTCAGAGGTGTGGACAGTCACTCTCGATCTAGACCGTCAATCAGTTTTGCTTATATGCTTGGATCTGATTTGAGGTCCACTATGAAAATTCACATTGTTAAGTGGAAATTTACATCTGATCAGTGCCGTGCAAAATAAACGGTATGGATTAAAGGTCCAATGATGATTTAAAGTGGTGCATTTGATAGGGACCTATTTGGATAAATTTTCTTCGAGGATTTTATTTATTTATTTTATTGGACGACTATGATTGTTCCACATGTGGCTTGGTATGACAATGGGTATGGTGATAGAGGTTAGCATCCTTCAATCAGCGAAAGTTTTTCATGGTCGGCCATTAATAGTGGGGAGAACTTAATGAACAGTTTAGATGAATGATTAGATTGTTTATATCTTACATGATCCTCTAGTTCACAATCCTTTCATACCCTTGTTTCCAGCCTTCCGTTTGCTTTGTACATTGTTGCGTGCACATGGAAGAGGTAAAATAGCCTAATAATTGCTTGTGCGGCAACATTCTCTCTTAGTTGAATCTCTCTCTCTCTCTCTCTCTCTCTCTCTCTCTCTCTCTCTGGGTGTGTGTGTATACACACACACACACCCAGAGAGAATATATGGAAAAGGTTCTATGCAGTCGAGCTGTGTGGGCCCCACCGTGATGCATGTTGAACATCTATCCTAACAGTCAGATGCACCACTCCATGGTGGGCCTAGGTCTTAAAAATCAAGTCAATCCTTGAATTGTATGGGCCACACCACATACAAAAGTTGAGATGGGTTTCCGTCCATTAAAACATTCATAATCATTTTTTGGGCCACTGAGATGTGGTTCACAAATCCAGCCCATCCATTATGTGTGTCCCACTTGGATGAGGGGTCAAACCAAGTTTAATATGCATCCAAATTTCAATTGAGCCCCACCAAGTGCCTTTATATGTTTTAAGCATGTCTTCGCATGATTTTAGATGGTATGGCCCACTTGAGTTTCATATACGGCTGATTTTTGGGATATCTCATAATTTAAAGGAGGCCCATCAAATGCACAATGTTGATGTTTGACACACAGCATGGTGGGCCCACATAGCTCGACCTCTTAGTAAGTTCCCATGAGCTGGACCGCATAGAACCTTTTCTATATATATACTGAGATGATTTATTTTTCAATCCTTAGGTTGGATTACTATAAAATAAGTAATATGTGAATATCTCCTAGTATGTGTTTTAATGCATCTCTTCTTAAGCCTAATTTCAAAATTTATCATGAGTTGAATTTAGGTGGGCCACCCAAAAGGGAACAATAGGGACTTTAGAGAGGGAGAGGCTGAATGGATTCAAATAAAATGTGGGTTCCACCATGTTGTGTATTTGTTATGTTATGAAGCAAAACTTAAGTGGGCCACAAAAATGTGAATATATTTAGGTTTTAAGGATGACTGTATGTTTCTTGGCATGGTGTGTCCCACCTGATTTTTGGATTGGGATTGTTTTTAGGAACTATGGTGGGTCTCGATGTGGACCACCCAACTCAAGTGGCATATATATTTAATCAATTTGGCTAACCAACCAATCTAGTCCAATTAAAACTCTATAATGTAGAATACAAGCAAGAAAGGAGAATACAAGCAAGCAAGGACATAAAAAATTGCAATGTTTTCAAGCTACCTTTGTCCCCTTGTGAGACTTTTGAGAGAAAGAGAGATACCTTGGACCAAAAATCAAGTTGCTTCGATTATCGAGTGGGCCATGTGCATGTTGAATACGTTTTGTTGGTGGGATGATTTTATTTTATTTATTTATTTTTATTTTTATTTTTTGCCTCAATATCCATTTTCCCTGTGCATTTGTGAAAATCGTGGACCACTCAAACTTTGGCTTGGCATGGTCATGGTGAGCTATATAGCCTATGAATGGCCTGGATGTCAGGCAGGTTTAAGTTGTAGGCATCTGAGCCACAGAGCCTATACCACTCAAGTAAGGAGTACGTTACAGAAAACTTTGATACTCAAGTAGAGTGTGATGAATGGCTTGCCTCAATCTTCTCCATTATTGCTACAGAAAACTTTGATACTCTAGTAGAGTGTGATCGATGATACACAGGCACTTAAAAATTACTTATGGCACCATGCAAGTAATTCAATTGAAACCGTTATGGATACAGTATAAATGTTTCAAGAACCAAAAATTACAGTCATGTGATTATCTGACTATTAGACTTGTAAACATTTATTGGACGGTTAGGAACAAAAACTACCCTATTTTCTTGTTTCAACAAACAAGTGTTCATAAATCAGTGGTTAGGATTGTTTACACAATCTGATTTTCGTTGGGTCCCACAACTTCTATTAGTTTAATTCAAGCCCATATATGCTAGGTGTACCATTTATAAGTGCTTGTGCATAAAGCATGCAGCCAATTAAGTCACCTTATTTTCAAGAGCTATGATTCAATGCAAGTTCTTCAACTGTGATGGGGCCACCTATGATCATGATGGACCATTCTGCATAAGAGGTCCACCATGGTTTGTAAATGGTCCCAATATCATCTTTTGTCGGATGATCATAGACATTCAAACAAGGGCAGCACAATGGACGGTGAGATCATTTCCTTTCTTACCATCTCATTTTGCAAGCCTTTAATTATTGAGAATTATGAGGGCCTGATGGGTTATGACATGGATAGCACAGTGAAACATCACTTCAAGTGGGGCCATGTTAGAAAAAAGAAACTGATGAGAATGGAATGCATTGCCAGATCATGGATTGCGTTTTCCTTGAGATAGTAAATAGCCCCACACCAGTTAAACTAGCATTGCAAAATGCAAAATGCAAAAAAAAAAAAGAAAAAAAAAGAAGCCCCAACCTAGAAAGATAAAAGGAGAAAGAACTTGAGAGCTAGAGATAGGGAAAGATTATGAGAGTACAAGATGATTTTCTTATGACTTCTGATTCTTCCAAACTCTAGGCTAATGTAGGATTCAAAAGAAAAATAAGACAAATAAATTTCAAATATGTGAAACTTAGAAGCGTTAAGTACGCTAATTAAGGTGCTAAAAGGCGTTCAAGCAACCCTACAAGCCATGCCGCTTGCAAGAATGTGAACAATACTTCACATCATCCTTACGGCGCCTGTACGTCAAATACTTGATATGACAAAACCTAATTTCAACTTCTTAAACCTTTGATCATCTAAATCATTTTCAAATCAAAAAAGAAAGTTTTTAAAAACATTTTAAAATATATAAAATTTTAATGAAAAAATAAACTCCTAGGTTATTTTATATGTTGAAAATATCTAACAACCGATGCAGGACAATTAACTTGCTCAAAAAGCTCAAATTGATTAAGAGTGACAAATCAATCCCTTTATCTCATATCACGGGTCCTACATCGCATGAGTTAGGACCTCAGCCGAACCTCCTCGTGGGCCCTACTTCACATGTGTTCCTCTTCACACAGGTCACCCATCCCGAGTGTGTCCCTGCATCCCACGGGCTACCCCACTTGAGCCCAGTGTGAAAATGTTAGTGCATTTGTAACGTCTCAAAAAAATTCATACTAAGACCCGAGTACCACCTCAAGCAGAAATCCCTAAAGACCGTATACTGGGAAAATTAGACGAAAATTAATTGAGTACTAAACTAAATTAATTAGTGGACTTGCTTAAACCACTATCTATACAAACTGCAAGACCTAAAACCATTAAAATCGTTAACTCCACCTTACTTAAAAACCCAGTTGCTCCCGAGAGCACATTGAAACCCCGTATCGGACCTTAACCGTGCGTCGAAAGTCCGATTACGACGAAACTATAAGGTTAAGACCGCCTTATTGGGCTTGACAACCATAGCGGGAATCGAGCTCAAATAGTATCCAGAAACGTACAACTTGAGCTCTGAGCAAAGTGTGTGAGAAACGCGAATATTTTTAAAAAATAAGCCAGAACTTAAGTGAATTGGACCATTCGCTTATGGGCAAAATTGAAGACTTTAGACCATCAGTTTCTGACCAAACTTTACCGGTGGATCAGGAAAATTTTCCTGCACATGTCAGTATACTTGTGGCCCTGATCAAGTGACGATGACCGTAGAACTGATACAAGTCCTCCACGGTCGATCCACAAATCCGATCGGACCGAAATTATAACCTAGCTTAGATCCATGGTCAGGAAATTTACTCGATGACGCAAGTGAGTAATGGGCCTTCAGATGAATCTCGTTTGCCCGAAACAGACACCCTTTCGCTATAACCTAAGTATACCATGGCCCTGGGGCCATTTGAACCAGTTCTGGGCCTATTTAAGGACCTTAAACCACCTCATTCCCATTCCATAAAAATTTTCTCCAAGCCCTAGGAGAGAGAGGAGAGAAAAGAAGAGAAAAGAGTGAGGAGAAGAGAGAGAGTTTAGGAGATCGAGGCAGTATTCCTCTCTTACGACTACACGCACTAAATCGTCTTTATATCCAGCTACAAGAGTCATTTCAACTTCGATTTGGATAAGAAATCCTAACCCTAATATTGTTTTAGGAATCCAAATAGAGGAATCGATGAAATATCTAACCTATTTCATGATTTAGGTAGCTGTTGTGCTGTAGACGGGGACGTAGTGTACGAACCGAGTTCGTAATGTGCGTACCGACGAAAGGTGCGTACTATAAAAGTTTAGGTTATAGTTTTAAAGACTTTCAATGTCAGCAACGATTTATGTATGACTTGATTACTGTCATATGATCTTAGTTACGATGTATTCGATAAATTATACATGTGTGAAAATCATGTGAATATATAATGCATTCTATGTGTTTGTTGAAATGTTTGAATGAAATTACAATTATGATTTATGCTTGCGATGACTATTAATCTAGAATACATGTTTGTTGTATGTGTGACAACTTCTTTATGAAAGGATTTGCCCTAATATATGTTATAACTAATTTAATTCATATATGTAGTAATGTGTAGTCTAAGTGTTTGATAAAATGTCTAAATGAGTAATTGTTTAATGAATTGTAATTATTAAGGGTGTTGAGATGGGATTCTCAACTACCTTATCTATATGTAAAAATTCCTTCAAGTAACCTTACTCTCAAATACGTGATTTATGTATAAAATGCCTATGTATAATAACATGTTCTATGTGTTTGATAAAATGTTCAAATGATTATTGTATTTAAATTATTTATTAAATGTTATTATGATCAACATATGTGACTACCCATTCCAATTGAGTATGATTGGGACTACTGCGTAGTCCAGGCAATCGGTAACGGTTCCGATTTGAGTAGCCGAACTAGTTTCGCCACATTGGATACATTCGACGAATCCAAGTCGTACGGTGATTGTCGACAGTGGTTAGGCCACAAGGAGTGCTCAAGCGCTCCATGTCGATTAATTTAGCATGCGCTCGTACCAATCGAACTTGTCAAATAATCCGATTGACCTAATGTGTGTTTGCCATGTATGGACACTACTACTTGAATCTAAGGTACTACTTACCAAGGTAAAGCCTGTTTCAACTATACTACCAAGATTCGCTAAGACTCATGAGCCGAACATGGTAGTGTATGGGACACCATGGTCAAGCTGTTGTCCTATGTTGGGGTGACGAGCCTTCCCGTAATGACCAGTGAGCAACTCAAACTCGTGAGCCGAATATGGTGGTGTTTGGGACACCATATTCGAGCTGTCGGCCTACGTTCAGGTGACGAGCCTCCCATAGTGACCTCGAGTATAAACTGGGCCTACGCTAAGGTGACGAGCCTATCCTTAGCGACCTCGAGTGTAAAGTCGTGAACTTACATATCCACTGCTTTCATTAGGAGTGAGCCCTACAACTTACCTATCGTATGTGATTAACTAGGATTGACGACCCTAGATGGATCCCTGTTTGGGTTAATGATATAAAGGGAGGTACCTTAGCTTCCCGAATTTGCTGTGTGAATAAGCCTAATTAATTATTGGCTAACACGACCATGCACCGCATTGTATGTGCTTTGGCGAGGAAACGCACGTTTAGGGAGTTTGCCATGTGCGATCGTGAGATGATGTCGCTGAGGGAGTGTAGGCAAGGGCATGCATCATTACAGTATACTATTCTTGTATTAACAAGAGTACTTAGGATACGATTGTTGTATTGCTTTATCATTATTGCTTAACTGAATTGATAACATGTTAACCGTTGCCTTATAGTACCACTGAGTTGATCGCTCACTCCCACCCTTGGACGGTGTTTTAAAACACCAACTAAACTCTGTTTTAGCTGCAGATGACGATGAGGCTACGGAGCCAGATTTCATTGACCAGGAGGAGTTCTCCTACATGCAACTCTCAGGCGGGTCTATGTAGACCTAGAGTTACGTCGTCGGGATTACGGGACTATGGATTAATTGAACCTTTACACTTGATATTTTGTAAAATTTGGAACCATATATGTATTTATTAGCTGGTAACATACTCATACTCTGGGGATTGATAAACACTTATATACTTTATATATTTATCTCAGTCTTCCACTTGCTCAATTTAAATATCTCTGGAGTATGATATGTTGTTTTAGTGTAATCTCATTCATGTTTAATGCACTAATATAGACAACATTTAAACATCATTATCTATATTGCATAAGTGATGCGACGAATCTTGGGAGTTGAGCTTTGCTCGACCCTCGATTTTCGGGGCATTACAAGTTGGTATCAAAGCATGATTTGGATTAAACTGGACCTGAGTTATGGTAACAAGATGCACACTGACGTACTTCAAATTAGGAGGGGGCGATAAAATGTAGAAATGAACGTAAGATTTCAAGTTTCCCCGATGGGCAAAACTAACAGCTGAAATGTACCCCATATGCGTCTGAGATCACATGAAATGATCTCAATTCCTTTTTAGACCATTAATCGACGGGTTTTAACTATTATTCGGCGGATCCCAAACTTGAAACACGCCAAAGGGCGTGAATATGTGTGAGATGGAACCCAAAACCACCTCAAACGGACATGGGGGCCCAAACCATAAGAAACGGTGGGACCCAGGGGGTCCCCCGCACCATTCTGGCACCCCGCGAGGGGGGGCGGCACCTCCACTGGTCCAGGGGACCGTGGTGGCACCGCGTCAATGGCGGCACGCTGCTCCCTTCTCTAGCGGGCCGCGGCAAGCCTGCGGTTCCGGCGGCCTGCCACCCTCTCCCACATGTGTGGGGCCTGCATTTCATGTGGGGCCACCCTATTTACACCCCTTTGCCTCATTTTCCTCCATTTCACCCTATCTAATCTCTGTAAACCCCTCAAAAATCTCATTTCCCCTCTCAAATCTTCATTCCATACTCAAATCTTCTTTTTCTTCTTCATTACAACCCATCCTCCACCATTTTTCTCAAAACTCATCTCCTACCACCTTCTATCTCCTTTATTTCCTCTCATTTAAGCACACAAATCCATCTTTGTATCTTATAAACCCCAAAACCCACCAACCCATCTCATCCTTCAAGCTTTCTAAACCTCATGGCTCTTTTTGAGCTAGTTGTTACAATTTTCTCCCTCTTCACACTCCTTTCTCTCCTGAGCGGATGAAGTCAGGCCTAGCCGCCCAACCCGTTTAAGGAAGAAAATGGGTGCTGAAGCAAGCACGAGCGCCGAGCAAGAAAGGAGATCAAAATGGGAGCTTGACCCGTAGATCCCCATTGAAAGATCGCTACCAGCGGGCATCGAATTAGGTAAGTTCCATAACCGTAGAGTGGTATTCGAGGCTCATGTTGATGAAAAGCTATTTGGACTATACCCAGTGATGGACTTGCTCCTAGAAAATGGTTGGGGTCCTATATTTGAGGAAAATACCCATGCGAGTAAAAGAGCGATGCGTGCCTTCTATGCTCATATACGAGAGCCACTATTGGAGCCGCTACAATTTACTATCTCTTTGGGAAGAGAGGAAGCCATAGTCAATGTAGATGTGGTGGCTCGAATCATGGGTATGGAGCGTGGACTCGTACATGCTAGTGAGAAAAACCTTGCCAATGAACGAGAAAGGAATCGCCGCACCCGTTTCCTCTGCGTTCAACTTGAGTAGTGGAGGTGAGTAAATAGCCTTGCATCGACCAAATTTACAAACGATTTTCGCCTGCTCTACCACATATTTACGTATAACGTATATCCAAGGTGGAGCAACCGCACGGAGTGTACTCGGCTTATGGTGGATTTCTTATACAGAGTTGGTCAGGGAGATAAGTTATGTCTACTTATATTCGTATTATCTCAGATTATGGATATTGCACAATCCATACGAGGAGATGTCTCACTTCCCTTTGGCCGACTTATTTGTAAAATTGTCCACCACTTCAGTTTTAAACTCCATATGGGTGATATTGCCCCGATTCATATCATCAGTGACATTACACTCAACAATATGGGCATAGGCCCCAGGCAACGCCAAGCAAGACTTAATGAATATGGGGATGAGATTGAGGAGGAGAGTGAAGAGGAAGAAGGGAGTGAAGATGAGGAAGACAATGATGAGGAAGGCAGTGGCGAGGAGAGCACTGAGGAAGGAAGTAATGAGGAAGAGCAGGAAGAGGAAGAAGGGGAGGCCCAAGATCTTCATAGGGAGCCTCCTACTGTTACGCATGATAACCGCCGTAATCGGGCCGCCTTAGAAGCCCGCATGGCTCAGATTAAAAGAGAATCAGGCCACCCTGAGACAGGAGGTTAAGGAGACCTAGGCCGAATTGAAGCAAAAGCTTGAAGAGAATCAGGCTTACATGAAACAGAAATTCAAGAGGATGTCTCGCACTCTGAAGGCCCTCCTATGCTGTATACAGGACAAGGGTGCGCCTCCACCTTCGCCTGAGTCAGCAGACTAGTCACATGTTGTGATCGTCAGTTGTTTTGCTTTGTTTCTTGTCTTTCTATGTAATAGCCCTTGTAGGCCTAGTAGTATGTTGAGATAGTTGGTGGGAAACTTGTACTAGATTAGCTCACATACATCTTCTGTCATGATCCATGTAAGACTATATCTCATGTATTGTGACAATTTTGAAAAAATGAAATGCATGAAGCTTCTTTTGAATTGGAATGTGTATAATGTTTGGATAAGTGTGTGTTATTATGCTAAATCTTACACATGTTGCACCCTATGTTGTGTATAGGGAATGCCTCTGAAGACCACTCAGAATATGACACGCCTTAAACTTGACAGATCGTTTGACGGGACACCTCCCCTAAGCGATAGCCACACGGACCCCAGTTTGGGCCCTGATAGTGACACCATGCCGGATTCACAGTCAGCCACTGGCCCCACCAATGGGCCAACACCTAGTGCACCACCGGTTCCAAAATAGAACCGTGCGTCTACCTCGACACCACACATGCCTCAAGCGGCTCCTCCTCTTGATAGGTTTTCGACCTCCCACCTTTGCAGGCACTCACAGGCCCGAGGAGGCCGAATACTGGCTAGATCACATCTCTAAGATGTTGAAGCCGCTGCACTACACTGAGGCAGAGCAGGTAGAGTTGGTTACTTGTATGTTCGAGAAGGAGGCCAGTCTCTGGTGGGACAGTGTCCTACGAACAGTTGCCCTTGGATACGTATGGACGTGGGACGCGTTTGAGACCCGCTTCCATGAAAAATACTTCCCCCTCACTTACTGTAATGAAAAGGAGGGTAAGTTTATTCGCTTCCGACAGGGAGAAATGTCTGTGTCAAAGTATGAGAACAGATTCACGGAGCTAGCCAGATATGCTCCTTTGATACTAGCAGACGAGCCAATGAAGATGCGACAATTTTTAGAGGGTTTATGGCCTGAAATCCCACAAAGATGTGTTGCGCTAGTATTCCCAATTATGCTAAGCTGGTGAACATGTCCCTGCAAGCTGAGTAGGATGGGGACAGACTGTCCCATACGCGTATGCCCATGGGCACAAGACCTCGACCTGACTTGTCGAACCGACCATTCCTTGGCAAGAAGCCACATGCAGATTCGCCTCCCAGGCTTATGGCTCCACCGACCCAGCAGAGGCGATCTGATCTGTGGTGCACCAACTATAAGAGGATGGGCTATACAGACACTTATTGCTTCACCAAGATGAGGGATAACGGCTTTACGCCGCCTCAGAAGATCAACTGTCAGTTACCACAAGCCATTTCAACTCCACCTCTACAATCAGTACAGCCAGCACAGCCTTTTTACAGACCAAATGTACCTCGAAGTAGGCCGCCTCAACGACCTATGACAGTGCAACTAAATCATCCTCAACAAGCGCGAGTACATGCGTTTGCAGCTGAAGCATCTGAGTTAGTAGCTACAGTGCCTTTAGCCTTCGAAGTCAAGCACATATCCAAGGTATACCAATTTTTCTATTGGTGGACATCCGGTCCACTATCTCAATAGTATCATGCGCAACAATCAAGCGACTAGTGTTGGAAACGACTCCTATGATTGGGGTGAGACTCCTTACCGCCATAGGGACCTTCTCAGACTTTACCAAGATTTGTAAGCGTTGTTCGATAAACTTAGGAGACGGAACAATGCTTGTTGACCTGATTGTTGCCTTACTATGTCATTATGATGTCATTCTCAGTATAGATTGGCTCACCGAGATGAAGGCGGAGATTGACTGCGATACCAGATTGGTGACAGCCCATGGACCTGATGGCACGGCCTTTACTTTCCCAGTGTAGGTTATTGGCCTTATCGCATTAATTGTTAGCTTCCTTATTGGAGAATATTGATGGCTCAACACTTAGGGACACCCTTGTAGTCCAAGATTTCACAGACGTATTCAGAACGATACCTGAACTACCTCCTCGACGCGAGATCAACTTTACTATCGACCTTGTGCCTAGTGCGACACTCATTTCTCTACCGACATATCTCATGCCTCCATGTGAGATGGAGGAGTTGAGGAGATAGATCGATGATCTGTTAGATGCAAGTTTTAAATAGTCTGGTGTATCTCCTTAGGGAGCACCTGTGTTGTTTATGAAGAAGAAGGATGGATCACTACGATTGTGTATTGATTATCGCAGGTTGAACCAAGTGACAGTGAAGAACAAGTATCCGTTGCCCAGGATAGATGATCTGTTTGACCAGTTGAAAGGGGCACAATATTTCTCGAAGATTGACTTACAGTCCAGGTACCATCAGTTGCGCGTTAGGGACGCAGACGTGTAGAAAACAGCATTCAGAACTAGTTTTGGGCACTATAAATTCCTTGTGATGTCATTTGGACTCACAAATGCACCGGCAGTGTTCATGGACCTCATGAACCGGGTGTTTCGGCCGTATCTGTACCGATTCATCATCATATTTATAGATGACATTTTAATATACTCCAAGGGTTGGAGAGATCATGAAGAGCACCTGCGAGCAGTTTTCGATACTCTCAGGAAGAACCAGTTATTTGCTCAATACAAGAAATGCGACTTCCAGAAAGGAGTCAAGTTCCTGGGACATGTGGTGCCTAAGGAAGGTATCGCTGTAGACCTTTCTAAGGTGACTATAGTTCAGGACTGGGAGCAATCTGGTTCGATTATAAAAGTGAGGAGTTTTCTGAGACTTGCTGGCTACTATCGCCGATTCATTAAAGATTTTTCCAAGACTACTAGACCGTTGTCTCGGTTTACTCGAAAGGATATTAAGTTTGCCTGGAATGGGAAGGCAGAAGCAGCCTTTCAGAAATTGAAGGACAAGTTGATGTCCACACCCGTGCTAGTATTGCCAGAGCAAGGGGTCAGATATACGTTATACACCGACGCATCTCGTGTTGGTTTGGATTGTGTTCTTATGCAAAAGGACAGAGTGATTGCCTATGCATCCCCACAGCTGAGGAAACATGAAGAAAACTACCCCACACATGACCTGAAATAACAGCCGTCATCTTCACATTAAAGCTCTGGAGACATTACCTCTATGGAAAGGAGTTCGAGCTCTTTTACGACCACAAGAGCCTCAAGTACATATTCACGCATAGAGACCTGAATATGAGGCAACGACGATGGATGGAAACCCTGAAGGACTTCAAGTTTGAGGTCTCCTACCATCCTGACAAGGCCAACCTTGTGGCAGATGCATTGAGCCGCAAGAAGACAATAGAATTTGCTGCTCCGCTAATGATTGAAGAATGAAACATGGTAAAATTTGTGCGAGACTTCGAATAAAAGCTTACAGTAGAGGAGCCGTTCGAGAGCGTCGCACACATCCACATGTAGCCACTTATTGATGACCGAATCATTGTGGCTCAGAGAGAAGATGAATGGTTAATGAAGATGAGGAAACGAGTTAGTGACGATGAAGACTCTGAATGGAGAGTTGGTTCAAATGGTGGTTTACGTTATCGTGGCCGCCTAAGTATCCCGAATCTTCATGACTTGAAAAAGGAAGTTCTCGAAGCTACTCACAATTCGAAAATGGTGATGCATCCTGGTAGTACAAAGATGTACTGAGACATGAAGCGTTCGTACTAGTGAGACAACATGAAGGCCCACATAGCAGATTATATATCCGGTTGTCTCACGTGCCAGCAGGTCAAGGCCGAACATCGCCGACTACCTGGTTTACTTCAGCTCATGCCCATAACTGAGTGGAAGTGGGATTTCATATCTATAAATTTCATTTCCAGGTTACCGAAGATGAGGAAGGGACATGACTCAATTTGGGTGATTGTGGACCGATTGACGAAATCGACTCACTTTCTCCTTATTAGAGTCTCAAACTCAGCAAACGATTTAGCCAAGCTTTACATTAAGGAGATTGTACGGCTGCATGAAGTGCCTATGGAGATTGTGTCGGATCGAGACACGTAATTCACGTCTATCTTTTGGACTCGATTCAAAGAAGCAATGGGAGTGAAACTGAAGTTCAGTACCGCGTTCCACCCATAAACTAACGGGCAGACGGAACGGGTAAATCAGGTGTGAGAAGATATGTTACAAGCATGTGTGCTCGATTTTAAAGACAATTGGTATGACTGTCTTCCCTATACAGAGTTCGCTTATAACAACAGCTTTCAAGCGAGCATTGACATGACTCCCTATGAAGCATTGTATGGACGTCCATATCGAACACCGCATTGTTAGGCAGAAGTTGGTGAGAAGAGTTTGATTGGCCTAGATTTAGTATAGGCGACCTCAGATTAGCACAGAGCAGACAGAAGAGTTGCACTTTTACCAAACGAGGATAGTTAGAATTTAAGGTTGGGGGCCACGTATTTCTTAAGGTTTCTCCCATAAAGGGAGTCCTTCGCTTTGGCAAGAAAGGAAAACTCACGCCGAGATTCATTGGCTCATCCAGATTCTAGACCGAGTGGGTGTAGTAGCATCCGCCTTGCTTTGCCCACACCACTTGCAGGTGTGCACAACGTATTTCACATATCGATGCTAAAGAAATACGTTCCTGACCCTTCCCATATTATCAAATGGGAGCAGGTACAGTTGAGTGAAGACGCTACTTATGTACTGCGACCAACACGTATTCTTGATAGGAAGGAACAAGTGCTATGCTGCAAAGTGATCCCGCTTGTGAAAGTATTGTGGACTCACCACACTAAGGAAGATGCTTCTTGGGAAACAAAAGCCGAAGTCCGTAAGAACTACCCCCAGATTCTCGAGTACGAAAAGGTACTAATTTTGAGGATGAAATTTTTCTTTAAGGGGGGTAGATTGTAATGTCTTGGAAAAATTCGTACTAAAACCCGAGTACCACTTCAGGTAGAAATCCCTAAAGACCGTATACTGGGAAAATTACGAAAATTAATTAAGTACTAAACTAAATTAATCAGTGGACTTGCTTGAACCACTATCTATACGAACTGCAAGACCCAAAACCATTAAAATTGTTAATTCAACATTACGTAAAAACCTAGGAGAGAACCCAAAACCCAGTTGCTCCCGAGAGTACATTGAAACCCTGCATTGGACCTGGACCGCGCGTCGAAAGTCTGATTACTGCGAAACTATAAGATTAAGACCACCTTATTGGGCTTGACAATCATCGTGGGAATCAAACCCAAAAGTATCTAGAAACGTACAACTTGAGCCCTGAGCAAAGTGTGTGAGAAACGTGAATATCTTTAGAAAATAGGCTAAATTGAAGACTTCAGACCGTCAGTTTCTGAGCAAACTTTACCCGTGGATCAGGAAAATTTTCCTGCACATGTCAGTATACTTGTGGCCCTGATCGAGTGACGATGACCGTTGAACTGATACAGGTCCTCCACGGTCGATCCACAAATTCGATCGGACCAAAAGCATAACCTGGCTTAGATCCATGGTCAGGGAACTTACTCCATGACGCAGGTGAGTAATGGGCCTCCAGATGAGTCCTGTTTGCCCGAAACAGACACCCTTTGGCTATAACCTAAGTATACCATGGCCCTGGGGCCATTTGAACCAGTCCTGGGCCTATTTAAGGACCTTAAACCACCCCATTCCCATTCCATACGAATTTTCTCCAAACCCTAAGAGAGAAGAGAGAAAAGAAGAGAAAAGAATGAGGAGAAGAGAGAGAGTTTGGGAGATCGAGGCGGTGTTTCTCTCTTATGACTATATGCATTAGATCGTCTTTACATCTAGCTACACGAGCCATTCCAACTCTGATTTGGGTAAGAAATCCTAACCCTAATCATGTTTTAAGAATCTAAATAGAGGAATCGATGAAATAACTAACATATTTCATGATTTGGGTAGCCGTTGTGCTGTAGATGGGGACGTAGTGTACGAACCGAGTTCGTAACGGGCATACCAACAAAAGGTACAGACTATAAATGTTTAGGTTATAGTTTTTTAAGGCTTTCAATGTCAGCAATGATTTATGTTTGACTTAATTGCGGCCATATGATCTTAGTTACGATATATTCAATAAATTATACATGTTTGTGAACCATGTGAATATATAAAGCATTTCATGTGTTTGTTGAAATGTTTGAATCAAATTACAATTATAATTGATGCTTGCCATGACTATTAATCTAGAATACATATTTGTTGTATGTGTGACAACTCCTTTATGAAAGGATTTGCCCTAATATATGCTATAACTAATTTAGTTCATGTATGTAGTAATATGTAGTGTAAGTGTTTGATAAAATGTTTGAATAAGTAATTGTTTGATGAATTGTAATTATTAAAGGTGTTGAGATGGGATTCTCCACTACCTTATCTATATGTATAAATTCCTTCAAGTAACCTTACTCTCAAATACGTGATTTATGTATAAAATGCCTATGTATAATAACATGTTCTATATGTTTGATAAAATGCTCAAATGATTATTTTATTTAAATTGTTTGTTAAATGTTGTTATGATCAACATATGTGACTACCCATTGCAATTGAGTATGATTGGGATTACTGCGTAGTCCAGGCAATCGGTAACGGTTCCCGTTTGAGTGGTCGAACTAGTTTCGTCACATTGGATACATTCGACAAATCCGAGCCGTACGGTGATTGTCGACAGTGGTTAGGCCACGAGGAGTGCTCAGGCGCTCTATGTCGATTAATTTAACGTGCGCTCGTACCAATTGAACTTGTCAAATAACCCAATTGACCTAATGTGTGTTTGTCATGTATGGACACTACTGCTTGAATCTAAGGTATCACTTACCAAGGTAAAGTCCATTTCAACCATGGTACCAAGATCCGCTAAGACTCATGAGTCGGACATGGTGGTGTATGGGACACCGTGATCGAGCTGTCGGTCTACACTAGGGTGACAAGCCTCCCCCGTAGTGATCAGTGAGCAACTCAAACTCGTGAGCCGAATATGGTGGTGTATGGGATACCGTATTCAAGTTGTCGGCCTATGTGTAGGTGACGAGCCTCCCGTAGTGACCTCGAGTGTAAACTCGTGAACTTACCTATCCACTGCTTTCATTAGGGGTGATGCCCTACAACTTGCATATCGTATGTGATTAACTAGGATTGACGACCCTGAATGGATCCCTGTTTGGGTTAATAATATAAAGGGAGGTACCTTAGCTTCCCGAATATGCTGTGTGAATAAGCCTAATTAATTATTGGCTAACACGATCATGCACCGCATTGCATGTGCTTTGGCGAGGAAGCGCACATTTACGGAGTTTGCCATGTGTGATCGTGAGATGATGTCGCTGAGGGAGTACAGGCGAGGGCATACATCATTAAAGCATACCATTCTTACCTTAACAAGAGTACTCAGGATAAGATTGTTGTATTGCTTTATTATTACTGCTTGACTGAATTGATAATATGTTAACCGTTGTCTTATAGTACTACTGAGTTGATCACTCACTCCCATCCTGGGACGGTGTTTTAAAATACCAACCAGACTCTATTTTAGTTGCAGATGATGATGAGGTTTATGCGACAGAGCCAGATTTCTTTGACGAGGAGGAAGAATTCTCTTACATGCAACTCTCAGGTGGGTCTATGTAGACCTAGAGTTACGTCGTCGGGATTACGGGACTATAAATTAGTTGAACCTTTACACTTGATATTTTGTAAATTTTAGAACCATACATGTATTTATTAGCCTGGTAACATACTCATACTTTGAGAATTGATAAACACTTACATACTTTATATATTTATCTCAGTCTTCCGCTTGCTCGATTTAAGTATCTTTGGAGTATGATATGTTGTTCTAGTGTAATCTCATTCATGTTTAATGCACTAATATGGACAATATTTAAACATCATTATCTATATTGCATAAGTGATGCGATGGATCTCAGGAGTTGAACTTTGCTCGACCCTCGATTTTCTGGGTGTTACAGCATTAACAACCCATGAGTCAATAATCATGATGATTGATCCCTTTAGCCTCACTATAAATGGGCAATGCTATAGTTCCCCACTTGGAATTTCATGACTATTGGCTAGTAATATATGCTTAAGGGTGCGTTTGGTGGCACCTTATTATTAAATATTATCATATTTCATGATTAATCAGTATAATTTGATGAAATATATAATGAGATTTCATGATTAATCAATCTAATTTGAAGCAAGATACCATGAAATTTCATGATTAATTAATCTAATTTGGTACGAAATTTCATGACATTTGGTGCAACCAAACGCACCTTAAGAGGGAAAATGCAATAATTGTCTAAAGAAAAAGAAGCCGATCGTCCTCATCATCCCTAATGCACAGGGCAGTCCATGTAAAAGCAATATGAGTCAATGAACTCATCAGATTCCTTGACTGCCCTTAATTGCATGGACCTTGATTACCCAAATTTTCTCTTTGTTGAGAACATCTCATATGTAACTAATAGTTGAAAAGCCCATGCAACTAGTTGTGTGGGTCACACCATGATGTATGTATGGCATTGGATTTTCCAAAACTCACTTGAATCCAACCATCCCATCCCTTGAATTTGGAGAATTTTGGGTGATTTTATAACGATTTTTATGGTGTAGTTCACCTCCTGGATCAGAATGATTTTTGGAACGTCTCATTTTCATAGTTGAGTGACTTCACTGAACTTGTTGTATGTCATGCACACACCACGGTAGGCCGTGCAGCTAGTCGCACATGAGCTGTTCTCCTTTTGAGTCATGTGCAATCTATGATCCAACTGCCGTTGGTGGTCCTAAGTGGGCCCTGAAAAGAATTTGGCAAAATAATAAGGTAAAAGGAATTATTTGATCAGCTCTATTATTATTAAAATACAAACAAGACATGAATAGAAATGATTCTGTGAGTTACAGTGCTCATAGCTACGTACAGACACATGGGTAGTCTAATCAATCTACTATGGATTTTGACTCGCAACTATCATGAATGCTCCACTCCACCCATCTCTACGGAGAAAACCTTCGATGCTCTGGCAGAGCGTGATACATGATAGGTGGGCACTTAGAAATTGCTTAAAAATTGCATGCTTTGTGAGCAAGTCAGATTAAACTATCGGTAAATTATTTTTACCAGTTTGGATGTCTCGTGAACAAAAAATGGACATATGTGATTATTTAACCATTAGATTGGTGGACGTTTGTTAAATAGTTGAAAAAAAAAAATGTATGATGTTCCTATTTCAACAAACACGTGCCCAAGATTAGAGGTTAGGATTGCTCAAACCATCTTATTTTCGAACCATGATTTTCCAGTAATGGGTTCGACAATTTAGTTGATTTATCATGAGTATACATGTGCCATGTGTATTAAGTTTTAAGTGAAGAAACCAATTCAACTTCTATTACTTGCAAGAATAGTCTTATCATACAAGCTTTTACCTTTTTGTAAATTGTTATTTCTTGTGAACTAGTGTCTTACGAGGGGCCATTATGTTGTGTGTGCATCATTCAATATATAATAATGAGATTTTTAAAATTAAATTTATTTATTTATCATGTGAATTACACCATAGAAAAAAATTGACAAATATTTGTTAAAACTTTCAAATTTATATAGCGAATTACATAATGATTACATATACCTGATTTTTAGGATGTCCAATGGCAAGGAATCCTTCTGGACAAATTTAATGACATATACACACAGTGGACACTGCAGGTGTGCAACCTTTGTAGAATGACCCTATGTTATGAATTTTGTTTGGATATGAGGATTTTAAATGAAAAAGAAAATTTATGTTCTTAGTAATGGCTAAATGAAAAATTATGAATGCTGAAAAATAATCATTTGAATTATTTCTGATCAAAATTCCCTGATATAAGATATGATTTGTTGTTATTTGATAAATTTATAATTTCTTCTTGCTATCCAAACAACTCCCGACTTAATTTGATTATTACTAAAGTTAATAAAGACATGTTCATGGTTTGTCGACGACCATTATTTAGTAAATGACCCTAACTTCATTAAAGCCTTTTAAAAAATGCCTAGAATACAATTGCTGGTATAGCTGAGTAATTCAAAAAGAAGTTGGTTTTAGACTCTAGTACATCTAGAGGTCTCAAGTTCAATTAAGTAGACCGTCTATGTGACATCCAGCCCATCCAATAAGTTGGAGGATCACCTTGTTCAAAAATCAGTGATATCACCCATCCATTAGACCAAACTTTAATATTTATCAATGGTCGGGCAATGCAATGTTTTCTATAGTGTGGCCCACCTAATGTATGGATATATAAAGCTAATTTTTGCACTAGCCCATCCATACGATGGAGCCAACCTATAAGAAGGGTTGGATTTCACGTGTACTTAGTAGGTTGTAAGTTATCCACTAGGTGGATAGGACTTTGTGGTCCAACCAGTTGGACTTAAGAGTCCTGTAAAATAAAATACATGTAGTAATTTTTCATACGTGTGCAACATGAGCCACACATGTGAACATGTGAATATGCCACAAGTGGGACCACTCATTTTCAACTATCCACATTTACTCATTTAACCTTAAAATGTTTAAATGTGTTACATGTGTCTATATATATATATATATATATGAGATATGTCATGGTGGACATTTAATAAATTGAAATATACTACCATACATCTACAAATAACCTTACATCTATATTGCATGCAGTTATACATAGCATTCCAAACATGCCAATGTCTTATGTCTACAAGAGCCATGGGTGCCCGCGAAGACATGATCATGGGCAAATAACATACATTGCATACAAATAATCTATGCCAGCCATCAAAAGAGTACACTATAGATTTCCTATTTTAAGGATCAAGTCTATCCATTAGTCAGGTAGGACACAAATTAATTAATTAAATGTATGGTTGTGAAAATCAGCTGAAGTTTTCCAACGGTCAACTTATTTCTAATACTACGGGAGCTATACACCATCAAAGATGGGCCGCTTAAGCACTTGCTTGAAAAACCTTCAAAAGTCTTCTGCCCATCTTTGATAGTGTACAATCAAATCTTGTCATGTCATGTCATGATCACTCACAGTTGGAGTCCGGATCCTCTGTTATCAGGTCAACAGAGAAATCCTGATACCCTAATTCTCATTGGTCCACGTCACCACTCACTAAAAAAATAAAAATAATAAAAAATAGCTTCGGACGCCAAACCATTAGGGTAACAGGAATTCTCTGTTGACCTGCTAACAGAGGATCCCGACTCCTAACAGTTGTGAGAACCTCACTGCCTAGCTGGTGTCCCACTACTATCTGCCCTGCTGGCAATTAATGTGGCAGCACGTGCACTAATTGACTGGGAACAGATTCAGTTAGGCCAGAGGCCGATTACTACTGACAGGAGCGAGACTGCTAATGAAGTGACGTCAGTAAGTTCTGTGGGCCCCACCATGATATGTATTGTATCCATACTGTCCATCCATTTGGAGAGATCATTTTAGCGCACGATCCAAAGAATGAGACAGATCCAAGTGGACCCCTCTATAGAAAAAAGTTGGGAGAGTGACATCCACCGTTGAAACCTTCCCAAGGTCCACCATGATGTTTATTTGAGATCCAACCTGTTAATGTGTCAACACATACATGAAATAAGGGAAAACACAAATATCAGCTTGATCAAAAACTTTTGTGGCCCTCATAAGTTTTTAATGGTGGGCGTCACTCTCCCCCATTGTTTTCTATGGTGGGGTCCACTCGAACTTTGAATCTCACTCATTCTTTGGACCACGTCTTAATATTATCTCTACAAATGAATGGACAGTGTAGATACAAAGCATACATCATGGTAGGGCCCATGGAACTTGGAGACATCAATTCAATAGCTAGTCCCGCTGCCCAACGTCTCAGTAGCTAGGGGCTAATCCGCGTACAGTTTGTCAATTTAGCTACAGACAGGTTGAATAGCGAGACATGCTCTTGAAGTAATGTCACCTAGTCATGTGGGTACTACCATGAGGTATGTTTTGTATCCACACCGTCCATGCCTTTGGAGAGATAATTTTACGGCATAATCTAAAGAATAAATTAAATTAAATCTCTAGTGGATCTCACCATAGAAGCAATAGAGAAAGTGACACCCACCATTAAAAACTTCTAAGGACCAAAAAAGTTTTAGATCAAGCTCAATTGTATTTTCCCTTCTTTAATATCTTTATCGACTTATGAATAGTTTAGATCTCAAATAAACACCTTAGGAAGGCTTCAATGGTGGGCATCACTTTACCCACTGCTTTCTTTATGTGGTAGGCTTCATTAGAGCTTTCGATCTGCCTTATTCTTTAGCTCATGCAATGGAACTCTTTCAAATGGATAGACGGTGTGAATGCATTACATATATCATGGTAAGGACCATAGAACTTGGTAACGTGTCTCGATGCAGTGGGCCTCCATTAGTCATGATGTAGCGCCATTTCCTTGGTTTGTCATATCTCAATAATCTTTCGAAATTTAGTGCCCCTCCCTGAAAAATGTGGACTGTCAATGAAATAGCATTACACCACGAGATGATGAAGCTTGGTGTCGTTATCCGGCCTGATGGTATGCATATTGCATACTTAGACACCCCGCTAGCAACTGGCTACATGGTTATGGGACGGTCTTCCATGGGCCCCACAATGTTGTATGAATTTTATTCATACCGTCCATTCATTTTGGATTATTATTTTATGCCGTGAGTCCAAAAGTGAGTACGTAGATCTAAATCTCAGGTAGACCACACTAGAAACACTCATCATTAAAAACTTACAAATGCCCATTGCAATGTTTATTAACCATTCAACTTAAGGTAACATAAGCTTCGATAAGGGAAATCACAAATATCAACTTATCTAAAAATTTTGTGGCTCTGAGTAAGTTTTTAAAGGTGTGTATCCAATCACCACTATTTTCATGTGGTGTGGTCCACCTGAGATTTGGATACACTTTATTTTCTTTAGACCGATGGATTAAAAATGCATTATTGTAGAGGTGACATAGCACTGTACAGTAGCCACGTCGCCACGGCAGTGTCAGCATGCAATCCACGCCCAGCCTGACCGAATCCGCTCCCGATCGACAGGGAGATTGACAGAGTAAAGGCGCCATGCAGAGCTCACAGACGTACCACACGGATTTCCTGCAAAAGCCTTTGAGCAGGAATTTCGTGCGCTGGAAGCTTAGGTGGGCCATGGTGATATTTGTTATAAATTCAGACCGTCAATTCCTTTTGTGAGCTCATCCTAGGACTTTAGACCAAAAATTAGAAGAATCTAAGACTCAAATTCTTAGATGTGCAGGGAAATTCTTTCCTTTGAAACCAACCTGTGGCTTGGCAGTGATATTTACATGCCATTATACTATTCATAGCCTATGGGATGAACTGAATATTTCAACTTTGGACGTTCGTCAATCGTCATGTTTTTGGCCCACTTGAGTATTGGAATCGGCTTATTTTCTTCGTCATGCCTTAAAATAAACTTACAAAATAGATGGACAAGATGGATTTATCACAAACATCACAATAGGCCTCACCTATATTCCGAGGTGCAGAAAATCCGGGTCAACATACACCCACCATTATGTATATTCCCTATATCCATGCCATCCATCTGTTTTGAAAATGATTTTTAAAATATTATTCAAGAAAATGAAGTAGATCCAAATCTCAAGTAAACCATGATAAAGGAAACATTGGTAATATATAGGACAGTAAAAACTTCCCATGGACTACCAAAGTTTTGAATCAAGCTGATATTTTTGTGGTCTCGGTCTTTGTGACCCTATCAACAGGTTGGAATAAAAATAAACATTCCAGTAGCCTCTAGAAGTTTTTAATGGAGGGAATTCAATCACGATTATTTCCCATGTTATGGTCCACTTAAGATTTAGTTATGCTTTATTTTTGAAATCATGACCCCAGAATGAGCTGTAAAAACTTATGGACAGTGTAGATGTAAGGCTCGTGATTCACAGTGACCCTCATAGGGATCCACTCAAGCCACCCCATGAAAGCAAACCTTCCGGGTCTTGCACGCAAATACGCTTGGTCTTGAAGCAGATTGCGTAGCATGCCACACACCACCGTTCATCTAGTTGACGAGATCATTTTAAGACACAGGCACTAAAAATAATGAAATACAACCACATAAAGTAGTGGGAAGAATGATTCCCACCATTGAAACTTTTCTGCCATGATGCTTATTTGCCATCCAACATATTCATAAAGTCAAATGGACCTGAATGAAGAGAAACTTTCCTACTATAATGCTTATTTGCCATTCAACATATTCATCAAGTCAAACAGACCTGAATGAAGAGAAAAAACAGGTGCTAAATTGTTTTAAAACTTTTGTGAGACCTAATAAGTTTTTAATAAGTTTTTAATGATAGACGTTCAATCCCCACTGCTCTTTATAGTGTGGTTTACTTGAGCTTTGGATTGATCTTACTTTTGGGTTCAAGTCCTAAAACAATCTTGTCGAATGGACTAACAATTTTGATTTAATACATGTATTATAGTGGCCCCAAATAACTTGGTGACATCACCACCGTGTTGATGTCGACAGGGTGGGGCCCACCACGCAATCTGCTTACACCTTGTCCCTAGCGCCGGATACGTGCCTGGGTTACATTCACTAGCATGGGAGAATGACTCAATGATACGTGAAATCCACGCCGTCCATCACGTGCACCACCTTTATTTGGGCTTTGATGTAAAAATTGAGATGATTCAACATTTGATGGGCCACTCCAAACAAAGTATACTAACATGATCCATGCTAGTTTTGGAATTTGGAATTTTGTCAGTTTTGGGGTAAGCCTTTCATCCTAACTAGGCACATCATCTGAATAGATTAGATGGCGTATAAACACAATGATAAATCTTACCTGAATTAATGGAGGTTATTCTTTCCTTATTGTTGATGCAAAAATCTAATCGTCCTTCTTAGATCACTTGGGACATACAAGATAAGACAAAGATGGAGACCATGGCTACTGTAGGGGACCGTCCGATGCCAAAGTCAGACAGGCAAGCTAGGTTTAGTAGAATGTAAGGTTTTCGGATGTGAGACTGTACGTATCTTTCACCATTGGGGATGTTCTTATTTATAAGTGAGTGGACAGTAGCGCAGATTGCAATCTTCCTACTCATAGGAGTGTTTGGTAGAGGGATTCGCGTCCCGGACGTGTGGTAGATATTGTCCAAGATTTCCAGCTGAGATCTCGAACAGATCCCTTTGATGCGGCCTGAGTAGTCAGAATTTGAAGAAACATGGAGTAGAAGACCGAGACCAAGCAAAACGTCTGAGGTGAGCTATGCAGTTGTCCTGAGGAATAGTGCACTAACCCGACCTTCCCTTAGAGTTGTGACTGAGCTTTCCCTTAACATTGGGCAGATTACCGACCTGTCGAGGTGAGGTCATGCTCCTTTCTTTGGTACTTATCCATCTTATTATTTAGTGTAGGGGCTCTCCTGTAAGCCTTCTGAACAGGGTGTGCGCGGCCTCACGTGGGATCGTGTCTCAAGAGGTTCTTCTGGAGGATTCAAACATCAAGTTGGGCATGGGTACGATTTTGTCGGAGCTCGACACTTGGTCGGCCGTATGCCTCGTCATGAACATCCGAGCCGACCTCATAATTTTGTCCGGATCATTTAAACTCATAACACTTATTGTTGTTGTACTTTATTCCTCACTATTCCTAGAATAGCTAATGATAAAAGGATATGTTATTGCATGAGAAAGAAATAGTGTGTAAAAGATCTTCGGAAATATTTGGAAGTCTTTTTTAAGCACAATTGGTGCTGAGTTGGCAGTACACGTCAGATGATGATAGGGCACATTCGAAAAGCCTAAGAGTCCAAGTCGATTCAGAAAGAAGAAACATTCAAGCAATTAAAAATGAATGCTAAAGAGTCATCATGACAGGCAAGTAATGAAACGAATCATCTAGGTAATTCTTATCTCCCAAGAGAGCCATAAATAAGAGAGGAAATCAATAAAGCAAGAAATCTTATACCAATATAACAAATCCAATCAAATTTATCTTATCTTATCCTAGCATAATCATTTGCTTTATTTCTATATTAGGAGTAGTTGTAGTCTTTAATTATAATCAAAGTCTATACTTCTACACTAAACTATATCGGTTATCAATACAAACAATTATTCATTTGCAAAAGGTTTCTTATAGTTGCACCTCGACCGATTATAAGTAATTTCTTTTTATTAATCATTATCAAGTAGTAAAAAGTCATTTCGAATGAAAGTCAAATTGCAACCCACCTTCGGAAGAAGAACCCCACCCTTCGATAATGTCATGCCCTGAAATTAGGGTACTCGAGTAGGGCTACTCAATACTCGAATTCCAAGCATGTGAGCTATATTCAAAAATTATGATTATTACACGCATGGACATTTAATTTCATATAACTAGATAGATTCAAATTAAAAAGGTAATAACCACTAATTCCAATATTAAATAATGAAAATATTATTCTATACCATCTACTACTTAACCACTACTCAATCAAAATTACTTAACTTATTGCATCAATATTTGAAATTCAAACAAAATCTAATAAGAAAAGCAAACTAATAATAAAGGCCCACGTGCTCAAAATAATCCAACTTGGTATCTGTATTTTATAAAATTAGTATGAATATAAGATCGTATCCTACACAAACTTGAAGTTTATAGATTTAAACTTATTTCATAAGTAAAAAATATAATTTGAAATAAAGTTATATAACATAGCAAATGATGCAATCGAATGCTTAAATTGCAGTGATGATATGCATGCGATATTATCCATGAGTTACCATAATTAACAAAATAAATAATCGTCATTAAGTACAGCATCGTACCCAATGCATGGCCACATTGAATTAATGCCCACGTACGGGTTCTTCGTGATGAGATGCGCATTCATACGTTAACTGGTCAGACTATTGCTCCAATTGTACTTCTGACATATGTCTACGCACACAATTGTACTCATACAGCATATACAAAGGAAACTCTGAAAGATTCAACGGGTTATAAGGTCTTTCACCCAAGTGTCATGATTAGAGCTGGGCATCGGACTGAGTCGAATCAGATTGAGTCCAACTCGATTTGGTCCGAAATCTACATGGGCTGACCCGAACTCGATCCGATCCGGGACTGAGTCCGGGACATCTGACTCGAACCGATTCAATGCACGGTTGGCCTGACCCGAACCGAGTCTGACTCGATCAGGAAAACCGAGTCAGATCGGGTTGGGTATGGTTCGGATCGGGTTGGGTTTGTGGGGTTCTGCTTCACATGGATCATTCAGATTTTCGAGACTCATCATGTGTGATGAGTTCTCAAAAAAGTTCGTAGGACTTTCGTGCGAACTGGTTCGCAGCTGAGCATTCCTCATCAAAATCATATCTTGTCTAAGAGATATAAATGAGGATATGTGGTGTATAATATCTTAGATTTTCAATTTGTACAAGTGGGCCCATGATCTAATGATCAGAGCTGTTGAGCCTATCAACCCCACAATGGATGAACCATGACCCAAAAATATCCAAAATTAGAAGATCCTAGCAATCCAAGGCTTGCAATTAGAAGATCCTAGTGATGTTTATTTGTCATCTAACCTGTTTATAAGATAAATATATGTGATAAATATTCATAAGAATCACTCCAAATCGGATCCATTCAGTTCGGATCGGTCCGGATTAACCACGATCCGAACTTGATCCGAAAAACTGTCGAATCTAAATGGCCCTACTCGATTCGCACCGATCCAAGCCGTCGGTTCGGTTTGAAACGGGTTTGATCGGGTCTGATCGTGTCAGACATGCACAGCTCCAATCATGATTGCCCTACTTAGTAGCTTCAGGGTCTTTCACCCAAAGGACATGTTCACCCTACTTGCTAATACTAATTTTTTCCTTTTTTTCTTTACGTAAATTAAATAATAAGACTATATAATGTGAACGTTAAAAAAAAATTGTACAATAAATACATATACAGCAAAATAACCTATTTTAAACAAAAGTACAATGAATTCATGATTTAAAAAACAATATTACTGAATTTATTGCTATTAAGATTTAACTTCTACAATTATCTTAAAAACCAGGCCATTAACTATAACAGACTATAATTTGAATTTTTCCCGGATGTTCAAGCTGTATTAAGCAATAGTCTGAAAATTTATGCCAAAACCATTTAACTTCGCTGGAATTCTTATTTTATCTCGAAATTGAGATTTTTAATCAATTTGATAATTAACTTGTTAATTTAATTTTAACTATTCTAAAATTAGATCCAATCTAACAATTATACTACTTAAAATTTAAAACATACTTAATAGTCATTAATAATTTCAAAATAATTTAGCATATTATCAAGTAATTTAATAATTTAAAATTAAAACAGTTTAAGTGATTTAATTACCAACTAAGTTTAATGATTTATAATTAAAATAATAATAATTCCAAGTTATCCAATTATTATAAAATTAATAATGCATATATTATGATTAAATTTTTTTGTAAATAATTAATCATATAATTCAATTAATTAAACCAGTAAATATAACTTTAATTCAACCTCTTATAATTTACTCAAGTTAAATTGAGATTTAATTAATCAATATAAATCAGTTATCTTAAAATCCTAAAATCTAAGCTAAATAAGTTAATTTATTTTTTAAATATAAGAACACACACACGTAGATATGTATATATATACGTACAAATTATAATGCATGAATAATTTTAATTACCAAGCTTTGTTAAGGAATAATCCTAAGTCATCTTAACCATTAAGATTCAAAGTTTTAGTTCTAAATCAGATTTTTTTCTATTATTATTTTTATAAAATTTAACAAATGAATATTTATAATTCAATTTTTATCAATATAATAATTTACCTGTCAGAATTTATTTTCATTTAATTAATTTCAATAGTTATATAAATTGAACATTTAAAATATAATTCACACAACACGAAGTGAACGAGTCAATCTAAATTAGTTATAACATAAAATTTCAATATCAAATAAAAACTAATATAAGCTATAACAATAAAGTTTATGATTAAAAAAATTAATTAAAGAGAATAAAAATCATAAATTAAAACCTCAACAAGATTACCCACAACATTTTCTTTTCATTTTTTTAGAAAGTCTATTTGTAAAATTTATCTACATTTTAAATTGAAACGTATTTCCTAATGAATTTAAATAAATTTTAACATTTAAATTTAAACTTAGTAATTATTAGAAGTTAATTATTTTCATACATATAATAAGGTTTTAAATTGAAATAAATAAATAAAGTTTAATATTATTTAATTAAATGATTAAACTTTCAAATTCTAATTCTAGATTTGTGGAAGGGAATTGATAAATTTTACATGATATTTAAATATCGTATATATCATATTCTAATTAATAAAACCACTAATCATTTTTTTCTTTTTTAAATAAAAAATAAAATAAATTAAATTCAATCTACTATATCATATTTAAGCTAGATTTAAATTGGATATAAATCCAATTTAAATTTAGAATTTAAGAACTTACATTATTACACAATTTTTTTATATCAGATTAATAAATTGAACTTGATATATAACAGGAGAATGATAAAAACTTATTATCTTGAATTTAATTTAACAATTACCTTGACCTAGTATATCCAAGTCAATATACATAATAATTTACTTAAATTTTAAATGATCGACTAAAATATTATGTGGAATTTAATTAATTAATTATAATAAAGAAAATGCATAAATTTATAATTTTCAAAATAAAATACATAAAAATCTAAAATTTTAATATTCGCATAAGATCACCCACATCTGATGAGAGAAAAATAATCTATTAATCCGAACATGACTCGCCTCGAATGCAACTGAAATAACCTGATTTGATCTCGATTTCTCTCTTGACCACTCATTTATTCTCTTTTATTATCTCCATAGTTCTCACCTTTTTTTTTCATTTTTATAAAGGGAAGAATAAACGGAACGGAAGAGTAAGTTGGATTTGTGGGCGATATGCGACCTCCCGATTTCGTAGCAATGAGTGTTGCATGATCTTTACTTCTCTTTTTCCTTTATTTTTTGGGTGGATCATACTAAAAAGTCTCATTGATTGGACGGGTCAGATTCGTGCTGGGTCCCACCATGATGGAGGTTTAGAAGTGGTGGTGGGTCTAGGACCTATTATTGTTTGAAGAAGAAGGAAGAAGAGAGAGGGAGTAGGGGTTTTTGGTTTTGTGTGGTGGGCTCATTGTGATGAAGTGGAAAATCCAATCTATCAATCAATTTTTTTTCCAATTAAACTAAGGTATGGGGCAATAAATGAGGCCAATCTAAAATTCAAGTAGGGCATAAAAATAGGAAACCGTGGGATTTGGGATACCCATCGTTTAAAAAAAATAAAAAATTAAATTAAAAAAATTAAAAAGAAATAAAGAAATAAAGAAAAAAGAGAGAGAGAAAAGAATATTAAAGATAATCACTTTATCACTTTGTTACAATTTGCGAGTTGTTAAATAGGTGACTGATGTCCTCAGATCCCGATCATATACGGTCGCAGTTGACGTCTCTACCTATATTGTGCTTGGGGTCAAATTGTTCGATTGGAATTGACCTACATAGTTGGTTCTGGTACGCCCACACACACCACACGTGACTAAGAACAAATCGAATGCCAACAACTGTTTTCATGTGATGTGGCCAACTGAGTCATGTATAATCATGATTTTTCAATTAAATCGTGTAGGATGAAGCAGTGTATCTAATGGATAGAATGGATCTCGTGACAGTTAGATGAGGATTAGGTAGTCGGACATGGTTTGGATAGTGACCCCAACACCAACCAGTTAGCTGGCGTCAAAGCTTTATGGGCCCACCATGATTTATGTGCTTTATCCACATTGTTCATCCAATTTTCAATTTATTTTAGTTCATGACTAAAAAATGGGCATATCCAAATCTCATTGGACCATACCATAGGAAACAGTGGTGATTGAAGGCCCACAGTTAAAAAATTATTGGGGAAGACAAGTTTTGGATGAAGTTGATATTTATGTTTTCCCTTCCTCCATGTCTATATGACCCCAAGAATTCAATGGTAGGAATTCAATCACCACTGCTTCCTGTGGTGTGGTCCACTTGAGCCTTCAATCTACCTCTTTTTTGCGATCACGCCATAAAATGACTTGTCAAAAAGGATGGACAATGTGGACAAAATATATACATTCTGATGGCCCCCATAGATCCCTGACATGACCCTTGGTCTTTAGATATGACCTAGTGGGGGAGCTCAACATAGACTGAGGCTCCGAGGGGCCCACCATGATGAATGGGTTTTATCCACACCGTCCATCCATTTTTTTCATATCATTTCATTGTATAATCACAAAATTGAGGCAGATGCAATGCTCAAGTGGACCACAACATAGGAAACAACGACAATCATAACTCCCACATTGAAACCTTGCCAGAGCCCAATATGATGTTTATTTGCAATCCTAATTGTTCATAAGGTCACATGGACCTGGATGAAGGGAAAACACAAATTTCAGTTGGATCTAAAACTTACGTGGCCCCCATATAGTTTTCAATAATAGGTATTTAAAACCTACCGTGTGGTCCATTTGAACCTTGGATCTGCCTCATATTTTAGATTACACTTTTAAATGATATAAAAAATAGATGGACGGTGTGGATAAAACCCATACATCATGGTGGCCCTTCAGAGGCTCATCCTATGCTGAGCTCGGGAAGAGGGTAGTACCCAATCCTCGTCCTAGGGAGAAGATTAGGTGCGCTCCGACCTTACCCAATGTTGAATGTGAAATATTGCATATTTACCCTCAATTGTGGATTAATTTTATAGGTATAAATATGCTAAATTGATATAGTTAAGTACACTTTGTTATGCGAGGTGACCGGAGAGTTAATTTGAAAATGCAAATAAGGTACCGATTTAAAGCTCAAATAATGATCAAGTGGAGATTGAATGTTTGGAGGATAATATTGAAGAATTCAAGTGCCAAATATTCAAGAGAACCAAGTGCTAAGTATGGAGAAAAGTCAGGAAATCACATAGTCAAATAATAGACTATTCGGTCTCACCTAATGTATGTTTGGTCTGGCTGAAAGTGTAAAGAACAGTCCAGTAACAAAAAATAATTCTCAGAGTAAATTTGGCTCGATTGTTAGGTGCGACCAAAGTGATGTTCAGTGCCACTGAATGTAGGTTCGGTGCAACCTAAATGAGACAAAGTGTTCAGACATATTTTGAAGAAATTCGGCTGCAGTTGAATAAAGCTTTGACTTGATTTGGTGCAACCAAAGGTGATCATCGGTGCGAACGAAACGTAATAAAAGTGCATAAATTTGAAATCAATACAAAGTCGATGTAGAAATTTTCTATTTAAATGGGTGTTTTAAGCTATTCTAAACATGAATTAGGGTTTGGGAGAGAGTAAAAGGTGGCGGAGCTTCTACGGAGCCGTTCTTTATATATATATATATATATATATATTAGTTCAATTATAACAATGGTTGATTAAATCTAATAGTTATGGATAATAGGTGAAGTTTGTAGTTATTTTTAATATTTTAGTTTACTTCAATTTAAGTTTGATGGGTTGAATATTGAACAATTCATTAATTTTAGTTTAAATAGAGCTTTAGTTTTAGTTTACTTTGATCTACTGTTGTGAACACTGCGAAATCGGCGTCTACCCAGATTTTGTTGTCTGGTTCTCTTGGCGGATGGAGATGATTAGGCTGATTTGGAGTGATGATGCAATAGATTTGGAGTCGCCACTAACCACTTTAACTCAAAAATCCCACAGTCGGCTAAAATCTGCAGAATACATAAAACTAAAGAATCCGAGGACTCTTTTGCTTTATATTGACTTCTGATCTACGATTTGAGATTCTGAGTAAGGGACCTCGGTTACAAAGAGGGAAGATGTTAAGCACCCTCTCTGCCCGTATGGATGTACGGTCTTTACTTCGTGTGGTAAAATAATCTCAAGAGATGGACTGATAAGATTAGATGAGATTAGTCTGACTCGGATTTCTGATGTGGCAAGGTCCGAAAATTCGACAAGCCACAGAGCATACGTCCAGAGAATGTCTAAAGGAGTTAATGATGATAATGAAATATGGACTAGGCTACTATGAGTTTCTGATGTGACAGGATCTAGAGTTCTGGCAACCCAAAGAGCATACATTCAATGGCAATCTAGAGGAGCAGGGGGGTTGAGAAATGAAGTAATGATGCAACAAGAAGTATGAATACTAATGATGATTGTATGATCTTTGGCTTGCACGGGCTTGGATGTTTTGGTGTACTATGGTTAAGAGGTTTAACGTAATGGAAGTGAGTAAGCTAAGGGATGGCTAAGGAGGCTAGAAGGATAGAGGCTTTAAGACTTGAACACTCCCCACTCTCACTTACTCACTGTAACACCCCGAGTATTGAAAGTTCTTGAGTGTTACCGGGAAAAGTAACATAATATGTACATGTGTACGATACAAATCTAACTATCCTAACCTTACATCTTTTCCCTAACATGAATCTAAATGTTGGGAATCATCTCCATTCATAGATCCAACAATCTGACCGTTGATTTTAAGACAAGACCATCTATCATGTAATTTGACGTAAGTACCTTCCCTTGAATGAGTTGGCAAATAACTCTCTATCCATAATGATCTAGATGAAAGTCTAATTGTAAGGATTACTTAGAAAGGCACATACAACCCCGTTAAGCCATTAGATTTTACAAAACTTTTATATCAGCAATAATTACGAAAATGCCATTGACCTAGACCTCTAATTCTAAATCACATGGTTTCGATGATCCGATTCACAAGAAACCTTGCACCAAGCCTGATTATCATAGATTAACCATACATGTTGATTTTCAACCATTAAATCAGCATAGAAGTGGCCCAATTGGGGAATCAGCCCTTAACCGTTGATTTTGATCTCCATTAAGTGAGAAAAACTAGTATGAGGGCGTAGTAGGGTGTTTCCAGTCATATGAACAACGTGGATCCCACATCGTATGGACCAAAAGTGGAGTATGAGGGCTCCACTTGCAGTGCATGCACACAACACATGTACACCAGCGTCACACCACACCTAGAATCGGGTCAAACCAAGTTTGACCGGATAAAACCCAAGTTATGGAAAGGAAACTCCTTTCTACCTTCTTCATCCGACAAACGACCGTTCGCTGGGACATGTTGTGGCACACCACCTTTGATCGGATGGTCGATCCAAACCGTCCATCAGCTGTGGACCCCAATTTCGACCAAACGCCAACTCTCATCTCACTAAAACCAGACACGATCAAACAGTGTTTGATCCACAAAACTCCTCAATATACGCTATCCAAAAAATAGATTGGGTCGATTCCCAGTGGGCCCGTGATCAGAGAGGAGACCGAAAGAGGAAGGCGCCCTCCGGTAGCTCCCAGCAGCAGCAACGACCGCAGCACCAGCCTTCGAAACCTCTCCTACAACAATAGAGGTAGCAGGTCAGGTCGCCATAGCGGCAGCAGTAGTAGCAGAGACCTCAGAGGAGACATGCACCTCCCCAGCAGGCCCAGGACATATTTTACGCCTCCCAGTAGGACCCTCAGTCATCAGGAGGGGTCGTCGAGGGTACCATCCCTGTTTCTGTATGCATATCACGTGTATTATTTAATTCTGGTGTATCGCATTCCTTTGTGGCCAAAGATTTCTGTCGATTGACCGGTTTGCTGTTAGAGTCTGCTCGTGAGGGTTTGTCGGTATTGACGCCCTTGGGGAAGACTGCAGTGTTGGGCCGATTTTGCTCATCTTGCCTCATTTTGGGTGGGGATACCTTTTTACCTACTGATTTGTTTGTCTTGCCGATGTCCGAATTCGACGTCTTCGTGGGCATGGATTGGCTCGCCGAGTATCACGTCATATTGGGCTGCTCCGCAAGGACAGTCATGTTTTATATACCTGAAGTGTCATAGTTCCAGTTCATAGCCGAGCCCAGAGGAGAGCAGCTTTCCTGCCGTTGTCGTGTACCATTAATGAGTCAGTTGCTTTGAGTATCGACCAGCTGCCAGTCGTTTATGGTTTTTCTGATGTGTTTCAGGAGATTCTGGGGTTACCACCTCATCGGCACACCGAGTTCCAGATCGACCTCGTGCCCGGTACCGTGCCTATATCAAAGGCCTCGTATCGTATGATACCGTTGGAGTTATGGGAACTACAGAAGCAGTTAGATGAGTTGCGCGAGCTAGGCTTTATCCGTCTGAGTAGTTCACTGTGGGGAGCACCAGTACTCTTCGTGAAGAAGAAGGATGGCTTGTTGAGGCTTTGCATGAATTATCGCGAGCTCAACAAGGTCACGATTAAGAACAAGTACCTACTCCCGAGGATTGATGATTTGTTTGCTCAGCTGCAGGAGGCGCAATTCTTTTTGAAGATAGACCTGCAGTCCGATTATCATCAGGTTCGTATCCGAGAGGAAGATATCCCAAAGACAGCTTTCAGGACATGCTATGATCACTTTGAGTTTTAGGTCATGTCCTTTAGACTGACCAATACGCCCGCCGTATTCATGCACTGGATGAACGAGGTCTTCTGTCCATATCTTAATCAGTTTGTTGTGGTGTTTATCGATGATATCCTGATTTATTTGAGGACCTATGAGGAGCATGAGCAGCATCTGAATAATTGTTGCAGACCCTCTGTGCACACCAGCTCTATGCGAAGTTGGAGAAATGCGAGTTTTGGTAAGAGGAGGTGAAGTTCCTTGGAGGGTGTCGTAGTGGACCCCTCGAAGATTGATGCAGTGCATCAGTGGGGCCAGCCCACGAACACGTCTGAGATCCGTATTTTTCTTGGCTTGGCGGGCTATTATTGACGCTTTATTGAGGGATACTCCCATATCGCAACACCGTCTACCAGGTTGACTCGAAAGGGCATAGAGGTTTTGTGTAGCGACGCATGTGAGTAGGCATTCGCAGAGCTGAAGGACTGTCTGACATTCGCACTTGTCCTCACTCTTTCCTCTGGGAGTGATGGATTCATGGTTTTTACTGATGTCTCACATATTGGTTTAGGTGTTGTCCTGATGCAGCACGAGAAACCGGTGGCCTTCGCGTCTCGCTAGCTCAAGGTCCATGAACAAAACTATCCCACGCATGATTTAGAGTTAGCTGCAGTTGTCTTTACATTAAAGGTGTGGAGGTATTATCTTTATAGAGTTAGGTTCGAGCTCTTTTCCAACTACAAGAGCTTGAAGTATCTCTTTTCATAGTCCGAGTTGAATATGTGGCAGAGACGTTGGATGGAGCTCCTGAAGGACTATGATTTTGATATTCAATACTACTCTGACAAGGCGAACGTGGTGGAGGATGCCCTTAGCTGTCAGCCACAGGGCTTGCTGGCGCATATGATGGTCCAGGAGTAGAGGATGCTTAAGGATATTATAGAGTACGACTTTGAGTTTGGTTTGCAGTCTACCATTGTTCAGTTATCGAGCTTGTTGATTCAACCCTCTCTTGTCGTAAGGGTGATCGAGGCTCAACAGACAGGCGAGTCGTTACAGATTACCGAACAAATTGGTAAATTGGTTCTGATGGTGAACTCCGTTTCAGAGGCCGATTGTGTGTCCTAAATGTTCCAGAGTTGGGCAAAGATCTGATAACCGAGGCACATCGATCGAGGTTTACTATCCACTCAGGCTCCATGAAGATTTACCGCAACATGAGGAGGTAATATTTTTGGACGGGGATGAAGCATTAATTGTCAGTTTTGTGGCCGAGTGTGACATGTACCAGCGTGTCAAGGCCTATCATCAGAGATCCTCAGGTCCATTGTAGTGGTTGAGCGTCTCGTTGTGGAAGTGAGAGCACGTATCCACAAATTTTATCATGAGTTTAACGAGGACTTAGCATGGTCATGACGCCATCTAGGTTGTTATCGATCGTCTGACGAAGTTGGCGCATTTTCTTGCGATTCGTGCGACCTGGTCTTTGGACCGGCTTGCTAGGTTATTCATCTAGGAGATTATGAGACTGCACGGTGTTCCAGTTTCAATCGTTTCTGACCGAGACCCGAGGTTCACGTCTTAGTTTTGGAGGAGCTTCCAAAAGGCGATGGGGTCTATTTTGCAGCTCAGCACCGCGTATCATCTGCAGACCAATGGCCAGACTGAGAGGGTCAACCAGATCCTTGAGGATATGCTTCGGGCTTGCGTGATTGACTTCTCAGGTAATTAGGATGAGTACCTGCGATTGGCTAAGTTCACATATAACAAAAGCTATCAAGCGATTAATGGCATGACTCCTTTTAAGGCATTATATGGCAGACCGTGCATATCACTGAGTTATTGGACCGAGTTTGGGGAGCAGTGTCTCCTAAGTCCCGATCTTGTGCAACAGACGTCAAAGGCTATCGATATCATCAGGTAGAGGATGCGCATAGCTCAGAGTCGGTAGAAGAGTTTTGCTGATCGCCGGTGTCATCCCTTGGAATTCGCAGTTAGGGACCATGTGTATCTCATGGTCTCACCCATGAAGGGTGTGGTTCGATTTGGAGTGAAGTACAAGCTTGCCCCAAGATTCATTGGACCTTTTTAGATCGCGGGGCGTGTTGCCGTCGTGGCATATTGGCTTGCCTTGCTATCTCAGTTATCAGGCGTCCACAACGTTTTTCATGTATCTATGTTGCGGAAGTGTGGGTCAGACATCATTCCTGTTATTTATTGGTAGCTGTTGGAGGTTCGTGAGGGTGCTTCTTACATTGAGTAGTCAGTTCATATCCTTGATCGGAAGGAGTAGGTCTTTCGGACCAAGGTCTTTTCCTTGGTGAAGGTGCAGTGGGGTCATCATAGCGTAGACGAGGCGTCTTGGGAGCGCGAGGCTGAGATTCGCGAGCGCTATCCCTATCTCTTCGATGTTTGATTGTGTGTTGTATTGTGTTTTAATTATGTATGATGCCATGTTTTCTCTTCTCTTGTGAATTAAGTTTAGTTGCGTGATAGTGTAAATTTTAAGGATAAAATTTTTATTAGGAGAGGAGAGCCGTAAGGCCCATATCCTAGACTGTACCATTCCTTAGACTTCCGTTATCCTCCCCGGCGAATTCCGGTAACCCGCGACCTGTAATCAGTATTTGCGCATGACCCTAAGTCGCATCCCGTAGATCTGAGTCAACTCGACCTGAGACTTGTACCATTTTGACTGTGCCATCGCCGTGGTTCCAACTCCACGTCTTACGCACAGATGCAATACCCAGGCCAAGAGTTGTGGGCTCGGGTTTAATTCGAGGAAAACGCCGCGCATTGCGAATTCTAAGAGAATCTCTACCATCCATCACATCAATTAATCAAGTACTAGTCAAGTACACAACTCATCCCTCTCTTACACAAGCCATCCCCAAAGTCAACCCTCATATCACTCACACTATTCCTTTCATCCCATCACAATCTCTCTCCCTCTCATTCTCTCCACCATTTCCAAGTAAGCAAGAGTGGACGTCCAAGCATTTTTCAAGGAGAACCCCAAGTGTGGCCCACTTCCTACCCCCTAACCTCTCATCCCAACCCTTCAATCTTCATCATCCTCCGTCTAAGTTGAAGTCAAGGAGCTTAGCATTCCAAGGAGCCTAGAAGATTACCAATTGGTGGGTCATTTGTAGGATTAAATTGTGTTTTTTATGATGGGCCAAGTGGGGCCTACCGATTGATGGTATAGATTTCACTTTGGACCCTAGGTGTGGCCGATGGCCCACCGTGATTCATATGTTCATCCCATGATGGGGCGATTCTCCATGGACCCCATCATGATGTTTATTTTTATCCCATTATAAAAAGGTCATCTAGACCTTGCATTTTTTATAGAAAAAGGATCTCCACCGTTGATTTTATGATTTAGGGCCCACATGATTTGGGACCCATTTTGATGTATATATTATATTTACATGGCCCCACCTAGGGAGGGCTCATAATGGCGGAGCCCCTCCCCTCCATCGTCGTATCTATTTCTCTCTCTCTCTCTTTCCTGTTGCGGCCCACCTTGATAAATGGATTAGATCCACATCGTCCGATCATAAGGCCCACCTTACTGCTACTCGTTTTTGGGACAGGCCCTGGATGAAGAAAAATCACAAATATCAGCTGATCCAAAACCTTGGTGGGCCACCACGTGGACCCACCATGCTATGGAAGCGAATTGGCTGGAGTACCTTACAACAGCTATATAGCTGTTGTATTGACGTCAGCAAGTTCTATGGATCTGATCACGAGGTATGTGTTATATCTACACTGTCCACCTGACTAGACGGTGGGACCCACATACACGTGTGGAATCCAGCACCATCCAGCAGGGACGGTGGGAGCCCACTATGATGTGTATGTGTATATCCACACCGTCCAGCCTGACCCACCTCATGTGTGTGTTTCATACACGTCGCCTGTCCATTTCTGGACGTGGGACCCACCCACACGTGTTGTACGTGTGGGGGTGGGGCCCACCTTGGGGTATGTGTTGTATCACGCCGTCCGTTTTCTGGGACGTGTAACCCTCATGATGTATGTGTTGTACATCCACATTGTCCATCTGAACGCAGGGCCCCCCTGGTGGTGTATGCAGGGCCCACCTGTTGGATGTATTAGGCCCACCTGCTGGTGTATGTAAGGCTCACCTGTTGGACGTATTAGGCCCACCTGCTGTGTGGCCCATTGTGATGTATTTGAGGCTCATGGTATGTGGCCCATTGAGATGTATTTGAGGTCCATGGTATGTGGCCCATTGTGATGTGTTTAAGGCCCATGGTATGTGGCCCATTGTGATGTGTCTGAGGCCCATGGTATGTGGCTCATTGTGATGTATTTGAGGCCCAGGTATGTAGCCCATTGTGATGTATTGGAGGCCTAGGTATGAGGCCCATTTGATGTACATGAGGCCCATGTGATGAGGCCCTTGCGATGAGGCCCATTTTGATGTATATGAGGCCTGTGTGCGAGGCCCATTATGATGTATATGAGACCCATTATATGTGTGAGGCCCATTGTATATGTGAGGCCCAATTGTGTGTGTGAGACACACCATGATGTATGTGTTATATACACACCGTTTATCCATTCATAGGTCGTGGGCCCCACCGCCTCATGCAGACCCACCATGTATGAGTGATGGGCATGTGTTGTCCATCCATTTCCTAGATAATTGGAGGGCCGAGAGCCCCGTTATGATTTCGATTCCGATCCCAAATGGACCGCACCTTAGGACAATGGTGGTTAAATGTCCATCATTGTAAACCTCCGGGGCCCATTGTTAAGCCCATTTCCACCCTTACCTAGTGGTCTAACCCAAACCATTGGGCCCCCATTTATGTTAATGATACTTAATGGGCTAACCCAAACCGTTGGGCCCCCACTTATGTTAATGATACCTAGTGGGCCAACCCAAACCGTTAGGCCCCCACTTATGTTAGTAACACCCATTGGGCTAACCCAAATCGTTGGGCCCCCATTAATGATAATGCTTCCCACCATGATTGGTAATATCCTAAACTTTGGAACCTACCTTGTTGTGTAGGCATAAGAATCACCTCTTGCCGTAAATGGAAGAATATGTGCTATCAGATTTGGTACATCCACTATTGAAGCTAATCTCGATTCATGGGTTAGATCTACCATCCTTGCAGGGGACCCCGCCTTAAGATATATGATATTCTAATACCTTGAGTAGATCATGATAGTCTAACATGGATCATTCCATATAGACTTTTATAGGTCTAGTGGGGTGTATCGTTCATCCCCTACTCTTGTAAGTAACATACCGGTTAAGGCTGATCATCATATGCTATATCTAATAATCATGCTAGTGTACTTAGTCTAGTAGGACACACTGAGAACATGCTTAGTATTACATCATGATACATACCTATATGCATCATTTGTATGCCTGTTAAGAGGAATGATTGATCATAGCATACGCCATTAGGTTCAGATATTTATGAGACTCCTTGTGAGACAGAGTGCCCCACATGATCGCGCGGTACGCGCAAGACTGATGCATGACTAGATAGTATGATTCATGCATCTCGTATTTGTGTGACACGATCACTGTACGCCCTACCAATATAAGGGTCGTGACCTCTACAGGCATATCGTGGATGGTCGGATTGGATACCGAAAATATTGGTTCTAGCACTGTGGGCACATAGGATGTCCTTGAGTGAGAGTTCCAGAACCTTTTTAGTAACAGGAGATACTCCAATGTATACACCAAGTGGATACATGAGCGCACGAGTGTCAAATACCAGTAGGACATGTCTCCCACTGTATCATGGTCCACCAGTGCTCGGCCTCACCCTGGAAAAGAAATACTGTCAATCGGACATGCTGCTAAGTCATACAAGCTATAGTATCAAAAATCTTCTGCACATCGGAGCACCATCTCTCGGTTGCAGTCGGATCTAGCTCGCCCTGAAAATGCGAGGGATCGAGCTGTCGGAACTCTCGAAGAAGGGCGTCGCGCGCTCCTGCTATGCCTGTGCTGGCAAAATAACTGGGCACCTGCCCTGTCCCTTAAGCACAGCCGTCACAGCCTGCAACATCTGCTGTAACTGGGAGGCACTCACGGGTACGGTCGGATCTGCACCAGTCTCAGGTGGAGGAACGACATCCTCAGGCTGGGGAGCAGGGATCTCTGGGGTGAAACGAGAGTTGTAAGTGGTAAAGCGGGAGCCTCAGGTGGTGGAGCGAGAGTCGCTCGGGTCGCCCTCTTGGGTGACATGTCCTATAGGAAGGTATAAGGACGCCAATCAATCTTGAGAATCTCTCGAATACACGCACGTTAGGGAACTAAATTGGAAGGTTACGTACTCAGAACCTAATCGTCCTAAACTCATAGCAAACATGTGATGTTGTTCTCGGTTATTCCTAAGTTATGTTCTGATACCAACTTTTGTCACACCCCAAACTCGAAAACCGGGCTCAAAAAATTTTCGATTGCCGAATCCAGCGCCGACAACCTCCTTAGAACCCCATTCTCGGCTCTCGGCACCCATTTACCAGGTTCCGATCCTAGGATCCTACAATGAGAATTTTCAACATCAATTTGATTTGTAATAAGTATAACCATGAGCATAACCAACGAACAATAACCACAAGAATACTATCACAAAATTTACTATAATAAAAAAATTTTCAAGCATAATGCGTATGAAGGGAAATACAAGATAATGATAACAAAAACTCCTAAAGTTCGACAGCAAGCTCCTACTGTGGTGAAGCTACAGCTGCGTCCTGGCGTCACCTGCACACATCAATCGTGCATAAGCTTATAGAAAGCTTAGTGGGTGGTGTAAGTGTATGCGCAATATGAACGTACTCAGAATGCAATGTCAAAGTAATGTGGAATCATGCTGATGAGTACATGAATGCAATCAGTTGTACCAAGGCTATGTGGTGCAAAATATGAATGTTATCAGCCATATCAAGGCCATGCGATGCGAAATGCAACTCATGCATGTCAATCCTCAATCACATATCAATGCAACTTCTCACTAGAGCATCAAATATCAGTACTGTTCTCATTCTGGATAATCATCAAGGTTTAGTACACTCCAAATGGCACTGCCCCTTTTCCAGGCGGGCAGTCCAAGTGAGCGTAAGAAACCTCACTATCCGCTTGGCCAATAGTCTGCCAATACCTATTCGGCACGTCGATAGCGGACCTATTCACGAGCTGGTTATACTCAGCCTAGTAATGCCACCTACCCTCAGGCGAGTAAGGCCACACCCCTTTCCAACCATCCACGACACAGTGGGAGACGCGGCCTCCTGGTATTCGGCCCTCGTGCGCTCATGTATCCACTCAGTCTCGATGTTGGAGTCATCCTCTGGTACCATCCAGTTTAGAGATTTTCACCCAGGGATATTTATGGTGCCCCGATGCTTAGTAATAATATTTTCGGTGTCCGATCCTGCTATCCACGATATGCATGTGGAGGTCATAACCTGATGTCGCTAGGGCGTATAGAAATCATGTCATACAAATATGAAATGCATGAATCACACTACAATCATGCAACAATCCTGCGCATACCGCACACTTATGAAGGGTAACTCCGCCTATCAGGGAGCCCATAAACAATCTGCCTGAAGGCATACGCTATGATCAGTCACTCCTCATATCAAGCATTCATATGATGCGCATGAACATGGATCATGGAACTATACTAAACATGTTATGTAGTGATGGATCCTGTTCATAACGAAGAGAGGCCTAGACGGCCTACACACTACAAGTATGAGCTATCAATGGGCCCTAGGGAGAGTTACAATGTAAACATTTAACCATCATTGCTCTTACAATGTAGACGTCAAACAATCATTGCTCCCAAGGCATGGCCGCCAAAACATCATTATATACATCGTGGTGGAATCTCACATCGCAATGGGCCTCATATACATCACAATTGGCTCACACAAAGGTCTTACATACGTCTCATTGGGCCTCATATACCCCAAGTGGGCCGCATCATGTGGGTTGCTCCAATGGGTCAACCATGCATCAAATAAGCTACATCAAATGGGCCGATTCAGATGGGCCGATCAAATTGGCCGAGTCAAACAAGCCGAGTCAAATGGGCTGAGTCAAATAGGCTAAGTCAAATAGGCCGATTCAAAGGGGCCGACTCACATGGGTCGAATTAAATGAGCCGAGTCCAATACACCATGCATCCATTGCTATGGATCATTATAGAGCATTAAAGAATCATATCCAAAGGATCATCTGGACCATACCACAAATAATAGTGGTGATAAGGATATCCACCGTTAAATTACAGTGGGCTAACCATAAAATTTATTTCCCATCCAGTTTATTCATAAGGTCACAAAGACCTGATCTTAGGGGAAAACAAATCTCATATTGGTCTAAAACTTTTGTAACCCAAAATGAGGTTTCAATGGTAGGCATTCAACACCACTATTCTCTGCAGTGTGGTCCACTTGATAACCAGATCTATCTCATTTTTGGTCTCAAGCTTTAGACAAGCTAGTTAAATGGATAGACCGTTTAGATGGCATATATATATCATAAAGGGCCCACTGTCCAGCCATCTGGACAGTGGGATACAAAACATACATTAAGGTGGGGTACAACCACTTGCTAACGTCGTCAACAGTGGGACCCACATAACTTTGGTGGCATCAACACACCAGTAATATGCTGGTGTGCGGTATCCAGCCAATCCACTGCCTCTCTGCAGCAGGCGAGACCCCGAAAATCAACGGATGGACGGCGGGGTTATCATATACATCAAAGGTGGGCTCCACCCATCCAGTTTGTTGGATTGTAGAATACAATACATACATTAGTGGTGGGTCCCACGCACGTGGCCCACCTCCAGAGGGTTTAGATATATATATGTGCTATAATATATTATAATATATATATATATATATATATATATATATATATACATATATGTATACTTTAAAGAGCCACCGTCTAGAGGGTCTGATGTTCTGGACGGTGCATATCTAATGCATATGACGTGGTGGGTCCACACGTGTGGCCCACCTCTCATATATATAATTTATAATATATATCTGTATATGTATATATTATTAACATATATCATACTTTCCTCCCCCCTTTTTTTTAAATAGCTGGTTAGTACATCCCAGCGTGGGGATCTCCACCGTCCCAACAGTGGATGGTGTGGACCTCCACCTGTAATAGGATGGGCCACACCATCTGATGGACAGTTTATATATAACACATATTTGTGGGACCCACTCCATCATGATAGATAGAGAGAGCGAAGCGTAAAAGGGGAGAGACCCCACCACTAATGGGCCCTCCCTTATACAATGCATGCATCAAGTGGGTCCCACATCAAGTGGGCCCTAAAATTAAAATTCACAGTGGATCACCCACTTTAGGCCTCCTTCTTTAGCTCCTTGGACTCCTAGGCTCCTTATCCTCAATCTTGATGGAGGTTGATGATGAATGAATGGTTGAGATGGGAGATGAGAGGGTAGGAAAAATGGGCCACACTTGGATTGCTCTTAGAAATGCTTGGACATTGGAATTTGTTGCTTGGGAGAGTATTTAAGAAATGAGGGAGAGAAAGAAGTGATATGATGATATGAGATGGGTGTTGTAAGGAAAGGATGGTTAGGGTATAGGCTTAGTTGAAATTTGGGTGAAAAAAGGATAGGTAGAGAGAGAAAGAGTTGACTTTGGGAAAGGAAAGGCGATAGGTTGCTTGTACTTGTGGTATAGAGTGTACTTGACTTGATTGATTGATTGATTGATTAGACATATTATAAAGATTCTCTCAGAATTCGCAACGCGCGGCATTCCTTCGAAAGGAATGCGGGCCCACATCTCTTGGCCCAAGTATCGGATCAGTGCGCGAGTCGCGGCACTGGAACAACAGCGACGACGCGGTCGCTAGGGTACAAGTTTTGGGTTGGGCTGACTTCGATATGTAGGACTCAGCTTAAGATCGTACGCAAACGTCGGATATAGGTCGAGGGTTGCCGAAATTCGACCAGGAGGACCACGGAAGCCTACGGAATAGTACGGTTTAGGATACGGGTCTTACAGTTTTTTCCTCCAAATAAAAATTTCATCCTCAAAATTTAAATTATCATTACAAGTAAACAAAACTCATAATAGAAGAGGAAACAAAGCATCATCATATAGAAATCAGAGACGGCATACAAGATACAATATATGATCAATCATCAAAGAGATAGGGATAACGCTCTCGAATCTCGGCCTCGCACTCCCAAGATGCCTCATCAACAGAATGATGACCCTACTGAACTTTCACCAAGGGAATGACCTTGGTCCGGAGGACCTGCTCCTTCCGATCGAGGATACGAACAGGTTGCTCAATCAATAACAGGAACGATGTCTGCAAGCTGATAGGCCACGGCGCTAACACGCTCAGTCATCTCGAAAGGTCCTATGAATCTCGGGGTAAGCTTGCCCTTCACTCCAAATCAAACTACGCCCTTCATGGGTGAGACTTTGAGATACACTCCGTCCCCAACATCGAACTCCAAGGGATGATGCCGGCGATCAGTAAAACCTTTCTGTCGGCTCTGAGCTATGCGCATCCTCTACCTGATGATATCGATAGCCTCTGATGTCTGCTACACAAGCTCAGGACCTAGGAGACACTGCTCTCCGACCTCGGTCCAACAACTTGGAGATCTGCACGGTCTACCACATAATGCCTCAAAAGGAGTCATGCCAATGGTCGCCTGATAACGGTTGTTGTATGCAAACTCAGTCAATCGCATATGTTCATCCCAGCTACCTGAGAAGTTGATCACGCAAGTCCGAAGCATATCCTCAAGGATCTGTTTGACCTTCTCTGTCTGGCCATTGGTCTGCTGATGATATGTGGTGCTGAGGTGCAAATCAGTGCCCATTGCTCCCTGAAAGCTCTCCTAAAACTAAGATATGAACTTCGGGTCTTGGTCTGAAACGATCGAGATAGGAACACCGTGCAGTCTCACGATCTCATCGACAAACAGCTTGGCGAGCTGGTCCGCATGCCTAGTCTCACGAATCGCAAGAAAATGTGCCAACTTCGTTAGACGATCCATGATAACACAGATGATGTCATGACCGCGCTGAGTCCTCAGCAAGCTCATAATGAAATCTGTCGATACGTGCTCCCACTTCTACATTGAGATGGTCAACGACTGAAATGGACTAGGGGGTCTCTGATGATCGGCCTTAACACGCTGGCATGTGTCACACTCGGTCACAAAACTTGCGATCTGGCACTTCATCCCGGCCTAAAAATACTGTCACCCCATATCACGATACATCTTCGTCGAGCCAGGGTGAATAGAAAATCGCGATCGATATGCCTCGGTCATAAGATCTCTGTGCAACTCAGAAATATCCGGGACACGATCGGCCTCTGAAGCAAAGTCCACCATCAAAACCAATCTGTCAATCTATCTGACTCCAGTTGTTACCTTTGCTCGGTAATCCTGTAATGACTCGTCTGTCTACTGAGTCTCGATCACCCTAGCGACAAGAGAGGGTTGAATCGACAGGCTCAATAGATGAACGATAGAAGACTGCAGACCAAAATCGAAGTCATACTCTACTATATCCTCGAGCATCCTCCACTCCTGAATCATCATGTGTGCCACCAGGCCTCGTGGTTGTCGGCTAAGGGCATCCGCCACCACATTCGCTTTGCCCGGGTGGTACTGGAGATCAAAATCATAGTCCTTCAGGAGCTCCATCCAGCATCTCTGTCTCATGTTTAACTCAGACTGAGAGAATAGATACTTCAAGCTCTTGTGGTCGGAGAAGAGCTCGAACTTAATCCCACAGAGGTAGTGCCTCCACACCTTCAGTGCAAAGACGACTGCTGCCAGCTCCGAATCATGTGTGGGGTAGTTCAGCTTATGGACCTTGAGCTGGTGAGACGCATAAGCCACAGGTTTCCAGTGCTGCATCGGGACAACACCTAAGTCAATACGCGAAGCATCAGTAAATACAACAAATCCATCACTCCCAGAGGGAAGAGTGAGGATAAGAATGGACGTAAGGCGATCCTTCAACTCCAAAAATGCTCGCTCACAGGCGTCGCTCCAAACAAACTCTGTGCCCTTCCAAGTCAACTGCAATACAGGAGAAGACCTCAATAAAATGCCGATAGTAGCCCATTAAACCGAGAAAACTACGGATCTCAGACACAGTCATGAGCTGATCCCACTGACGCACTGCCTCAACCTTCGAGGAGTCCACTGCGATACCTTCCCTCGTCAGCATGTGACAGAGAAACTTCACCTCCTCCTGCCAGAACTCGCACCTCTCCATCTTCCCATACAGCTGGTGGGCACGGAGGGTCTATAATGTAATCTTCAAATGCTGTTCATGCTCCTCACGGGTCCTCGAATATATTAGAATATCGTCGATAAATACCACAACAAACTAATTGAGATACGGACGGAAGACCAAGTTCATCAACTGCATGAATACTACGAGCGCATTAGTTAGTCCGAAGGACATGACCTGAAACTCAAAATAACCATAACACGTCCTGAAAGCTGTCTTCGAGATGTCCTCCTCTTAGACCCGAATATGATGATAACTCGAACGCGGGTCAATCTTTGAAAAGAACTGTGCGCCTTGCAACTGATCAAATAAGTCGTCTATCCTCGGGAGTGGGTACTTGTTCTTGATCGTGACTCGGTTGAGCTCGCAGTAATCAACGTAGAGCCTCAATGAGCCATCTTTCTTCCTGACAAAGAGTACCGACGCTCCCCAAAGTGAACTACTCAGACGAATGAATCCCAACTCACGTAACTCGTCCAACTGACGCTGCAGCTCCCTCAACTCCATCGGTGTCATGCGATACGGGGCATTCGAAATAGGCACTGTACCAGGTATGAGATTAATCTAGAACTCAATATGCCGACGCGGCGATAATCCCAGAATCTCCTGGAATACATCGGGAAAATCATAAACCACTGGCAACTGGTCGATACACAAGGCAACGGGCTCCTCAACTATGCAGGACATGAGACAAGACAATGACTCTCCTCTGGGCTCGGCAACAAATTGAAACTGTGACAAGCCTGATATGCAGAACGTGACTGTCCTCGCGGAACAGTCCAACACAGCGTGGTACTCGGCAAGCCAAACCATACCCAGGATGACGTCGAAATATGACATCAGCAGTAGAAATAAATTGGTGGGCAAAAAGATATCATCGACCAGAATTGGGCAAGACGAATAGAAATGGCCTAATACTGTGGTCTTCCCCAAGGGTGTCGATCGATCAACCCCTCTCGAAAAGACTCTGTCGGTAACCCAGTCGAATGACAAAAATTCTCGGACATGAACGAATATGATGCACCGGAATCAAATAATATTCAGGCGATGCATGCAGAGACTGGGAGTATACCCTTGATGACTCCTCTATAAGACTGTGGATCCTTCTGAGCCGCGTAAAACCTAGCATGAGCTAGCTGGGAAGGTGTCTGTCCCCTCTAAGGTCCCTGCTGCTGCTACTACCTCAGCGGCGGCCTGTACTGTTGTCTCTGCTGCTGTTGGGGCCTCGGTGACTGCGGTCACTACTGATGGGGTTGCTGCTGCACCGGAGGCTACTGTGGCCCTCTCGGCTGCTGCAGATGAGGGTGGGGGCACTCATACACGCGGTGCCCTGTCCCACCACATCCAAAATAAGTACCTATAAATGGCTGTTGGGGTGACGCTGGAGGTGCCGCTGGTGCTGCTTGTACTCTGGCAGATGGGTTGCTCTTATACCTCTATGACCTTCAATGTTGTTACGAGCTATTAAAGGGGGACTGCCTCTTCCGACCTATCCTCTAATCTCGATCGCTCTACCCGTCGGCCCACTTAGTCTCATAAATCTGAGCCCTCCGCACTATCACCTGAAAAGTCGGGAGCTCATGCCCAATAACACAGCCTCGAAGACCGTAACACAAGCCGTTCTCGAAACGACGGGCCTTCCGCCCCTTATCATCAACTAAATATGGCGCGAACTTCAATAGCACTACGAAACGAGCCGCATACTATACCATAGACATGTCTCCCTACACGAACTTCTTGAACTCTAACGCTAGCTACCGTCGAATGTGGTCGAGGAAGTACTGCTGCTCGAATCGGTCTACGAAATCCTCCCATGTCCAGACGAAATCTAGTCCTACAACACGAGTAACGGAGGTCCACCAGTGCTCGGCCTCACTCTAGAGAAGAAATACTGCCTACCGAACCCGCTGCTAGGTCGTACACGCCATAGTATCAAAAATCTTATCCACATCAGAGCGTCATCTCTGGGCTGCAGTTAGATCTGGCTCGCCCTAGAAACGTGGGGATCGAGCTATCGGAACTCTTGAAGAAGGGCTCTGGCGCGCTCCTGCTCTGCCCGTGCTGGTGAAACAACTAGGCGCCTGCCCTGTCCCTGAAGCACAGCCGTTATAGCCTGCAACATCTGCTATAACTGAGAGGCACTCACGGGTACAGTCGGATCTACACTGGTCTCAGGTGGAGGAACGACATCCTCAGGCTGGGGAGCAGGGATCTTTGGGGGTGGAACAGGAGTCGTAGGTGGTAAAGCGGGAGCCTCAGGTGGTGGAGCGGGAGTCGCTCGGGTCACTCTCCTTGGCGACATGTCCTATAGGAAGGAATAAGGACGTCAATCAACCTTGAAAATCTCGAATACATGCACTTTAGGGAACTAAATTGGAAGGTTACGCAATCAGAACTTAATCGTCCTAAACTCATAGTAAACATGCGATGTTATTCTTGGTTATTCTTAAGTTATGCTCTGATACCAACTTCTGTCACGCCTCAAACTCTGAAACCGGGCTTACAAAATTCCTGATCGCAGAATCCGGTACCGACAGCTTCCATAGAACCCCATTCTTGGATCCCGGCACCCATTTACAAGGTTCGGATCCTAGGATCCTATAATGAGGATTTTCAACATTAATTTGATTCGTAATAAGCATAACCCATGAACAATAACCACAAGAACACCATCACAAAATCCACTATGATCAAAAACTTTTAAAGTATAATGCGTATGAAGGGAAATACAAGATAATGATAACGAAAACTCTTGAAGCTCGACTGCACACTCCTACTGCGATGAAGCTACAGCTGCGTCCTGACGTCACCTACACACATCAATCGTGCATAAGCTTATAGAAAGCTTAGTGGGCGATGTAAGTGTGTGCGCAATATGAGCATGCTTAGAATGCAATTACCGAGTAATGTGGAATCATGCTGATGAGTACATGAATGCAATCAGCCGTACCAAGGCTATGCGGTGCAAAATATGAATGTTATCGGCCATATCAAGGCCATGCGATGCGAAATGCAACTCATGCATGCCAATCCTCATCCACATATCAATGCAGCTCCTCTCTAAAGCATCAAATATCAGTACAGTTCTCATTCTGGATAATCACTAGGGTTTAATAGACTCCAAATGGCACTACCCCTTTCCCAGACGCGCAGTCCAAGTGAGCGTAAGAAACCTCACTATCCACCTGGCCAATAGTTTGTCAATACCTATCCGGCACGTCGATAGCGGACCTATTCACGAGCTGGTCATACTCAGCCTAGTAATGCCCCTACCCTTGGGTGAGTAAAGTCACACCCCTTTCCAACCGTCTACGACACAGTGGGAGACGCAGCCTCCTGGTATTCAGCCCTCGTGCACTCATGTATCCACTCGGTCTCGACACTGAGGTCATCCTCTAGTACCATCAGGTTTGGAAATTTTCACCCAGGGACATCTATGGCGCCCCGATGCTTAGTAACAATATTTCTAGTATCCGATCCTGCCATCCACAATGTGCATATGGAGGTCATAGCCCTGATGTTGCTAAGGCGTATAGAAATCATGTCATATAAATGCGAAATGCATGAATCACACTACCAATCATTCAACAATCTTGCGTGTACCGTGCGCTCATGAAAGACAATTTCGCCTATTAGGGAGCCCATAAACAATCTGCTCGAAGGCATACGCTATGATCAATTACTCCTCATATTAAGTATACATATGATGCGCATGAGCATGGATCATGGAACTATACTAAACATTTTATGTAGTGATGGATCCTGTTCATAACGAAGAGGGGCCTAGCCTACACACTACAAGTATGGGCTATCAATGGGCCCTAGGGAGAGTTACAATGCGGACATTTAACCATCATTACTCTTACAATGTGAACGTCGAACCATCATTGCTCCCAAGGCATGGCCACCAAAACATCATTACATACATCGTGGTGGAATCTCACATTGCAACGGGCCTCATATACATCACAGTCGACCCACACAAAGGCCTTACATACGTCTTATTGGGCCTCATATACCCTAAGTGGGCCGCATCATGTGGGTCGCTCCAATGGGTCAACCATGCATCAAATGGGCTACATCAAATGGGCCGATTCAAATGGGCTGATCAAATGGGCCGAGTCGAATAGGCCGAGTCAAATAGGCCAATTCAAAGGGGTCGAATCACATGGGCCAAATTAAATGAGCCAAGTCCAATACACCACGCATCCATTGCTAGGGGTCATTATAGAACATTAAAGAATCATATCCAAAGGATCATCTGGACCATACCATAAATAATAGTGGTGATAAGGATATCCACCGTTAAATTCTAGTGGGCCCACCATAGCATTTATTTCCCATCCAGTTTATTCATAAGGTCACAAAGACCTGATCTTAGGGGAAAACAAATCTCATGTTGGTCTAAAACTTCTATAACCCAAAATGGGGTTTCAATGGTAGACATTCAACACCACTGTTCTCTACAGTGTGGTCCACTTGATAACCGAATCTGTCTCATTTTTGGTCTCAAGCTTGAGACAAGCTAGTCAAATGGATAGATTGTTTGGATGACATATATATATCATGAAGGGCCCACCGTCCAGCCATCTGGATGGTGGGATACAAAACATACATTAAGGTGGGGTACAACCACCTGCTGACATCGTCAGCAGTGGGACCCACATAACTTTGGTGGCATCAACACACCAACTATATGCTGGTGTGCAGTATCTAGCCAATCCACAGCCTCTCTGCAGTAGGCGGGACCCCTAAAATCAACGAATGGATGGCGGGGTTATCACATACATCAAAGGTGGGCTCCACCCATCTAGTTTGCTGGACGGTAGAATACAATACATACATCAATGGTGGGTCCCACGCATGTGGCCCACCTCTAGAGGGTTTAGATATATGTGTACTATAATATAATAAATATAATATATTATGTTATAATATAATATATATATATATACACACACTTTAAAGAGCCACCGTCCAGAGGGTCTGATGTTCTGGACGGTGCATATCTGATGCATATGATGTGGTGGGTCCACACGTGTGGTCCACCTCTCATATATATATAATGTATAATATATATTAATATATATATAAACATATATCATACTTTCCTCCCTTTTTTTTTTAGATAGCTGGTTAGTACATCCTGGTGTGAGGATCTCCACCATCCCAACAATGGATGGTGTGGACCTCCGCCTGCAATAGGATGGGCCACACCGTTTGATGGACAGTTTATATATAACACATATTTGTGGGGCCCACTCCATCATGATAGATATAGAGAGAGAGAGAAGCGTAAAAGGGGAGGGTCCCCGCCACTAATGGGCCCTCCCATATATAATGCATGCATCAAGTGGGTCTTAAAATTGAAATCAACGGTGGATCACCCACTTTAGGCCTCCTTCTTTAGCTCCTTGGACTCCTAGGCTCCTTATCTTCAATCTTGATGGAGGTTGATGATGAATGAATAGTTGAGATGAGAGATGAGAGTGTAGGAAAAATGGGCCACACTTGGATTGCTCTTGGAAGTGATTGGACGTTGGAATTTGTTGCTTGGGAGAGTGTTTGAGAAATGAGGGAGAGAGAGAAGTGATGGGATGATATGGGATGGGTGTTGTAAGGAAATGATAGTTAGGGTATGGGCTTAGTTAAAATTTGGGTGAAAAAGGGATGGGTGGAGAGAGAGAGAGAGTTGACTTTGGGAAAGGGAAGGGGATAGGTTGCTTATACTTGTGGTATGGAATGTACTTGACTTAATTGATTAATTGATTGATGTGACATGTTGTAAAGATTCTCTCAGACTTCGCAATGCGGCAATGGACGCCGGCCCACATCTCCTGGCCTGGGTATCGGATCGGTACGCGAGTCGCGACGTTAGAACCGCGGCGACGGCGCGGTCGCTAGGGTACAAGTTTCGGGTCAAGCTGACTTTGGTATGCAGGACTCAACTTATGATTGTATGCAAACGTTGTATATAGGTCGAGGGTTGCTGGAATTCAACTGGAAGGACCGCGGAAGCCTAAGGAACGGTATGGTCTAGGATACTGGTCTTACAATGGACTTACCAGCATTTTTGCTTACTTTAATATTGCATGCTTGGTTCACGTATTGTGCACACACGCACACACTCTCTAAGATTTTCATAAGCTTATGCACGACCGTTGCGTGCAGGTGACGTTGGATCGCAGTAGTGCTGAGGTAAGAGCGCAGGCAGATCATTTGGAGCTTTTTTATCATCTTGTTCCCTTTCTACATTGTACTCAAATGTTTTGTTATAGTTGATATGTGGTGATGTTGTTTATAACTTGGTTATGCTTGTGATTATGCTCCTTTACAAAAAAATTCAAGCTAAAAATCCTCCTTATAGGATCCCAGGATCGGAACCTGGCATATGGGTGTCGGGAGCCGAGAATGGGGTATTACGGAGGTTGTCGGAGCCGGACTCGGTGATCAGGAATTCTGTGAGTCCGGTTTTCGAGTTTGGGGCGTGACATCTTTGATCTGGTGGGCCAACCAATAACATCAAACCTATCTGAGACGTTCAAACCATTAACCGACTAAGCATACAACAGAATCATGAGGGGAGATGGGAAAATCAGGAACTCCTGCACCGTTTTCTGGCACGTGAATAGGGAGGTGCATAAGGTATTTCCCGATTCTCTCTCGCTGCGTAAACAAGTCGATGTAAAAGCAACTACCGACCTAGTGACTCCCACGCCCTATAAAAACACCCACTCCATCACCTTGAAAGTGCAACAAAGAAAGAAAGAGAATGAGAAAGAAAGAAAGAAAGAAAGGAAGGAAGAAATAAAGAATGAAAGAAGAAAAGAAAGAAAGAAAAAGAGAGAGGAAGGAAAGAAGAGAAAGAGAAAGAGAAAGAGAGAGAGAGAGAGAGAGAGAGAGAGAGAGAGAGAGAGGCCGAGCGGCGAGGGTGGTGCGGTAACTCGTTGAGTCACAGGTTCGAGTCCAGGTTCGAATTAACTTGTTAGAGGTAAGTGGATTATTCAAAGCAATCTCTATTATAATCCTTGTGATTTAAGTTTTAGAAATCATGTATAGAATTTTACCAAGTCGATCTGAGTTGACTCGGTGAATGAATAGGCTGAACCTAAGGGTTACTAGACCGGAATAACGTATGTGATACCTCTAAACCATGTCTTAATCAGGGTTTCCTCGTATTGATTATTAAGTCGAACCTGCCATTATCAAGAAACCAAGCCCTAGTTTAATATTAACTGCTCAAAACATGTGGTTTATGAAAGAAATTGATCTTAAGATGTGCTTCTGGACATTTAGCCCTAGTTGTAGATGATCAGCTGACTAAAGGTGAGTGTTTTTATCCTTTAAGCTTACTTTGATTTAATTGATATGAATTATCTCACATTTTCATTTTTACATGTTTATGAAAGTTATCCTTTCAATTGATTTAGTTACTACCATCATTTACTTATCCTTTGGGAATTTTGATATTACATATGATCTTCATGAATTTATGTGGGGCCTTGGATACAAGCCTTGCCCTTGCCTTTATCAATTTATTGAGTTGGCTCTTACCTCTCTCCTCTTTATTGAGTTGGTCATTACCACTCTCATTACTATTGAGTTAGCCATTGCCACTCGTCTATTTGTTGAGTTAGCCATTGCTATTCTCCTTCTATTTAGTTGACCATTATCACTCTCCTATTTGTTATATTGGCCATTGCCATTTTTCGAGTTGACCATTGTCACTCTTTTCTTTATTATATTGGCTTTGTGTTATTTATCTTTAAGGCCTGGGCATGTGTCTTGATATTCCAGAACCTTCGTGATTCAGTTTACATTCTCTATATGTGCAATGATATGTTAAGAGGTATTACAACTAGTGATTCAATTATTTTATCGTGGACATAATGCGTTATGGGTAGAGACCCTCTTGGTCATCACGTAATTCCATGGGCATTTGGGTAGTGGTGCACAAATCGATGTGTGTAATTCGTAAATGCAATGTCACATTACTTCCAGGATCGGATGTTGCAAATAGTCACTTCATGATTAAATTGTGTCACGTAATTTACATATCTCATGTGTTGTGCGCCTTGAAGAGTTCACGTAAATCCATGGTATCGTTGGCCATGCCGGCGAATATCCATAGTTATGGGATGCTGGTCGAGCCAGGTTTTCTATAAATCGTATTTTCACATTGTGATGATCACTACGTATGATGAGCCCCACACACTTTGCTAGGCATCATCTTATGTAGGTTGTTTGCGCATTTTGATATCCTCGTATTAGTGGACTACGGGACATATCAGAACCCTTACATACTTTTATGAATATCTTGAACTAATGTTAATCTTAAAGGATAACCATCATTATGAGTAGGGCGTTGACCCTCTCCAACCATATAGATGATATAGGTGATGTACAGATTGAAGACCTGGAAGACTATCTCCCTATGGAAGATTATACTGAAAGAATAAGAAGACAGTTCTATAATTTAGTTTTATACTTTCGCTGCGAACTCTGATAATGTAATGACTTACATTAAGAAGACATTTGATTATTTAATGAATTCTTTTACTCCGATGAAATAATCAATACATTTGATTTTATTCTCGTTAATGTTACCTTTAAAAATGTATCTGGATGTGATCTAAATGAAGAAAAAAATATGGTTCGATTTTCAAAGCATCCAAGTTGTACATTATTAACACACGGTTTTCTTAGGCACAAGTATAAACTCTGGCCATGAAAATTCAGGATGTTATACTCACTCTCTTTCTTTCTCCCTCTCATTCTCTTGATTCTTGATTGATTGTTGTGATTTTTGAAAATGAAGAGAAGTGAATGCTATATATAGCCTTTTGGGATGACATTTTGGTAATTCTAAGGGTTTTGAAGAGTGAATGATGACGTGACAACTTGAGATTGGTTGAAGGAAGGGTAATGCCACATGACACTCTCTTATTAGTCCCTGGGCTTTGGTATATGGTAAATAAGGTGAATTTTGGTGGTAATTTTATGGAAGAGTTGACTTTGGGAGGGAGGAACAACTGTATGCTTAGAGCGCACATTTGTCGAGAGAGGGTGGTAATCAGATTACCGCCGGGGGTAGTACGATTAACGCCCAGATGTTGTTGACTCCAAACTTCAGCTGGCGGGCTTTATTTTGGGCTCTGGGTGTAGGCTTTTGGGCGTTCTGGGTTTTTGGGCTTTTTGGGTAATGGGTAACCTAAGTTTAATTTGACTGAGGTTTGGGGTAGGAGGTAGGGTTTAGGTTCAGTTCCTAAGGATTATCCATGCCTTATCAAGCTGCTAGCCTGGTTGGGGTATCTATTAGGCTTTCTGGGCTTTTGGGCTTCTTGGGCTTTTTGGGTTTTGGGGCTTTTTGGGTAATGGGTAGGTTTGGTTTGGCTGAGGTTTGGGATAGGAGGTGGGGTTCAAGTTCAGTTCCTAAGGATCATCCATGCCTTATCAAGTTGCTAGCCTGAGTGGGGTGTCTACAATTATCAACTCTATAAACTTTGGATGCTTAGGAAGACTAAAATTATTGGCTTATCTATTTTGCAAGGGATTAATCCATAAAATTCATGGATTTATCATAAACTACAAGCACAATAAATACTTTAGATTACATGCGATTAATAACTTATTGCTTCATGTGAGAATTGAATCAATTGAAGTTCATATTTGTTTTGGTTTGTGAATTTTGAATTAACCGCTCTATTATCCGACTGGATAGGATATGATTGAAATTTCAGTTGTATTATCTAATTAAATCAATTGATTTAAGTATTGAGAATGGCTATAAGTGAATCCTTGGCATTATAGTGTTTTGTTTGATTAATTTTCTATCTATATTACTTAAAATTTCGTTATTGTTTTTTCTAATTCAAATTCCATAGTTAGTATTAGTTTTAGCTATAGCTCAAAAGTATTTTGAGAACACATTAATATAAGTCCAGAGGATTCGATATCGGCCTCACCGAGTTAGAACTACATCACAGCCTTGCACTTGGGGTCGTTATCTTTCACAGATTGATCACCCAACACGATAACCGTAGGGCCGGCTTGACATATATTTTGAATATCAACACCATCTATTTGTTTTGCTAGCTCATTTTAAGGTACAGTAAAAAAAACAACAAAGCAGATTTAAATATCAGGTAGACAATAACACATGAAATAGTGGTGATTTACCATTAAAAACTTCTCATGGGCCACAAAAGTTTTAGATCTAATTGATATTTATTTTTTCTTTAACCGAGGTCTCTGTGACCTCGTCAATATGTTGGATGGCAAAAAAATTATGGTAAACATTTCAGTAAGCATAGGTTGTGGACGTTCAATCAACACTCTTTCCTATCAATAGGTTGTGGGCCTTTATTCTTCATTATTTCCTATGGCATAGTCTAGTACAAAATTGGATGCGCTTCATTTTCTGGCTCATGCCCTAAAATGAGCTGAAAGACGAGAACAATGTAGATATACAAAATACACATCAAGGTAGACCCATGGTCAGGACAACACTGTACTGGATGAAGCAAGGTTGACGGTCAAGCTCATACTCATCTTTGACAGGGAAGGCAGATTGCTTGATACACCCTGTACAAATGTTCCCCTGGTAAGAATCTAGGTAAAGCCTACCATGATATTTGCGGCAAATTCACCTCATCCATCCATTTTGCTAGCTTATATTAATGCATAAACTAAAAATGAGGCACGTCTAAAACTAAAGTGGGGCTATTGAAGGTTTCAATAAGGCTAATATCCACCGTTGAAATCTTTGTAGGGCTATTGGAGGTTTCAATGAGACTATTATTTTTAAGTTTATAAAACATATAAATGGCATAAAGCATTACAGTAACCCACAGTTTTTCCATGCCCATATTTTCCCATCACGTGTCTTATTTGAGTTTGGACTTGCCTTATTTTTTGGGCCATGTTCCATCGAAAGCCAACAAATGAACCTAGTGGATTTCTCACAAAATGGGCCATGTTCCATCATAAGCCGGCAAACAAATGAATTTCTCACAAAATGCGTCATGTTCAATCATAAGCCACGGACAGATGAACGGAGTGGATTTCTCACAAAATGAGCTATGTTCCATTGTAAGCCACAAACAGATGAACGAAGTGGATTTCTCACAAAATGAGCCATGTTCCATCATAAGCCGCAAACAGATGAACGGAGTGGATTTCTATGCTCTACTTAGCTCCTGACCACAGGAACGTTTTGGGTGTTGCTAACCCCACTGATCACACTGGGCCACAACACTAGTACTGAAAAGGTTGTGCAGAAATGCCTGCCTAATCGGGCCATAAAAGTTCGGCCTGCATTGAGTGTAACTCACAGTGTAAACTCTGTATGGCCCACTGTGATACGTGTCATTATTCACACTGTCCATTTGCGTGTGGCTTCGGTGGATCCTTGATTGTGGAACTTACTTTAAATGTATGTTGTTAATTTGTTTCGAAAGTTTGTAATAGGGAAATATTTTTCATCCAACTTGTTGATAAGGTTAAAAAGATATGGATGAAGAAGAGCCACATAAATATCAACTTGATCTAAAATTTATGTAGCTTATAAGAAGTTTTTAATGATCAATTACCATTGTTTCCTTGGGTGTGGTCCAAATGAGAAATGTATCTGTCTCACTTTTAGAGTTGTGATCTAAAATAAAATGTCAAAGAGGATGGACGGTGTGGATGTAAGGCATGTACATCACAGCAGCCCCATAGTTAGAGATCCACCCAGCTGCGCCCCTACTTTTCCAAATCATTTTACGCATGAGTCATTAAAGTACATCCATCACAGTGGATGCCGACTGTGTCCTATCCCGCCCGTTTATAGCCACGAACGGGCAGGGCACGCCCATCCATACTTTCTTATCTTTTGTCGTGTCATTTTTTAGTATGAGAACAAAAATAAGACGGATCCAACTAAACTCCATGTGCCAAACAGGGACTAGTGGATCACACCAATTTATCGCACTTAATGCAATTTGCAGGACTTGATTCACTGGAAAAGCCTTTTTTTGAAAAGAAATCGAGTTGCATAAGGGTTACTAGAGTAGGCTCTTATTGTAGTGAGTGGACATAGTTGGGCCACCATGAATGTATATGGTTTATCCACCATGTCCGTACATTTTTTTCAGCTCATTTAAAGGGTTGAGACCAAAATTGAAGTAAATCCAAAGCTCAAGTGGACCATACCACAGGAAATAGTGGGAACATTTATTTCCATAATTGAAACTTTTCTAGGTCCCACATTGATGTTTATTTGTCATCCAATATATTCATAAGATCATACAGACATAGATGAAGGAAAAAAAAAAAACAAATATAGGTTTGATACAAAACTTCAGTGTCCTCCAAGAAATTTTCAATGGTAAAAGTTCAATTCACATTATTTACTATGGCGTGGTCCATTTGATATTTGGATATTCTTCATTTTTTGGTTCAAGCCCTAAAATTATATGATAAAATGAACAGACGAAGTGGATACAATACATAAATCATAGTAAACCTAACGGGGCTTACCTAGTAGGCAATCCCTTTTCCTTTAGGAGAGTTCCTGTGCTGGAAACGAAGTGAGTCAATTAATGATTTTTGTTAAAAAATAAAAAATCACTCTTGCAATCCTTGTTTTATATCATCTTAGGACTTTAGAACACAAGTGAGAAGAATCCAAGACCCAGATGGGTGAAAAGTGTTTAGGAAAAATCCCTGTCAATAGTAATTCATAACATATTGGGATGAATTGAAAACACAGATAGTACCCTAATTCAAAACTAATGTAACCTGGCGAATATCAATCCTTATGTTTTCAGTCCACTCAATTATTGTATCCGGTTCATTTTTGGGCTGATATCCTAAAATGAGCTCAAAAAATGGATGGTTGGAGTAGGTTTCTCACCAATATTATAATGGCCCCATCTAAGCTTCCAGTGCATAAATTTATTAGGAAAGGCTTTTACAGGAAATTTGCCATCTTTTATGATTTGTGCATTTAATACAACTTAAGGTTAACATTTGGTGTGGTCTACTTGACACTAATCTATCTTATTTTTGTGCACATAGATGAGAGGCAGAATAGATGGTGTGGATAAACAGAAACATCACAATGGGCATACCAACAGAAATGCCCATTCGATGCGAGCGACAGCCAAGAGTAGACACAATCTGTGTTCCACCACAATAAATGGAAGTGGATTGCGTCTTGCGAACAGCAAAATTGCATCAGTCAAAGCAGGGGCTCTATAGGGCCTACTTTAAGGTCCGTTTGGCCACTTGCATTAGGTGGTATTAAAGTGGAAGGAATTGAAAAGGTGGCAATTAATGCATGTGTAAGGTATTGTCTATGGATTTAGTATATCCCATGTTTTTTAATGTCATGTTTGAAAGATATGGGATTAACTTTTATCTTGCAGGATTGGAGTAAAGTTATGTTTGGAAAAGATACCATGGGATTGCAAACTCATGTGGGAACATATAAAGAGACGTAGATTGATCTCATGCGGCTTTTTATGATTTAAGTATAAAATATCCACGCCGTTCATCCATTTCCCCTTTGTTTATCCGTGTCATATATTTGGAAGATTATTTTAAGGAAACCCGATTGGCTACTCCCCCTGCCACTAGCCAATGGCTAATGGTCAGTGCTCTGTGACCCCCTCCATGATATATGTGTTTCATCCACGCCGTTCATCTATTTTTTCAGGTCGACTTATGGTATGAGCCCAAAAATGATGTATATCCCAATCTCAAGTGGATCACCTTATGGAAACAATGTTGACTGAACATTAACCATTAACAGCTTTTTGGGAGCTATAAAAGTTTTGGATCAAGCTGATCCTTGTTCTTTCCCTTCATCTCGGTTTGTATGACCTGATCAACATATTGTATGTCAAATAAACAATACAATGAGCCTTAGGAGGATTTTAATAGTGGATATCCAATCATTGTTATTTTCTTGTAATGTGGTTCACCTGATATCTATATCCCTCTCAATTTTGGAATCAAGCTCTAAAATGATACGTAAAAATAGATAATGGCATGGATAAAAGACGTACTTTGTGGTGGGGCCAGAAGAGCACCGGCCATCAATCACGGGGCTAGTGGCGGTGGGAGTAGCCAATCAGTTTTCCATTCTAGGCTTATGTAGGGATTAAACTCGGGCCGCAGAAGTTTTGTTCCAATCTGACATTTGTTTTTCAAGTTTTGTAACAATCTTACATTTGTTTTTCCACTTAATCCTAGTACACATGACCTTGTTAACCTGAGTGTGGTCCACTTGAACCTTGGATCTATCTCATTTTTATACTCATATTCTCAAATGATCTGAAAAGATGGATGAACGGCGTCGATAAAACGTATACACCATGGTAGCCCCTAACTGAACGGATTTCAGACAAGGACGGTATAGGATGCAATCTCTTCCACACGAAGCTCGTTGAAACCTTCCTAAAGCCTACAGTGATATTTACTTATCATCCAACGTGCTATAAGGTCAGCAGACATGGACGAACGGAAAACACTAATATTAGCTTGATCCGAAACTTCTGCCTAAGGAAGATTTCAACGGTAGGTATTCACTTCCCACTGTTTCTTATTGTGTGGTCTACTTAAGCTTTTGATGTTCTTCCGTTTTGGACTCAAGCACTAAAATAAGCTGAAAAAACGGATGAACGGCATGGATAAAACACATACATCAAGGTGGACCCCACAGTGCTTACTCAGCTCGCTCTTGCGTGGTGACTAGTGAGTTCAGACAACCCGCGTCGCGAAAGTTCCACCACGTTTCTACGCGTAACTTCACACGTTGAGCACGTGAGCGCAAGACCGAGGTCGACCGCACCGTCCAATGAAGACGGCCCCGGTTGTTTAACCGGCCAAATGCGAAGATCAAAACCGTTGATTCAAGAAAAACTGAAAACGGCCTATCATCTGGTGAGTCCCATGCCATGCACGGCTGAGATGTTTAACACGTGCGCCGCGTGTAAAGGTGCTGCCTGTGGGCCCTGGGAATCCTTGTAAGAGCAAAATACGGAGAATGGGAAAAAGAAAAATCTCGCCAGCTTTCCCTCATCATTCTCTCTTTTCTTCTTTTCCTCTCTCTCTTTCTCATTACATTCATTTCCGATAAAACCCCTGAAAATTTTCCGAAATTTGAGAGGCGAAATCGTCTCCTTTCGTCTTCAGATCTGCTGACAGAGAGATCGAAATTTCCACACCCTTTTCCCCTTGAAATTCGCCGCATTTGATTCTGTTTTGTCTTTCTTCACGGTAAAAAGTTCTCATTCTTTCTGCATTTTTCTTCTGGATCGAAGCATCTTGATTCAGAATCCGTTCCATCGCATTCTACGAATTTCTCTTTGTTTTCTGAGAATTAGGGATAGCGATACGGCGGTAGCCGGAGATTTGGTGTGTCGATTCGTTCGGTATTCTAGATTTAGGGTTTTCGATTTGAGGTTGACGGATGATTAGGAAATTGGTTGATTTAGGGTTTTAAATGAGAGCTGAAGGTGATTATTAGGGTTCTCAGTTTTTTTCCTTTAACATTTGGAGGTTTGGAGATTTTTTTTTTTTTTTGGGTAGACAATCGAAGAGTGGTTGGTATTTTTTCGATTGGAATCGAGATTTTTAGGTTTTGTGCGTTTCTCTTTGGAGATTTGGGATTTTTTTGGTTGATTATCGTAGAAGGTAGTGATTAGTGAGGTTTTTGATTGTTTAGTGCTGTGGGGTGAAATTTACATGGTTTGACGGGTCTTTTCTGGTATATTGGGAGGATTTGGGAGCATTTTTGGGTGGATAGTTGGAGAAAGGTCCGGTCTTTGCTTTAATTGGCGCTGAACTGAGAGATTTTTCTGGTATTTTCTACATTGGTGAGGGAAGTTTAGGGATTTATTGAGATAGGAATTGGAGATTTATTCGTGGATTAGGTTGGAATCAACTAAGAGAAGGATCTGGTGGCAATCCTTTGTGGATCCGATTGGATTCAGCTTCTTTTTAACTGGATTAGATCATGGAGCACGTCATTGGTGGAAAGTTTAATCTCGGAAGGAAGATTGGGAGCGGATCTTTTGGCGAGCTTTATCTAGGTACGCCGTATTACCAATGTTCACTGGTATTTCCTTTTTACTTATCTTTTTTGGACTGAGACCATGTATTTTCATGTACACTTATTCTCATGTCTCTGTGGCTTCGGCGTGATTCAGGCGTTAATATACAAAGTGGAGAGGAAGTGGCCATTAAGCTGGTATGATATTGTAGCCTTCATCTTCCATGGAAATTTACTTGTGTTATTGAATTGTTTTAATGATTACAAATTGGATTTGTGAAACCCTAGTGAACACAGCTTTCTTCAATTAAAACATCTATTTTTTATTGTGGATTCTACTATGCGGAAGATGTGTTTTCGGTGCAAAAGAAATTTGAAGGAAATCTGTTAAATTGCTTCTGTTGGTTGTTTGCTACTGTGTTTGAAGCTATGCATCGTTTATCATGGGTAAAACTTGTACCGGTTTTTCATTTGTTCTTTTTTGTCTATTTTAACATGTAGTTTGATAGCCATCTTTCAGGGGGAAAAATATGTAGTTTGATAGTGGTGAATTTTTGTAATAGCTGCGTGTCTGGTCTGTATTTTGCATACAACTCTCTTCATTGGACAAGACTCTATTACATTCCATCTTCAAAGCACTGATGCCTATTTTCTTTTTGTTGCCCCAAGTGACTAAACGCTTTGAATTCTCCATCATTTGATCCTCAACAATGTGTGTTTCGTCTTTGATCTTCCATTTGAGTGGATCACCTATCTCCACTTCTAGTGCAACTGGGTTCTTAGTTTCTTCCTTGAAGATAAATTGGTGCTATAATATTCGCCAACTGTCTCCTTTAATGAAGGGGCATTTTTACACCGGGCTCGAGTGGAGTGGCCTGTGGGATGCAGGGGCACACTCGGAGTGGGCGGTCCATGTGAAGTGGGTGCCTCGTATGAGGCGGGTGACTCATGTGAGGGGGAACCCATGTGAAGTGGGCCCCACAAGGGGGTTCAGCGGAGGTCCTAACCCACACGATGTGGGCCCTGGGCTATGAGATAAAGAGATTGATTCGCCATGCTTTATCAGTTTGAGCTTTTAGAGCAAGTGGTTAATTGTCTTGCATCAAAGTGGTATCAGAGCAGGAGGTCTCGTGTTCGAGACTCCTCACCGGGGTGATCAATGCAGGAGCATTTTCACACCGGGCTCGAGTGGGGTGGCCTGTGGGATGCAAGGGTACACTTGGGGTGGGCGGCCCATGTGAAGCAGGTGGCTCGTTTGAGGCGGAACCCATGTGAAGTAGGGCCCACGAGGGGGGTTCAGCGAAGGTCCTAACCCATGTGATACGGGCTCTAGGCTATGAGATAAATGGATTGATTCACCGTACTCTATTAGTTCAAGCTTTTAAAGCAAGTGGTTAATTGTTCTGCATCATCCTTACTCCACATCCTAGATAAGATCATAGGAGTTTCACTTGGGTTCTTAATATTGTATGAATTTTATATCACTCTAGTGTGTTTTGGAGAAACAATATCAAGGAAAGGGATATACAATTTTCTTTAAAGTTCCATCATACAAATAAAACATTATTGAATCCTTCATGCAGCTGCCACATCTTTACTGAACATTGAATGACCCCTTTTATGATGTAAAACAGAACTTTTAATTGGTACAAACCTGTGATTTTGTTTGGCTTGGTCTTGTTGGTTGTGTGGATTTTCTTTCTTTTTCCTTTTCTTTTTGTGGTTTCTACCAGAGTGCATTTCTAATTAAATTTTTTACCATCTTGAGTGTCCATCTTCAGCCAAAATACTCAATTTATTATGGTTTGCAGGAACCTGTGAAAACTAAGCATCCTCAGCTTCATTATGAATCTAAATTGTATATGCTTCTTCAAGGAGGGAGTAAGTCCTTTACTAGATACAGTATTACTATTTCCTAATTGAAGCTTAGTCTTGAATGTGATTTGTGATTTTTAAATGAAGCGGGAATTCCCCATCTGAAGTGGTTTGGAGTGGAGGGCCAGTACAATGTCATGGTTATTGACCTTCTTGGTCCCAGCCTGGAAGACTTGTTCAACTACTGCAATAGGAAGTTTACATTAAAAACTGTGCTTATGCTTGCAGATCAGTTAGTAAGTACACCCATCTTTCCCAAATTCTCTGATCTGTTTCCAATTGATAAGTGGAAATATCCTTGTTACAGAATAATGTATGTGTAGTGAGTTTGACTGCCATGGCAATGCTGCTTTTCATGGTCTTTGTGTAGATTAATCGGGTCGAGTATATGCACTCAAGGGGTTTTCTTCATCGCGATATAAAGCCCGACAACTTTCTTATGGGTTTAGGGCGTAAAGCTAATCAGGTACTTGTTTAGCACATGCTAATGATCATTTCCTTCTGTAGGTATATGCATGTGAATATCAGGGAATGGGGATTCTTATGCCATTCAGTGTTATTTATGAAAATTTTGCCTTTGTTAGATGAATTCTCATGCTCATCTTTGTATCTGCCACTTTTGTGGCCTTGAGGCTTGAGAGCAGTGGTATTGGTTTGATAATGCCTTATGCTAAAATGTTAAGGTGAGACAACTTGTGGAGATCACCAATGATGCAATCAAATTGCAATGAGAGTTCTGAATTGGATAGGAACCTTTAGCCGCTTACCCCAATTAGTTGGGATAAGGCTTAGATGATGATGGTGAAATAATGACCTAGTGCCTTCAATGAAATATGTTTACTTTTCCATTGTGTAAGCCTTCTGTTCTATTTTTCAATAATCCCATCCCAGAATTCTTCAACCGCATGACCTTTCAAAACTAGGATATCAAGAAGATTAATAGGAAAACCAGAGACCACACAACCAATTTCTGTTGCAATCAGAGACTCCAGATCCTCTTCAAGATTGACACCAGTGATGCTGCTTTTGCCTAGAACCTTTAAGTGAGAAACAACCTTAAAGATAGTTGAGGTATCTCTGAAGAGCATGTTTCCCTCAGCTGGCCATTACCAAACAAGAGGATATCACCTGCATATTGGACACGAGTAACCACCCCCCCCCCCCCCCCCGCCGTAGAATTGGTTCAACCAGTATACCCTTAACAAGACCAGCAGACAACTTCCTTTCAAGTAATCTGGATAAGGCTTCAATATACAATAGAGAAAAGCAGAGGAGAGAGCGGGTCACCCTGCTGGATCCTGCACTCACTCTTTAAGTCTAAAAGAAACCTTTGGTGATCCCATTTATGAGGATGGAAAACCAGTTAGAGATGCATGCTTTCATCCACTTTCACCACCTCAGACCGAACCCCACTATGTTCAACAAATAAAAGGAGTTGATGTTGGAACATTTGATCAGCCTTGCTTGTTTTGGACAATTCTGTAATTTTACTGTCAAACTGATATTTAGTTGCTGTAGATATTGCCCATGTGGTTCAGTATGTGTAACTTATTTAAGGCTGGGATTTTTTATTTTTTGTTTTTATAAGGTGTTAGTTTTGTAGTTTGAGACTTTGAGCAATGATATCCTGATTTGAAATTTCATATTCTAAGGATGATATATTTTCGATTGGATTTGTCCAAGGATGAGATATCAATTTTGTTCATTTGAGTGATTTCTTGATTTATAACGTGAGAGGAATTCCTGTATCCTTATAGTGTCAAATCATCTATTCCTGATGCATCTTTACTGCAGGTATATATCATCGATTATGGCCTTGCAAAAAAGTATAGGGATCTCCAAACTCATAAGCACATACCATACAGGTACATCGTTAGCTGCATTGTACATAAGAAATATGAGAGCAGTTTTTGCACTTTGTGACACATCTTTCTACTATTAAATTCCACTCAGGCATCTGTATTTGAGCTAGCTTTGCCGTTGTAGCCCAACATAATTCGCAAGGGGTAGATTAGTCAACATATCCTTTAGCCCAAGTGCATTTCGGCATATGAATCTGGATAAGAATAGGTGCAGCCATTTGCTGGATCTGCTTGGCTTTAAAAAATGGTATATGAATAAGAGGAAATATTGCCTATAAAAAGATGTGTGCATGTGGGGTCGATCCCCTACAAACGGCTGCAGGTTAACTTTGTCTGTGAGCTATTTTTTATGGCATTTTCCCTTGAAAGTGTGAACAAAAAATTTTCAGGGCATAAAAAGAGGGGTTGTACTGTGCTTCTGGTTGTAGATGATCACTTCATTATGAATCAACTTGTAAACTGTTGATCGTTAGAAAAAAAAAAAAAAAAAAAAACCAGACACAAGGACGGATCTCAGCTGCCATTGCTTTTGAGACATCTGATTTCTGGGCCATTGAGGAGTCCAATTGGTTCATGCACAGACAAATTTATGAATGGACCATTTATGATAAATTCACAAACCATTGTTCATGAATAAAAAATAAAAAACAAAAAACAGTGATGCTTCCCAGCAGCCATTGCTTTTGAGACTTCAGACATTTGAGTCTAATTGTTGCTTGAATGGACTATTCAGGAAATTTGTTTCTTATTCCTTTGTGTTGGAATGGACCATTCAGGAATGTAATAGTATTCCCTGTTTCCAGTAGTTATTACAACATCAAGTAATGAGACTTCAATAATCCGTGTTTGAACTTGATTATTGTCCTGTTATTTATATTCACCAATCAAAATATGTCTAGGCTACTAGGATCTTAATTTAGTCGGCTTGCCTATTCTCTTGTGGGTTCCCCCTGTTGCTCTCTCCCAAATTACATTCATTTTGGACCAGGAAATAGGATGTAGACTGCTTAAAGACTTTTCAAGTTCTTGGTTTGGGTTTTATGATCAAGTTCCTCCTTTGGCAGACAAGTGAAATCATGATTAGTCTCTAATTTTCTTCTATCACCCAAAGGATTATTTTAAGTTTCCCATCCGTGCATAGCTGTTTGCCTTCCTCCGGTAGCCTTCTTTGTTTTGTCATTTATTGATCATGCCTTTTGAATCAAGTTTTATTCTTCGGAATAAGTTGTCATTTTTTATAATGATATGTTTGTATCTTTGTTGAGTCAAAAGTGACACATTATTATTATTATTATTTGGAAGGGAATGACTTTTTATTGAACGAGCACCAAGATGGTGCAAAAGCTTATACCCCACTCAAAGAAATGAAAAATTACAATATGTTAGAGCATCTATACATGATATCCACCCCAATAAGCAGAACTTTGCCCTGCGAATTGCTTGAGGCACCGAGGAGCTGAAGTCCTTGAAGCATCTATCGTTCATTCTTCCCCCCCCCCCCAAAAAAAAAAAAGAAGGTCCAAAGGCCGAGATGAAAACAACACCATGTCCTCTTTTGCTTTCCAAGGCTCAACCCATGTTGGGATGAAAACAACACCTCCCTAGAACTTGGCAGCACCCATGACATGCCAAAGGATATGAAAGAACTGAACCGGATAATGAACAAACAAATGATCCATTGATTCCACATGTCCCATGCACAACATGTACATTAAGAATGATCATTGCTCTTTTTTGGAGATTGTCCACAGTCAACACCCGCTTCCTCCCTACTAGCCATGCAAAAACCCCCCACTTTTGGAGGAGCCCATAATTCCACTTCCGAGATGAAAACAACACCATGTCCTCTTTTGCTTTCCAAGGCTCAACCCATGTTGGGATGAAAACAACACCTCCCTAGAACTTGGCAGCACCCATGACATGCCAAAGGATATGAAAGAACTGAACCAGATAATGAACAAACAAATGATCCACTGATTCCACATGTCCCATGCACAACATGTACATTAAGAATGATCATTGCTCTTTTTTGGAGATTGTCCACAGTCAACACCCGCTTCCTCCCTACTAGCCATGCAAAAACCCCCCACTTTTGGAGGAGCCCATAATTCCACTTCCACAGCATGCACCGGATCCCCATCCTCCTATGAAGAGCCCAGCATCTTACAGAAAGAGTGAATGAAGAAGCTTCTAGACCTATCCTCAGATCACACCATTTGGTCCCTCTCACCCTCAGATAGAGCATAAGGGTGGATATTGTCTAGAAACTTGATAAGATATTGAATCTCCTTGTCAAATAAATTTCTTTGGTGCAGAGGCAGCCATGTAGATGAACTATCGCTAAGTAGCACCGCAAGAACAAAATGTCAATATTTGTCACCAAACAAGCCACTCTTAGAAACACAATCTGGAGGGGAGTTTCAGGGAGCTGCCTTTGTCAACCGTAAGCCATGAAAAATACCCATTTCCTACCCTTTTTCCAGCATTCTGGCCAAAACTTCAGCCACTACCACAAATAGGAAAAGGGTAGAGGGAAATCTCACTGCCAAATGCCTCTGGAGCTCCCGAATAATCCTTTGGGTGACCCATTGACTAGGACAAAAATCTAGCCGACTAAATGCACTTACTCATCCACCCTCCATTTCTCATTGCATCCCATGCAACCTAGCATCCAAGTGACACTCATTATCTTGTGAAAGAGGAGAATGATATTGAGAGAAAATCAGACAAAAAATGGACATTGTCAAGGAGGTCCCAAAATACAATGATGATCTCGCAATACCCTTCATAGAGAGTCTTGGCCTCACAGCAATCCCCCATCATTCCACACCCACACACAAAAACCCCCAAAAGACATGATAAAACAAATTCTTGTAATGGCTCATGTCCTGTATCACCTCCACCCTATTAGCTAGCCTCCACAAGAAGATGCCATGGAATCACTCATTAGATTGCATTAGAGTTAATGAGGAGATGAGGGACATGAGGAAATGTTCAGTGAGCAGTTTAGGGCAGAAAGGGTTTGCACACTGAGATATAAACAATTGGTGAGTTTGCATGTGGATTGGTGATTCAGAAACATTAAAAAAAAATTATTATTATTATTATTTTTGGCATTTACTTGTGCTAACTTTCACCAAGCATAGGTGTCTGTCACCAGCTCACTAGTCATAAAATAGTACCAACAAAGGAGTGAGGCAGGCATGTGTTGGTGTACAAAAAATGCATTTTCAGACCTCCAGTCCCTGTTGCAGCATTTTCAGACCTCCCAGTCCCTGTTGTTGCAGAAATAGACTTTCCACTCCCTGTTGCTGCAGAAATGGACATCCAGAGTGTAGTTGCGCGGAAACAGACGTCCAGATGACAGTTGTGCAAAAACATACGTCCAGAGTGTAGTTGCGTGGAAACAGACTTCACAGATGACAGTTGCGCGGAAATAGACTTCACAAGAGGTTTTGTTATGTGGACAGACCTATTGCGCGGATAGATCTGTTGCGTGGGTATGGAGGTTTTGTTGCGCAGAATGGGCTCGTGGCACATAGATCGAGGCTTCAGACGCGTGATAGCCTATAAATACCCCTTCCCCTTTTCATTTGGAAGATTAGAAGTTTCAGAGAGGTGCCAAGAGCAAGGAGAGAGAGAAAAGAAGTAGGTATTGGGAAGATGCCTTGCCTGTTGCGAGCGCAACAGGAGTGTGTTGCGCGCGCTTGTGCAACTGGGTACATTGTCCTTAGGCGCAACAAGTGTCCCCATAGCTCTATTCTTTGCAGTTTTGTGGATTCTTTCATGGTATATATTCATCGAATGTTGGCTTGAAGCAAGGATCTTGGACCCGCACAACCTCTCTGTCGCTCCGATGGATGCAAAACAAGTCGAAATGTTGCCGAAATTGCCATTGGACTACTTTTTCATGTCATTGTGTTGATTCATTATACTTTGTTTCAGAATCAAGGGAAACAAGAGGATGTAAACGAACTCAAAATTAATGAAATCTATGATGATGAATGTTATTATATTTTCTTCGTTATTATTGAATGATAATTCCTCTATCGAAATAAACTTCGTTTCTTGTCGAAACAGCATGTTCCATGCATTTCTTCAGTCATGCACATTGGATGATCTTTCATAATCAATCATGCGTGCCAACTCTTGTTGGGCATTTAATTATATTGGCAAGTCCCATGCTTTCGTCTACTAGATGCACCCATCAACCCGTTTTTGAAACCATCAAGGGCAGTCTTGAAACATATTGGAATAGGCATAGGGGATCCTAATCGGCTAGAGGATTTTCATCATCCTTATTGACATGTTAGGCCTGTAAGAGAAGTCTCAAACAATTTTCAAACTTTGAATAGGGCACATAGGGAGGGGGAATTCCCAAATTGCACCCTGCAAAAAAGGTAGCTTAAACAATCTTATTCATATAAATAACATTAGTCAGACAGCGGAGAACTAGAGGAAATTTATTCTTACTAAACCACATTAACTAATAAAATTCCCATATTCTAGGTTGAGGGCGTCATGGTTGATGATTAATAGCCTATTCATACTCAATTGTGCTAAAAGCAGTTTTTGTAATATCGATGCTATTGGCCGATACAAAACATCCCAGAAGTCTATGGACTTCCAGGTATTGCACAAAATATTGACAAATATCGCATTTTATCAGCGATATGTTGGTACAATACAAACGATATTTTAAAAAAATATCATCTGTTATATACTACTTGGTATTAGCGATACATTCGATGGTATCAATCGATACTTTCCCACTAACAAGCTCCTCGCATTTCTCCTCAAAAAAATTTCTAAAAATCTTTAAATATCCAATTTTCCCTTAAATCTTTTGCTTGTAATCCATTTTTTAGGTATTTCCGACCAACCCCCTTCCATTTTTTGGAGAGAATTTGATTTTGTACGGAAATCGAGATCAGACAGAGGGTGGGCCCGATTTTCAAAGGGTGAGAAATATTTTATTTTTTTTCTTGTAAATCACTTGGAATCACTAGAATTAAGATGGAAATCCATGATTTTGCATGTTTTGCATACTTAATGATGGATTTCAAACCTCTGATTTGGGGATTTAGGAAAATTTGGGGAAATATTTTTCCCATTTCCCCCTTTTAAATTGCAATTAGAGTATGAAAAAATCATATTGGACATGTTGGAGGTTGATCTACAGAATAGTCGAGGTTTTTGGATCTTTTTTAAACAAAATTATTTTTTAATAAAAAATTATCAAAAACTAATATTAAATATTTATATTTTTTCAAAAAATTCAGATTGATCTGCATTTATTTAGCCTTAATTTGCAAGTGTTTGTGGGTGTTGGCTAATCTTAATATTAGTTATATTCCGATTTGTGAATTTGGGAAAAATGTGGGAATATTGGGGAAAAATCCAAAAATTTCCTCATTTTGCTCATTTAAATTGCAATTTAGAATATGGAAAAAATCACGTTGGATATGTTAGAATCTCCAGATTGACAGAGGTTTTTGGATTTTTTGAAAAAACAATTAATTGAAAATGCCACATGTACATTTCTACTTTTTCTTTGGCTTTTGAATGATTGCTTGCATTTTCATACACATTTTTAGATTTATAAATGATATAAACTGATTTTAAATATAGTTGTATCACTTCATTCATACAACACAATTTAGGACCCTATACAAAGTAAGCTTATTATGTGCACTTATTTTTGTGATATTTGATTTCTAAGTGCGTAATGATGTCTTTTTTAACGTCCCCTGAAATTCCGTTGAAAAATTCAACCAAATTCCTTATGTTTCCTCAAAAAATGGTGATACATTACACAATATATCTGATATTTTTCCCATGCTATACCCAATATGTTTTCATATTCCAAGGGTGTGATACATCTGTTGATATCAATACTGAAAACATTGGCCAAAAGAAGTATAACAGTTCTACTTCTGTAGAAAACAGATAAATTTATAAACCATCTTGCCTTCAATTGCATGCACTTGAAAAGAGAAGGTTACACCATGTAAATGAAGTATTGGTTTCCGATTGCTTGGATTCTTGGATCCCATCTTGTTATCTGCTTGTTTCTTAAATTCCATATGATTTAATGCCCATACTTGTTGGACTGTGAATCGTTGATGCAAAACTTGCTGAAATTGCAAATTCAGAAAAAGATATCACACAGACATAACTTCATATGTAAGCAGTGTGGATCATGTAGTTAAGGGCACATATGGAAATTGACATTTTGATTTCATTTTGTCCTTCTGTGGATCATATATTAGGGTAATTCAACCTTCTGTGGAAATTGACATTTTCAGTTGCATTTTGCTTTCTGCTTCTTCTTCTTCTTCTTCTTTATATATATATATATATATATATAACACACTCACCCACGCACACACCCCACACAGGCACTTGAAACTGGGAATCCAGTGTTGAAATGCATAGCACCTACCACTGAGCCATGCATCGAGACCCTGCTTTCTGCTATTGTTTCCATGCTTTTGCTTCTTCCTTATTTTTCACAATGTGAATGCTCATCAAATTTACTTTCCTTACAGGGAAAACAAGAATCTCACAGGAACAGCTCGGTATGCGAGTGTAAATACCCACCTTGGAGTTGGTGAGTACAGCATTGTGTTGATTACTGAAATGCCTTATTGATGTTCTTGCCGCCACCAATTCAGACCTCCACATTTTAGTTACTCTGATCAGAGTTCCTCTCCTTGTTTGCATTGCAGAACAAAGCAGGAGAGATGATCTGGAGTCTCTTGGATATGTGCTTATGTATTTCTTAAGAGGAAGGTCAAATATATAGCTGAGCTGTCTTTAGTTGTCTTCACTATTTCCCCTCTTTTCCTTGTGATATGCTGTATTTCTCAGTTTGGGAGTTTCTTTCCATCCTTCTCTTTCTTAAGTTGCATTGTTACTGTGTATCAGCCTTCCCTGGCAGGGTTTGAAAGCTGGCACTAAAAAGCAGAAGTATGACAAAATCAGCGAAAAAAAGATGTTAACCCCTGTAGAGGTATTGTCATCGCAAACACAACAGTCTCCCTTTAACATTCTTCAGTAAAAAAGCATTTTAGAAACTTATATATTCATTATAAGGTCCCAACAAGAGTTGATGTCAGACAATGTGCTTCTAAGTCTGATGTCCTGATCACTTCCTCATTTTCACTCGTCAAGAGCTTCTTCTTTTCCTTTTTGGCATTTTAGTATGGTACAAGTGAGCAGACTAAGCCAATTATTCTACAGGTGCTATGCAAATCATACCCATCAGAGTTCATTTCATACTTCCACTACTGTCGATCCTTGCGGTTTGAGGACAAGCCAGATTACTCATATTTGAAGAGGCTTTTTCGTGACCTCTTTATTCGTGAAGGTACATTGCAAACTTACTACCTTTTAGGAATTGTTTGGATTGGGGGCGTATGGATTATTGGAGAGTCCCAACCTCCACTTGGGGTGCCATTTCTGTATTTGGGGCTGTTGGACTTTGAAATACCCCAAATTCAGATGCCTCAGGGAATCACCATGCCAAAAATAAAAAATAAACTAGGATTTTTTTCACTCCCAGTTTCCACCAGAAAGGATGAGCAATCTCAGGTGGGAAACACTAGGATCATCATCATCATCTAAGCTTTTTAATTGGGGTTCATCCAACCAAAGTGATTTATTTAGGGGGATGAACAGTTGAAGGTGGGAGTCGCATAATGATGGGTCTAAATCAATAGTATCACTGTTTGTAGTCTAGTCAATATGGATGAGCCATTTTCTCTGCCCATTGATTGCACGGCTGGGATCACACAATGAAAATGATTTTGAGTGGAATGGGCAATCGAAGTTGGGACCCACATGGTTTTGAATCTAGATCAATGACCAGAAATGGTAGTATGATCAATATGAACCGCCCATTTCCCAAGGAATTGATGGGATGGTTAGGATCATTGACCAAAGGGACCTTTTGAGAGGGATGGTAAATCAAGGGTGGGACCACACGATCGTCTAGATCAATGATTGGACCATTTTTAGTATGATCAATATGGACTATCCATTTCTTTAGACATGAGATTGGAATATTATTCTCATCTAACCAAAGTGACTTCTTGAGAAGGATGTGGGAACCACATGATGGATGGTCTAGATCAATGCTTGAATTATTTCTAGTATCGATCAATGTGGACATTCCATTTAGGCATTGAATGGACAGTTAGGATCATCCAACAAAATTGAATTTTGAAGAGGGATGGACAATAAAGGGTGGAACCCCACATGATGGATAGTCTAGAGCAATAAGAGGAACATATGCTATGTATTCAATATGGAACATCCATTTCATTAACCATTGAATGGATGGTAAGGATCAATAAAATTGATTTTTTAATGGTGATCAAGGGCAATGTTCGAAATATCGGTATCGCGCAATGTATCGCACCCTTGGTATACAGATACGTATTGGTTATCGCACAGGATATATCGTTTGTATCGCGTAATTTATCGCACTTTTTGGGAAACATGGGGAAACATTGGGAAAATGGTTGAATTTTTCAATGGAACTTCAAGGATTATTTAAAAAGACCTTAATACACACTTTTTAATAATAAAATCTCAAAAAAGAAGTGTACATAATAGGTTTCCTTTGCATAGAGTCCTAAGCTATGCACTATCCAATTGAACTAAAACAACTATATTCAAATATGATGCATAACATTTATAAATGTATCAAGACATGTATGAAAACACAGCCAATGCATTCAAAAGCAAAAGATATAGTAGAAATTATAAAACATACCTACCATTGATGTGAATGGCTATGGCCTAGACCCACAGAGTTACACGGTGGCTTGTAATCATTGTCTCCACCTTGACAGGGTTGGAAATAATATTGCTTCTTCACAAATCGACGGTACTGTGCACAGGTCATAGTAGAATAGTACCAAGTAAGATACTCCCTGACAGAACGTTGCTACTCATCCTCTCCAAATTGAACTAACACGCCCATTCGTGGGTACAGTGTAATAGTCATCATCTGTGGCTGATATGGATATGGAATTGGCATAGATGGAGCTACTTGGTATCCATACTGCCCTCCATATCCATACTATTGCTCGTATGTGGAAGTGAAGTCCTTACCGTAGTCGAAAAATGATGATCTATAACTATTGGAGTCGCTCCCCACATCCACTTGCTACTCTCATGTGTCTGTGATCCATACCCATGTTGTAGCCTGTAACTCAAGCTCCTTTCCCTCATCCGTGAACCAGAACTAGAGCCACTTCGCTTCACATGAACGCTTGTATCCATCATGCATTTTGCCAATAGCTCCTCAAAATCAGAAAGCTTTTGTGTTTGTTTTTTGTTTTGTAACATCTGGCGCTTATATGTCTTATTGTAGATAAGACGGGGCCGTAGTAGTTTTGGACGAGAACCATGGTCAGGGTACTATGTAGCATGATTGAAACCCCCCTCCCCAGTGAAAGGGCTAAGAGGCCTTTGAGATTGACTCACACCCTCGCCGCCGCCATCTCTGTCGCCATCATTGCTACTCTCAACTTCTTTCACGGGGCGAGGAGGAGATTGTCTGCGCGAGCACACGGACAGCTAACCGCTGTAAAACCTCGCAATCAGTCCCATACATGGCCCACCATTCACCTGCAAATTTTAAAGTTATTTCATTACTTTTAATTTTGTAAAATAATGTGGAAAGTAATTTTAAATGTAGCCACTCGCATGGCATCATGGTGGTCCTCGACATCTTTGAGGCATGACACCCGAACATTCTGGTCGCATCGTGAAATTTAGCAATCTGTTGATTGCATATAGTTGCCAAGGGTAAGTATGGAATCATTAAGTTACAAATATGGAGAATTTAGGTGCAGAATATATTTACCTTAGCACCGAATGTGCCTTTCCCTGAACAGTCAGTCAGGGAATAAGTGCTCGCACACTTCATGTACAACTCTCTTCAGGTCATTGTCAGCATAGAGATTCTTCTTGTTGTTGTAGTTAGAGCTGGGCATCGGACCGAGTCGGATCGGATTCGGTCCAACCCGACCCTAATCGAAGTCTGCATAGCTTGACCCGAACTCGAGCAGATCCGGTACCGGATTCGAGTCATCTAACTCGAACAGATCCGAATCCCTACTAGTCTGAACCAATCCGATTCCGACTCGGTCAGAAAAACTGAGTCGGATCGGATTGGGCGAGGTTTGATCATCCATTTTTTCAACGGTGTGGAAATCCTTATTCTCACTATTTCTTATGGTGTGATGATTATTAGATATACTTAAAATTTAGCGTCAACCCCTCAAATGATCTGAAAAAACTAATGGACGGTGTGGATAAACCAAAAAAAGATTTAAAACGGTCCCACGTAGTTTACCCAATGGGATAAAATATCTCACTGCGAAAGCTTCCTGAAGAAGCTTTACATGAAGGGAAGCAGATTGCGTAGTCAGTACGGTAAGCATATTGAGTAAACTCAGTGGGCCCTAGTGACATTCATGCATTGTATCCACTCCGTCCATCTCTTTTGAAACATAATTTTAGGGCATTATCCCAAAAATGGAGTATATCCAAACCTCAAATGGACCACACCACCGGAAACAGTGTGAATTCAACATCTACCGTTGAAAAATTCTTGGGGACAACATAGTGTTTAGATCAAGCTGATATATGTGTTTTCCCTTCATCCATGTCTTTGTGATCTTATGAACAGGTTGGATGACAAATAAACATCATTGAGGGCCTTAAAAAATTTTCAACGGTTGAAATCAATACTTCCACTTTTTCTAGTGGTATGGTCCACTTGAGCTTTGTATATGCATCAATTTTGGGTTGAACCCATAAAATGATTTGGCAAAACGAATGGACGGCATGGATGAACTACATGCATTCGCGATGGGCCCAACTGAGTTTACTCAGTACGATAAGAGCGTATGAGTAACTCAGTACGCAAGGCAACAAGTACTGCCTATGGTCTTATAGCTCACGCCAGCTATACAACTGCTTTAGGTACGTGTCGTGCGAAGACGAGCACTGACGGTCCTTGAGCTCTGTGTTGTACGAACGGTTCAAAGGAGATCAAAGTTACATGGCCCCATAGTGATGTATTTATTATATCTATATCGTTCATCTATTTTTAGAGATCATTTTAGAGCATTATCCAAAAAAATGAATCAGATCCAAAGATCATCTGGACCACACCATAAATAGCAGCAGAGATGATGATTTTCACCGTTAAACAATTTGTAGGCCCACCATAATGTTTATTTTCCATCCAATCTATTCATAAGGTCACAAAGACCTGAATGAAGTGGAAAAACAAATTTCATGTTGATCCAAAACTTCTATGAACCCAACAAGGGTTTCAATGGTAAACGTTCAATCCCCTGCGGCTTTCCGTAGTGGGGTCCACTTAATAGTTAATCTATCTTATTTTTGTCTTAAGCCTTAATAAGATATTGCCAAATGGATGGACGGTTTGGATATAACACATACCTCGTGATTAGACCCACAGAACTTGCTAACGTCCGCTTCCGTCTCTGGATCTGACCGTCACGCCTGTAAACAGCCGTATGCCAATCTTCTTCTTCTTCGATCAATCTCTGATGCGTCGGTCTTTCTCTTTCTCTTCCGTACACAGCTATCCACCGTATAGCAGTGTATATCTCTTTGACAGAGAAATCTCCGAAACTCAACTGCAGAAAGAAAGGTATTTGATCTACCGTAGGATATTTAACTAGTTTTTTTCTTGCCTTCATCTTCAACAGAAAGGGAGAGAGAGAGATAAACAGAGATAGAGAGAGAGAGAGAGAGAGAGAGAGAGAGAGAGAGAGAGATAGAGTTGGGGGCTCAAGTGTATATTGGGCGGGTTTTTTTTGGCACCAAATGAAAAGCCAAAGATATGGGGATATTTTGTAAAATAGAGGGCTATTTACATTCCGGGTCGGGTCGGGTCGGATCATTTCGGTCCGGGTTTTCGGATCGGTTCTGTCCGGATACACCACTATCCGAATCCGAACCGAAAAATGATCGGATCTGGATGGACAGACTCGATCAGGGCTGATCTAGGCCGTCGGTTCTGTTCGGAACGGTACCAAGTCGGGTCGGATCGGGTTCAACATGCCCACCTCTAGTTGTAGTGGTATTTTGGATTTAGGAAATACGTTGAAAACCAACATGATTCAAATATTTAGACATTAATAGCAAAGTATTGGAGCATATAGACGAAAAAAGTATGCAAGTATTTGCCAGCTTCATGTAGTGGGTTGGAAAGTGTCCTCTCTCAACAGTCGTCTATTATTGCATGCACCCACTTATATGCATTGGGGGCTTTAGCCTAGATAGCTTCTTTCATCAATTGTATGGAGGAATACAATGACCCCATCGATGGATTCGCTTCATTGTCGACCATCCTCAACACCACATAAATGGACTCCAGAATACTAAGTACACCGCGTAAGCGATCTTAGAACAAGTGGCGCAACACGAGCTCTTTGATTCTCCAGGTTACTCTATTCCCCTTCTTAGCCCAAACTGTGTAGTTATGTGAAATGAAAAACTCTCATAACCTCTGCTTGTGTTTGAGGAGGCTATTTTGGGCGATATAATGTGGCAAATCACATTACCCCAGTGCGCACTATATCCCCACCATACTTCTCGCGTATTGCGGCTAATAACATGTGTAATTATATATGAAGGTCGTGATGAGTTGTGCATCGGTAATAGTGGTCTTCACTGACGTCCTATTCCCAATTGCCTCTAGCATGAGATCAATACAATGCGTTGAGCAAGGGGTCCAATACATATTATATTATATAGACGAATGCGCTCCCATTGTCTTTAACAAATTGCACAATATTCGTCCTCCCACCATCACTGATGACATGGTATGTTAATTTATAAATGTAGTTTGCATCTTTAATCTTATCGCTCACATCTATGGACTTTAAGAAAACTACCCGTCCTCTACAACAAACTATAAAATTTATGACCGACATCCACGTCGATTCGGTCCAACCATCACACATGACAGTGCAGCCGTAAATCTCCCATGACTGCTTATGTGAATCCACATATTTCTTCATCTTGCCATGTTCTTCATCAAAATACATGGCCATTATCTCAAAGGGCGTGGGCAGCTGCACACCTTCACCCCCACGCTGCACTTCATTTATCATATTCTTGAAGTGTGGGCTCGCTGCTGCATTCGCTGGGATTTGATCATATATGAAAAACTTCACAATAAACTTCCCAACTTTTTTCCTTACATCCCCTCCACTAAACATGCCCTTTAATTTTTTTTGTATCCCTCCCCCTTCTTTCTACATCATCGGATCTGACGGTAAATCCGGCACCTGCATGCTACTACTCCTCCCCATACCCCTATATCTCCCTCCTGCCCCACTCCCCCTACCACGCTCATGAGGACACTCCTCAAATCTAGGCCTACTCTCCTGCTCCCCATCCCAATCATCCCGCATGGATTCATGAACTGTATGTCTAAAATCAGGATCATCATCGTCATCGATATCCACTACATCCTCCTCCACTATATACAAAGATATCCTCAACTCTCCCTAATCTCAATCTCCCATGTATGTCGTTCATCTCTTGTCTTCACACTTTTTTTTTTTTCCAATACAGCTCTCATCTTTTCGCACACATCTTGTAGGCACTTGGGACAATTCACAACATTGCGATAACCTCCCGCTAAATGCTCATTCAAGCGGGTTCCCCCCTCACTCCTCAAAGGAAGGCTACATAAATTACATATACTTCCGAATTGATTATCGGGAATGGGTCTTCCTCCCAACATATTTTATGTGTAAAAGAACATTATGTTAAAACTTGATCTATCTAAATCTCAGGTGGACCACACAGTAGGGATTTCCACCATTAGAAACTTCCTAGTGTCCACAACAGTTTTTGGATGGCGTGGAAAATCGATGGATGGCGTAAAATTACCGGGAAATAGACGGATGGCGTGGATAAAACACATACATTATGGTGGGGCCATAGAGCATTATCCATAGGCAGTAAGCTATTCAAGACAAAAATACATGCAATATATTATATGACACCAAAGTTGGATAGTCTCATGCAAGTAGCCATTTTCTTGGGAGTTATTTGATATTCTCATACATCATGGTGGGCCCAATAAATTTTTGAGATCAAGCTGATCTTTGTACATTACCCGCATTCAAGTATTTTTGGCCTTATCAATAGGTTGGATGGAAAATAAACATTATCGATCCACTTAAAGTGGGCCCACAAAAGTTTTTAATGGTGGGCATTCAATCACACCCCTTGGATAATACCTTAGTGAGTGTTACTCTAACATGTGGGGCCCACCTCGATGTACTTTTTCTATATCCACGCCATTTATATGTTTTCCCATCTCATTTTAGGGCATGATCCCAAACCTTAAGAAGATCCAAATCTCAGGTGGATTATACCACTAGAAACAATGATGAATTACCATTAAAAACTTTTTATGGGCGACAAAAGTTATGAATCAAGATGATCTTTGTATTTTCCCTTAATCCAGGCTGCAGAAGTTTTGGATCAAGATGATCTTTGTATTTTCCCTTAATCCAAACCTTCTGTGGTGTGGTCCACTTGAGCCTTAAAAAGGTCTCGTTTTTTGGATTGATGCCCTAAAATGATCTTCCAAAATGAATGGACGGATTGGATAAAACATATACATTAAGTGGACCCCCTAAAGCCCGTGACAGGACTGTTTGTCTCGAGCTAACGCGACACAACAGGAAGCGGATTGGCAGGTGTACCACACACCACCGATCTGGCTGATGTGTTGACGTCACCAAGTTTTGGGGGTCCCATCATGAGGTATGTGTTATATCCAAACCGTCCGTCCATTTGGCGAGCTTGTCATAAGGCTTGAGCCAAAAAATAAGACATCCAAAGATCAAGTGGACCACACTGTAAAAAGCAGTGGGGGATTGAACGTCTACCATTGAAACCCTTTTGGGGGTCGCAGAAGGTTTGGATTAATATGATATTTGTTTTTCTTCTTCATCCAGGTCTATGTGACCTTATGAATAGATTGGATGGAAAATAAACGTTATGGTGGGCCCTACGAATGTTTTAACGGTGAGAATCATTGTCCCCACTTCTATTTGTGGTGTGGTCCACTTGAGCTTTGGATATGACTCATTTTTGGGCTGCTACTCTAAAATGATCTTGGAAAATGGATGAACGGTGTGGATATAATAAATACATCATTTTGGGGCCCATGTTACTTTGATCTCCTTTGGACCATTCTTACAACTCAAAGCTCGAGTAGTGTCAGCGCTCATCTTTGCAAAATCGGATTGCGTACTGAGTTACTTAGTACGCTTTTATCGTACTAAGTAAGCTCTTTTGGTCCCATTGTGAATGCATGTGGTTTATCCATGCCGTCCATCTGTTTTCCTAGATTGTTTAAGGGGCTGAGCCCAAAATTAAAGCATATCAGAAGTTCAAGTGGACCATACTACAGGAAACAGTAAGACTAATGATTTCCACCGTTGAAACCTTCCTAAGGCCCACAGTGATGTTTATTTGTCATCTAACCTGTTCATCAGATCTTGCAAACATGGATGAAGGTACAACACAAATATTAGCTTGATCTAAAACTTCAGTGGCCCCCAATAATTTTTCAATGGTAAATGTTCAATTCATATTGTTTCCTATGGTGTGGTCCACTTTATATTTTTATATGCTTCATTCTTTGGCTCAAGAACTAAAATTATCTGTTCAAATGGATGCACTGAGTGGATAAAATACATGAATGACAATGGGCCCCACATAGTTTACTCAGTACAACTACTCAGTACGCAATCCGCTTCTTGTCTTCGCATGACACATACTCACACCAGCCAGGTTGGTGCTGTGTGGTACACCGTACACCAGCCAATCCGCTTCCCGCAACAGACGTCACCAACTTTTGTGGGCCCCACCATAATGTAGGTGTTGTATCCGCACCATCCATCATTTTGGAGATATCATTTTAGGGCATGAGCCAAAGAATGAGGCAAATCCAAAGCTCGAGTGGACCGCACCACAGAAAATAGTGGGGATTGAATGCCCACCATTAAAACTTATTGGGGATCACAAAAGTTTTCGATCAAGCTGATATTTATGTTGTCCCTTCGTTCATGTTTGTGTTAACTTATTAACAGGTTGGATCTTAAATAAATCTTATGATGGGCCCTGGGAAGGTTTCAACAGTGGGCATTAGTGTCTCCACTTATTCTGTGGTGGTGTCCACTCGAGTTTTGGAATTGCCTCATTCTTTGTCTCATGCCCTAAAATGATCTCCAAAATGATGGACGATGTGAATACAACACATACATCATGGTGGAGCCCACAAACTTGGTGACGTCACTTTAGTAGCGAATCCACTTCCCATTTTCGAAATAGAAAAGTGTTCCGGAAGGACCGGAACCCTAAAATCTCTCCAAGAATCCCAAATTCCCTCAATCAAACGCAAATATCTAGGGGTTTTTGCAGATTTCTTGCGGAAATCTCTCGGCCAATTTGAATCTAGCTTCTATTCGAAGAAAAAGAGTAAGGAAATCGGGATTGTGGAACTTACGGTGCACTGCTATGGATCAATCGAGTGACCCACCAATTTCTACTTCCGATCACGCAATCTCCTTTTATAGGTACCGAAATCTCCTCTTAATTGAAAGTTTTTCCCTATTTTTTCTTCTTTTTATTTTTGTATTTTTTTTAAAATTATTTTTTTTTGGTAATTATGCAAGCCCGGCATTATCTACCCTTTTATCGTTGAATGGTTGTTGGCTACAGCAGATCCGTGAGTCTGTAACAGAATCTACAGTAGATCCGTGAGTCTGGGATAAAATCCGTGGATAAAAGGGATAAATTTGCAGATAATATCTGTGATATTGCAAAAAATTGTGCGATATATTGCACGATACATAGATTTTTTTAAAATAATTTCTGAGGGGTTTCTGACGGATATTGTGTCGCTAGCCAGCGATAACAATAATATCAGCCGATAATGTCAATATTCCGAACACTGATCAAGGGTGGGACCACATGATGGATGGTAATGATTGAAGGGTTGTAGCATGATCGATATGGATCACTCATTTCCCTAACCATTGAATTGGCAGTTAGGATTATTTAATAGAAGTGATTTTTTATAGTAATGGGCAATCAAGGGTGGGGCCCACATGATGCATAGTCTAGATCAATTTTCTAACTGTTTATAGTATAATCAATATGGGCTGTTCATTTTTTCCTACTCATCAGATGGATGGTCTGGATCACCTAACCAAAGTTATTTTTTATAGTGATGGACAATCAATAGTGAGATGATGTGATAGGTGGTCTAGATCAATGGCCAGATTGTTTGTTTGTAGTATGTTCAATATGGCCTGTCCGTTTCCCTAGCTATTGAGGATCATCATACGGAAATGCTTTTACAATTACAATCCACGGATATTACAATACCTTGTTATTGAAGTATCTAAGTCATCCATATGCCTCAATCAAAACTGCCCCTTACCTTCTTTTAGTGTGTACGTTTGAAATAAGCCTGTGACTCAAGTGGCACTTCTATCTTAACTCCTAGGATATCTTCATTCCCTTTATTTGTTGAAATTGTTTGAAATTCACGTATTGAGATTTTGAGACGGGTGTGTGAGCTTACTCTAGAGCTTTAAAACTTTCTAGCTGCATTTGTCTCCTGAAAACTGCAGGTTATCAATTCGACTATGTATTTGACTGGACTATATTGAAGTACCCTCAGATTGGTGCCAATTCAAGAGCACGGGTAAGAATTTTAAGTTACCTCTACGGTGTGGACTTCATTACTGCATGTGTTTTAGTTATTTTAAAGTATGTAACTTGGACACAGATGTGTATGAAGTCCTGGACAAAAACATGGGTTTTAGACATGCTAAAATGCTCATCCATTTTTAATGTACTAAATTATGCATCATTAAATGAATATTTGTTCTGAAAAGCATAGCATATGGTAAAATATACCTAGATAAAATTTGAGATTCATCTTAGTCATGGCAGTTCCCATTCGACTTTGTCAATGGATTGTCCTTGTCCCTCTTCCCTCTCTCCCTTATCATCCTTGTCATGTCGTAGCTCATTTGACTTGTCAATGGAGATTCCTTGTTACAATGTTTGGGTACTTTCATCTTTGCAGAAACTTTATTCCTTTCATTAGTGTTTCATATTCTATTTCTTCTGTCACCTTTTCAGCAGCCTAGTGGAAAAACAGCCACAACTGCAGAAAGGCCAGAAAGGACCTCAGGTCTGTCCTCCTACTCAAAATTCCAGTTATGAGGCAGCCTCTTTTTCATTTACTATGAATTCTTCAGTGCTTAAACCCAACTTGTTTGTTTAGTGGGACAAGAGATTCGGGATAGATTCTCAGGTGCAGTTGAAGCATTTGCTAGACGAAATACTTCAGGTTCTGGTTTGCATGGCGATCACTACAAGCACAAGGGTTTGGAGGATCCAGCTGCATCATCCAAGGATGCGGTATGAAATTTCAATGACAAATATAGTACGCTTGTTCATTGAAGGCCTCTCTTTCTTCTGTCTTGAGCTTTTAAATTTTAATTATTTTTCTTAGTCAGGCATTTGAAGTTATGTTCCTATAGAGGAATGCTTGCAAACAATAAGTTTATTGGAAGGAAATGACAGAAAATAGTGACATTTCCTAGTGTTTATTATAACGAGGAGAATTAGTCTTCAAGTTGAAGTTATGTTCCTTCCACTTCTAACTTGGAGCTCAAACCCTCTATAGGAATGCTAAAGAACCACAATCTGGTTATTCCCACTTGTTAGACTGATAACTGCATTCAAATGCATGCTGCAAACATGATCTCATTTGTATTTCAGTCTCACAGAAGGATCGATTAAGCCTCATCACATTTCAGGATTCTGTATTTCCTTGTTGTATTTTTAGTTTGCTTTAGTAGGTAAGTTATTGTTAAAATCCATCATCATCATCATTTGATTGCTAAAAATCCATTCAGAAAATTTGTTATAGGTAAAAAACAAACGCTGGCAAGTCAGGTACTCGAAACATTTTGAAAGACACGTGTATATTATAGTCATCTTATAGTGCATGCTGTGGCTTCACTAGTATTTGTTGAATTGCTTGGTGATCTGTTATGCCTCAAGACAGGTCAATATTCGTCCACCATCTGGCCTCCACTACTTTCTGGCTTTGAAACCTTCGTAGTCTTTTTCTGTCATCAGTGCCATGCGGCATGGGCCTGTGTTCGTCATCCTAAGCTGGCCTTGTGCATTATGCAAGGGTTTCTGACAGAAAATGGAAGGTGACTTCCCATGTGGCATATCTTTTTCTTCAGATGTACCCTTAAACTGCAGCAACGTGCTTGCACCCTAACAGATGATGTTAAGTTTTAGACATCGGCGGGAATTTGGGTTGTAGAAATACCGGAGGTGTTTGTTTTGAACAAGCAGAATAGTCAATTTATTAAATATCTCTGATATTCTTTTAATTTAAGTGATTGGGTATTTGAGAAATCAGTAGTCTCCTATGAATAGATAGGTGATGTCTGTAAAATGGAGAAAGAAACTTTGGTATTCTTGTGCCAAAATGTGTTTTCCTTGTTACGCCTCCATCTTTACCTTGAAACTAATGTTGTTTTGGGACTATGCCATCGAAGAATTTTCACATGGCTTCTTACACTCCTTTGCAGGGTCCTGATTCTAATCGAGGCCATGGTTCTTCCTCTCGGAATGGCAGCGTGTCAAAGAGGGCTGTCGTCTCAAGCAGCCGGCCCAGCTCCTCTGGCGAGCCCGGTGACCAGCTTGGCCGCACAAGCCGATTTACAGCCATCGGTCGCCCATCTTCTGCACAAAGGGTCCAACCCGTAGTTGACTCCAGGTCCTCCCACACCCGCACTGGGGTCATGAGAAGCTCCCGTGATGACCCACTTCGGAGCTTTGAGTTCTTATCCATCGGCACAGAGAAGAGAAAGTGAAATGAGAAGGAAGAATACAGAGAGGGCAGTTGGTAAGAGATTGCTGCTCTCTAAAGGGAAACACATATCCCATCACTGCTTGTTTGAGCTTTTCCTTCTCAGCATTTGTTACTCCAGCACCCCCTTTTTTCCCTTAAAATCCAGATGGTGGTAATACATGTATATGCAATCATCCAATCTCTCTGCGACTCTTCATCACAGCTGAAGTTGGCATTAGTATCATCAATTCATGATATAGGAAGTGTCAGGTTTTAAGAACATTTCCAGTTGATCTCTCTTTCTGAGGCTTTGAGCACTGTTATATGGTGTGCTTTAGAGTGACACTCATTCAAGGAAGCAAAAAGGAAGAGTTCACTTGGAGGAGTTGTTGTTGATATATGAGAACCTTCTTGTTACTTCATCATCATCATCATCATCATCATCATCTTTTTTTTTATTCCTTGTATTAATAAATACCTGTTGGTTTTTGCTCGATCGACTGATTCTCTTCTGTGACTAACATGTTTCTTTTTCTATTGTTATGTTACTCGTAATGAGGGATGATCCCAGCACACGGGCCAACCTGTCCTGTCTTAGATGGTCCAGACAATTGATGATGGATGAAGTCACCTTTGAAAGCAATGAAAGGTTCTAATCAAACCGTTTGCAGCTTTGACTCTACTTTCACATGCAGCCCTTCTTTGTGAGTGGGTCTCCTGATTTTTTTGGCACCAGTTATCATGGTGGGTCAAGCCCAGGCATGCTCCTCAGGTCAGCTATTGGTAATATCCACCTATTGAATGCCTGTTAATTAGCTTTCCTGACCCCACGTTTCAAAGAAATCAATGCCCCATGAACCACAATATGGGTGGGTGCAAGCTGCATGAACCTACCACCATCCACCCAATTGATGCGAGGACTTGGCCTGGATAACTAGCCTAAAATCATCTAGATGGAAAATATTAGTCAAACAGTGGCCCAGCAGATAAGAAGGTAGTGATTCACATTCATGGAGAAAAAGATTAAACGTTCAATAGCTAGGATCTTTCAGTCTGGGGCATCAATGTACCATGTGCCATTGAGGATGGACCCATTATAGTAACGAAATGGATCACTGAACCATGGGCTCCACCGAAAAACCTTTTTAACTTTATGTACTTTCTTAGCAACAGTGATGGTGTGGACCGGGTTTAAGGTATGAGTCCTGACTCAGCTCTTGCTGGTATCTGAAAACCGAGTTGGTGAATTGATGAAGTATTTAGTGGGAATCATCTATACATTACCCAACCGGAATAGGACCAATCCCAACCCAGTCAGCCAGCCCTCCCACTTCTATCATAGATTTACCCAAAGTGCTAACCCAACTATGGGAATTTAACAAAGTCAGCTTGATAGCAGCTATGGTTACTAAAAGAGCGTCAAGGCTCTCGTCAACCATGATGATTAGAGAAACGGATTGCAAACTGACACTGCCTGTAGCCATGCCACTACTGGACTGCTCCAATGATCTGTGTTTTTAATGGTGGGTGTTCAATCACCACTGTTTCCTTTGGTGTGCTCCAACCCTCATTTTCGGGCTCATGGCCTAAAGTAATTATCCAAAATGGATGGATGGCATGGATAGAAACACAAAAATCATGGTGGGGCCCACAGCACTGTTCAGTAGCGAGTTGCTACCAGCAGTGTCAGTAATAGGGGTGTACACAAACTGAGCTAGCTTGGTTAGCTCGCTTGACTCGATTTGCGTTCGAGCCAAGTCGAGCTGATTTTTTTAGTTCGAAAATGAGTTTGAGCCGAGTTCGAGCAGGCCCCAGCTCGACTCAACTCGGATCAATCCAGCTCGAATCGAACTCAGATAGAACCAGTTCGGTGACTCGGTTACTTTGCCATTGATGTTGCTCACCAAGTGTTTGATAAAATGACTCAACATGCTAGCATGCAAGAGGATTTCCTTACCAAGAAGATGTGTAAGAAGAACTTACTTGGGTGAATCTTTCATGCATGAGAGTCAAGGGACTACCTGTAAAACCATTGCTTTTGTTTTACACATGGATGGATTTTGAAGGTGCAGTCCAGGTGTTTGTGGAAATGCCTAAATGGCGAACTCGGCTCAATCTTGGCTCAAACTCAGCTGAGCTGCTGACCAAACCAAGTCGAGCTGGCCAGTCAGGCTCAAGGACCGAGCCGAGCCGAGCCGAGTTCAAGCTGAGGTCAGCCAGTGGCTGAGCTTGATGTACACCCCTAGTCAGTAAGCAATCCGCGTTTGATGATTCTGGGGCCATAAGTAATCCACGTGGGACCAACAGAGAGTATGCACCCGAACAAGGTCGAGAAGCATTCATAGCGAGTCATTGCTCATGCATGCACCTGCCATGCTCCCAAATCAGATACAACATTCTACCCTAGGGGTATAGTTCATTTGTTATATAGGGAAAGGTGGTTATGAGGTGCACCTCACTGAAAGCCGGTGGTCGGATGCACAACTATTGGGATCACCAACATGAAATTAGCATGATCATGTTCATCCAGTGGACCCCACCATGAAGGTGCCCATGTACAGCAGTAAGTCAATCCAATCTGACAATGCAGACCATCCAATCAGACAAACCTTTTCCTACTACTTTTGATACCGCCCATTTGCAATTCGGAGACACTGATCAACGACCTGACATTCATATTGTTTTGAATCATTTCTACAAAATCTTACACATGTTGACCAAACTGAAAGAATGAAAAAGTAAAGATAAAACCCATACATTCCTTAAACAAACCAGAAGAGGAGATGTGTAATTGAAGTAGATATGCAAAAGATTGTTCTATACAAACTTGAGGAGATCCAACAGTAACAGAGCGTTGTTACTGAAATCACATGGTCACCTTACTAAGAAACTCATCTTAGGGATTTCTAAGGGCTGCCAACCTCTTCTCAAGCTCATCCACGTCCGAACTGCAAATCAAAAGCAATAAAAGATGGGAGTCGGATAACAACCAAAGATGCAAAAACAAAAGAGACAGTATCATAAGAAGCAGGTGGCAATGATGATGGTAATAAAACGAACAGTTCAGATCATACAAAAAAGGAAAAAAGAACACAAACCCACTGGATGGCTCCCGAAGCACAGCAGTTCCAGCAGAATGTTGTCTAATTGTATTATACAAACAGGTCAGTTCAGTAAATTTCCAAACACTGAATGAAATAGGTGGATAACAGAGAGGACAAGCAAACACCTTCATGGAACTGACAGTGTAGATTAGCAGTCCATACTAGGAATCGACTGACAGGAGTTGCTTTTCTGAAAGCATGTTTTTAAGAAAACATACCGGAAATGCCTTTAATTGACATCGATAATTAGCCATGCCCCACTCCTAAATGCCCTGAATATTCTAAATTCTAAAATGTCACAATCTTTATGCAGACAGCAGACTTTGTTTTTTTTTTTTAAAAAAAATTTAAATAATAATAATATTATTATTATTTCTGTATTGCAGCAGACTCTGGTCCTCTTAACTGTTGGAAGCAATTTGCTTAATGGAATCCATTGGATGATTGTGACTGCATTATCATCATTTAGAAATTGGTGAAAGCATACCAGACTGGAGCATACACCTCCAGTTCTAGATGAATTAGGGTCCATTTTATTGACTGTTCCAATCTTGTCATTCCATCCCAACCCCCCCCCCCCCCCCAAATAAAATAAAATAAAAAAATCACTTTACATCTCCACCCACAAACTTCACCAAAATTACAAGTCTCCAATGAGAAGGTGACATGCATCCAAGAGCTTCCAAGAGCCAATCACAACAAGCCATGCGGTGTTTTGCCCCCTCACCTGCCCACTAATAACCAAAATGCTATCACCCTCAATTATAAATATCCCTCCTCTCCTAGTTCCACACACCAACAAGCCTTGGTAGAAGGAAGCCTTAGAGAAAAGGGTGAAATGTTCCTCTCTTTGAGGACTGGCATCCTAGGTTCCTAAGTTCCAAGTCTAGGTGAGGAAGCTTTGGAAAAAGGGTGAAATGTTCTCCTCGCTTTGAGATATTCTCCTCCCTCAAGTTCCATGTGAGAGGGTCATAAGGGTAGGGAGTGAATCAAAGAGCTCTAGTTATATTCTCTAATCAAGAAGTGCTATTGTTCTTCCTTCCCAGCTCACATCTTTGATAAGGGTCGGCCATCTTGCAATTAAAGATTTTGCATAGTAGAGTTGGAGATTTAAGAGCTCCGATCATCTTCTTTCTCAAAGGAGTGTCAAAGTTCTTCCCTCTCCACTCACATCTCTAGACCCTCAGCTAATCCTAGAGGTTCATTTACTTCTTTCCTTCACATTGATTTTTGTTTCCCTTGTTATACACTCCCCGCTTGTAGTTCTGGTTTATTACTTCACTTATTTATAAGCAATAATCTAGAGCTAAAATCCCGATAATCTCATATCCCATAAACTAGAGACCATACATTTGTATAGGGGGAAGAGTGCCTCACTCCTTCCTTCCCCATAATCAAGGCCCTTACTCGGCATCTATGGACGCAGACTACGTGGAATTATTTACATCAAAACCGCACATCTTGATTCCTTGGGTCATCATGGTTCTATGACATCTAGCTTACCGTAGATTCTGCGATTTTGGAAAGTGGCAACTCCATAAACCGTTTTTAAAAAAATCTTTTTTGCCACATTCCTTTCGGTGCATTTTGCCGGTCTGTTCCACACCACCCACCTTGTGAGAATGTCTTACCTGCTTCTCCAAAATTTTTACCTAGCTTGCTAATCGCTTTCCAAATATCCGATCCTGACCTCCTTGAGGGTAAGCTCGAGAGCCAATCCCGCAATGATTCACCGTACTCCTGTTCATTGTCCCCCCCTCCACAAGGAATTCGAGTCCTCCCCATGTCTCCTCCACCATTTAGGCAACAACATTCAATTCATTTCTCTGACTCCGTCCCTTCCCTCTATCAGCTTTTAGACGCCCTCCCAATTTTTCAGATGGAATTTAATTCCCTCTCCTCTCCCTTCCCAAAAGAAATTCCTTTACAAAGGATTGATTTAGTCTTCTGGACCATCACCACTAGGATCTTAAACTTAGAAAAATATATCAGAAGATTTGAGAGAGCCTATTTAACAACAGTAATTCTCCTTCCTAATGACATATATGACCACCCTTACTACTTGGCTAACTTCTTTTTTCATTCTCTCAATCATTGGATACCAAAAGTAGGTTGTTTTAGGGTAAACCCCTAGAGGAAGCCCAAGATAAGAGAAAGGAAGAGACATACTTTTGCACCCCAAGCCCTTAGCCAAAGCTTGGACCGCCTCCTCGCTCACAGCCATACCTATGACCTACCATCGCCCTTTTGTCCATATTCACTCTAAGACCACACAAGCTATCGCATTTTTTTTTAATGTTTTTCGTTTTTATTTATGTTGTTTTTTTTAATCCTTCAAAAAGAAATTTTACGTTGATTTTTATTGTGCATCCTAATCTTGCTTTCATGTCTAATTTTCTTTCTTCTTTTTAGTAGAAATGTTATTAAACCAAACAAACAACATCTACCAGATTACTGCAACTCCTCTTTTATTTAAAAAAGGAGGCCTAGCCTACTCAGAAGCACTTTCATGCTTACGCAGAAGACGAAGCCTTACTACTCAGAGTTCTCATCAGTGGAAGCTCAATGCCTGTATTCCAGAACCATAACTCAGAAGTAACTCGTTTGGTTTCATCATATGTAATCACAGAATGCATCCTGACACAACTGATATGATTTGATGTTCTAGACCAGACTGCAGCTACAACGTCAACTGTCTCCGAAGGGCTTGACCGGCCCTACCCTTATCCAGTAACCAACAGGGAGAAGGGAAAAGTGAGGCAATCCAACTTCTCCGCTCACATAACAAAATTACAGCACCTTCTCCAAATAGCATAGAAGATCCTCCCAATTACATTTCGCAAATAGCTTATGGTCCATTACCCAGGAAATGACTCTACCCTTAGCACAAAGGAAGATGTCCTGGAAGGAAGCTGATATGTTGTGTGCAATTATTCCACTTTCCACATCGACCGCACCACTGCCAATAGAGCAAGCTGCCATAAGTTTTCTTCTCCCAACAGCCTCCACTTCCAGGCAGCAAATAAGTCACCAGTACATCCATGTAAGACCCAATTCATGCCTAGAAGGGCCAGGAATTTCTCCAAACCTCAGAAGATACCTCAAAATGCACAAGGACGTGATCAATAGATTCGCCCTCATTAACAAAGCTACTTGCAACCATTTGTAAATACCATGTTCCTTAGTTGTCAATTATGAGGATCTTCTTTTCCACAATGAGCCACCCAAAAGCTATCACCTTCGGAGGCCCAGAATAATGTTGTCAAATCAAGGCCACTAAGCTTGATATGTCCTATTAAATCCATTCTAAAGGAGCTAATAGAAAATTTTCACCATAAAGGTGCTAGAGGGCTCAAGTTTCCACCACCAACTGCACTATCTAAAGAGGGACAGAAAATCCCCACTCAACTGAGAAAAAAAAAAAAAAAGGGAACTCTTCACTCTCTCCCTACCCCCGGTGCCTATGAAATCTTTGAGACCAAACCCACCCACTTCCTGATTTTGGAGTTGCCCCCAACCATAAAATTCCACCCCTTCCATGACTTGCCCATCCCACAGATAACTACCTTCAAAATTGCAAAGCCCTATAGATTGATGACACAAGTGTAGTTCATCCTCCCTGTTAAACATCATACTTACTAGCTATTATCCATTTCCAAAAGCTATCCTCCTCTGTTCCAAAACCTCCATGACCACCTTCTGAGAATCATGTGATTCATAATCTTGATATCCATAATTCCTACTCCCCTTAAGATTGAGTTTAGCTCACCTCCTTCCACCCCACTATGTGGCACTTGTTTCACTCCCTTCCTTGCAAAAGGAAATCTCTTTGAAGTTTTTCTATTTGATTGCTAACACTCAACGAGCACTGGAATAAAAACCTGTACGAAATGGGGCATCTTTCGCAAAGCGGCTTTAATAAGAGGATAGGCACTTGGCTCTTCCATGCATAAAGGTTATGCTCCACTCTCTCCACAACCGAGCATAGAAGCTAGGGGTGCACATTGAACGGTTGGAACTGTGTAACCGGACCGGAACCGTTGGATCGGTCCGGTTTGGTCTGGTTCTAGGGTGCTAACGGTCCAGTTCCGGTTCCAAAATTCCCAAAACCGTTGATTACGGATCGGTTCCAGTTTAGGGCCCTGTAGAACTGAACCGAACCATAGAATCGAACCATTACACGAACTGTAGATCCGAACCGTGACACGAACCATGGATCCAAACTGTGGAGAAGTGTAGCAATGGTCCTTATTGAACTGAAAAGGGCAAGAGATTGGACGAACAAGATTGTAGAATCTAAGATCCTTCTCGTCGGAAGTTAGGTCCTTGAGTTTGTAAAAGTGGGGCCCATGTTTGGTGATCGGATGATGGGAACCCTTCATGGATGCTCTCACGTAGGAAGATCCTATTTTAAAATCAAGGTGGGACGTTTATTCCCAATCAAGAAGCGGATTAGGTGGCACCCGAGGAACACGTTAGTGGGTGTTTCCCTCATTATGGGGCCCACTTTTATGTATGTGTTGCACATCCACGCCGTCCACAGGAAACAGTTCTCATTGAACACCCACCGTTAAAAACTTCCTAGGTCCCACCGTAATTGGGCTAGAGTTTAAAAAGAGTTCTTTTTCGTGCGTGAGCCGAGATCACTCGAGAGATTGTAGTCCCCGTTCCTTCGTGTTAATGATAAACATAGCTCCCTTCCACCGTCCACGTGGAAGGGAAGATAATGGATCAAATCCTACCACCTAGTGGGTTGTGCCCCAAATGGTCCATGAACAAAAAACCACATCGATAGGAGAATCCTAGCCATCCGCTTCTCCCAACTTCCCAATCTAAATTGTGACCGTTAACTCTATTTGCTGCCACGCATAAAAATACTCAGCACCATGCTTTTTGGCGGAACTTCTGAAAATAGGCCATTTGGGGTAGGATCCCGTAGAAGGATGGTTTGGATCCACAGTTTACCTTGCCACGTGGGCTTTGAAAGGACTGATCATCATAGCATGTGAGTGACAGCTCTATCATGCATTTGTGCCATCTCCGGAAATGGATCGGCTACTCACCCTGCCAATAGCCAATGGCTAGTAGTCGGTGCTCTGTGGGACCCACCATGATGTGTGTTTTTCATCCATGCCATCCACCCATTCTTCCAGATCATTTTATGGTATGAACCCAAAAATGAGGTTGATCCAAATCTCAATGGACCGCACAGTGTTTTGATTGAACGACCACCGTTAAAAACTTCTTGGGGGCCACAAAAGTTTTGGATCAAGCTGATATATATATTTTCCTTTCATCGAAGTCTGTATGACCTAATCAACAGGTTAGATGTCAAATGACCATTACAGTGGGCTCTAGGAGGTTTTTAATGGTGGACAGTCAATCGATACTGTTTTCCCATGGTGTGGTCCACTTGAGACTTAGATCTACCTCATTTTTGGCTTTAAGCCCTAAAATTATCTTTCAAAATGGATGGACGGCGTGGATAAAACAAATACATCATGGTGGGGTCCACATAGCGCCGACAACTAGCCACCAGGCTGGTGGCAGCGTCACTAGCCAAACCGCGTCCACCATCTCCCTTCTCTTCCTTCCTTTGGTGTCTCCGATTTTTAAGTACTTGCTAGGATAAGCCTCCTTTGTTAGGTTACCACCATTTAACATAGGGTGTAGACTCTTCATATATGGCATAAGCCTACGACCAGAACCGTGGAGCCGATCCGGAACCAAACCGGTTTTCACGGTCCGATTCCGGTTCGGTTCTAGGGTGCTAACGGTCTGGTTCCGGTTCCAAAAATCCTAGAACCGTAGGGAACGGTTCGGTTTCGATTTCACCCCAAAATCGAACCGTGTGCACCCCTAGTAGAAGCACTTAGTTGGCCTTCCAAGATAGAGAATGCCCATGACATGGCAATGGGAGTTTGCCCACCTTAAAGCCACAGATACGTCTGCCAAGGCTCTCATCCCATCCTCCCCCAATCGAACCCAATCATCTCACTTTGCACATGTTTATTTTCTAACCAAAAGTGGCTTCAAAATATCTTAGGACCCTTAAGTTAGCCACCTAATCAATATTTGCTTCATAGACAGAACTGTGTCATCAACATAGTGTAGGCATGCCACATGCATATCATCCTGACCCACTTTGAAACCGCTGACCAAGCGTCTCTCGAGACCTTTGCTTGTCATCCTACTTAGGGCCTCGACCACAACCAGAAGCTGTTGCATGGAGAGGGTCACACTCTTACACATGTATAGTCTCTCAAAAAAGCCTTTCAGGGATCCATTAACAATGACCAACAAGTGAGCAGAGGAAACACATTCGAACATCCACTAACTCACATGAAACCTAAACAACAAAACATAAACTGCAAAAAATCCCGATTCACAGGGTTATATGCTTTTTTCCATATCCAATTTGCATATTATGTGGATTTATCCTCTAGTCTAGAGTCAATACAATCATGAGTTATCAATGCTCCATCCATGATCTGTTTCTGTGAAGAAAAGCATCTTAGGCCTTGGGAATCACTCCACCCAGAACTGACCTTAGCCTTCCCACAAGCACACCTTCGATGAGATCTAGTAGGGGCTTCCAATAGACTCTAATGTGCCTATGATCATTTAACTCCTCTAACCATCGGTACGAGGCAAATGAAGGAAGCTCCCAAATCCTCAAATGGTCTCCCCTCAAGTAAAAGACAAAAATGAACTATTGATGTCTCCTTTGACTTCTTCCTGAAACACTGGAAAAAAAAACAATAAGATGGACATTTAGACCAGGCACATTATACCTTCTCACCTCATATATTCCAGCTAATCTGCCTTTGCCTCACCAATATGATCAAACTGCATCTTATCAAGATTAAGCCAATCAACAAAAGCTTAGAATAGAAGTCCACAGTAGCATCAACAAATATCTTATTTGGTTGTCAAAATTCTCCCATCAATCATTGACTTTGAATCCTATTATTTCCTCTCTTGCATTTGCAATCCCGTGAAAACTATCGTCCATTCCCCTACCAATATGCCCTTGATCTTTCTTGCCATTTGATCCCCACCTTGCCAACCTTTGAAGTTTGAGGGAATCCCTTTTAACTCTTTCTCCATGGTTAGTATGCCTAATTCTATCTTTCAAAAAAAGAAAGAGAAGAAGTTAGCATGCCTAATTCTTCCTTATAGTAAAGATCATGAATGTTTTGTATGATTGTCTTTGACCTTCTTGAGAAGGTCAAAATGGTCACTCTCCCTGTCTTTAATTAGGTCCTTCAAATTTTATTTTATTCTTTTCAACTTTACCATTAGCCTATGCCCTTTCCAGCCTCCAACCGATAAGGAAGCCCACCACTCTTTGACCTTCTCCATGAAGTCTCCTCTTGGAGCCACATGAGTTTGAAGCAAAAAGGAATGGATACCCAAGATGACTCCACTAGCTCCAAGGTTATTGGGCAATGATCCAAAATTGGTCTCAGAACATTGTGTTTAGAAGGAGAAACCGGGAGTTGTTCAAGCAACTAAGGATTCCCCCTTAAGATGAGGGGAAATGTGGAGAGCATGGAAATTCGAAGTTAAAGCCATTGGTACCAAGGCAAAGCTTCTCACTATAGAAGCTTCAACAGCAACACTCGGTTGCTCCTATCGTTCTAGTAACACCAATGGTTAACGCTAGTGTTCTTCCCATTCTACAATAAAAATAATAATAATAAATAAATAAATCAAAAACTTGTCGAGGCAAGACATACTTAGATTAACTTGATTGTTTGACTAGATGAAATGACATCCACCCAAAAGGAAAGATCAACTAACACGTTTATCGACCCATTTTGAAAAATTACACATGCATGGGATGATTCTACCATCACCCCTTTTTCGAAGTAAAAACAGGCCGCATGAAAATCACCACCACTGCACTATAGGGCATCCCTTATTAACCACACCTACTAAACTCCACCCAAAATCAGCCTATTAAACTCACCCTAGTTTCCCTCTTGTGCCATGTAATTAATTTGAGGAATTCCAGTTCAAAAGCTCCCGCATAACTTTTTGTTTCTTGGTTGAGAGAAAGCCCTCATTCTAGCGTCTCTACCTCTCTTTATCCTCAGTTTTTACAGAGAATAGAAATCCTCTTCTCCAAAGGACAAACCGACTGCTTTCCCAACATTGATTGTGGACTGATGAATCCAACACATCCTACATTCCTCCTCACCATCTAAAATTCGTTACAATCTATAAGTGTTCTCGTTTGCCACCACACTTCTTGTTACCAACCTAGTACATTTTGAAGCTATTGCAGAAATGCATTGGTTGATAGGTGTGTTCGGTGCTCACTCACCGTTGGTGGAACTTCAGGACATCTCTGGGAAGATAATTTTGAATTAGATCCAACATCAGCACTCCCCACACCCAAACTCCCAGTCACTAATCCTCTGAACTTGAAAAGCTAAGCTTCTCTCCTAGTAACATCGACTTGCATGGTCTATAATAAAAGACCTGTTGATAATAGCTTGGAATTTACGAAATGACACAAGGTCCTCAGCCTCTACACCTCCTTTACTGTATTGCCCTCCTTGCTAGTGCAGCACGTGTCCCCAGTTTCTTGATTAACACCTCCAATAATTGCAAAATGGGACCCACACACTTCTAGTACAAGGCACAAGCCTGATCATCCTGCCACATAATTCCAACCCCAAAACCCCATGCCACCTTGACATATGCTTGACAATTGAAGGTCGTTGTAGCTTCTAAAATTTGAAATTGTCCCGTCACCTTTTAACCATGCCCTGCCTTGCTGCCAACTTGCCATGTGGTCATCCCTCCTCCATCAGGGTTTAGTAGTTCACGGATCACTAAAACTGCTGGTCAATCTTCCTCAGTGCCTTTCAGTCCACCGCCATCTTTCCTTTTGCAACCATTATTCGAAAGGCTCAAACTTAATCAACATTGCCAATATGAATGATCTCCGGCTCCTCCAAGGCTTCAGCAGGCTTCTTCCCCTGAATTCTTCACCATGGCAGCTGGTGAGGCTTGAAGCCCTGTTCTTCTCCTCCACTCACCGAGAACCTTGTGAATCAACACCAAAATCCTACTTGATCTGCAACTCCACAACACAGAGTGATCCTCAATCCAAAGATTGATGTTCCGCTTACCTTCCCACACCAAGTTGCTGTGAACTTTAACCATAGCAAATTTGAGTTCTTCATTGCTAGAGACTTTGGATTTATTTCCTCCACTACCCTAAAGCATTCACTTAGGGATGAGATTGATTCCCAACCCAAGTGATGAGAGGGGTGTTATGGAAGCGGAGCCATCTAGCCTGATCCTTGCCCTACTTCTCCATCTCCAACTATCAAGGAATTTTAAACTAAGGAACATCAAAGATTCTCCCTCCCCTAGAGAGTAGCTCGTCCTCTACCACACCATATGATATAATTGAATCCATGCCTTCATTTTCCCTAGTTTCTTCAATTTTGGATTAAGGGTTTGGATCCCCATCTATCCGTGATCCACCTCTCTACTTTGGTTGTAATGACTCTCTACCAAGAAAGGATCCCCACCACACTTAACAATAACCACTTCCTTCTCTCCTTCGCAATCCCAATCCTTGTTGATTTAGAACCATGTTCCTCTATGACCCAAACACCCTTTGTTTTCCCTGCACCAAGCTTAACGACATCACTGTAGCACCTAAAACCCGAAGAATTCAGGAGGGACATGACTAACAGAACGGGGATGGTTCCAGCAGTTGCAACAAAGCCGAGGCCCTGCAAACAAAGGACCACTAAGATGAAATTGTGAGGATCCTCGGTCGTCCCGTTTCCAGGATGCCCCTCTGCCTAACCTTCAGCAACACCTCCGGTGCAAACTTTGCCCATTATTGGATCCTCAAAATCCTCCCTCCCCATTTGAAGCCATCGAGCTCTTCCAAGAACTCCAATGTAGCTTCTTCTGTGCTCACCGTAACAAATGCAAAACCATGAACTTCTTAGAATCTGTCCCTTGATATCATGATCTCCCCTATCTGCCCAATACCTTTGAACTAGGCTTGTAAACGGGTAAGGCCTACGGGGATCTTAGGCCTGGATTTTGAACTGTTTGGGCCAGACCATCAAACCAGACCTATTGAAACTTTATGCATTTGCTAGGCCCAGGCCCAGCCCCTTGACAGCCCTACTTTGAACAGATCTTTCAAGTTGCTTTTACAAGGGTCTTGTGGAAGGTTGGAGACAAGGAATTTGAACCAATATTAACTTTTTTGCATTATTACCTAAAGGCGTCATTCTTTGCGACAAGTAGCTCAGTGGTTCTTTGAAGCTAAATCATAAACCAGTCCTTCACTATCAAACTAGTGCTGCATTTTTTATCTGTTGTCCATTTCTTTATTAATATTCATGGATTTTTTTATTACAAATAAGAAGTTAATCTAAAAGAAGTGCAAAGACAATGAAACAAACCATCAAGGTGATGCTTGCACATGCACAAAATGACATATTTGGTGTGGAGGTCATTCCTAAGGGCCTGTTCGGTGCGTGGTATAAGGTGGAATTAGGTGGTGTGGAACATTTGGATCCCATGTAAATTTCATCCGGCATTCGAAAACAATGGGAAGGATTGGCTTAATCCTGGTATTGTATCATCTAGAGCCAATAGTAGATACTGTTGGATTTCTGGTGGATTTTGAGATCCACTACATTTGTGGGCCCCACATTGACGCATGTGTTTTATCCACATCATCCATCCATATGTGCCCTTTACACGTGACATTCAAGTTGCATGTGTATAGGTGACCAACATCAGTTGTGAAATGTGGTCTGTTGATTACAATTCCATGGTCCACCAAACACGGGCTTCACTTAATCCAGTGTATTTCCCAAGGGAGGAATTTGATCCCAAACGTGGGATTGGAAGGTGAAAACACCATGGTATTCCTAGACATATAATCGTTGTGCAACAATGGTGTTAATTCCATACCATTTAATCCAGAGGTCCAAACAGGCCCTAAATGACAAGATTCACAACCCAGTTATATACTATAGTAACACAGGCTGCATCCTCATGACCAGACTCACAATATAAATGAGACGGGGGAGTGAAAGAACCTTTCGTACAAAATCAAAGAGGTACTCTTTCTATTAGGATATCTGTTTTCAAATTGTTATCTAAATGGAATTGCTGATAAAATTCATATATATATATATATATATATATATATATAGAGAGAGAGAGAGAGAGAGAGAGAGAGAGAGCATAAAGAATGACTTTTATCAATCATTACCTCACACATCACATATGAATTATCCTTTTGTAACTGGGAGAGATGGCTGAGTGGACTAGAAATGATTCAATTATAATGAATCACCCGTTCCATTGAGATGGACACATCTAAGATCACCAAATGCTCAGGAGTTCCTCAATTCAAATCCTTTTCCTTCTTATTGTTGCATAGGTCTTTTCACAATGAGATTTATTCATACAGTGACGGCATTTAATTATCAAGGTTGGCTAGGTAGATAACCCTGTTAGTTTGGTCTTGCAAGAGTAGAAGCATGAACTTTCCTTTTCTTAAATACCATTTTCCCTGCTTAATGGATTACCATTGCTATGAATGGGGAATTGCTTTTCATCTCAAATCAACGTGATTGGATTTGCACCAGTGGAAACCATAAATTCCATACTATAGAGGTATAAGATAAATTTTTTTTTATTGATAGTGAATGGAGTTCTTTCATTCTATCCTATTTATTGGTACCAGACATTGATATGGGAAAATTGTCTCGTTTGTTATAGCTCATGATCTGAACGAGTCGTACATATTCCTCAACATTGACGAAATCCTCAAAGAGCTGCAGACTTCGCAACACTTCTTATCGGCTGCCTTGTGTTTCTAATAAATTGTTTAACAGTCAGCATGCTAAATCATAAACAGAAAGGGCTGGTTTAGATCGATCCTAACCAGATAATTATGAATTACTTCCATTTAATAATTTACTAATCCTAACTGAGGGCTGTGCTGAAACCAAAGTAAATCTCTTTATCACTAGCACACCATAGCTTATTGAGACCAGAGGAATAGTTCCCAGCAAGTATTGTAAGCTAGACTCCTCAATAACAAAACAAAGAAACAAATAAGAAATTACAAAGTAGGTATACCTTCCAACATCCTCGCTCTTCTTCCCTGCAATTCTTCCCTTGGGAGCTGAAGACAACTGTTAAGAATTTCAAGGTAACCGGAGTCAGCTTTGTTAAAACATTGTAAACTAAACAAATATCAAAAGAGCCTAGACAAATGCTGAAGCCTACCTGTGATGCAACATCAACACCGATTTCATCTAGAACCTGAGAAAGAGTAAGCAATGAAGTTAAAGATTATCATTGTAGCCCGTCCCAGATATTTGGGGCCAGCAAAGCATGAAATTACTGACAGAATATCTAAAGACAACAATGAATAAATTGTTAATCAATGCAGTGTACTGATTAAAACTACTAATCCCATCCTCTACTTCTGAAACACTCATGACATGGTTAGCTCCATAGAGCAGATTCCGGTATTAAATAAAGGCGACGTTTACCTGGTTAGTCAGTTCCTCAGTTTCCTCTTCGGCCTCATCATCATCTAAGACATTGTCAAGCGATTCTGACATCATCTCACTCTGCATATAGGAATGGAAAACAGGTAAATATCGTAACTTCACAAACCAAACAAACATTACATTTTCCTCCATCATGACAAAGAAGTCTCTAAAACTGTGAAAATAGCATTTTATGAGCAAGTCATTGAAGGTCAACTCAATGGCAGCAGGGCCTTAATTTTTTATGTTCCTCAACCGGGTTAGATACTTCACTTAACCATGTGGGTAGAGATGTTGTTGGCTTTGCAATTATCATGTTTATGAGAGAGTATCAAGAGCAGATACTTGTTTTTGGGATCCGTGGCTCCTTGATGCAATAATGTTGTTCCTCTTTGATAGAATGTTTTTTCTTTTTTTTTGAGAGAGAGAGAGTAAATGGTATTAGTAAAGATTTAAGATGAACAATAGATGCTCTACAGATTTACAAAGAAGCAGCCAAAATGAATCAACATAAATGTAAGAAATTCTGCCCAATAGCCTAAGGTTCGATGCCCTGGTGCAATTTGCAATTTGGCTTGCCTAAATTGCTCATAAAAATTCATTTTTTTATTGGTTAACGGAACAGGTTACCACCAGAAGATGCATGCATACATGGAAAATGCCAAAAAGATTTTTTAAAATGCTCGCCTCTCGAGGCAAGGAAAAAATGTAGGAAATATTTAACAGAAGCCCATGCAAGCAACAAAGATATGAAGGATGGCTTAGTCACAGAAACATGAAATTAAAAAATCGAAGTTATTGACAATATGAAAGAAAAATTCTTCAGCAAAAGGAAATTGCAGACATGGAGCTTCAGTTTGGTTATCTTGTGCAAAGGCAATTAATATGAACTGGCAAGCGGGGAAGACAACTCCACCCACACATGTTTTTTAGAGACTCCACTCACACATGAATGTAACCCAATGAATGGTAACAGCTACAGAACAGTAGAATAAACTTCCATGGGACTTTGACATTGTCATTTGTCAGTAACAACACCACAGTATTTCGCAATTGAAATAAAAGATAATATCTTACCGTCATATCCATTTGTGCTGATTGCTTCTGAAATTCTTGAATCACCTTCATTTGCTTTGCAGGTGCCATTTGCTGAAAATAAGTTCTAGATAGTTTAGTCAGGTGCAAGGAAAAAGGAGACACGAGAAAAACCAGATGAAGTTACAACTTTAGGCCAGATCTTTATGGTAACTGAAGCCTAGACACCAACGAAATATCCACTAGACATGTTCATTGTAACAAAGGTAATTTCTTTCGAGTCATAAAGCACGGAATATTAAAGAGATCTAACAGTAGCCTTCAATTAATGTGTGTGTGTAGTTTCTAGACCTTGTTCATGGCTTCCATCGCCTTACTTGCACCATTCATGCCATTAGCAACTGAAGTATTGGCATGCATTGCCTGCAATGGATTAAACAAAACAATTTAAGCAAACAATCACATCCAGGAAAAAAAAAAGAAAAAGGAGTCAATCTGACAACAAACCCACTGAATGAGGTAGTGTTGGTTCACCTGTGTGTGAGTTGCTATACCTCGCATCTGAGCTCGACTACCTTGTAAATTAGCAATTTGTTGCCTAAGCCTGATAAGTTGACGTGCCAAAATTTTAGTCGCAGCCTGTAAATGAAACAAAAATACAGTTAGTAATCCTTCATTTGAAACAAGAGTACTTCATAACCATTGACAATGGATTCAATGATGGACACTCCTCGCCTCCTAGGAAAGGAGAAACACAATCTACTAATCAAGCAAACATAAACAAAAACCTACTTCATTTCCAGTTTTGGCGGTCTTCTTTATTTCAGCAACAAGCTTTTTCTCCTGCCACGATGATAGCTTAAATTAAATCTAATCCAATCTAAAAGTATCCTAGGAATGCATGACATTGTATCAAAATTCAATTCCAAGTTCTTAACATACTTCTAGCTGCAGTGCTCCAATCTCCCTCTCGATCCCTGAAACATGACAAAAAATAAGAAACTTGGGATGAGCATCGAATTTGCCTCACATCCAAAATTAATGAAAGCGTAGTGACTTGAGAGAAAAAAAAAAGAAAAGAATTCCAGGGTTGGAAGAAATTTCTTTGCAAATTCTTCTCCATAAAATATCACATCTTTGAGATGAATGGGCATAATAACAACAACGAAAATTAGAATAAAACAACACGCCATGCCATCAGCGGCAGCAAGAATAACAGAGACAATGATGCACTTAAGTTCCCAGAAAAGTCTATTTCTCGATAGAAAAGAATATGCCCATTCATTCAACATGGTTAATAAAATGTATTCATTCATGCAACATGCACAATCTCTGTCAAACTGAAATATGGTGTGATGCCGCAATCCCCAACCTGAAGAAAATGATAGAAGCTGCCAGGAATTCTTGTTGATTCTAAGCAAGCATATTATTACCATAGTCCATTGGTTGTTTATCTACCTTAACGAGCTGTAACAACCATTCAAGATCCCATGTCAGAACTCGCCATCAACCCCTATCAAGGATGTAATGATGACCAACTTGCCTTCCCAAATACCCAAATGCCGCAAATTGGAACTCCCTTCTCATGAGAAACCATTTTTTTTTTCTCCAAATGAACAGAAATATATCTCAGTTTGATTTTGCATGAGCCCACTTGAATTGTAAGGATATTCACCAGAGCAACAACTAGGCTTTGTCATCGCTTGAGCTCCACTATGCAGCAGTAAGCACTCAGAGGAGGAGTCATCAGCAAGAGCTTTTCTAGCCTGTGAGCGGCAGTATGTAGATCTTATATCTTTTGCGCGTCGACAGAACATGATGCATGCCATTGGGTGGGTCCCATCTTGGATGGGCCACTCCCTGAAAATCGGATGGCTTTGACATTCCTGCCAGCTCAATCAGTGGGCTTTTCCAGTAACGTTTTCTGTTGCTAAAACATTCCTTTCTATCATCAATTTGAAGGTAACTGATCAGATTATTAACATTGTCCTAGCAATGAGATTTCCCCATCATGGCTCATTTACAGTGGGGCCTACTAGATGAATGGATCGGCCTGATATTTTGGCCAGGGCACACATATGATGGGAACCACCTGATGAATGTACCTGATCACACTCACACATTCGATTCTAACATGTGTGTGTGTGTGTGTGTGTGTGTGTGTGTGTTTGTGTGTGTCCCCACAAGTGAGATTCTAATCCTACTCATGCGAGCACCGTTACCGGGTGGTCCCCACCTGAGAACTACCTCTCTACTCCCCTGTATTAAAGTTCCAAATCTATTTCGCAGCAAATTAAGGATACACAAATCAAGCATTAAATAAAAAAGAATCCCCAAAGACTCGTTAGCACTTAAAAGAACATATCAAAATCTACTTCTAGAAAATTCCAAAAGATGGAAAAAAATCTGAATTTCGGATTTCAAGATGAGTAGAAGATACCTCTCGTTGCATTTGCCATCTCTCTCTTGCTCGATCGAATCGCCTCTGAAATGAAATCAAGTAAAAATAATAATAATAATAATAAGAAAAGGAGAACAAATCGATCGAATGTGTTAGTGAAAAACCCTACAAATCTCAGCAAAACCAGTAGAACCGAAAATTCAATGAATATGAAGGTCAAATGTAAGAGGGCATGAAAAGAGATGGAATTTTTGAAAGAAAAAAAGAAGAAGAAAAAAAGACGTGGAATTCTAGAATTATTATCTGAAAGAAGAGAAAGAGTGGGAGACTTAGATCACGTGCCTTTTGCTGTGGGCTTTTTCGCGAAGATGTTCATCTTCGATCGTTGGATCTTCTCTGCAGAAACGGAGATTTTGAAGAGAAGTATCGAATTCCCAAGAATTTTGAGGAAATTAAATTCCACGAAATTGAGGAGAAGAAGGAATTAATAAACTGAATCAAAGGGAAAAAAAAAAAAAAAAGGCGCGTGGAAAAGAAAGGGAATGATCTTTTTGTTTGAAAACAGAAGGACGGAGAGAAAAAAGACGGGGAGAGGAAGAACGCGGATTCCTCTTGGAGCGGATTAGGTGCGGCCCCAGCCTCACCCAAGTTGGTGCGTCACTTATCGTGGGGCCCACGTTTTCTGCATGTATTCTATATCCACACCGTCCATACGTTTTTAAAGAGCCTTTTATAGTATAATCATACCAAATAAGAAGATAAAATTCTCAATTAGACCATATCATGGGAAATAGTTGTTAATGACCATTAATGGGCCACAAAAGTTTTGTATCAAGCTGATATTTATTTTTTCCCTTCATTAATGTTTATGTGACCTTATCAACTGGTTGGATTACAATTAAACATTACAAAAATATTCTGGTGGGCCCTAGTAATTTTTTTAATGGTAAATAATTCAATCAACACTATTTCCTAGAGTGTGGTCCACCTGAGAGTTTGATCTTCTTAATTTTTGAGATCATATTCTAAAAAATCTTTAAAAACGGATGGACAGAGTGGATATATAAAATACGCATCGAAGTGGGGCCATGGTAAGGGCCGCACCGTCTTTGGTTAGGCCGGGGCCGCACCTAATCCTCTCCCGATTCCGCGCTTTTGAAGATTTGCTACGCGTTCGGAGACCAATCTATTCATCAGACGCAAGCAAACCTGCCAGTATTCAACACGTGTGATTGATGGGATCTGTTCATCACGTAGAATACTTTTTTAGATCTTTCAACCTGAAAATAAAACTATTTCAAGCATCATGGGAAGCAGAACATGCAAAACAAATGGACGGTCAGATATTTACTTCATACACTGTGGCCCACCTGGGAAGTGAAAACTGCTTACTTTTTTACAAAGAAGATGTAGCCATTGTTTAAAAGCTCGGATCTTGCCATGCATTCCATAGTGCGACGTGTGCTGCGTTTGGATGGTCGGAGCACCAGACGCGTGTGTAACTATCAAACGTCTTTTGAGAGATTGGATATTCATGCACCCTTGACACGCTTGCACTCCCATATTATACGTGCGACATATGGACCGGACGCAGATTTCCTGCCAAAGCCTTTAGCATGCAGGAACAGCCTTTAGCATGAAGTTCCTGCGCAAGGACGCTGAGTGGTCCCATTACGAGAAATTCATCCGTCCATCCGTTTCGCGAGCTCTTTCTCGTACGGCTGAAAGCCCCGCCGGTGGGGTACGGTTGGTGCTCAACCCTAGCCCAATCTACGGTTCCTATGCCTCAACCCAACCCAACTCAACCACAGCACGCTCAACCCAAGCTAGCTCCATCAGATTGGTCAATGAATACAGGCTAATATTTTCATTATTGCATTAATATATTATATTTCAATACATGTTTTATTTTTTTATTTATGATTTTATTAATTATATATATAGTTATTTATTATAAGAAAACTTCATTTTTTCTAAACAAACAAGTTAAAATATAAGACTACTATTTCTTTAAAAGTCGTGTTGTGTAGCACACAATCTTTTTAGTACACAGAAATCCAACGTATCTTGTTAGCTTGAGTCATGACATGGACTGATGTTAAGTCGGGCAACCCGAGACCTCAACCAGAGCCCGACCCAAGTTTAATTGGGTTGGTGTTTGTATAACCCAAGCTTAAGATCAAACCCAATATATCCTGCCCAAGCCCAATCCAATGTTGGGTCGGCCAGGTTGAACCAGCCCCACCTTCATCCCTACTTTCTAGGACATTGGTACAAAATGAGGTAGATCCAAAATTAGAGTAGGCCATATGAGAGGAAACTTAGGAAATTTAGTGGGTACCATGAAGACATTCTCAAGGCTATAAAAGTTTTATATATGTTAAAATCTTTGTGTTTTCACTTCATCCAGGTGTTTTGGACTACATATAAACATTAAGTTTAATTTTAGGAGGAAGATTTCAGCAATAGGCCTTTCTTTTCCCAATTTCTTTTGGCAATTTATGCCCTCCCATGGCCCACTTGAGCTTTGGATCCACCTCATTTTTTATTACATAATATACAATGAGCTCGCAAGATAGATAGATGGAATGGATTTCCCATAAATATCTCGATGAGCCCCACCCATCATCCTTGCACAGGCTCTCCAGGAAATCCGCGTACGATGTGGACCACACATTTGATAAGCGACAGTCTCAATATTAGATTAGTTGAGCAATCCTAACCTCTAATTTGTGGACATATTTCATCTAAGGCTATTGAAAAAATGTTCACTAAGCCGATGATTAGATGACAAAATAGGTGTAATTTTTTAGTCCATTATCCATCTAAATTACGAGTTTTACTATTAAATAGTTTAATTTAAATTATTAGTATTCCACTTTTGTAAGTTCTAAGCAATTTTTAGTAACGGTGTATCATCCATCACACTCTACCCGAATATCGAAGTTCCTCTATTTAATATTGACCTATCAAGGGCGGCAAGTTGGGGCTAGACATGGATTGCTATTAGTTCACATGGAGAGAGGAAAATTATCACAGCTCGTGCACACCTTTGTACACGTGCCATGGACACAAAATCTAAACGGTCCATGTAATGTGATACCCCCATTAAACTTCTATGGCCTGAATTTTAGCCTGATCCAAAACTCTTATGAGCCGTATCAAAAGGAAAACAGTTTCCTCCTTTCATTTATGCACATTGACCATTCCGATTTTGTGCCTGTAACATATATGCAAAGGTACACACGAGTTCTGGCTGGCAAAATAAAGGGCTTGTAACATCACGGTGGGCCCCATACCGTGTGGTGTTGGTATCACCACCCAATCCAACCATTGCCAATCCATATCGGCCCCGCCTCCTAAGCGGGTCTTACACGGATCCACATTACTCAGAATGGGCAGTTGCAGGACTACGATTTCGCTCCGGTAACCCGCGGAGAACCTGCTTTTTGCCGTTTTACTCTCCGGCGGAGTGCGGGGGTTCACATGCGTTCGCGCAAAAATAGTCCACGTGATATGAATGTAGTAAATCATGCAGCGGGTTAGCTGCGGCCCTTTCCGTAGGGCTCACCTTTATGTATATATTCCATATCCATGCCGTCCATCCATTTTGCCATATCATTTTGGACATGATCCTAAAAATTAACGGAATTTAAAACTAGTCCATGTAGTATGAATGTAGTAACTCATGCAGTAGATTAGTTGCGGCCCTTTCCGTGATGTATATATTCCATGTCCATACCATCCATCTATTTCGCCGGATCATTTTAGGAGATGATCCTAAAAAATTAACCAAATCTAAATCTCAAGGGTACCATAGTATAAGAAACAATGATGATTAAATGCCCCACCATTAAAGACCTACTAGCACTAATGTTTATTTGACATCCAAACTCTTGATAAGGTCACACAAATCTAAGAAAAAAATACAAATATCAGCTTCAAATAAAACTTTCGTAACCTTTAAAAAAATTTTAATGATCAATTATCACTATTTTTTATATATGGTCCACTTGAGATTTGGATTCATTTCAAATTTGCGTTCATGCCATAAAATGATCAAGCATAGCAGATGGACGGCATGGATATTTAATACATAAATCAAGGTGGGCCCCACAGTAAGTGCCGAGCCGTTTTGTGGGAGCCGGCGGCGGCACCTATTCCGCTCCCAGGGGTATAAAGTTTTGTACAGTACGTCTCGACGTATTCGTTTTAGGTACGTACGAGTTCAGTTGGATTTGGGCCGTATACGGTCATCGAAAGGAAATATGGATGGAGAAGGGCTTAGAGGACGGACGTACACCACTGATCTTTTTTGCATATGTGGGCCCGTTCTTCAGTAATCCAGACCATTGGAATGTTGCATCCCATTATAGATGGAGTGTGTAAGAAAATTATGGTCGAGAAGATCATATTATCTATTTGATTTGTGGTCTAGAAATATGCGGTTAAGAACAAAAAATACCAACGGTCCATATTCAACTAAAAATATTTTTTTTTAATAAAAAGCCTAGAATTTGGTGGCTAAAGTCTATCAATATAGGAAGTACTTGATAATAATCCATCCATCATGCGATCGATTAGAATAGGGTCATGATTATTGAAAGATGGGCCCCACTCGTCCTGCCTAAGGACGACACGAAAGCCCTGGAGCTCATCCGAGAGAAATTTACGACTATGGACCCCACCTTTTATCCAGCGGTTTTTTTGAAGCAATACAAACTTAGAATACGCAGTTGGACCTCCTCGTACGGAGTCGGAATTTCAGGACGAAAATACCCCTCCTCCTGACGGAAACGACTCTTCCTCTCCATTTCCTCTCTTTGCTTTTCCCCTCCCTTTCTGCTGCCGCTTTCCCTGCCGTTGCTTTCACCCCCATTTCCCCACTGCATTTCCCGTAGAAAGACCCAAAAAAACACCCTTTTTGTCGGCCCCTTATCAGCATTTCATCTTTTCTTCTTGAAACGGTGGGTCCAGCGAAGAAAGTACACAAGACAGGTATATATATATATATTATTTTATTATTATTACACACGGACAGACACACACCGCACAAACTCACGCTGCACACACACCGCGCACACTCACGCTGGTGGAATTTCACCACCCATGGCACTCGAACTCCTGACCGGGAGTTGAAACTACTGAGACGTGACCACCCTAGCAATATTAAGGACCCCACCTTCTATATGGAAACGGATTGGCTACTCCCAATGCCAGCCAATGGCTGGTGGTCGGTGCTCTGTGGGCCCCATAATAATGTATGTTTTTCATCCATTCCGTCCATCTATTTTTCTAGATCAATTTATAGTAATAAACAAAAAATGAGATATATATCAGTCTCAAGGGGACCACATTACAGGAAACAATGTTAAATGAACTTCGACCATTAAAAACTTTTTGGGGCCATAAAAGTATTGGATCAAGTTGATCTTTGTTTTTTTCCCTTCATCTGGATATTTATGACCTAATCAACATATTGGATGTCAAACAAACAGTACAGTGGGCCTAGGAGGACTTAAATGATGGATTTCCAATCACTATTGTTTTCTTGTGGTGTGGTCCACCTGAGATTTATATACCTCTCATTTTTGGGATCAAGACCTAAAATGATCTTTAAAAATGGATGAACGGAATGGATGAAACACATACATCATGGTAGGGCCCACAGAGCACCGACCACTGACCACGAGGCTAGTGGCGGGGAGTAGCCAATCCATTTCCCTTTTATATTTAACTCAGTTGGGCCCACATTGAATGTATGTAGTATATCCACGCTGTCCATCCATTTATCCATTTATTTTAAGGGGTTTAGCCCCCAAATTGAAGCATATCAAAAGATCAAGTGGATCATGCCATGGGAAACAGTGGGCATAATGATTTCTACCGCCGAAACCATAGCCGGCCCAACGGTGATGATTGTTTGTTATCAAACCTATTCATAAGATCATACATATATGGATTAATAGAAAACACAATTATAAGCTTGATCCAAAACTTCTGTGGCCCCTAAGTAACGAGCACCATTAGAAGGTCAATTCAAAATTTCATGTGGTGTGGTCAATTTTAACATTCCATTTCAACCTTGGATATGTTTAAAATTTTCAACAAGATACGAAATTATTTGTTAAGTTTGCCCCACTATTTTCATGTTTGCCGTTGATTTTCAAAAATCTCCCGTTCTGAAGTTTGCCCATTGATTTTCTAGTTTGCCCGCTAATTTTTCAATTTGCCTGCGATCTTCTAGTTTGCCATTGAGCTTCTAGTTTGCCGTGATCTTCTAGTCTCCCATTGATCTTCTAGTTTGCCCATTGATCTTCTAGTTTCCCTCGCGATTTTCTAGTTTACCCCATTGATCTTCTAGTCTCCCCCACTGATCTTCTAGTTTGCCCCGTTCAATTTCATGTTTGTCCCACTGAATGTCTAGGTGTCCTCCCTCAATGTCTAGGTTCCCTTCCACATATGGGGCTTTGGTGTATACATATTGCGATAAAAACGGATGGACATTACATAATCCAATGAACATGATGTATTACAAATAAAACACCATCATAGGGCGTAGCAAGCGTAATCGGATTGCGTACTGAGTTAGTAGTACGTTCCCATTGTACTATGTAAACTCAGTTGGGCCCACAATGAATGTATGTAATATATCCACACCGTCCATCCGTTTTTTCATTTATTTTGAGGGGTCTAGCCCCCAAATCGAAGCATATCAAAAGATCAAGTGGATCATACCATGGGAAACAGTGGGCATAATGATTTCTACCACCGAAACCATAGCCGGCTCAACAGTGATGTTTGTTTGTTATCAAACCTATTCACAAGATCATACATATATGGATTAATAGAAAACACAATTGTAAGGTTGAACCAAAACTTCTGTGCCCCCTAATAAATGATCAACATTAGAAGTTCAACTCAAAATTTCATGTGGTGTGGTCCATTTGAACATTGGATATGTTTAGATTTTTCGGCTCAAGCTACGAAATTATTTGTTGAGTTTGCCCCGCTGATCTTCTAGTTTGCCCCGCTGATCTTCTAGTCTCCCCCGCTGATCTTCTAGTTTGCCCCGTTCAATTTCAGGTTTGTCCCGCTGAATGTCTAGGTGTCCACCCTCAATGTCTAGGTTCTCTTCCACATATGGGGCTTTGGTGTATACATATTGCGATGAAAACGGATGGACATTACATAATCCGATGAACATGATGTATTACAAATAAAACACCATCATGGGGCGTAGCAAGCGTAATCGGATTGCGTACTGAGTTAGTAGTACGTTCCCATTGTACTATGTAAACTCAGTTGGGCCCACAATGAATGTATGTAATATATCCACACCGTCCATCCGTTTTTTCATTTATTTTGAGGGCTCTAGCCCCCAAATCGAAGCATATCAAAAGATCAAGTGGATCATACCATGGGAAACAGTGGGCATAATGATTTCTACCACCGAAACCATAGCCGGCCCAACAGTGATGTTTGTTTGTTATCAAACCTATTCACAAGATCATACATATATGGATTAATAGAAAACACAATTGTAAGCTTGAACCAAAACTTCTGTGGCCCCTAAGAAATGATCAACATTAGAAGTTCAACTCAAAATTTCATGTGGTGTGGTCCATTTGAACATTGGATATGTTTAGATTTTTCGGCTCAAGCTATGAAATTATTTGTTGAGTTTGCCCCGCTGAACTTCTAGTTTGCCCCGCTGATCTTCTAGTTTGCCCCGCTGATCTTCTAGTCTCCCCCGCTGATCTTCTAGTCTCCCCCGCTGATCTTCTAGTTTGCCCCGTTCAATTTCAAGTTTGTCCCGCTGAATGTCTAGGTGTCCACCCTCAATGTCTAGGTTCTCTTCCACATATGGGGCTTTGGTGTATACATATTGCGATGAAAACGGATGGACATTACATAATCCGATGAACATGATGTATTACAAATAAAACACCATCATGGGGCGTAGCAAGCATAATCGGATTGCGTACTGAGTTAGTAGTACGTTCCCATTGTACGATGTAAACTCAGTTGGGCCCACAATGAATGTATGTAATATATTCACACCGTCCATCCGTTTTTTCATTTATTTTGAGGGCTCTAGCCCCCAAATCGAAGCATATCAAAAGATCAAGTGGATCATACCATGGGAAACAGTGGGCATAATGATTTCTACCACCGAAACCATAGCCGGCCCAACAGTGATGTTTGTTTGTTATCAAACCTATTCACAAGATCATACATATATGGATTAATAGAAAACACAATTGTAAGCTTGAACTAAAACTTCTGTAGCCCCTAAGAAATGATCAACATTAGAAGTTCAACTCAAAATTTCATGTGGTGTGGTCCATTTGAACATTGGATATGTTTAGATTTTTCGGCTCAAGCTATGAAATTATTTGTTGAGTTTGCCCCGCTGATCTTCTAGTTTGCCCCGCTGATCTTCTAGTCTCCCCCGCTGATCTTCTAGTTTGCCCCGCTGATCTTCTAGTCTCCCCCACTGATCTTCTAGTTTGCCCCACAGAATTTCAGGTTTGTCCAGCTGAATGTCTAGGTGTCCACCCTCAATGTCTAGGTTCCCTTCCACATATAGGGCTTTGGTGTATACATATTACGATGAAAACGGATGGACATTACATAATCCGATGAACATGACGTATTACAAATAAAACACCATCATGGGGCGTAGCAAGCATAATCGGATTGCGTACTGAGTTAGTAGTACGTTCCCATTGTACTCTGTAAACTTAGTTGGGCCCACAATGAATGTATGTAATATATCCACACAGTCCATCCGATTCTTCATTTATTTTGAGGGGTCTAGCCCCCAAATTGAAGCATATCAAAAGTTCAAGTGGATCATACCGTGGGAAACAGTGGGCATAATGATTTCTACCACCGAAACCATAGCCGGCCCAACAGTGATGTTTGTTTGTTATCAAACCTATTCACAAGATCATACATATATGGATTAATAGAAAACACAATTGTAAGCTTGAACCAAAACTTCTGTGGCCCCTAAGAAATGATTAACATTAGAAGTTCAACTCAAAATTTCATGTGGTGTGGTCCATTTGAACATTGGATATGTTTAGATTTTTCGGCTCAAGCTCCGAAATTATTTGTTGAGTTTGCCCCGCTGATCTTCTAGTCTCCCCCGCTGATCTTCTAGTTTGCCCCGCTGATCTTCTAGTCTCCCCCGCTGATCTTCTAGTTTGCCCCGCTGAATATCTAGGTGTCCACCCTCAATGTCTAGGTTCCCTTCCACATATGGGGCTTTGGTGTATACATATTGCGATGAAAACGGATGGACATTACATAATCCGATGAACATGATGTATTACAAATAAAACACCATCATGGGGCGTAGCAAGCGTAATCGGATTGCGTACTGAGTTAGTAGTATGTTCCCATTGTACTATGTAAACTCAGTTGGGCCCACAATGAATGTATGTAATATATCCACACAGTCCATCCGATTCTTCATTTATTTTGAGGGGTCTAGCCCCCAAATCGAAGCATATCAAAAGATCAAGTGGATCATACCGTGGGAAAGAGTGGGCATAATGATTTCTACCACCGAAACCATAGCCGACCCAACAGTGATGTTTGTTTGTTATCAAACCTATTCACAAGATCATACATATATGGATTAATAGAAAACACAATTGTAAGCTTGAACCAAAACTTCTGTGGCCCCTAAGAAATGATCAACATTAGAAGTTCAACTCAAAATTTCTTGTGGTGTGGTCCATTTGAACATTGGATATGTTTAGATTTTTCGGCTCAAGCTACGAAATTATTTGTTGAGTTTGCCCTGCTGATCTTCTAGTCTCCCCCGCTGATCTTCTAGTTTCCCCCGCTGATCTTCTAGTCTCCCCCGCTGATCTTCTAGTTTGCCCCGCTGATCTTCTAGTCTCCCCCGCTGATCTTCTAGTCTCCCCCGCTGATCTTCTAGTTTGCCCCGCTGATCTTCTAGTCTCCCCCGCTGATCTTCTAGTCTCCCCCGCTCATCTTCTAGTTTGCCCCGTTCAATTTCAGGTTTGTCCCGCTGAATGTCTAGGTGTCCACCCTCAATGTCTAGGTTCCCTTCCACATATGGGGCTTTGGTGTATACATATTGCGATGAAAACAGTGGGCATAATGATTTCGGCCTGCTTCTTTGAAGATGACAACTCTCTTCAAGAAGAAAATATGACCAATGAACCAACTATAAAGGTAGTTGCAAATATCATCTTGTTGTTGATACTACCACTATAAATGTTCACTAAACTGGCCAACGTTGAACTTGGTAAAATGTCCAGCTTGCCCTGTTCAATTTCCAATTTCTTGTTAGCTCCGATCAATGTATAGCTTATGTTGATTGTTTGTCTCCGTCCAATTTTTGGTATTTCCTTGCTCATTTTCTATTTATATTTGATATGAAGCTTGCTCAAATTAATGAAATGCTACATTGTTTTTAGAAATGATTCCAATTTTGTACACTATGTTTATCTTATGAATTTTATGTTTGATATGTTTTTCAATTCATTTCTGCAGGCGACGAATATTCTACTTTGCCCCGCTGATTTTCCTAGTTTCCCCCACTGATTTTCTAGTATCCCCCGCTGATTTTCTACTTTGCCCCGCTGATTTTAATGATTTGTCCTGCTGAATCTGTAGTTTGCCCCGCTGATTATCTAGTTTGCCCTCCTCAATTTCATGTTTTCCCCGCTGACTATTATGTTTTTATAAAAGGGTTTAGGCATGCCTCTTTAAAGATGACAACTCTCTTGAAAAAGAAAATATGACCAATTCACCAACTATAAATGTAGATGAAAACAACATCTTCTTGTTGATACTACCACTTCTTTTCGATTTTCTAGTTTGCCCTGCTGATTTTCTAGTTTCCCCCGCTGATTTTCTAGTTTGCCCCGCTCATTTCCTAGTTTCCCCCGCTGATATTTGAAAGTGGCGATGGATGAATGGGATGGAAGGATTGGGGCTAAAGCATAAACGTAGGTAAGAGCCACGATGATTGGTTGAGTTTATTAGAGATTAGGCAATGGAGAGACACTGGAGTTGACTCAACTCTGTTAGCTCCATTAAACCAAAACCGTAAATAACATCCATTTTATCACTTGATTAGTACTCCATGGAGTATGGAGGTCCAATTGGGTAATGTTGGACAATGAAGTTTCCATGAGTGTCAGGCTAGCACATCACGAGATTGCTGCTTCAAATGATAAAGAAGGATTTCTGACTTCTGAGGAAGGTTTTAAATAATGCTGTGACTGTATCAGCCAGGCCCTAAAATGATACGATACTGGGCGTATCAGATTATAGGATTCATATCGGCCGAAATTGTCTCTTTGCACACACACACACACATCAAGAAAACAGGAAATTAATACAATGGAACATGCACAACAAAAAATAGGAAAAGTTAGTGAATGAGAGAGAAGAGTTTATTAAGGAGAAGGAATGTAGTCGTACATGGAGGGGATGTTTTGTGATGGAGGAGGAGCGTGAAGAGTTGAGGAAGCGAGGGGAAGTAAATGATATTGAAGATAAAGAACTTGGACATGGGCACCTAGACGTGCAATCATATAGTAATGTCAAAGCTAATGTATATCAAATTGGCCACATCAATGGGCCAAATGTTTTTCAAATTGGGCCCACCCTTATGTATTTTGAGACCCAACCTATTCATAAGATAACATAGAGATAGATGATATGAAAACAATTATTAGCTTTATTGGAAACTACCGTGGCCCTTAGAAGTTCGAACGGTGGATGTCACTGTCCACTATTTAAATGGTGGAGTTCACTTGAACTTTAGATTTGATCCGTTCTTTTGCTCACGCCATAAAATGATAGACATGCAAAAATTCTAGATTTATAGTTTGCCCCGCTGATTTTACAGTTTCCCCGCTGATTTTGTAGTTTGCCTTACTGATTTTCTAGTATCTCCCACTGATTTTGTAGTTTGTCCCGCTGAGTTTATAGTTTGCCCCGCTGATTTTCCTGTTTCCCCCGCTGATTTTGTAGTTTGCCCCGCTGATTTTCCAGTTTCCCCCGCTGATTTTGTAGTTTGCCCCGCTGATTTTCCAGTTTCCCCCGCTGATTTTGTAGTTTGCCCCGCTGATTTTATAGTGTCCCCCGCTGATATTCTAGTTTGCCCCGTTGTTTTTGTAGTGTCCCCCGCTGATATTCTAGTTTGCCCCGTTGATTTTAGGGCCCGTTTGGCAAGGTGGTTTGGAAGGGATTGAATGGTATTACGGTGGATGGCATGGATTTCTAGGTAATGATGGTGTTGGTAGTGGATTGTCTTGAGATCCATGGGATTGCTATATCCCTGGATTGCTACATCCAGTCTGCTTGGCATGCCCGGCCAATCCCGAGATTAAACCTTCCCATCCCTTCTAATCCCTCGAACCAAACACGTCCCTGGCAAATTTTAACGGATTAGGATGGATTGGATGGAATTTAAAGGTAATGATGATGTTGTCAGTGGATTGTCTTAAGATCGGTGGGATTGGGATTAGATCACCGACTCTGTTTGGCACGCCCGGCCAATCCCGGGATTTAACTTCCAATCCCTTCCAATACCATCCAGTCCCTTCCAATCCGACTGGCCAAACGGGCCCTTATAGTTTCCCCCACTGATTTTTCAGTTTCCTCCGCTAATTTTGTAGTTTGCCCCGCTGATTTTTCAGTTTCCCCCGCTGATTTTGTAGTTTGCCCCGCTGATTTTATAGTGTCCCCCGCTGATATTCTAGTTTGCCCCGCTGTTTTTGTAGTGTCCCCCGCTGATATTCTAGTTTGCCCCACTGATTTTAGGGCCCATTTGGCTGGGTGGTTTGGAAGGGATTGAATGGTATTACGGTGGATGGCATGGATTTCTAGGTAATGATGGTGTTGGCAGTGGATTGTCTTGAGATCCATGGGATTGCTATATCCCTGGATTGCTACATCCAGTCTGCTTGGCACGCCCGGCCAATCCCGGGATTAAACCTTCCCATCCCTTCCAATCCCTCGAACTAAACACGTCCCTGGCAAATTTTAACGGATTAGGATGGATTGGATGGGATTTAAAGGTAATGATGATGTTGTCAGTGGATTGTCTTAAGATCGGTGGGATTGGAATCAGATCACCAACTCTGTTTGGCACGCCCGGCCAATCCCGGGATTTAACTTCCAATCCCTCCTAAATTTACACTTTGAATATTGAAGATATGTCCTTGCAGCGGGGCAGTCAAATCTGACATTTGATTGAGAAATGGTGACCGGAATAAAGTCCAACAAGGCCATTTGGGTGAATTAGCGAAAGCCGGGGCCAACTGACCTAAAACTAGGGTATAAAACCCTTTAAACCCTCTCTTTCACTCACTCCTACAACAATTCCAGCAACATGGACGAAGTGTGTGTGGGTGTATTCGCCGGAGACCTCGGTCCTACCGTAGCAGATGCGAAGTGTGGCTAATAAAAGGTAACAAATTCGAGCTCTCTTCCAATTTTCGTAGCTATGGCCGCATGCATGTGTCCTGACACAACTAACACAAAGAGAACCGGAAGATAAACCGTTCGGAAAATTTCAGTACTAAAGTCTTATGCTATGATTCATGCATGTGCCTCGCTAGAATCATAGCCTAAGAACTCCTTTGTTGTTCGCTAGAATCAACTAAGAGGTGAGATCCGACCCTTGACCCAAATCCTAGGTTAATTGGATTTTCTCTTTCCAACTATCCTTATAAACTTCATGTGTTGGATAGGTTCTGACGACCCTTGACCCAAACCCTAGGTTGAAGCATTTAATCTGGTTTTCTCTTTCCAAATATCCGTAAAAATACTATACATATGTAATATTTGAGGATTATATAAATATGCAAACCCACCGATGTGTATTGTGTTTAACGAAATGCCTGTGTGGGCCTGATAATAACATTACTTGCTAAGTATGGTTGACAAAATGAGTTGAAACTTGGTTTTGCTGAGTGAGGTTGACAAAAAAGAAAAATGCCATCAGGATTATCAGCCAGGCCCTAAAATGAAGGAAAAAAGAAGAAGCAAATATCAGCTTGATCCAAAACTTCTGTGGCCCACAAAAAGTTTTTAATATATGGTCAATCACCATTGTTTCCCATGGCATGTTCCACCTGAGATTTGGATCTATTTCATTTTTTTTTAATTTTATGGAATATGCCTTAAGTGATCTAGAAAATTACCAGATGGACGGCATAGATATAGAATATATACATCAAGATCGGCCCCACGGTGAGGGTCGCATCGTCTTGGGGAGGCCAGGCTACACCTAATCCCCTCCCAATTATCAAACATTTACAGTAATCCTTTGAATGAAATATTTTACTTTGAATTCAATATCTCGTATCATTATCACATACCCCTAGTTAGTATATAAGGGGCCGACTTTTCCAAGGAATAAGGAACATCTATTTTGTACATCAAATCTGCACATGTAAGGCCCATGTTTGTTTTATCTACACCGTTGATTTAATGGCACCCATCTTGGATGGACCCTGCTCAAAAACTTCCAAATAGTAAGATTCTATTTTTGGTCTTTTCACCGTTGAATATGAATTGTTGGTGCATTTCTTCTTAACTACGTACTTGTGTGCTAACACTAGAAGGGGCATGGTCCATCTACAATAGTGACAATTATACTTGTTGTTGCTCGAATTTGGATGGAAAAGGACTATCCTATCCATCTACAGTGTGACCTTACCCGGTCGACCCCATCTGGCCTTAATAGCGCGTAGCCAGTCGACGGTTTCGACCATTAATCTGCCTAACAACAGGCCCGAAGCCCGGTCGAAATGTAAGTTATATCATCCTAAACCCATTGCCTAAAACCCACTTCCTCTTCTTCCACACACCTTCTCATCTTCTAGTCACGTTCCTTTCTTCCACAATCCTAAACCCATCATCATCTTCATTCCATTCTCTAAAATCTTTCCTACTATTTTCGGTAGTAGTTTGCTACAATGAATGTCCAGCTTGCCCTGTTCAATATCCAGTTTGCCTCGCTCAATTTGCAGTTTGCCCTGATCAAATTATAGTTTGTCTCGCACAATTTTTGGTATTTCCTCGCTCAATTTCTATTTCTAGTTCATATGAAGCTTGTTTTCAATTATGTCTGATTTTATAGACGATGTTTATCTCGTGAATTTTATGTTTGATATGTTTTTAAATCCATCTCTACAGGTGATGAAAATTCTGCCGTAATCTCCAAGCCAATATGTAGGGGATGGGAGGAATTTTGGAAAGATGTTGCTTGTCAATAACATATGATTGCTTGTCTGTAGTATGTAGATAATATTTGTCCAGGGGATGGGAGGAATTTTTGAAAGATGTTGTATTATACGGAGTATTAATTTCATTGTTGAATGTACATTGTACATTGTTGTCCCCCTCATGTACCATTACATGTTATATACATTGTATTATATACATCGTTAAATATACATTGTACGAGGTTTACAGTAATCTTGGAGTGCATAAAATTTCCAAGTCTGTGCAGATCAGTCCGCGTTCCTTCTCTAATTACGATAGCCTTCTTTAATCACGATAACCCAATTAGTTTTAATCAGCCCTTTTGCAATCAACCCTTTAACTTGAAAATTTTCTTTAGGTGTAGGTCATCTGGTATAAAGATCTTGTCCTTCTCTACTAATCTCGTATAACTAGTTAATGCTTTTAATCACTTAATGTTCAATTAATATACATTTTTCAGCCTCATCTGTTACCATATATCAGAACTAAGGTCATTAATGGCAGTTTCATGTTTGCCCTGCTCAATTTCATGCTTGCCCCACCCATTTCCATGTTTGCTCCGCTGATTTTCATGTTTCTTCCGCTGATTTTCTAGTTTGCCCCGCTGATTTTCATGTTTTCCTCGCTGATTTTCTAGTTTGCCCCGCTAATTTTCATGCTTCCCCCGCTGATTTTCATGTTTGCCCCGCTGATTTTCATGTTTCCCCCGCTGATTTTCTAGTTTATCCCGCTGATTTTTTAGTTTGCCCCGCTAATTTTCATGTTTCCCCCGCTGATTTTCTAGTTTGCCCTGCTGGTTTTCATGTTTCCCCCACTCAATTTCATGTTTGCACCGCTCAATTTCATACTTGCCCCTTCCAACTTTCCGTTTGCCCCGCTGAACGCGCATGAGGCTGCCACTGGACCAATCAAAGCAGACAAAAATTCAAGGCTTAACTAGTATTAAGCTAGGTTTCAGTGGTCTGCCTTGCTATGGATGCTCAAAACTCAGTTCCTGATCAGATTCTTCCATCCCCATCTCAATTCCAATGGCTTTCAGTGGCAAAGTTTTTAAAAAATGGACCATATTCCAATGGTTTTATCTGCCATCCCTGTAATTGATATACCTCTGAGCACATATTCCAATGGTTTTGTTATCCATCTTTTTTCCTAAATGAGATCTACATTCAAGCAAGAATAGGTTTTCAATACAAGAAATAGATATATTCCTTAATATTATTTTTAGTGTGACTTAGAAAAGTAGGAACTCATCTCAATTCGTGACTATATAGTCTACAAAGTTAAATTTTTTTGCAGGCTATATAGTCTAAGATGGATCACAAGAGTTGGCCATGGAAGATTATGTGCTCATCAGAGAGGACAGTCGCTGCAACAGACTCTGTTGCGGCTTCTTTGGCTATCTCAATTGGAAATCAAGATGCATATTTAAGTTTGCCTCGCTCATTTTCAAGTTTGATTTAAATTGACTGCAAACTGATTAAAACTGAATGCGAAGTGAATGAAATGGATTTTCGACCATTGACCTGATGAAATCTTGGAAAATAATCAGGTTAATTGGCTAAAGTAGCTTCCCCTAGCCCAAAATCATATATGATACGTCAAGTAAATAATTTCGGTTTAGAACATATTCTTGTTAAATGAATAAAGAAAGAAATTATAAAAAGAGAGAATTATTTTTTTTATATGCTTATATATACATATTTATATAAATATGTATTAGAAAAATGTATGTAGGTAAACATAAAGTTCTTCGTGTTAAAAAAAAAGAAAAAAAGATTGGCACGACACTACTGTTGGACTGAAATCTCATTATACCTGATGAATGCCATTAAAACAAAAGAAAAAGAAATTTAAAGAAAAGAAAAGAGACATGTTTCAATCGCCTACTGTTGGAAACAAGTTATTTGAATCTTCATTAGCCCTCCTGGTCACCGTGGCCGGCATAGGGCACTACATCAAAATACCCTCACCCCACATCAACATTCTTCTCTATGGTATAACATACAGCTCCCTATTACTCTATTCATATATCCCATGATCATATAGAGCCCCCCTTCTCCACCAAACTTCACATACATCTCATCCATGTTTCTCATTCATAGTGATCTCCACCTGTGTCTGTAGCTGGCACAGGTGGTTGAAGAGCAGGCTCAATGTTGAGCTAAGGAGGTTCTTGTATCTCTTTGGCAAAGCTGGCACATTCAAGCATCTGGGTATCATACATTCTTACCATGTCAGACATGATCCCTTGAGCACATTCAACCATCTGGGTATCATACATTCCAGGCATAGTAAGCCATTGCCACACTTTGAATTTTTAACTGGTGATAAACAATTAATCTAGCACATGACTGCAGATGAGAAACGGAAGACCTCAGCATGAACAAACTACACATTTTCTGATTAGACAAATACTAGCAAACCAAAGAATTGGAAGTCCATGGGATTTTGCAAAAGGATACTCCAAACGCATGCCTTCACCAACTGATGAGTAGAGAAAGGTACCCTGCAGCTGATGCAACGCTCCTGTTGAGCTGGCAACATCCTGCACCCAAAAAATAATTAAAAAAATAAATAAATAAATAAAATATAATAATAATGACTGTAGTGCTATGCACTTTTTTCTCTTTTCTCTTTTTATTTTTTTATTTTTATTTTTTACATGGAGAACATTTTTCCCCTTACATTTTTCTATATTACATAATTATGTAAATATGTATATATAAGTATATAAAAATATTTTTCTATCTTTTAATTCATTTCTTTGTCTATTTATTTAACAAGCATATCTCCTAAACTAGAATGATTTACTTAACTTACCACATATGATTTTAGGGTAGGAGAAGCTAATTTAGCCAACCAACCTAATTATTTTCCAAGATTCCATCTGGTCGACAATGGTCATAAGGTTCGTGATCATCCTATTTGTATTTTTCCAGGCATGGATCATCCACAATGGAGCCCATCTGGCTAACATTCTAGATCATAAGACCATAGCCTTCACTTATACGAGCTTATGACACAAGGATACTACTTTGAAGGAGATTTTGCTAACAACATTTCATGGGTCTCCTTTGATTCTCATTTGTGGAACGATGTTCTATTGAAACACAGAAACAACTTGATGTTCATCAGGATGTTTATGTTAAAAGATGCCGTAAGAATGTATATTGATTTAGAGTGTATTATTCCAAACCTTACTCATCTTCTAAACCTATACCTAAAGACACATATTACCCAAAACCATGTACATTGAGTCTAGGGCCCACCAAAACTGAATTTCATGAGTATGGGGCATTCATTCTCCATTGTTTTCTATCATGTGGCCCATTGAGCTTTGGATCTACATCATTTTTGGGTACATGAAAGTGAAGTGAAGGGAATTGACCGTGAAATGCATTGAATTGACCTTAAAGTGAAGCGAAATGACCGCAAAATACATGAAAATATGAGCGGGGCAAACTAGAAAAACAACGAGGCAAATTGAAATATGAGCAGGACAAACTAGAAAAACCGCGGGGCAAATTGAAATATGAGTGAAGCAAATTAAAAAAACAGTGGGGCAAACTAGAAAAACAGCGGGACAAACTGAAATATAAGTGGGGCAAACTAGAAAAACAGCGGGGCAAACTGAAATATGATCGAGGCAAACTAGTAATTGCCTATTTGAGGTTGCTACGGCAGAATGCATTTCTTTGTTAGGATAAAACAAGGGCTTTATTTTTAAAAAAAATTTTGGTTTGGTGAAATATGGGCTTGTTTTTAACTTGCAAAAACACAGAGAAAGATTTGTTTGAAGCTTCTTTTTCTATTAAATAAAAAAAGAATAAGGCCCTGATGGTAGCCACTCCTGGATTTTTAAAGCAATTTGAAAACTTAAGTATAGAAATCTAATTTTATAGGCAATTGTTGTTTGGATGAAAATTAATGATATTCCATGATTAATTGGTCTAATTTGATGAAGAATATCATGAAATTTATGAGGTTGTGAACGAGATTACAAAGTAGAAAATTCATTCATCGTCCACCAAAATTACAAAGTATGCTATACATTAAAACACTAAATAAATTACAAAGTATGCTATTTTTCAGATATGGAAAACTTGCACTTCCGGCGATTATGTCCAGTTTATTTGCATCACCCACGCTTTGTTGTTTTCGATTCCTCTCCACGCGATGGAATTCTGAGCTTTTTGGGTCTTCCAGCTAACCTCCTTTGTCCTGGGGGTTTAATTTGTGCAAAATACTCCTTGAAGCCCACTGAAATTTCTTTCCACTCAGATAGGGATAGCCTTATCTGTTTTGCTTCGAGCCATAGTGAGAAGGATATCATCCAAAAAACTGCCCCTTCATGCATTTGTCCCTTTGAGCCCAGGATATGCTAGAGAACCCGGCTGTCAGCAGGTACCTGGAACTCGAGTACCTAAAGGACCCAACCCAATTTAAACAGATCTAGATCCACTTTCTAGACCTACTTAAAGATCTGGTCGGATTTCGGTCCATCACTTTTAAACACTGTAAATTTGGTCAGGTACAGTACTTAATTGGTTACCCATTGGATACCTGATTAGTTTAATATGAATATTGTATATATAAGTGTTTTACAGTATATACTAATACAAATTATCGGTATTGCTGTTATAGGGGTTGCTGGGAGTAGAAACAACGGGGTAAATTGAAATATGAGCGGGGCAAACTGAAATAAGAGCGGGGCAAACTAGAAAAACAACGGGGCAAATTGAAATATAAGCGGGGCAAACTGAAATATGAGCGGGGCAAACTAGAAAAATAGCGGGGCAAACTAGAAAAACAGCGGGGCAAACTGAAATATGAGCGGGGCAAACTAGAAAAATAGCGGGGCAAACAAGAAAAACAGCGGGGCAAACTGAAATATGAGCGGGGCAAACTAGAAAAACAGCGGGGCAAATTGAAATATGAGTGGGGCAAACTAGAAAAACAGCGGGGCAAACTAGAAAAACAGCAGGGCAAACTGAAATATGAGCGAGGCAAACTAGAAAAACAGCGGGGCAAACAAGAAAAACAGCGGGACAAACTAGAAAAATAGCGAAACAAACTGAAATATGAGCGGGGAAAACAAGAAAAACAACGTGGCAAATGTCGGGTCTCATTTGTCCACGTCATTTCCAAGGACTCAAGCTAACAAGATATGCCGGATTTCTCTCTCCCAAATAGACTGCGTGCTATGCTACATGACTTTTTAAAGGAGTAGTCCTATATTTTAGCTTAGTTTTTTAAAGAAAAAAATGAAGTTCTTTATGATGTATAATCACGTATATAATTAATAAAATCATAGATAGCAAAAATAAGTCCTATATTGAAATATAATAAACTAATGTAATAACAAAAATATTAGCACGTAATTGAAATAACAAACTAATGTAATAACAAAAATATTAGCACGTAATTGAAATATAATAAACTAATGTAATAAGTCCTATATTGAAATATAATAAAAATGAAGTTCTTTCTAGTTTTCCCCACTCAATTTCATGTTTGCCTTGCTCAATTTCATGTTTGTCCCGCTGAATTTCTAGTTTGACCACGAAGTGATTCAAATTGACCATGAACTGAATGAAATGGATTTTCGACCAATGACCCGATGGAATCTTGGAAAATAACTAGGTTGATTGGCTAAATTAGCTTCTCCTACCCCAAAATCATATGTGGTAAGTTAAGTAAATCATTCTAGTTTAAGAGATATGCTTGTTAAATAAATAGACAAAGAAATGAATTAAAAGATAGAAAAATATTTTTATATACTTATATATGCATATTTACATAATTATGTATTATAGAAAAATGTAAGGGGGAAAATGTTCTCCATGTAAAAAATAAAAATAAAAATAAAAAAGAAAAAGAAAAAAGTGCATAGCACTACAGTTTTGGCTACGGTTATAATCCGTAGCGATAGACCCAACTCTGACCCAGTCGACCGGGTTGACCCGGTCGACCCCAACACGCTGGCTTCTTTTTCTTTTCTTTTTTCTTCTTTTTCCCTATTGTAATCCCCACCGATTTTTGTGGGTCCCATTATGAGGTATGTGTTATATCCAAACCGTCCATCTATTTGGCGAACTCGAATTAAGGCTTGAGGTGAAAAATAAGACAGATCTAGCAATCAAGTGGACCACACTGGAAAAGGCAGTGGGGAATTGAACGTCTACCATTGCAACCCTTTTAGGGGTTACACAAGTTTTGGATCATTATGAAATTTGCTTTTCCTATTCATCCAGGTCTTTGTGACCCTATGAATGAACTTAGACGGGGAGGATTTCTCACAAACATCACAGTGGGCTCCACCTGAGTTTCTAATGGTTGACGCTCATTCAAAATTGTTTCCTGTAATGTGGTACAATTGAGATTTGGATATACCTAATTTTGGCCTCATACCATAAAATGATCTGGAAAAATATATGGACGGCATGGATGAAAAGTATACAACATGGTGGGTCCACAGACCACCGACCGTCCGCATTAGCTGGTGGCAAGGGGGAGTACCGAATCCGTTTCCATCAAAAGGAGGGGTATTTTCGTCCTGAAATTCTGACTCCGTACGAGGAGGTCCAAGTGCGTATTCTAAGTTTGTATTGCTTCGTAAAAACCACTGGATAAAAGGTGGGGTCCACAATCGTAAATTTCTCCTCATTCGATGGTTCTTCTTGGACAAAACCAGGACTACGAGAGAGGCAGATGCTCATGAGCGTGGAAGCGGATTGCGTAGTGAGTAACTCACAACGCTCAACGTACTGAGTAAACTCTGTGAGGTCCATCATGATTTATGTAATTTTATTCTCTCCATCCATCGTTTTAGAAGATAATTTTATGGCCTGAGCCCAAAAATTAGGCATATACAATGTTCATAGGGACCACACCACAGGAAACAGTTTAATTGAACGTTTACCGTTGAAAAATTCTTAGGAGCCACAGAAGTTTTGGATCAAGATTATATTTGTGTTTTCCCTTCATCCATATCTATATGATCTTATGAACATATTGGATGACAAATAAACATCACTGTAGGGCCTATAAATGTTTTAACGATGGAAATCATTATCCCCAGTGGAATGATGTACTTGATCTTTGGATATGCTTCAATTTTGTGATCAACCCCTTAAATTAGATGGAAAAATGGATAGACCGCATGGATATACCACGTACATTTACAGTGGGCCCAAATGAATTTACCCAGTATGATAAGAGCGTACTTAGTAACTCAGTATGCAATAAGGCTGAATGACTCGGATTGTGTCGTGTGGTGCTCACCAGCAACCTCGGTAGTGTGTTGACGTGGCAAAGTACTGTGGCCCAGCATGATGTATGTATTATATCCATACCGTCCATCCATTTTTCTAGATCATTTTAGGAAATGAGTCCAAAAATGAGGCAGATCCAAAGCTCAGGTAGACCACACCATGGAAAGCAGTGGGGATTTAATGCCTACCATTCGAAAAGTCGTTGGAGCCACCGGAGTGTCGGATCAAGTTGATATTCGTGGTTTCCCTTTTATCTGTGGCCCTATGAACAGGTTGATGGTAGATAAACATCATAGTAGGCCCTGGAAAGGTTTCAATGGTGGGTTTGACTGCACCCACTACTTTCTATGGTGTGGTTCACTTGAGCTTTGGATCTGCCTCAGTGTCATGGCCCAAAATATCTGGCAAAATGGAAGGAAGGTGTGGATATAACACATGCATCGAGCAAATTGGCAGGTGGACCCCACACCACGTGTTACCAAGTTCTGTGGGTCCTATCATGAGGTATGTGTTATATTCCAACCATCCTTACATTTAGTAAGCTCTTGGTAATGCTTGAGCCAAAATGTAAGACAAATAAAAAGAATATTTGGACCACACTTCAAAAGGTAGCGGGGAATGAACGTCTACCATTGAAACTCTTTTGAGGTTACAGAGTTTTGGATCAACATGTAATTTGTTTTTTCCTCATCATTCAGGTATGTGTAATCTTATGAATAGATTGGATGGAAAATGGACACTATTGTGAGCCTAGGAATGTTTTAATGGTGAGAATTATTATTCAACTAGTATTTGTAGTGTGGTCCACTTAAGCTTTAGATATAAATCATTTTTGGGGTCATACTCTAAAATGATTTTGCAAAATAAATAAAGTGTATATATATATATATATATATATGATAAATAAAAATGAGGCCATGTAACTTTGATCTCCTTTAAACTGTTCTTGCAACTCAAACTCAAGGATTGGCGTAGCACTGTCTTGGCATGATACGTACCTACACCAGCCAGATCAGTAGTGTGTGGTACACCAGCCAATCTGCTTCCGAGCTTGGCCACATCAACGCACCATGAAAGTAGGTGGTGTGTGCCACACTCAGCAATCTGATTCCATTCCTCACATTTGCAATGTAAAAGAATCAGGACCATTAATATGCTGGGCCAGAGTGTTAGGATCCCAAAATACGGTGCACTGGTTTGCTGGTGACCCACTTGTTTAGACAGTTCAGGCCAAGCTGAACGTGCAGCGGGTGGGCTCGTCTAGAGATGTTCCCCATTTAAGAAGAGCTATGCTAAATCAAGGGTAATTTTTTACTATAAACGTGACCTTTCATCTACTTTTCTTTTTTCGACCCGTACAAAGCCTACCTTATCAATCTAAACTCTTATCTGTATGGACAAACCAATAAAGATGAAAATACCCTTACTTTTTCAGTTGCTTTTACCTAAAAACTAGGAGTATTTTTTGTCTAAAACCCTTTTTCTATACCTGAAAAATCTACTTTCATGACGTAAGTTTTCCGCCGTTTAAAAAAAAAAAAAACAAACATAAAACTTAAGCATATACAGTGCTAATCTTTTCCTAAATCAACCTTTAGGAAAGAGTGGCTTACTTGACCACTAGACCAACCTGATTCTTGGGATTGAGAATTTATATAGTGGTGCTCTTTTACAAGTCAGCTAATGCACCCGGGGTTACATATACAAAAGAGCACCACTATATAAATTCTCAATCCCAAGAATCAGGTTGGTCCAGTGGTCAAGTAAGCCACTCTTTTTTTAATGCTCTACTTATTTTATGTATTACTTCGAAAAATGTCTGCGCATGGATATTTAAATTGGGCATCGTGATTAAATACTTGATCTGCTTCTCACATGGTATGAATTATGATATATACCATGTGAGTAATATATATCTCAGGTATACCTTAATCCTAATTGATGAAATGATTAAAATAAAGTTTTATTAGAATATTGAGATACATATACATGTGACATGAATCTCTGCAATGATTGATGAATGATTACTATGAGATCTCATACAGATTGGATTGGCTTCATACATAGTGAAATCAAGTAGGCTTATATATCATCGGGGAGATAGATTATTAGTTGATCAGATGGTTCCCATATGATAATTGTGTATGAATGATTTATTGTTTATAGTGTATGAATTAAGCCATGCATGTTATGAGACTAATTACTTACAAGGGATTGGTCAATTCTAGTTTAGTCATTATGTTAATATGTTAACCATGTAAGTAACTTTCATATCCTTATTGTTTTACGTTATCTAGCAAGATTGCATTGACGTGATAATAATTTAGTATGAATTCTCAAGGCTATGCATATAAATTTGTCTGAGTCAAAAGTGTTATAAGAAAGTAGCAAAATTGAAGATAAAGTTATGAAGATGGATTGGACGAAGATTGTTGTGGGCAAAACCGAACTAGTCCACTATATGGGAAGGATAACCAACCCCAAGAGAGATATTTCGAAGTCGAAGTGACTAGAAGATCAGGACAGACTTTTGTCTCAAGCTGATAGAGCACTGAGCTTAAAAGATATAGCTAGTGACTCTCTCCAATGAAGAGATGAGCCCTGAGCCGACCTCAAGCTGAGCTGTTTGAGGATAAAGCTCGGTAAGGGGGAATTATCTCCCGAGCTAACCAAATCGACCACGTCCAGAGAGGATTGGGAAATTCGGAAAGAATCTCATCTCGAACCAAGAAATGAAATATTCAGAATTCTCATACTCGAATATTACACCAATCGAGGTAATTTCGAAGATATTTTCGGGAGTAGATTCTCATTTAGATAAGGACCCTTTAGCAAATCCAGCGGATCTTATGGGGATATGCAGGTATCAAAACCACCTAAGGACCCTATAAGTATAGCTGCTGCAATTAAAGGGAGATAAGTGAACAAACCCAACTCAAGCCTTTAATCCAAGTCTACCAGCCTGACTTAGGCATCGGAGGGTCCACAGCTATCATCGATTCCCCCTGTTATCTACATCTTCCGATTTCTTTGCAAGTCCATCGGTGGGGGCACCTCTGCAATTAATCACATTTGTTCAACCATATTATGGCGATAACATATTGGTGTTGTCTGTGGGAACTACAACAAAGTCAAGTTCTCACTATCGCCAAACCACCCCCAGTCCTCCTTCCGACGGTCAAAAGAAAGGGGAAGGCTCCGGCTGCAGCCAAGTTTGCTCACCGAGCTCAACCCAATGAGTCTCAGGCCTTGCAATCAATGCCTCAGTCCCAACTGCCCTCAGAAGTTGTGAGACCCGTATCCTAATTCATATAGTTCCGTAAGCTTCCGCGGTCCTCCCGGTCGAATTTCGGCGACCCTCGACCTGTATCCAATGTTTGCGCGCGATCCTAAGACTAGTCGAACATATCGGAGTCTGCTTGACTCGAAACTTGTACCTTAGTGATCGCGTCATCGCCACAGTTCCAATGCCACAACTCGCGCATCGATCCGATACCCGGGCCAGGAGATGTGGGCCCGCGTATTTTCTGATGAAACGCCGCGCATTACGAATTTCGAGAGAATCTCTACGATATGTCACATCGATCCATCAATAAATGTCAAGTACACAACCTTAACAAGCCCATCCGTCACCCATTCCCCAAGTCAACTCTCTCTTACATAACCCATACCCATCTCAATCATTTCTTACCTCAAGTCAACAAACACCATGCCATCTCATCCCATCACCCCACCTCAACACTCCTCTTTTTCTCATTTTTCAAGCAAACCTCATGGGACTCCAACGTCCAAGCAAGCTCCATAGATAGAGCTTGTGTGGCCCACCTTCCTACCTTCCATCTCCATATACTAAGTCGATCTCAACCGTTGAAGTCCATCCATTAGATCTCTAGCATGCATTGACAGAAGAAGAAGTCCAAGAAGATCTAAGGTGGGTGATTCACCATTGATCATTATTTTTAGGGCCCACTTGTAGGTGGGATCCATTTTGATGTGTGTGATGTAACCATGAGGGGCCCATAGTGGCGAGGTCCCTCTAATCTCACAGTTTCTCTCTCTCTCTCTCTATCTCTTTGTGATGAAGTGGGCCCCACCAATGTATGTTTTATACCCTCGCCCTCCATTCATTGTTGGCTCATTCATGGCCTGGCCCAAACGAGCAGGTCTAAAGTCAAGTGGACTGCACGGCAAACAGCAGTTAGGATGAGCTCCCACCGTTGAAATTGATGTGGGCCCACTGTAATGGTTTATATATATATATATATATATATAATATGATATATATTATGTTAATCCATGCATCCAGCGTCCAGCGCCCAGCAATGGACGGATGGCTAGATGCTGGATGGATATATTATATATACAATATTAAATAATATATATATATATATATTATATTCATATATAGATATATGTATATCTGGTGGGCCCCACATGGGACCCACCGATCGTGAATCAGGTTGGCTGGAACACTCACACCAGCAGCACATGCTGCTGTATCAATGAGAATTTCTGTGGGTCTCTTTGATCCACACTGTCTGATGGAGCCCGCTGTGATCTATGCTTCAAATCCACACCGTCCATCTATTTTGTTGGGACCCACCTGATGAACGGATTGGATGGTGTATACAACAGGTGGGCCATGTACTTGGGACCCACATGATAAGCGGAGTGGATGGCACACCTCACATGGCAATGCCTGCTGTGAGGTGACGTCAGCAATTTCTGTGGGGCCCACGCAACTCCAAGACGTCAGCAAGGGTGGGCCCTAATCACCAAGTACGTGCCATATCTAAACCGTTCATTCATTTTGACGTGGCCCACATGATATATGTGTGAGATCCACATCGTTCGTTGCTGCATGGGATTTCACCATGATGTATGAGTTTTTTTTCCACGCCGTCCATTGATGAGGACGGTGGGTCCCAGCAGTTGCAAAGCTGCTGTGATATTGTCATCAGCAGTTCCGTCCACCATGATGATGTGCACCATCCAAGCTGTCTGTCAGTTAACGTCCAGGGCTGGACGTTGATGCTTATGGTAAAATATAATAAAATATAATATAATATAGTTTATATAAATAGATGTATATCTATATCTGTTAGGTCCCACGTGGGACCCACCTTTGTGATATGAGCTGGTTGGCGTACGATTACACCAGCTATGTAGCTGTTGTACACGTCAGCCAGCTACGTGGGCCAGTTGATGCACGCGCCACATCTAGACCGTCCATCTGTTAGGACGTAAGCACTTCTGTGGGTCCACCAGCTGTCTGACGTCAGCAGCTCTGTGGGTCCCACACGCTGTATGTGTTTCGTCTATACCGTCCAAAAGGTGGAGCCCACCTGCTGTGTAGTTCTGTGGGTCCACACAATGTATGCGTTTCATTTATATCGTCCACGGGATGATGGGACCCACCTTGATGGTGTGTTGTATATCCGCTCTGTCCATGGGACAATGGACACCACCATGATGTATTTGTTTCATCCACACTGTCCAGATGGTGCTGGATAGTGCTGGACAATAGCTGGACAGTGCTGATTTACTTCGGTGATGTTTGGATAGTGCTGATTTACTTGGGTGATGTTTGGATAGTAATGTGTACTGCCCCACCATGATGCAGTGTTGGGTATGTACCGTCTGTACAGTGGCCCACCTGTGTGTGTGTGTTGTGGGGTGCACCATGATGAATGTGTTTCAACCACGCTGTCCATCTATTTTGTTAGACCTTAGGCTGCCCCATCATGCCCACTTGATATATATGAGGCCCACCTATTGTATGAGGCCCGCCTTGATGTATTTTATAGCCTATCTGTGAGGCCCACCTTGATGTAATTGTAGGCCATTGTGATGCATATGAGGCCCATTAGTGCGGCCCATTGATACAGCCCACTTGACGTGCATGAGGCCCAAGTGCAGGGGCCCACCTGTTATGTATATTGGGCCCATGTGCAGGGCCCACCTGTTGTGTATTCATGGCCCTTTTTTGGCGTGGTCCATTGCGTTGTATTCGTAGCCCTTGGTGATGTGTATTAGGCCCGTGTATGCGGCCCATCATGATGTATGTATTGTATATCCATGTCGTCCATTTGTGTGGCCCGCAGTGATGTATTTGTGGCCCATTTGATGAGGCCCAAAGTGATGTATTCATGGCCCATGTGTGAGGACCATTGTAAAGTATAGCAGGCCTTTGAGTGAGGCCGTGGGCCCACTTTATATTTAACTCTATGTGGGGCCACTGCTTATGAGCGATGTTGGTTGAATGCCCACATTGATGGACAGTGATGGTTAAATGTCCACATTGTGACCTTCCCTTTGGCCTAGTTAGGCCCATTCTCATCATTCTCTAATGGGTTAACCCAAACGATTGGGCCCCATTGATATTGCTTGATCCATCATCAGCCCCTCATCTGTGATTGTCGTGGCCGATTGTTGATTAGCGATCGAGGCCAATTATCATGACCGATTGCCGATTCAGATTGATATGACCGATTTACCGATTTTGATTATTGATCAATTCCGATTGTCATGACCGATTATCGATTATGATTATCGATCAATTCCAATTGTCATGACTAATTGTCGATTCTGATTATCGATCGATCCCGATTGTTGTGACCGATTTACCGATTCTAACTATCGATTGATTCCGATTATCATGACCGATTTACCAATTCTGATTATTGATCGATTTCGATTGTCATGACCGATTGTCGATTCTGATTATCGACCGATCCCGATTATCATGACCGATTTACCGCTTCTGATTATCGATAGATTCCGATTATCATGACCGATTTACCGATTCTGATTATTGATCGATTCCGATTGTCATGACCGATTGTCGATTCTGATTATCGACCGATCCCGATTGTCGCGACCGATTTACCGATTGTGATTATCAATCGATTCCGATTATCATGATCGATTTACCGATTCCGATTATCGATCGATTCCGATTGTCATGACCGATTGCCGATTCTGATTATCGATCGATTCCGATTGTCGTGACCGATTTATCGATTTGATTATCGATCGATTCCGATTGTCATGACCGATTTACCAATTCTGATTATTGATCGATTCCGATTGTCGTGACCGATTGCCAATCCCGATTGACGTGACCAATTTACCGATTCCGATTGTCGAGGCCAAGTATCGAGGCCGATTACGACTTGTCGAGGCCGATCGTATGGGTCGATTACGACTTATTGAGGCCGATCGTATATGCCGATTCTGATTGTCGAGGCCGAGTATTGAGGTCGATTTCAATGGTCAAGGTCGATTATTAAGACCTATATGATATATATGCGGCCCGTATTTGAGGCCCATTGTGATGTGTATTCAGCCCGTGTGTAAGGCCTAAGGTGATGAATATGAGGTTTATGTGATGAGGCCCATTGTGATGTATTTAAGGGCCAGGTGATGGAGCCCATTATGATGTATGTTAGGCCCATGAGAAAGACCCATTGTGATGTATTCATGGCCCATGATGCATGGCCCATTTGATGTATTCGAGACCCATGTGTGCGGCCCACATGTCGTGTATTTGAGGCCCGTGAGTAGGGCCCGCCTGTTGTGTATATGTGGCCCTTGAGTAAGGCCCACTGTGTTGTATATCAGGCCTTTGTGTGAGGCCGTGGGCCCATTATATGTTTGGCTCTATGTGGGTCATTCCTTGGGGCAATGTTGGTTAAATGTCCACACTGTCGAGGTCGATTATCGATGCTGGTTGTTGATACCGATTATGAGTATGTGATAGCATAGCATCATGATACATGCCCATACGCATCATCTGCATGTTTGTTATGAGATGTGGTTGATCATTGCATATGTCATTGAACATGTTGTTATGAGACTCTCCGATAGGCGAAGTTTATCTCACATGAGCACGTGGCATGCGCAGGATTGATACATGACTAGATTGTATGACTCATGCATCTCGCATTATGACTACTATACGCCCTAGCGATATCAGGGTCGTGGCCTCCACAGGCATATCGTGGATGGCCAAATGGGACACCAGAAATATTTGGTTCTAGCATACAGGAGCCATAAATGTCCCTGTGTGAAAATCTCTAAACCCCCGTGGCCAGGAGACGCCCCAACGTCGAGACCGAGTGGATACATGAGCGCCCGAATACCGAATATCAGGATGCCGCGTCTCCCACTGTGTCGTGGTCGGTTGGGAGGGGGTATGGCCTTACCCGCCCGAGGGTAAGGGGAAATACTAGGCTGAGTTTGACCAGCTAGTGAATGAGTCCGCTATCGACGTGCCGGATAGGTATTGGCAGACTATTGGCCAGACGGATAGTGAGGTTTCTTACGCTCACTTGGACTGTGCGGCTAGGAGAGTGGCAGTACCATTTGGAGTGTACTAAACTCCGGTGATGATTCCAGAGATGAACTGTACTGATATGTGGATTTAGTGAGCAGGAGTTGCATACTCATTCATACATTCATTCATTCACTATCCACTCGGGTTGGTGGTGCGCAACTATTTATTATGTATGCCTTCGCAATGGCCAAGATTTCGGTTGGAGCGTGCGACTAACCTGAGATCAGGAGTTTACCACATTGAGTCTGACTATCCAAATTTAGGTATGAGACTGGTTTGGATAGAAGTCCCTTGTGATGGACCTCATAGCCTGCGATACTGCGTACTATCATCCCGACTTCACACTCCAGCATGATCATTCCATTCGCACCGCATATTGCATTACATCCGCGGCATATGGCATTTTGTGTATTTATATAGTTTAGAGACAGCATCTGATATTTGGCTTTTTATTACTCCTTATTTGCATAGCTGTTTTATATTGCTTACTCTGTTATCTTATAATTTATGATATTGTCAGTATTTCCGCTTATTCTGATAATTCATGATCTTGTCAGTATTTCTGCTTATTCCGATATTATATGATAATGACATTGTATTGAATACTTGGCACTTACCTTGTGTATACACTTACACCACCCTCTAAGCTTTCTATAAGCTTATGCACGATAGATGCGTGCAGGTGATGTTAGGTTGCAGCAGTATTGAGCTTGGAGCGTGCAGCGGTCTTCTGAAGCTTGATTTTTGATATATGTATTTCCCTTTCAGCATTGTATTCAAATAATTATATTAGTGGATATGTGATGATAATGTTACCTTTATGATTTGGGTATACTTGTGGTTATGCTTATTACGAGATAAATGTATAAAAAAAAATCCTCATTGTAGGATCTCAGGATCGGAATCTGGCGTATGGACGCTAGGAGCCGAGAATGGGGTACTATGGATGCTGTCGGTACCAGATCGGTGATCGGGATCCCTGTGAATCCGATCTCCGGGTTTGGGGCGTGACAGAAGTTGGTATCAGAGCATAACTTGGGAATACCTGAAGATAACATTACATATCTGCTGATAGTTACCCTACACTATATGATTGTTGAGAACTTAGAATGATTAGATCCCAAGTTCGAATAACTTAGAGATTTTCTGATATAACCCCCTGCCGTTGAGATTATGAGGCTGCATAGTATTCCAGTTTCAATTACCTCTGATGATTCGTTCGAAGATTAGAAGGGTCACCATAGTGTTGATGATGCATCTTGGGAGGGCGAGGTTGAGATTAGAGAGTGTTATCTTCATTCTTTTGTAGATTGATTGAGCCTTGACATATATACTTGATGATGTTACCACTACCCTTGTCTGTTCTGTAAATTTCGAGGATGAAAATTTTATTATGAGGGGAGAGCTGTGAGACCCGTATCCTAGCTCGTACCATTCCGTAAGCTTCTGCGGTCCTCCCGGTCAAATTTCAGCGACCCTCGACTTGTATCCAATGTTTGGCACGATCCTAAGACGAGTCGCACATATCGGAGTCGGCTCGACTCGAAACTTGTACCCTAGTGATCGCGTCATCTCCGCGGTTCCAATGCTGTGACTCGCGCATCGATCCGATACCCGGGCCAGGAGATGTGGGCCCACGTATTTTTCGATGAAACGCCGCCCATTGCGGATTCCGAAAGAATCTCTACGATAGGTCACATCAATCCATCAATAAATGTCAAGTACACAACCTTACCAAGCCCATCCCTCACCCATTCCCCAAGTCAACTCTCTCTTACATAACCCATACCCATCTCATTCATTTCTTACCTCAAGTCAAGAAACACCATGTCATCCCATCCCATCACCCCACCTCACCACTCCTCTCTCTCTCATTTTTCAAGCAAACCTCATGGGACTCCAACGTCCAAGTAAGCTCCATAGATAGAGCTTGTGTGACCCACCTTTCTACCTTTCATCTCCACCATCCTAAGTCGATCTCAACCGTTGAAGTCCATCCATTGGATCTCTAGCATGCATTGACGGAAGAAGAAGTCCAAGAAGATCTAAGGTGGGTGATTCACCATTGATCCTTATTTTTAGGGCTCACTTGTATGTGGGACCCATTTTGATGTGTGTGATGTAACCATGAGGGGCCCATAGTGGCGAGGTCCTTCTAATCTCACCGTCTCTCTCTCTCTCTCTCTCTCTCTCTCTCTCTCTCTCTCTCTATCTCTTTGTGATGAAGTGGGCCCCACCGATGTGTGTTTTATACCCTTGCCATCCATTCATTGCTGGCTCATTCATGGCCTAGCCCAAACGAGCAGGTCTAAAGTCAAGTGGACTGCACGGCAAACAGCAGTTAGGATGAGCTCCCATCGTTGAAATTGATGTGAGCCCACTGTAATGGTTTATATATATATATAGCATATATAATATATTATATAATATGATATATATTATGTTGATCCATGCATCCAGCGTCCAGCGCCCAGCAATGGACGGACGGCTGGATGCTTGATGGATATATTATATATACAATATTAAATAATTAATATATATATATATATATATATATATTATATTCATATATAGATATATGTATATCTGGTGGGCCCCACGTGGGACCCATCGATCATGAATCAGGTTGGCTGGAACACTCACACCAGCAGCACATGCTGCTGTATCAATGAGAATTTCTGTGGGTCTCTTTGATCCACATCGTCTGATGGAGCCCGCTGTGATCTATGCTTCAAATCCACACTGTCCATCTATTTTGTTGGGACCCACCTGATGAACGAATTGGATGGTGTATACAGCAGGTGGGCCATGTACGTGGGACCCACCTGATAAGCGGAGTGGATGGCACACCTCACATGGCAATGCCTGCTATGAGGTGACGTCAGCAATTTCTGTGGGGCCCACGTAACTCTAAGACATCAGCAAGGGTGGGCCCTAATCACCAAGTATGTGCCATATCTAAACCGTTCATTCACCAAGTAGGAGCCGAGAATGGGGTACTACCGAGGCTGTCGGCACCAGATCAGCGATTGAGATCCTTGTGAATCCGATCTCTGAGTTTGGGGCGTGACAGAAGTGGTAGCACAAAAGTCCCAAAACCAAGGTAGTTAGCTCATCTCCCTCAAGAATAAGATGGGAGCCTTGATAAGTAATGTAGACCGTATCATGAAATTGTTGGAGAGGCAACATAGATCCCCAACCAATCAATGAGAAGAGATGGAGGCAGTGACCGAGCAGTCCTGCCTGATACAGTCATGTCCTGAGCCACACTAGAGGAAAGCCCAACCCGAGAGGAGCATTCTCACCCCAATGTAAACCCTAAAAGCTACCGAGCTTACCTAGTTAGACTTGCGTTATACTTTGGACCAAAGACAGTAAGCTCAGAGAAAGGCTCTAGAGATTATGCCAGAAAATGAAGTCCCCTAGGGGCAAAAATTAAAGAGATCCGTGACCAACTCGGTGATATACAACATTCCTATCGAGTGAAGGCCCCAACATCTGTTGATGCCCTCCATGACTAGGCCAAACCACTGTTTACAGATGACATCATGCAAGCCGAGTTATCACTTAGGTTCCAAATAGCCAATATATCACTTAGTCAGGCTCAGAAGACTTGGATGAGCACTTCAAAACATTAAGGGCATGTATGAAGCTTCACGACACCTCTGAACCCGTAATGTGCAGGGCATTTTTCCTAACGCTAATCGAGGAAGCCCGGAAGTGGTACAGAAATCTAAAGCCAAAATCCATTGGCTCATTCACCCAACTCAGCAGGGCCTTTACAACCCCATTTATTGAAGGCAATGATATAAAGAACCCATCAACCCACCTCCTCACATAACCTAGAAGGAGAAGGAGCCACTAAAAGATTATATCATCTAGTTTAATGTCGATGCCATCTAAGTAAATGACTACTCCGACCAAGTGGTACTCAAATCAATGATCGTCAGGTTCAGACAAGGAAAGTTCTTCTTTTCACTTGAAAAGAACCCCTCGACAACTCTTGCTGACCTCCTTGACAGAGCTCAGAAATATTTTAATGTCGAGGAGTTAGTCGAGGCCCATAGAGACGCTCGGGGTGAGGGCAACTTGGCGAGAGATAAGAATATAAAGGAAAACCAGGAGGGATCAAACACGAGCTCTATAAGAATAAGAGACAATGACCAGAGCAGCACCCCCCAAGCCAATCGAGTCCCAAAAAGCCAGTTTCACCTCTACACTCCATTAAACACCACGACAGAGCAAGTGCTCATGAATGTTAAAGAAAAAGGATCTTGAGGTGGGAAAACAAGACAAGGGTCAATCCAGAAAAAAAAGAGATAGAAAGAAATAATCTCTACCTTAAGGTTGAAGCATTCAACTGTGTTATGGTTATGGTCCCAGTGGAAGTGATAAACTCCCTTATTCAGAGGGGATACCTACAGGAATTTGTTGCTAGACGTATAGAAGACTGACCAACTCCTCAGCAAGAGCAATGCGATGAGCACAACAACGATGAATCAATTGGGAAAATACGCACTATTTTCAACAGACCCACTAGGGGTGGTGACACGAACTCAACACTTTGAGCTCATGCCCAGAGTGCGATAATCACTGTCGAAGGCCATCAGGTAAACCTCACTGGCCGACCCAGAAAAGAGCTCAAGATAGATTTTATGCACGATTGCCTTTACAGAGGAAGATGCTTGTGGATTCAACACTCCCATAAAGACACACTTGTGGTCGTCTTAACCATTACCAACCATAAGGTACACCGGATGTCATGCCCTAGACTTGGAAACCGAGCTCACAAAATTCTCGATCTCCGAATCCGGTGCTGACAGCCTCTGTAGTACCTCATTCTCGGCTCCCGGCACCCATATACCAGGTTCCGATCCCAGGACCCTATAAGGAGGATTTTTGACATAAATTTAATTCATAAAGAGTATAACCATAAGCATAACCCACGAACAACAACAAACAACTCCATCACATTTCCACTATGATAAGAAACTTTTAAGTACAATGCATAAAAGGAAATACAATAACAATATCGGAAGCTCCAGTAGTCCGCTGCATGCTCCAATCTCAATGCTGTTGCGGCGTCCTAGCGTCACCTGCACGCAACGATCGTGCATAAGCTTATAGAAAGTTTAAACGGTGTTGTAAGTGTGTGCGCAATATAAGCGTACATGAATGCTATCCATGAATGCTATCAGTCGCACCAAGGCTATGCGATACAAGCCATAAATGCTATCAGCCATATCAAGGCCATGCGATACAAGGCATGAATGATGTCAGCCATGCCAAGGCCATGAGATGCAAGTGCAACGCAAGCATACCAATCCTTATCTAAATCACATATCAATCCAGCTCATCTTTGGAGCATAATATATCAGTACAATTCTCACTCTGGATAATCACCGGGGTCTAGTATACTTTACGCCAGCTTGCCGCCCTTATCCGAGCGCACAACTGGGTAAGTGGAAGAAACCTCACTATTCGTCTGCCAATATCGGCTCAGCTCATTGATAGCGGACCCATTCTTCAAGCTGGTCAAACTCAACCTAGATATTGCCCCCTCACTCAGGCGGGTAAGATCACACCCCCTTCCAACCAACCACAACACAGTGAGAGATGTGGCCTACTGGTATACAACTCAAGTGCACTCATACATCCACTCGGTCTAGATGTTGAAGCATCCTTCTAGTACCACAAAGGTTCTGAAACTTTCACTCAAGGACATCCTATGTACCCACAGTGCTAAAACCAAGTATTTTCGGTATCCAATCTGGCCATCCACGACATGCCTGTGGAGGCCACAGCCTTGATGTCCCTAGGGCATACAGTAACCATACCACACAATGCAAGATGCATGAGTCATATAATCTAGTCATGCATTAATCCTACGCGTACCGTGCGCTCATGAGGGACAACTCCGCCTATTAGGGAGTCTCATAAGCAATCTACTCAATGACATAATGTTATGATCAGTCACTCCTCGTAACAAGCATACAAATGATGCGTATGGGCATGTATCATGATGTTGTGCTATCACATACTCTTAGTCGGCATCGATAATCGGCCTATAAACAAGGCGGGGTCCATAGAAGGACCGCGGATCTGATCTATATTGTGAAAATCAATCCTCAATAATGAATATACCAAACCTAACATTGTAGATCCTACCATCTACTGTAATGATACACTCTCCCTATATCAAGGTTGGGGCTAGGTGGCCTACCTATATTCCTAAGGATCCAGAAAGGTTTCCTTCTCCATACTATCATATAGCCCACTAGATACCCTAGGGGGTCCAAATAAGTCTTAGATGGACTTTAAGATAAAAGAAATAATCCTACTAACAACCAATGGGGGCCCAACATCTTGGGATAGCCCAATGAATAGATGGACCATGCAATATCAATGGGGCCCAATGATTAGGCACTACAAGAAATTGGCCTTTTACCGACAAACTTATTTTCGACGAAATAAATTTCATCAGTACACATGACTTTCCCTGACGAAACATATTTCGTCGCAAAAGATTCCCACCACGACCATATATGTTCCTGCCACCATTTACAACGACGACCTATAAACTTTTCCCGACGACATTATGTATCGTCGGTGAAAACTATTTTCCCAATGATTATTTAATTGGTAAATGTAATTTTTCCAAACGAACCAAATAGTTCGTCGGCAAAAGATCCCTTAGTGTCCTTTCCGATGACGAAGAGGCTATTTTTACCGACATTATAAAATATCATCGGTAAAGGAACTTTTTATCGACAATAAAAATCATCGATAAAAGAACTTTTTACAGACGAAATAGACACATCGTCGGATAAAATGAACGGTGGACATATTATTTCACTTTGTGTGGTTGATCATGGATGTTGAGTTGTAATTTTTATTTTTGGTATAGCTAATAAGTATATTTAAAAACATATGTACGGAGTGGATGGGGCTGATAGAGCATGGGTGGGCCCAAATATTTTTGAAGCCTTTTACCGACGAATTGTGAAAAGTATTACCGATGAAAAGTTTTGTCTGTAATAATGATATGTTTTAACTCGAACCAACTCCAGCTCACATCTCTCTCTCTCTCTCTCTCTCTCTCTCTCTCTCTTCTTACCCTACCCCCCTCTCCCGCCCAAGCGAGTGCTGCTGCCTACCCAACGCCTCTATTCCGGTCACCCTAAACCCTAACTCGTTGATGCTTGCCCGACACTTGATTGTCTCCCTCTCCGTCTCTCTCATCTCAAATCTCTCTTATGTTGGTCAAAAAGGTATTTTATTTCATTCTTATGATTCCAGTCTTTTTGAAATGGGGGTAAATCAATTTTCGTTTGGATGCCCGTAAATGGTTTAGGGCCTGTTTGGATGCCTGTAAGTTGGGTTAGTGGGAAGTGACTTACAGGGAAGTCACTTGCAAGTGCTGTTTGGGGGAAGAAATTCACCTGTAAGTCACTTACAGGCAAAACTGCCAGGAAACTTCCAGGGGCTAGAGGTGAGAAGTCACTTCCCTGTAAGTGACTTACAAGCCAACGGTCTGATTTTTTAAACAAGGGGAAGAGGGAGAAAATGCACCTCCATTACCGAAAAGCTCTAGCCATTGAAGAAGCTCCACTAAGCTCTCTCTCTCTCTCTCTCTCTCTCTCTCTCTGCAATGGCATTGTGCGCCTCCCTCTCTGCAATTAGTATTTTTGTGCGCTTATCTCTCTTCCCCTCTCTTGTTCTTTGCATGTAGTTAGGGTTGTCGTTTTCTTTCTCTTTTATTCGAATAGATGGATTCAGTTAGGCTGTGACAGTGGGGCCCACTGTCGTTTGTGTTTTATTTTGGTATATATATGCCATCTATCAGCTTTGCCAACTTATTTTAAGGCCCAAGCTCAAACATGAAGTATATCCAAATCTTAGGTGGGTCACACCACAAGAAACGATGGTGATTGAATGTCCACCATTAAAGCTCCCCACCGTCCGGTCTATTGAGGTGGACCATTTTTATTTATTTACAAATTTTTTATGTAATTATTTTAATGGATCTAATAAATATGGAGGTGGGCATATAAAATCACAGTGGGCCCTAGTAAGGTTTCAATGGTAGGAGTTCCAATCCCCTCTGTTTCCTGTTGTGTAACCCACTTGAATTTTGAATGTGCTTCATTTTGGGATCACATCCTAAAAATAACTAAAAAAAACTGATGGATGGAGTGGATATTGTCATTGTAATGCCCTGAAAATTTAGGGTCGAGCATCGGCCCAACTCCCGAGTTCCAACGCATCACATATGCAACATGGATAATGATGATTAAATGTTGTCCGTATTAGTGCATTTAACATGAATGGGATTATACCAAAACAGCATATCATACTCCGGAGATAGTTACATTTCGTAAGCGGAAGACTATGATAAGTATATAAAGTATGTAAGTGATTGTGAGTCTCCCAAGTATGATCATGTTACCAGGTCGAATAGTTACAAGTATTATTTCAAAATACAAAATGTCAAAATGTGGTGGTCCACTACAAGGTATCAACCCTGAAGTCCCTCCGATCAAAACGGTCTATAGAAACCCGCCTGAATACTGCATATATGAGAATGCCTCCTCATCATCCTCAAAGTCCGGCTCCGCCTCGCAGGTTGTGCCATCATCTGAAACTACAATAGGGTCTGTTTGGTGTTTAAAACACCGTCTCGTAACGTGGGAGTGAGTGATTAACTCAGTGAAACAATAAAGCAAAGGTTAACATGTTATCAATTCAGTCAAGCAGTAATGATAAAGCAGCATAATCAAACATCCCTAAATACTTTGATTAATGAAGAATGATATGACATAATGATGCATGCCCTCGCCTGGGCTCCCTTAGCGACTTCATCTCACGATCGCGCATGAAACACTTCCTCAGTGCTTGACCTGCTACGCCAAACGCACATGTAATGCGGTGCATGAGCATGATTACCAAGTTCTTATTAGTCCTTTTCATACAGCAGGATTGGGAAGCTAAGGTCCCGTATTCGAGGGCCCAGAACTGATGGGAACGGCCCCAGGGCCATGGTATACTTAGGTTATGTCCAAAGATCGGTTGTTCCGATCCAAGGGAGCACTTCTTGAGCCCCATTTTCTATGTGCGGTTGAACTTAAGCTCCCTGACATTGGATCTAGGTCAGGCTGAGTTTTCGTTCTGATCAGGTTTACAGATCGATCGTGGCGGACCAGTTTCAGTTCAACGGTCACCATCACTCAATCAGGGCCACAAGTACATTGTCATGTATGAGAAATTTTTCCTGATCTGAGGGTTTATTTGTGTCAGATTCTGACTATCTAAATCCTTATATTTGGCCTGCAAGTGATACGACTCAGTTTACTTAAATTCAGATTTTATTTCTAAAGATATTCACGTTTCTCACACACTTTGCTCCGGGCTCAAGTTGTGCATTTGTAGACACAATTAAGACTTGATTTCTGAAGGGGTTGTCAAGTCCAGTAATGCAGTCATAGCTGTATAGTTTTGCGGTTATCGGACTTTCGACGCGCGGTCCAGGTCTGATATGGAGTTTCAGTGTGCTCCCGAGAGCAATTGGGTTTAGGGATGGATTCTAGATTTCAAGATAATGTAGCATCAATGACTCTACACATTTCAGGTTTTACAGATCATATTTAAAGTGATTAGTACTAATTTCACAAGTACTCTAGTTTAACACTTACTAATCTTAACCTAATTGCTAAAGGTTCTGGTCCTGGGTGATTTCCGCCTGAGGTGGTACTCGGGTCCTTATACGAATTTTTTCTGAGACGTTACAATCTACCTCCCTTAAAGAAAAATTTCTTCCTCAAAATTTGTACCTTTTCGTACTTCTCGAGAATCTGAGGATAGTTCTTTCGAACCTCGGCTTCTGTTTCTCAAGTAGCCTCTTCTTTCGTGTGATGCATCGATAGTACCTTCACAAGTGGGATAACCTTGCTACGCAATATCTGCTCTTTTCTATTTAGGATACGCGTCGACCGCAGTACATAAGTAGCGTCTTCGCTCAACTGTACCTGCTCTCATCTGATAATGTGAGAAGGATCGGGAACGTATTTCTTCAGCATGGATACATGAAATACGTCGTGCACACCTACGAGTGGTGTGGGCAAAGCAAGGCAGTATGCTACCGCCCCCACTCGATCAAGTATCTGGAATGAGCCAATGAATCTAGGCGTGAGCTTCCCCTTCTTCCCAAACCAGAGGACTCCCTTTCAATGGGGAAACCTTCAAAAATATATGGTCCCCAACCTCGAACTCTAACGGTCACCGTCTCGTATCGGTGTAGCTCTTCTGTCTGCTCTGTGCTGCCAAAAGTTGGCGCCTGATAATGTCGACCTTTTTCTGAAGTCGCCTGAACTAACTCTCGGCCAATCAGGCTCTTCTCGCCAACCTCTGCCCAGTAATGCGGTGCCCTACACGGACGCCTATACAGTGCCTCGTAAGGGGCCATGCTAATACTAGCCTGGAAGCTGTTGTTATAGGCGAACTCTGTATAAGGAAGATAGTCATCCCAACTGTTCTTGAAATCCAGCACACAGGCTCGCAGCATATCTTCCAAAATCTGATTCACCCGTTCTGTCTACCCGTTAGTCTGTGGGTGGAACGCGGTGCTGAACTTCAACTTCACACCCATTGCTTCCTGGATACGAGTCCAGAAGATAGATGTAAATCACGTGTCTCGGTCTGACACGATCTCCAATGGAACTCCATGCAGACACACAATCTCCTTGATGTACAACCTGGCCAACTCGTCTGTAGAGTTCGAAACTCTGATAGGGAGGAAATGAGCCGATTTCATCAACTGGTCCACGATCACCCATATGGAGTCATACCCCTTCCTCATCTTTGGTAGCCGTGAGATGAAATCTATAGAGATGAAGTCTCACTTCCATTCAGCTATGGGCATGAGCTGAAGAAGTCCAGGAGGTCGGCGATGCTCTGCCTTGACCTGCTGGTATGTGAGATAATGGGACACGTAATCTGCTATGTGGGCCTTCATATTGTCCCACCAGTATGATCTCTTCATATCGCGATACATCTTCGTACTTACAGGGTGCATCGCCATCTTCGAATTATGCGCAGCCTCGAGAACTTCCCGTCTCAGATCCTTAAGATTTGGGATGTATAGGCGGCCACAGTAACGTAAGCCCCCATCCGTACTAACTCTCCACTCGGCGTCCTCATTGCCGCTAGCCTACTTTCGAAGCTTAGACAATCGTCCATCGCCCTTCTAGGCCTCGATAATCATATCATCAATAAGTGGCTACACATGAACGTGCGCTACGCTCTCGAACGGCTCCTCCACGGTGAGCTTCTGCTCGAAGTCTCACACGAACTCTACCATACCCAATTTTGCCACCATCAGCGGAGCCGCAAATGTCAATGCTTTCTTACGGCTCAACGCGTCTGCCATAAGGTTGGCCTTGCCAGGATGGTAAGAGACTTCGAACTCAAAGTCTTTCAGGGTCTCCATCCATCGTCGCTACCTCATATTCAGGTCCCACTGAGTGAATATGTATTTGAGGTTCTTGCGGTTGCAAAAGAGCTTGATCTCCTCTCCGTAGAGGTAATGTCTCCATATCTTCAAAGCAAAGATGACGGCTGCTAACTCCAGGCCGTGCGTAGGGTAGTTTTCCTCGTGTTTCCTCAATTGTCGCGATAGGTAAGCAATAACCATGTCCTTCTGCATCAAAACACCGCTCAAACCGATGCGAGACGCGTCCATGTATATCGTATACTTGACCCCTTGCTCTGGTAATACTAGCACAGGGGTAGACGTCAGCTTGTCCTTCAGCTCCTGAAAAGCTGTTTCCGTCTTCTCATTCCAGGCAAATTTTAGATCTTTCCGTGTCAACTGAGATAGCAGTCTGGAAATCTTGGAGAAGTCCCTAATAAATCGACGGTAGTACCCTGTCAGACCAAGAAAGCTCCTTAACTCAGTAACCGAACCAGGCTGTTCCTAATCTTGAACTGCGGCTACCTTAGCGAGGTCAATTGCTATCCTTTCCTTAGACACCACATGTCCCAGGAACTTGACTTCCTCTTTCCAGAAGTCGCACTTCTTGTACTGTGCGAATAACTGGTTCTTCTTCAGAGTATCTAAGACTAATCGCAGGTGTTCCTCGTGCTCTTACCGACTCTTAGAGTATATCAGGATGTCATCAATAAACACGATGACAAATCAGAATAGAAACGGCCGAAATACCCTGTTCATCAGGTTTATGAACACGGCCGGTGCGTTCGTAAGGCTGAACGACATCACGAGAAACTCATAGTGTTCAAAACTGGTCCTGAAGGCTGTCTTCTGCACGTCCTCATCCCTGACGCGTAACTGGTGATAACCCGACTGCAAGTTAATCTTTAAGAAATACTTTGCCCCCTTCAACTGATCAAACAGGTCATCTATCATGGGCAAATGATACTTATTATTTACCGTCACTTAGTTCAATCTACGATAATCAATACCTAATCGCAGAGATCAATCCTTCTTCTTTACGAACAACACAGGTGCTCCCCATAGAGACACGCTGGGTCGTATAAAGCCTGCATCTAATAGATCATCGATCTGTTTCCTTAACTCCTCCATCTCACACGGGGCCATGCGATAGGTCGGAAGAGATACAGGTGTCGTACTATGCACTAGATCGATGGTAAAATCGATTTCGCGCTGAGGGGGTAGTCCAAGTATCTTCCTGAACACATCTGAGAACTCTTGGACCATAGGAGTGTTCTCAAGTATTAGACCATGAACATCCTCCAGCATGGAAGCATAACAACCATGCATTAGGGCCAACTGACCTGCATTGGAAATGTAAAGGTCGTGCCCTCTGGTCCACAAGCTGTCACCACTTTATTATCGTAGTCGATCTCTACCTTCATCTCTGTGAGCTAATCTATACCGAGAATGACATCATAATGATGTAATGGGGTGATAATCAAGTCGATGAGCACTGTCCCACTCCTTATATTTATCAAACACCCCTTACAGATCCTGGTAGCGTCCGAGAAAGTTCCTGTGGCGGTAAGGATTTTTACCCCAACCATAAGACTAGTTTCTAACCCCAGCTGCTTGAGTGCTGCGCACGATATGATAAAGACAGTGGACCCGGTGTCCATTAATAAGAAGGCTGGAGTACCTTAGATATGTGCCGTAATATCGAAAGCCACGAGCCTGCTGAAAACTGTTGGGCTGAGGTACCATAGGCCGTTGAGGCGGCCTAGATCAAGGTGCGGGTGGCGGGAATGATGGATGAGCTGGTTTCGACCGTAGAGGTGGTGCTGATATAACCTGGGGATACTGGCGGTTGATCATCTAGGGTGGTGAGAAGCCGCTATCTCTCATCCTGGTGAAGCAAGTCACCTTCATGTGGCAAGGCCTTTTGCAGTAGGCACACCATACATCAGGTCACCTCACTGGGGTAGGTGGGGCCATCAGCCTCGGCGGTGAGTCTGCGCAGGCCTCTTACCGAGGAACGGTCAACTTGGAAGATCAGGTCGCGGCTTGGGAGCCATAGGTGCTCGCATACAAGACTGCTTGTCCCTGTCCTACTCAGCCTGCATAGACATGCTCACTAGCTCAGCATAGCTGGGTACGCTAGCGCAGCATATCTTCGAGCGGATCTCGGGTCGCAGGCCCTTAGAAAATCGTCGCATCCGCATCGGCTCATCCGCTATAATTAACGGGGCATACCTGCCTAACTCCGTAAATCTGTTCTCGTACTTTGCCACTGACATCCCTCCCTGTCGGAGGCGAAGGAACTCATTCTCCTTCTCGTAGTGATAGGTGATGGGATAGTATTTCTCGTGGAAGCGGGTCTAAAAGGCTGCCCACGTCCGTATGTGTCCGACCGTAACAGTACGGAGGACACTGTCCCACCATAAGCTGGCCTCCTTCTCGAACATGAAGGTGACAAACTCCACCTGCTTAGGCTCTGTGCAGTGCAGCAGCTTTAGCATTTTAGAGATGCGGTCAAGCCAATACTCGGCTTCCTCGAGTCTGTGAGTACCCGCAAAGGTAAGGGGCCGCAAGCTCTGGAATCGCTCAAAAAAGCCACTAGCACCCACATTCCCAGCAGGGGGCACAGGTGATATAAGTGGAACCACACCCATGCCCTGGGCAAAAATCCCTGCCATCGTGGTCAAAAACTGCTGCTGCTACTGTGCCTGCTGCTGCTGCTGTATCAACAACATCATTTGCTCCAACCTATCAGTAGGGAGAACTGACTGAGGTCCAGATGGCGTCGAAGAGGACGCATGGTTCTGCTCTGGAACCGGTGGTACAACAAGTGTAGGCCCATTGGTGGCGCCAGTGGCTGGCTGAGAATCCGGCATGGTGTCAGAGGGAGACGGGCCCGAACTGGGGTCTGTATGGCTATCGCTTAGGGGAGGTGCCCCGTCAAATGACTCGCCAATAGTGAGACGTGCCGTACTCCGTGCGGCCTTAGGTGGCATTCTCTATACTCAACATAGGGTGTAACCCAGGTCAGATTCAGCATGCCCACTAATTCAACCACACAACATTCACACACAGTTTTAAGAAACTTCTTGCATTTCATTTATCAAAATTGTCACAATTACATGAGATACGACATTACATGAATCATGACAGGAAATGCATATGAGCTATTACAAGCAAGGCTGCAAACATTAAGACAAACTAACAAACACAAACATACTTTCTACCTACAATACCACTAGGCCCATCAACATTTAAAACACGGACATCCTAAAACATCAACAAGACAAGCTACAGGGCAACGTTATGGACGACTAGACATCTAAGTCTGGCGACGGAGGAGGGGTGCCCTTATCCTGCAGGCAGCACAGGATAACTTTCAAGGTGCGAGTCACCTTCTTAAAATTGTGCTTCTGAGGGTGCGGGTATCAATGATCTCATGTCACAGGGCAGCCTGGCCCTCCTCAAGTCAAGCTAAGCGGACTTCCCTAAAAGCCCGATCAGTGTCATGCTCTATTGCCGTAGGAGGGGAGCTCTCATCCGTGTCCTGAGCCTCCACTTCTTCTTCCTATTCTTCCTCTATCTCTTCTCTGCTTTCCTCCTCGCTACCATACTCCTCACTAGCCGTCTCGTCCTCACTCTCATCGAGTCGGGCTTGCTGCTGCCGTGGCCCAATTTCTATTTGATTGAGAGTAGTTTCGTTGATGTAATGGGTCATCACCGACATTTTCGCCCCAAGTCTATAGCCAAACTCACGTACAATCTTGCATATGAGTCGGCCGAATGGGAGCAAATCAGACGCTCTAGTGGAGCGTGCAGTAAGAACTATCTGTCGTAGAACATGCATAAGCATGCACAACTTCTCTCCCTGCCCCACTTGGTATAGGAAATCTACCATCAGATGGGTGCACTCGCTGCGGTTGCTCTACCTGGGGTACATGTTGTACGTGAAGATGTGGTGGAGCAAGCAGAAGTCGTCAGTCATATTGGTTGCTAGGAGGCTGTTGTTTGTATTTCAGTGGGCTAGTTGTCCATAAAGGAATCACGTGTGGCGATCCCTTTCACATGCACTCCTCAAATTCTTCTCTCTTATATGGGTCTCGCCAAGCGGCATTCCCATGAGTCGGGCTATCAAGCCAGCATCAATTGTGGCCTCCTGATCTCTACCCATTAGGATCTTGAACTGCAAGGGCTTCAGCGTAGGCTCTCGAATGTGGGCGTAAAAGGCTCGAACTATACTCACATTTGCGCTGTACTCACCCTCGAATATGGGACCCCACTCGGCCTCGACCAGGTGGTCCATCACCAGATATTGCCCAAAGAGCCTCTCATCCACATGAGCTTCAAAAAAGATCCTGCGACCATGAAATCTCTCATAAGACATATCCGTCAGAAGGATCCTTTCAAGGGGAGCCTTGGGATCAAGCTCCCGCTTGGTCCTTATCTCTCGATCGATGCTTGCACTTGAAGTATCGCCTCTTGGCATCCTTGAACGAGTAGGGCGACTAGGCCCGACTTCATCCACAGGAGCCCTTTTCTTTCCCATGATAGAGAGAAATGGTGGAAATCAAGAAAAAGGCCGTCACAAGCTCGAATAGAGCCATTGGAGTGGAATTATATATGGGGAATAGGATAGGTTGTTGGACTTGGAGGTATATGAGACACAAATGAGAGATTTGTGCACTCAAATCGAAGGAAAAGAGAGAGATAGGAGAGGGTTTTGATGAAAAACGATGGAGAGGTGTGTATTGAAGGAAAATGAGGAAATGGGTGAATGGAGGGGAGATTTGAAAAAGAAACAAGAATTTTTAAAGAAAAAGGAGAGCTTGGAGGGGTAGGTTATGAAGAGGGGAAGCATTGAAAGGGGTTTAAACCAGCCCAACGTGCATTAGTGAGCCACACAATGCCCTAGAGGCGTCGGCCCGAACCAGCCCGCCCAGCCAGGCCCACCAGGTGGCGAGGCCTCGTGGAATCGGCGAGGCCCTCGTCGACCACTGGACAAACCGGCGATGGCTCGCCGGTGGGGCGAGGTCCTCCTACCCCCTAGACCTTAAAAACGTGTGGGTCTCATCCTGGATCCCCCTGGAGGTGTCCCATTTGTCCCCCGACTCCCTCTTGAGTCGTTTCGGGTCATTTCGAGTACTTTCTGATGTACATTCACATTTATCGATTGTTGAAGGCTGGGATGGGATAAATCATGGTCTAAACCCATCGATTGATGGTCTAGGGTTGATCCGGGGTCATTTCAAGCGATCACAGATGAGTACAGACCCGATCTCAGCGATCGTTTTCAGTAAATTTTGCCAATTGGCGAAACTGAGCAACCTAAGCATGACTCTACATTTTTCTCGCACCCACCTAGGTCTAAATGCGTTAGCACACGTCGTGTGACCCTAACCCAGGTCCAATTTAATCCAAATCATGCTCTGATACCAACTTGTAATAACCTGAAAATTGAGGGTCAAGCATCGGCCCAACTCCCGAGTTCCAATGCATCACTTATGCAACATGGATAATGATGATTAAATGTTGTCCGTATTAGTGCATTTAACATGAATGGGATTATACCAAAACATCATTCATACTCCGGAGACAGTTACATTACGCAAGCGGAAGACTATGATAAGTATATAAAGTATGTAAGTGATTGTGAGTCTCCCAAGTATGATCATGTTACCAGGTCAAATAATTACAAATATTATTTCAAAATACAAAATTTCAAAATATGGTGGTCCACTACAAAGTATCATCCCTAAAGTCCTGCCGATCAGAACAGTCTATAAAAACTCACCAGAATACTGCATATATGAGAATGCCTCCTCATCATCCTCAAAGTTTAGCTCCGCCTCGCAGGCTGCGCCATCATCTGAAACTACAACAGGGTCTGTTTGGTATTTAAAACACCGTCTCATAACGTGGGAGTGAGTGATCAACTCAGTGGAATAATAAAGCAAAGGTTAACATGTTATCAATTTAGTCAAGCAGTAATGATAAAGCAGCATAATCAAACATCCCTAAATACTTTGATTAATGCAAGAATGATATGAAATAATGATGCATACCCTTGCATGCGCTCCCTCAGCGACTTCATCTCACGATCGCGTATGAAACACTTCCTCAGTGCTTGACCTGCTACGCCAAACGCACACATAATGCGGTGCATGAGCGTGATTACCAAGTTCTTATTAGTCCTTTTCATACAGCAGGATTAGGAAGCTAAGGTACCTCCCTTATATCAATTTCCAAACAATGATCCATTCTAGGGTCGTTAGTACTAGCAATTCTCATACGAGTTGCGGTTCTAGGTCACTACAAAGGGCTCGTCACCTAATCAGTGTAGGCCTAGTTTATACTCTAATTGCTACGGAAAGACTCGTCGCCTTTACGCAGTCTTAGAGTATGCTCGAGGTCACTACCAATGGCTCGTCACCTAAACGTAGGCCGACAGTTCGAATACAGTGTCCCATACCACCGTATTCAGCTCACGAATCTGGGTTACTCACTGGACACTACGGGGAGGCTCGTCACCCTAGCGTAGGCCGACAGCTTGACCACGGTGTCCCATACCACCATGCCCGGCTCATGAGTCTTAGCAGATCGAGGTACCAAGGTTAAAGGGATTTTCACTGGTGAGTTTGGTACCTTAGATTCAAGCAGTATCGTCCATATATGGTGAACATACATCGGGTTATCGGGTTACTTGACGAGCTCAACTGGTACGAGCGCACATCAAATTGATTGACATGAAGTGCATGAGCACTCCGTGTGGCCTAACCACTATCGACAACCGAAGTATGGCTCGGACTCATCGAACACGTCTTGTGGGGCGAAAACAACCTCAGCCACCAAATCAGGGCCTGTTACCGATTGCCTGGACTATATCATAGTCCCGAGCGCATTCAACTTCAGCAGATAATCATATGAGAAAATCAAGGCAGCAATGAATCAATAATTCAATTCATACAATCATTTAAGCATATTAGGAAATACAACTTAAACATGAATTCACACATATACATTCCAAACCTAAACAGACAGACACTATAGTATAAATACATGGAGAAAATCATACACGTAATTAAGGTAGTTGAGAATCATATCTCAATAATCATATAAAGTACAATTTACTAACTACTAGTTCATTCAAACATTTTACAAACACTTAGACTACACTTTTTAACATACACGACATATGTTGGCCATAACATGTATTGGGGCAAATCCTTTCGCCAAGGAGTTGTTATACATACAACTAGTATAAACACATGGCAAACAATCATGGCAAACACATTTTCAAATTCCATACATATATGACCATTTCTACAAATACATGGAATACACTAAACTCAATATAGTTCATATATATCTGAAACGCGAAACAAACATCGTATTTGGCATGTGAAATAGCACCCACGTCAGTAATAAATCATTAACTGACATTGAAAGCCTTGAAAACCATAACCTATACGTTTATAGTCCGCACCTTACGCCAGTAAACATGTAACGGATTCGTTTTAGTCACTTAGTCTTTGTCAACGGCGGATTGGCGACCTATAGCATGAATTAGGTTAGCTATTTCATACCTTACACTATCTGAAACCCTAAAATAGATTAGGGTTAGGTTTTCTTACCCAAGTACATTGTCAGAAACGTTGGATTTGTGATACAGATAGGGTGGCTAAGTGCGTGGAGCAACGGGATCAAATCCCAGGATGAATCTCCAACTCTCTCTCTCTCTCTTTCTCTCTCTTTCCTTTCCTTTTCCTCTCCTCTCTTTCTTAGGGTTTAAAATTCATAGGGAATATAAGAGAGAGGGTTTAAGGCCCTTATATAGGCCAAAAACCAATGGGAATGGCCCTAGGGCCATGGTATACTTAGGTTATGTCCAAAGATCGGCTGTTCCGATCTAACGGAGCACTTTTAGAGCCCCTTTTCTGCGTGCGGTCAGATTTAAGCTCCCTGACATTAAATCTAGGTCAATCTGAGTTTTCGCTCCGATCGGGTTTACAGATTGACCGTGGCGAACCAGTTTCAGTTCAACGGTCACCGTCACTCGATCAGGGCCACAAGTACATTGCCATGTATGGAAAATTTTCCTTGATCTGAGGGTATATTTGGGTCAGATTCTGATGGTCTGAATCCTTATATTTGGCCCGTAAGCGACACGACTCATTTTACTTAAATTCAAATTTTATTTCTAAAGATATTCACGTTTCTCACACACTTTGCTTCGAGCTCAAGTTGTACATTTCTAAACACAATTAAGACTTAATTTCTAAGAAGATTGTCAAGTCCAGTAATGCGGTCATAGCTATATAGTTTTGCGGTTATCAGACTTTCGACGCGCAGTCCAGGTCCAATATGGAGTTTCGGTGTGCTCCCGAGAGCAACCGGGTTTAGGGATAGATTCTAGATTTTAGGGTAAGGTAGCATCAATGACTCTGCACGTTTCAGGTCTTGCAGATCATATTTAAAGTGATTAGTGCTAATTTCACAAGTTCTCTAGTTTAGCACTTACTAATCTTAACCTAATTCCTAAAGGTTTTAGTCCTGGGTGATTTCCGCCTGAGGTGGTACTCGGGTCCTTGTACGGATTTTTTTCGAGACGTTACAGTCATGTAGGTTCTACTTCCTGTAACAGATGTTGAAGTTCTTGTCCCATATCTTTCCTTTATTGCATTTACTAACAACTACTTTCAGTTTGCACAGATTGAGCCATGGCTTACTGATCCTGACTGTTGATAAGATGAATCTCACCATAGATGGGCAATGCCTCTACACTCTCCTAGATGTGACAATCCTAACCCTTTCACTGGTTACATCTGAAAACAGATGATTTGGGAAAGAAGCCGAGCAATGGTCCACATTCAACTTGAAATGGCAAAAGATGTTCGAATCTGGGAGAGTTTTGGAGCATGGTCCATCAGGTTGGTTCCATCAAACCAACAGTCTGGATCGCAAAACCTACAGCCTTAAAACCAGAGGATACTTTGCATATTCCTGAGCTGAAGATCCACTATTTTCTTAACCATGCATTCAAAGTGAAGCCTATGATTTGGACATTGTTGATTTGGTGGGGCTCAACAAGGATGGAAGATCCTAACCCCTGGCATTTACTGCATCATGTCTCTTTTGTTGGGCCTTCCTGAATTCTTCTTTCAATTTTAGCATGCCCATCACCCACATGATTGAAGAGGCTATTGAATTAAACAATCTAGTTTGAATGGATCCTTCTGTTAGGGAATTAATGCCATCCATTTGCATGCACCCATTTTTTATTTTTTATTTTTGCATCGGATGTAACAATCTATAAATTTAAAATGGGTGTATGTAAATCAATGAGAGTATGCATAAACACCAATTCCCTAGATAGAACGATCCATCCAAACAACACTGTTTGATTTGAACTACTTCTATGTTGCATATGCAATTTCATAGTAATTTCTTAGTATTAAATAATAATTCCCTAGATAGAATGATCTATATAAACTGGACTGTTTAATTTGAACTACTTGCATGCTGTATATGTAATTTGTAAGTAATTTCTCAGTATTAAACATCAATTCCCTAGATAGAATGATCCATCTAAACCGGACTGTTTGGTTTGAACTACTTATATGTGGCCAATGCAAATTCTAAGTAATTTCTAAGTACCTAAAATATGTGTTGGACCTACTTGAAAATCTAGACAGATAGACTATTGAAGTGTACCACTAAAAGCACTGAAACTTATAGTGATCTAAAAACACTATAGCATCTCCTAATAATTTGTTTGACAAATGCTTTAGGGATAAAATTACTGTCAATGGGCCATGTTTGAGCCCGCCAAAATCAAAATTTTGAATAGGACTGGCCCATCAGGCCCAGCTCAAACAATTCAAAATCCATAAAGAAGCCAACCCTAAGCCCATAAATTAGACATCCAAATCCCAACAATTCTATAATTAACTAATCGTATTACATTGCTTCTTCGCTTTTCTCATTATTGTGCATTGTTTATAGTTAGCTTAATATGTATTACATTTTTTTCTTAAATTATTATTGTAACTTGTTAGTTTATAGTTGTGACTTGTGAGGCAGTTTTTTCTCAAAAGTTAGGCAGTTTTACTGGTTGGTGGGCCACAATATGCAAAGTGAACTGACAATCAAATGGATGCTTTCTATCCCTCCATTTGCTCTATATGCTTTAGCCCACCTGAGTTTTGAAAGAGCATGACCCACTTGATGGAGCATACCCGGATGTGCGTCGGAGCTATCCGGATGTTGAGTGGGGGTCCATGGAAGGTGGGAACTCCTATTATGACCATGATGAAGCTATCCATTTCCTGTGAACAACAATATGGGTGGCCTAACCATTTGGACATGCATATGTTTATGTATTAGCTTAAAATTGATGGAGTAGACCTGACTGTATGCCGGAGCTATCCAGATGTTGAGCGGGGGTCCCTGGAAGATGGGAACCACTATTATGACCATGATGAAGCTGTCCATTTTCTATAGATAGCAATATGGGTGGCTGGCCATTTGGACAGGCCTGTGTTTATGTATTAGCTCGAAATTGATGGAGAAGACCCTACTATAACCCTAAACCTAAACCTACACCTAAACCTATTCTCAAATCCCTAAACCTAAACCTACACCTAAACCTAAACTTATAAGCCTAACCTAAACCTAAACCTAAACTTGAAAACCTAAAACAAAACCCGATCCCGAACCCGAACCCAAATCCGAATCCCTAAACCCTAAACCTAAACCTATTCTCAAATCCCTAAACCTAAACCTACACCTAAACCTAAACATATAACCTAAACCTAAACTTAATTCACTTAACTTAAACCTACACCTAAACCCAAACCGATAACCCTAACCTAAACCTATATGTATTTGTGCGTGGATGAATGGCTAAAGGAAACAATTTCCTCCCTTAATTTGCCTCTCTTTCTACAATGGCCTACTAAAGTTTTGAATCAAGTTGAAAGTTGGGTCTCAGGGGTTTCATGGGTGCCACATCACATGGACCAAATTTTGGGCCTATGACACACACACACACACACACACACACACACACACACACGAGTAATGCTTACACACAACTAGTTGGACATTACATTTTCATCCAACTAGTTGTGCATTTAATGAAAACTTTCTTCCTAATTAATGTAAATGCTTCCATTGCATGCTAATTAATGTAAACCTAAATATATTCTCAAATCCCTAAACCTAAATCAACACCTAAACCTAAATCCGATCCCGACCATGATAAAGCTGTCCATTTCCTATGGACAGCAATATGGTTGGCTTTGCCATTTGGACAGGCCCGTGTTTGTGTGAAGCAGACTAAGATGTGCGTCGGAGCTATCCGTGAGTTGGTTGAGTCTCCAAGACCTAAACCTTAAACCCTAAACCCTAATCCTAAACCCTAAACCTAAAACTAAACATCATGGTGGGGACAGTGCCCCCGATTGTTGATTCCTTCCTGGGACCCACCATGATGGTTATTTGAGATCCAACCTATTGGTAAGTTCACACATACCTAGACCGAAAGAAGGGATAACACAAATATCAGCTTGATCGAAAACTTTTGTGGCCCCAATTAGTTTCGAGGTCCACTTGAGCTTTAGATCTACCTCATTCTTCAGCTCATGCCCTAAAATGATCTCTCCAAATGGATGGATGGTTGGATACAACATATACATCATGGTGGGATCCAAATCTCAGGTGGACCATAATATAGTAAACAATGGTCCATTGTGATTTATGTATTTCATCCACTTCGTTCATCCATTTTAACAGATAATTTTATGTCTTAAGACAATAAATGAAGTATATATATAAAAATCTTAAATGGACCATACATACAGGAAAGAATGTGAATTGAACTTGTTCCGTTCAAAAATTCTTGGGGGGCCACGGAAGTTTTAGATCAAGCTGATATTTATTTTTTCCCTTCATCAATGTCTGTGTGATCCTGTGAACAGGTTGGATGATAAATAAACATCACTACAGGCCCTAGAAAGGTTTCAATGATGGAAATCATTATACCCACTGTTTCTTGTGGTATGGTCCGCCTGAGTTTTAGATATGATTCAATTTGGTTTCAACCCCTTAAATGATTTGGAAAAGTAGATGGACGGTGTAGATAAACTACATATATTTACAGTGGGCCCAACTGAGCGTACTGAGTAACTTAGGACGCAATCCGATTTTAGGCGTAACTAGCTTTGTGGGTTAGGCCTTGACTGTGGGACCCAACTCGATTTATGTGTTGTACATCTACGTCGTCCATCTACATTTGTAGTAATTCATTTTAGAGGATGTCTCAAATTGAGGCACATCCAAAGATCAAGTGTGGATCACACCATAGGAAAACAATGGTGATTAAATGCCCAGCGTTAAAAACTTTGTAGGGCCCATTATAATGTTTATTTGGCATCAAACATGTTGATAAGGTCAAACAGATCCTAAACCTAAGAAGGAAAAGCACAAATATCTGATTGATCGAAAACTTTTGTGGCCCTAAGAAGTTTTTAATGGTAGTAGATCAATCCTCACCATTTTCTTTAGTGAAGTCCAGTTGAGCTTTAGATCTGTCTCATTCTTTAGCTCATGCCTTAAAATGATCTCTCCAAATGGATGGATGGTGTGGATACAACACATACATCATGGTGGGGCCTGCATAAGTTGGTGACGTCACATCAATAGCCAATAGCCACTCAACTTGTTAGTAGCTAATCCGCGTCCGGATACAACCGGTTGCGACCCTGACCTACACCTTAACCTAACCCTAAACCTACACTTTAACCTAACCCTAAACCTACACCATAACCTAAACCTTTAACCCTATTCTCAAATCCCTAAACCTAAACCTACACCTTAACCTAAACCTATAACCCCAACCTAAACCTAAACCTAAACTCAAAAACCTAAACTTAAACCCGATTCCGAACATGAACCCGAATTCCTAAACCTAAACCTAAACATAATCTCAAATCCCTAAACCTAAACCTATACTTAAACCTAAACCTATAACCCTAACCTGAACCTAAACCTAAACTTGAAAACCTAAACAATACCCAACCCGAATCTGAATCCCTAAACCCTAAGCCTAAACCTAAACCTAAACCTATTCTCAAATCCCTAAACCTAAACCTACACCTAAACCTAAACCTATAATCCTAACCTAAACCTAAACCTAAACCTAAACCTAAACTTGAAAACCTAAACCTAAACCCAATCCTAAACCTAAATTCTTAAACCTAAACTCGAAAACCTAAACCTAAACCTAAACCCAATCCTGAACCCAAACCCGAACCCAAATTCCTAAACCCTGAGCCTAAACCTAAACCTAAACCTATTCTCAAATCCCTAAACCTAAACCTACACCTAAACCAAACATTGATGAACATAGAGAAGAAAATAAAAGACAGTTTCAATACTCGATTAGATCTACAAGCAATGGGTTTAAGCGAAGAGTTGCACTTACAACCTCATGAAAATTCATATACTATACTAGTAGCTTGCTATACATTGACAAAACAAGAGAAAAAGCATTTATGTGAATAGTTGAGATTGGTGAAGTTTTTCGATGGATATACGTTAAATATATCTCAGCACATAAACATTACGGACTATAAGATAACAGTAATGAAAAGTTATGATTGTCACATCCTTCTGCAACGTCTACTACCGGTTGCGATTCGTGGATTTCTGAGCAAGGATATCAATGCGTCGCTGACTGAGTTGGGGATATTCTTTAAGGATTTGTGTTTGAAATCATTGAATATAGAGGTTATTAAACGACTGGAGAGAGACATTTTCATAATCCTTTGTAAACTTGAAAGAATATTTTCACCTGCATTTTTTAATGTCATGGTACACCTAGTTCACTTACCGTACGAGGTGAAGCTTGCAGGCCCAATACAATATCGTTGGATGTATTCGATTAAAAGGTGGTAGAATTTATTAAATTTTTTATTCATTCCATAAACTACATATATCCATGCTTTCATAGGTATAACATAGTGGTTTTGTGTACAGATACCTTCACATACTAAAATGATTTGTGGGGAATAAGGCACATCCAGAGGGATCCATTGCTGAGGCGTACATTGATAATGAGTGCCTGACATTTTGTTCCATGTATCTTCATGGCATAGAGACTAGATTCAACCGAGAAGATCGGAATGCCGATGAAGGGCAGGAGCATGAACAATGACTCATATCTATATTTGCACATAACGTCTGTCCTTTAGGATCCCCGACGTTTTAGGATATAGACCTTGGGGATCAAGCAAAGGTGCGGTGGTATGTGTTGCATAATTGTAAAGAAATAAAGTCGTACTTAAAGTAAGTCTTCCCTCGATAATTGTATCTCTACATATGATGATCTTAATGTTTCTTACTGATGACGTGCCAATTATGTGTAGCGAATACATCAAGGAGATGAAGTCTCAATACCCGACAAATTATGATCGAATGCATCAGGATCAGTTTCCAAAATGGTTCACAAAACGTGTAAGATTTTACCTTGTATTTCACCACACTTAGAATTTTGTTGTATTGCACAATATTTAAATCTAAGAAAATCTATAAACAATTATATTTTGTACGTGATAATAGATGAAGACGTTGCGTGCTAGTAACTCTACAGATGCATCTGATGCGCTCTACTCACTAGCATGTGGCCCTAATAAATGTGTATATAGATATACAGGTTATATTGTAAATGAGATTTGGTTCCACACTGAAGAGCGTGAGAAGTATAGGACCACACAAAATAGTGGGGTGGTTGTGAAGGGAAGACATGAGGCAGAAATTAACTTTTATAGGGTTTTGATGGATATTATTAAGCTGAATTATTGTATGAGAAAGCCAGTGTACTTATTTAAATGTGATTGATGAGACATTGACAATAAGAAGTTGGGAATACAGACTGACAACTACTTTTCGAGGGTAAATTTATCTCAGAAGTGGTTTAAGGACGACCCATTTATCATCGCCAGCCAAGTCGAACAAGTATTTTACTTCGTTGACACCAAGTTAGGAGGCTTTTAGCACGTGGTGAAAAAAAAAGAGCCCAGGAACGTATTTGACGTTCCCGAACCAGACGTTGAAGATAGTAAGGACGGGAGAAATGAAACGTCTAGGGTTGAACAAGCATATCAAGAAGACATACCATCTGGGGATAGAGGGACTGATCCAAATGTTGATATTGATGTGATGCAATTGGATAGAGATGATGTGACACCTAATCATGTTGATGCCTCAATAATACATGACATTGTTAGATATGATTGATGACGACATTGCAGACGATGAAGAGAAAATACTGATCAGTGATAGTGATGGTAAAGAAGAAATAGTCCTAAGCGATAGTGATACAGACGATGATTATTAAATGTACATATGATTTACATGTCATTTTTTAATTTGAATAATTTGATTATTACATGTATACATGTTTTACAAGTCATGATTTATTCCTTTAATTGACTTGTTTATAATCCACATTTGTAGTTGAGTTAATTTCTGATCATGTCCTCCTCAAATCGGAGCGTAACGGAAGCACGCAGCATACTTCATCAGCTGTTGTGGATGGACTTTCTGACCCTATCTTCTTCCGGTTGGGCCAAAGAGATACCCGGTCTGGTCGATGAGTGTAGGGATGAATATATTGACGATGACTCAAATGAAAGATTATATAATCTCAAATAAATTTCATACCTGATGGAGGAATATAACCGCGGGAAAATTTATACAGAAGATGTGGCTTTATCACTTGCACATCTGAATAAAGTCCCGAGAGACCAGATTTCTCCTATTGTGACTGGCATGTTGGCTGTAACAATATTGAGTGCTTCACACAGCTTGACATATACTTCTGCAGCGTACGATAACTTATACAGGGAGTACTTCGAATAGTTTATCCAAAGTTATTTCATATTACAATGAAATACATGTAGTTAATATAGAATGACAATGTGTAATAGAATTTCTAAATTTTACTAGAATGTTTACTGTTTTATTATATTCTACTTGCATTATAGTGTAATGGTCTAATCATATTTTAATCATCTCTTTAAGCATAAGCATAAATTCATTTTACCATCAACACTACTTATATAATGTTTTAGTATATTCCACTTGCATTGTAAAGTTTAATGTGTTTATTATATTGATGTTCATATAATTGTACTGACATTGTTTAAATTTATAAGTTCGTAGTTTGCACATATTCAGTCATGGCACCAGGTGGCAGATCAGGTCATTCGCGCACTAGATCTACCCCTTCCACCTGTGATGTAACGGAGACAGCATCGACGTCACATGTTGCATCACAGGCGTCTGATCCCTCGATTGCGCATACACTGGGTACTGTGTGTAAGTCTAGACATATTTATTTTAATGACTTCTGTTTATGTTTAGACTTACATATTTCTTTTGCGACAGCATCGTCGACCAGCCGACGAGGACGTAGACCCACACGTGGGTTAGTTTTAGAGCGACTTATGCGTGAGGGTATGGTGGCAGTAGAATTCCCACATGACTGCCTTAAACCTGTTGGGGACAATGCCAGATTGTTTACGTCGAAGGTTAGTGTCCTATGCCGATCTCTGATCCCCGCCACTACCCCCGTTGAGTAGACATGACAGATGATGTACGATAGCTCATCCATCAGCACCTTACAGTAAATTTTAGTAAGTTAAATTTTCTTTTGTGAAAGTTCATTTATGGTTAAATTATTTTCTTAATAAGTTTATTGCTTTAATCTATTATTTACAAAACTGCAGGATAAAATTGTCTTAGATTTAAGTGTTTTGTACGTTTCTCATGTCATCGATGACATGGTCAGAGAGCGGTTCAAGGAGTACCGCAGAGAGTTATACTAGCGGTACAAGCGATGCAGGACCTATGATGAGCCCGTACTGTCTTCACCGCCGCACGTAACTATAGACGACTGGCGGATACTCTGTGAGAGATTTTCGTCTGAGGCTTTTTAGGTAATATTTACATATTTACGATATCTTAAGGTAACAATTAAATTCATAATTAATAATAATATATTATGAATAATGTGTTAAGAAGAGGAGAAGAAAAAATTTTACGAACAGGAAAAAGTTACAAGTGAATCACGTATCTGGTTTAAAGTTATTTGTACGACATCATTACGACATGGTAAGAAATTACTGGTGATTATTAAGTTGATATATTCTTTCTGTGCATTTATATTAACTCTATTGTCCTTTTGATTGTGCAGCGAGATTCCGTCATCGGCCAAGAGCCCGGACCAGTAGACCTCTACAAAGGGACTCACTATTGACAGGAGACGAGATCTTGGGTTCATCCTAGAGCCAGCGAGAATTGGGTAAAAGTTCTTATATTATAAAATTTAATTACACTGATTTATAATAATGTCATTTGTTATGAAAATTCATATGTTTTCATTATAGGTGGCGATGGACACCATACGATGTCAACCCACTTCCGATGGTAGTCAGCGGAGTGAGCCAGATATCCTGAGCGAGGTGCTTGGCACCTGTTCTGGATATGTGTGTGAGCTTAGCCATGGTGTGAAGCTCATAACACCCGCTAGACCTGCATCCAGCCGATCTGTCGTTGGGGAGAGCGCCCTACGCCGAGCTAATATGGCAAAGAGAGAGGTTCAACAGCTATGGGTTGTCGTCGATAAGATCAAAGAACAGATGGAGAGGTAGAGGGAGGAGGAGCAGAGGCGTAAGGAGGAGGAGTAGAGGCGACAGGAGGATCATGAGAGGAGGATCGAGGAGATGCGGGTGGAGCATGAGTGACGGATGCAAGAGATGTTTCAGGTTCTCGCTGCACGCTTTGCCACCGATGCCCCACCACCTCTGCCTTCATCTTCGTGGTTTTTTAAATTTTATTTATGATTTATTTTATATACGAATGTTAAACTTATATCTATTTGTGCGTGGATGAATATTGTGGGTTGTATATGGATGTGGATAGGATTTTTTATATTTTTTTATGATTTATTTTATATACGAATGTTAAACTTATATGTATTTGTGCGTTGATGAATGTGGGTTGTATGTGGATGTAGATATGATTGTTTGTGTATGGATGGATGTGGTTTGTATTTGGATGGATGTAGTTTGTGTTTAGATGGATGCAGATGTGAATATGATGAAAATGTATTACAACAAGTATATTTATAGGTGTATATCTGAAATATTTTCTTGAATTTTAAAAATAAATGAAACCGGGAAGAAACAGACTATTACAGATGAAATATTTTATTGGTAATAGTAGGTCCAAAACTTATACCGACGAAATCTTTCGTAGGTGAAAATTAATACAAAATTTATACTAATGATCTATATGAGATATACCGACGGATTATTTTGTCAGTAATAGAGGGCTTATGCCAACGAACATACTTGTCGATATTATTGTTTTACCGACAAATGTACTCGTCGGTAATGTCGTTAATCCATAATTAAACCGATGAAGATATTCGTTGGTATAAGCCGTATTTATCGACGAAATATATTATTTTTTCCTACCAAAAGTAACATGTTTTGCCGACGATTTTAGTCGTTGGTATTTATTTTATCATTGCCGATGAAGTCATATTTTGTCGGAAAAAGCCTTTACGGTCTTATTGCGACGATCTTTTCAACGACAGATTTCATCGGTAATAATCATTACTAACGAAAAAAGATAAAATAACGATGAATTATGTCATCGGTAAAAGAGCAATTTCTTGTAGTGAGGGTCAACCTACTTAGAGAATGATGAGAATAGGCCTAACAAGGCCTAAAGGAAGGTCACAATGTGGACATTTAACCATCATTGCCCATCAATGTGGACATTTAACCAACATTGCTCCCAAGGAGTGGCCCACATAGAGCCAAACATATACTGGGCCCATGGCCTCACATAAGGGTCTAATACATACCCCATTGGGCCTCACACAAAAGCCTCATATACATCACATCGGGCTGCATTATATGGGCCTCTCATACATCACATCGGGCCACAACCCATGGGCCTCAAATACATCACAATGGGCCTCATATCTGAGCCTCAAATACATCACAACGGGCCTCATATCTAGGCCTCAAATACATCGCAATGGGCCTCATCATAAGGGCCCCATATACATTAGGTGGGCCCTACATCACATGGGCCTCCTATGCATTAAGATGGGCCTCATCACGGTGGGCCACATGGATGGACGGCCCGCATGAAACGGATACATCAGTGGGTCCCGCGTTTGGGCTTTGGACGGCGTGGATATAACATGTACATCATGTGCGTCCAGCACCGTCCCAAACAGCTGGACGGTGCAGATGAAATATATAAATCATAGTGGGGTCCATGTCCAATGGACTAGACGGTTTGGATATAACACATACCTCATGATCAGACCCACATAGCTTGCTGACGTCAACACAACAACTATGTAGCTGGTGGGGTCCATAGATGGACGGTTTGGATATGACACATACCCACGATCAAGCCCACAGAACTTGCCGACGTCAACACAACAGTTGAATTGCTGGTGGGGTCCACATAGATGGACAGTGTTGATACAAAATACATACATTACAATGGGCCCCACCCCACACGTGCAACATGTGTGGGTGGGCCCCATGTCCAGCTAGATGGACAAATAGCTGGATATACAGATACATCACGATACGCCCCACGTAGCACCGTCTAGTTGTGGACAATGTGATGTACAACACATCATCAAGGTAGGGACGGTGTTTCTTCAGAATTCACAAATGCGTGGTATTTCTTTGAAATATATGTAGGCACATAACTCCTGACCTGGGTATCGCATCGGTACGTAAGTCGCGACTATGGCGCGGTTGCTAGGGTACAAGCCTCGGGTTGAGTTGACTCAGATCTATGGGATGCGACTTAGGATCGCGTGCAAATGCTGATTACAGGTTGTGGGTCACCAGAATTCGACGGAGAGGATCACGAAAGTCTAAGGAATGGTACGGACTAGGATACGAACCTTACACCGGATATTGGTCGACACGGGCAGTTTGACAGACATATTGTTCACAACTGCTTTCGACAAAATGGAGGTTAAGAGATTGAGACTACGACCTGTACAGACCCCTTCGCTCGGCTTCACGGGAGAGAATGTGACCTTAAAAGGAAGCATCCTTCTGTTGGTGGCAGTGGGAGAAGGCTTCAATCAGGTCACCATTATGGTAGACTTTCTCGTGGTGGATTGGCCCTCAGTATATAATGTAATTCTGTGCAGACCATCCTTAAACGTCATGCGAGTTATAATCTCTACCTACCATCACACCATGAAGTTCCTGACCGAGCATGGGATCAGCAGAGTATGGGGTGACAACACAAAACCCAACAGTGTTCTTCCATAGCTCTCCGAGGAAGGGCGCAACAACAACAAATAATGCATGTCACCTCCCTCGATCCAAGGAAGGAGACTACCGAAAGGAGATCACCTATAGAAGACCTCATCTCGGTGTAGTTTTCGGAGGACGACCCATCCCGGACGGTCCAAGTTAGGTTGTTACTTGAACCTCTACTCCAAGCAGAGATAACAAACCTGCTGACAAAACATGCTAATGCATTTGCGTGGTCTCACCAGGTCATTCTAGGTAGGGCTGAAAGTTGGGCCGGTTAGGTCGGGTTAGTGCTCAACCCTATCCCAACCCAAGGTTCCTATACCTTAACCCTAACCCAACCCAACCCAAGTGGGCTCAATCGAGTTGGTAGCGTGGATACATGCTAATATTTTTGTTATTACATTAGTATATTACATTTCAATACATGTCTTGTTTTTTGTGCCTATGATTTTATTAATTATATATGTAATTATTTATCGTAAAGAACTTCATTTTTTATGTAACACCCCGTACTTTTCAGTACTCAGGTGTTACCATATAACCAAGATTTAGAATAAATGCAAGCTTGGCTTAAGCAAATGTTCATGTGCATCCTAGCCTAAATCTGATGGTTGAAAGTAATCCATATCCATAATCGGGTCGTCCATCCGTTAATTTTAAAAATAGACCACTACATCATCAAGTGACTATATTCTTAGGATTCCAACCACCCTGATAGATCAGCTGCTTTAATAAATAGATCAAACCGTCCGTTATCAAGCATCATACCCCGAATCCTCAGATCCGCCGTTTATCAAGCCATGCCACTCAATGTTGGAATCCATTACTTGACCCATACAACCAAGCCATTCATTAGCGACATTAGGTAGACCATACATTTACATTAGGACTCCTCAGATAAACTAAGGATCAATCACAATGTTCCAATGATCCATCTAACGATCAATTTCCACAACTCGACTATCAAGTTGTAAAACTAGCCATAAACTAATCAATAGTAGCCATGCCCGAGATTTGGACACATGACTTAACAAGATGTGACTCAAACCGCTGATGACCCTGATCAAAGGCGGGTCGTACGTAAAATACTACTACTAATGAGAATGAATGAATGAGTAAATAAATAAGTAAATAATTATGTACACACATATAATAATTATGTACACATATATAATAATAATGTACAAAGACAAAATGAGTAATAACATTTTAATAATACAAATAATGTTAGTATAGACTTTAATAGTAGTAAGGGTATCAACACATGAAACAGATGGTCCTGAATGCACAGATGATCCCTAAGGGTCTTTTGATTGTCGATGTTCAAATTTAGGTAAACCTGACCATTAGATTAACGAAGATCCATAGTTAAAGACTTGTGTCTACATGCATGACCCACCTAAACTTGGGATCCGCCTAGTTTTTAGTCAGACACCTTGATGGGGATCCCCTAAACTGAATGAGTGGAGTGGATTTCATCCAGAATCATTGTGGACCCCACTATTGGTTGCGTGTGTACCATGGTAAGTGTGCACATGCAGTGCATGGGACCAAGAGGCTTGGTTAAATTGGGTTTAACTTGATGCCTCCTGCCCAAAAGAGGAAATTCTCCTCTTTTCCTTCCTCTCTCTTATGCTGCAACAGTGTTAATGGACAACAGCCTTTGCCCTCGATTAATGGCCCATTTACACCATCGATTTAGGAAATCTGGATCGTTCATCGTGACCGGATGACGATCCTGAACGAACCTTAGGTGGTCTCATCTACTGGAGTGCACCTACATGCACACGAGGACCGCCGCAAATAGGACCTGAAAGCACAAATGCTTTTCAAAACGGAAACCTGCTGTTGCCAGGTTGGCAATCCGTGTAAGGCCGAATCCACCCATCCTAGCTATCCATCTAGTGAAGCATCTCAGCCATCCATTTGCTTAGGGTTTTCCAAGCAAAACCAGGGTAGGTTTCGGTTCCTACCCACCGTTTTGAGAGCCGATTTCAACTGGATCAAATCCAAACTATTTAGCACTGATCTAACAGTCCAGGGATGTTATGGAAAACTATAAAAATGGGAGAGAACCGAGCAAGCACATCTCCTTTCCCAGCCTTAAGAAAAATCGTTGTTTTCTTCCTCTAGCAAACCCACCAAGCTAACTTCGCTCAGCCTCCGAAAACCCACATTTATAAGCTCATTGGAGCTTAAATAAACCATGCACAAGAGTCAGATTGAAGGAAAACACCACCGTTTGCGATCTGCCATGGAAGCCATGTCTTCTTCCTCATCAGAAAACTACCATTCGCGAGGTGTGGTGACCGCGAGCTTTGGATCCGCTTTGCTAACGAGGTGGGCCATCTCAATAGCACCCCATGCATATCAAAGGAAGAGAGAAAATATGAGAGCGGGAGAAGAAATTGGGCAGCTGGTGCCGGACCATCCGATTGTCCGAGTAAGACTTGAACTCGGAGTGAGTCGGGGTGGTTAGTGGCCCCAATTCTGGAAAATACAGAAAGAAAAGGAAGATGGAAAGATAGATGGAGAATGGAAGAGAGAGGAGAGAATGCGAGAGTGGTGCGGTCGTTGTTGCACTCGCCGCTGCTGCACAAGCTTGAGATGCAGTGGATTCGGGCTAAGTCTTAGCTCAGTTCAGGCCATTCTAGAAGAGAGAGAGAGAGAGAGAGAGGAGAAGGATAGGAGGAAGAAGGAGGAGAGAGAAGAAGAAAGGTGAAGGAGGTAGCTGGTGCGTGTTACACTAGCTTGAACCGAGTCAAGCCTGACTCGCTGCATGCCTTTGTGCAGTCGCTAACTCGACTCAGCTCGACCAGGGCTGAGTCAGGCTAGATTGTCGGCCATTGTTGGATGCCTCCAGCAGCAGGAAGAGGAGAAGGAAGAAAAGAAAAAGAAAGAGAAAGAAGAGAAGAAGAGGAGGCCGCTCGCTATCAAGTTATGCTGACTCAACTCGTCCGAATTGCTGCTGAAAACGGGGCCCGCTGACGTGACTTAGTCGTCGTCCCTAGTCGCCCAACGGTGTGGCTAGACCTGCAGTAGATGAGAAGAAGAAAAGAGAGAGAGAGAGAGTTCGCCATGCATGACTGAGTTTACTCAACCGAGTCGACTTGGTTTGGGTGCGATCAAGGATGGCGTCATTGATGCAGCAACACTTAAAAATCTCTATTGGAGACCAGCGTGTTAGTAAATCTAACTCTACCACTTTGAGAATTTTATTAGGTTATCAATTTGCAACTAGATTCTTGATAATGCGGGTCAGCTTATGTATACCAACTTCCAACTCTCGCACCATAGAGTTTTAAAATTTTAAGTTATCATTATTATTAATTTCATTATATTATTAATGTGATTCCTGATGGTGATATTGGCCAGTGCCATTAACATTTCTATGCTTATAACGATTATCGTTAGAAAATATTATTATTGAGGTTAATTTCGTCGTTATCATTGCGTGATTATTATCATTATCATTAGATATTATTAAATTATTAATTATGATTTTACTAGTTAAGCTTCTTACTACAATTAACGTACAATTATTAATTATTTCATTAATTATCATGATACTTTACAATCTAAAATCGAAGTCTAGGATTGGATTATAGGATGAAGCTAAAAGTCCTAGGTAATCCAAACCCTAGGTTAAGACCGTAACCATGATCATTGTGATTATTAAGCATGATTGACCATTAGCTGATTCTTCATACTAATATTAGACGTTATAAACAAACTTATAATTATTAGATATTTATATTTTATTTAATATCCTTAAGTACTATCATGAATAGGTTCAGTATGGATAGCTATTATTATCATCATTTTTATTATGGGATTAGTATAATACTTATTAATATAATCATTAGTAGTAGTCCTTATTACATTATCGTTAGTAAAAAAATTATTATTATTACTTGCATTATTTAAGAGATTATTAGCCATTATAAGAATAATAGATAATGTCGGTATATTTAAATATGAACTTGTGAACCATCATTATGGATATGTTAGCTAATATAAATTATAACACTAACACTAATAGTTATCTTATAATTATCAAGATTAAATTGTAACTAATACACCAACTAGAGTTCGAATCCTAGAATCTAAATTTAGGACTAAACCCTAGGATGAAAATCCTAAATTTACATTAAAAATCCTAAGATAAATGATTCAAACCCTAGGCTATGATCTTAAATCTAGGAGGTGCGTAGAACTTGGATCTAATTGTACAAGTTCATGGTTTGTGGTAGGATTCAGTTCTAAGCGCACAAGCACTTAGCGACATTAGGAGGTGATTCGGTTAATCAAGTGATGACTTTTTCCCTTGAGCCTTCCATCTCTAAATTAGATCAAGGATAGCTTTTAAAATTGATTATGAATGATGTCTTAGAGCTTGATTAATTATATGAATAGCTTACTTGGATATATGTTGAGAATTGATCATGAATATCAAATGCATTTGTTAGACCTTGATTCATTTAATAGTTCTTGAACTGTATTTACACTTTCACTTAGGTTATACTTTATTAGGATGGTATCCTAGTTCAATACTTGATCTCTATGCTAGTTGGATATGCTATTGTACTGTTTGCAAGACACACGTGAATCGAAATCTCTCTAGTTTGTGGGGTGAATCTCTATTTATGAAATAGAGTCCATACTAAGGGTGTAATGAGACTGATTGTGCTAGAAATATACCCTCAATATGGAGGTTATGCTACTGATAATTTATTCATCGGACTTACCATCTATGGGATGAACCCACCTATTTGATTTTAAGATGAACCGTTCGACGTTTTTATCACCGCTGCTTATTCGTGTTTAAGGTAGGCCTACCAACTCCTTTTAATCATTGTATTTTAGTATCTTTGACAGTCATTTTCACTCAACATACGATGGTAATTTTCCATACATTGAGAATTGCTTGGCCACGTGTTGATGATTTTTATACACACCCTAAGGCAGTAGACTCATGGGCCGAGGATGGTGGTCATGGGACACTATGCCTGAGCCGTCAGCCTACGCTAGTGATGAGCCCCTGTAGTGACCTTTGAATTTATTTAAATTGACTGGTTGTAATTAAACTAATAATAGTTTGGCTATTCATGCATACATGGAACAGACCAGTGTATATCGCTAATGTACGTGATGTACGACAGGCAATCAATATGCAGTACGTGATGCGTTATTGGCCAACCTTTGCATGGGTGACGAGCCCAATGTCCACATAGATGAGCATCCCTGGGGCGATGATGAATTCACGCATTCATGCATATAATAAGAATGCATTTTGTCATGTTTTGGTTGCCTTGTTGCTTTCATGCTATACTTGTCTGAGGCGGCAGTGTGTAATCTTGAGGGGAATTCACATTGAATTAGTCACTCATCCATCAAATACATAACCGTACATATAGTACAGGTGGCTTAAGTGATTTTCAAGTTCAGACTGATGAGGTACCAGGTAAATGGCCAGAGATGCATGGTTGTACTGTCAGGAGGAGCTGCGGGGTCTTGAGGCTCAGATTTATATACTTCTTTTTATTTCTCATGTATTAAATCATGAAATCTTGTAATTGTTAATTTCCAAAACATTTATTGTATAAGTCATTATGGGTAGCTTCTTGTATATTTAAATGATAATGCAACTTTCTTTTACGTTTGATTTGTCCATACTACGCTAACTACTAACTGTGAATGATAAAGAAGAAAAAAATATGTATGGAATTTGACTCTTTATAGGTTAACACTCAGGTTTTTGGGAAACGGGTTATATACTCGGGTCCTGAAAACATAGGGCATTATATTTTATAAATAAACAAGCTAAAATATAGGACAATTATTCCTTTAAAAGTTATATTATGTAGTACACAATCTATTTAGGAGAGAGAAATTCAGTGTATCTTGTTAACTTGAGTCATCATAAATGATGTGGACTAATGACACTCGATAGCACTATAATTTTTTATGCTTTCAACACAGACGATCTGCACTCAATTATAAATTATAACTTATATATCGATCAGGTTCGAGCAACCCAAGACCTCAAACCGAGCCCAACCCTAGTTTTATCAGGTTGGTGTTTATATAGCCCAAGCCTCAGACCGAACTCAATACATTCTACCTGAGCCCAACCCCAACCCAATATCAAGTTAGTCATGGGTCGGTCAAGTTGAACTCGCCTGACTTTCAGCCCTAATGCCAGGGATAGACTCGAGAGTTGCAGTCCATTGATTGAACGTAGACCCCGACCATAAGCTCATTTGATTAAAAAAATTACCATTCGACACAGAAAGATGCACAACAATCAATGAGGTTTTTAAGCACCTCAAGGTCGGCTTCATTGAGGAAGTGCACTATCCCGACTGGCTGGACAACATTGTGCTGGTAAAAAAAGCCAATGAAAAATTATGAGTCTGTGTGGACTACACCGACTTGAATGAGGCCCGCCCAAAAGACAGTTCTCCCCTGCAAAAGATAGATCGACTGGTAGCTGATACCACAGGTACGCACTCCTCAGTCTTATAGACGCATACTCAGGGTACAAGTAAATCAGTATGCACGAGCATGACAAGCAGAAGACCACCTTCATCATAGACAAAGGGTTGTATTATACTTAATAATGTCCTTTGGGTTGAAAAACGATGGAGCAACATTTCAAAGACTGGTGAACAAGATGTTCGCCAAACATATTGGGAAAACTACGGAAGTCTACGTTGATGACATGCTCATCAAGAGCATCGTAGCCAAGGACCATGTGGCGAACTTGAGAGATGTTTGGAATCCTGAGGAGATACCAGATGAAACTTAACCCAAGCAAATGTGTCTTTGGCCTCGGCTCGGGCAAGTTCCTTGGTTTCATGGTCCATCATATAGGGATTGAGGTGAATCTTGAAAAAAGTTGAGCTCTCTTAGAAATGAGCTTGCTGAGCTTAACAAAAGAGATCTAGCACCTCACAGGTAGAGTTGCAGTGCTGAATAGATTTGTATCTTGAGCCACAGACAAGTGCCTACTCTTCTTCGAACAGGTGAAGAGGAGTAAAAAGATGACCTAGATAGAGAAATGCGAACATGCGTTCTATCAGCTCAAGGTTTACCTAGGGTCTCCTCTACTACTCTCGAAGCCCGCATAAGGGGAAGAGCTACTGCTGTACCTAGCCATTTTGCCAACAATAGTTAACTCGACCCTAATCAGGCAGGAGGGAAGCATCCAATGACCTAACTATTACATGAGCAAAGCCATGGTCGACGCAGAGACAAGCTACCCAGAAATAGAGAAACTAGCATGCCCCTGGTCACGTCATCCTAATGACTCAGGCCTTACTTCCAACCTCACACCATCATAAACCAACCAATCAGCCCCTCCGTCAGGTATTGCAGAAATTCGAGGCTTCAGAATGACTTTCCAAGTAGACAATTGAGCTTGGCGAATTTGACATCATATATCGACCTCGAACAATAATCAAAGAGCGGGAAAGCCCTTACAGATAAAGCGATACAACAGGGATACTACTGGCCCACGATGTACAAGGACATCTAACGGTTTGCAAGAAATGTGTCAAGTGTTAGTTCTTCGCAGCAGTGCCACAACAACCACCTGAGCAACTAACCCCAATAAGCGGGCCTTGGCCTTTGGTATAATGGGGAGTCGACATCATTGGATCCCTACTGACCGGTAAGAGGCAAACCAAGTTTGCTATCATCATTGTCGATTACTTTACAAAGCGAATTGAGGTTGAGCCTCTAGCTCGAATCACTTAATAAAAAATGACTAACTTTATCTGAAAGAACATCATTTATAGATTCGACATGTCCTACGCTATTATTATTAACAATGGTAGGCAATTCGACAATGCCATGTTTCGATGATTATGTGAAAAGCTAGGCAATCAAAACGCCTTCACCTCACCTCAGCACCCATGAGTTAATGGCTAGGTGAAGACAATTAATATGATCATCAAGAGCTACCTTAAGATGAATATCGCGATATTCAAGGGGGCTTGGGCTGAGGAGCTGTCACATGTCATATGGGCGTATTAGACCACTGCTCAAAGGACTACCAAGGAGACCTCCTTTTTACTAGCCTTCTGTATAAAGGCAGTGGTCCCAATGGAAATCAGGATTTTGTCAGGCTGAACTGAACTATTCTAACCAAAGGAAAATGATGTGCATATGCTACTGAACCTTAATCTGCTCGAGGAACTCAGAGACAACATACAAGTGAGAGTCACCGAATACCATCAGAGAGCTGCCCAACATTATAACTTAAGGGTCAAGCAATGAAGATTTAGGGTGGGAGACCCAGTGCTTCAAGAGGTCTCCCTGAGCACCAAGGAGCCCGGCTCAGGAGCCCTAGGACCGAACTGGGAGGGACCCTACAAAGTCACTGGTACAGCCTGACCAAGGACATACTAATTGGAGGACTTAAAGGGGAGAGCCCTACCTCATCCTTATAATACAGAGTACCTAAAGTTCTGCTATCAATAGAGACTAATCCAATCAAATTTTACAAGCACATCAGGCGTGCCAAGTTGACAAAACACCTCAATTGTTAACTACTTGTATTTTTTATAAATAAAAAAGCATATTTTTCCTACGTTGACAACCTACTGTCTATGAGTGACAAACACATCGGCTATAGAGCTTGAGAAGGGGTCAAACTCAAAGAGGTATCCTTTAACGACGAAAAGCTTGACGACTAGAAAGCCAAAGGGAGGGAGAGGCTAAGAAAGGCATCATACAGCTGAACTCGTTACCCTAATAAGGTAACGAACCCAAGGGGCACATTCCATACATAAACATTCGACACCAACCTAAGTGCTCGAGATGAAATATTCCCAACGAGACTTCTATAGGGTCTGAGCCCTACTATATTGCACCATCTCAATTCCTAGCTTGGACAAGCCAAGCTCGGAAGTGGGGGCCAACAAGCACACAGATTGACTTAAGATATGCAAAGACTTAATATATGGAAAGAAGAAGAAGAAGAGTTTTTCCATTAATAATGAAAACCTTTACAAATAGTCTGATTAAAAAAATTGCCTATACGGGCGGAGATCCCTCGAGCTCGTGGGTGACCTAACTAAGACCAACCTCGGCCATAACAACAACATTTTTCGCCGAGCCTGCCTCTTCATTTAGCCACAATTAGTAAAGCTCAGCGAACCACCGCAGTTGAGTTCACCATCATTGAGAATAGCTGCTTTGGACGTAGAGACAACAATGAATTTACTTCCTCCTTAAACACTTGGCCCCGCCCCCAACTCAGGAGCAAGTCCAAATACCCTTGAGATTGAGGAAGATGAAGATGAAGGCCCCTATAGCGGCCTCTTTAGGGACTAAGCAATGGTGCTCGAAGGCACCTCCAGTATCCCGGGCCTCCTCGACCCAAATCCCCTTAGCCCTCGGGGAGGGTGCATTTAGCTCAACCACTTCTAATGACCAAGTGTCAGAAGGTGTAGCGGAAGATTCCCCTTTGAGCCCAGTCAGATCTGCTATGGGGGCGGCACTAGTAAGAGCCCTGCTTCTTGGCGGGTTGGAGGCAGAGGCGACAACCCTAAGGGGGTGGCAAGAGAAAGAGCCAAGGGGGTCACCCTTTTCCCCACATTCTTCAGCCTTTCTAACTCAACCCGGGCCAGAAGCTTCCTCTTTCAGGATTGAGGGCGGTCTGTCATCGCTGAAATCACAACAGAGAGAGGTCAGTATGAGAGAGCTTATTTACAAAACCAGCAACCAAGAGCCAACTCAGATCGATGAATTTACCTGCCAGAGTGAAGTCAAACTGTTGTAGGAGTTGTAGAGTAACTAGCCTTTTACAGTCCCGCTAGGTAACAGGTCACTCTCGAGCAATCTTGATCTGGCACATATGGAAGACAAAAAGGCTAGGTTGGGATTTAGCGAAGCTGCAGAAGAAAAGGAACTAGGCGTCAGCACTGAAGTAACAAGTAAATAAAATAAAAGTAAAAAAAATATAAGCATAACGGCTCGACACATGTTTCGACCTAGGAGGGCTAAGGAGGTAGGGACGCGAGCTCCTTCTAGCCCTTGTTAGAGGATAGCTTGTTGGTAATAATAGCCTGACCCTTGCCCAACCATGAAGAAAACTAATAGAGTCATGAGAGTCGAGGCTGCTCTTGGCATGGTACACGTAGAGGAGCTCATCCACTATGACCTTGGAGTTACCGACCAGCTCCCAAAGAGCGCAGCAGCCAAAGACAGCTCGCCAAACATTAGAGTTTAGCTACCCCAGAGTGACTCTAAGGTGATGAAGTACCTCTCTCACCACATGATGGAGAGGCAAGTGAAGACTATAGGAGAAGAACACTAGATATAGGGTGACCTCCCCGTGGAAGGTCGCTAGGGACTTCTCCGGCTCAAGAAAGTCGAAGCCCCACCAAGTTGGAAATTATGTACTCAGACCTAAGGGCCTACAAGTTAGCCGCCCTCAACCTGGACAAAAAAAATATTAGTCATAAGGGTCATATCTCTAGAAGACAATGGGGCTAGCTCAGCTTGGCCCAGCGAGATCACCTCAGTTCATGGTACCACCCTTGATTGTGGTTCTACCTCGGGGTGAAGGGATATGATCCTGAGGCTCAAACTTTACAGATAGTGTGGATCTGGAATCGAAAATACTGCTATTTGACTCCTGAAATGGGTCGGAGATAATGACCACCCTGGAGTCCTCCCCAGAAGACAGAGAAAGAAAAAAGGTGAAAGAGTAAAAGAAGAGGAAGGGAGATAGGCTATAACATACTGGAAAAAGCTCTAACACGGGAACTTCGAATTGACAGACGTCATGGAGAGAAGATTGTTACGCCAAGGTGAACACAGGAGGTTGGTCATCAGAGCTCGGACTTTACAAAACAAACAAATGAATATAAGGGGGATCAGAGTATTTATAAAATTTCCTTAAGAACACGTTTACTCATGTATAGTGCCACATGTCAATACGAAAGCCCGGGGAGACGCTTTAACTGATGTTCCCCTCCACGTAGAAGCAAGGGATTCATTCGAGCAAAAATGTGAAGGCCCAAGTGACAATTGTCAAACTATGATTCGTCAAATATCCGAATAGTGATATAACATTAATGCACGCCCCCTCGTATCCTGCAACAGTAATCATGCCTTTTTTATTTCTGCATTGGGAGTCAAATTTTTAGCTCTTGCCTTCACAACAAATGACAAACTCATGTTCAATTTAAATTTTAAAAAAGAATCAAGCTACTTGAAAGTTAAATTTTGATTTACACACTTTCAAACCAATTTAGGCTCTTACTCCTGAGGATGTGCAAGCCGAACTCGAAAATGGGGGGCAACTGTTATGGAAAATACCGAACTGATCTACTATATAGGAAGGATAACCAACCAGGAGAGAGATTTCTCAAAGCCAAAGCCACTAGAAGACCGGGACATGCTTTTATTTCGAGCTAATGGAGCATAGAGCTCGGAAGATATAGCAAGTGAATCTCCCGATGAAGAGATGAGCCTTGAGCCGACCTTGAGCTAAGTTGTCTGAGGAGAAAGCTCGATGGGGGAGAATCATATCCTGAGCTAACCATATTGACCACGGCCAGAGCAGGATGGGAAATCTATAGAGAATCCCGCCTCGAACCACGAGACGAAAGATTTAAAATGATCTTACCCGCAGATAATGTTGACTGAGGCAAGCTTAGTAATATTTTCAGGAGTAGATTCTCATCCAAATAAGGACCCTTCAATGAATCTAGTGGATTCCATGGGAATATGCATCCATTGAAATGGCATAAGGGCCCTATAAGTATAACCACTGTAATTGAAGGGAGGTAAGTGAACAAACCCAAGCTCAAGACTTTAATCCAAGTCTACTAGCTTGACTTAGGCATCGGAGGGTCTATGATCATCATCGACTCCCCCCGTTATCTTCATCTTCATATTTCTTTGTAGGTTCATCGGTGGGTGTACCTTTGCAGTTGAACACATCTATTCGACCATATTCTGCTAATAATAAAGATCACAGATGATTATATAATAGTAATGATGTACATAAGACTTACTAATGCACAAGATTGAAATGGCGATCAAATTTGATTATAAACTATTTTTTAATAAATATTTATATGTTAATATTTTAAACAAGCTTTGATCAATTAAGTTTATAAAGATAAAATTCAGTTCAATCTCATAAATATATAAGTGTCACAACTAAAGCATTAGAATATATGCCCTTACAAATAGGAAATCACCATATCCGATTGAGTTTGATCAATTAGCAAAGTAGGGCAAGCGGTTGAAGATTAAGACATCATTTTTATTTCACTTACAGGTTCGATGTAATGTCACTCTCCTATAAAGGACTAAAGTTTCTTCAGTCTTACAAATGATTCTACTTGAATAATATAGGTTATCTTATAATTAAAAGGGAGTATAGTAATTCGGTACACTACATTACCATCATAATTTAAGAGACGCTATCATTAATCACTAATTGAGATTTTTATATAACGAAGGTATATAAATATATGTGTAAATCTTTTGTTTGAGATACTTCTCTCTCTACTCTCATGCCCCCAACTAAGAAGAATTTTATTCCCTCCTGTAAATTTCAGTTTACCAAATATACATATTCATAATGTTTTAATCTATGCACATTTGATTTTTATTTTTTTTTTAAGTCCCAAGCCAAGGTTTAAATGTACTGTACCCAACCTAACCCAATTCAAAAACAAAGTAAAGACGAATAACATGAATGATTTCTTTATATATGCATGCATCCATTTATTAAGTGGCTCGATGCATGCCCTTAGGTTTTTTTTGGTGGACGCTTAATAATATATTAATCATGTCTTAATTGAGGGTGATATCTCTAGTTGATAATAAGTATTAATATGAACTCATTTTCCATTAGAGATCAAGGTCAAGATCTCTAATACATAATTAACATTGACTAAAACAATATCAACTTACCTTTACACATATACCAAGTAGGCTCTTAACTCTATGTTCCATTCTTAAAATTGAATTGACTCATGATGGGTTGGGTTGAGTTGGGTCAACATCAACCTTACAATTAAACAGTTTAGAGCAGGTCGAGCTTGGGTCTAAGTGGATCAAGTCATTATTTGACAACCCCAAGTGCGAGATTACGAAATAGAATATACTTGGGAGTCAGAGGGTCGATCCACATGGACTTAATTTAGGTTCAAACACTACTAGATCTAACTTAAGACTAAAACTAAGGTTTCTAATAAAATTAAAAGAATTGAAAATAATGATAAATGCAACTAAGCAGCCAGGGATTCCCAATTGATAGAATTAAGATACTTAATTTCTTATTCAACTTGATAGCTCAACTAGAATTGAATAAGGATACCTTCTAATTGGAAGATAAAATAGTTAATTCAAATATAATTCACCAATATAATATATAAATCTTAATCGAACTAATTTTCTCATGAAGAACAAAGTAATTAATCGCAGGGAATTCCAAGCATCTATTGTACATGTAGTTCACAATAGATCAAGGGATTTTTCAGATCAACACTTTCTCAAAAACTAGCTAATTGATTGTAAATAATTCTAAACATCCATTGTGCCCAGAATCGACAATGAATTAAAGATCACACAGTTCAATAATAATTTAAACCAACTCAATTAATAATTCATCATTCAAACTAATGTATTGAATAAAATAAACTAAATCCTCATAAATCTATTAAAAGGTTCACCCCTTAGCCTTAGTGAAGAGATTAGTTGAATATAGTCATATTTAAAATAGAAAAACATAAAAAACTAGAAATCAAAGAACGGAAGATGTTGTCGGCGCTCCTCTCTCTCTCTCTCTCTCTCCCCCTCAAGCGTTGGGATGTGTTTGGATCGTAAAAAAAGCCTCATTTAAATATATTTTCGCACCACCAACTTTTGAAGATTCAAATTTAAGCAATCGTCTTATGCACCGCAAGGTCGGCCTTGCCCATCCACAGTTGACCCTATTGTACTTCTTTAATGCGGTTTTGATGTCCAACAAGTCAGGGTCGAACGAACTTTCCAGGGTTGACTGTACTTTGTTGTTTTATTTTTTTCTTTATTTCTTCACTTGTTCAAGTACATTGATTCAACAATCCATTGATCTCATTTGGTATTTCAATTTAAATATGATTGATTATCATCTCTTGGGCTATAATTCTTTACGGATAACTCCAACTTTATCTCGTTTGGGCTTTCAAACTCTTTGAATATACAATGGGGCGTAAAGCGATTAAGGTAAGATTGGTCACGAAAAGGGTATGCATATAAGGAGGGTGTCGACTTCAGTAAGATTTTTGTGCCTATAGTCAAGCAGGTATCTATCAAATTTGTATTGGCGTTGGTTGCCCAATATAACTGGGGACTGGAACAGATGGATGTGAAGATTACTTTCCTTCATGGGAAGTTAGAGGAGTATATTTACATGAAGCAATAAGAAGGGTTCGAAATAAAATGGATAAATAATAAAGTTCACGGGGTATGGAGGTTATTATACGGCATGAAATAACTGCCTAAGTAGTGTACAAAAGGTTTAATACTTTCATTATAGGTCAACGATTAACAGAAGTGAACGTGATCGTTGTGTCTATTATAAGACACTGAATGATGGACATTTCATTGTATTACATATATGACATGCTTATTGCTAGCCATAACATGTTTGAGATCGATACGTTGAAGACTTAGTTTTCAGGGACATTCGATATGAAAAATCTGGGGGCTGCGAAGAAGATTCTTAGCATATATATATATATATATATATATATATATATAGAGAGAGAGAGAGAGAGAGAGAGATATACAGAGGAGTAGACTGCGGTTATTACAGTCAAAATTCCTTGAGAATGTATTGGTTAAGTTTGGTTTGAACAAGCGAAAACGGTTAGCACACCTCATGTTCAATTTAGACTTTTTTCTTAATAATGTTTCACCACATATGAACAAAAGCAAGTGATGTCTCGTCTACCCTATTCGATCGATGTTGGCAATTTGATGTATGCCATAGTATGTACGAGACATGATATTACATAATGTTGGTATTGTGAGCAAATACATGGCTAACCCCAGTAAGCAATATTAGGATGCAGTGAAATGGTTATTATGGTATATTTTAGGTACAATAAACTATGTCTTGATGTTTAAAAAGTTCGAGGACAAGTTGGTAGGCTATGTGGATGCCGAGTACGTAAGAAATGTGCACAACAAGAGATCGACTTCAGACCACTCACTTATGCTGGCAGGTAGAGCAATTAGTTAGATGCCGAAGCTTCAGTATTTGGTGACTCTTTTCATGACTAAAGTAGAGTATATGATGGTGACGAAAGCATTCAAATAAGGTGTTTAGTTAAGAGGGATGATAAATCAACTTCGGCTTTAGTAATAAGCCATGCCAGTAAATTATGATAGTGAAAGCGTTGTTAATTTGATGAGAAACTCGGTTTACCATTCTTATAATAAACATATTGATGTTTATCATCATTTTATCCAACATGTGCTTGAGGAAGGTGAGGTTACTCTTAAGAAAATCCACACAAGCGTGAATTTAGCGTACATACTTACGAATGTGGTTTATACAGAAAAGTTCAAATTCTGTACAACTTATTTGGACTTAACGATGGCTCGACAAAGGCGAAGTGTGCATAAGAAGAGATGACGATGATAGAGCTATGATGGAGGCAGTTAGAGACTGCGCTTGGAGCTATGGTTCATAATAATTGAAGGCATGGTGGAGATTGTTGTCAGATGTCTTTAATTTGTCTATAATATGGGTCTATTAAACCACTCAATCCCATTGAGCAGTTGTCGATCCCATAGATAACCCACTCGATCATATCGAGAAAATCCTTTTTTTTTGCCTTTACTCGCTAGATAGTTTTTAGTCCAAATTGATTTTATTGAAGGTGGCTTTGATCCCATTGATAGGTCATCAATGGCACTCGATCTGATTGAACCCATCAATGGTATTCGATCTGATCGAACCCCCCATCAACTGACTTGTGTAGTTTTGTATAATTTTTGGGTTTTGTTTCCTAATTCGGTTTTAATCCTCTTTAAAGGTTTGTAATCGAGTATTAGGGTATTGAAAACACGCTTTGGAATTTTAGTGAGCAATGTGAGATCAATGCTATGGTTTTTCTTTTTAGTTTTTGGGGTGTATTCTCGGATTAGTAAGCTCTTCCATCTTTTGTAATATTGATTATCATAGTCGATTCGTTGTCGCTTTGTGCCGTAGTTTTTTTTCCACAAGGGTTTTTTCATATAAAAGCTTGTGTTCTCTGTGTGCCTGGTTTATTTGATCTCTTCTTACTATTTAATGCTAACTCGAGGTTGCTTCCGCACGCCCCCTCAACAAAGTACTCATATAAAAAACAATGCTTATTGCAACTATGTCTGCCACTTGATGATTGTATTTGTCAATCTAATCCTTTTAAAACATGATCTTTTATGATGGGCTCTGCCATCTATATGGCTAAAATGTCATGCACATGTGACTCTTTAACATGAAAGATGGGTTGCTTCTTAAGTTAGCAAGCAACCGATTATGACATTTAATTTTATCGAATATAGTAAAAGTGAAATGAGGACATTAGAAAATGAGAAACTTTCTGAATGTGCCCCAACTATTTTCTTCTACTCCAATGCTTTGATAACAAACATCGCCTTCCCCTCTCAAATTTTTCACTTTCACAACACTCTTATACTTATTAGTATTTTCTAGTAGATCAACATCTAAGCCAACACTCTCTCATAGATCTCATCCTTTGAGATAACCTCTCAAAGTCCTTAGTAATATTAAAGGCATGTTAGAGGATGTTAATTTGTTAAAAAATGATATGATTATAAATTTAAGCTTTAATGAGCTTATATATAGATGCGTTTGAGGTTGAGTGTATCGAAAAAATATAGAATTTTAGAAACTGACAATTATAAGAAGCAATTGCTAAATGCATGACCACTGTTATGGGTAAAAATACATTGACCAGACAACTAGAATTGTATGAAAATAACACAAGGCCAATAGCTCGGAAAGGAGGTCGTGAACAAGATTTGCCCCAAATATCGAGCACGATCCCCGCAATCCATCGGAACACCAACCAAAAGCAGTGATCTCGGCTCTGGCTAACATCTCACTATTGCAACCAAAGAATGACTATAAGTATCGACCCGACCTCGAAGATACGCACCAACCACAATCAATAGTTTAGCTCAGTATGCAGGACCTCGGCTAACCCGACTTAGAGGTCGACATTAGCTGGAGATCATGACTTCCTCGGAAGCGGACCACCGGGAGATCACCTTCATATACAAGGGGGACTAATTCCCTAAGATCTTTGCCGAGAATCGTGTCGAGGATAACGCCTTGTATCTCGGGGACGATTCATTGCATGATACGTGACTTTATGGTAGATTCACTACCATATATATGTAACCAGTGTTCATATTATCGACGAGAAATCGATAATATCGGTGTCGCCAAAGTTGTGACATCGAAACTAGCTTCTTTCGTTTCTCTTCCTAATATTGGCGAATTTTCAGCGATTTTATCATTTTTTCATGAAAAATACAGTTGTTGGTGAGAAATTGTTGTAGCTACCTACCTTGCCACAAGATAACTGTTGCAAACAACCCCTTTTTGATGTCAATAATATCAAGAGACTGCGTAAATACGCAAAAATAGAGAAAAAAGGGAAGACACGGGGAAACTTTTTGGATTTCATACATGTACAAGAGGATTGCTGATCGTTTTTTTGAATAGATCATGAATTTCAAATGGAATGAAAGTTTTAGCAAAGAATCTGCGAAATCTAAGCGACCTTGGAGAGAGGTCTTTTTGGGATTTTGGGGTTTTGAGGTTCCCTTCTGGAACCCTCTTCTGTTTTCAGAAAATGAGGAGTGGATTAGTTGGTAGGGACGTGGATTAGAAACTGACAAGTTGAGTAGCTAGACTTGTAACTAAAGTGACACCACCGAGTTCTGTGGGGCCCACCATGATGTATGTGTTGTATCTACATCGTCCATCCACTTGGAGAGATCATTTTAAGGGATGAGACAAAGAATGAGTCAGATACAAATCTGGAGTGGACCCCATCATAGAAAACAGTGGGAGAGGGACGCACACTGTTGAAACCGTCCTAAGGTCCACTATGATGTTTATCTGAGATCCAACCTATTTATAATTTAATACAGACATGAAAGAAGGGAAAAAACAGATTTCAGCTTGATAGAAAACTTTTGTGGCCCTTAGAAATTTTTAATGGTGGGCATCACTCTCTCCACTGTTTTTTGTGGTGGGGTCCACTCGAGCTTTGGATATGACTCATACTTTGTCTCATGCCATAACATGATATATCTAAATGAATGAACGGTGTGGATACACCACATACATCATGGTGGGCCCCATAGAACTTGGTGATGTCACTTCAGTAACGAGTCTAGCTACTTAACCTATCAGTATCTAATCCGCGTCTAGTTGGTAGTGTGGTGTGCGGGCCAATCTCGGTGGCGTCTGGACGTCACTAAGTTCCGTGGGCCCCACCATGATGTATGTGTTATATACATGCAAATCATTTTATTAATACCGTCCATTTATTTGCCAAATATAATTTTAGGGCATGGGCCAAAAAAACGAGGCAGATCCGCATCTCAGGTATTCCACACCAAAGGAAACAATGGTGATTAAATGCCCACCATTAAAAACTTCGTAGGGTCCATTATAAACTTCTTAGAGCTATTGTAACGTTTTTTTGCCATCTAACCTATTGCTTAGGTCACACGGATTGGGATGAAGTGGAAACACAACTATCAGCTTGATCAAAAACTTTCAGTGGGCCCCTAAGAAGTTTTTAATGGCAAGATTCAATCAGTATTGTTTCCCTTGGTGTGTTCCACTTAAGATTTGGATCTACTTCATTTTTGAGTCTATGTCCTAAAATGATATGGTGAAACGGATAAATGGAGTGGATTTTCCAAAAGAATGACAGTGGGCCCCTCATGGTAAGGATAACACCCACATGTATCCGGGTAACATCTAATCCACTCCACGAAGGATAATTGCCTACTGACGCTTATAGCCAATAGCTTGTGGATGGTGCTTTGTGGGACCCACCATGATGTTTGTGTTTATCCATGTCGTTCATTCATTTTTTTCAGATCATCTTAAGACATTAGCCAAAAAATTAGGCAGATCCAAATCTCATGTGGAGCACACCACAAAAATCAGTGGTGATTGAATGCCCACCATTTAAAAAAAAATTTGGGGGTCACAAAAGTTTTAGATGAAGCTAATACTTGTTTTTTCCTTTCATCTAGGACTTTATGAGCTTATCAATGGTATGGATGGAAAATAAACATTACAGTGGGCCTTAGGAAGTATTTAATGATGGGCTTTCAGTCACCACTGTTTCGTATGGTGTGGTCTAGTTGAGATGTGGATCAGTCTTATCTTTTGGCCCAATCCATAAATTAATCTTTAAAAACATATGAACAGTGTAGATAAAATACATATATCAGTATTGGTGAGACAAATCAAATGCTCAAGTGGAGCACAACACAGGAAACAGTGATGACTGACTGCGTACAGTTGAAAACCTCTTGGGGCTATAAAAGTTATGGATCAAACTGATATTGATATGTATGTTTTTCTTGCGGAGTGGTCCACTTGAGATCTGGATATGCTTCATTATTGGGCCTATGCGCTCAAATGAGTTAGCAAAAAGGATGGACTGTGTGGATATACAACACATACATTAAGGTGGGCCCATGGTCAGGTGCCACCCACATTCCTATCCCTAGAAAACTTGCCAAGGTCCACCGTATTATTTTATTGATCATCCAAACCCTTGATAAGGTGTCACAAACCATTTATCAAGGCCAAATCCTATTGGGTGAAGCCATGGCGACTCCTAATATGTTCTCTTTGCTTAGATAAGGTGTCATTATTGGAGTGATTTCTTACGGCAGTGCATGCTTTTTGGGTCCCGTTAAATGAAAACTTTTTATGTAATGTATTCTTTTTACAATTTTTTATTCCTAAATATCCATATATGTGTATTTAGGCATGTCCTGAAGTTTCACTGAAAAATTATACACTTTTTCCCATATTTCCCTATTTTCCCTCGCATTTTCGGTTATCTCCGATATTATCGGTGATAATGATATTATATCTTTTTTTTCAGCTAGCGAAACTTGTAGCGATACCGACAACTTGAACACTGTATGTAACAAACACCAAAGGAATAAAAAATAAGAACCCCATCTATGGCAGAAGATATGCACAAAAACCCTAATTCGACTAGACCTAAAGTGTATGTTCTAACTATAACATCAGAGGGTCCCCTGTTATGGTCAGGGTCTCCATCGTTGTTTAGTTTTATAAACACATGACGGTCTAGCGGGGACGATCAGATCTTAGCATCAGCAGTTTGGCATGATCTGTGGGAAATGACAATTAAGCCATTCCAAACTCACCTATCGTCTTTGTCCACTCTACAATGGCGAAAGGTTGGCCACCATTGCCGTATAAACCCCTGCAGCAGAAGAGCAACATGCTGATCCCATGATCCCCCTTCGTGATATCAAACCAATTATGCTCTTACGATGCCCACATAAAAGTCCCATAATCAGGGAGGACTAGTTGTTTCCTTGGAAAATCAGGTCAAGGCCTTAACCAGTAACATGAATCGCATAATGGGGATACTGGAAAGGCAGAATCCACCTCCCAACCAATTATGCTCTCTCCCTTCTCTTTCTATTCATTTTCTCTCCATCTCTCTCTTTCTCTTTTTCTTCTCCTTCACCCAAGCTAGGGCATGAAATTCGTATGGGAGAAGGGAGCACCCAAATGAAGGTCTTATATAGTTCCAGAAATAGTGCAATGGCTATAAGGGCTAGATTTTCATTATACTAGCCCTATAAGAGGGTGTTTTTAACATTTAGGGCCCACCGTGGGGTGTAGGAGTTGATATACACTGTAGGATAATTAGCCCTAATGATGATCTACGTAAGGATATAATCGGCCCGCCATTTGGATGCATCACTCGACGGGTATGATCGGAAGTCTGTTCGATTGTCACCGATGGTCGATCGAGGCTACAACTATATTGATATGTGTTAGAAAAAATCTTTAGTCGGTAGATTGGGACCACAACTATACAGATATGTGTTGAAAAATATCTTTAGTCGGTACCTCGACTTTGGTTACGATCTAACGGTCGGAAACCCACAACTTCACGAAAGAGTGAGAGGTTCATTTCACTTAAGTTTCAGCTTTCAGCCCTGGGTATTTCCGCATTTCAAGCACTTAGCCTCTGGCCTAAGTTGCGTAATTATGGGTCTTGATTCGCCACCCGCGATGGACGTCAAGCCCACTAAGACAAACGTCTTTCTATACCCTCGGGTTTAGTGGCCCACTAATAGCAGTCCATAACTTATTTGGATAATCAAGGCATTTCTAAAATAAATAAGATAGGGAGATTTCTTGTGCATAATGATTAGGGTCTGGACTAGCTAAGTTCATAGTGTGGCTTATTCCCAATTAGCAAAAATGACGATTTAGTCATAATCACTCTAAAATGTTGGTTCGTAGGCTAAATAGATAATTGGGTCACTTTGGTTTATTAGTTACAATCCGATCCCTAGCTCTAAGTAGATCTTTAATGTAGTTGCAGTCGTTTTGATTAATCAATGACAAGTCGGCTAAATTTGGACCATATGTGAACAAATCATAAGGCTAAACTCGATGCTTAAGTCATTGGGCGGATTCATCGACTTTCTACGGTTAATAAGTCAAATTTGTGTGGTTCTATTGGTACTACCTGTGTATAGGCTCACTTCGAACGTCAAAGGTCAGTAAGTGATAACGTCGATTAGTCATATTGAAAATTTTTAAGGATTTTTTTGAAAGTCTAAAATAGTGAAAATCCAGGACGTTACAGTTCATCGGCTTCTTAGTCAGCCAAAAGGGGAATTGAAGTAAATCCCAACAAAATCCAAGCATTGCTAAACATTAGTTCACTCGAAACAACAAAGGAGATTCAGTGTCTCACGGGCAGAGTCGTTGCCCTCAACAGGTTTGTCTCCAGAGCTACCGACAAGTATTTACCGTTCTTTCAATAGTTAAAGGGCAAGGCGAAGGCGACATGAACCGACAATTGAGAGCAAGCTTTTCAACAGCTCATGCAGTATCTGGGTTCACCCCCACTACTTTCCAAGTTGGAGCAGGGAGAGCTGATGCTGCTCTACTTGGCTGTCTCAACCGCAACGGTTAGCTCGGCCTTGATACAAGAGGTCGAAGGCAAGCAGCTTCCTGTCTACTATGTCGCCAAAGCACTGGTCAAAGCTGATACTAGATACTCTGATATTGAGAAGCTTGCGCTAGCCTCAATCGTGTCATCGCGACGCCTCCACCCCCACTTCCAAGCCCACACCATTGTGGCCTCGACCAATCAACCCCTTCATCAAGTACTCTAAAAATTCTAAGTATCTGGGAGACCGACTGTAACATCTCGAAAAAATCCGTAGTATCACCTCAGGCAAAACTTACTGAGGATCGAATTCGGTAGAAATTAGATGAAAATTAATTAAGTACTAAACTAACTGATTAGTGGAATTAGCTTAGACCACTTTTTATATAAACTGCAAGACCCAAAACCATTAGAATCACTAACTCAACGTTACTTAAAAACCTAGGAGAAATTCCAAAACTCAGTTACTCTCGGGAGCACATTGAAACTTTGTATTGGACCTGGATCATGCGTCGAAAGTCCGATTATCACGAAACTATAAGGTTATGACCGCTTTATTGGGCTTGACAACCAACGCGGGAATCGAACCCAAATAGTATCCAGAAACGCACAACTTGAGCTTGGAGCGAAGTGTGTGAGAAACGCGAATATCTTTAGAAAATGAACTCAAACTCAAGTAAATTGGACCATTCGCTTGTGGGCAAAATTGAAGGTTTCAGACTGTCAATTTCTGACCAAACTTTAGCCATGGATCAAGAAAATTTTCCTGCACATGTCAATATACTTGTGGCCCTGATCGAGTGACGATGACCATTGAACTGATACAGGTCCTCTATGGTCGATCCATAAATTCGATCAACCGAGATCATAACCTGGCTTAGATCCATGGTCAGGAAACTTACTCCACGACGCAAGTGAGTAATGGGCCTCCAGATGAGTCCAGCTTGCCCGAAACAGACACCCTTTGGCTATAACCTAAGTATACAATGGCCCTGGGGCCATTTGAACCAGTTCTGGGCCTATATTAAGGACCTTAAACCACCCCTCCCTCATTCCATATGAATTTTCTCCAAACCATAGGAGAGAGAAGAGAGAAAAGAGGAGAAAAGTGTGAGGAGAAGAGTGAGAGTCTGGGAGATTGAGGCGGTGTTTCCCTCTTACGCCTCCACGCACTAGATCACCGCTACATCTAGTTACATGAGTCATTTCAACTCCGATTTTGGTAAAAAATCCTAACCTTAATTTCATTTTAGGAATCTAAATAAAGGAATCAGTGAAATAGCTAACCTATTTTGTGATTCAGGTAACTATTGTTCTCTAGACGGAGACGTAAGATTCGAACCGAGTTCAAAACGAGAAATCCGACGAAAGGTGCGGTTATAAACGTTTAGGTTATGATTTTTAAGGCTTTCAATGTCAGCAATGATTTATGTCTAACTTGATTGCTGCCATATGAGCTTAGTTACGATATATTCGATAAACTATACATGTGTGTGAACTATGTGAATATATAATGCATTCCATGTGTTTGTTGAAATGTTTGAATGAAAGTGCAATTTTGATTTATGCTTTCCATGACTATCAACCTAGAATACATGTTTGTTGTATGTATGACAACTCCTTTTCAAAAGGATTTGCCATAATATATGTTATAACTGATCTAGTTGTGTATGTAATATTATGTAGTCTAAGTGTTTGATAAAATGTCTGAATGAGTAATTGTTTGGCAAATCGCTTTTATTAAGGGTGTTGAGATGAGATTCTCAACTACCGTATCCATATTGGTAGTTTCCTTTATATAATGTAAATTGTTGCTATAAGATTTATGGATGAAATACATATGTATGTCAATATGCTCAATATTTTTGATAAAATATATGCTCAAATGAGAATTATGTTTGAATTGTTCGTTAAATGCTGTTATGAGTAACATATGTGATTTTCTATGACATTTGAGTATATTTGGGACTACCACCTAGTCCAGGCAATCGGTAATGGCTCCTGATTGAGTGGTCGAACTAGTTTCGCCATATTAGATACGTTCGACGAATCCGAGCTGTATGCTGATTGTCAATAGTGGTTAGGCCACGCGAAGTGCTTACGCGCTTCATGTCGATTAATTCAACGTGCGCTCATACCAATCGCACTTGTCAAATAACCCGATTAGCCTATTGTGTGTTTACCATGTATGGACGCTGCTCCTTGAATCTAAGGTACCGCTTACCAATGAAAAGCCCGTTTCAACCATGGTACCATGATCCGCTAAGACTCATGATTCGGGCATGGTGGTATGGGACATCGTGGTCGAGTTGTTGGCCTACGCTGGGGTGACGAGCCTCCCCGTTGTGACCAGTGAGCAACCCAAACTCGTGGGCTAAATACGGTGGTATAAGACACTGTATTCGAGCTGTCGACCTACGCTGATGTGACGAGCCTTTCCATAATGACCTCGAGTATAAACGAGGCCTATGCTGAGGTGACGAGCCTTTCCATAGTGACCTTAAGTGTAAATTTCTGAACTTACCTATCTACTGCTTTCATCAGGGTGATGCCCTACATCTTGCCTATCGTATGTGATTAACTAGGATTGATGACCATAGATGGATCCATGCTTGGGTTAATGATATAAAGGGAGGTACTTTAGCTTCCCGAATCTACTATATGAATGAGCCTAATAAATTACTTAGCTAACACGACCATACACCGCATTGCATGTGCTTTAGCGAGGAAGCGCACGTTTAAGGAGTTTGTCATGAGCGATCATGAGATGATGTCGCTGAGGGAGTGTAGGCGAGGGCATGCATCATTATAACATACCATTCCTGCACTAACAAGAGTACTTAGGATATGATTGTTGTACTACTTTATCATTACTGCTTGACTGAATTGATAACATGTTAACCTTTGCCTTATAATACCATTGAGTTGATCACTCACTCTCACTCTGGGACGGTGTTTTAAAACACCAACTAGACTCTGGTTTAGATGCAGATTATGGTGAGGCTTATGCGACGAAGCCGGACTTCTTTGATGAGGAGGAGGAGTTCTCCTACGTGCAACTCTCAGGCGGGTCTATGTAGACCTAGAGTTGTGTCGTCGGGATTATGAGACTATAGATTAGTTGAATTTTTACACTTGATATTTTGTAAATTTTAGAACCATATATGTATTTATTTAGCCTGGTAACATACTCATACTCTGGAGATTGATAAACACTTACATACTTTATATATTCATCTCAGTCTTCCGCTTGCTCAATTTAAGTAACTCTGGAGTATGATATACTGATTTGGTGTAATCTCACTCATGTTTACTGTACTAATATGGACAATAATTAATTATCATTATCTATGTCGCATAAGTGATGCGTTGGAACTCGGGAGTTGAGATTTGCTCGACCCTCGATTTTCGGGGCGTTACAAGTTGGTATCAAAGCATGATTTGGATTAAACTGGACTTGGGTTATGGTAACACGATGCATACTGACGTACTTTGACTTAAGTGGGGGCGATAAAACGTAGAAATGATCATAGGATCCCAAGTTTCACCGACGGACGAAACTCACCGTTGAAATGTACCCCATATACATCTGAGATCATATGAAATAATCTTAATTCCCTTTTAGACCGTCAATCGACGGGTTTAAGCTAATATTCGGCGGATCCCAAACTTGAAAAATACCAAAAGCGTGAATATGTGCGAGATGGGACCCAAAACTACCTCAAATGGATAAGAGGGCCAAACCACAAGAACGGTGGGACCCAGGGGGTCCCTCGCATCATTCCGGCACCCCGGGAGGGGGAGGCCATCGCCCACAGTCCAGCGGACCGCCGCGCGTCGTGCCCCTCTCTAGCGGGCCGCGGCGGGCCCGTGGGTCCGGCGGCCCGCCACATTCCACACATGCGTGTGGGTCCCCCCCCACTTGCGGGACCACCCTATTTCCTCCCCTTTGCTTCATTTTTTCCCATTTTAAGCTTCTAAACCCTTTTAACCTCTCCAAAAATTTGATTTCTCTCTCAAATCTTCATTTCATACTCAAATCTTCTTCTTCTTCTTCATTACACACATCCTCCACCATTTTCCTCAAAACCCATCTCCTACCACCTTCTATCTCCCTTACTCCTCTCATTTGAGCACACAAATCCATCTTTATGTCTCATAAACCCCAAAACCCACCAACCCATCTCATTCTTCAAGTTATCTTAACCTTATGGCTCCTTTTGAAGTAGTTGCCACCATATTCTTGCTCTCCACGCTCCTTTCCCTCATGGGAAAGAGAATGACGTCCACAGATGAAGCTGGGCCTAGTCGCCCAACCCGTCCGAGGAAGAAAGCGAGCGCAGAAGCAAGTACAAGCGCCGAACGAGAGCAAAGGATGAAGTGGGATCTCGATCCCCAGATTCCACTTAAAAGATCTCTACCGCCGGGCATCGGACATGGTAAGTTTCGTGGCCGTGAAGTGGTGTTTGAAGAAAGGCTATTCGGGCTATATCCAGTGATGGACCTCCTGTTGGAATCCGGGTGGGGTCCCATATTTGAAGGCAAGTCTCATGCATGTGAAACCACTGTCTGAGCCTTTTTTGCCCACATACGGGATCCACTACTGAAGCCTCTACAGTTCACTATTCCCGTGGGAATGCAGGAAGCAATAGTCAATGTAGATATGATGGCCTGAATTATAGGAATTGCATGTGGTGAAGTGCATGCTAATGAATCTCATCTCAAGAGTGTGCGAGAAAGAGATCGTCGCACGTGGTTTCTTTGTGGCCGACTGGTTCACTGGAAGCGAGGCAATTGCCTCCCATCGACCAAGATGATGGCAGACTTTCGCCTACTCCACCACATATTCACATATAATATGTATCCTAGGTGGAGCAACCGTACCGAATGCACTCGTTTGATGGTGGACTTCCTGTACAGAGTTGGGCAGGGAGACAAGCGGTGTCTACCTACGTTCGCCCTACTACAGATAATCCAGACTGCACGCTCTGTTAGGAGAGATGTTTCACTCCTATTCGGTTGACTTATATGTAAGATTGCTTGAGAGTTTGGCTACAGACTTAACATGGATGAGCTTGCGCCGATCCACTTCATTAATGACCCTACGCTCAACAACATGGGAATTGGCCCTCAACAACGTCAAGCTCGACTCAATGAGTATGGGGGCGAGACAGAAAGTGAAGAGGAAGAAAGGAATGAAATAGAGGATGAAAGTAATGAAGAAGAGGAAGAAAATGAAATAAAAGAAGGAAGTGAGGAAGCCCAAGACTCTGATAGGGGACCTCCTACTGCTACACCTGAGCACCGCCATGATCAGGCCGCCTTCTAAAGCCCGCATGCTCAGATTGAAGAGAACCAGGCCGCCCTGAGACAGGAGGTCAAGGAGACCCAGGTCGAACTGAAGCAAAAGCTTGAAGAGAATCAGGCTTCTATAAAACAGAAATTTAAGAAGATGTCTCACACCTTGAAGGCTCTCCTGTGCTGTATGCAAAACAAGGGTGCGCCTCCGCCTTCACCAGAGTTAGACGTCTAGTCGTATGTTGTAGTCGTCTTTTGGGTTGTATTGTTCCTTACTTTCTATGTAATAGCCTTTGTTGGCTTAGTTGGATATTAGTAGTTAGTCTTAAAGCTTTTGTTAGGTTAGCTCACATGCATCTTCTGTCATGATCCATGTAAGACTACATCTTATGTATTGTGACAATTTTGGTTAAATGAAATGCAAGAAGCTTCTTTTAATTTGAAATGTGCAGAATGCTTGAAATATTTGAATGTTGTCATTTAAAATCTTACACATGTTGCACTCTATGTTGTGTATAGGGAATGCCTCTGAAGACCATTCGGAATATGACACGTCTTGCACTTAGCGGATCGTTTGACGGGGCACCTCCCCTTAGCAATAGTCACACGGACCCCAGTTTGGGCCCTGATAGTGACACCATGCCGGATTCACAGCCAACCACTATATTCTAGCTGTTGGCCTACGCTGAGGTGACGAGCCTTCCCATAGTGACCTCGAGTATAAACTTGGCTTACACTGAGGCGACGAGCCTCTCCGTAGTGACCTCAAGTATAAATTCATGAACTTACCTATCCGCTGCTTTCATCAGGGGTGATGCCCTATAACTTGCCTATCATATGTGATTAACTAGGATTGATGACCCTAGATGGATCCTTGCTTAGGTTAATGATATAAAGGGAGGTACCTTAGCTTCCCGAATCTGCAGTATGAATGAGCCTAATAAATTATTTGGCTAACACAACCATGCACCGCATTGCATGTGTTTTGGTGAGGAAGCGCACGTTTAGGGAGTTTGTCATGCGCGATCGTGAGATGATGTCACTAAGGGACTGCAGGCGAGGGCATGCATTATTATAGCATACCATTCCTGCATTAACAAGAGTACTTAGGATATGATTGTTGTACTACTTTATCATTACTGCTTGACTGAATTGATAACATGTTAACCTTTGCCTTATAATACCATTGAGTTGATCACTCACTCTCACTCTGGGACGGTGTTTTAAAACACCAACTAGACTCTGGTTTAGATGCAGATTATGGTGAGGCTTATGCGACGAAGCCGGACTTCTTCGATGAGGAGGAGTTCTCCTACGTGCAACTCTTAGGGGGGTCTATGTAGACCTAGAGTTGCGTCGCCGGGATTATGGGACTATGGATTAGTTGAACTTTTACACTTAATATTTTGTAAATTTTGGAACCATATATGTATTTATTCAGCCTGGTAACATACTCATACTCTGGGGATTGATAAACACTTATATACTTTATATATTCATCTCAGTCTTCCACTTGCTCAATTTAAGTAACTCTAGAGTATGATATGCTGATTTGGTGTAATCCCACCCATGTTTAATGCACTAATATGGACAATAATTAATCATCAAAATCTATGTTGCATAAGTAATGCGTTGGAACTCGGGAGTTGAGCTTTGCCCGACCCGGGGCGTTACACTGACAAAGTGAGCAACTGAGCTCGGCAAATTCGATATCAAATACCGACCCTGAATTGCTATCAAGGGCTAGGCAGTGATCAACTTTATTATTGAATTCACTACTGTCGACCCCTCGGAAGAGGCCATAAATGAAGAAGAAATCAACTCACAAGTATGGACCATTCATGTTGATGAGTCTTCCAATTCAAAAGGCAATGGGGCAGGGATAATCCTTGTGGCACCCGACCAGACTTGCACACAGTATGCCTTGAGATTTGGGTTCCCAACATCCAACAATGTGGTGGAGTATGAAGCACTCCTCGTTGGGCTCAAGCTGGCAAAAGCTATGTGAGCTCAAACCCTGAAGATCCACAATGACTCCCAGATCATCTTCAACTAAGTCGTCGACAAGTACCAGGTGAAAGGAAAGAAAATGATCGCCTACCTCCAGAAGGTGGGAGAGCTTATCAACAAGTTCAGTAGGTGTGAAGTCACTTTAGTCCCTCGAGCAAAAAACTCTCGAGTAGATGCTCTGAAAAAATTAGTCGTGGTGGCTGACGATGACATCGCCAAATCAATTCCGATTAAATTCTTGCCCGAGCTCAACATTGGCCAACCTGGGCCAGAGGAAGCACTTCCTGTCATCTCGATGTAAAGCTGGATGGACCCGATCATAAGCTACCCTAACAGAATAAGCTACCCGACGACAAACTTGAAGCACGAAGGGTTTGGAGTAAAGAAGCTTGATACATCATGATAAGGGATGTCCTCTACAAAAGAGTATTCTCCTTACCGTAGCTTAGGTGCCTCTGACCCGACGAAGCCGAATATGTTTTGAGGGAGATCCATGAAAGGGTTTGTTGGAATCACTCAGGCAGAAGAGCACTCGACCACAAAGTAATCCGATAAGGGTAATACTGGCCGACCATCCATGAGGATGCCAAGCAGTATATAAGGAAGTGCGACAAATGTCAACGATTTGCTACAATATCTCGATAGCCATTCGAGCAACTAACCCTTATGGATGGCCTTTGGCCATTCGCCCAATGGGGAATTGACATCATAGGACTTCTACCGACAGGCAGAGGTCCGACCAAGTTCACTATCGTAGTTGTCGACTACTTCATCAAGTGGGCTGAGGCTGAGCCACTGGCCAAAATTACTGAGTAGAAGATTATTGGCTTTGTTTGGAAGAGCGTCATTTACAGATATGAGATCCGGTATATTGTTGTCTTGGACAACGACAAATAGTTCGATAGCACGCAATTCTGGGGTCTATGTGAAAGACTTGTCATTCATAATGCCTACTCATCACCTTGACATCTCCGTGCCAGTAGACATGTAGAAGCAGTCAACAAGATCATAAAAAATCACCTCAAGACTAAGCTCGAGAAGTCCAAAGGGTCCTAGGCTGAGGAGCTACCACATGTCCTCTGGGCATACCGAACGACTGCTCCGACATCAACTGGGGAGACTCGTTTTTCCTTGGCTTTCAGCGCCGAAGCCATGGTACTAGTCGAAGTGGGACTTCCGACTGCACGCATCGAATTGTTCAATGAAAGCCAAAATACCAAGTAGATGGCCCTAAGTCTGGACCTCCACGAAGAAGCGAGGGGACAAGCACAGTTGAAGATTGTTGCCTATCAACGGGTCACCCAATTCTACAACTCCTAGGTCAAGGTGTGAGGATTTTGAGTGGGGGACCTGGTCCTTCATGAAACCTTCCAGAACACCAAGGAGCCCGACTTGGAGACATTAAGGCCGAGCTATGAAGGACCCTACAAGATAATAAGCACTACATGATCGGGTGCATACCGACTTGAGGATATGGACGGTAAACTTTGCCTCACCCATGGAACGCCGAACACCCGAAGATCTACTAATCTTGAGGATTCAATGACTCCTACAGTCACGTCGACAAATGACTGATCTACTCAATAAGAGTTGGACCGACCAAGAGCAACCTCCCTTATCAAAGGAAAAAAGGAGCTCCAGATAATGATATTGTTTTCTTTCTACTATTTTTGCGAATTCTACAATAAAGAAACTTCTCCAGGTTAAGGGAAGAGAATTTCTTTTTAAAAATATTGTTATCAACTACCCTAGCTATGCGACTGACTACAGGGACTTCTCTCAGTTTAAGGGAAGAAAGTCCTTAATGCTCGGCCTACAACTATGTTTACCACTATATGGTCAGCCGATCGATTCTACCGTGCATAAACTACAATTACATAATCGATTTATCAACCCTACAATGCTTGGACTACTCGCTCCACTTTGGCCGACCTATTAAATTTACTTAGGAAAATCATACACAACATCTAACACCAATCATTGCAAAAAAAAATAAATTTATATTTTCATTGATGGAAAAAATTCATTAAACGAATAAACTAAATTTTTTTATAAGTATAGAAGAGGGCAAGGCTCAATCTATTCTAAAAATGAGGGCTACTCGGCGTCAGCTGAAGTAGGGGTCGGGTCTTCGAGGGACTCCTTGACCAAGTAATCTAGGTTAAACTCCAGGTACTTTTGCTTGACGCGCTCCTGGCACTACCTATAGTTGAGGCTGTAGTAAATTTCATGCTCCTCGACCCGCTCCTCGGAGGTCTTATACGCCTCCACCACAGCCGACTAAATTGCCGGGATAAAGGCATCGACCTCATCCAATTTGGCCTCAACCTTTGCCAACTTGGCCGTGGCCTCTGCCAACCTAGCCGCCACCTCAGCCAGCTTGGCCTCCACCCTCGCAGACTTGGCTTCCACCTTTGCCCGCTCTGCCTTAGAGGCAGATAGACACGATTTCAGCCCCTCCGACTCAACCCACAATGCGCCCTCCTTCCACTGGGCTTTGTCAAGCTGGATCCCAAGAGTTGCTCGCTCCTCCCCAGCTACCTGCAGCACCTCTTCAAGGGCCGTAGCATGGGCCACAGTCGTGTCCTTAACAGCTGCGGTAGTCTTTATCTTGGCAGTCTTGGCCTAGAGCTCCACCTTCATCCTATCGTACCCATGGCCAAACTCTTGGAACAATTAACGAGCAGCCAAGAGCACATGAGCGGTCTAAAAGAAGAAACAAAAACAAAGAACGAGTAAGGAAACAAGATATCAAGAGGACAACATATTAAACATAAAAAAGAAGACATACTCTGAAGAAGGTGGCCGCTAAGTCGCCCAGGAGAGTCATTAGATGGACATCTAATAGGGCAGCGATGTCCTCCTTTGGGACATGCCGAGCCGCCCACCGAGAGAGGAGACCCATACGGTAGCCCTAAGGTGAGGGGCCCGATCTGTTAGCCTTGGAAGCTTGATGCCCCAAGGCGCCACCCTTCTCAACCTATCAGACTTAGGCAGTGGGGGAGGGGGGGCTTGATAGGACGAGCCTCTTCTTGAGCCGAGGACGACTTCAGATCAACAACCTCGAGAGCCGTGGACTGAGGAGAGACCTCGCAAGGGGAAGCCTCTCGAGTCGCTCCACTTGCAGCCACTGCAGTCGGCCCCTCAGTTACAAGCCCACTGACGGTGGGCTTGGGTCTCTCCTTTGCGATGTCAAAAGGCCCATCTCTACGGATCGAAGGAGGGACATGAACCCTTTTAATCGTCTTCTTTGTACAGTTTAGGTCGGTTCCAGGAAGAAGCTTCATCCTCTTCACAGGGTGAAGGAGATTGGCCATATATACAAAAGAGAATAATTATCAGACATGAAGAGAAAATCGGAGCACAATAACTTAAAAAAGAATTCTACTGCTACTGCATACCTGCCGGCTTAAATAAGGACAGGTCGAATCGGTATAGAGATTGAGGAGAGATCAGACTCTTCCAATTCCTTTCGGCAGTGCTTCGCTCCTTCGTGTGAGCAATTTACAGAAGCTGTTGTAGAAAGAGCTTGGGCGGTAAGTGAGGAAGAGCTGTAAAGAAAAAGATCTAAAGTTAGCAGGTTAAGCTACAAATAGACAAAGGAAAATCTATAAGTCTGCAACTCGACAACTTCCAACCTAGGAATGCAAAGTTGGTAGGGACTTGAGAGCGCAGCCTGTCCACCTCGATCGCTAGGGCCTCAAACCATTTGTCATTCCAACCCTTGTTGGAGGAAAGATTATCGGTGATGAGAGCTGACCCTTTGTTTGCCCATGTGGAGAAGTAGTACCATCCCCAATGACTAGGACTGGCCTTCACTCTATACGAACAGAGAAACTCGTCTGCGGATAGCTCGGGGTACCCAAGCTGGCGCTATAAGATGAAGGTCCCAAACAGGACCCTCCAATCGTTTAAAATTAACAGTCATGGAGCCAGCCTTAGGCTGCAGGTGACCTCCCAAACAATTGGGTAAAGAGGAAGCCGGAGGCCACACTGGAGGGCCACAACATATATGGCTACCTCGCCCTGACAAGGATGACCTAGGATTTTCCCTAGTTCAGGAGCTCAGAGCACCAAAAACTTAGGGATATGGAACTCTAACTTGATCCGAACTAGGTCGGCATCCCGTAAATTCGACTTGAACATGTCGACCTCCCGAGATGGTCCCGCTGTAAACTGGGCTACCGGCCTTGTCAGGGGAGGTACCGAGGCAGATGTTGCCACGACCTCGTAGCCTTTTGGCACTGGAGGCGATACATTGGAAGAGGCTCCCAACCAAGAGTCCACACTTTCTGGTATAGGCTCCTCATGTAATGCCCTAGAGACGGAGAGCCTATGGGAGCCATCCAACATCTCGACCAAGATTTAAAAAAAGGGGGGAGAGGAAAGCAGAGAAGGCCAAAGAAGGAAGAAAACGACTGAAGAATCAGAGGCAGGGGGTTTTCGACTTACCGAAAATTGCCTACTCTAGTGGTTAGAGAGAGCAGCAAAGATAAAGAGGAGCAAATGAAGAATTTCTGGGGCATTCCCCCTATTGATAATCTCCTTGGCTGCGGCATTGATTGTCTGCATTCAATGTTGTAGCCCGAAGAGGCGCTACAGCTTATGCCTCCCTCCATGTGGCAGTTGCTAGTTTGCGGACCGACCTGACTACTAAGGTAGAGACACATGTCCGCACATTATTCACCGAGAAATGAAGAGGCGTCACTTAAGTGCACGTCTCATCGTACAACTCGTCATGATCATTGCTGGATCCTCCTTAATTCTTGCACTTGTCGCCTTTCTCTCTCCCAACACAATGACAGATGGATCCGACCCCCTGACCTCTTCCGCACGAGGCTCAAGCGTCAGTCCAAATCAAGTAACTTCTCGAGGTTCTAAAAAACGCTCAGAAGTAGGGAGCCATTGTTAGGGGTAAAAGTAGACTGACTAGACAACTAGAATTGTATGAAAACAACACAAGGCCAATAGCTCGGAAAGGAGGTCGTGAACAAGATCGACCCTGAACGTCGAGCATGATCCTCGCAATCCATCTGGACATCGACTACAACAATGATCTCGGCTCTAGCTGACATTTCACTATTGCGACCAACAAACGACATAAATACTGACCCGACCTCGAAGATAGGCATCAATTACAATCAATAGTTCAACTAAGTGTGTAGGACCTTGGCTAACCCGACCTAGAGGTCGGCGTCGGCTGCCAACCATGACCTCCTCAGAAGGTGACCACCCGGAAATCTCCTTCATATACAAGGACTAATTCCTCGAGATCTTTGCCGATAATTGTGCTGAGGATAATGCCTTATATATTAGAGACGATTCCTTGCAAGATACGCAACTGTATCACAAATTCACTGCCATATACATAACAAACACCAGAGAACTATAAATAAGAACCCCACTTACAACAGAATGTATGCACAAAAATCCTAATTTAACTATACCTGTAGTGCTTGTTCTAACTTTGGCATTGGAGGGTCCCTTAATATGGCCATGGTCTCCATTATTATTTGGTTTTGTAGGTACATGACATTCTAGTCCATTATTGTTTGGTTTTGCAGGTACATGACATTCTAGCTGAGAGGACCAAATCTCAACATCAACAACCACTATTAGTAATTGCATTGCTATAGGGTATAGTTGTTAATTACATGGTCATTACTAACAACTATATACCATACCAATGCCACAAAAGTAGTTGAAACTTAAATTCAACATTGGATGCATGAGTAATTCAAATCAAGCCGCCTAAATGGACAAATGCTCTCTCTCTATAGAGCACTACATGTTATTATACTCCCTAGTTTCATTAGATTACTTAGGCAGACCAATCAATTGATATGAACTGTCCACTCATTATGTAAAATATTTTGTGGGCTATGATAGAAAAATTGGACCAATGGTTCAATCCACCCTTGAATTGAATCCACACCCTTGATTTGCTGCCATTTTTCTACAGCCATCTTTTTTCCAAGGCCTGGATGAGATGGGAATAGTTGTCTAATAAAAGGGATTTTTTAGAATCACATGCAATCTATAATGGTCCCTAGCATTTAGGTGGTCAAATTTTTGATGCCATGTATTTTTCGTGTAGATGATCTTGACTATAAGGATTAAAACCATTGATCAAACGGTTAATATCTGTCGTATTTGTGCAATGTTTTCACCGGAACCCAAGAAATGTGCGTTGGACCTAACCAATGGTCTAGATCAGTTAATTAAACTATTTAACTGATCCAATGTAGCTAGGAGCATCATAACCTATAGTGCCCTAAGGGCACTGGAACATTTCTCATTTAAAATTGAAAACATTAGCACTGTAGACTCTCTCATACAATATGTTTTTTTTTACGTTCGAAAAGTTATGCTACCAAAGCAGATTTTTAGAATACTGAAATAGAGTTTTGGATAAAAATGCCCTTGATTTTAGGATAAAGCAGGGAAAAAGTGGGAATATTTTCATCTTTATGAGTTCGCCTGTACGAGTAAAGGTTTAGTTTAGTTAGATAAGTTTTATTCAGGTCAAGTGAAAAAAGGTGAGTGTCCTGCCAGGTCTATACTAAAAACTTAGCTTTTATAATTGCGTCACGTAACATGAGTCACAAATACACTTATTTGGTAAGATGATCCAATTCAACAAACAAGTGCCCACGAATGAAAGGTTAGGACTGTTCGGGTGTTATAAGTTTGCACAGTTCAGTTTAACTGTCACGTGTACAAATTTAAGTGCCCGTGTATCAAGAGTCATACTCTGCCAGATTATCAAAGAACACCCATGAGAAAACTGGGTTGCAGCACGCTATAGGTGATCGGCTAGCAGGGTAAAATGCTCGTAAACAACCGGTCGCAGGTTAGGTTAGCTTATGATTGGGTCGCCAGTGATTAGGGCTCGGAAAATGAGTAGCGATTCGAATGCCTAGAAATCGCGACTAAGGGCCATTGAAAGTGTGTTCCTCACGATCAACGGCTTGGATCACTGAAAGCTTGCACATGTACTGCAGTTCACGGCCCGAGCGTCGGACCCCACGTCGAACATTCATTCGCAGAAAGGACGTCTGCTAAAAGGCGCTACAGTGTTAGGCTGCCGCCACCTGTCAGGGAACGTGACCGTATATCATCAGCCCACCGTATACGTATACGTAGGTTTTGAGTCGACTATCTGAGGCAGGCAGTTTCAGTTGGCTATAATACTGTAGGCGTCGCCATTCGATGGGATTTCCTTTCTCTCTCTGTCTCTCTCTCTGAGGGTTTCGAAAGCGCCTGAAATCGTCTCCGATCTCTGAAGAAAAATCGCCCCCTCTATTCCTTCCTTTCTCACCATCTCTCATCTCCAATCCGAAGATTTCGATCTCGATTTCAATCTATGAGACCTCGGAGCAGAAGAAAAAGAGCCGATTTTCATTTCCAGGAGCTGGCCTGAGAATTAGGGCTAGGGTTTTCTTTTTTCTCCGGTAGATTTATTTGTTTCATAAGAGCCGTTGGGATCTAGGGTTTTGCTGCTTTGGTTATATGAGAGATTAGAATTGGCGGTGATGGATATGGAGCTCGTTGGGGACATTGCGTCCCTCGACCCGGAATTGCTGCAGCTTCCGGAGGTTTCTCCGTTGGCGCTCAAATCGAACCCTTATGTTGCAGACGAGCTGTTCTCGCAGTGGCTCTCACTTCCAGAGACGGGTCGAATGGTATTTTTGTTTTTCATCTCATTGTTTTGTTTCTGTGCTTTTGTTTACTGGATTCTTGATTTCTGGTCCTTAAATGATTGTGTATATTTTATGAATCCGAAATGTCATGATTATTAAGGGCAGAAAAATTATCCTCTGTACGCATAAACGTCATGATTGTTGATGATCCACAGTGTTTCCGGTGGGCCCGCTAGTAATGGGCCATGGTCGATGATTTTGCTGATCCGAAAATTTTAACCATACCATTGGTTTTCTAAGAATGGACCGTAGCAACCATATTTTCAATGGCAACGAACGGGAAAAAAAACCTGCCAATCAGATGGGTGGGATCGTCTGATCTGTATGATTGGTGCATCCATGACAAGACCCACCTGATGATTGGTTTGGATCACTGGACCTTTGTTGTGTATGCTGCTTTTGTATGGTGCATGGAATATAAAATCTTTTGCAATGTGCAAAGGCTAGAGAAGCTCTTGAAAGATTTAGTTGATTCATGGGCAGGTTGATGGTCTTGAGATTGTTTCCTATGATCCCTCTCCTTGATTGATGTAAATACAATGATTAAGTTCATGTAGGGGAGCAAACAAGATTGCATTGGGGAGTAAGCACATTACTGGTTCCATCTTGATCGAGTTGAAAAGTGTTGAAACTTCTGAGTATATATGAACATCCTTTCCAAATCAAAATAAAATTAGCTTATGGAAAGCTCTTAAAGGACTCGTCACACCATTAACTGAATAAAGTGCCAGCGTCTATCCATGCGTCTGTTCAATAACATAGTGAATTTCTTCCATATTGTGGGAAAATATATCAAACAGCAAAAATTCATGTGTTTCATCATGTGCCAGTCTGGTGTTTGCTGATCCAAAGTCATAACGGGAAGCCAAGTAGTTAAGCCCGTCACTGCACTTGCTGGACTATTGTCTTTGTTCCCTGCACATCGTCATCTATTAGAATACTTCCTCTATGCTTTACTGCACTAAATATTTAGATGCAAAGGGAAAGGGATCGGTTAAGGAACAAGCATATGATGTGGTTGATGTTCAGCACAAGGGTCTAGCCGTTGAGATTGATGAGCACCTGTGAAGAACTAGTGATCCCACATCTGTAATGGACCTCTCTATATATAGAGATGATACTCGTCATTTTAAATTTGAAAATTGTTGTAGCAGCGCTGTCGACATGATTGGAGGTTGTGTCTGGAGTTGTTTTCCCAAAAATTTTGACCTCAACACCAACTTACTCAGCAGCTTTTTCAGCTCCGATGATCATGTGGTTCAGTCATTTTCAATTGGCAGAAACCTATGTTTGAGAACTGAATTATGGTCAACAATACATGCATCACGCAAGCATTAAATAATCTGGGAAAGTATCACAAGTTGCAACTCCTTTTTTTTTTTTTTGGGAAACATAGGAAAGTATCATAACTACTGTACCATGGGCACGAACACAACAAATGAAGGCTCATTTCTTTACATCTTTAGAAGTCCAAGAAAATTTGGTTGTGATTCCTTCCATTAAGCTGATTGATCTTGAGAATCTTGTCCCAAATTTCTTTTGATTGCTAAATGATGATATATCTATATATATATATATTTATTGATAGATAAGAAAAGACTTTTCCTTTTGAAGTCATTCAAATAAAAAGAAAGAAAGAAAAAGACTTTTGGAAACCCCAAAGCTCAAGCCGGAAAATGAACAAACCTCGTGGTGGTGCAACTAGAATTGCCTTCGTTACACAAGAACATTTGCCGTTGTTACATAAGAGCATCTGCTGCAATCCCTATAGAAGTCATCTCTATTAAACCACCATAATTCCTTAAATGTCATTGCTAGGGGACTTAACAAAGCTCCTTATTGGATCAATCACATGGGTAACAAACTTGCTTTTGTTGCCAAAAGACCTATTGTTTCTTTCCTTCCATATAGACCATAGAATAACACTGCCACTCGAGATGGATTAGAAATGTCTGGTGCCTTTTTTACTCCACAAGGATCAAGATCAAATGAATGTTTATTCTCTTTCTATCTTGGGATGGGTTGAAAATATATGGACCAGATGTTATAGATCTCTGATACTGCCATCAATCTGTTTAGATCAATGAAGAAGGGAGCAGTCAACTGATTCTTCTAGGATTTGGTTGATAGGACAACAATAATCCGAAATCAAATAGAAGGGATTACAAAAGGTGAGAAAAATATTTCTAACTCCAGATATAAAGATTGGTCCTACTGAGATAGGCTGTGATAATAAAAGATTGGAATCACAAAAACATTTTTGCCAGATATAAAAAAGAAGAAGTGCTTGATTAATACGTAAATGATACTATTTTATGAAATCTTTCATTGAAAGAATATACATGAATATCTTTCTATGCACCATTAATATATCCCAGAATAAATGCACAACTTTTCTTTGAATTAATAAAAAAATTATCGACAAAGACATTTATAATGATGAAAGAAATAAAGAAGGAATTGATGAAACAAATCAAAATGTAAGTCATTATGGAATATATCTTTTTCTTAAGGATAGAATAAAGGACCCTTTTTGGACACGAGGAATATTGGATGCCAAATCAGGGCCTAAGAAACTTTTGAATTCTGGAATGAATAATGGAAAAACTGGTTAAGGGGTCATTATCTATACCATTTATCCTAGAGTAGATGGTCTAAATTAGTACCACAAAAATGACGAAACAGAGTCAATCAATGTCGTTCGATTCAAAATAAAGACTCAAAAGGAAAAAAAAAAGATTCATAATTTCACATGAAAAAGAAAAAGACCAATTCATTCACTACGAGAAATAAAATAATTATGCAGTAAATTCAATACCCCGATTCAAAAAGAAAATTTTAAAAACACTACAGATATGTTGATCACATAAATATATTCATTATGAGGATGGGAAAGACTCAATATATTTATGGATCACCATTACAATTTACAAGTAAATGGAGACCGAGATATTCCATATAATTTCTACACACCTAAATCCGAATCATTTTATGTACCCGGGGGTTGTAGCTGTTAGTGATTATCTAGGAGAAGAGTCTATTATTGATACAGGGAAAAATATGGGTAAAAAATATGTGGAGTGGAGAATTATCAATTTTTTCTTAGAAAGAATATAGATATTGAGACTTGGACTGCCCCATGGCATTCAAGTTGAGAGAGAGAAATTGAATAATTATGGTCGTCCCCCATTGGGTTATTATTAAACCAAATTTGGGGTTATTCATCAAGAACTATGGTAGGGAGGTTTATGAATGTATTCGTTGTGGACTAATCGTGGGGAAAGAATCCCAATAAATGCAAAGAGGGGGCATCTTGTATCTAGGAGTGAAGGGTTTGGACCAAGATTTACAGATGGATGGGGTGAGGTATTAGTATATCTGACACATGATTTAAATGTGATTATTTGTCTTCGACAGAGGGTAATATTGAATGAATAGATCATAAATTATGATATTTTTCTATTTCTTTTTCTTCTACGGAAGATACTAATCGTAGTGAGAATGGAATTTCCATGATGATTGCAAAACCCTCTGATACCATTTGAGAACAAAAATTCTTGTTGTGGCAACGGATTGCTTTTCGTTTGGATCATTAATGATTCTGTTGATGTATTTGAGTAATGAAATGTTTCGCAATTAGTGAATTGGATTTATTGTCATAACCTAAATTTACCATAGGTTCGTAAAAAAATTATCGATTTAAACCATGATCATGAGCAGGTGCATAACCATACCCTTGAAATAGAAGCAGATGTAGGAAGTGTTGTTGCCTAGAACTATCTATTTCTAAATATCCTTTTGGGTATAAATCTCCATTCAGAAGAAATAAGCATTCCAGCGATAATTTTCGGAAGTAAAGTGGGGTCTTTCCTTGCCAAATATTTGGGCCTTCCCCTTTGTATAGGGAAGATTGGTAAGAAGCTTTGGGACCCTGTAATTGAAAGATTTGATCGCAAGCTATTGTTATGGAAAAAGAGATGCATGTTAATTGGAGGAAGAATCACAATGATCAAGGCAGTTTTGTCAAGCCTCCCGCTATACTTCATGTCCTTATTTAGATGCCCGAAGAGTGTTCTAGGAAAATTGGAGAAGTTAAGAAGAGATTTCTTGTGGCAGTTGGGGGTCAGTTGGGAATTCATGTGCAGGCCTAAGGAGGTAGGTGGTTTAAGAGTGAGAGATCTTGATTCCATGAATAGGGCGCTTCTAGGCAAATGGTTGTGGCGGTTTGTAACTGAAGAAGGCTCCTTGTGGCAAACGGTCATCAACAATAAGTATGGAATCAATAGAGAAGGCTGGTGGCCTAAGAACTCTCCAATATACATAGGATTAGGAGTATGGAGGGAGATCATGAAGAGGAAAAGTTATATTTGCAGGGAGTCTCCTTTCTCGGGGGTTTGGGTGTGAAAATCAGATTCCGGAAGGATAAATGGTTGGGTGCTTGCAGGATTGATTTCCAAACTTAGTTCGCGCTGCGCAAAACTTGGAAGTTTTGGTTGAAGAATGTTATGTTAGGCATCATTCCTCCGCCCACTGGCTCCCTTTGTTTCGGAGAAATTTATTGGAGACTGAAGAGGAGTTACTGTCCTTGCTTTCTTTGCTTGCTTTGGTGCATCTTTCGGACGAACTAAACTCGGTACATTGGAATTTCAGCAAGTCCGGCCTTTTCTCCGTCTCTTCCCTTTTTAGTTTCCTCTCTTCTCCAGAGATTGAAGTTTGAAATCCCTCTTGGACGACCATTTGGTCCTACAGGGCCCCTTCCAAGATCTCAACGTTTGTATGGCTAGTTAGTGAGGGAAGAATTCTAACATGCGATAACCTGAGAAAAAGGGGGTTGGTGATTGTCAATGTTGTCCCCTGTGCCTAAGAAATGAAGAGTCAATGAATCACACCTTCTACTTCGATGCCCGTTCACTAATGAAGTTTGGTGCAGTTTTTGGCATCTTTTGGAGTTCAGTGGGTTTTCCCTTTTACAATTGACAATTTTCTAGTCCAGTGGCATGGGGGTGGAGTTGGGAAGACGGGTCAAACGTTGTGGAGATTAGCGCCGCTTGTGGTCTTTGGTGCATTTGGATAGAAAGAAATAACATTTGCTTTAATGACGCTTCTAGGGAAGCAAAGTCGGTTTTCCATATGGTGTGGTCTCTTATTTCGAGTTGGGTGGCTGTGTTTGACAAGCTTAGAGTTTGTAATCTCTCTAGTTTGGATTGGTCGTCTCTTCGATTTTCAGTTTCGTTGTATTCTTTTACGGCTTGCCGCTTTCTTAATAAAATTTCAGTTATCCTTAAAAAATTCACATCCTTGACTTGCTTGAAGAGAATGGAAGGTCGTCCCCCGAAGAAAAAAAAGGGGATGATCTCTCTATTGCTTGCTTTAGGCGGGCCAAGGAGGAGGAAATCAAGTGGCGTCAAAGGTCGATGGCAATGTGGCTGAAAGTAGGAGATAAAATACACGTTTTTATTATTATTTATCTTTTTCTTTTTTTTTTCCCACAATATTGCTAGTGCATGGATCCATGCTAATAGTAATGCAGGACAATTAACCACTTGCTCTAAAAGCTCGAATTGTTAGAGCATGGCGAATCAATCCCTTTATCTCATAGGAGTTCCTACTTAGGATAAAGCTAAGATTTGTGATGCTATTATATCCTTTTGTGAGGCTTTATTATCAGAAGAGAAGTGGGGCAGACCGAAGCTGTACTACCTGGAATTCAAGACGATATCTCCTTAGGTTGCGACTGAATTGGAAAAGCCGTTTAGTGAAGAAGAGGTGAAGGTGGCTATTGGATCGATGTGCGGGGAAAAGGTGCTAGGCCTAGATGGATTACCAATTTTTTTTTTTCAAAAGTTTTGACACATCCTTAAGAAGGACATAATGGATTACGTTGCTGAATTTTGGGAAAGGAGTTGTCTATCTAGCTAGTTGGGTGCCTCGTTTATTGTTCTAATTCCCAAAATTCAGGGGGCATAACAATTGAAGGATTTCAGGCTAGTTAGTTTAATTGGGCGCCCATACAAGATCTTGGCTAAGACTTTTGCTTCCAGGTTGAAGGCAACTCTCTTTTATGTCATTTTTGAGAATTAGGTGGCTTTTGTGGCAGGTAGGTAGATTTTAGATAGTGCTTGTGTCCCATGAATGCATTGATTCAAAATACAGGGACAAGTATACAAGTCTAGTTTGTAAACTATATAACTTTCTGTTAAATCCATGTGAAGGAAATTGAGGAAGGGTGTGGGATTGCCCCCACATTGTGGTTATGAGGTGCGAAGGGCCCTTCTGAAGTCATAGCCTTTGGGCTGTTGGTAGGTCAAGATAAAATATTGAATCTTTGAAATGTATACATAATCATTATATACAGGTTTTGCATGTTTGAGAGATGCAGAAAGTATAAATCATGTACTCAACCCCTAGCCATTTGTATATAGTATTTGGGATGATGGTATCAATGGATGTGCTTTTAGAAGCATGGTTGTCCAAATGTGAAGGTTTTAAGGCCAAGTCTTGAAACTTATGCTCCTTCGTGAACCCAACTTGGTGTCGTGGGTGTATTTCCCGAATGCGTTAGCATGACCCCATTGCCATACCATAAATAATGATACTTCAAAAGCGTCACGATACTTCGAAAGCATCACCACATTCGGTCAAATCGGAATTGAGAGAGAGAGAGAGAGAGAGAGAGAGAGAGAGAGAGAGATCCTAACATGCGTAGAGGATATCCTAAGCACAAATGGTTTCGGCTCTCCCCGATGTACTCTACGGCTTTGGCTCCCTCCCGTGCCCTTGTCCGAGAAGGAAACTTGCCGTTTGTCGCATCTTCCACTACGTCATGCGTCACATAATGAGGTGGTTGTGGCTTCGCTCCTGCGACCCCTCAAACAAAAGAATGTAAAGTTTGGTATTTGACATAGATCTTTCTATCAATAGATAGGAATGAGTGTTCAATATAGGTAGACTAGTTAGAAGAGTGAGCTAACCTTGTTCCGTAGGCTTAGGTAAGGGTACCAACATCAAATGGCTTTAGTGGTGTTGGCAGTTTTGCTCCCTCTATGCGTTTATTTAGTAGCTAGTAATAGTATCCTTATCACATGTGCATGATTTGTATATTTTTTAATTAGAGCTCTACTGGCGTAATTGTATCCATTGTCTGTAGCTCCATCCTTAATACGTGTTTATTAGTGGATGTAATAGACTTCTTAGAGGCAATAACGGAATCCTATATCATATGGGGATTTGGAGTGCCACCTACCTTGTTCGATCCTTCTTTGAATTCCAAGATTTGCTGGGCCCATTTCTCAAACATCAGCAGGTGATGATTTGATTGGAAAGTTTGAGGTTGATAAGGAGCATGGATAGATGGAAGGGCGCTATTCTCGCTTTACTTGGATCTATTATGACACAAGTCTAATTAATTGCTTTCAAAGATTCAAGATAGTGGTTGAAATTCTATTGCAGCAATCAATCAAAGTATTTCAGTCCGATTTAGGAGGAGAGTTTCTTTTGAGGATTTTTTATTTTTTTATTTTTTTAAATTGAGATAACAATAATTTTTTGAAACACTGTAAAATGAACAAAGAATGCAACCCCCAACACAAAAATCAGAAAAGAGCACCGCCTATGGCGGCCTTAACATAAACTGCCCAACTATACACCAAACTTTTAACTTTGTAGATAACCTCTTCTAAATCTACATCCTTGTTGTTAAAACAACACACCTGTTTTGGGCTCCCCATAAGACCCCAAAAAACTGCCATTAGGAGCAATCTCCAAATCACCTTCCCTGATTTACTAATTCCTTCGCCGTGCCACGCCCAAATTAATTATCTAACCGTTTTTGGCTTGTCCAAGCCACTTGCAAACCGTTTAAGAAGTGATCCCAAACTCAACAGGCAAAAAGGAGCAATGGATGAAGAGATGATCAACCAACTCCCCATTCGCTATACACATGAGGCAAATGTTAGGGAGCACAAGAGATCTTCTTTGCAGATTATCTACCATGAGAACTCTTCCTCGATCAAGGAGCCTAACAAAAACTGCCATCCTAGGCGGAGCTCCATAGAACAAAAAATGAAACAGGAGAAGTGGGCCTAACAAGGAGGGGGCCTCTGTAATCAACTCAAAAAAGGACTTAACCGAGAACTTCCCCGACCGATGCCTCGGCCAATACACGCAGTCACCTTCATAGACCTCGGGCCGAACATTGTTTAGATGGTTCAGAAGCTTAGCCACCTCATCAATTTCACCTTAAAGAAAGTCCCTACAACATGTCGAGGACCAGATGACTAATCCCTCAACTAGGGAATAACACTTAGTCACCATAACAAATTTGTAAGGAGCGAGGTAGGCAATTATTGGGAATAGGATCTGAAGTGCTTGGATGCCAAGGGTCGATCCAAAACAAAATACAGTTACGTCTACCCAACCTGAAGTAGATCCCACAGCTAATCAAATGCTATCTCCACCATTGCTTTCCACACCGCTGACGTTCTGTAAAGAGAAGCCTTTCTCACGAACCACCTGCCCTCTTGCATACTATACTTACCTGCTGTCACTTGTCTCCAAAGCCTCCCTTCTTTCACCCTAAAGCGCCATATCCATTTCCCAAGCAATGTTGTGTTCAAAGCATCCAACGGCTTTACACCAGTCCCCTCCTCAATTTGTCCAACCAGTCCAATACTATTTTAGGGCATTTAAATAGCAATAAGAAGTAAATTGGCATATTAGAAAAAACGGACTTTACCAAAGTCACTCGACCTCCTATAGACTAATAACGACACTTCCATGAAGCCAACTTCCTCTCAATTCTTTCAATCACCTTGTTCCACAGATGCTTCGCAGGTTCCCCTATACACATTGGAAGCCCCAAATACGATGAAGGAAAAGCGTCAGTCTTGCAACCAAAGATAAGAGCGTATCGGTTCAACTCTTCTTCCCCTTCGATGTGCACTCCAAGCATTTCGGACTTCGCCACGTTAATCTTCAAACTTGAAGCTGCCTCAAAACACACCAGTATTTTCTGGAGGTTATCCATCGACTCCTTAGCTTCACAGAAGAGGAGCATGTCATTTGCGTATTGAGATGAGTAATCTGCCTACCAGCCCTAGGAATATTAAACCCTCTAAACAAGTTGTTCACAACACCTATAGAAAGCATGCTGCTGAGGCCTAAACCTAAAGACATCCCCCTACTACCACAAATAAATAGGGTGATAGCGGATCTCCCTACCTCAGGCCACGTGAGGCTTTGAAGAAACTTTTTGGTGCACTGTTAGCTATAATGAAAAAACGACACTGACTGAACACATGCCTTAATCCATCCCCTCCATTTCATACTAAATCCCAGCCGACCCAACATGTAGCCTAAGAAGTCCCAATTAACGTGATCATACACCTCTTTCTATCTTGCTTCGAATGAGCGAACACAGAGCCCTCCAACAACCCCAGTAATTTGAACATGTCCACCTGTTCCATGGTGCCACCCTTAATTCTCTCCTAAAGATAGGAGACCAAAACCCACCAGCCATAATGATCATTCACTGTCATCTTTGCACGTTGTTATTATTTGTGGAGGCCTTGAAACCAGCACCTTGTGAATTATCATCACACAGGTGTTTCTCCCAAAATATACCTGACATTTGACTTCTGAACTTGAAAGCCAGGCCTTGTGGAGCAATATTTTCCACATTAATAATGCATTTCAACATCGCAGAGCTCCTTTACCTTGATGACTATGAGTATTTACTACCACAACTTTCTTCTTGCACACCATCTTTGATGCGATTAGCTTTTTCCGCATTAGATTATCTTCCTCTCCTCATAACCACTTTTTCACCACGTCTCCTTTTCAGCCTCTATAGTTTGTTGATGATGCTCATGGGGCATAGAATCTAATCATAAAATAAATAGTCATAACTGAAATCTGCGTTTTAATGAATGTGGGTGATTGCGTGCATCTGCAGGGAATAGTCTTGCCCCAAAGAGGGGCAGGGACACCCTGTGTTGTTAAAAAAAAAAAAAAAACATGATCCATCCTCTTGGAGATATGCATCTCCCCTTCCACATGGACACCTTATTGCCATTCTTTCAATGATTGGTCCCACAGCCTTTTGGAAGGTTTTCTCACACATAATGGAAGGCCAAGAAGAAGGAAGGTTTCACTGCAATCAACTTTTTCCACTGGTGTACCACCTTCCTCTCCAAATTTTCACAACCACTTTTTTCAACAAGGCTTGATTCATGGCTTTAGAAGATACAATGGTGATTCCTCCGTGCTTAATTGGTTGACAATCTTTCAACTCCACAGAATGAAATTATGCATTTCTTCCAGTCCTTGATCCAAAAAATCCCTTTGCAACCTCTTTAGTTTGTCGAGTCATTGACTGCATGCACAGTACATCGATGTAGAGGCAAAATAAACCGGCATTCCTGACAATCCCGCTTTAATGAGTGTGATCTGTCCCCATAGAAACATGCATCTCCCCTTCCATGTCGACAGCTTCATCTCCATTCTTTTAATGATCAGCACCCACAACCTTTTGGAAGATTTCTGTACACATAATGAAAGGCCGAGGTAAGTAGAGGGAAGAGAGCTGGCTTTACATCCCTGCATTCTTTTTAGATCTTTCAATGCTCCATCTTCAAACCTCACTCGAACATTTCCCTTTTCGACTAGTTCACTTTTTGCCCCAAGATTTTGCTTCAAAAGCACCGACGCACCCAAAATCTGCACCCTACTATTGACAGAAGATTTATGTGTCATCCTCGAATTACAAGTGAAACACATATCTGATTGATCTATCTAAAGCCCCCGCAAAGCTTCCTTGTTCTCCCTTTGCCACATTTTACTAATAGCTGCTGCAATAACCATAAAAGGGACAGGATACAGAAGGGCCCCTGCCATGGCCCCATAAATCCACAACAGAATCCTTTAATGGGCATCAGGCATTTCACTGACCTAAGAACATTTCTACATCCGACTTCTCTGTGGACCTTGAAGCCCATTTGATGTAATCAAATGGCTACACTCACTGTTTGATTGAAGATAGGCTCATCCAAGGGTCCTCATCAAGGATCTGGATTATCGAACCAATTTGGTCGAAGATTTGGACCATTTTGAGGGTATAGGTTCTTCTTCTTGTTCTTGTTCTTCTTCTCTTTTTTTTTAAAAAAAATGGAGGATTGGTTTTCCTGATGGCCATTCTGGATCAGACCAGCAGTTATTTTGTTAATCATTAGATTTAGAATTAGTTGAGTTGGTTTTAACAAAAAAAAAGAATAACTTGAACCAGTTTCACTTTTGTATTTTTGTCAGTTTTTTTGGGGCCACTTTTTGGGCGTCAAAAGATGCTAGAATGACACAAAGTTGGTCTTGTATGAAAGCCATTGAGTTAGCTTTCAAGTGAGCTCAAGATCATGCAATCCTGATACTGCTTGAGTGAGTTATGGCTGACTAGTAGATATGGAACATGAAATGCACATGGAGAGAGAGAGAGGACGTGGTTTGCATGTGGGAGACGTGGAGAAGCTGTTGTGAAATCGGGTTACTTAATAGTCTGCTAGAGTGTCACAGTTGATGCTAAGCATTTCAAAATTATACATTAACTCAATCAAACCGTCCAGTTCATGGGATCCAGTTTAGATAGGCCATCTTTCAAAACACAGGTTGATTTAGAGTTCCTAAAATCTGATTATTATGCATTTTCTTGTTGAATTTGGACCATTGATTTTCTTTATGATCCTCCGTTAAGTATCAGCCAGTTGAATAAATAAATAAATATAAATTTTGTTTTGAGAGTGATCTATATATAGGTTCATGGTTCATATATTTTATTAATGCTTTACTTTATCAATTCCCATAAACTAATTGCAGGAAAATCCATGCCCCTGGCTTAATGGTAGGCCAGTTGCGTTTCAACGTTGAGGTCACATGTTCGAACCCAGCTTTCCCATTAAAAAAAGGAAAGAAAGGAAGAGAAGTAGAGAAAAGAAAAGCCCCTGGCTTCTCTTGTTATATATAGTAGAGATTTTTCATGATCGTTTTTTTTTTTTTTTGATGGATATATATAGCGGAGATCAACAACAAGCCTGCATGATTGTGATGGAATTCAAGGTCATTTTGGTAATTTCTATTGCAATAGGGTTTTTGTTTATTTCTCAATCCTCTAGAAGGTTTTTGTGGACGTGTAAGGGCCTGTTTGTTAACGCTGAATTTTTGCACTTAACGCGGAATTGGGAAAATGTTCCGTGTTTAGTGGTGTTTGTTAATGCGTTGTTAACGCAGAAGAAGGAAAGCGCTAAGTGGTTTTTCACTGAATTCTTTCTGTGATAGGAGTTTGGCTAAATGGTGAACGCGGAATGCGCTCCATAAGTTTTTCTATTAAAAAAATTTTTTGTTTCCAAAATTACCCCTTTTACTACGAAAATTTTCTCCTCTTTAGATTGTTTGCGCAATACAATACCAACTTTTAACATGTAAAACTTCTTTATGCCCCACCATGATTTATGTGTTTGATCCACACCGTCCATGAACTTTTTCAGATCATTTAAGGTGTGTGCCAAAAAAAGAGGTAGGTCCAAGGATTAATTGGACCACAAGGTGGGGATTGAATGTCCACCATTAAAAACTTCTTGGGAGCTGGAGAAGTTTCGGATCAAGCTGATATTTGTGTTTTCACTTCATCCACGTCAACATGACCTAATGAATAAGTTGGATGGTAAAAACAACATCATAGTGGCCCTTAGAAAGGTTTCAACGGTGGATGTCATTATCACTGCAACATCCTTTGGTGTGGTTCATTGGAGCTGTGGACCTACTTCATCTTTAGGATAATGTATTAAAATAATACGAGAAAAACGATAAACGGCTTAGATAAAACACTTACATCACAGTGGGTCCCATAGAACCCTGCCCGGACGGTAATCCATCCGGGTGGGGGTAGGATGCAATCCGCGTTCAAAGCGGATGGGTTGGGAAGTGAATTGGCTAGTGTATTGACGTCAGCAAGTTTTGTGGGTCCCATCATGACGTATTTGTTATATCCAAACCGTCCATCCGTTTTGCGAGCTCGTCGTAAGGCTTGAGCCGAAAAATAAGACAGATCTAAAGATAAACTGGACCACACTGCAAAAAGTAGTGGGGGATTGAACATCTACCATTGAAACCCTTTTGGGGGCACAAAAGTTTCGGATCAATACGAAATTTGTTTTTCCTCTTCATCCAGATATTTTTGACTTTATGAATAGATTAGATGGAAAATAAACGTTATAGTGGGCCCTATGAATTTTTTAACGGTGAAAATCATTATCCCGCTGCTATTTTTGTTGTGGTCCATTTGAGTTTTGGATATGATTTATTTTTTGGATAATGCTCTAAAATGATCTCGAAAATTTGATGAATGGTGTGGATATAATAAATACATTATTGTAGGGCCCATGTAACTTTGATCTCCTTTGAACCGTTTGTACAACTTGGACTTCAAGGAGCGTCGGCGCTCGTCTTTGCACGACATGTATCTACACTAGCTATATAGCTGGTTTGTGGTACGGAAACGGATTGGCTACTCCCCCTGCCACCAACCTGGTGGGTGGTGGTCGGTGCTCTGTGGCCCCCATCATGTATGCGTTTCATCCATTTTTACATATCATTTTATGTCTTTATCCCAAAAATAAGAGGGATATAAATCTCAGGTGGACCACACCACAGGAAAACAATAGTGATTGGATATCCACCATTAAAATCCTCCTAGGGCCCACTGTACTATTTATTTGACATCCAATATGTTGATTAGGTCATACGTGCCCAGATGAAGTGAAAAAACAAAAATCAGCTTGATCCAAAACTTTTATGGCCTCCAAAAGGTTTTCAATGGACAAAGCTCATTCAACACTGTTTCTTGCAGTGTTTCAAATAGCGCATGTAGTGTAGCGGTAGCGTACGCTACGTAACGTAGCGTGGCCGTAGCGCTACGTAGCGTCCCAAATAGTATAAATCCCCTGTAGCGCACACCACAGGGGTGTGCTACAGGGGTCGTAGCGTACGCTACAGCTACGTAGCGCGTAGTGTCCGTAGCGTAAGCTACAATGTATTTTTTTACCATTTTAGTTTTTTTATTTTTTTCACGTTTTCTTTGTTTCTAATGTTGAGGAATGTGACACTTGTATTGTACTTGATACTTTTAACCTATGAGATTTTTATTTCTTTTCATAATTGTGACTTGTGGTTTCAATTAGACATTATTAATTAAAGTGGTTTGCTTAGGAAGTTGTTGATTTGATAATTATTTGATTTGGCTTATGTATGTGGATTGACTTTTGATAAATGATAACTAATAAACATGCTTATAATTGATAAAATGAATCATCTTTTAGGCATTTTTATATTTTTTCCCCTTTTTTTCACTATTTATTATATTTGTCCTACTTTTAAATTAAAAAATAGAAATATCTTGTAGCTTACGCTACACGCTACGTATTTACGCTACACGCTATAGAGGGTTGAGCGCTACGCATCACGCTACCGCTATTTAAAACATTGGTTTCCTATAACATTGTCCACTTGAGATTGGGATATACCTCATTTTTGGTCTCATACTATTATGTCCAATATGCGAGAAGAAATTGCTGCCACACTTATACATGCAAATCATTAATTTTTTATCTGTTTTTATGAATAATGATATTTTAATTTTCTATTAAGTACTTTATAGTTTATTCGAATTAAATAGAATAATTTTATTTTCATTTAATAAAAAATAATTTCTTTATAATGTAAAACATTTCCAAACAGGAGATGGGTAAATGTGTCAAATTAACATATTTCAGACATTTCATATGTTTGTTAACAAACAAATTGTTTCAAATTCAGTACTTAATTTTCAAACTTCAGCCATAATTACCAAACAAGTTTTTTGACTTCAGATTTCAGATTCAGGTTTAGATTTTAGGTTCAGGCTTTAGACTTCAGATTTAACAAATGGGGCCTAAGTCTTTTTTGTTTTTCTCATGTCATGTTTACTGAATAAAGGAGAAAATGGTTTTTTTTGTTTTTTTTTTTGGGCGGGGGTGTTGTTTTAGGGATGGAGGCTGTTGTGAACTTTTCCACAATCTTTGTTTCTTTGTTTGGTGATTACTCTACAACAGTTGTCACTCCATATCTGAGGAAAATCATGATTCAGATTGGTGCCCTTGTGTCACCATTCTTGTAGGCAAGTAATCCAATAAGTCCCAATCGATATTATAATATGAATATGCTACATCAATTTTGCACACAATTCCCATCTTACCATTCGCATCTTGAGTGATGTTTTGCGAGCCACTAGCTCACCATCTTGGATATGTCTCCCCTTGACTAGTGAAATTTTCTTATCCATTTATATCTTGAGCGATGTATTTGCGAGCTACTAGCGTTACGGCTAGTGGGCTGTTGTGAACTTTTCCACAATCTCTGTTTCTTCGTTTGGTGATTATTCTAGAACAGTTGTCACTCCATATCTGAGGAAAATCATGATTCAGATTGGCACTAATGTCACCATTCTTGTAAGCAAGTAATCCAATAAGTCCCGATCCATATTATAATAGGAACATGCTACATTGATTTTGCACAGAATTCCCATCTTACCACTTGTACCTTGAGCAATGTATTTGCAAGCCACTAGCGCACCATTTGGGGTCTGTCTCCCCTTGACTGACGACATTTTCTTGTCCATAAAGGGGAAAAAACCCGCTGGCTCAAGTTTGATAAAAAAGAGGGAGTCTACGATGAGATTGTAGCAGAGAATTTAGGATGAGACACCCACACCATGGCAAGAGACTTCACCCTTGATTGGGTTTCTAGGTCTTACTAAGGCTTTGTGGAGCTGTTACGTGTGATCATGTGATAAAAGAGATTTAATAGAGAAATCACATGACTGTTTAACTTAAGACTGTTTGATGAGGACATTACATAGGGCCCACTTGACCCAATTCATATTCCTAGCTACATTAGAGACCCCACGTGCATGTTCATGCATCTTTGAAGACCCTACATCGGGAAGATGCACGTGGGCTTCATATAGGAGCTTGATTGACACATCAAACCGTTGGATTGGGTGGACACGATGATTGAACCGTTGGATTATCGTCATTGGACATCTTGATCGTGGACCCCCATGGGCCACAAAGTAGTTTAGTTGTTTAGATTATTTACATGCTTCATTATTTTCGGTATACTTTATATTTGTGTTGAGATTGGGGAGTTAGGAACAACTTTTAATTTATTAAACGTTTTTATGTTGAGAATCTTATCTGAGAGCGTCTTTTTGTAAAATGTCTTTTCTGAGACTATAGAAGAGAAAGATGGGTGTGTGAAGCCCTAATGCCATTATTTTGCGATGTCACCATCTATCATCTTCCTTCTCTTTTTCTTTCTATCCAAAAGAAGTATTTTTTCAAAAACATAATCTCTTTTCGTCCCTTCCTATCCAAGACCATACAAATCATATTTTTCTTCAACTTCTCATTGTCCAACTTCAACCCCAACCGAAATCAACTATTGAGGACCCAAAAAGCCTAGCCAACGACCCACACGTATGAGCCCCTATACTAACCGTATGGACAACTACTCAATCCTTTGATTTCCCCCTTGCTTCCCCCATAAAAACCCCTTGATTTCCCATCCATAACCCTACCTTAAACCCTAGATCTCCAATTTCCTATTTCCCCCAATTTCTAAAAACCCTAATTCTAAAATTCTCAATTCCCATGAACCTTAATTTTCTAAATTTCAGATTTTCCCCTTCCTAACCCTAATTATAAAACCTACAAATCTGTCCCTTGAGTGTGGAATGTGCCTATGCTAAATTGGAAGTTCTATCCATCTATCAGGCCGAGTTTTAATTGATTTATGTGATTCCTTAGCATGCGGGCATGTGATTTTGGTTAAATTAGATTTTATTGCCTATTGTTTACTTTTAATTACTTGGTGAATTAGCATCTTTTGTTAATTGAATTACTTTATAGACTCTTTCATAATCTCCACGTTTCATGCTAGCATTAAATCATGTGTCCTGCATCGCTGTTGTATCAAGCTTCATATAAAAAAGTCGTAGGTAACTAGGAGGACACTACACTTCTTGAAAATGCATGCGTTTTGACAACATTCTGTAGGACACATTTCAGTCACTACTTGACATGCTAGCCAGACAACTTATGCATGAATTGATGAAGACACGACAATTTGTGCTTATATTGAAGTTTGAAGAAGATTTGCTGGTTTTGTTGATCAATACAATCTGTGAATTTATGTTGAGAAAAATTTTCAGCTCATCATTATTCAACCATAAATGGTCTATGATTGATGAAGTAAAGATTTCTTGATAGAAGGGAGGTGAATATGTTGAAGGATATATGATTTGAATATCTTTGAAATAGCAAACAAGTATAAAATACAGAAAGTAAGACGAACATGTTGAAGGGCGTATGATTTGAATGTCTTTGAAATAACAAACAATTGTAAAATACAGAAATGGATTTGATGAAAATATTCACATGCGTCATATTTGAAATCAAAGTAACATGGAAAGGGCCGCTCCTCACCATTCATGGTCCAGTGCTTTTATCCAGCCGTAACTGAGAAGTAATCGTCTTTATATTTGTGAAAGGTTCTTGCATCTGTAACTTTTTTGTATTGGATGCAAATTCTAGTTGCCATACCCCATCATGTCACTAGCTTCATGGTTTTCACCGTAAGTACAATTTTTTGTCTCTTGCATAGCATTTTTTTTTTTTTTGTTGTTGTTGTTGTTGTTGTTGTTGTTGAAAGACACTGAATATATTCAGGCCAAAGTGGCCAAAAGAAGAAACAAGCAAGAAAAGAGCAAAAGAAAACAAAAATACAACCAAACAGAAAAGGAAAGAAGAGGATAAAATACAACCAAGCCTATTAAGGTACCCAATTCCTTATGAACTGATCAACTTTACAGATAACCCCCTAAACTGAGTGACTCCTATTCCGGAAGCTCCTTGTTGCAGGAACCAGTATAAATTCATGTTTTTCACGTGTAGTGCCTCCTTCACTTTTCATCTCTCAAGTTCTTTCTCTCTTTTTACTGGTAGATCTACATTGTGGTTCTTATTTCCTCCCATTTTAAAATTTGTTCTTCTATTACCTGTTTGTGTTATTGGATGAATGTTGATATAATGTGTCAGGTATTATCTTAGAAGTGTTACACATTATTACAATTTAAATGCAGGTAAAATCCTTGCTTGACGATGCAAAGGCAGGCACGCCCTTGAGCAATCCTGGGAACTCTAGCAGTACACATGCTGCTGCAACCAATTCATTGCCTTCTATGTTTCCTGCTGGCGGTGCACCTCCACTTTCACCAAGAAGTACTTCGGGTTCTCCACGTATTATGAAGCGTGCAATGGTTGGGCCTTCTACTTTAGGTTCTCCACTAAAATTGGTCAGTGAGCCAGTGCGAGAAGTCATACCTCAGGTATTGGATACTATTTGACTATGTTAGTATCTAGTCAATCATCATGGTCAAAGCCTGGTCCTCACTATTTAGGGTTGGCTGTTCTCATGATTGTGTGGCAAAAGTTCAATGACTAGTTGTTTACCTGAAATTGGCCCTTCTTTGTCTGGGAATCTACGAATGTGGAAGCTGTATACACATCCATATGGTGTCCCAATTCCATATGGTTGCTATATAATTTTTAGAAATTGCTAATTGGCCATCGTCTTTCCTAAATAAATTCATTGTATAGCTGATGCAGCAAGGAATAATCTTTCCTAAAATTTGTACAACTGCTTCAGCAAGGAAGAACCTTTCCTAAAACTGATCCTGCCGTGTTTGCATGTTTGTGTGTACCACATGGTTGTCTTGGCTTCCCATGACTATATAATTTTACCTAAAGTTGATCCTTGCCTTGTGTGCATGTGTGTCTTTGTGCATACCACATGGTTGTCTTTGGCTGCATATGGCTATAAATCCCTTCCAAACACAGCACCTCTTGGGACTCTCTGATGGAGACAGGACATAATTTTGAAAATGGACCCCAATTGGATCTATAGGTTCCCTAAACCAACCGATTGGAAATCTGAGCCATTCAGAACATTTGGTTGTTGCATCTGTAGGCCCTGTAAACCAATCGGTTGGAAATCTGAGCCATCCAGAATATTTGGATGATGACCTGGGCTATCATCATATGAGGTATGGTTCCACTTTGGGCCCCTTGTAGATATATGCTTATCTATGGCCAAGATACATCATCTTGTCAACAAGCTCTCGTATCCCTGCTCGCCACGTAGATCCGAGTTCTTTCGGATCTTTTTCTAATCCTCTTTTCAGGCACCTCATATGAGCCGTGTCCACTCTTTGTTGAACATGAACAAACCATCTCAATCTACTCTCCTGAATTTTATTTTATTGATTTTTGAATGGGAATCCATCATTTTGTCTCCTAATGCTTAATTCTATCCTTCGTAGCCTTCCCACTTGTATTTTCAAGATTCTCATGACCATAGCACTCATCGTCTGCTCATGTTGGCTTCCAACTTCCTAACCATCCCTCTGCTCCATAAAGCATAGTGTGTGCACGCGTGTGTGCGGGTGCATGTGTGTGTCTGTGTTTTTCTGACGGTATGAAGCATAGCCAGTTGAATACCTGTCTTTTGAAATTTCCCTCAATTTTCATAGACGTGAGATGATTAGATGGCACTCCAAGGGGGACATCTCTATTTTACTGACCTAGCTCTACGTCTACTGGACACATCCTTGCAATCTCTTCAGTCCTTTGAATAACAGAGCCGAGGCAATGAAACAAATTGCCTTGTGGAAACACACCTTAATGAAAAAAAGGAAGGATGAAACAACCCTTATATTGACATGCTCACACGACACCCTGATCCATAGCTCAATTGGTAGACTGAGTGAAAGATACCTCATTTCAACACTGAGGTCTTGGTATCAATCCCTAGTGGGGGTGGCTATCAGTGAAGTGTGAACTGACAGTGGGGTGTACTAACAAGCTAACCAAAAAAAAAAGAAAAAAAAAAGACATGCTCACACGTCATACACATCCACTCAATGAGCAATCCATCGGATTACTTGGAAATGCTGGTGTTCTTTATGCCTTTGTGCATGATTATAGCATGCTAGCCCCGCAACAACATTTGGACATGGGTTGTAATAGACTGCTTTAAATGCTTGCAGTTCTATTTTCAGAATGGTCGCCCTGCTACAAATGAACTGAAAGAGCAATGCTTGTCTAGAATTGATCATCTTTTCTTTGGTCACATGGATGGACTCCAAGTTCAAGGTGAGAAGCAGGGTCAATATGTCTGTCCTGTTTTACTTTGCTAAGTGGTTATAGGTTGAGCTGATAATTCCTTTTTATCCTTCTGTAATCTCAGACTTCAAATCTGTTACAAAAGAAATCTGCAAACTGCCCTCGTTTTTCTCCAGCACCCTTTTTAGAAAGATCGATGTTGACTGTACTGGAATAGTGACGAGGTATGCACATTTTATCATTGAAAAGATCCATTTATAGAAATACGATGACCATTCATTTTTTTAGAAATAAAATAATTGAGGTAAAATTTTGCTTCTTCTCCCATTGGAAGCATTAAAAAAAGTCATCTTGGTTTGATTTTTTGTCTAGATGGACAATAGCTTACTTCTAGAAGTTGTTTCTCTTGCTGCTTTTGTTGGTTGTCAATGGTAGCATTGCCTGTTCCTTGTTTGATAATGTGCTGAAGATGATGATTGGCTTCAAGATGGAGGTTACACTTGATATATTTTTTTGTCCGAATGTTTTGGTGACCGAGCAGTTGCTTGTGACCAATCCAAAGCAGAATTGCCAAATCATATTAGGGTTTCCTTCACCACACCGCTTTTCTTACCCTCTTGAGAGTCTAAATTGTTTCTCGTTGTACACATTTTTTTTTTTTTTATTTGGCTTCATTTTAGTAGATCCATTGTAACTGCTCAAGAAAAAGGGGGGAAAACAAAAGACGTATCCTGTTTCTACACTTGCTTTTATCCATTCTGAACCACAGAAAGGTGGAACCTTTGACTTGGTGGTGAGGACCCCAAGTCTGTAATGATGAGGTTGGCAGTTCAAACTTTCCTTTAAATATCCATCAAAGGTTTAGATCTTAGTTCAAAATTATGAGAACTGCATATATCAGCACTTCCACCAATCGAACTTGACAATTCATGTTTGCACCTCTTTCTCTCTCTTTTTAATCAATAGGTTTGTACCTTGTTTCATTAACTATCATGCGTGCGTGACATGTAGTTCTTTGAGCTGGGTGGATGCTTAATAGCTCAAGCTTGTTGTTATGGCTGAATGCCATTGCAGGACAACCTGGACAATTATGCATGTGGACTTTCATTCTAAATCCTTTGATCCATATCAGATAGTTTTTATTTTTTTGATGGATATCGTGAAGAATTTTATTAAAAATAGTAAAAAATATAGCCACCTCAGCGGCAAGTAACATTGACAGAAAGATACACACTTACCATGAAATGACCCAGGAAGCCCCTTCACAATCACATGATAGAATCCCATTACCAGATAGAGGATTTCAGTACATTAACAAGCACATCTCCATAGAGACCACCTCTTTCGCCAACTTATTTGCCCTGTAGTCAGCATCTATATATACGTGGGAAAAAGCTTACTGTATAAGATTCTTGATGCTCAAGCACTTTTTTTTGAGAGATAATGATCACTTTATTAAAGCGTTCTCAAGGAACAAATGAAAAAACAAACACGAGTAACAACAAGAAAGACAAAAAATGGGCGGTCTCAACAACCTAATCAAAAAGCACATTTTTGTTCTCATTTCTTTATAAACTTTGGTGTTTTGGCAAGTAAATATGTTGATTAGTGAATGAGAGGTTATTGAGTCAGGACATGGAAAATGTTCTCATTCGGCTTTGACATTTTGCCAGTTTCTTTACATAAATTGGAGAGATCATGGTGTATGTGTGTTTGTATGATAGCCAGCTGGTTGATGAGGCTAGGGCAATGCTAAATTGGAGGAAGGTTCTAGTGTCTTAAAGCATAAAAATCAGTAGAACTGAGTATTTGGAATTCAACTTTAGTAAGATAGTTATAGAGATGGGTTTAGTCAGAATCGATAAATCTTCAAAGTGATGTGTCTTGTTACGTTCGCTCTATGGTTCGAGATGATATTCCAATAGAGTTAGAGCTTGGTGGATGAAGTAAGATGTGCTCTGGAGCAATGTCGTCGAAATCCTACGATTTACGATTTGAGTCGAATCTTAAGCAAAATGATTTGAATCTCACCTTGAATCCCTTTTTATATTAACCCTACGATTCTATGATTTAGGATTCAAATTATACTTTTTCTCTTCTATTTTAAGCTTCACTTGGCTTTCATTTTATGTTTTTAAATCAGTGGGGCCATTAAGAATCATTTAGAAAAAGCCTGAAAAAAAGAACCATTTAGAAAGGTAAATTATTTTATTTTGTTCTTTATAGGAGATTAAATGATATATATATATATTCTCTTCAATGTTAAACCATAGAGCTTTTTTCAAAAATGATTTCTTACTTCATAATTTGGTCGAAACACCAAATTGATGTATGACTTATCTGGAATTTTTTTATGGATGGTTACAATCATGTTGACTTGTATTGTATGTATTGTGGAATGATGGTTAGAAATGAATATATATATATATATATATATATATTTCAGGTAACATAAACATAAATTATTAAAGGATCCTTCTATGTTTTTAATGGAAATTTCTTGAAAGACAAAAGGGAAAGATAAGAATCCTTTAACACTATCATGATGTGGTATTACTTGGTGCATATTGATGGCAAAAGGATGAGTGATGAGTTCTTAATTTTCCTTTTCTGATTTATTTATATTTTTCATTTTTTAAAGAAAATCATAAAATATCTTACTATTTTGCGATACGATTTGCAATTTGATATAATTCAACCCCTATTACGATTTGCGATATGATAACAATTTCGACAACATTGCTCTGGAGTGCCTTATGAGGATGACTATTAAGACATAAGAGGATTAGCATGCTGCTTGGGCAGAAGGGTTGGAGAATTAAGAGGCATATGAGTGGATGATGAACATTCTAGAGACAAGGATGTTGACATGGAAGACTAGGAAGAATATAATCAAGCATGAGGACATCTAAAGCAGCCTAATAGCTGGCCCAATTGAAAATAAAATGATCAAGGACTGACTAATGATGGTCCAGCCACGTCACGTACTACGAAAGGCGAAGATGGTCCCCACAAGGTTGGGAGCTTTGATGGGGGGTGAAGGGCCTGAAAGGAGCATGCAGGGACGACCTAGAGGGGCTTGATTCAAGGTGGAGATAATGGATATGAAGGTTTGTACACTAGTTGACGTTTAGGCCTTAGGAATGATGGGTGAATTAGGATCCATAAAGCGATCAAATACTTGGATGGAACTGTGATGACGGCAGCCACAATGATGTATGTAAGAAAGATAGTGTTTCTACCTCCTCCATTTAATAAAATGAGATAAAAGATATTTCAACTATATATGACAAGATGCCATGAGCAAAATTTTCCCTGCAGTTAGTTTTTGGACTTGCAAAGACTACCTGAGGCTAGCTAGATTGTCACCGGATGTGTGCGCACACTATGCTTTTCGATTGAATTTATATGTGCTTCCTTTACACAAGAATACATCCGTCTGTAGTTTGTTTCTTAATCAGTTATGTTCAGGCTATTCATAAAATTAACTTCTCAGTTTATTAATCACTTCTCAGTTTGTTAATCACTTCTCAGTTTCTTAGTTCTCAAGTTCGACATTTCTTTTCTTCTCTGATTTTATTAACAAGTTATATTGTTACATCTGACTTCGCAATAACAAGCTGTTAACTTAGTCATGTTATAGGATTTTGAGGTTCCTTTGTGCATTCTGGTTGTGTTTCATTTGAGGCATTTTGTACAGTTGAGCTGGATGCAATCTATGAAACATAATAAGGTGCACGAGGCACCAGAAAATAGCTTGTAATTTCTTTGAAGAGGTTTGCTATTGAGTGGCAATGTTTCTGATAAGTATTTGGCTTTTTTAATATTTTGTAGGGATGCGTTTGTTGATTATTGGGTCAATAGAAACATGATGACAATGGATATAGCAACCCAAATATTTGCAATATTAAAGCAACCGGATCGCAAATACCTTACTCAGGTCTCTTCTTTAAAAGCACTGATGCTTGTACTTCCAACTTTCCTTAATAAATATTCTTAACATGCCCCATTTTTCGATGAATATTATCAACATGCCTCATAGATATGGGTCAGTTGTGAAGTCACAGCAAGAAATTGAGCTGGCTGTGTATGCAAATATGGATGCTACACCTTGGGTTTTTTCCACGTCATCTTCTTTTTTATTCTGTTCAACTTGTATGCAGGAAGACTTCAAACCTGTTCTTCGAGAACTTTTGGCAACTCATCCGGGGTTGGAGTTCTTGCAGAGCACTCCTGAATTTCAGGAACGATATGGTGCGTTCTTAATCAGTTAACTGTTTCTTAAGTTGTACTGAAAGTATTTGCTATTTCCAGTCTTAGGAGATGCATGTATTTTGGTTTTGTAGTCATTATATTGTTGCTGGTTCTGTATGTGCATTTTGGCTATAGAGTTGTGTTGTTGGCCATTGGCCATATTCTTACTTATTTCATCTTGCTCAGTTTTCTTTTCTTATGTGAAAATTAAGCTCCAATTACTGTAAACCTCGCCAGTCATCTCTTTTTTTTGGAGGGGATTGTTTAAGTTCAATCTTGAGATTCAATCAGGCAGTGGATGATTAATTGATTATTGAAACCCTTGATACAGAACTCAGTGTAAAGAGATCCTTGTTCACATGTTCTAACATTTATACGATGGTTGTTACTTGCTATTTCGGAGTTTTATGGAGAGGACTTTATGGCGAGATCAGTCTTCAGTGAACATAGCGGCTCAAGTGGTGATTCTTGTGTCAGACTGGCAGTACGTCAATGGCTTCTTGAAGTAGTTTATTTGTTTTGTTTATTCCCTTGGCCATTCCTCTCACAAAGTTGTATCTAATGTTTGAAATATCGGTATTGCTACAAGTTCTGCTGGCTGGGGACATGGAAATAATATCGATATCGCCGATATCAGGAAATGTGAGGAAACACTGGGAAAACAGTGGAATTTTTCAGTAGAACTTCAGGAGATGCTAAAATACATATAATTGCAAATTTGTGAATAAAAAAATTGCAAAAAGAACGCATAAATAATAAGTTTCCATTTAATGGGGGCTTAAAAGCATTTGTTGTCATAAGAAATCAGTCCAACCATCCCATCAATCCCTTCTATCCATCCAACCATCCCCATCAAATCATCCAGCCTTCCATCCAAACATCCATTGATATTTCAGAATATTGATAACACACTATATTTCGCCAAGAAATCGCCAACAATTGGAAATGAAATGAAAGAATGTGGTCTTGATATTACCCGTGTTGTGATAACAATAATATCATGATATTATTGATATTATCATCAACAATTTGAAAATTGCATACAACCATGCGCCCATAAAATTTTTCGAAATAGATTTTTTTATTTTTATTTTTTATAATAAACAGATTTTTGGTGATATCTATACATTGGTGATATTATCGAAATATCGTCGATACAGTGATGATACAGGCGACACCTGGAATTGATATAGTAAAAAATATTGACGATGTAAGTGACACTTGGAATTTACACACTCGAAAATATTGGTGATACTTGGGGCCTGTTTGTTAACCCCGAATTTTTGCACTTAACGTGGAATTGGGAAAATGTTCCGTGTTTAGTGGTGTTTGTTAATGCGTCGATAATGCTGAAGAAGGAAAGCGCTAAGTGGTTTTTCACTGAATTTTTTCCGTCATAGGAGTCTGGCTTAATGGAGAATGCGGAATGCGCTTAGTGAATTTTTCATTAAACAAAAATTTTTGACTCCAAAATTACCCCTTTTCAAGTTACTATGGCAATTTTTTCTCTTTAAATTGTTTGCGCAACACAAAATCAACTTTTAACCTGTGAAACTTCTTTATGCCCCACCATGATGTATGTGTTTCATCCATTTTTAAAGATCATTTTAGGGCTTGATACCAAAAATGAGAGGAATATAAATCTCAGGTGGACCATACCACAGGAAAACAATAATGATTGGATATCCACCATTAAAATTCTCCTAAGGCCCAACGTACTATTTATTTGACATCCAATTTGTTGATTAAGTCATATAGACCTAGATGAATGGAAAAAACAAAGATCAGCTTATCCAAAACTTTTATGACCCCCAAAAAGTTTTTAATGGCCGATGTTCATTCAACACTGTTTTCCTATAATGTGGTCCACTTGAGATTGGGATATACTTCATTTTTGGTATCATACCATAAAATGATCTAGAAACATAGATGGACGACATGGATGAAACACATACATCATGGTGGGGCCCACATAGCACCGACCATCAGCCATTGGCTTGTGGCAGGGGAGTAGCCAATCTGTTTCCGCGGACGCGGATTGGATATTGACAGGTTGAGTGGCGAGACTCGCTACTGAAGTTCCATCACCAAGTTATGTGGGCCCCATCATGATGTATGTTTTGTATCCACGACGTCCATCCATTTGGAAATATAATTTTAGGTAAAGATCCAAAGAATGAGTCAAATCCAAAGCTCCAGTGGACCTCACCATAGAAAACAGTGGGGAGAGTGACGCCCACTATTAAAAACTTAAATAGGCCACAAAAGTTTTTGATCAAGCTGATATTTGTTTTTTTCCCTTCTTTCATGTCTGTGTTAACTTGTGAACAAGTTGGATTTCAAATAAAAATCACGGTGAGCCTTAGGAAGGTTTCAACGGTAGGCATCAATCTCGCCACTATTATTATTATTATTTTTTTTTGTGGTGGGGTCTACTACATATTTGGATCTGCCTCATTCTTTAACTCATGCTGTAAAATTAAATCTCCAAATAAATGGACGGTGTAGATAAAACACATACATCATAGTGGGCCCATGGAACTTGATTACGTCTGAATCTCGCTATTCATCCTTTCAGTAGCTAAGCCTCGTCCAAGTAGGATGCGGATTGGTTGGTGTACCTCACACTAGCTATATAGCTATTGTCTTGACGTCAGCAAGTTATGTGGGTCCCATCATGAGGTATGTTTTATATCCAAACCATTCGTCCATTTGGTGAGCTCGTATTAAAGCTTGAGACGAAAGATAAGCTGCAAAAAGTAGCGGGGGATTGAATGTCTACGATTGAAACCCTTTTTAGGGTCACGGAAGTTTTAGATCAATATGATTTTTATTTATTTTTCCTCTTCATACAGGGATTTGTGACCTTACGAACATATTGGATGGAAAATACACTTAAATAGGCCACAGAAGTTTTGGATCAACATGTTTTCACTTCATCCAATTGGGAATGACTTTATAAATGGTTTGGATAGCATATAAATATAAGGCGGGACTTATTTGAAGGTTTTGTTGCTACTGGTGTTCAATTCTATACAACACATAGTGACAATCTTCCGGCTAAGAGGAATTGAGGTTATGATGACATTTTAGTTTTTTATTAAGTATTTTAGTTTATTTGAATTAAATATAATGATTTTATTTTTATTTAATAAAAAATAATTTCTTTATAATGTAAAACATTTCCAAACGAGAGATAGGGGCAAATGTGTCAAATTAACATATTTCCGACATTTAAGATGTTTGTTAACAAACAGTTTGTTTCAGATTCAGTACTTAATTTTTAGACTTCAGCCATAATTATCAAACAAGCGTTTTTTTTTTTTTTTTTTTTTTTTTAACTTCAGATTTCAGATTTGGTCTTTAGACTTCAGATTTAACAAACGGGGCCTTAGTGATACATTGCCGATACTGGAATTTCCGATACTACCAATGTTATCGGTATCACTACTAGTGTTATTGTTATCACCGAGTTGGAGATATGGATAATATTGGGGAACAATGGTTGTAGGCACACCATAACTAGTTTGGTTTTAGAAAACCGCCTTCCAAACCATCAAATGCACGGGAAAGGGTGGACCTCTTGTCTCTTCTTCTCCCTAGTCTCTCTCACAAAAGGCACCTGTTCTCTCAGTCCCCTTGTTGCTCCTCTGAAAAAAAAAAAAAACCTGAAGGGAAACAACACGATGCATAATCTCTCTCTCTCTCTCTCTCTCTCTCTCTCTCTCTCATGATGACAACCATTGTTGTCATGTGTGATCGCATATGCACATATCCATATGCAGATTGCATATGCGATCTGGCACATGTGAAAATATGTGATCGCATATTGGCCATGACACATTGATTTTTTATTTTTATTTTTATTTTTTTTTTGCAAAAAAAATAACATTTTGTCTATAAAAAGGCTTCCAAATCTCCTCCATTTGCAATATTCTCACTCCAAAACTCTCTTACTCTATTTTTCTCGTACATTTCTTAATTACAAGTGGTCTTAATCTCCTTCTTTCTTGTATTTCCTACTTCCAAGTGATCTTAATCTCTCTCTCTCTCTCTCTCTCTCTCTCCCCTACATTCCCTCTCTCTTGGAAGTTGGAAGATCAAGATTCTAGCACTTTTAAGTTTCAAGGAAGATAGCTTGTTGATTTTCTACCATAATAAATAAATTGCTTGTTGATTTTGTTGTTACTTCTTGTTAACTATATTGTTAAATGTGGATGACTTGATGTTTAATTCATTGTTTAATTGATTTTATCTCTCTCAAATGCATTTTAAATATGTAAAATTAGTTATCTATTAACTTAGAAAAGTTCTCATTAGTTTCTTTTATATATATATATATATATATATATATATATATATATATATATATATATATATATATATTAAATTTTTTTGAATTTTAACAAAATATATATATATATATATATATATATATATATATATATATATAATTTTTCAAAAAATAAAAAATAAAAATGCAATCGCATATGTGATTGGCATATGCGATCGCACATGATCGCATATGCGATTCAACAACAGTGATGACAACTTAAATTAAGCACCCAAAAAGATAATTTCAAATCTGGCACTCCCATGGAGCCAAAGCAAAAAAAATACCACTCAAAAAGTAAAAACAACAAAAAACCAAAACAGCCAAACAACAAGGCAAGGGATTACAAATACAAAAGAATCCCAATCCCTCACTATAGACAAATAAGACTCCCTGCAAAATCACGCTGAACTAAAGCCCATTCCACACAAATGGTGAGAATAGACTGCTTGACAGAATCCAATGGCGCAACCTTCCTGTAAAAAATCTTTGCACTTTTCTCTCCAAATCCCCCACCAGATGGCAAAGGGAACCATCTTCCAAATAAATATCCCACAGAGGACCCTCAGGTCAGCCTGCAACAACCTCAAAAGTAGTCCCTTTTCCCACCCAGCTGATTTTGAATAGCTGCCAAAAGGTGTCCCAAACGGCCTGGGCTGCTGAAGAGTGCAACAATAGATGATTCCTGGTTTCCTCTGCACATCTACATATAAAAGGCATTTATGGACTGCCACGTTCTGCTTTTTCAAGTTGTCCACCCTGAGAATTTTACTAGCAACCGCCACCACACAAACGCCTGCACTCATGGGGGTATGGGAGATTTCAAGATGTAGGAACAAGTGTGTCTAGGGGACTCACTATTGCAAATCTTTGACTGCAAGGATTTGGAAGAAAATATGCTCCCTTTGGCCCACTTCCAAACTTTCCAGTCCTCTTGACCAGTCAATATCTACTGAGTAGAGAGTTTCCAGAAGAGTCACGTAATCATGCATCTCATTTTCTCTCAAATTTTGCCTTATTCCTGACAACCTCTCCTCATTGCACCACATAGTTATCACTCACAATGGCTTCTTTGTGGGGGGATACGCCTGCTCCAACAAGGAGTCTCCAAGCCACACATCCTTCCAAAACCTAAGGCAATCTCCATTCCCGATTACAAATCTTGTCCATTCCTGCTCAGGATTGATCAGTTATTTGCCTCTGGACTTCCACCCAGTAACTAAATAGCTGACTGCACCTTGAATCCTCCATTTCTTCTAGGAAAACCTGGAAATCATCCCCTTGTCTCTGAATATCTGTATTTGCAAAAAACCACTTCTCTCCAAAGGGCACCTGGCTCCTTCCCAAACCTCCACTACCATTTACCGAGGGGGGAATCAGTCTTTTCTCCTCATTCTTCCCAAGCCCAGCCCTCCCTCTGACTTGGATTTTTGAACCAACTCCCACCTGACATGGTGGAATTTATGGCCTTCATTGCTTCCCACAGGGAATCCCTTCTCTCTCTCTCTGTAAAAGAAGTAACACGGTAGACTCCCTACAGTCCAAAAGAATAATGCATCGACCAATACTGCAATAGTTTTGCACCCTCTGACAATGGCAGAAGCTGGATAACCGAATGTAAGACCAGATAGGGTTCCATGTACTATTGGATCGGGTATTACTGATTTAGCAGCAGTTGAGCCGCTGGGCAGATTTTAAGGTAGGAGCAGAGAGGGAAATAAGAACAACTGGAATATGTGAATTTTGAAGGGCGACTCTAGTTTGCCACTCTCAAGCCTATCTCTTGGCCTGTCCATTATGAGACTGATGTGGCTGCATGGGCAACCCCATCTGGTCAGTTCTAGTGAATAGGCTGTTATATTGAGTTGGTCAGACAATTTTATCCTACATATTGGTGACCTTAAAGTGGATGGCTAGAACCAAAATGCTGTCAAAGGTTCATGCTCAATGTGAAAAATCTGGTGGCTAGGGTTGTTCAATCAGTGTGATTTTTTAGTCTCCCATCTTCTGTAGGCCCACCCGACGGATTGAATAATCACTATAGAGCCACTTGAGCTCCATCATCGTGGATGGGGTCATCCGGCCATGGATGACGAACTTCAAACTCAACTAAGGGCAAAATCAAGTATGTAGAAATTCAAGTATTCAACTAGTACAGGCCTGCTTTAGTCAGTTTATTCAAGTTTCATCTGAAATGTTGAGAACTTCTCTTTTTATCAACAACATTTTATCATGGACGGAAAACATGCAAAAGGTGCAAGGAAAAGAGAATCATTTTTTTGAAAGGTAAAATAAATATAACAAAACAAAATGATCCTGTCTATTTGGAAGTATTTAGGCATGTAATGTTCTTGTTTCTTAGCCTATTTCCCCAAGCTGTTGTGTTGAAGACCTTAATCAGATCTTGCAATGTCTTCATTATTTTCTGACTGATTCATCATAATTTGGACCAGCGGAAACTGTCATATACAGAATATTTTACTACATAAATAGATCGGGAAACGGCCATCTTACCCTCAGGGAGCTGAAACGTGGAAATTTAATTGCTGCAATGCAACATGCAGACGAGGAGGAGGATATAAACAAAGTGTTGAGGTAAATCTACTTGAAAATTTGCAAATTATTTTGCCTTAGAATGAAATCTCATTAGGAGGCCTGTAATATCAGTGGTATTTTGTTTCACATGCACTTGCTTTCTGTAATACGTCATGCTCATAAGTAGTGTTTTCAGTATCTTGTGATGTCACTGATATATCATATATCTCATGATATATCTGTTATCCTAGGGGAGATATGAAACCTAGCTTTAATATCCATTTTTCATGGTATCATGCAATAAATCACACAACATCTCGATACATCATGGACATTGTGATATCATGCGACTTATCCACTCTCTCCCTTTATGAATTCTTAATGTATCATGGGATAGATAGATACCGAGTGCGATATTGAAAGGGGTAAAAGGAAACTGGTGCTGTTTTGTTTGGAAAGTAATAAAAAATTCACCAAAATTGTTTGTTTTGTTTTGTTTTTTGTTTTTTTTTTTTTTTTGCAAAAAAACATCTTCCTAGTACATTGCAAGGTGATTTTGACTAGTATACTCTCGTTTGTTGGAAGAAAATCTTTGAAATCGTGATTCAAAAGCTTATTGGGGCTGATTCTAAAAGCCGCGTATTTTTTTGTTTTTGTTTTTATATGTTGTTAATAGTGTCAAATGATAAGAAATCCATGATTTTTCATGTTTTGCGTGAATAATAATGGATTTGGAGCTTCGATTTCTAGATTTGAAGGAGATGAGCCGGTTGCGAAAAAATTAAAATTTCTTCAATTTTCCCAAATCAGTTTCAATCTTAGTGTCCAAACACGAAATCAACATGCATATAACTTGATCCACATATTCATGGCAATTTGGGGATTTTTCGGGAAAAAATTAATTTTTAATTAAAAATTGTTATTTTTTTTTTTTTTGGAAATACAGAGGTATATTTCTAGTTTTCTACTTCTTTTGCTTTTGAATGTAATGCTTGCATTTCCATACATGTCTTCTTACATTTATAAATTTTATGATCCGACTTTGAATATAGTTGCGTTAGTTCAGTCAGACAACACATAGTTTAGGACCCTATACAAAGGAAACCCATTATGTGCACTTTTTTTTTTTTTTTTTTTTGTGATTTAAAAATAAAATAAAATTCTAAGTTTGTATTGGTGCCTTTTTTAACAATCCCTGAAGTTTCATTGAAAAATTTGATCAATTTCTCCATGTTTCCCAACAACAACGATAAATTACGTGATACAACCAATATATCCTGTGCAATAACCAATATGTGTCTGTATCCTAAGGGTACAATACATTATGCAATAATGATACGGAAAACATTGCTCATAAGGGACTCTTCAAATCATATGGTGGTTGAGCTTTAACATAACTCTTGCATAGGAAAGTGCATCTGCATGTTCAGCTTGCTGCTTGATTGTGGGGAATTTTAAGCATTTCTGCAGGGAAATTCACTTGCCTTTTCAAGGGATGTTTGCTTGAAATTTTATTGATGAACGGATTTTATATGTTTAATATATTCAGAAGATGTGGAAAATGTCTCAAGGAATGATTTCTTATCATGGTTAAGCACAAGAGAATTGATTCTTATAGAATTATTTCTTATCATGGTTAAGCATAAGAGAATTGATTCTTATATATTAATGCAGCAACTATGGATTAAAGGTGACACTACCTAATGCATCTGTCCATTGTAACGCTTCCTACTGTAAGATTCATGGCACAAGAGTCAACTTGATCTGTCTTTTTCCTATCTTTTTTCTACAGGTACTTCTCCTATGAGCATTTCTATGTGATATACTGCAAATTTTGGGAGCTGGATACGGATCATGATTTCTTGATTGATAAAGAGAATCTTATTAGATATGGTAACCATGCTCTCACATACAGGATTGTTGACAGAATTTTTTCACAGGTTTGTATTTCTATTATGTGAACTATGTCAACGTCCCTTTTCAGTACATTAAAATAATTTGCACAAACTATTATCTTCTGATACGTTTCTGTTTTAATCTTTATCGTAGATTCCAAGAAAATTTACTAGCAAGGTTGAAGGAAAGATGGGATATGAAGATTTTGTTTACTTTATGTTGTCAGAGGAGGATAAATCATCAGAGCCTAGTCTTGAGTACTGGTACTTGCATGTTCCTTAACCATGAATGTTTGGAATTACTGGCAAATTCCATGCTTTCAGTGCCATTAAACTGTTTGCTTATTCTTCTTATGATTCCATACTTATCATCCCATATTATTTTAGGATGTGTCACACTGATTTTTGGGATGCATCAGATTTATGGAAAAGAATTGGAAGTGCGTTCCTCCCGTATAACTAGAAGAAACTGTAAAGATAGCAAAAGTATATTGGCGACTAACCCATTGAAAGCCATCTCTGCCTGTTGTTATCATTTTTGTCTTCACTGTTGTTGTTGTTATTGTTGGTTTTTCTTGATGCCCTTCTTTTCATCTGGCAAGAATTCCATTCAAAGTGGATTTGTGATTGTATAAGGTTTTCTGGATCTCCTCTTGAACTGATTCAGTAAATGATATGAATTGAAATACTGCACTCCTTTCATAGTCAGAAGAACTCTCATTCCTGAAAAATGTGTCAATGATCAATCATTAGGGGTTATAAATCCTTTTCTGCCTATCGACAGAAGCATTTGGAAGGGCATCTCCTGGATTATGAACATGTTTAAGAAGGAGATCTCATTTAAGGTGGGTAATGTGAATCATATTTGCTTTTGTGAGGATGTATGGTGTACTGATTAGGGGTGGCAATGGGTTGGGATTGAGTCGAGTTTGGTCAGGGTTAGACCAAGCCCTTCCCATTTCCTAAACTGGCCAATAATTTCTGACCTAAACCCCAATCCCAAGCCCGACTCTACACGACTCATTTAATTGTAATTAGGTTGGGCTTGACCGACCTGAATACAGTTCTGAAGATGTGCCCATCCTTGCCCAACTAGGTTATAAATACAAATAACACACATCATGAGTATTTATCCATACTTGTCATCTATTAATTTGTTTTGTGTTTCAGGTTTGGTTGGGTCACCCCACCTAGCCCATTGATAAGCTTATATGGGCTGGTTGTGTAGGGTTCAACCTGACCCTAACCTATTTACTTAATCGTGCCCCATCTCAAACCTAAACCTGACACCAATGCCCCTTTAACTCGGGCGAAACCTACCTAAGGAGCAGGCTGGGCCAGTTGACCCAAGGAGAGACCTGACCCATTGCCACTCGTAGTGTTGATAAGAAACTTGAAACGATCTTTGCAAGGTTTGCTTTGGTTGTGACTAACAAGGAGATGGCAATTTCTCCATGCTTTGAAGTCTCAGGGGGCCATGATTTGGGCCCTCCCTTGTCGTATGAATCTTGACAATATAAGTTGGTGGAGATGGTGGGCTTGTTGGAATTTCTGCATTGTTGGTCCCCCTCCATGTTTTATAGGATGGTTGGGTGTGGAGTTTGGAAAGCTAGGGTAGAGTCTTGCGCACAACCCCCCCCCCCCCCTTTTTCAGGGAGTGTTACCGCGACCTTCCTTGGGTTACAGGTTTTGCATAGCTACCAGGCAAGGGTAAGTGCTGACCATCGACATGCTTTAGAAAAGGCAAATGATGGTCGCTAATGCATGCATCTGATCATTCTTAAATGAAGAAGAAGAAGATGCATCTCATATCTTTGGGTCACTGAGTTGGTAGATCATTTATTTATGCATTGCCCCTTTATTAGGTTGTCTGGGGGAGCTTCTTTGATTAGTTCCATTGATGCTGGGTGGTGCCAGACTGCTAGAATCGATTGGATCTTTTTCTTGGTGGCATGAGGGAGGAGTTGGTCCTATCTTATGGAAATTCGTCAACCTTGTTGGTTTGTGATCAATTTGGATTGAGCACAATAATAGGTGCTTTTGCAATTGACCCTAATCTCTTTAGTAGGCTATACATGTAAAATAAGTTGTCACTGTTGTGTGGAACACTTTTAAAAGTATAGGCTGCACATGCACATGCAGCAAGGATGTGCCGCCTGATTAAAGAGTAATCGACCTAGAAAGTCTCTGATGATGCTCCTGGCGGAGGAAGGTGAGGTACTTTTGTAAGAATTGCTTAGAAGATCTATAACCCTAATTCACGAATTCTTTCTTTATATTGAGGTGAGGTGGGACTAAAGCTTAGAAAAAAGGTACTATTCCGAAAAGGTGAGGTAAGAATTGCTTAGGAACATGCCTAGGGCTAGAACCATGTAAGGTCATTAGATTTTCAAAATTCTCAGATCAGAAATAATTATGGAAATGCCATTAACCTAGACCCTTGATTCTAAATCACATGGTTCCCATGATCCATTCAACCCAAAATTTATCCCATGCCTATTTATCATAATTGAACTATACACATCAAATTTCAACCCTTGGATCGTACTAGAAGTGACATAATGTTTAAATCATCCCTTTAACCCTTGATTTTATTGTCCATCGAGTGAGGAAAGTTAATGGGTAGATGTAGTCGAATATTTTGCTTCACGTGAGTGACTAGGATCGCCCATCATATGGACCAAATGTGTGATATGAGTGTCTCACTTTGATAAGTATTTTCTTAAGTTGCAAGTTACTCTGTTTTAGGAAATAACCAAGCTTACCAAATCCGGACCTTCCAATTGACCCACTTCTCACCGTCAATCGCTTCCCAAAATTTTACCACACCTTAGCCTCGTATGACTAGGAGATTATGCAAAATTTAGACCCCGATATATGATCCTACATCGTCAAATGATGGTCACGCCAAAGCCAGTTCCTGCCTTTTGGCGCAACAGGTGGAACCTCAGATTTAGGCATTTTCAACTATCAAATTTTGCTCAATCATTTGCTTATAATGACTACGCATTTTGCCCAATTTTGGACCCTGATCATCATGCATGGACCCGTTATCGAGATCCAAGTCCGTTTTGGCATCCACCAAGTCTTTTTCAAGATCATCAATTATATATAGTGTACTACTTTCAAAATTATATATTCCAACTCTACTTTTAATTCCAAACGAGATGAGCGGAGTAGATTTCATTAAAGATTAATCCATGTCCTACTTTTGGAGAATTTCACTTGAATTGAGAGGTGTGGACGCCCACCCCATTATAAGAGGGTGCGCACGCCTCTTCTCTTCCTATTCCCCTTAAAAGCTCAAGCCTACATTCATTTTCTCTAGCCCCTCACATCGTCCACAGAGAGAGAGAGAGAGAGAGAGAGAGAGAGAGAGAGAGAGAGAGAGAGAGAGTCCCTACCTTGGACGTCCACCTCTTCACCCTTGCTTGGACATCCCCTATCATTCACCCTAGCACGTGTGATCTCCCCATCGCTGTAGCTCGTGTAGAAGTCCTCCTTTCAAGTTCAACCTATGGTTTTTGTCTAATGCCAAAGCGAAGAATCCCTTTATGCTTATATACAATTCTAGCTAGTTCTCTTAAAACTTAGGGATTGTTTTCCTTGATTGTTTGTTTGTTGTTTTGATTCATAAAACCCTTGTTAATTCTCTGTTTAATTGTGTTTAATTGCTGTAAAATTGATGATGATTGAATAAATCCATGTTTGGATGAGGTTTGATAGAGAATTGAATGATAAATGGGTTTAAGCCCTAATTGCATGAAGTAGGGTTCATAAACTACCCCATCTAGGGTGGGTGTGTGAACCTGTGGTGCTTAGATTGATGTCATTTGATGATGGATCTCATGTGAACTTGTATATAAGCGAGTTAACTTGTTGCGATGAGCTAACCCGCCGATTCTACAAGGTGCGCCCAATAGGTTAGCCCATATGGACCATATATGTTGTAGAGGACCCTATATGTTGTAGATTAGGTTGGCCTATTTGTTGTGGTGTTTATGAGTGGTCCAATGGTGTTTAATTTGAGAATTATGTGATGATATGTCACTGGACTTCTTAATTAATATGAGAATATTACATGTTTGAATGTATGAACATGAATTTATGTGCATAATCATTTTTATGATGGAACTATGTGGAAACTAAGGATGTTTCATGAGGAATATCATGTGATAATGGACATGGCATGCTCATGTGATGATGTGATAATAGGCATGACACGCCCAATTACATAAGTCCATTATCACATCATCACATGGGCATGCCATGTCCATCAATATGATATTCCTCATGAAAGATCCATAGTTTCCACATAGTTCCATCATAAACATGATTCTAGCCATAAATCCATGTTCATACATTTAAACATGTAATATTCTCATAATAATTAAAAAGTCCAGCAATATATCATCCCATAATTCTCATGTTAAACGCCATTAGACCACTCACAAACAACACAATAAATAGGTCAACCCAATATACAACATATAGGGTCCATATGGGCCAACCTATTGGGCGCACCTTGTAGACTCGGCGGGTTAGCTTGCCACAACGGCTGAACTGGGCTCACAAAATTTTCGATCGCCGAATCCGGCACCGACAGCCTCCGTAGTACCCCATTCTCAGCTCCCAGCACCCATATACTGGATTCCGATCCTGGGATCCTATAAGGAGGATTTTCAATACGATTTTTTTTGTAAGAAGTATAACCATAAGCATAACCGACAGACACAAACAATAACATCACCACACATCCACTATAATAAAAAACTTTAGAGTACAATACATAAAGGGGAAATACAAGATAGATATCAAAACTCCAGAAGCTCAGCCGCACGCTCCTGCCTTGGTGCTGCTGCGTCCTAGCGTCTCCTGCACGTAACGGTCGTGCATAAGCTTATAAAAAGCTTAAGGTGGTGTATGTGTGTGCGCAAGGTATGTGCCAAGTATGCAATATCAGGGAAATGCGAAAAAATGCTGGCAAGTCCATGAATGCTGTCAGCCATACCAAGGCTATGTGATGTAAGGCCTACATGGCCAAATGTCATATGCGAGATGTAATCACAAGTCATGCCAGTCCTCATCTGAATCCACATATCAATACAGTTCTTCTCTGGAATATCACCGGGGTCTAGTGCACTCTATATTGACTGCCCCTCTCCTAGGTGCGCGGCCAAGTAAGTGTAAGAGACCCCACTACCTGCCTGGCTAGTAGTCAGCCAATATCTATCCGGCTCATCAGTAGCGGATCCATTTTCGAGCTGGTCAAACTTAGCCTAGCTTTGCCCCCTATCTCTCGGGCGGATAAGGCCACGCCCCCTTCCAACCAACCCCGACACAGTGGGAGACGCGGCCTACTGGTATTCGGCACTCGGGCGCGCATGTATCCATTCGGTCTCGACGTTAGAGCAACCTCTGTTACCATAAGGGTTTAGAGACTTTCACCCAGGGACATCTATAGCGCCCCAGTGCTAGAACCAAATATTTTCAGTATCCAATCCTGCCATCCACGATATGCCTATAGAGGCTACAACCCTGATGTCACTAGGACGTACAGTGATCATGTCATACAAATGTGAGATGCATGAGTCATACTATCCAGTCATGCATCAATCATTCGCATACCGCGTGCTTATGTGGGGCAACTCCATCTCTCAGGGAGTCCCAAAAACAACCAGTCCAATGGCATATGTTATGATCAATCACTCATAACAAGCTTGCAAATGATGCGTATAGGCATGTATCATGATGCTCTACTAGGTATATCCAATGGTGATGTTGTACTCTCCTACAATCAATAGATGGCCTAAATGGCATACTTATATCAAGGATGTGCCTAAGTACGAAGATTGGGTTTCCTCACCCTCTCCATCACGTAGTAAACTGGGCTTCCTATGGGGCCCAATAAGCACAAGATGAGCTTTATAGCTTGGACAAATCTACAAGACAGTGGAAGCACCATCAATAATGAGGGCCCAACGGTTTAGGTTAACCCAGTAAGAGAAGATGAGAATGGGCCTAACAATGGGCCCTATGGAGGTTTACAACGTGGACATTTAACCACTATTGCTTCCTAGAGTGCGGCCCGCTATAGAAACTATCACACAATGGGGCTCATGGCCCTTAAACTAGCTAGAAAATGAATGGGCATCATACATATTATCTCATTCATCATGGTGGGCCTCTTGGGGCGGCCCATGGCCCAGAAAAATAATGGCCAGAGATACATACGACACATGCATCATGGTGGGCCTCATGGGGCAAGCCCATATGCTCCAGAAAATGGTTGGGCAAAGTGTACATCACATATATCATTGTGGGCTTTACAGGTCAGCCCATAATTCAGCAAATTGGATGGGCAGCCTGTACATAATATGCATACAACAATGTGGGCTCAATGGCTGGACGTCCAGCCCATCTGGGCCTGCTGGACGTCCAAAAATCTGGACAGTCTAGTATCCAGATAGAAGGTGGGCCTTACAAAGTTCTGATGGGGCCCATAATCTCAGAAAAATGGATGTATAGTGTGTATACACTATTCTTTCAACCTGGTGGGCCTCACAACTCCAAAATGGTCCGCTTCATGCAGTAAATGGGGTTCGGCAGATGGACTATCTGGATAAAATACTCTCCTCATAGTGGCCCATACAGATCACAGTGGGCCCCACGAGATGAACAACATGAATACAACACATACATCAGGGCCATCCAGCAACGTCCCAGCCCTGCTGGACGTCCCAAATAGATGGACGATGGGCTTAAACATTACACAAGGTGGGCCCCACTTGCAGACGTCCACCAAGGGGTGGGCCCCGTCCAGGTGGGCCACAAAATGGAGGAACGACATGGATATAATACAAACATTGAGGTGGGTCCAGCAAGGTGCTGGACGGTCAGCCCAACCTCATGTTGGGCTTCACTGGGCTAGCTTGGGGCGTCCTGCAGATGGGTGGCCTAGATATCACACATTTCCATGAGGTGGGTCCCAGTTAGGTGGGCCACCAAATAAATGGATGAAGAGGATAAAACTTATCATGGTCGGTCCAACAGATGGCTGGACGGTCAGGCTACTGGGCCAAATTGGGCGTTGGATCTGCCTCCTGGTTGGGCCCAAGGCCTGCTAAATATGGAAGAAATGGATGGGTGGTATGTATCCTCACATGCACAACGAGGTGGGGTCCACGTGGGTGGGTCACCAGTTTGAAATAAATCTGATATTTATATTTTCCCTACGTCCAGGCCTGCTGGACGGTACCAGCATGCTGGACCGTCCAGGTCGAGGGCCCACACCATGGACGGTCTCTCCATGGATGGACGGTGAGGATACGACATACATCAAGGTGGGGTCCACACGCCAGTGGGCCACCCCACAACCCAATCAAACTGGATCAAGATGATATTTTCCCTTCATCCCTTACTGCATGACCGAGGCTAGAAAAACGGACAACAAGTTAAGCCCAGTTGCTGGATGGTGTGGATCAAAATACATACATCATGATATGGTCCAACTGGATGGGCCGCATAGTGTCCGGATCAAGCTAACATTTATGTTTTCTCCCTTGCATTTGGATCATATATATCACGGCAGCAAGGGGGGCCAGCTAGCATCCAAAAAACTGGACAGCCAGGCCGTCCCACCTGCTGGACGGTCTGGATTTGTTGAGCACATCAGGTGGGCCACATAACATCATAGAGAGAGACGGTTGTGGGAGGGTCTCCGCCACTATGAGCCCCTCTAGGCGCCATGCATACATCAAGATGGGTCCCATCCATGTGTGGTCCCTCAAATCAACAATCAAGTTGGGGATGCCATCCCCACCATAAGATCAAGGATCTAGTTGACCCCTTTTACATGCTACATATCAAAGAAACATCATGATGGGGTCCATGGAGAATAACCCCATCATGGTACATGCATGCAAGTATGGTGGGCTATTGGCCACACCTAAGTGCCAAGATGGGATCCCTACCATTGATTGGTAGGTCCCACTTGCCCTCATGCAAAAAAATGGACAAATCGCCTAAGAATGCACCCACCTCTCCTCTTCTTGCTCCCTAGTATTCCAAAGCTCGTAAGGTGCTTCGTTAATGGTGGAGATGGTGCTCCAATGGTTGGATTGGGTGGGATCAATGGTAGAGAATGACCGAGTTTTGGAAATGAGGGAGGTGTGGTAAGATGGGATGAGAAAGCATGTTTGTAGTGTAATGATGATGTGTAAGACAACGATGGCTTGTGTGATGATGACATGTAAGAGGTGTAAGAGGCATGGGCAAGCTAGTCATCATTACTTGTAAGGCATGAGGGCTAGGGTGATGTCATCTTAGGCTTGGTAGTTTAGGATGATGTCATAGTCATGATGGCTTGTAGAGATTCTTCTCTACCTGGAATTTATGGTCCCGCAACACGTAGTCTATGGCCGGGATTATGTGCGGATCATAACTCCTAGTCTAGGTATCAGATTGGCATGCGAGACGCGGTGTTGGAATCGCGGCGACGACGGGTAGGGGTGTATATTGAGTCGAACCGCGGCGACGGCGCGGTCGCAATGGTACAGCTTTTTCAAGTCGAGTCGAGTGAGCTAACCGAGCTAGCTTGGTTCGTGTACACCTCTAGTTTCGGGTCGAGTCAATTTCGGTTTACAGGATGCGACTTAAGGTTGCTCGCAAACGCTGACTACAGGTCGTGGGTCGCCAGAATTCGACAGGGAGGATCGCGGGATCTTAGGGAATAGTATGGTACTAAGACACAAGCCTTACAGCTTTCCCCTCCTAATAAAAATTTCGTCCTCGAAATTTACACTATCACGTAGAACAAAAAGGAAACATGACCTCAAAATACAATACAAAGTACAATCAATCATCAAAGAGATGGGGATATCGCTTTCGAATCTTAGCCTCGCACTCTCAAGACGCCTCATCAGCACTATGGTGACCCCACTGCACCTTCACTAAGGGAATGACCTTGGTCCGAAGGACCTGCTCCTTCCGATCAAGGATGCGAACTGACTACTCAATGTATAAGCGTCCTCCCGGACCTCTAGAGGTTGCCAATCAATCATAGGAATGGTGTGCGACCCACACTTCCGCAGCATAGAAACATGGAAAACTTTGTGGATGCCAGACAACTGAGGTGGTAAGGCGAGCCTATAGGCTACGGTGCCAATGCGCCCAATGATCTCAAAAGGTTCAATAAATCTCGGGACAAGCTTGCCCTTTGCTCTAAATCGAACCACACCCTTCATGGGTGAGACCTTGAGATACACATGGTTCCCAACTGCAAACTCCAAGGGATGAAGCTGACAATCAGAAAAACTCTCCTGCCGGCTTTGAGCTGTGCGCATCGTCTGCCTGATGATATCGATGACCTCTAATGTCTACTGCACAAGCTCGGGATTTAAGAGACGGTGCTCTCCAACCTCGGTCCAACAATTGGGGGATCTATATGGTCTGCCATACAATGCCTCAAAGGGAGTCATGTCAATGGTCGCCTAATAACTGTTATTATACGCAAACTCAGACAGGCGCAAATGCTCATCCTAGCTACCCGAGAAGTCAATCACGCAAGCCCGAAGCATATCCTCTAGGATCTGGTTGACCCTCGGTTTGCGGATGATATGCGGTACTGAACTGTAAGGAAGACCCCATCGCCTTTTGAAAGCTCCTCCAAAACTAAGATGTGAACCTCGGATCTCAATCAGAAACGATTGAAACTAGAACATTGTGCAGTCTCACGATCTCATCAATGAATAATCTAGCAAGCCGGTCTAAAGGCCAGGTCGCACGAATCGCCATAACATGATAGTGTAAATTTCGAGGACGAAATTTTTATTATGAGGGGAGAGTTGTAAGGCCCGTGTTCTAGTACCATACCGTTCCTTAGGATCCCGCGATCCTCCCCATCGAATTCCAGTGACTCGTGACCTGTAGTCAGCGTTTGCGAGCGACCTTAAGTCGCATCCCGTAGACTCGAGTCCACTCGACCCGAAACCTGTACCATTGCGACCGCGCTATTGCTGCGGTCCAACGCCGCGTCTCGCGTACCAATCCGATACCTAGACTAGGAGTTATGACTCGCACATAATCCCGGCCATAGACTGCGTGTTGTGGGACCATAGATTCTAGGTAGAGAAGAATCTTTACTAGCCATCATGACTATGACATCATCCTAGCCTACCTAGCCTAGGATGATATCACCCTAGCCCCCATGCCTTACAAGTAATGATGACTAGGTTGCTCATGATTCTTACACCTCTTACATGTCATCATCATACAAGCCATTGTTGCCTTACACATCATCATTACGCTACAAACATGCTTTCCCATCCCATCTTACCACACATCTCCCTCATTTCCCAATCCCATCTTCTCTAGCAACCCCAAAGAGAGTGAAATCGTCCAAGGAAAGAAAAGAGGGGGAAAACTCCAAAAACTCAGCCATTCTCTAATATCGATCCCACCCAATCCAACCATTGGAGCACCATCTCCACCATTAAAGAAGCACTTTACGAGCTTTGGAATACTAGGGAGCAAGAAGAGGAGAGCTGGGTGCATTCATAGGCTAGATTTGTCCATTTTCTTGCATGAGGGTAAGTGGGACCTACCAATCAATGGTAGGGATCCCATCTTGGCCCTTAAGTGTGGCCAATAGCCCACCATGTTTGCATGCATGTACCATGATGGGGTTATTCTCCATGGACCCCATCATGATGTTTCTTTGATATCTAGCATGTAAAAGGGGTCATCTAGATCCTTAAGCTTTTGGTGGGGATGGCATCTCCACCTTGATTGTTGATTTGAGGGACCACACATGGATGGGACCCATCTTGATGTATGCATGGCGCCTAATGGGGCTTATAGTGGCGGAACCCCTCCCACAACCGTCTCTCTATGATGTTGTGTGGCCCACCTGATGTGCTCAACAGATCCAGACCGTCCAGCAGGTGGGATGGCCTGGCTATCCAGTTTTTTGGATGCTGGCTGGCCCCCCTTGCTGCCCTGATATATATGATCCAAATGCAAGAGAGAAAACATAAATGTTAGCTTGATCCGGACACTATGCGGCCCATCCAGGTGGACCATTTCATGATGTATGTATTTTAATCCACACCATCCAGCAACTGGGCTTCACTTGCTGTCCGTTTTTCCAACCTCGGTCATGCAGGAAGGGATGAAGGGAAAATATCATCTTGATCCAGTTTGATTGGGTTGTGGGGTGGCCTACTTGTGTGTGGACCCCACCTTGATGTATGTCTTGTATCCTCACCGTCTGTCCATGGGGAGACCGTCCATGGTGTGGGCCCTCGGCCTGGACGTAAGGAAAATATAAATATCAGATTTATTTCAAGCTGGTGGCCCACTCACGTGGACCCCACCTCGCTATGCATGTGAGGATACATACCATCCATCCATTTCTTCCATATTCAGCAGGCCTTGGGCCCAACCAGGTGGCAGATCCAATGCCCAATCTGGGCCAACAGCTTGACCGTCCAGCCATCTGCTGGACCGGCCATGATGTATATGTTTTATCCTCTTCGTCCATCTATTTGGTGGCCCACCTAACTGGGACCCACCCACCTTAGGGAAATGTGTGATATCCAAGTCACCCATCTGCAGGACGCCCCAAGCTAGCTTAGTCAGGCCCAACATGGGGTTGGGCTAACTGTCCAGCACCCTGCTGGACCCACCTCGATGTTTGTATTATATCCATGTCGTTCCTCCATTTTGTGGCCCACCTGGACGTGGCCCACCCCCTGGTGGACGTCTGCAAGTGGGGCCCACCTTGTGTAATGTTTAAGCCCACCATCCATCTATTTGGGACGTCCAGCAGGGCTGGGACGTTGCTGGACTGGCCGTCCAGCAGCAGGTCCACCCTGATGTATGTGTTGTATTCATGTTGTTCATCTCGTGGGGCCCACTATGATATGTATGAGCCACCATGAGGAGAGTATTTTATCCAGATAGTCCATTTGCCAGACACCCAGCAGGTCTAGAAAGATGGGAAGGCTGGACGTTCAGCAAGGACCCCATTTACTGCATGAATCGGACCATTTTGGAGTTGTGAGGCCCACCAGGTTGAAAGAATAGTGTATACACACTATACATCCATTTTTCTGAGATTATGGGCCCCATCAGAACTTTGTAAGGCCCACCTTCTATCTGGATACTAGACTGTCCAGATTTTTGGACGTCCAGCAGGCCCAGATGGGCTGGACGTCCAGCCATTGAGCCCACATTATTGTATGCATATTATGTACAGGCTGCCCATCCAATTTGCTGAATTATGGGCTGACCTGTAAAACCCACAATGATATATGTGATGTACACTTTGCCCGACCATTTTCTGGAGCATATGGGCTTGCCCCATGAGGCCCACCATGATGCATGTGTTGTATGTACCTCTGGCCATTATTTTTCTGGGCCATGGGCCGCCCCAAGAGGCCCACCATGATGAATGAGATAATATGTATGTTGCCCATTCATTTTCTAGCTAGTTTAAGGGCCATGGGCCCCATTGTGAGATAGTTTCTATAGCGGGCCGCACTCTAGGAGGCAATGGTGGTTAAAAGTCCATTATCACATCATCACATGGGCATGCCATGTCCATCAATACGATATTCCTCATGAAAGATCCATAGTTTCCACATAGTTCCATCATAAACAGGATTCTAGCCATAAATCCATGTTCATATATTTAAACATGTAATATTCTCATATTAATTAAAAAGTCCCGCAATATATCATCCCATAATTCTCATGTTAAACGCCATTAGACCACTCACAAACAACACAACAAATAGGTCAACCCAATATACAACATATAGGGTCCATATGGGCCAACCTATTTGGCGCACCTTGTAGACTCGGCGGTTTAGCTCGCCACAACGGGTTAATTCGCTGATCTAAATGCTCCCACGAGATCCATCATCATATGACATCAATTTAGGCACCATAGGTTCACATGGCCACCCTAGATGTGGTTTTCTTCATCAATTCCACATAGTTTATGAACCCTACTTCATGTAGTTAGGGTTTGAACCCATTTATCATTCAATTCTCTGTCAAACCTTATCTAAACTTGGATTCATTTTGTCATCATCAATTTTACAGCAATGAAACAGATAATTAACGAGGGCTTTATGAATCAAACAATAAAGGAAACAATTCTTACATTTTAAGAGAAAACTAGCTAGAATTGTATATAAGCCTATAGGGACCCTAGGTTGAACTTGGAGGGAGAATGACCTTTACACGAGCTACGGTGATGGGGAGATCACACGTGCTAGGGTGAATGATGGGGGACGTCCAAGCAAAGGTGATGAGGTGGACGTCCTCCCTCTCTTCTCTCTCTCTCTATATGGATGTGAGGGGCTGGAGAAAACGAGTGGCGGCTTGAGCTTTTGAGGGAATAAGGAAGAGGATGGGCGTGCACACCCTCTTATAATGGGGTGGGCATCTACACCTCTCAACTCCAAGTTTAATTCTCCAAAAGTAGGCCATGGGTTAATCTTTAATGAAATCTACTCCGCTCATCTCGTTTGGATTAAAAGTATAGTTGAAATATATAATTTTCAAGGTAGTCCATTACATATAATGGATGATCTTGAAAAGGCTTGGTGGATGCCAAAATAAACTTGGATCTCGATTAAGTGTCTGCACATGATGATCGAGGTCTAAAATTGGAGAAAATCCATAGTCATGATAGGCAAACGATTGGGCAAAATTTGATGGAAATGCCTAAATTTGAGATTCTGCCTGTTGCGCCAAAATGCAAGAATTAGCTTTGGGGTGACCATCATTTGACGATATAGGATCATAGATCGGGGTTTAAATTTTGTATAATCTCGTAGTCATATAAGACTAATGGGATACTGGAAAGTCCAAATTTGGTCAGCTTTATTATTTCTTAAAATGAGGTAACTTGGAGCTTAAGAATATGCTTATCAAGGTGAGGCACTCATATCACACATTTGATCCATATGATGGGCGATCTAAGTCATTCACATGAAGGGAAATATTCGACTACGATTATCCATTAACTTTCCTTGATCTACACTAAAATCAATGTTTAAGGGGTTACTATGATCCAAGGGCTGAAATTTGATATGTATGGTTTATTTATGAGAGATAGGCATGAGACAATTTCGGATCGAACGGATCATGGGAACCATCCGATCTAAAATCAAGGGTCTAAGTTATTGGCATTTCCGTAATTATCTTTGATCCAAGTATTTTGGGATATCTAATGGTTCTACATAGTTCTAGGCATGTTTCTAAGCAATTCTTACAAAAGAACCCTCATTTAAACTCTTTGCCAAGTACTATTCTGAAAAGGTGAGGTAGAAGGACTAAAGCTTAGAAGAACTATAACCTTGATTCACGAATTCTTTTATCTACCTTACGACCATCTTAACTTGCCAAAATTATTGCCATGATTCACATCTAAACCTTGGATCTCTAGAGTTAAGTCTTGGTAAAGGCACTGCTTTCAAAGTCTCTTACTTGGTCAAGGGTAACAACCTACCATAGAGGTCTCTTCTCTAGTCATACGCTCATACCTGGAGATTTTCCTATAATCGAGTGATTTAGAAGGATAATCTAGGGATAGATACTTACCAAGGATGCGTGTTCGATATTAGAGATAACGGTTCATAAGATTCAAAAGGATAGGTTCGGATTCGGTTGGATATGTATATGATCAATTAGATGTATAGGTGGGACATTGATTAAATGATGAGATGGATGGTTAATTTTAGCGATAAGATATTACTAGTGTTTGTTCATTCATCAAGATAAGGTTTGCTTGATCAATCAAGTAAGGGGATGGACAAGTGGCATGGGTAGGAATTGGGAGTGGGGTAGAGAAAAAGGCTTAGGGCCTTGTCTCTTCTTGCCCACTGCATGGGAATTCATAAATATTTCATTCGATTAGTCCTGAAGTTTTTTGCTTGTTCGATATTAGAGATAATGGTTCATAAGATTCAAAAGGATAGGTTCGGATTCGGTGGGATATGTATACGATCGATTAGATGTATAGGTGGGACGTTGATTAAATGATGAGATGGATGGTTAATTTTAGCGATAAGATATTACTAGTGTTTGGTCATTCATCAAGATAAGGTTTGCTTGATCAATCAAGTAAGGGGATGGACAAGTGGCATGGGTAGGAGTTGGGAGCGGGGTAGAGAAAAAGATTTGGGGCCTTGTCTCTCCTTGCCCACTGCATGGGAATTTATAAATATTCCATTCGATCAATCTTGAAGTTGTCTGCTTCTCAGGATAGGAGACAAGAGGAGAAGAAGAATACAAGGTGTTTAGGAAGGCCAATGTGGAAGTAGTTTCATGGGTTTTGGCTCTTAGGCTACTTGTCGTAAGTTCTTTTTGTTAATGTTGATTCCTTTTGGTTTTCTTCATGAGCATCAATTTCTTGTCTTTGCTTTTTTCTTCAAATCAAATTTGCATGATCTCTAGAAAAAAGATGCAATTGTGACACCATTAAGTTTGTGTTTGAAACAAAAGTTAGGAAGGAGGACGTTAACTGCCTTGTTATTGTTTCCAATATTCAATAGCTTGATCGGACCAAGTCTCTGCTATTTCAAAATCTCCTTGTCAAATGTCCCGTCTCCTCGGTTGGAATAGGTGGGTAAATTCCTTTTGTTTGAACTTTACTTGAGAGTTTTGTGCCTCATATGGTTCAACAGTTAATTCTTTTGGTGTCCAATCTTCATTTGATTGAATGAGATTGTGTGGGGATAATAGTCACAATCTATTTGGCTCAAGGAGAGAAAGAAATCACTTTCTTCCACGAGATAGGAAACATTAGGAGGCAAAATGGAATTGTAGTTTGGTGGTGGATGGTAGAAGAGTGGAGGAAAATACAAGATCTTTTTAAGACACTGGGGAAATATTATTCCAATCTCATTTCTTCCACGAGTCTGCCACCTAGTCAATTATGTTTCACTTAAACCCCTCTTTAATGGCCACATCTTTCCAGGTAAGGAAAGGGAAATCTCTCTTGTTACATGAATCAAATGCTTTATTTCATCTGGGAAAAGCCATCCCTTGGGATCATGTGAGAGCAATAGTAAATAGCTATGAATGGAAAAGGGGGGGGGGGGGGAAGCGGAGAAGAAAAGAGAATGGTGGAGAAAAAATTGCACAAAAGTGTGTCTAAAGCCGATAACTTATTTTCTCACAGGGATATTAGAGGATTACAAAGTATCGAGTTTATGCAACTCCCATCAGTCGATGCTTCTTCTGTAGAAGTGCCTTTTTTGGAAGAAGAGGTGAGGGCGGCTTTCGGTTCTATGTGTGGAGATAAAGCGTGGGGCCCCGATGGTTTTCCAATGTTGTTTTACCAAAAGTTTTGACATATTTTAAAAGGCCATATTATGGATTTCTGTGCAGAATTTTATCATCAAGGTTGCTTGTTGATTGACCTTAGGGCCTTGTTTATCGCTCTCATCCCTAAAGTTGAAAGGGCGTGACGCATGACAACTAACCACTTGCTCTAAAGCTGAACTAATAGAGCGTGGTGAATCAGTCCCTTTATCCAATAGCCCAGGCCTCACATCCCATGGGCTAGGTCCTAGGTCGAACCCCCCTCGTGGGCCCCACATCATACGAGTTCCGCCTCGCATGAGCCACCTGCCTTAGACAGGTGGGGCCTGCCTCACACGGGATGCCCGCCCCAAGTGTGCCCCTACATCACATGAGCCACTCCACTCAAGCCCGGTGTGAAAATGCCCATTCATTAATCACCCCTGATGAGGAGTCTCGAACAGGAGACCTCTCGCTATGATACCACTTAATGTAAGACAACTAACCACTTGTTCTAAAAGCTTGAACTGATAGTGTGACAAATCAATTCCTTTATCTCATAGCCCAAGCTCCACATCCCATGGGTTAGGTCCTCGACCAAACACCCCTTGTGGGCCCCACATCACATGGGTTTTGCCTCACACGGGTGGGGCCCGCCTCACACTGCCGCCCACCTCTAGTCTGCCCCTGTATCTCACATGCCACCTCACTCGAGCCCGGTGTGAAAATGCCCTTGCATTAAGGCAGTTCATCTCAAAGAGTTCAAGCCAATTAGCCTCATAAATGGCCCTTACAAATTTCTGGCCAAGATTCTTGTTGTTCGGTACAAAAGTTTTCTTGCTAAGGTTATTTTTTACTCTCAAGGTGCTTTTATTGCAGGTAGACGGATTTTGGACAATGCACTCTTATCCCATGAATGAATGTATTGATTCAAGGAGAAGAAAAGCATATTGGTGTATAAGTTGGATGTGGAAAAGGATTATGATCATGTATATTGGGGTTTTCTAGACTATATGCTTGGTAGATTGGGATGTGGCTCTAAGTGGAGTAGTTGGATAAGGTGTGTGTTCAATTAACCTCCTTTTCAGTGTTGGTCATCGGCTTGTCGAAAGGCTTTTTCAAGGCTTCAAGAGGTTTGAGACGGGGGGATCTTTTATCTCCCTATTTGTTTATGGTTATTGGAGAAGCTTTTAGCAGAATGCTTCAGAAGGGAGAGGAAAATGGGCTTTTCAAGGCCTTCAAGACCTCGACGATTGGGTGTTAGATCAATCACCTTCAATATGTTGATGACACGCTTCTTTTCTGTGATGCTGATCTCCCCTTAGCAGATAATCTTCAAAAATTGTTTGTCTGTTTTGAAGCTATGTCGGGATTGGAGATCAACATGGCTAAATCATAATTGTTGAGAATAAATTTTTGTGATGAAGATCTTTACTGCTTGGCGGGTATTTTTGGGTGCAAAACCAGGTCCTTTCCCTTCAACTTATTTAGGGCTTCCTTTGTGTATCGACAAGCTGGCTAAGTTCCTTCGGGATTACGTGGTAGAAAGGATTGAAAGGAAGCTTGCTTCTTGGTAGTGCCTATATCTTTCTTTGGGTGGTTGGCTCACGTTAATCAAAATAGCTTTTTCCAATATGTCGGTTCATTTTTTGTCCTTGTTTAAATGTCTCAAGGAGGTGTTGGATAGGTTGGACAAGATGATGAAAGTTTTTCTTTGGAATGGTGCTTTGGATGGTAGGAAGTTTCTTCTCAAGTGGTCCAAAGTGTTTAAGCCAATTAGAGTAGGGATTGGGATTAGAGGCCTTGGAGATATTAATGTTGCTCTTCTTGGCAAATGGGTATGGTGGTTCGCGTCTGAGGAGGGAAGATTATGGAGGGAAACAGTTGCTTCAAAAATATGGGGTTCAAAGGGGTGAATGGTCGGTGAAGGGACCATCGCCATATAGAGCTTCTCGTGTTTGGAAAGCGATAGCGTTGACAAATCATCTTGTGTTTTGGAGGATTGTGTTCTCTTTGGGTGATGGGCATTGCATTTGGTTCTGGGTGGACAAATGGTGCGGAGATCGAGTGCTCCAAGATTTATTTCCTAGAGTGGCAAGGCTAGCTCAAGACCGTTTTGTAATGGTTGCGAATTGTTATTCTATTTGTGGAGGGATAGTGATTTGGAATTCCCCGTGTATGAGGACATGTCATCAGATGATGAATTCGATGATTATGTTGTCTTATTGGCTCATTTGGCAAAGATTCATCCCTCCCTTTCTGCTTCAAATTCTCTTTTTTTGGTTGGGGCATCCTTCAGGTAAATTCTCAATGCGTTCATTTGTGAAGTGTATTTGGGAGGATGATCCTCCTTCGATGGCTCTTCACATGTTTCATTGTTGGTTTTACGAAGCCCCTCCGCAAGTTGCAACCTTTGTTTGGTTGGTGGGGCGTAAGAGGATTCTCACAGTGGATAATTTTCAAAGGAGAGCATTGATATTGCTGAATGTGCCTGATGTGTGAGGAGAATGTGGAATCTATTGATCATTTGTTCTTGCATTGCTCATTCGCTTCGAAAGTGTGGACTTATTCTATCTAGTTCATGTGGAGTGGGCCGAGGCCGGTAGAAGATTTTTTGTGTACTTGGCATGGTGGTGGAGTGGGTAAATATGACAGAGTGGTGCTTGATTTTTTTATTTTTTTATTTTTATTTATTATTATTATTTTTTTTATTTTTTTATTTATTTTGGGGGGGCTGCTATTTGGGGGGCTAGAAATGGTCGTTGCTTTCGGAATGATAATGTGGGGATTGAGGCTCTTATATAGAATTGAAGGGCTGGTTTTTGGGTGGGCTCCTTATGTTAAGGGCGTTTCTCTTGGCGATCTTTTCTACACGGTTTAGCGCTTCATGTGGAGTGGGTTATGCCGAGGTTGGGAGAAGGTTATCCACGATGGCTCCTCACCTATTTCACTGTTGGTTTTATGGAGCCCCTTCGCAAGTTGCGGCCTTTGTTTGGTTGGTGGGGTGTAAGAGGATTCTTACCGTGGATAATCTTCCAAGGAGAGCATTAATGTTCCTGAATATGTGCCTGAAATGTGAGGAGAACGTAGAATCTATTGATCATTTGTTCTTGCATTGCTCCTTCAATTCTATAGTATGGACTCATTTTATCCAGTTGCTTCATGTGGAGTGAGTTATGCCGAGGTCAGTAAAAGATTTTTTGTGGGCTTAACATGGTGGTGGAGTGGGCAAATCTGACGACGTTAAGTGGTGCTTGATTTTGATGGGTTTTTTTTCTGCAGGACACATGATTTAATGATACCATGCAACGTGGAGATTATGAGAGAGTCCATAATGTAATTCAATTAACAAAAGATGCTAACCTACCAATTAATTAAGAGTAAACAATAGGAAATAAACTCTGATTTAACCTAAATCACATGCCTGCATGCTAAGAAATCACATAAATCAATTAAAAGTTGGACCGATGGAAGGATAAAACTTTCAATTTAACATAGGCACGTTCCACACTCAATGGACAGATTTGTAGGTCTTATGATTAGGGTTAAGAGGGGGAAAATATGAAATTTGGAAAATTAGGATTCATGGGAATCGGAGATTTTGGAATTAGTATTTTTAAAAATTGGGGAAAGGAGGAAATTGAAGATCGAGGGTTTAGAGGGTTGTAATGGGAAGGAAAATAGGAAGACAAGAGAAGAAGAAGAAGAATACCTTTCAAAGAAGAGAGAGGAAGGATGTAAGAAGAGGAATACCTTTCAAAGATGAGGAAGAGGAAGGATGTACCTTGGAATCCACCACCAAGCAAGCTTCTACCCTTCCATAATTTAATTGGAAGGGAGGGTTTTTTTAAATATAAAAAAACCCTAGAAAATAAATAAGAAAATTCCTTCACACAATAGAGCTCCACTCTTCTTCTTTTTCTTCTTAATAACACCACTACTAGGGTTGGAACTCCACCCCCCTTGTGCTTTTATAATTAAAAATTCGAAATTAAATCCAGCATAATTACAACTATGTCACTTAAGTAAAGTGGCCCATTATCCAAAATAAGAAAAGTAAAACATATATTATCAATATCAACCATCAAATAACTCCTAAAAATAACAAAAAAACATAAAGAAAGCAAGATCAGAATCCAAGGGGCCCAGATCTAAAAGATTCAGTGGCCCGATGGCCTGATCGACAAGATTCAACGGTCGGATCGACACGAAATAGAAATCTTATGACTAAAATGATCTCCCAAGCAGCCCACATGCATTATCCCAAGGTGGGGTCTTCCTGATGCACGTCCAATGCATGTGGGGTCTTCAAAATGGCTCGGCGGCCCCCATCTGGAACTCGTCTCTCATCTACAAAGAAAGTTGCGTTGATGTGGCTGGCCGTCTCCGTCTCTGATACACCCGAATGGGTCCTCTGATGTCCCCATCAGTTTTCTTGGGCTATTTGGGGGGCTAGAAATGGTCGTTGCTTTCGGTATGATAATCTGGGGGTTGAGGCTCTTATAATATAATTAAAGGGCTGATTTCTAGGTGAGCTCGGGTGTTTCTCTTGGTGATGTTTTCTACATGGTTTAACGCTTTCTTTGTTGTATTCTTTTCCCACTTTGTGGGTTGTTAATTGAAATTCTTTTTATCTCTAAAAAAATAAATAGAATAGGGTGCAGATTAGTTAGAGCAGCGCATTGAGGAAGAGGGAGTTAAATAAGCCGAACCCTGTGGTGATAAAGCTCTTGCCCTAGTTGGCTTGCTTTCAAGTTTTTTAAGAGGTGGTGAAAGGGGACTTGATGGCATTTGTATCCGAATTCCATAGCAGAGGGGGTTTATCCAAAGTGTTGGGGGCTTCTTTTATTACCCTCATCCCTGAGAAAGGAACGGATGCATTGAGGAAGTTTAGACCTAGCATAATTAGGGGCCATACAAAATTTTGGCAAAAAATTTAGCAGCGAGATTGATGAGGGTGGGGTCATTTTCAGATCACATGGGCTTTTCTTCCTGGAAGACAGATTGTTAATGGAGCTCTTATTATGTGTAGGTGCTTCGAGTCGAGATGGAGGGTAAGTCGGTATAATTTGCAAGCTAAATATGGAGAAAGCTCATAACCACATAACTGTGAACTTTCTTCAGTTTCTGACGCAAAAGATGGGATTTGGGGTTTGGTGGAGAGGGTAGTTGGTCAAGTGTTCCCCCTACTCAATATTCTATTCAAATTAATGGGCCCATTCTTTCCTTGGATCTAGAGGCATTTGCCAGAGTGAGCTTCATTCCCTTTCCTATTCATAATGATTGCCAAAGCCTTAAGCTGAATGATTAACAAGGCACCATCAATAAGCCGTTTTAATGTTGTCAGAGGGAGGTTGAATGTTTCTTATCTCCAGTTTGGGAATGATGTGCACCTCTTTTGTCAGGCCAAGGTTGTGCTGGTGACTCATTTGAAGAGGGTCATGCTGTTTCTAGTTTCAAAGAAACGAAATCATTATATTTAAGCATCGATGTTGCTGCAAATTGCCTGGAAACTGTCTGAAATTAAGGTCAGACCTCTCCCATTGACTTCCTGTTTTTCATGATTCCCCTGTGGATTTTGTTGGAGGATGGGATTGTGTATGCTGCACCCGTTGGATACAACTTTAGTTCACTACCATCATGCTTCTATCTGAAACTCCAAAAATCTGATTTTGTTCACGGTAATATAGGATGTGTATGGTATTTATGTCACTGAATTTGATCTTTCAGGTTCAAGTGCATAGATTTAGATGGAAACGGCGTACTCACACCCAATGAAATGCAGTTCTTTTATGAGGAGCAGTTGCATCGCATGGAGTGCATGGCCCAGGAACCTGTGCTCTTTGAGGACATTCTATGCCAGATGGTGGACATGATTGGACCAGAGGTCATCATATTTCTACTCACTAACTTTCTGATAATTATTTCTTCCATTCTAGCCAGAGATGACTGAACCACCCATGACATTTTAAGTTTGCTTGCAGAGAGAGAGCCATTTAACTCTACGTGACTTTAAAAGCTGCAAACTTTCAGGAAATGTTTTCAATATCCTTTTTAATTTGAATAAGTTCGTGGCCTTTGAAACTCGTGATCCATTTCTTATTCGCCAGGTAACTGCAACATTTTGCATTTTCCACATGCCTTCACTCTTAGTAGCTAACCTGGAAGATGCATGTATTAGAGAAGTGTTACTGCTGGCCTAATTTATGCTTTCAATGGTCCAATCAGGAGAGGGAAGATCCTACTTTGACAGAGTGGGACCGATTTGCTCACAGAGAATATATTAGACTTTCGATGGAAGAAGATGGTGAAGATGCTTCCAATGGAAGTGCAGAAGTTTGGGATGAATCGCTTGAGGCTCCCTTCTGATTCCAATCCGGGTAAACTTTTGGCTCCTGTTATTTTGTCTCGGGCTTTGCTGGCCAGTGCTTTATTGTCGTGCTCTGTTGTTGCATTTGGGACTATTTATGCAGATCCTTAAGTTTTAAGAGTGTTGGTTTTCACATCACCATTTTTTAAGAATCACTCGAGTAATGAAGGGAAATGGGAATACACACACACACACACATACAATTTATGACATTTAAGTTGCATCTCAGATTTCACATCGAAAGGGAAGAAAATATCAGCTGTTTTCTTCTACGAAGTGAGTCCATTACCCATGGAAAAAGAAAGAACTCTTAGCTGATTCCAAATTATAATTCCTTTTCCAACAAAAAAAATTATAATTCCATTTCATGGGTTGGGTAATGTACCCTTTTTTCTGTCTTATCCAAATGAATTGCATATTGGATTCTCCTTCATTTCTGTTTTTCATTTAATGGGGTTTTGCTTTCAGGTGCGTAGAAGAAAGCTTTGGATGCTTACTCAAGGCTAGGCATTGAAAGCAGCGGCATTCAACGTGGCTAAACACTTAATGGACAGACTTTGAAGCAACAGGGAACCTCATTCACAACAAGATCTCGAGCTTTGCATGCAAAATCCAGCTGGGGTGGTCTATTTTTACAGAGATGCAAGCTCCTGGCCTTTTTTGTGCAAATGAATTTAAGCAGCGTTCTGGGTTTCCGAAGTGAAAATTCATCTTCAAAAAAATGGTGGATGTCCCTCAGGAAGTAGGCTGACCTGTGCTAAATCATCCGCTCGAACCAGGTAATGTAGTCCGAGAATATTAGCCAATTTTTTTCCCTTTATGAAAATCAGCTCCATGTTTGGTTGCTTTCTCTCTCTTCTTTCTCTTGTCCTCGATGGCAATTTGTGGAAGTACAGGCAGGTGTATTTGTCATTTAACTTTTTACAGGCTCATGCTTTTCCAGCCTGGGGTGGTATGTTTGTCTTATCTGCTGGTTTGGCTACACAGTTACATCTTATTCTGTTAATTGGATTTTATTGGGGATAGGAGAACGCATTTCAATCAGATGTGGTTCATTTTTTGTTCTTTAATAGCAGCATGTCTCTTGTTTTCTGAGAAACGGTGTCTAAATTTTGGTGATATCTGGCGTCACTGTGCCAAAGATAGGCTGGGCCTTCTGATATGGGTGCCCCATTAGCATAATGTTGCTGAGTTGATTATGGATTCATCCATTGTCATGATAGCTTCTTTTATTTTCTTTAATTTTTTTCAACTACTGGTGATGTTGGGCGTTGCATCAGCTGTTCCCCAACTGGAAAGCAGTGAGTCTTTAGCCAAAAAAATTGTGCAAGACAAAAAAAAAAGAAAAAAAAAAGAAAAAAGAAAGAGAGAGAGAGAGAGACTGGAATTACTTCAGCATCTCACTGAAGTTAGTGCAACGTTCCTATATATGTATTCAAACCAATACAAATCTTGTCAAACTTTGCAGAAATGTTCGCTTATTCTTTTCTCCCTCTTTATTTCTGTCTTTCCAGAACCTTTACTAATTGTTGTCGGGCATTTTTTTTCCCATCTGGAGTTTTACAGAGTAATCTCTCATGAGCATTTGGTTTTTTTTTTTTTTTGGGGGGGTGGGGGTGGTTTAATACACCCCTATTAGAACTTGCAGCACGACCGGTTATAAAACATCTATGGACTTTGAAATTCATAGAAATGAGATGACAAGGGAAAGGAATCTGCACTGCTTTTTTCATCATCGGATGTACAGGTGTGATTCGAAAGGAATTCTGAAGGACGGGTGGACTAATCTCTGCCAGAATTTGTAATCAGAGGGGCAATTTTGAAAGTCTACGGTTTTTCCTGTTCTCTCATCTTCAACTTGTACACCAAACTTTTTGATGTGGGGTTCAGATCAGTGGTGGTTTGTCCATGGTTGCTACAGCACCAAATGTGGCTGGATGAAGGGTTTAGGGCTCCTGAAGGGTCACAAAGCACTATGCGCAGATAGCTTCGTGCACAAATGACCAGAAATGATCTGAATATTCATCGTATCTTTCCAATGACCAATTATGGCTCTCGTTAGGACTGAGCTGGTACTAGTAGAAGCCTCTAAAAGGGTAAAGGAAAGACCCGAAAGGGCAAGAGATACAAAGAGGATGTGGTGGTAGTAAGAAAATTACTGGATGATCTAGTCTTATGAGGTTCTAGCCCTTCATAGGGTAGATTGGCTGAGCAGGATTCATGTAGCCAAGTTCCTTGTCTTCTACCCTCCCACGACCTGACTGATATCCAATTTCGAGTCCTCAACTACGTTTAGGCAAAAGCCCTTTCTTAAGGGAGCATGGCGTGGAGACGAGGGAGGGCGATCAGGCTGGCCAAGATGCCATGAAATCGTATTAAGGCTTAGAGGATGAGGATGATGATCTTACATGTCCCTTGTGTAAAGGGGAAAGGGACAAGTTCTCATTTTCCGTCCAAGTTTGTATGACTCTGCCATTATTAGATTCTCAACCTACTAACTGTATGGTCCTAAGCATTCAACGTGGCCCACACGGTCCACTTTCAACCGTGACAAAAGTTATTCACTGTGAGAGATTTTGGGGCCATACGGTGCATCCGTGGCTGGATATATAGCAGACCAAGGGCTTGGATTGCTGAACCATGATCCTCTACGAGCATCTTTATTGGATTACGCGATTTTGAAAGAATAACAATCGAGATTAAAAAATGACGGTGGAAGACTTCTAGCGTGCTTTTGGGATATCGAACTGTCTGTAAATCAGGCTACATCCATGGTGGGTCCGTCATTGGGGAGGAAGGTGATCGGGCTGTCCAATCTTGAGGTATTCAAGGTCCAAGATCCAATAGATTAGCGTTTAGGATGGCAGAACTGAGGTGGCTCACCTGTATAGAGTGCAGTCAGCGAGCGAGAGGGTGATGTACTTGACTAGCAGATGTCCTCATGCTCCGTAATGGTCATGCATGCGGGTGAGCTGTACACGTGGAATCTATCATGCTATTCTGATTGTAGACCTTATTTTTAACGGTACAGCTGTAATCTGATTGGTGGGATCACGCTAATTTCGTTGGGACTTTTGATTGCTATTTTTCATTTTAGCCATCCACTTGAGGGCAATTGAGACATTTGGATCATCCAGCCGGATAAAACCAAACTTAGCTGCTAAGTAGTATCTATTGATTATTTTTTTTTTGTTGAAAGGAATATAAAAATGTTTAGGCCCTGTTTGGATGCCACTTTAAAAAGAATAAAAAGAATAAGAAGAATAAGAAGAAGAAAGATTTCATCTTCTTTGAGTTCTCTAATGAATAATTATATACTAGAGATCATATGGTATATGTAAAATTGTAAATAATCCGTTATAAAATATGTATTTTAATCCGAAGCCGTATTGGAAACGAACACGGCAGTTCTATTCGGAACTTAGTTTGTAGATTTGGGCCATGTGTGATCTATCCAAACCATTGATCTGACTGCCCCTATCACAGATGGACCATTCAACTAAATTTTGCAGAACTAGAAGATCCTAGCCATCAAATTTTTAGTTCATCCATTGCATGTGGTTTGTATTTGTATGCCAAAACAACGTGAAGTTAAGAGTTGAATATTCCAGGAATGGATAAAGCCATCCATGGGCTGCACATCTATGGAGTGGGAACTCTTACCTCTTTTGATCCATACAGAAAAATTTCTAAATTCTAATACATAATTACTGTTAACTACTAAAATGAGAAGAGTTTTTTTTCAAAAAAAAAATTATTATTATTTTTTTAATTCAAGTGTAATGGAAATATTGATGCCCCACCACAATCCCCTTCTATAGGGACATTGCATGCCTGTCTGTCTTAGATGCATGGAGAACATGGATGAGGATTTTATGGAAGATACACACTTGCCATTTTAAACGAGAATAAAAACAGTTCATCTCATATTATTTAAATAATTATTATTTATTATAGATCATTGTTTTTGTAGGGATTAAAAACATAACCACCAACTTATATAAAATAACTTCTCTAATACATAATTACCATTAAATAATATGAAATGAACATTTTTTTTTTTTAGGTGTCATCCAAACAGCTCTGTGGAGGTGCGTTCCAGGCTCGGGCTCCTAATTTCTAAAACCATGGAATCCTAAGACGACGAATCTTGACTTGATACAATTTCGTGAGTTGAGCTGTTTGGGGCCCACCATCACGTGTGTATGCCAACCAACCTGTCCATCAGGCAGATCTAATTATTAGGTGGGATGCCTCAAACTGATCCAATCATCCGGTGGGCCACACTGCAAAGGACAACCGACCATACAAAAGGTCTGAATGGCTCATGGACCCCCCGCCACCCACCAGGAAGATAAGGAAACCCCAAAAATGAGGATGATACAGATACAGTAATTAGGTGGTCCAACCATTTTGAGCTCCATTCCACATTTTCTCCGATGGTGCCCTTACCTATGGATATACCTGGTTGAGGGGAAGGGGCATCACAACTTCATGGTGGGACTGTTCGACTGTCATCCGTACATCACAGGCAGCCTGCTCTGATTAATGACCCCAACCCAGGTTTGGACTCGGCCATCTGTGGCCCAATCGATTTTCGAGCCGGGCCGTCTGTAGCCCATCCTGCTTTGAGATGAGCCTATAGGAGGCCGTGTGTTCGTTCCTGCCTGAGGCATGAGCTTTCTAGGCTGTTCTTATCTGTGGGACGCGGAGTGCGTACTAACTCAGTACCCTATAGCACACTGAGTAAACTCTGTGGGATCCGCTGTTATGTATGTGTCTTATCCACTCTGTTCATCCGTTTTATCAACTCATTTTAAGGTATAACCCAAAATTGAAGTGTATCCAAAGCTCAAGAGCACCACACCACAGAAAAAAGTGGGGATAATGATGTCCACCGTTGAAACCTTTCTGTGGTGTGGTTCACTTGAGCTTTGGATATGCTTCAATTTTCGTATCATGCTCTAAAATGAGATAGAGAAACATATGGACGGCGTGGATAAGACACATCACGTTGGGCCCCACAGAGTTCACTTATCACGCAATCAATCGGACTGATCCACGGAAAACGAGACACGTGTCAGATACCCCGTCCGGCTATCCCTACTGCGAAGATGCAATTCTAAAAAAATTAGGCCGATCTGATCATCAGGTGGGCCAGAACTTGATTATTTTTGGTAGACGTACAAGCTTATTAGCTATAATAGGGTGTAGAAAACTTACACGGAGAGGAGTACATTTGCAAGTGGACTTATTGATAGAGAAATTTACGACTGTTGACACCACCTTTTATCCATTTGATATTCTTGAAACAATACAAACGTAACATACTCACTTAGACCTCCTCGTACGGACGACAAATTCCAGGACGAAAAAACCCCTCCTTTTCACAGAAACGGATCGGCTACTCCGCCTGCAACCGCCAATGGCGGATCGTCGTGGTCTGTGGGCCCCACCATGATTTATGCTTTTCATCCATGCTGTCCATATATTTTTCCGGATCATTTTATGGCATGAGACAAAAAATGAGGTATATCCAAACCTTATGTGTACCACGTTACAGGAAACAATGTTAAATAAGCGTCAACCATTAGAAATCCTCCCCCATCTAAGTTGGGGCCCACTGTGATGTTTGTGAGAAATCCTCCCCGTCTAAGTTCATTCATAGGGTCACAAAGGCCTGGATGAAGAGGAAAAATAAATTTCATAATGATCCAAAACTTCATTAACCCTTCATTAACCCTTGAAAGGGTTTCATGGTAGACGTTCAATTCCCCACTGACTTTTACAGTGTGGTCCACTTGATAGTTATATCTATCTTATTTTTTTTCTCAAGCCTTAATATGAGCTCACCAAATAGATGGACGGTTTGGATATAACACAGACATTATGATGGGACCCACGAAAGCAACCTAGCAAAAAAAAAAAAAAAAAAAGAAGGCACACACGCGGTTTGGTGGCAGTGCCGTGGCTGTCTGGTTTTTAAAAAAAAAAAATTAACAGAGAGAATTTTTTCTCCCCTACATTTTTCTCTAATACATAATTATGTAAATATGTATATATAAGTATATAAAAATATTTTTCTATCTTTTAATTCATTTCGTTGTCTATTTATTAAGCATGTATATCTCTTAAATTAGAATGTTTTTTTTTTCTTTTTTTTTACACGTGCACACACACCCCCATGCACTCACACTAGTGAAATTTCACCACGTATGGATACTCGAACGCTTGACCGAGTGTTGAAACTCCTAAGAGTCTACCACCCGAGTAAGAGTAAGAATCCTAAACTAGCGGGGCAAGCATTAAAATTTGCGGGGCAAGCATGTAAATGGTGGAAATCATTATGCCCATTGTTGGGCCCACTATGGTTTCAATGGTGGAAATCATTATGCCCACTGTTTTCCGTGATATGATCCACTTGATCTTTTGATATGCTTCAATTTGGGGCTAAACCACTAAAATTAGATGGAAAAACGAATGGATATACCTCATTTTTTGTCTCATACCACAAACTAAGAAATCAGCGGGGGAAACATGAAAAGCAACGGTGCAAACTAGAAAATCAGCGGGGGAAATACGAAAATCAGCGGGGGAAACTTGAAAAGCAGCGAGGCAAACTAGAAAATCAGCGAGGGAAACATGAAAAGCAGCGGGGCAAACTAGAAAAACAGCGGGGAAAACATGAAAAGTAGCGGGGCAAACTAGAAAATCAGCGGGGGAAACATGAAAATCAGCGAGAGAAACATGAAAAGCAGCGGGGCAAACTAGAAAATCAACGGGGAAAACATGAAAAGCAGCGGGGCAAACTAGAAAAACAGTAGGGCAAACTGAAATATGAGCAGAGCAAACTAGAAAATCAGCGGGGGAAACATGAAAATTAACAGGAGAAACATGAAAAGCAGCGGGGCAAACTAGAAAATTAGTGGGACAAAACAAAACAATGGGCAAACTAGAATGCTTGACTAATTCATATAAGCGGCAAACTAGAAAATCGGCAAAGCAAACAGTGGAAAATCAGCAGAGGAAACATGAAAAGCAATGGGGCAAACTAAAATATGGGGGAAACATGAAATCGAGCAGGGAAACTAGAAAATCAGGGCAAACTAGAAAATCAAGAGGGCAAGTAATTAATCGAGGCAAACATGAAATTGAGCGGAAAAAACTAGAAATTGAGCAAACTAGGAAATCAAGAGGGCAAACATGAAATGAGCAGGGCAAACTAGAAATCGAAGGAAATTTAAATATTTATTATGTTAAAATCGCGGAAATTAAAAAATCGTGGCAAACTAGAAAATCGGCGAGGCAAACTAGAAATGGAACAAGAACAGGGCAAACTTAATAGATAATTTCATGGCTTGAGCCAATAAATCTAAACGTATCCAATGTTGAAACGGACCACACCAAATGAAATTTTGAATTGAACTTCTAATGTTGATCATTTCTTAGGGGCCACAGAAGTTTTGGATCAAGCTTATAATTGTGTTTTCTATTAATCCATGTCTGTATGATCTTATGAAATGAAATAAATAGGTTTGATAACAAACAAATATCATTATTGGGCCCACTATGGTATTTCAATGGTGGACAATCATTATCCCCACGTTTCCGTGGTATGATCCACTTGATCTTTTGATATGCTTCAATTTGGGGCTAAACCGCTAAAATTAGATGAAAAAATGGATGGACGGTTATAAACCATTCTAAATATAGAAAAAGGGACGCTGATTTTCGATTTGCCCCTTGTTTCATGTGAATTCCCCAGCTTCTGTATGTTTCCTCCTTTATTGCTTATTTGGGCTAAGTAAATTGCCTACAAATCATGAGTTTAACCATTCTCATTGAAAGCTTTTCTAGTTTGCCTCTTTTTTTTTTTTGTCCCCCCGATTTTCTAGTTTGCCCCGCTGCTGTTCATGTTTTCCCTGCTAATTTTCATATTTCTCCTGCTGATTTTCTAGTTTGCCCCGCTCATATTTCAGTTTGCCCCGCTGTTTTTCTAGTTTGCCCCGCTGCTTTTTATGATTCCCCCGCTGATTTTCTAGTTTGCCCTGCTGTTTTTCTAGTTTGCCCCACTCATATTTCAATTTGCCCTGCTGCTTTTCATGTTTCCTCTTCTGATTTTCTAGTTTGCCCCGCTGCTTTTCATGTTTCCCCCGCTGATTTTCTAGTTTGCCCCGCTGCTTTTCATGTTTCCCCCGCTGATTTTCATGTTTCCTCCGCTGATTTTCTAGTTTGCCCCGCTCATATTTCAGTTTGCCCCACTGTTTTTCTAGTTTACCCCGCTGCTTTTCATATTTCCCCCACTGATTTTCTAGTTTACCCCGCTCTTTTTCATGTTTACCCCGCTCTTTTTCATGCTTGCCTCGCTCATTTTCATGTTTGGCCCGCTCTTTTTCATGTTTGCCCCGCTAATTTTCATGCTTGCCCTCTCATTTTCGTGTTTGCCCCGTTGAATTTCATGTTTGCCCTACTCATTTTCATATTTGCATGAAAATCATATATGGTACGTTAAGCAAATCATTCTAGTTTAGATCCTTACTCTTGCTCGGGTGGTAGACTCTTAAGAGTTTCAACACTCGATCAAGCGTTTGAGTATCCATATGTGGTGAAATTCCACTAGTGTGAGTGTGTGGGGGTGTGTAAAATAAAAAATAAAAATCATTCTAATTTAGGAGATATGCTTGTTGAATACATAGACAAAGAAATGAATTAAAAGATAAAAAAATATTTTTATATACTTATATATACATATTTATATAATTATGTATTAGAGAAAAATGTAAGGGAGAAAAAGTTCTCCCAGAAATATTTTTCTATCTTTTAATTCATTTCTTTGTCTATTTATTTTACAAGCATATCTCCTAAACTAGAATGATATACTTAAAGTACCACAAATGATTTTGGGGTAGGAGAAACTAATTTAACCAACCAACCTTGTTATTTTCTAAGATTCCATCGGGTTGATGGTCGAAAATCCATTTCATTCAGTTCATGGTCAATTTCAATCAGTTCGCGGTCAAATTGGAAATTCAGCGGGGCAAACATGAAATTGAGCGAGGCAAACATGAAGTTGAACGAGGCAAACATAGGTCTACGTTTAAAAGGATATGTATCAGCAATCCCATGGATCTTAAAACGTGCCAAGTTGCCCCTCAATGGGCATAAACACTACCAAGAAGACACCACCTCACTCACCAACAACACGGAGGCAAATCCGACTCCTCCACTCTTCGACCTTCTTAAAATCCCACGGGTCGAAGCGACCACTCTCCTTACATACAATATTCCATTTATACAAACCAACCAGCTGCCACACCTTCCCATCCAGCCCTCCCAACTTCTGACAATAGACCATAGTCTGCTGCTATGATCTCACATCCAAGACCCTAAACCAACCTTAGCGACAACACCTCTAAGGGAAGGCCCACCACAACAACACATAGGCAGCATCCACTAGAAGAAGTAATGAAGATAGACTGAAGTAGAGAATCATGAAATTGAGCAGGGGAAACTAGAAAATCAGCGAGGCAAACTAGAAAATCAACGGGACAAACTAGGAAATCAGCAGGGTAAATTAGAAAATCAGCGGGGCAAACTAGAAAATCAGCGAGGCAAACTAGGAAATCAGCAGAGGAAACATGAAAATCACATTGAATGTATGTAGTATATCCACGCCGTCCATCCGTTTTTCTATCTAATTTTAGCGGTTTAGCCCCAAATTAAAGCATATCAAAAGATCGAGTGGATCACACCACAGGAAACAATTTGCATAATGATTTCCACTATTGAAACCATAATGGGCCCAAGAGTGATGTTTGTTTGTTATCAAACCAATTCATAAGATCATACAGACATGGATTAATAGAAAAAACAATTATAAGCTTGATCCAAAACTTCTGTAGCCCTTAAGAAATGATCTACAATAGAAGTTCAATTAAAAATTTCATTTGGTGTGGTCCATTTGAACATTGGATAAGTTTAGATTTATTGGCTCAAGCCATGAAAATATCTGTTAAGTTCGCCCCGCTAATTGTCTAGTTTGCCCCGTTGAATTTCATGTTTGCCCTGCTCAATTTTATGTTTGCCCTGCTGATTTCCTAGTTTGCCTCGCTGATTTTGTAGTTTGCCCCGCTGATTTTCTAGTTTGCCCCGCTGATTTTCTAGTTTGCCTCGCTGATTTCATAGTTTGCCCCGCTGATTTTCTAGTTTGCCCCGTTGATTTTCATGTTTGCCTCTCTGATTTTCTAGTTTGCCCCGCTGATTTTCTAGTTTGCCCTACTGATTTCATAGTTTGCCCCGCTAATTTTCTAGTTTGCCCCGCCAATTTTTTAGTTTGCCCCGCTGATTTTCTAATTTGCCTCGCTGATTTTCTAGTTTGCCCCACTGATTTTATAGTTTCCTCCGCTCAATTTCATGTTTGCCCCTCTGAATTTCTAGTTTGCCCCCCTTAATTTCATGTACGACTGAAAGTTGGGCGGGTTCAACCCGACCGACCTGTGACCGACCCGACATTGGGTTAGGCTCGGGCAGGATATATCAGGTCCGATCTCAAGCTTGGGTTATACAAACACCAACCCGATAAAACTTAGGTTGGGTTTGGGTTGAGGTCTCAGGTTGCCTAACCCAACCCGAACCCAATCAATATATTAGTTACTTATAAATTATAATTGAGTGTGGATTGTATGTGTAGAAGGTACACTAGTGATGTCGGGTCCCATTTGTCCACGTCATTTCCAAGGACTTAAGCTAACAAGATATGTCGGATTTCTCTCTCCCAAATAGACATGTATACACTCGACCAACCTAATCAACCCGTCGAGCCCTCTTGGGTTGGGCTTGGGTTGAGAATTCCTAACCCAAGATTGGGTTGGGTTAGGTCAAGGTTTAGGTATAGGAACCTTGGGTTGGGTTAGGGTTGGGCACCAACCCGAACCAACCGGCCCGACTTTCAGCCCTAATTTCATGTTTGTCCTGCTCAATTTTATGTTTTACCAGCTAAATTTCTAGTTTTCCCCACTCAATTTCATGTTTGCTTCGCTCAATTTCATGTTTGCCTCGCTCAATTTCCAGTTTGACCGCGAAGTGATTGAAATTGACTACGAACTGAATGAAATGGATTTTCGACCATCGACCCAATGAAATCTTGGAAAATAACTAGGTTGGTTGGCTTATTTAGCTTCTCCTACCCCAAAATCATATGTGGTACGTTAAGTAAATCATTCTAGTGTAGGAGATATGCTTGTTAAATAAATAGACAAAGAAATGAATTGAAAGATAGAAAAATATTTTTATATACTTATATATACATATTTACTTAATTATGTATTAGAGAAAAATGTAAGGGAGAAAAAGTTCTCCATGTAAAAAAAAAAAAAAAGTCGGACTGTCGCGGCACTACCGCCGGTTCCGCGGCACTGCCGCTGAACCTGCCACCAAACCGGCGGTAGTGCCGCAGCCTTCCGTGACTCTTTTTTTTTGCGATGTTACTTTTGTAGGTCCCATCATAAGGTCTGTGTTATATCCAAACCGTCCATCTATTTGGCGAGCTTATATTAAAGTTTGAGACGAAAAATAAGATAGATCTAACTATCAAGTGGACCACACTGTAAAAGGCAGTGGGGAATTGAACGTCTACCATTGAAACCCTTTTAGGGGTTACAAAATTTTGGATCATTATGAAATTTGTTTTTCCTCTTCATAAAGACCTTTGTGACCTTATGAATAGATTGGATGGAAAATAAATGTCATGGTGGGCCCTACAAAATTTTTATCCGTGAAAATCAATTTTCCCACTAATCTTTGTGGTGTGGTCAGTTGATCTTTGGATATGATTTTTTTTTTTTTGGGATAATGCTCCGAAATGATCTGGAAATATGGATGAACGTTGTGGATATAATAAATACATAGCTGTGGGGCCATGTAACTTTGATCTCTTTTGAGCCGTTCGTATAACTCGGTTGGAGGCGCTCGTCTTCGAAAGGAAGGCGGGGGTATTTTCGTCCTGAAATTCTGACTCCGTACGAGGAGGTCTAAGTGCGTCTTCTAAGTTTGTATTGCTTCAAAAAAACCACTGGATAAAAGGTGGGGCCACAGTCGTAAATTTCTCCTTATTGATACTCTGTCATGGTGCGATGGTTGATATGCAGGCACTCTGAATTACTTGGCATATTCTAAATCAAATTAAACCGTCCTAATTGCGAGACCTAAAATGCATTGTTCAGTACCTCAAAACCAGATCGACTGAGCAATCCTAGCGTCTGATTAACGGTCACTTGTCCATTGAATACATCTCAACTGCATGTCCAAAAAATGTCCACCAAATATCCAGTTTGACAATGAAATCGGTACACATTTTTGGTTCATGAACCTATCTAAATAGGGGTCTACGTTTTGGACCATTTAACTTATGTTCTTGTACGAGGCTTGTACAAATTCTTCTTAGTGTCTGTGTATCAACTATCACACTCTTCTAGGGTAGCAAAGGTTTTCTCAGTTTAGATTTAAGCTGGAGAAATTTAGGACTGTGGACCCTACCTTTTATCCAGCTGTTTTTATGAGACACTACAAACTTTGTTTTGCAACTTAGACCTGCATGTACGGACAGCGAATTTGAGGACGAAAATACCCCTCCCTTCCTTTCGAAGACGAGCGCTGATGCTCCTCCAACTGAGAGTTGTACGAACGGCTCATAAGAGATCAAAGTTACATGGCCCCACAGCTATGTATTTATTATATCCACAACGTTCATCCATATTTCGAGATCATTTCGGAGCATTATCCAAAAAAAAAAAAAAATCATATCCAAAGATCAACTGGACCACACCACAAAGAGCAGCGGGAAAATTGATTTTCACTGTTAAAAGTTTTGTAGGGTTCACCATGACATTTATTTTCCATCCAATCTATTCATAAGGTCACAAAGGCCTGTATGAAGAGGAAAAACAAATTTCATAATGATCCAAAACTTCTGTAACCCCTAAAAGGGTTTCAATGGTAGACGTTCAATTCCCCACTGCCTTTTACAGTGTGGTCCACTTGATAGTTAGATCTATTTTATTTTTCGTCTCAAGCCTTAATATGAGCTCGCCAAATAGATGGACGGTTTGGATATAACATAGACCTCATGATGGGACCCACAAAAGAAAAACAGCAAAAAAAAAAAAAAAGACTGCGGCAGTCTGGCAGTTTTTTTTTTTTTTTTTTTAATTTACAGGGATAACTTTTTCTCCCTTACCATTTTTCTCTAATACATAATTGTGTAAATATGTATATATAAGTATATAAAAATATTTTTCTATCTTTTAATTCATTTCTTTGTCTATTTATTTAACAAACATATCTCTTAAACTAGAATGGTTTTTTTTTTGTTTAACACACGCACACACACCCCTACACACTCACAGTAGTGAAATTTCACCACCTATGGATACTCAAACGCTTGACCGAGTGTTGAAACTCCTAAGAGTCTACCACTCGAGCAAGAGTAAGGATCCAAACTAGAATGATTTACTTAACGTACCACATATGATTTTGGGGTAGGGGAAGCTAATTTAGCCAACCAACCTAGTTATTTTCCAAGATTTCATTGGGTCGATGGTCGAAAATCTATTTCATTCAGTTCGTGGTCAATTTCAATCACTTCGCGATCAAACAGGAAATTGAGCGGGGCAAACATGAATTTCAACAGGGCAAACATGAAATTGAGAGAGGCAAACATGAATTTCGGCGGGGCAAACATGAAATTGAGCGAGGTAAACATGAATTTCAGCAAGGCAAACATGAAATTGAGCGAGGCAAACATGAATTTCGGCGGGGCAAACATGAAATTGAGCTGGGCAAACTAGAAATTGAGCGGGGCAAACTAGAAATTCAGCGGGGCAAACATGAAATTCAGTGGGGCAAACACAAAATTCAGTGGGGCAAACAAGAAATTGCATAAAAACACCCCGCTCAATTTCATGTTTGCCCAGCTCAATTTTCAGTTTGCCCCACTCAAATTGAGCGGGGCAAACTAGAAATTCAGCGGGGCAAACTGAAAATTCAGCGAGGCAAACTAGAAATTAAGCGAGGCAAACATGAAATTCAGCGGTGCAAACTGAAAATTCAACGGGGCAAACTTGAAATTGAGCGAGGCAACCTAAGGTATTTGGCTTTTAGGGCCTGTTTGGATACCTCGAAATAAGTTACTTTGTATACTACAACAGTAGATAAGTAGCTTATTCGACTTTGCCTTTGAAATGTTCAACAGCTAAGAATTTCATATCGAACTCAATATATCTCGATATATCGACCAATGATCAATAATATCGACTTTGGCTATAAACTGTCTAGCAAGCATCATTGAAAATTGCATAATGTATCAATAGATCGAGAGTGTCTTGATCATATCGAGATTCAATCTTCGATATTATCGAGCTCATTGAAAATTGCATAATGTATCAATAGATCGAGAGTGTCTTGATCATATCGAGATTCAATCTTCGATATATCGAGCTTTGCTCGATAATATCGACTTTGCCTTTGAAATGTTCAGCAGCCAACAATTTCATGTTTCCCCCGCTGAATTTCTAGTTTGCCCCGCTCAATTTCATGTTTGCCCTGCTTAATTTCATGTTCGCCATGCTGAATTTCTAGTTTGCCCTGTTGAATTTCATGTTTGCCCCGCTGAATTTCTAGTTTAACACAGACCTCATGATGGGACCTATAAAAAAAACAGCAAAAAAAAAAAACACAGGCTGCGGTGGCACTACCGCCGATTCGGCGGCAATGAGGTGGCAGTCTGGCAATTTGGTACTACTAGATGAAAACATGTCATACATGGCCAATGATTCCAACATTCTCTAACTTGGGATAATCATGATTTTCTTCAATATACAATGTATTATATGGTCCAGGGTGTCCTTTCAAACCCTTAAGCATGTCTAGCAGTAACCCTAATATCGATTACACCAGTATATATAATTAAAATTAGAAATAGAAACAAATTGCATAAAAACACTCAAAACTGTGTAACCTATCTATCCATTGAGTCAACCGGTCGAAATGCTTTGATCGATCCAAAATTGCATAAAAATACTCAAAAATTTCATGTTTGCCCCGCTCAATTTCACGTTTGCCTCGCTCAATTTTCTATCCATCTCATGCTAGGCTCGCTCGATTTTCAGTTTTCCTCGCTCCCTCTCATGCTAAGCTCACTCTAATTTCAATTTTCCTTGCTCCCTCTCATGCTAGGCTCACTCAATTTTCATTTTCCCTCGCTCAATTTCAGGCTACTTAGATAATATCGATAGTATTTGATCCTCTCTGACGCAATAGATCCTTATTGCATCATAAAAGCATGAATGCTCACTAAGGTACGCATGAAACAATTTTTATGTACTGTAAATTCTTTTCATTTGGCTTGGTGTATCCCTTCTTTCACTTCTAATGAAATTGTTGTCTTTCATTAGATATTGGAGATTGGATTGACAAACATAAACACAATAACCACTGTTCAAAACACATCAATCAAAGTGAACTGTTCTTAAAGACTATCTTGAAATGATGTTTACTTGTCACTAACTTGTGCTGGTGTAAGGTATTTGGCTTTCAGGGCTTATTTGGATGCCCCGAAATAAGTTACTTTGTATACCTACAGTAGTAGATAAGTAGCTTATTCGAGATAAGTAAGTTCGACAAGCTCGGTTTAAAATCAATTATAAGTAATTTTTTTACTTAAAGTTATATAATCACTTCAGCTCGGTAAGCTTGGTTTAAGATACAAGTATCGACATATATCGAGAGTGTCTCGATAATATCGAGATTCAATCTTCGATATATTAAGTGTTGCTCGATAATATCGACTTTGCCTTTGAAATGTTCAGCAGCCAACATTGAAATTTCAATAATTTCTTGATATATCGAGTATGTCCCGATAATATTGACGTTCAAATCTCGATATATCGAGCAATGCTCAATAATATTGAACGATCTCTCGATGTTTGTTCCGCTGAAATTTAAGTTTGCCCTGCTGAATTTAATGTTTGCCCCACTTAATTTCTAGTTTGCCCCGCTGAATTTCTAGTTTACCCCGCTGAATTTCTTATTTGCCTTGCTCAATTTCGTGTTTGCCCCGCTCAACTTTCAGTTTCCCTCGCTGAATTTCAAGTTTGCCCTGCTCAATTTCATGTTTGCCCCGCATAATTTCTTGTTTGCCTCACTAAATTTCAAGTTTGCCCCGCTCAATTTCTAGTTTGCCCCACTGAATTTTTTGTTTGCCCCGCTCAATTTAATGTTTGCTCCTCTGAATTTCATGTTTGCCCCGCTGAATTTCATGTTTGCCTCGCTGAATTTCTAGTTTGCCCTGCTCAATTTCATGTTTGCCCTACTGAATTTCATGTTTTCCCCGCTCAATTTCTAGCTTGCCTAGCTGAATTTCTAGTTTGCCCCGCTCAATTTCATGTTTGCCCCGTTGAATTTCTAGTTTGACCGCGAAGTGATTGAAATTGACCACGAACTGAATGAAATGGATTTTCGACCATCAACCCAATGAAATCTTGAAAAATAACTAGGTTGGTTGGCTAAATTAGCTTCTCTTATCCCAAAATCATATGTGGTACGTTAAGTAAATCATTCTAGTTTAGGAGATATGCTTGTTAAATAAATAGACAAAGAAATAAATTAAAAGATAGAAAAATATTTTTATATACTTATATATACATATTTACATAATTATATATTAGAGAAAAATGTGAGGGAGAAAAAGTTCTCCCTGTAAAACATAAAATAATAATAATAATAATTCTGCCAGATTGCCGCGGCACTGCCGCCGAACCGGCGGTAGTGCCACCGCAGTCTGGCAGAATTTATTTATTTTTTTGCTTTGTTTCTTTTGTGGGTCTCATCATGAGGTCTGTGTTATATCCAAACCGTCCATCTATTTGGCGAGCTCATATTAATGCTTGAGACGAAAAATAAGATAGATCTAACTATCAAGTGGACCACACTGTAAAAGGCAGTGGGGAATTGAACGTCTACCATTGAAACCCTTTTAGGGGTTATAGAAGTTTTGGATCATAACGAAATTTATTTTTCCTCTTCATCCTAGTCTCTGTGACCCTATGAATGAACTTAGATGGGGAGGATTTCTCACAAACATCACAGTGGGCCCCCTAAAAAATTTTAACAGTCGACACTCATTTAACACTGTTTCGTGTAATGTGGTACACTTGAGATTTGGATATATCTCATTTTTTGTCTCATACCATAAAATGATCTGGAAAAATATATGGATGGCATGGATGAAAAGCATACATCATGGTAGGGCCCACAGACCACCGACCATCTGCCATTGGCTGGTGGCAGGCGGAGTACCCAATCCGTTTATGTGAAAGGAGGGGTATTTTCGTCCTCAAATACACTGCCATACGAGCAGGTCTAAGTTGCAAAACAAAGTTTGTATTGTTTCGTAAAAACAGCTGGATAAAAGGGGGCGTTCACAGTCCTAAATTTCTCTTTAATCTGCCAAAGGACAGACCCTAACCACTGGAGAAATCAGAAAAGCTTTGATACTACATGGGTAATGGATGATACACAGGCACTTATAAATTACCTAGAAATGGTATAAATGGAATTCAAGTAAGTCAGTTTAAACTGCCAAATTATGGGTCCCAGTTTAGATGTCTCATGGACCAAAATTTATTATTATTCGATAATCTGACCATTGGATTGGTGGACATTTATTAGACATTAAACAAATATCAACCAACCAGATACATGGATAATCAAATAAGCGTGATGTTTTGTTTCATGATACATCTAACTGGGACCCAGAATTTGGACAGTTCAATTTGACTAACTTGGTGTGGAATTTGCAGATTTTAAGAGCATGCGTATCATTCATCACACACCATCAGAGTATCAAAGATTTTTTTTTTTTTTTTTTGATAGAGATGGAAAAAGACAATTGAACGGGACAGTGACAAATCTCTTTCTCGGCAATTTATCAGTTGGAAACTTCTCGGGAGATTTTCAATTTTTGAGTTTTTCTCATGATATTATTGGAAAATCTATCGGAAAATACAAATATTTTAAACTAATAAATAATTAATAATTTAAATACATGTATTATATAACAAATTACTTTATTGTTATACTATATTCCAAGTTACTATCGTGAATTTCTCGTGACTTTTAAAACATGTCGGTGATATTTCTCACACTGTGGACACAACACAGCACCGATAAGACAACCAAGCATACATTTCCAAAACTTTGTTTTGAAGAAAAGAGGCCATTGATTCTTTTAATTCTGTTTATATAAGTGGGGCCCATCAGGCCAACGGTCTGGATCACCAAATCCATCGGTCCCACTTATCCAAAATCAAGGCTAGAGGGATCTAAGTGACTAACAACGGCTCCATGTGTATCTAAGTCCTTCCAAAGTCTAGTGGGACCCACTTACATACTCATTCCTCCATCATTTTCATCCACCTAGGACTGATCCTCAAGCCACAGGATACTCGGTTTTTTCTAAGAAGTGGGGCCCATGTAATGTTTCCTCAATGAGGCTATGATCTTCCATTATGGGAGATTCTGGTACACTGAAAGAGACCAATGGTCTAGATTACCAACCCATGGGCCCCACTTGTTAGAACTAAAAACAGCTGGAGTACACTGCATAAAGCCTCAGGATGAGAACCCTATTATTCCTTCTACACCTAACTTATATAGTGATAGTATAATATAATATAATAAATCAACTATCACTAATAATGCTATCTTTTATGATACTAGTGGATATGGCACGTGCCTGAAGTAGTTTGTTAGACCCATGAAAGGTGGAGGAGCGGTTTTGAAGGATACTCTGAAAAAGTGAGATAGTTGATACTCGAGCCCTTTAAATTTATACATGTGGCATAAATTAGTTTAACCGAAAGGTCCAAACTATAAGACCCAGATTAAATAAATTAGTTTCAAATTTTGATTTGATATAATGATTGTAATTTATAATTAATAAGCATTTATTTGTTAAAAACTGCTTCTTTATTTTATTTTCATGGCCAAGAAAGTGGCTTGGGCTCCTTTAGTGCATTTAATGTAATTTGTGTGCATTAATCATCACATGGAGCTAGAGGGGTTTTAAACTTTTTTTAAACTATTATTAGACCACGTTGAGCCATAATAGTTTAAACTTAGTTTTAAATTATTATTGGACCGGAGTGACCTAGGTGACTAAGGTTCACGGAGTTCGAGGAATTATAAATGTTTTTAAAACTGAACCATGAACTCAAGTAGTTCAAAACTAAAGGTCGTAGGTATAGTAATTTGATCTTTTGAAACACGGGATTAGATGGTACGGAATTACATTTGGTCCTTTCAAATTTCATTGGAGATTTGGAAAGCGGTGGAAATGATTGGATTAATCCAGACATCTTATCATCCAATCCTGATAGTAGATACCACCATGGGATTTTATTTTTGTGGATTTCAGAATCTATTATATATATAGGCCCCACTTTGATAAATTTGTTTTATCTACACCATTCATCCATATGTGTTCTTTACATGTAACATTTGAGTTGCATGTGCCTGCGTGCGACCTACATCAATTGTTAAATTTGGTAGGTTGGTTACAATTCCACTCGATATAGAGTTTTTCTGGAGGGAAAAATTTGATCCGGAATGTTGGATTGGACAATCAAAATACTATCACATTTATAGACATGCAATCATTGCGCAATAATGGTGTTAAATCTATCTAATGCAATTTCATACAATTTAATCCCAGAATCCAAAAATGCCCTAATAACATTGACCTTAATATATGTTTAAGTTAATTGCTGCATGACATGGCATGTATGGGAAGAGGTTATAAAGGTTGTTAGATAAAGTAATTGCTCCTAAGTGATGGCTTATATAGACAGTGAGATAAGGTGACATAGTGAGAAGATCTTTGCTAAGCAATTGGCAGAGTTGAAAGAGTGCATTAGATAACCATGTGACTGGTCATAAATTCAATCTAGGCACTTACCAAAACTTTCTATAAATAAAAATCCATGAATCTAGTCATCACTCCTCTTCAGTGATGTGACATGAAGCTGCTTTCCTTCTTATCTTTAATTCTGCATGCACACCTGACCTTATGCCCTTTTCCATAGTCTCCATCCAATGGAATCAACATTGACATCCAACCAAGAAAAGGCAATTTTCTATCCTGGTGGGGCCCACCATATAAATAGTTTGGATCACCAAACCATGGGTCCATTTGTACAAACTGCGGACCCAAACCTTATTTTGGAACTTATTTAACCACCATTTTGAAAATCGTGGTGACTCAACCTCCTCACGTGTTGCATTCGTGTATGGAGGCATCCAGGCCGACCAAATTGTGGGGCGCATTGAGGACTAGTCGTGTGTCTGAAATTATGCTAATTAAGCAATCCTAACCATCCAATTCATGGCTTCTAAATGGATGGTTAAAAGTAAAATAGTAAGTCTTATAAATTCTAGGGACAAAATAACATGGTAATATCATCTCTTTAGTGTGTGTGTGTCTATATATATATATATATATATATAAATTTTGGTTAGAATAAGATCTGGCAAGCGGCTTGGACGGTCTGGAATTTCATACAAATGGACATGTGTAAGATTGAAGAGTCAACCACCACTTCATGAGCCTAGCCATTTAAAGTCTAAGCATTGTGTGGACAGCCAAAAGTACTACAATTTGTGGTACAGTGCCGTCACTCTGCCAATGTGCGGCTTCTCCGAGACATCAGTGCCGTTAAAATGGTAGGCGCCACAGCGAAAGCCATTCTTGTAAAAAACTAGGCTGATCCAATCACTAGGTGGGCCACACCTGTATCTTGAGTCACACCATCGGTTATCCATTGATTTCAAAAGTGTGGTCCACCTGATGTGTGGAGCTGCCTGGTTTATATCCCGGGTAATCTTCATGGTGGGGCCCTGATGCCTTAAACAAATGAGACCTGTGTGTGATCAGTTCTCTGAATAGATTGCCCTGATGGGTCATCGGCCATTTGATCAATGGTCATTTTTTGAGGGTCTAAGACAACCCATATCCAAAAAAAAAGTCTTTTAAACTCTCATTTTGCCACAGGAGGGAGGAAAATCAAGAAAGGAAATTGATTTTTTTTAAATAAAAAAATATAGGTTTGTTTGGTAAATTTTATAAAGATGGGATAACTGCAGTAAATACACTGGACTATAGGGACATATGAGTAATTTTGGGCAATCACTATCAGGGCCCACTTATCAAGCAGACGCGTCTGTTCGAAGGGAATTCCGGCGGATCTCACAAGCAACCACGATCGAACAACCTAACCCGAGGGTATTTTCGTCACCTAATTTGAAATATTTCAAACGACTTCCATCACAATTAAAATCTCAAATAAAAAATTAGAAAGAAAATGGCAATTTACCAATTTACCTTAATACCCCTCGACTCGTTTATACAACTATACAAGTGCCTGTCTGGATGGGGACGCGAATTGCTTGTACCTTTGCCAGCCGGAAGTTCCTCTGGTGGAAGCTATGTGGGGTCCACCGTGATGTAGGTGAGAAATCCACTCCGTCCATCAGTTTGGTAATATAACAATAGAACATGAGCCCAAAAATTAGGTAGATCCAAAACTCAGGTGGGCCACATGACATGAGAATGGAAACAACGATCATTAGAACCCACCAAGATATTTATGTGTTTTCCAAACCGTTCTCAAGGTTATTCCCACGGGATGAAATAAAAGTACAATTATCAGCCCGATCTATAACTTTCAGTGGTGGGTGTTCAAATCCCGCCGTGATGTGTGTCGAAAATCTACCCCATCAGTTAGATGCACCATTCCATGGTGGGCCACGGGCTTAAAAATCAAGTCAATCCATGATGATTGGCTTCACATTACTTACCCACCCCTACAAGTAATTCATGCTGTGATATATATATATATATATATATATATATATATATATATATATATATATATATATATATATATATATAATATGGTACTTAAGTCGATCTATAACTTTCAGTGGTGGGTGTTCAAATCCCGCCGTGATGTGTGTCGAAAATCTACCCCATCAGTTAGATGCACCATTCCGTGGTGGGCCACGGGCTTAAAAATCAAGTCAATCCATGATTTTAATGCACCACACCACATATAACAGTTAAGAAGGGTTACCCTCCTATTAAAACATTCATAATCATTTATTGGGCCTATTGAGATGTGGTTCACAAACTCAGCCCATCCATTATATGTCCCACTTGGATGAGGGGTTAGACCAAGTTTCAGCCCCATCCAAAACTCAAGTGGGCCCCACCAAGTGCTTTTATATGTTTTAGACATGTCTTCACATGGTTTTAGATGATATGACACTCCTAAGTTCTACGTAGGGTTAATTTTTGAGATATTACATGACCTAATATTATAAGGTCAGCCTCATGGAGCTTCTCGTGAGGTCGAGCTGTGTGGGCCCACCATGACGTGTGTTGAACATCAACACCATGCATTTGATGGCTTCCCTTTAGGTTATGGGATATCCCATAAATTAGCTTATACGAACTTAGGTGGGCCATACCATCTAAAACCATGTGAAGACATGTCTAGAATATATAAAAGCACTTGGTGGTGGCCCACTTGAGGTTTGGATGTGGTTAAAACTTGGTTTGATCCCTCATCCAAGTAGGACACACACAATGGATGGGCTGAATTTGTGAACCACACTCGGTGGACCCGATAAATGATTACGAATGTTTTAATGTGAGAGTTACTCTTCTCAACTATTTTATGTGGTGTGGCCCACCCAAGTCATGGATTTACTTAATTTTTAAGCCTGTAACCCACCATGGAATGATGCATCTGACTAATGGGTTAAATGTTCGACACCCATCATGATGGGGCCCACACAAGGTCAACCTCACACACACACACACACACACACACACACACACACACACACTAACATTTTAATGGAAAACAATGAACACGGGAGGCACTAGTTGTTGTCGAGAACCATTTCATGCTTAAGTTAGGCATATAAACTAAAAATAGGTGTGGCTAGAGTCAGAATTTTTATACGTACCTCTCCCTCAAGGAGGGATGATGTATTTATAAGACTTTTGTATATTTGAATATATTTGCTGCATACATTGAAGGGGCTCGCATTGGAGTTGGAATTTGTTCTCGAGAATATCTTCATTTTTGTCTTAATCAGCGTGATTTTCAGCTAAGATCTTATCGGATAGATTGTATTTTTATACATTGCGAGATTCTCTCCGGATCTTTCTGTTCCGAAATTGGTGTCAAGGTCGGAATCCAAGGTTTAGGTTGGTATTTAAGATACAGGTTAGTCCATTGATATGGCTTGGCTATCAGGTTTCCTTATTCAGCTCAACTTCTCTGGCAGTAGATACATTAATAGCTCGAGAAGTCTGCTCTGATAGTTTTCTGTCACGTGTCTCATATGTCAAGCCAATTTGATTTTCTTATATATATATTCCATAGGTTTTTAAATTTTTTCTGAGAATGAATTCTTATAAATTCCATTTTAACAGAGTTGTTTAGATAACAATTGAAAATTTCATGTTGAATAATAATTGGATTTTGAAATCGATGATTCCTTCGCCATCTAAATATGAAATGTCTACTATTAGAAAAGCCCATTCATTTTCTTTTTACTTTTTCTTCCCTTTTCTTACCATGCATCCAAATTGAAAAAAATCTCCATTATTGTTATTGTTATATATTTTTTTTAATTTCCCACTACCAAAGTTGGGGGAATTATTTGATACTCTTGTAATGGAACCCACACAATATACAACCACTAAAAAACTGTACATGCGGCATATACTATTAAAGTGGGGAATTGCATATTGCTAGTGTTCAGTTTGGGTGCAAGTAAAGTTTTGTCCTGCAAATTACATAAGATTCAAATTATGTTACAGCGGATTAATGGTACTATGCTTTATTTGCCAAACACCTGTATACTTTTAAGGATTGCTAAAAATAAAATACAAACAGATGCATTTATGTGGACAGGTAAAATACGCAACAGATTAGATGAGACTTTTTCTATATTTTTATAAGTGACGCATGTAGCATTTATAATGCATGTGCAGAATAATACATTTAGCCAATATATTACAGTTCGATAGTGGTCCATGCGACACATGTGATTGCTTGAATATAAACAATCACACATGTGGCACATTTGGTACATAAATGTATTTGTATAGAAATTGTGTTTTTTACATGCATCATATTAGGAATAAGTTTTCTTCATCTTTATATAAATTTTTTGACAAGTGTATATAAAAATGCTTTCTTGAGAATTGATTCTCATAAGAATTTCATGAGTACTTTTGATACATGATGTGGGATCAAAATCCATACAGTCCACTAGATGAGTCACCTTATAAAACTTCTTACGCTTACTTTTTAGCCCGGTCAAAATATCTTGTGGGTCCTAATAATGTGAGAGGTAAATCAAGGCCCGAGAGTTTTTACTTTACCATGGCCCACAAGATTTTTGGATCAGGCAAAAAAGTTAGCCATGAAGATATTTCATAAGGTGATTCATCTAATGGACCATCCAAATTTTGTGCCCACACCATGTGTCAACAGTTCTTAAGAGAGATTTTCTCAGCAAATGCTATCCTTATTAAGAGTCAAATAGATGTACTTATTTTTTTTTTAGGTGAGCATATAAAGGTAAGTTTCACAAATCATACATGGTCTTGACCTTAGAATAACTTGTGTAGTATATAGTTATGTGAGAATTTGAATGGCCCAATAATATCATATTCCTAAAATATGATTATTTAGGCCATCATAACCTCTAATTCAAGTCTAGTGTAGATGTAGTCTTATTTCACCCAAGACTAGTCTAGATGTAGCTCTATTTCAACAAGTGTCCGTGGACTAAAGGCTAGAATTTTCTTGACCATGACTCAACCACATTGGGCTTCATAAATTAGTCAATTTAATCCTTTTATTTTATTTTTAATGCGAGTAATATGTGGACAGTTTTTTCCACCACAATTTGTTTTTTAAAGTGCGCTCAACATTGCATATTCGAAGAACATTTAAAGACCTTTTAAACTAAAGTCATATTTTAAAAACATAAAAATGTGGGTGGTGTCTATCAGACAACTTAGATGTAACTCACAAAGCTAGGTCTTACTCTTTCCAATGACTCTGGGCGCCAACCCTTTCTTTTCCAGTTTGTCTCCTCCTCCCTTTCAGCTTGCTGCCAAGTCTACTTTGATAGCAGATTAGGTGTGGCCCAGCCTCACCTAAGACGGTGTGGCTCTTACCGTGGGGCCCACATTGAGGTATGTATTTTATATGGACGCCGTGTATGATTTTTTTCAGATTATTTTAGGATATGAGCCAAAAAAATGAAGCAAATCTTTTTTAAAAAAAAAATACACCCCACACACTTACACTAGTGGAATTTCACCACCTATGGGTACTCCAACCCTCTACTGGGAGTTGAAACTCTTGAGAGTCTACCACCCAAGCAAGAGTAAGGACCCAAAATGAAGCAAATCTAAATCTCAAGTGGACCATAATATAGCAAACAGAGGTGATTTAACATCCCACCGTTAGAAACTTCCTGTGGCCCACCATAATGTTTTCATAATGTTTATTTGCCATCCAACCTGTTGATAAAGTTCCATAAACCTGAATAAAGAGGGAAAAAAACAAATATCAGCTTGATTCAATACTTTTATAACCGGATATGTAGGTAATGGGTGTTTCATCTGAGATTCAGATACACTTTATTTTTGCTTCATGTTCTAAAATGATTTGAAAAAATAAATGGACAACATAGATATAGAATACATTCATCAAGGCGGGCCCTACAGTAATGGCCACACCTAATTATATAGCTCCTGTACAAAAGCACTGCATGCATGTTATTAAAAGGGATAAAATCATCATTTCACCCAAGAGATTTTTAACTTTCACTATAGGGTCTGTTTCTGTACATGCGCACGTGCACTGGATTGGGTGCACATGCAAATCCAGAATGGCTGTGCAATAGGCGTGACCCACTGCTGGAATATGAAACAGCCCCAACATTGCCTATTGATAATGGAAGCGGATTATGTACCGAGTAACTCAACTCTGTGGGGCCCACAGTGATTTAGGCCTTTTATCCACTCCATCCATCTAATTTTAAGGCATGAGCCCAAAATAGAAGTATATCCAAAGCTCAAGTAGACCACACCACAGGAAACAATTTGAATTGGACTTTTACCTTTGAAAAATTCTTAAAGGCTACGGAAGTTTTGAATCAAACGGATATTTGCTTTTTCCCTACATCTATGCTTGTGTGATCTTATGGACAGGTTAGATGAAGAAGAAACATCATTATGCTTTTATTTTAGCCTCATGCCTTAAAACGTTATGGAAAAATGAATGGACGGCATAGATAAGATGAATACATATGTGGTGGGCCCCATAGGGTTCACTCAGTACGTAATGGGTTTCCATTGATGTGTGCTGAGTAAACTCCATGGGCCACCATTATGTACGTGTCTTATCCATCAAGTCCAGATCATTTTAGAGCATGAGCTTAAAATTGAAGCATATTCTAAGCTCAAGTGGATCACAACACAAGAAATGGTGAGAATTAAATGCCTATGGTTAAAAACTTCTTAAAGCCATCAAGTTTCGAATCAAGCTTATATCTGTATTTTCCTTTCAACCATGTCTCACTAATCTCATCGATAGGTTAGATGATAAATCAATATCACTAAACGGCCAGGAAAGTTACCCCAGTGAATGTCATTATTCCACTTTTTCCTATGGTGTAGCCATAGTGTGTTTTGGATATGTTTCATTTTAGGCTAAAAAATAAATGGACAGCATAGGTGAAATGCAAATAATGGTAGCAGCACGTGATACATGTCCACCAGAAAAATATCTCATTTAACAAAAGATGGCCAAGGGTATAATCAAAATGCTACCAACCTATCCAAATGTAACTAGTAGTAAGTAATCCAGCCCTCAGTCCACTGCATATCTAGGCCACACGCCAAGTGTACTTGCAGTCATGAGATGGATGGGGGAAGCGTGTTACACTCGCTAGAATTTTAAGGGCGCACCCGCGTGTTCGGAGCTTAGGACAGGCAGAGGCTCCAAGGGCCACTAAGGGGCCACCATGATGTATGAATTTTGTCCACACCTTCCATCCATTTTTAAATGTAATTTTAGATTATGACCCCAAAAATAACGAAAATCCAAAGCTTAAATGGTCCACAATGTGGGAATTAAAGTTCTACCATTGAAAAAATCTTGGAGGCCACATAAATTTTGGATCAAGATGATGTATGCTTTTTTCACTTCATCCATGTGTATATGATCATATCAACAGATTTGATTTCAAATAAATAACACAGTGGACCTTAAAAAGGTTTCACTGGTGGGTATCTTTAGCACAGCTGCTTTATGTGGTGTGGTTCACTTAAGATTTATGTCTTTTTTTGGTCCAATATTCCAAAATGATATAGAAAAATGTATTGACAATGTAGACAGAATTCATTCACCACGGTGGCCTCTTAGTGGTCCTAAATGCCTCTGCTTATCCCGAGCTCTAAACACAAGGGTAGTAACTTTTTTTTTTTATACTACACTGGCACACATACCCAAGCTCCGAACCAAGGGTAGTACCTAATCCAACAGGAATTTTTAACATGTACGGTGTCCAAACTGTTAATGGTATGTTTGGTTGGATGTATTTTAGGTATATGTAATATATATTATACTTTTTAAGCATTAATTACATTTTACAAGAATATTCGGTTGAAGGGATGCAGTATGACATTTACAACAACAACTTTTAAGAAACAAAAAGAAAAAGATTTTATGGCTTGCACTGTGATATATATGTTTTATTCATGTCATTCTAAGGTATACTTCCAAAAGTGAGACAAATCAGGGATCACACTAGAGGAAGGATATTTAACGGTGAGCATTCAATCTTCAGTATTACGCGTAGTATGGTTTATTTGACTTTTAAATCTACCTCATTTTTTTGCCATTGTTTTAAAATGACCATAATGAATGAAGTGCATATATCACATATATTATGATAAAGGCACCATGATGTATGGATTTTATCCACACCTTCCATTCATTTTTAAATGTAATTTTAGATTATAACGCCCAAAAATAATGAAGATCCAAGGCTTAAATTTTAGATTATGACCCCCAAAAATAATGAAGATCCAAGGCTTAAATGGACCACAACGTGGGGATTAAAATTCTACCATTGAAAATTTCTCGAGGGCCACATAAGTTTTGGATCAAAATGATATTTGCGTTTTTTACTTCATCTATGTGTATATGACCATATCAACATGTTCAATTTCAAATAAATAACACAGTGGGCCCTAAAAAGGTTTCAATGGTGGGCATGTTTAGCATCGCTGCTTCCTGTGGTGTAGTTCACTTAAGATTTATATGTCTTATTTTTGGTCTGATATGCCAAAATGATATAGAAAAATGTATTGACAGTGTAGATAAAATTCATTCGGTAGCCCCTCAATGGCAATTGTAGCCTCAGCCTATCCCAAGATTGAACAAGCAAGGGTAATACCTAATCCACACACGAATTTTAAACACGTTCAATATCCAAACTGTTAAGGGCGTGTTTGGTTGGATGTATTTTAGGTAACTGCAATATATTTTATATTTTTTAAGCATTAATTACATCTTACAAGAATCTTCGGCAGAAGGATGCAGTATGACATGTACAACAACTTCCAGGAAACAAAAACAAGGTGGATTTTATAGGTTGCACTGTGATGTATATGTTTTATTCACGTCTTTTATTCATTTGTTCATATCATTCTGAAGTATGCTCCCAAAAATGGGACAAATCAGTGGATCACACTATAGGGAGAACATTTAATGGTGAGTGTTCAGCTTCATTTTTTTAGCCTGTGTTTTAAAATGATATGTGGTAATAAATGAATGAAGTGCACATGTCACATATTTTATGACAGGGGCACCAAGCTCTAACTTTGAAATATCATGAAATCTGACATGGGCAACTCGTCTTCACTTTCAAACCAAAATGAAATCCGGATCCTACAAGCAAGAAAATCAATTTAATTGTATGATGCGGATCAATCAAGATTTAGAAAAGCAGAATTTTCGACCATTCACAAATGTAATGTTGTTTGATGCATGCATTTAATGCTGATTTAAAAGAATTTATTTAAAAATATATACAATTACATCAAATAAAAATGATCCATTGAGAAATCTCAGCCGTCCAGAAAGCCACGCATAACTTCTATGATTAAAAATGGACGGTTTGGCAGAAACAACAGCCGTCCATATTCATTGGCCCATGTGGCTCATCCCTAATTTTTCATCCACCCCTTTCACCGTTCTCAACATGATGAACTGCTCGTATCACTCACACGTGTTCCATGATGAATCGCTGAGATCACACACGTATTCTGTCTTGGTGACGCTAAGCCCACGTGTACATAGCAGCCAGCCACTCGGGTACACTGAAAGCTGCGGTAGTTATTTGATAATCTGGCTGCCCATGACGCTTGATACGCGTGCACTTGGAAACGTTACACATTTGCACACATCAACTCAAGTTATACCGGTTAAATTGTGGAACCTACGGTCTCAAAATTACAATCCAAGAATCTGATTGGATGAACAATCCTGACCTTTGATTCATGGACACTTTGTTTATTTAAAAAAAGAAAAAAAAAACCATTGCATATTTTTCATTTTAAACTGTAAATAAGTTCCCTTCAATATTAAAGTCAGATAATCAAATAATCATAAATTTTTGTTCAAAATACATCTAAGCTGGTAGAAAGAATTGGACGGTTTAATCCATATGTGATTTCTTAAGTGCCTGTGTATCATCCATCACACTCTGCCAGAGTATCAAAATATTTCTCCTAGAACTGGACAGTCACGTCATATTCTTACACTCTAATTTACTAAAATACCCCTTTCTATTAATTTTATTTTTCGAAATTAAATTACTTCTCTCTCTCTCTCTCTCTCTCGCCTTTGAATACTGCGGATTTGGATCTTAAAATCGCTTCCCTTCTCTCGCTGCTTTGAATTCTGCTGATTCGGATCTTAAATTCACTTTCTTTCTCTCGGAGAAATCAAATTCCTGGAATTGCATCTCTCTCTCTCTCTCTCTCTCTCTCTCTCTCTCTCATAGAGAATGTAAGCTTTTCCTTTTTTTCTGTTTATCGAATTTCAATTTAGTTTCTTCCTCTGCTAATTCAAACCCTAGTTTTCGAGAGAGATCCGAAGCACTCGAAGCTTTTCATCCGATCTGTTCTGTCGCAATGAAGTCAGAGACGCGCCTCGATTCGGCAGTTTTTCAGCTCACGCCTACTCGAACTAGGTAATTTATTGATCTGAATTTTGCTCTTATTTTCTGAGATTTGTTTTGTTTGGTTTCATTTTGTTTTAATTCGATCAGTTTGTGAAGAGAATCTTGTGAATTCGAGAGATTTTAGAGGTTTAAATGAGTGGATTTTCGGCATTTGATTTTTTATTTATTTTCATTAGATCAGATGTGATTCATCAATTTTTTTGAGGAATTCATTGGCAGAAAACATGCAATTCTCGAATTTGTTGGTTTTTAGGGTTTTTGTGGTTTGATTTCGCAATGCTTCAGCAAAGATCCTTTCTTTCTTAGTTTTTATGTATTTTAAGGAGTGTTGAAATTTGATCATCTGTATGTGTTAGTTGCATTTTCAGTGGGTTTTGTCAGCATCATCTTTTTCTGTGTAGTGATCTGTTGGAAGAATGGGTTGTTTCAATCCCTGTAGTGTGTTTTTGATGGAGTTTGAATGTTTTGTTGTATGGGTTGTTTCTATCCTGTGGCATGTTTATGGGAGGGATGGCAATCAAAGGTGGGCATCACATGATGGACAGTCCAGATCACAGATCAAATCTTCTCTATTACAATACTATGAACCATCCGTTTTCCTAGCCATTGATTGATGGATAGGATCATCCAGTCAGAGTCTGATCAAAGTAATATTTTTGGGAGGGATTGTCAATCAAAGGCGAGCCCATATTGTGGATGGTCCAGATCAGAGGTGCTCTGGTGGTGGAGGAAGTGAACACAAACAGATTTCCATGGAGATTTTCGTCAAGGAAACAAACAGGGAAAACCAATTTTCGTTTCCTCACATTTCCATTTCCTTGAGTTTCGAACTATTTCTTTTCTTGGTTCCCAAATTGGGTTATTGAATTTCGAGGCTGATATTGCTGCTTTGCTGTTATGAACATATTGGCAATGGAATTTCAGTATCCATTTATTTATTGTCATAGGAAATTTCAAATGCTAGAAATGCAAGTAACCTGATTTGTGAACTCTATGTTCTTTGCATTCAGTAATTGGAATTTTGGAAGTTGGGATTTTTATTACCAAAGAATATATGTAACAAGATCAATGTGGACTGTAGTTGAAATGTGAATTTTGGTGCACCTTTAGCATGCTGTGAGAGATCATGCTTCCAGAGTAATCTGTTGATATCTGTTTGGTGGATCTTCCCCAGTAGGAACTTTAGACAGACTTGCTACTTTCTGGGTTCTGTGGTATGAAGTGAACAAGTTGATAAGTTTCAAGGTTTTTTTTTTTGGTCTTTCAATTTTGTTCTTTCTGTGAATTGTCACATTTCAAAAGGAATCATGCTATTTTAAGGTTCTATGTTGTTCACTTCACATATTTTTGGTTCTGAAATCCTAGAATTTTAAGATGTGAATTGTGTCTTTGCCAATCTGCCTTAGTTCTTGCTAACAGATATCTCCTGCCCTTTTTGTCAGATGTGATTTGGTTATTACAGCAAATGGAAAGATGGAAAAGATTGCTTCAGGGCTGTTGAACCCTTTTCTTGCCCACTTGAGCACAGCCCAAGATCAGATTGCCAAGGGAGGTTATTCAATTGCACTTGAACCGGGACCTGGAAGTGATGTGTCATGGTTTACGAAGGGCGCTGTTGAGAGGTCTGTAAGTTTGATGATGGGTCTTTGCATTGGATGCATTTTCATGCCATTCAAAAAAAGGGTTGCTTTTTCACTAAATTTTATTTGTTAATGGCCTACACTTGGAGTTAATAGCCAACATTTAAAATTCTTGATTATCCTTAAAAAAACATTTAGTATCTTGATCGAGTTTGTGAAAGATTGACTTAGTCAAGTCAACTTAATCAATACTCAAGTATTGGGGTTAAAACTTGAGGGAACTCGAATAAGTGCTCAGACAACTTGGTTGATGCGTGATATGATCAATTCAGGAATTGAAAAACCACAAAAAATATACTACAGCCTAGACATGTTCATTGTTATCAATAGAGGGAAAACCTAGCAATTTAAAACTGAATTACTGATTTGATCTTTGAATCACCACTTGGCCCCGTAAAACTTTAAATTCGAGTTTTTAAACTTTGGTGTGGCAGGCTTTCATCACACCGAGTTGTAGCTGTCTTGCACAAGATTCTTTACTGATAGGAACCCACTTGGTCGTCATCATCTTAACCTTTCTCCCAGCTTTTGGAGTTGGCTTTTAAATGGTAGAGTGGCAACAATTTCTGATTGGCATGCCACTAGACAGCAACCTCTTTTACCTGGCTGCACTACACTAAGTTGTTGCAGCCTTGCATGAGATTCTTTACTATCAGGGAACCCATCTCATAATCATCATTCTAGCTCTTCTCCCAACAAATTGGCGTTGGCTTTTAAGTGTTGATTTGGCAGAAGTTTTCCATTCGGTAGCCCACTAGACATTAACCTACCTCTTTTGCCTTGGCTCTAGGAACACACCATAGCAATGGTCATATTGGCATCAGTGCATCGCTCACATGTCAACATGGTCCCAGACAATATGATCCCCATCTCTTCTATCATACACATGCCCCAAAGGTGAGCAAGCAAAGTAGGGTCGTGGAGGGGCAGTTTCCAGGAAATCCTCTTATATTGGAGCCCCTACACACATAAAGGGCCATGCTCGTGTAGTTGACTACAAAAAATAGCAGGGCACCCACCAATACATTAGCACCAACACCCCACTCACATGCCAACAGTCGCACCCCACATTGCACCTTAGCACAGTTGTCAGGGAACCCACCTATGCATGCTTAGTTGTTTATGTTGCTTCTTCTTAGCAAACTGGTTGATATTTTAGGGGACTGATCAAATTATGAAATCTAATATGGCTTTGTTAGGTTTGTTCGGTTTGTGAGCACGCCTGAGGTCTTGGAGCGAGTGAATACTATAGAATCTGAGATCTTACAGATTGATGAAGCAATTGCTAGTCAGAGCGTTGACAATCCAGGGTTGAGCACTGTAAGTAATACCCTCGGCCAGTCCTGCGTGATCCATGTACTTTAAGAAAAATAATGGTGAACTTTAGTCCTTTTTCTGTGTAGCAGGTGGAAGGTCATCAAGCAAGATCCACAGAAAGCATTGAAGGTACTAACAAATTAAAGATATTTGTGTTGTCCTGGATGCATTCATGCGTTGACTGGTTAATGGTCCTTTTTGTAACACCATCTATGTTCTGTGTCATAGTTCGGACAGTTAGGATCATCTGACCAGTACATGTATAAGTGTATGAATAATTTTTAGTTTGATAAGCACATTTATCTATGCATATTACATTGTTTCCATTCCTATTTCTATCAGCGATATTTGTTTCAAATCTATACACGAGACAGTCCATGGAAATTCATTTTCTTGTCTTGGTCATGGTTCTTCCCATCTCTGGTCTTCACTCCGTAACAAACTGATTTTGTCATTGCTTTTCCATTTTTATGTTCTGGAATTATTAGATGCTGATGAATGTTTAAAATAAATGCTGATTGATGCAATATCCTTCATATGACTCTACACTATTATGGACAGGTCGCAAGCCCATTGTTGATACTAATGCAGATAAAGCAATTGTTCTTTTCAAGGTATTGGCACCACTCATGCCCCCGTCATGTGATGTCTTTTTTTAAAAAAAAAGAAGAAATCATGCGAGGACTTGATAATAACTGTTCTAAATAGAGTTTCTTTTCATGTATTGCAGCCCGGCGTACAAACAGCTGAATCAAATGGTTCCACCACACAAGAGGAGACCTCGAAGTAAGAATACTGACATTCTACTAACTTTGTCATGCTGAATTCTGTAGGTTGAGCCTGTAGTCCTTTACAAGGGTAGAATAGTAATTGCTTCCTTGCACATCTTCAACCCTTGGTTTAAAGACTTGGCTTAGCTGAGTTAGCAGCTTCGGATCACATGTACAAGTCCCCTATGCAATAACTGCCCTAAAGATTGTATCTGTAGTGGCTATGGCTGAGTCAGGCACAATGGCCTCTTAAGGTTGATCAACTCTTGTACCAGTGAACTTCCCAAAGCACAAAATCATAAATAAAAAAGTGAACTTGGATGTCATTAAGATGGGCCTGAGGATGTGAAACGTTGTCCATGGCCCATTAATCTTAGGACATGTTTGCCACGGAAATCAATGGAAAAGGAAAAAGGTTTTCTTTGATGTGACAGTTTGGGATAGCAAGGAAAATGGTGGATTCCACAAAGCAATCATTAGAATTTTACATATTTAGGAATCTTTGACTCATGAAACTTGGTAATTATTGTCTAATGGATATGAGAGTTCCTCTTGTTGTCCAAGCAGGTACCCTAAAATCGGAATCCAATTTTCCATTGTGCTCAGTGGATATTATCATTTAGTAATGATTAAAGTTTCCATTTCCTTTCCATGGAATCATGCAATCCAAAAATACCCTTAAGGTATTGAGTAAATAAGAGAGAGAATTAGTAATCTAGTCTTACATTATACAAGCAGATATACTGATACATGCATGTGTGCACACGTATCAAAATTGTGTGAATGTGAATATCTACTGCAGACTTCCGTCTGGCCTGAGATACATCTTTTCTATTATGGGCTGCAATTTTCTCTGGCTCATGCTTATTTCTTTTGCCAGAGTCCAGCTTTTGAGAGTGCTCGAGACACGCAAAACTGTGTTGCAGAAAGAACAGGGCATGGCCTTTGCACGTGCTGTAGCTGCGGGTTTTGACATGGATCAAATGACACAGTTGATATCATTTGCCGAATGCTTTGGGGCAACGCGTTTGAGGTAGGTGTATTCCTTTTTTTATTGCTCAAAGGATTTTCTGACAAAATCACTTTATCGTTTTCTTTCTTTCAAATGTAAGTTGGTGGTGGTTTTCTATTTAAAGCTTGCCCTTGGTGGATGCTTATTTCTTAAAACAGAGAAGCATGCTTGAGGTATATGGAATTGTGGAAGCAAAAGCATGAAACTGGACAATGGCTGGAAATTGAGGCAGCCGAAGCAATGTCTACTCAATCAGATTTCTCTTCTATGAATGCTATGGGCATTGTGCTCTCTGGTGATGTTATGAAGCAGAAGGAATTCAGGGAACCATGGCCTGAATCCCACGTTGAGTTGGGCAAGGAGACCAATGAGAAAAGTAATGATGCCAATGCAGGTATGGTTCCCATCTCTTAGGTTTTTAGATTATAACAGGAATTAAGGGTTTTTTTTTTTTTTTTTAAAATCCCTTTATTTTTTGAAGATACCAACCGTTATTTAAAAACTTGGCGAGTCTACTTGAGAATCTGTCGAATCAACTTGGACAAACATCAAAACAAGCTGATTTCCTATCCAACTCGGTATGTACAAAACTCGCCTGAGTTCTCCTCGGTAGACTAGCCAAGTTTTATAGAGCAATAAAGTTGGTAAAAAATGTAAAGTGGGAATTGAACCCTCAACACATCATATGGATAATGTTTCTTTACCACTAAAATGGCATGCTATATATATATATATATATATATATATATTTGTGCGCGCGCGCTTGAGATATGAGTAGTGACTCTCTAATTGCATCCTGCTTAGCCAACACATCCTCTTCAGAATTGGTTTCATGATGAATAGCTGCCTCAATAAGTCCCAACTCCCAAGTTCATCTTCCAGAAGCGATTGATTTAATTAACCAATAGTGTGATTTGTAGAAATAAGTTTGCTAGAAACCACATGAGCCGAATCCATTTCTAGATTCTCCACCACATGTCTTGGGATGATTGGGACCGTTGATCTAGTAGTCGATGGATGGGTTGTATTATGAGAATCATAGACAACTGGTCTTATCCATGCATCAATTGGCAAACAATGGAAGGTTAAAGATACTTGAGTGAAAAAAACCACGGTCCCCATTTAATTAGTGAAATTCACAACGTAGGAGGGTTCAGATATGCAATTCTTTAGGTGTTTCACATCCTCGTGATAACCCACTAGATCAATTGTCTGTAATAGGGCCCAAAAGGGCGTGGCTGGAGGTAGTAACAAGACTTGATGATCTATGGTCTAACTGAAGTTATGGCCCTTGATAAAGTGGCATGGTGGATAAGGATTCATGTTGTCACACCCCCCGGCTTTAGAAACCCGAGTTCACTTGACTTAGTTGCCGAGTCGAGGGTGTGACTCGATGGGGAGGGGGTAATATTATACTCATAACTATAATAATCATCACAAATAGTACATTTAATTAATTATCATGCATCCAGTTAAAACTATCAATTATCTATTGGCTAATATCTAGTCCAAGTTCATACCTCATTATTTAAAAGCAACAAATATAAAATGGAAAATTCTTTATTCTCGCAGCAAATCTCTAAGAGCACGCCTCTTAATGTCATCACTCTACACGTGGAGACTCCGGTTCATTTCCCTATCCTGGATGGTTTTCCAATCAACAGAATGAGCTAACAGCCTAACAAGTACTTGCACTTATGATTCACAACATAGGCATGATATAATATATAGGAAATCTTAATATGCCACATTACCACATAAACGGTTTCCTTAGTGAACAAGTAGGGCCATAGCTGCGCACAACGTCCGGCCTGCCAACATCCATCCGACTGAGATCAATATAAGTCCAACACGTGTAGGAGTTTACTCATATCCTACACGAACGCTGGCTTGAGGTATCTCATATACCGTGTGTAACTGTATAGTCTGGCAATGAGTGACCCACTCTAGATATGGCTAAACTCCTTCCAAAGCCTCGACCGTAATCCAAGGTGGAGGCCTTATTGGTACCAAGTTGGGTTCCATTGGAAACTCTGCCCGAGAATTTAAGGAATAACTTGATCCTCGAGTTGTCTGGTGTTCTCAGAATGACATATTGCATACTTAAACAAATATTAACAGATTATAAAAGTTAAGCAAAAGTAAGCATGTAATGTTATGCAATGCATGCGAAAAAATCCATCTGTGATAGTGACTACTTACCCATAATGTCTATTCCTTATTCAACCATTTTGACATTTTGATTATTTTCTCATGGATCTGAAGACTACACTCGGGTCTATGATCCATAGAAAGTTTCTTTTTTTGAGTCATAGTTAGAATACAAGCATCAAATTAATTTCTTCTTTAATGTTCATTTTCTTAGAACACTTGTAAAAATGAGTAAGATTTTAAGATTGTTACATTAGTCCACTAAATCGGTCATTTAAGTCCCTAATTTCTTAGATCTGAGTCGTAGATAATCCATATACCATGTTTCTAACCGTAGATCAAATGTATTAATCTTTGTTTAGTTTGTCTTAAGATCAAGATATACCTTAAAGACAATTGGATGTTTAGATCTATCCGATCCGACCATTTATTTTCTTATTTTTCACGATTTTGGTCCAATGGTCCTGATTGATCTTTGATCGGATTATCTAATCTAACATTAGATCAATAGATTTTTAGTTTTCTTAAATCTAATACCTTAATTAGTTTATTAAACCTTTGATCAACATTCATTATTAGGATCTTTTCTCTAATTTCAACAGTCTGGATCTAGATTTATATGGTCTTAAATCCATATTTACACTTAATAAATAATATATCTAAAGGTACGGTTAATTTTATGTGGGGCCCACCTTTGCACTAAGTGCCTATGATGGATTTACCACTTACAGGATTATAACATAATACAAGATATGAAAAACACAAATGATTTAATTTGATAAACATGATCTTGTGGTAAGGTCCATTTCCTAGGCATTCTTAACATATGTGGCCCAACACATGATCAGGTGATGATCTTATCACGATTAGTTAATAGTATATACAAATTTACCATAAAATGATTCACTCTATACATCAAGGTTGGTGGTGGGGCCCATCTATGGAATGGGATCAATCTTCATGGGGCCTGCCGCCACATCTTAAGGTAAATGTTTCACATCACAACAATATTCCAAAATTACGCTTTATTTCTAAGCTTAGTTACACATAGCTTTACTACTAATCATCGTGATCTTATGGTGGGGTCCTTTTAGAGAGATGTCAAGTTTCTTTTATGTTGGCCCACCATAATTCTAATGATGAGATCCTGCAACCAACTAATTCGTTTATATTTTCAAAAATGACAAAAATAAATAAATAACTAAATAAATAAAATTTCAAATTTAGATGGAAAAACCCACATGTACGAAATCTTATAGAAGGGTGGGGCCCACCCTTACCATTGATTATGTCCACACATGGGGCCAATGCATTTGCCCCCGTGAGGCAACGTATGGGGTACCACGTTGTTGCTTACGTGACAACGTGTGGGGCCCACACATGCTGATCCCATGGTTAGCCCATAGTTCATCTCAGTTTACACTCCATAGGGTTTACTTGGATTTGATCTAAAACATTTAAGAGATATAATATTAGAGCACTCACTTGATAAACATTTTAGATCAGAAGCTAAGCTCATAGAACTTCTCTTTTCATTTCTTTCTCTTTTCCTCTCTCTCTCTCTCTCTCTCTCTCTCTCTCTCTCTCTGTTGAAAGTGTAAGTGCTTACGGAGAGTGGTTTGGCATGTTTTATATAGAGGAGTCAAAGCCCCATTCATCAATACACATGCATGGTAAACACGTGATAAATACATGGTAAACACGTATCTCTCATCTTAAGGGTGTGAAGTAATGAGGAGAGGTTTTAGGATGGATGAGAGTACAAAAATATGTGCAGACGTGCCATGGAGATGTGGATCCCACAAGTACAGTCTCCTTGATCTAAGCGTATGATTAGATTGTTTATACCTTATGCCCTCTTCTAAAAATGGTTTCTTGATCAAAATGATCATGGTTAATTGTAGAGAAATCACAAGTGTTTATAGAGGCGGCGGTGCACCAATTATTGTACACATTCGTTCATGTAAAATAGGGTGTATTAATCGAGTGTGTACATGCTACGATCGTGTGGGCCATACTAAAAGTTTCTATATCCAATCATTATATCAAAATGAAGTTTTTATTATAAAGATCACGGGAAAAATAATTTCGAGGTAAAAAAATAAGTGTATAATATTATGGGCGATGCTCAAATGTATAGTTATAATACATATGGATAATTTTTATGATTTTACATATACTAAAATAATTTAAAATCATGGTCTTGAATATCTACTAAAGTCATGAAATAAGAAGCTAGTATACTTTTTAGGGTCCACAAAACATGCTAAAATTGAAAGTCCAAGAATTCTTGGCCTTAGATCTCAGCTTTTTATCCTTATTCGAATTAAGATTTTTATATAGCGTTGTTAATATTGTGTCAATGAACATATTAAACGGTGGTCTATAGAAAGATCAAGTGGTCCAATGGGCAATTCTCAAGTTCTTGATGATATATCTATCAGATGATAATTTTAAAGGCATATTTGAAAATCAATTAGTTACCACTTAATTTAGATGGTTTGGATCGATGATTCATGGTTTGGATTGGTGATCTAATGGACGGATTGTCACATATCTTGGTTTAAATGGTTAAAATGACCCGTTATGATTAAATAATTGAAAAAAAAAATTACACCCCAAAATTGCTAGTATATTACACATGTAGCTGACTCCAATTAGTTGGTATAAGGCTTAGATGATGATGATGGTGGTGGTAGTGGTTAGCAATTGTCCCTAACACCTAGACTTTTCCTGATGTGCTAGTTTGTGCAAATGGGGCTCATTTTCAGTGATCCAGATCATTGATCTGATAAGTCCCATCGGGGTGGGGGATACCACAAAATGTTCCACGTTGGTAGATCCTAACTCTTCAATGAGCAGCCTAATAGCAAATGGTTATGGCTAAATACAACAAGGGTTTAGAAAATCCCAAAGATTGGATGGACAAGATCATAAAATTTGGAAGATTTTTGAGGCAAACCCCATCTCTGTTGAGGCTCATCAGGTCAACAACCTAGATCTTTGAACCATTCTGTGTAGATGCTCGTCAGGTCTATGGTGTAGATCTATGACCAATGCTCCATCTGTAAAAGATGGGCCCTTTAGGGCACTCCAGATGCATCGAGACTATAATCTCTCAATTAGTTATGCTGCGATCCCCCAACCTCCCTATTCCACTTTATCATTCATCAACTTTTGATATTGTTTGAGAATTTTTTAAGTTTTGCATCTTATATTATAATAATATGACAAAACTTCACTCCTCTTCTAACAGAAGATTATTTTGGACGTTTTTCCCATTTTATTTTACTTATTGATTTTTTAGTTAAACCGGGTCAAATTTTATAAGAACTAGTCTGGGTCACCAGCTCAACTAATCAGTCCTTTGATTAATTACTCTCGGTTTATCCTCGGTTGATTGAGATGAATCTAAGCTCCTGGTTTTTGAACAACGTACCAAAACACCTCTTTCTCGTTGACCAAAAGATCTTCAATATTTACAGAAGCTACCAATGCATAATAATTTGATCACTACTATAGAAAGAAATGCAACTTTTTGAAGAATGCGACAATATATTCTGTTGGGTGACAAAATATTCTGTTGGGTTCCATGTTATGTAGAATGCGAGACCTTTCAGGTTTTACTTATTTGATCAGTACTCTTTATGCAAGTCACAGATGGTTGTTTGATTGGTTATTGGAAGCTTGGTGTTTTGGAAACTGAAGAATGACATAGGATAACATACTGGAGTATATGAACACACACACACACACGCACAAAAAAAAAGATGAAAAAGAAAAAAGAAGAAAACTTTGGTGCTCCCTTAGCAACGCCATGCAGATTACATCGGGGCCCACAAGCAGCCAGTCAAAATGGTTGACATCACATGTTTGGGTCCCAGTGTATGACACCACTATGCAGGAGTTATTTTCTGCTTTAGCATTGCATTGTACATCATTCCTCCTGAAAAAATTGGGTTGTTTCTGTTATTTTTCCTTTCCTTAAATTTGGCTAAGGGTCCCTCAGCCATTGACAGATTCTTCTTTCTCTTGTTGAAAGCCATCAGTTGGGACTATTCTCATGTCTTATGAAGATTATTTTTTTTTGAAAGGCAAGAATATTATTAATCAGACAGAGAACGAAGCAAAGCACAGGAGGAAAACTCCCGAAAAACAGAATAAAAAAAAAAGAATAAAAGAAGAAAAAAGAAAAAACAAGAAGAAAACATAAAACAAAATACAAAGCCATTCCCAGGCTACCCAACTCCCTAAACAAACACAATTAAGGGGCTCAATCTCTAAAGAAAACTAAAACCCTCGAGAAAACCCCCACCCTTGACTGACCAAGATATTAGGATTCAGATTGATAGAAAACACGCTCGGAAAGGATTCCGCCAAGGTCCATTCGAAACATCCAACCAAAATTTAATTCTCCTACAATTTCCTAGGGAGAAATGAATTTTATCCCAAATAAACTAAAGGGTGCAATAATGAAACTAAAAAGTTTAGGTTTACAATTACGGGTGCTTTGTCTATTAAAGAAATGTTTTTTATAGGGGTGGCAATGGGCCAGGTTAGACCCGGGACTGACCCAGCATTTAAGACCCAAGTCCCGAGCCCAGCATGGACCTAGTGTAGCAGGCCCAAACTCGACCTGAATTTTTTTTTGGTTGGGCCCGGTATCAACCCGGTCCAACCTGATCCAGCCTGAAAATTGATAAAATCCCTGTTCCCCCCTTGATTTTTCCTTATGTATTTGTTTATCAAGTGGGCCATGCATGCATAAAGAAATAAACATTGTAGAGGAATGAAACCAATTGTCCACATTCAAATTAGACGGTTGCCTGACTAAGGATTAGAATGACATATTTGTAGGATAAAACACGTACATATAAAGTCGGGTTGGGCTAAAATGACTTAGCCAAAGCCCGACCCGATTAGGCCCTGAATGCAAGGCCAAGCCCGTCCCACAAACCAAGCTAGTAGGTCCAAGCCCAGCCTAAGGCTGGGTCAAGCTTGTTTTATGGTGCCTTTTATTTTCAAAACATCATGCATGTCGACATTAGTTCCACGGGTTTATTGACTAGTTATGCTTTTCTCTACATTTTACTTGAACATCATAAATTCATGATCTGGGTATCCATTTTTTAATGTCCAGATCAAAGGCCTCCCATCCATTCCCAGGTTCCTTCAGGCCCTCATGAATATTTTCAAGGCAACTTTCAACATCCTATGTATCCCCAGTGGCCTATTCATTCTCCACCGGGTGCTCCAGTCTTTCAACAGTATCCTATGCAAGGGGTGCCTTACTATCAGAACTATCCGGGAAATGCCCCATTTTTCCAGCCACCGTATCCTCCAATGGAGGATCCCAGATTCAATGCTGCACAAAGAATGGGGCATAAAAGGCATTCCATGGATAGTAAAGATAGCAATATCGAGTCAGAAAGTTCGGAAATGGGTACTTCCACTGCAAAATCACAAGATGGTGGAGATCAAAACATGTCAGAGTTAGAGAAAGAAGACTTACAGATTCGAATACGGAGGAAAAAAGTTGGTCGATCAGGTAAGAAACAACCGGGCATGGTTGTTATTCGAAACCTCAATTATATTACTTCGAAGAAGCACGACTCATCAGGAAGTGAGTCTCAATCAGCTTCGGAACCCGAGACCAATGAAGATGATGATGATTTGCAGTCTGATGCTCCAGTAAGGAATCATAAGAACTCTGTGAGATCTGCAAAAGGTAAAGGAAGTCATTCCAAGTTTACCAATACTCGGAGTTCAAATGATGGGGATAGTGCAGTTTATGGACAGGATGCTAATGGTGAAAACTGGCAGGCTTTTCAGAATTTTCTATTGCGAGATGATGAAGAGAAAACAGATTTTTCTGATAGAGGCATGTTTTCTGCTGAAAAAGAGGTCACTGTAAAGAGGCAACAAAGTAGAGTTGTGGAAGATCCTATACTTCCTCCTGAACGAAATTTGACCACAGTTCCAAACCAGAGAATGTCTGAATTTGATATAGTGAGTGGCCAGGCAGTGATCTATAAGCAGAGGGCATCAAATGATGAATCGGCAATTTCTCATGAAGGGTTCCATCCTAGTGGAGGATTGAGAGATAGCCAGCTGGATGTGCAGTTCACAGAAACAGAAAGTGGCGGTGGAAGGTATAGAAGGGCAAATGATGCTTTCATGATATATGAACATGGAAATAAGAGTGGCACTACGAATTATCTACCTGATCCGCTTGCCGGAAATGAATTTTGGCCTGCTGATAATTTGGATAAAAGATCAAATAACGTAACAGATGAATCATTCATAGTTCCTTTTAGGTCAAGCTCGCAAGATCAAGTTGGAACAGACAGCAGAGCTGCCATCGATATGGGTTCCGAGTTCTCATCGTCTCTTCAGAGAACAGAAGATTCTTCCAATATGATTAGAAGCCAACTCAGCTATGAACCAGATGACTTGAGTATGATGCCAGAGCGTGGAGTAGAAAGGGAGTCTATTGGTTATGATCCAGCTATAGATTATGAAATGCAGCTTTGTGCTGAAGATGCCAAAGTGTTTGAGAATGTAAACCCAGAAGAAGCGACGGGTGGTAAGGAAGGATTGAAGAAGTTAGACAAGGAAAAGAAGTCAAGAGCGCAAGATGCTTTAGAGAAAAGGAAGATGGAGGCGGCGATGAGGAAGGTAAAGCCATCAAAGTATAGTCCTTTAGCTGAAGCAAAAGAACGTGCTGAGAAGTTACGCATGTTCAAAGCTGATATTCAGAAAATGAAGAAAGAACAGGTATGTTTCTCCTCTTTTACGTTTTTGAAAAGCTCTGTTTTGGAAAAGGTTGAACACCCTGATGGTTGCAACTTGAAGCTGGCTTAACTGATCTTCTTATTCTTTTTAATACTCTTCTAGTTTTGAATAAAAACAAAAAAGTGTATAATAAAAAGGAATATCCTGTGTGAATTCAGATATTGGTAAATTTACTATATTCCTCCTGCCTCAAATGGCTAAAATTATATATCTTTTTGAAGGATAACAAAATTTTCTTAAAGCAAAAGTAAAGAATGACAAGGATTTATGTCAGATACAAGGGGAAAACAACACCCGAATGAACCCTCAAAAAACCTACAATTGCTCTCAAACATCTTAAATGCAGAAGCCCATTTGATTATATAACACTTAGCTTTGAGAAAGACACCATCTGGAGTGGGTGAGCAATCATGGAGATGCAATTGCTTCGTTCTTGCCAGCTGCCACAAGATAGCAAGCAAAGATAAGTGCTCACTCTTCCTACCGCCATACCATGCTTTGATAAGAGCCTTCAAGAAGATGACATCACCCCATGCCACCTTATGGAGGGAAAGGAATTTCCACGAAGTAATTTGCAAGGAGTGATGAATAAACAAATGGTAAACAAATCGTTGGTTGACTCGTCATCCTTTAGGCATAGGGGGCACCCATTTGTGATAATCATCCTTCTCTTCTTAAGAGAATCTCTATTGTGATCACCTTTCTCCTACCCACCAACCAAGTGATTTTATTTTATTTTATTATTTTTTTTGTGTGTAAATGATTGAAAAGCTCTTGTTTTCTCAAATTAGCAGCAATTTATTTACTTATTTTTTATTTTTCAAATATTTCTTGTGTCATATTTATGCAATCATGCCCATGTCCTACTTAGTGCTAATTGTTAATGAATTTTAGAATGAAACATGAAACCGGAAAATGGTTGTTTTGTAGAAAGAAAAGAATCAAATGAACTTTAGTTGGGCTTTTTGTTATTTTGTCACATCTAATGTTTGTTGGCTTTTCATGTTGCTCACTTTCTTTCTTTATTTATTTTTTCTTTTTTTTTTGAAATTTATTAGAATGCCTACCGCGAGGCAGGAAAAGAATGCAATGCAACACTAACAACCCAAATGGAAAGAAACAGACATAGTCATAGCTGCATTAACAAAAGGAGCCCAACCCTTTACAAAGCCTTTAACTGCATAAATCACTCTGTGAACTGAGGTCCTGTTTTTGAGACATTGCTCATTCCTTTCCTTCCAGATAGCCCAAAAAAAGGCCAAAGGGAGAAGCCTCCAAACAAAATTACCAACTTTCCTCACTCCCACCACCATGCCACTCCCCAAAGGAGATCTTCCACCGATTCTGGCATGACCCAAGCCACTTGAGCTGCAACTAGAAAATAATCTCTTCAGACAAAAGGACAGTGGATAAATAAGTGGTCGATGGACTATGCGCCTGCCATACACATTAAGCAAACATTAGAGAGCACAAGCGATTGTTGTTGCCAATTATCAATCATCCATGTTGCTCACTTTAAAGTTTAAACAAGTCAGAATGTTTTAAAAAAAAGTTTAACTTTAAACAAGTCAGTGATATGAACACATCAGGAATCAGGGGTATTTTGGGTTTTTAAAGAGAGGTTCCTGATTCTTTGTGATCCTTGATGCATAAATCTTTTTCAGCTGAAAGCATCAAATTTATGTTGGTATATTGTACTAACTTTCAAGAACATTTCTCTATTTTGCCAATCTGGAAATTTCTGTTTTTATTCATTCAGAAATTTAAGGAATTGTACTAGTTTTAAAAAGCTTGAAAGTTCTTTTTTTAGTAGGCCTAATTTCTCTGTTCGTGTTGCAGCAAGCTGCCAGATTGTTCTTCTATTTTTGAAATTTCAGTGTGTACGTTTCTGTGTTTCACTGAAGAATACTGTGTGCGCTGTACCATACAAACTGAAATGAAAATTTACAAAAAGCAATCTAGGAATGTTATTTGGTTATCAAGACTTGAGTTTCTAGAGGACAGGTTACCTACAAGGCTAGAACTGGTTGTATGCTAAAGCACATTTTTTATTCCTTCAGAATTTTGGTTTCCAGTTTTGCCCCTTTTAAATAATTTTCTTGAGGATTATCTTATGTTTTCTGGGGAAAATGCCTATGAAAAAGAATTGTAGGTTTAGTTAACCTGCAACTATTTGTAGGTGATAACGGACCTCTATTCTATGTTCACTAGTTTGCACCTTTACTGACCAATCTATTTTTCAAATTTCACCAGTTTTCACCTTTGGTAACCAGCCTATTATTTTCTATAGTTTATGGTTCCTTTGCCAGCTGGGTTGATTTGGTTATACCTCAAGAGTTTTTTATTTTGAAATTTTTCAGGAGGAGGAAGAAGTAAAGCGGTTAGAAGCTTTAAAGAGAGAGCGGCAAAAGAGAATCGCTGCGAGAGGTGGCTCAAACCCTGCTCAATCGCCACTGCCCTCTCAGCAGACCGGAACCCAATTGCCAACAAAGCGTACAACAGGCTCGAATAAAGGGCCGAAATCCAGCGACTCTTCTTCACCTATACAAAAGTTGTCTACCAGGACTGCTGTGGGGTCAGGTGGTTCTCAGAAAACCACAAGGCCTAGCAGCAGATTAAATGGTGTACACCCGGCTGGAAGTGGGTTAACCCAATCAATGTCATCGTTAACAGAGCTGAAGCATGATAATGACAGTCACATGCCCAAAGACTCAGAACCAAAGGCAGCCTCAATCCGAACTAGAAGACTATCAGACCCTAAAGGCAGCAGCGGCCATCAGGTTTCTCTGAAATCAGGAGGCAGTGATAAAGTACCAAAGCCAAAAGTATCTGGTGAACCTGAAAGCAAGAAGATCTCTTCAATTACAAGCCTTGACAGAACTAAATCTGCAACACTACCAGAAATGAAGATTAGAACACCAAGAAGCAATTTGGATCAGAACAACTCAACTACAAGGGGGACAGTGCAGAAGAGCAATGTTAGCGGATCTTCTGTGACTTCTGAAAGTATCAAACTGAAAAAAAGTAATGAGAAGACATCGCATCAATTGGATGATAACTCTGTTATTGAGAAGACCGTTGTGATGCTTGAAGATGAGATGCCTGCCATTCCCATTGTGCAGGCATCTGAAGAAAAGATAGAGATAGAGAGAGGTTCATATGGTGATGATACTGAAGAGAAGACTGAGGTTGTAGCAGAATATGCAGCTATTGGTGCACCGCCTTCCCCTATTGTCATTGGTGAAGTTGGTCAAGACCCTAGCAAATTCCAGCTTGACAAGCAGCCTAAATCTAATGAGGTATGTTTGTTAGAAAAAGCATTTAAGTGGTTCTTTTCTTCATGTGTTCTACTTTATTTTAGTTTCTTCTTATTTTATCTTGGATGCACTTGTCGTTAGAGAGCTATAACTATGTTGTCATCACCATCACTTGTCATCATTTTTATTGTGGGAAAGGAAAACATCACCTTTTTACCTAAAAATGGAATGACTTGCATAGGGTTCATTATAGTTTCATTTGCAAATTTTAGTGTTTGTTTTTTCAAGATATGGGGATGCTCCCATATTCTAGTTATCTTCAGGTTGAAGAAGTTATGTTTCAAGATATGGGATGCTCCCATATTCTAGTTATTTTTTGATTTTTTTTTTCTTTTCTTTTTTAAGAAATGGACCGAGTAGTTGTGATTTCTTCTGCTAGTAGTTAGTGTTTATTCAAATCAATTGAACTTCCTTTTCACATTTCCTGCAAGGACCCCAGTCAGGTCTCCAATATCAGAGTGATTTGGTGTCAGTTGTTTGCACGTAAAAAGAATATTGGGAACAGTAATTAAGATTATTGCTGTAGTTTCCGTCATCTTGGACCTGCTCTACCTCAGAGCCAAAACTGCCCCTGCTTGAATCAAATCCACATTTGGAAGTTAAAATTGGTTATCGTGAATTTTTTGTATTTGGTGCTGGTTGGGAGCCTGCATATGGTGATACAGTATGATGGCGTATTTTTCTTTTCGCATAGCGTGGCACAGCTTTGCTTCTTTATTTGCTGATTCTGGTTACCCAATCCTTCTTCTGATGATCAGGTGACACTAGATTACACAGGGGATGAAATGCCGAATGCTTCCAGTATCGGGGTTGCTGAAACCCCATATCATGCGCCTTATGCTCGAAACTTATCACTGGAAGATCCATGCACCAGCAATTTAGAATGCAGTAAAACAACAACAATAAATTCTGAAATGGCAACAAGCACTGAGACTGTCAAACTGCGCATATCTGATTTTACTGACCCAAATTTCCAAGAAGAAATTTCCAAAGAAGTGGAGAAGCCGCGTGGTAAGGAATCCTCGAAAGGTTTCAGACGACTCCTTAAGTTCGGAAGAAAGAACCATAGTTCAGCTGTGACTGAACCTAACGTGGATTCAGATAACTTGAGCATTGACAGCTCAGCTGTTGATGAACATATTGCAACTACCGCTTCTTCTAGTGAAGGTAAACACTCATCACTCCTGTATTCTGTTGGACTCAAATCTGTAATTCTGTGCCTGAATGTGTCTGTTTTTGCTCTTTGGAAACTTGGTCAAATACTTGAAAAACTTGATAGACTTGGATCACATTAGAGGTTTAAGGTTTTTTGTCTTTTTGTTTTTCTTTTTCCCTGGAACATGATGAAAACTCAATATGTTACTCCAAAAACTCAGTTGAGATTTTCAAAACTCAATTTGGTACTCAAAAGGACTTAATCAAGTACTTTTATCTAACTTGCCCGATGTTGGAATTGGCTCTTACTCAGGTCGTCATTGAGTCTTGATTTTTGTTTCTTGTTTCTAAACCTTGGCTGTTACTGCTCTACTTCAACATTAATCATTAAGTAAAAGAATGTTAGACATGACGGTGTAAATCTCAGATGCTTGGAACCCAGATAACATACAAGCAGGAAAAAGAGGTTTCTTGGAGAAAGCAAGATTAGTCTTCCCACTTCGGATTAACCGATCTCAGTAAATTTCAAGGAAACTATCAACTGAAAGGCAGCCTAGTGTGAAAAAAAATGAATTCATAAGTGTCTTATCTACTCATGTTGAATTAATTTGGTATTTACCAAAGTATCCTGCTAACTTGTTGATTTCTTAGAAGATCTCAGTAAAACTTGTCATCTGATCTTTGCTATAATCAGTACTGCAGATGTCAGGGTTTTGTGTTGGGTGAACTTTCAATTGTTTCAGTGTTATGATTTATCCTGGAAACCCAGTTCCAACATTGTTTAATCAAAACCATTTTTCTGTTAGCAAAAGTTAAATCTCTCTTAGGGGCTAAGGTAAGGGATTTGGAGCAAGGATTTGTGCAATCCATGGCTTTCAAATCTTCCCTGTTTGTTTTTTGTTGGGCACGTGACAAATCCATTGATTTCCCAAATTTGCACCTCCATAAATCTATGGATTTAGGGCATAATCAAATCCCCAACAAAACTAAAGACTTCCAACCTCAAACTGAGAGACTCATGGAAAAGCTGAAAATGAAATTCATCATCATCTTCTAAACCTTATCCCAGTTAATTGGGGTCAGCTACTTGAATCCTGTTCCACCATTCTACTCTATCAAGGGTTAGACCTTCAGGTGGACCATAGGTTATCCAGTCTTTTCTTACTACCTTCATCCACATCCTTTTCTTACTACCATCAACTCTTGAAAAAGCTGAAAAGGTAATTCCTTTACAATAAATGAAAATTCTCTCCAAATCCCTGGATTTGTGTTTGATTCCGAAAGTGTACGTTGGATTTTGCTAAATCTCAATTCCAATGAAAGTCCATGAATTTGACAAGTTTATGGATTCACCAAATTCACATTATCACTTCCTTTCCCAAACAGGGCGTTAGTTTCAGTCCAAATTAAACTCTCAATTCCGAAGATCGATATCCAAGTATGAGTCCCAAGTTTTTGAACATTGCTACAGCGTCATCTTAAATCATTAAATGTATAGCTGATCTGTATATCTATATCTTTGATGTTATTCAGTTCATATGCTGAAGAATCTTATCCCCCAAGACGATGTCCCCATTGGAGGCACTGCACAAAAGGGTGAGGACTTTTTCGTATCGTTTTTGTCTTTTTCCCTCTTTCCCTCACACCCTCTTTTCCTCACACGAATGAGCTTTGATGTTTTATACCCAAGGTAGAAATGGATTCAGGCTCTTCTTTGATTCTCTCTTTTCAGCTTCCCGCCCTTTCTCGTTACTGTCGACTTTCCGGAGCAAGACCGGTGAGAAGAAGCTGATGACATGACGAGGGCCCCCCAAAATTTAAGGTCAGGATGAAAAAATGCATGGTTTCTTTCATCGATTGTTTATTTGTGTTTGATAAGCCGGAAATGCCGAGATGATTTGATTGATGTGTGTTTATAGTTGTAATTGTTTTGGCTCTTAACCATATTGGTGTAAAAACTGCATTCTTCATATTCATTTTTAATGTTCATATTATTATGTATGGTTTGTACCTTACAGTTTGCAATGCTCAATTGGCTACAAGATTTCATGCCAACTTTATTTTATGTAAACACAAACTACAATCCCCCTTTGAACATTTTCAAAATCACAAATGCCCATGATAGCCTGGAAAAGCCTTTTGTTTTGGTAAGTTTGTTAAAGAAGGGTTTTGCCCACATTCACTGCATTGGTGAAGGGTGTTAACCTTCACCCGTCTTCACTGCCACTTGTTAGAGAATGCACGTATCGATCTGGGTGTCCGTTAGAATGTCCCACCTATTGGATAGGCCATTTGACAAAGTCCACATGGATTGGGTGTTCTGAACCGTGCAAAAAGTAGCCTACAATATCCATCAATTGGAAATACAATTTCAGCCTAAAGTTGTTGAAAAAGTAGGATAAAATTACAATCTACCTATTAATGAATACTAGAGGCCACCGACTACTGGTCCTTCTGACCTTGGTTTTGAGCATGGCCTATCTAAAAGGTGGGTGTTATAGTCTCCCACTCTTTAGATGAGCCTGCAGAGAATGGGTAGTGTGTTTAAGTAATCCAGGGTTCAATCCCTGGTCCTTCCACTAAATAAAAAAAAATTGAAAAAAAAAAAAGAACAGGAAGAAGAAAAGGAAGGGAAAATGAAAAAGAAGAACAGGCGGGTGTTGTAGTTGACAGCTTTGATCAACAAGCACATATATTGATCAAGACCAGTGAAGGTAAACACACTCAACACAGATGGTAACAAGCCGGCTAATGCACATGCTACCACATGCCTGTGTGGCACACAGGTGAAATATCCAAGCCATCCATCATGTGGACCTTACTGAGTAGACGCTACAACCAAAAGATAAAGGTGGTCCACTCTGTAGGTGTGCCATGATATTAGAAATAAGTGAGCTGGTTAGAAAACTTAAGTTGGCTTTTTTTTTTTTTTCACAACTGTACATTTGTTCAGTTGATTGTGACCCTCCTGACTACTGGACTGACCTGATTCCTGGGATAGAGGGTCTACATTGTGGTACCCGTCTGATGGATGGCTTGGTTATTGCACCTGTCTGCTACACTTGCACATGTGATTGTGTGCGCATTAGCTGACTTGTACATGTGTGTGGGCTTAGAAAAGCTTCTGTTAAGGTTAACATTTCAATGGTTAACTAAATCTCTTTAATCTTCTAATCATCATCATCATCATCTAAGCCTTATATCAATTAATTAGGGTCGGCTGCATGAATCCCATTCTGCTATACCCTATGAAGGGCGAGAACTTTGGTTAGACCATAGTTCATCAAGTCTTTTCTTACTACCTCCATCCACCTCTTTAATCTTGTAATTTTATTTTTATTTTTTAACCAGACCGCACCAGGGCCTTAGCATGATCAATGCATGATGACTAGTTCCTCGGGCCATGAGTTGGTACAGCCAATGGTTTGTTGAACAGAGTCTGTCCGTAGAGACCGATGCCTGTAAATGCAATGTGGAGCCATATGGGTCCTTTTTTATACTAGACATGCCAATGGGCGAGGCTGGCCTATGGTCTTCCAGCCCCAACCTACCATGGGCCTTGGTCTTTGACCTGAACTTGGGCCTGTGTGTTGGGGGTGAGCCTGAATGTAGGCGAGGCCTGACAAGATTTTCTTTAGGGGATTTATTTGATACTCTGGCTGCATATTACCCTTGACACACAGATGCTCAAAATTATACACATCTCATAAATTGACCCAAATTAAACTAAAGTTGTAGAACTCACTGTTGCTAGTTCAGTCCCAAAATCAGATAATCTGAACAACCCTATCCTCTTATCCTCTGATTTGTGGACACTTGTTTGTTGAAATAGGAACGTTGGATTTATTTATTTATTTAATCATTTTAAACCTTGCAATTATTGTACAACAATACGATGGGAAGAAAATCAAATAAGCATAAATTTTGGGTCGTGATAGATCAAGACTGGGACCCATCATTTGGACAGTTTCATTTGAATTAGTTGTGTTCCCAAGGTTTGTAGTTTCTAACTAATTTGTACCTACTTGTGTATCATCCATCACATCCTGCCAGAGCATCAAAGTTTCTCTTTCTTCTAAGGCTTGGCATGAGTGTACAGGCACGTCTATGGCAGATATGGTTCAGGGCTGTGCCTTGATACAGGGCTCAATCCCAACCATTGCTGTATTTTGTCCTTGACTGTCTATTTGTCAGCACCTATTGAAGGGTTTGGATTCTTTCAATCTGGGGAATTTGGGATAATAGTCCATGCACAGTGGGGTCCATAAGATCAATTGCTTGGATTGTTGAACCATGAGCCCTATTTGTCGCTGACCCGATCACTGTATAATACCTCAATCATCAATACGATAAGATGAGCATAGGCCATGTTAGACAGGAGCGGGTTAGGTGCGGCACCCGCCTCACCCAAGACGATGCGGCCACTGTGGGGCCTGCCTTGATGTGTGTATTCTGCATTCACGCCGTCCATATCATTTTAGGGCATGAAACACAATAAAGCAGATCCAAATCTGAGGTGGACCATACTATAGGAAACAGTGGTGATTGACCACTAAAAACTTCTCGATGGACCACGAGTTTTGGATCAAGCTAATCTTTGTTTTTCCCCTTTATACAGGTTTGTGTGACTTGTCAACATGTTGGATGGCAAATAAATATTATAGAAACATTACAGTGGGCCCTAGGAAGTTTTTAATGGTGGAGTGTTCAATCACCACTGTTTCCTATAATATGGTCCACCTCAGATTTGGATCTGCTTCAAAATTTTTATTTTTTATTTTATTTTATTTCTTTTTAACCCACGCACCTCATGACCTTGTGTCGAAGCTCTTGTGACTTTACCACTGAACTATGAGTAAGTTGGGTCCACGGTGGTCTCCCTAAAATGATCTCGCAAAAGGGATGGATAGTGTGGACATAGAATACATGCATCAAGTTGGACCCCATGGTAAGGGCCGAACCTTATCCGTAGCCATGTTGGACACCTGCTTGCCGATGTGGATTGCCTGCTACAACTTGTCATAGGAAGTTAGGTGGGGCCCACCGTGATGTTTATGAGAAATTTACCCCGTCCATCCATTTTTCCAAGTTGTAGCAGGCAATCCACAACCGCAGCTTGTCATAGGAAGTTAGGATATGAGCTCAAAAATGATGCTAAATTTTGTGTGAATTCAGTTCGTCCCAATAGAAATGACCTTATGAACATTATGGATGGCATATAAATAGAGACGTACATGAGTCGAGCTTGGCATGGCTCTGCTCAACTCGGCCAGCAACCAACCTTAGAACAAACTTGACTCAGCTTGGTCCTTAAGCCTAATTGCCTAGCTCGGCTCAGTTCGGACAGCGATTCAGGCCGGTTCAAGTTGAGATTGAGCTAGTGCGACATTTTTTCACACAGAAATGCATCTTCAATCTCCTACAGAATGCAAAATAATGACAACACTTTGCAAGCACTTTATCAAATACTCAGTGAGCAACATCAAAATCAAGATATGAGGGTAGTCCTACAATATAAAGATTTTTTTTTTAAAATTTCTTGTATCTTTCCTCGAATGCTCATTTCATAAATACTCTGATATGAGGGCAGTCTAAGAAATAACACTTCGTTGAGTCACTTCATCAAACACTCGGCAAGCAGCATCAAGATCAAAATAAGTGAGTCACCAAGCTGATTCATCTCTATCGATTCGAGTTGGGGTTTAACCCAAGGATCTTGGGCAAGCTCGAACTTGGTTCGAAATTCTTTCGAGATCTAAAAACCAACTCAACTCGGTCCAAATTTAGTTTTGAGCCGAGACGAGTCAAACTTTTCTGAGTTGAGTCAAGCAAGCTTTCTGAGTTGAGTCAAGCAAGCTGACCGAGCTAACTCGACTCGCATACAGCTCTACTGATATAAACATCACGGTGGGAGTCCAGCGAGGTTTCAACAGTGGGCATTTTCCTATCCACTTTTCTTGTCATGCGGCTCACTTGAGTTTTGGATCTGCTTCATTTTTAGGCCTATGTTCAATGATGATATGAAAAAAACGGACGGATGGGGTGGATTTCTCACAAACATCACGGTGGGCCTCATCTAGCTTCCTGTTGCAGGCAATCCGCGTACCCCGCATGCTAACGTTTAACTCTCTAAATCGGGACTCGTTGTGAAGGGGGAAAGTCCCAAAATTAGTGATTGGACGTTCTAGCCATTGTTTGAAGGATTCCGCCTATTGAATGCTGACCGGTTACTCGACACGATCACTTCTCATTTGCATGCTTGCAAGACTCGATTACTCGACGTGACTCGTGGGTTCTGAGTCAGGTCGCAACTCGGGCTGAATCGGCCCGACTTGCCCGACTCAGGGAAGAGTCATTGCATCTAAAACTAAATTGGGTCTGACCAAGTCCGAGTCGACTCAGACGAGTCGCATCAAACTGGTCGGAGTCTTAAAACAATGGTCATTTGACACTCTGGTAGAGCATGATGCTTCATACTCAAGCAGTCCAATTGTAATGGAACATACGATTAACTCAAATTGAACCAATTAAATCGTGGAATAGCAAAATCAGATTGGTTAAACAATCCTGGACGTTAATTCGTGGACACTTGTTTTTTGAAGTAGGGCCATTGGGATATTTTCATTTTTAACTGTCCTATAAATGTCCACCATTCTGATACTCGGATAACCAAATAAGCCTATTGGTCAGGTGCATCGAAATTGGGACCATAATTTGGACGGTTTACTTTGAATTACTTATAATTCATTTAGTAGTTTTTAATTAATTTTTCTTTTCTGCGCATCATCAATTATACCCCACCAGAGAATTAATTAAAAAGAAAATGAGAGAAAATGAAGAAAAAGACAAATGAATGAAGTTGAAATGTAGTAGGTACTCCACTAAAAAATATAAATAGAACCCTTAGTTATATTTATATTTATGTAGTTAAAAATTATAACTTCGAGCTGGTTTAATAGCTTGTATTTGATATGAATTAGAATCCAAATCATTGCTCTATGGAATTTATCTAAATTGGAGCCCTTCGGTTGTGTTTGACATCTTATAATTGAAATATATTGGAATAAAAAAAAAAAATTTATGTCTGCTGGCCGGTGATGAAATGCATTGGAATTCGGTACCATATTCATAAGACCCTTTGATTAAAGCAAATCATCTTTAATATACCAAATTAATGTTTATATATGATATTTGATATAATGATTGTAATAAGCTCATCGAAATATATACTTCAGTAAAAATTATAAATTTTTTAGCCCGAGGTAGACAACAAAGTGAGCCCATTATTTCTGAAGTGAAACGGCATGATGTTTTAAACTATCGTAGCTTTGAACCAAATGGGATTCCAGGAATTCTCACACAAGCCAACCATGAATCACCCTAACTACCACGTGCATCCCGCCATGTTAGGTCAGGCAGTCCATACGAATGGAAACAATGTGTATAGGGCAACACTCACTCTTGAAACTATGTTGTTTCATGTGGCCTATCCGAATCACAGTTGGGTGTGCTGGAGTGGATTTCATATGATATTACGGTGGGCCCTAAAAAAGATCAAGAGTGGACGTCTCTCTTGAGGCTTAGTCAACCTAATTTTTTGTCCTTAGACCTAAGTTGAGATGACACTTGGATTTCACGTAAACATCACAGTGGGCCATCTAAAATCAAGGATGGGCATCCCTTCCCAAATATTTCCTTTTGTATGGCCTGCCTAAATCATGAAATGAGTTGATTTTTCTGCCATGGGCCTAAAATAGGGTGACATAGGAACAAAGTTTGGCTAGTGACCCCAACACCTGCCAGATAGCTAGTGTCAAAACTCCTTGGGCACCCACTATGATGTATGTGATTTATCCGTGCTGTCCATCCATTTTGCCAGCTCATTTTGAGGCATGAGCCCAAAGGTAAATCTGAATCTCAGGTGGACCACACCACAGGAAAACAATGTTGATTGAATGCCCAGCATTAAAAACTTCCTAGGGTCCACTATAATGTTTATTTCCTATCCAACCCATTGATATGGTCACATGGACTTGGATGAAGGGAAAAACAAATATCAACTTTCCAAAACTTTTGACCCCAAACAATTTGCCGTAAGTGTTCAATCGGCATTGTTTCCTATGGTGTGGTCTACCTAAGATTTGGATATGCCTTATTCTTTTGCTCATGCAAAATGAGCTAAAAAAGTGAATGGATGGCGTGGATAAAACACATACATCAAGGTGAGGCCCATAGAGCTTTGACACCAGCTAGCTTGCTGGTGTTGGGGTCACTAGTCAAACCATGATTGTGACATACTTGGTGGTTGGGGTGGATTTTACATAAACGTGTGGTAAATTTTACATAAACATGTGGGAGAGCCCACAACCCACACTAGTATGTAGTTTGCTTTAAAAACTTTCCTATCCAGTGGTCTGATTTTCTCCTGTTTGAGGAGTCGATGGTAAATGGAATTGAAATCACATTCTCTAGGAGAGATTCTAAAAGCATTGATTCATTGGTAATTGGATTCTAATTCATACTAAGAGTGTGTTTGGTAAACTGAATTAAAAAAAAAAATCTAAAATTAATTTAAGTACTAGGACTATTGTATATATGTTGGACGTTCCTTATTTGGATAGAAATCTTCTCCCAAAAAATATCACAAAGCCCTCCTCGGTCGGCTTACATGTACTCAAGAAGTAAGATCTTAAATTAGTCTGAAAGTACAGGAATTAAAATTTGAATTTCAAGCAGTCCTCGATCTTTATCGAATTTTAAATCGAGCCCGAGTTTGTCATTTGCTAGCGAAGGCGGGAGCTGAAAAGTTAAAGCCTGACGCGGAAGTCAAAAAGGGATGATTACTATCACAGGATATGAGGGGACGTGCATTAACGGTAGATTGTTATACGAATTCTGGAAAAATCACTAGTCGACAGCTATCACTTGGGCCGTCACATTTTTACTTGGATGAATTTCAGGCGCCACGTGGAGGGGCGCATCAGTCAAAGCGTCACCTCCGGATCTCGTGCTGACATGTCACACTGTGCAGGAGTAAATGCATTGTTAAGGGAGTGCTATAAATATGTCAATCCCCCTTTCTATTTATTTGTTTGTTTTACGAAGCTTGAGCTCTACCGACCAGTGTCCGATCTTCACCTCAGCCCAACGGTCTTCTCTCCCCAGCATCCGTTAGTTTGAAGTTCCCGTGCAGGAGCTTTTTTCGATACACCAGATCCCATCTCCATTCCTCTTATTTTCCTCTTTTACTTTTTTTATGTCTTCTGGGGAGGACTCCGAGGCGTCCACTATCTCTGGCCCATTTCAGGAGGAGATAGTGGGCAGTAGCTCCAATTCCAGGTCTGCATTGTCTGTAGAGTCTGAGCCTCAGGAGCCCATTACTTCACCCGAGATGGAATAACCATCAAGGGTGGAACCACAAATTGAGGCAACCTCCTCGTGGCAAGCTGAGTCGGCCTCCTCGTCTTCTAAAGACATGGCCCTTACAAGCAATATTTTTGTCTCCAGGTTTTGGGTGGTTGACTTGCAGGCCCTTATGTCCGAGTACATGATTCCCAACTCGATGGGGCTTCGACTTCCCCAAGGTGTAGAAGTCCCTAGCCGACCTCCCACTGGAGAGGTCGCTTATATCCAGTGTTCTTCTCTTACGCTCTCCTCTTTCCTCTCCATCCTGTGGTGAGAGGGGTACTTCATCACCGTAAAGTCGCCATGAGCTATCTTCAGTTGTTGTGTTCTTTGGGAATTGGTCAAAAATTTCAAGCTCACAATGGATGAGCTCCTCTGCTTGTACGAAGCCATGAACAACCCTGGCTCTCATGGCTAGTATTACTTTTCTTCGTGGTCGAGCAAGGGTCATGCCATTATCACTAACAACCCCTCCTCCAACAAGGGTTAGAAGGATAAGTGGTTCTTTGCAAATGAGGAATGGGAGGATCCTATGGCAGAGCTAGAGGGCTTATAAGCTCGAATCCCTACCTCCTTCGAATTCCCAGGTTGGAACACATACTAAGCCATTATACTTGAATTTTGTTTGCTTTCTCTTTTAGTGATGTTGTTTAGTTCTTTTCCTTCTACATCTTTTCTCATATCACAACCCAACCTTTCTACCTTTCATCTGCGCTAGATCAATATTGCTTGAGAGAGACCTACTGCTCAGCGGGACTATATAAGGTTGGTCACTTCGCAGCTCCTACAACAATTCAGCTTTGCTCCGGAAGGTAAAATTCCTGACCTAAGTTTGCTCTTGGTCGTTGGTCTTGTAGATACATTTTCTCTTGTATTGACCTTTCTCCGTTGCCTTTACAACGATGTCGAATCGTCCTTAGTCCCAGAAGAGGAAGCTTCTGTCCAGGGCTAAGATGGAGGGGCTAAAGAGTGTGGGAAAGAGGGTGACCCCGTCGGCTCCTCTCACCACCCCCCTCAAAATTGTTGCCCCTGCCTCCGACCCATCGATAAGCAGGGCATTTGCTAGTGCTACTCCCACAACAAATCCAACCGGGACCGGAGGGGGTGTTACTGTTATACCTCCTGATGCTCGTCCACTCGAAGTGGTTGAGTTGGACTTGCCCTCCTCGAGGGTTAAGAGAGTTCGGGCTAAGGAGGCCCAGGGTACTGGAGGTTCTTCTGAGCACCAAAGCTCAGCCCCCAAGGATGCCACTAGGGGGGCTCGTCTTCCCCAATCTCGAGGCATCTGGTCATGCTCCTGGGCTAGGGGCACAGTCAAGTATCTGAGGAGGAAGTAAATTCCTTGTTGTCTCTGTGTCAAGAGCAGTGATTCTCGGCAATGGCAAACTCAGCCATTAAGGCATGTTGGTAGCCCGAAGAAGGTTGATTCTTTTTTTTTTTTCTCCTTTCTATTGACCTTGGTCTTTTCTGTGTTGTAGGAGGCCCTCGGGATTATAGCCCTCTGGCAATAATCCCTTAACTTGATGGCTCGAGTCAAGGAGACAGATCGTTAGCTTAACTATGCCCGGACTGACCTTGAGGCAAAGGCTCGGGAGCTTGTGTTGGCCACGACAACCTTGGAGGAGCTTCGTGACGCCCTTCTCATATCCAAGGGCGGGAGGCCAACCTGTTCCAACTGGTGGAGGAACGTCAATGGAGTGTCGCATTAATGGCCAGGGGGGCAAGCTGGAGGCCGAGGTGGCAAAGGCGAGTACAAGGGCAACTGAGTTAGAGGCTAGGATCTCGTTCAGAGAGCCGAGGGTGGTGGCGGCCTACAAATCCTCTGAGGATCATCAGGCGGAGTTGGACGAAATTTTTAACACCGGATTTGCCAACTACCGAGAAGAGATTTGGGGTGGTTCCCTGATCTTAGCCGAGCATGAAGATGAACATCATCAATGCGTCATAGGTGTGGGCAAGTTTTTGAATTGATCAGTCCGTTTCAAGTGTCGAGTGAATGATAACCTATTCGCCAATAACTAAGCACTCGAGTGGCTCTCAAAACTCAGATGTGACCCTATTTTGACACCCAGTGGCAAAGCCGATGAAAAGCTAGTCTGGCTCTTCTACATCTCAATTCAAAATCCTTGCATGGAACCGATGGACTTTGACATCGTACTTCACAGACGTGTTACCTATTTCGACATTGACGCCATTTCTCGAGCCATTGGGGTAGCTAGGGGTGAAGTATTTCTTCAAGAGAAAGACATTGAGAGGAAGAAGTACCGAGTGGAGAAAACTACCTTCCTTTGTGGTAAAACGAGTTGTGAGAGTAGGACAATAGTCTAAAGGCTTCTAAAATGCTACCCATAGACTGTGTTCTCCACCATATTTTTACATTCAATTTGTGCCTGAGGGCAGAAAATCGAATGCAACTGATGCCCTACATGATGGAAGTTCTATACTGATTGGGTAGAGGTGAAAATCTTTGCCTTCCTTTCATCATCCTACGCCACTTTCTAACAGTCACTTCTGCTACTCACGGAATAGTTCTATCCAATGGTCATTTAATCTGTAAGTTGGCTAGGCAGTGTGGTTTACCCAACACCAATTCCAAGCCGCCACCATTCAAAGAAATCAACTAGCAAACAATCAGTCGGATGGGCCTAAGAGAACAACAGAGAGAGGAAGAAATCCTCCTCAGATAAGAGGAATTTAAGGAAAAAGAAGAAGTGAGAGCAAAGAAGAGGAATTCCAGGCGCCTCCAAACATCGAAGTTCACCTGAACAAATGAAGGAAGAACTAACAGAGGTTGAAACTGGTTTGGTCGAGTTGAAGCAGGATTGAGCTCATTTGGAGTAGAAGACGAATAAAATATATCGCATGGTGAAAAACATCATGTGCTGCCTATAGGAAAGGGAGCAGCCTCTCCATCTCCAAATTCACCAATAGAGCTGGGCATCGGACCGAGTCGGATCGGATTCGATCCAACTCGATTCGGTTCGAAATGTAGTTGGGCTGATCCAAACCCGATCCGATCCGGGACCGAGTCCGGGACACAAGACTTGAACCGATCCAACACACGGTTGGCCTGACCCGAACCGAGTCCGACTCGGTTAGGGAAACCGAGTCAGATTGGGTTGGGTACGATTTGGATCGACTTTTTTAATGGTGAAAATCATTATCCTCGCTGCTATTTACAGTGTGGTCCATTTGAGCTTTAGATATGGTTCGTTTTTTTTTTCCAAATGCTCTAAAATGATCACAAAAAATGGATAAATGGTATGGATATAATAAATACTTCATTGTGGGGCCCATGTAATGTTAATCTCGTTTGAGCGGAAACGGATTGGCTACTCCCCTTACCACTAGCCCCGTGGCTGGTGGTCAGTGCTCTGTGGGACCCACCATGATGTGTGTTTTTAATCCATTCCATTCATCCATTTTTAAAGATCATTTTAGCACTTGACCCAAAATATGAGAGGGATATAAATCTCAGGTGGACCACACCACAGGAAAACAATAGTGATTGGATATCCACAATTAAAATCCTCCTGAGGCCCAATGTACTGTTTATTTGAAATCCAATATGTTGATTAGGTCATAAAGGTCCAGATGAATGGAAAAAATAAAGATCAGATTGATCCAAAACTTTTATGGCCCCCAAAAGTTTTTTAATGGTCAACGCTCATTCAACACTGTTTCCTTTAATGTGCTCCCCTTGAGATTTGGATATACCTCATTTTTTATCTCACACCATAAAATGACCTGGAAAAATATATGGACGACATGGATGAAACATATACATTATTTTCGGGCCCACAGACCACCGACCACTCTGTTCCCCATTTAAGTCGTTCGTACAACTCGGAGCTCGAGGTGCTACAGTTGCGTTGACGTGCTGTACACAGCGTGTAGCTGTAATGTGCCATGCACGAAAGTGCTTGCATTGCTTCATTTACGTTAGCAAGTTTTGTGGGTCTGATCATGGGGCATGTGTTATATCCAAACCGTCCATCTATTTGGCGAGTCAGGTGGACCACACAAAAAAAAAGCAGTGGGGATTGAACGTCTACCATTGAAAGCCTTTTTGGGGTCACAGCCTCATAGAAGTTTTGGATCAATGTGAAATTTGTTTTGCCTCTTAATTTAGGTCTTTGTGACCTTACGAACAGATTGGATGGAAAATAAAAGCTATGTTGGGCCCTACGAATTATTTGTGGTGTGGTCCAGATGATCTTTGGATATGATTCATTTTTTGGATAATGTTCTAAAATGATCTCTAAAAATAGATGAACGGATATAATAAATACATCACTATGGGGCCCATATAACTTTGATCTCCTTTGAACTGTTCGTACAACTCAGAGCTCAAGGGAGCGTCAATGCTCATCTTCACTACGCAATCCGCTTCCAAGCTGCTAACTGATGTGTTGACGCGGACATCACGAAATTTCTCAATGGGCTCTTATCGTACTAAGTAAACTCTGTTGGGGCCCACAGTGAATGCATGTGGTTTATCCACGCCGTCCATTCGTTTATCCAGATCATTTCAGTGGTTGAACCCAAAATTGATGCATATCCAAAGCTCAAGTGGACCATACCACTGGAAAAAGTAGAATTATTGATAAGAACCACTTTGGATCGGGTCGGTCCGAATCCATTCAGATTGGGTTTTCGGATCGGATTGGTCTGGATTGACCACAACCCGATCTCGATCCGAAAAAATGTTGGATTTGAATGGCCCTACCCGATCCGCACCGATACAGGTCGTCGGTTCGGTTTGGAACGGGTCAGATCGGGTTAGATTCACCGGATCGTGTCATATATGCCTAGCTCTATTCACCAACCTAGTAGTTGTTAGGTGAGATAGGACTGAATGTTAGTTATCAATGTTTACCATCTTTTGTTGTATGTAAGCCATTTGACTAGGAATGAATTAAATGTAGTCTTGTTTTGATATCTTGTAATCAAACAATTATAATTTTACCAAAAGTCAATGATTGAAATGGTCTTAATCTCTAAATTGGAGTGTTGTACGATGAATTGGAATCAATTGCCTATATACTAAATCCTGATAAACTCATTGCAAATCTAAGACATGACACCCAAGCATAGTCGCCAATAGGCTAGTTGCTCCCAATAGGAGGGACTCACTCAAGATGAGCCTATTGAGGATTATCTTGTTCTGTCGGGTATTCAAGGTGGCCCTAATACTGGTCACAATCATACCTCTCCACCCTCGCTACTTACTCCTTAGGCAACCCCAACAGCGATGTGTTGGGACAAAATTGGGGGTCGAGCAGGTACCCAACTCTCGAGTTCCAACGTATCACTTATGCAACATAAATAATGATGATTTAATGTTGTCCATGTTAGTGCATAAAACATGAATGAGATTAAGCTAAATCAGCAAATCATACTTTAGGGACAGTTGAATTTATGCAAGCAGAAGACTGTGATAAATGTATAAAATGAATAAACCATTATAGGTCCCCAAAGTATGAACGCATTGCCCGGTCAAATAGTTACAAGTATTGTTTCAAAATACAAAATGTCAAAAAAGTAATGGTCCATTATAAGTATAAGCCCTAAAGCCCCGTCGATCAGAACGGTCTATAAAAACCCGCCTGAATACTGTATATATGAGAATGCCTCCTTATCATCATCAAAGTCCGGCTCGGCATCATACACATCGCCATCATCTGAAACTAAAACAGGGTCTGGTGGGTGTTTAAAACACCGTCCCGTAACATGGGAGTGAGTAATCAACTCAGTGAAACAATAAAGCAAAGGTTAACATGTTATCAATTCAGTCAAGCAGTAATGATAACGCAATACAACAATCAGGTCCTAAGTACTCTTGTTAATGTAAGAATGATATGAAATAATGATGCATGTCCTCGCCTGCGCTCCCTTAGCGACTTCATCTCACGATCGCGGCATGAAACACTTCCTCAGTACTTGACCTGCTACGCCAAAGGCACACGTAATACGGTGTATGAGCGTGCTTACCAAGTTCTTATTAGTCCTTTTCATATAGCAGAATTGGAAAGCTAAGCTACCTCCCTTATATCATTTCCCAAACAGTGATCCATTCTAGGGTTGTCAGTCCTAGTAAATCTCATACAGTGTTACGGTTCTAGGTCACTACAAAGGGCTCGTCACCTGATCAGTATAGGCCTAGTTTGTACTCTAGTTGCTACAGAAAGGCTCGTCGCCTCTACGCAGTCTCAGAGTATGCTCGAGGTCACTACAAAGGGCTCGTCACCTGATCAGTGTAGGCCGACAGCTCGAATACAGTGTCTCATACTACCGTATTTGGCTCACGAGGTTATGTTGCTCACTGGATACTACGGGGAGGCTCGTCGCCCCAGCGTAGGCCGACAACTTGACCACGGTGTCCCATACCATCATGCCCGTCTCATGAGTCTTAGCAGATCATGGTACCAAGGTTAAACGGCTTCGTACTGGTAAGTTGGTACCTTAGATTCAAACAATAGCATCCATACATGGTGAACTTACATCGGGCAATCGGGTTACTTGACAAGCTCGACTGGTACGAGCATACATCGAGCCGATTGACATGGAGAGCATAAGCACTCCGCGTGGCCTAACCACTTTCGACTAGCAGCGTACGACTCGGATTCATCGGGCGTGTCTGTCGTGGCTAAGTAGTACGACCACCTATCGTAAACCATTACCGATTGCATGGACTATGTCGTAGCCCCAATCATATTCCAAACAATAGCATTCATATTAAGCCAAACAGCATGTGACAACTGAACTCAAATACAAATCTCATTTGAGCATTTCAACAAACACATAGGGTACATGTTAGCATACATAGGCATTTCAGCCATAAAGCACGTAGTAGCGATGTAGGTTACATAAAGGAAACTATAGCCATAGTTAAGGGAATTGAGAATCCTATCTCAACACCCTTATTACATACATTTAAACAAACATTTCCTCATTCAGGCATTTTTTCAAACACTTAGCCTGCACGTATTACACATATGTGATAGACTAGTTACAACATACATCCCGACAAGCCCCTTTTACAAAAGAGTTGCCACATACACAACAAGCATATATCCATAGCTAATAATTATGGCAAGCACAAATACAAATTCCATATTCATTCAGACATATCAACAAACACTTAGAATACACTATATTCAACATAGTTCATATATATGTGTAAAGTGCGAGAAACATCATATCTAGGCATATGAGATAGCAATCAAGTTAGTCATAAATCATTACTGACAGTGAAAGCCTTGAAAACCATAACCTAAACGTTTATAGTCCGCACCTTATGCCGATAAACGTGTAACGAATTCGTTTTAGACACTCAGTCTTTATCAACGGCAGAATGACAACCTATAGCATGAATTAGGTTAGCTATTTCACCACTAACATTATATGATACCCTAAAACAGATTAGGGTTAGGTTTTCTTACCTAAGAACGGAATCGAAATCGCCCGTATAGCGATACAGGAATGGTGGTTAAGCACGTGGAGCGGCGGGAAGAATCCCAAGAACGAACTCCAACTCTCACCCTCACTTTCTCTCTCTTTCCTTCTCTTTTCTCTCTTCTCTCCCTTAGGGTTTTTCAAATTCGTATGGAATGAGAGAGAGAGAGGGTTTAAGGCCCTTATATAGGCCCAGGTCTGATGGAAATAGCCCCAGGGCCAAGGTATACTTAGGTTATATCCAAAGGGAGTCTGTTTCAGCCCAACAGAGCACTTCTGGTGGCCCTTCTTTTGTGTGCGGTCGGACTTAAGCTCCCTGACATTGGATCTAGGTCAAGCTGAGTTTTCGGTCCGATCAGATTTACAGATCGACTGTGGCGGACCAGTTTCAGTTCAACGGTCACCAGTACTCGATCAGGGCCACAAGTGTACTGACCTGTGTTGAAAATTTTCCCTGATCCAAGGGTGTAATTAGGTCAGATTTTGACGGTCTGAATCCTTATATTTCGACCTACAAGTGAACGACTCAGTTTACTTAAGTCCCAGTTCATTTCCTAAAGATATTCGTGTTTCTCACCCACTTCGCTCCGGGCTCAAGTTGTACATTTTTAGATACAATTAGAACTTGATTTCTGAGGTGGTAGTCAAGTCCAATAAGATGGTCATAACAGTATAGTTTCGCGGTCATCGGGCTTTCGACGTGCGGTCTAGGTCTGATACGGAGTTTCAAAGCGCTCCCAAGAGCAACCGAGATTAGATATTGATCTTAAGTTTTAAGCTAATGCGGCAGTAATAATTCTGCACGGTTTAGGTCATGCAAATCATATTTAAAGTGATTAGTGCTAATTTCACAGATAAGCTAGTTTAGCACTAGTTAATTCCTGCCTAATTTCTAAAGGATTTGGTCCTGTGTGATTTCTGCCTAAGGTGGTACTCGGGCCTTTGTACGGATTTTTTCGAGACGTTACAAGTGAGCATTGGGACAAATGTAGCTTCTTATGCAGCAACAATAGCAAACCCTCACAACGCTTATGGGGACAATAGCTCAGAATATGCAGGCTACCCTACCAGCAACGCCAACCCCTCATCACACACCAGCCTGTGATGAGGGCATATTTGAGAGATTTCAGAGATTATGATCGCCTACATTCATCGATTCATATAATCCTTTGAAGGTCGAGCACTAGCTCCATCGGATTGTTAAGATTATTAGACCATTATGGTGTTTAAAGGTTGAACAAGTAGAGCATATAATCTACGTCTTTAAGAAGGAAGTTGACTTATGGTGGGATAGTGTATTATGAACTGTGTTCAACTGATTTTCAATAAATGTGGGTTGAGTTTGAAAGAGGTTTTTTTTAAAAAAAGAAATACTTCCCCCTCACACATCAAAAGGAGAAAGAGAGTCAGTTTATTTGACTGCAACAAGGAAATATGTCAGTGGCTGAATACGAGAATCATTTATCTAGATATGCTTCTATGATCATGATGGACAAGCAATCAAGATGAGAAGATTTGAAGATGGACTACGGCCTGGTATCCGCACTAGGATGTGCTGCACTAGCATCTCTACTTATGTAGAAATGGTGGACATGATGCTACGAGCCGAATAGGATGGAGAGCGGATTTGCAGGGATCATATGCAGTCAAGCTCCAAAATCAGGTTTGACCTTCCTCCCCCTTATCCGTCTGACAAGAGGCCTCACCTTCCTCCCCCTTATCCATTTGACAAGAGACCTCACCTTCCTCCACATCCGGCTCCTGCTCTAAAGACGGATAGGTTTCGTACCTATTACAGGAAGCCCGGTCACCTCATGCAGTTTTGTTATCAGAAAATGATGGATGAAAGCATCATGCCTCCTCGGTAGGGGAGTCATCCTCCTCATCTGTCTAACATAGTACACTTTTGTTCATTCTAATTGATACTGAAGCTACAACTTCTTTCGTTCCCTGCTCTCTCATTAAATGGCTGAAGCTAGACACAACTCCTATACTTAGATTGGCAGTTATAATAATTACTGGAACTTACTCTGATATTACCAAGTCTTATCATGTTGATTATATCTTTGGGCGATGAGCCCTATCTTTGGAATGATTATTAATATTTGATAATTGGGCGATGAACCTACATTTGGATTAAGAGACACTGGCAATGAGCCACATGATCTGGGTTATTTGACTCATGATACAATTGTGGCATTTCAGCTTTCCCAATACGGTTGTATGTAAATAGATTAATAAAGGCTTGGGTTAAAACATGCATATAATGGCATTTATGAGTAATGTGGGTGATGAGCCACATTACTATCAGTTTGAAATTGCATTGCAGGCAATATTGGTGATAAGCCATATTATTGTCGATTTGATAATTTTGTGGGTGATTTTGGTGATGAGTCACATCACTGTCAATTATTCCCGAGACATGCATTCACACATCACGACATATATGCATTTCATTAACTAGATTAAGAAATTGATTACTATATTATGCCATCACTACTTGTGCTTGATTATGTTGATATTGTGAGTAATTTAAATGAATGGTAACACTAAGTTGGCCACTCACTCCCTCTCAGGACAATGTTTTAAAACACCATGCAAATATCATTGATGCAAGTACTATTGAGGCCACAGTCTTAGATGAGCCTTATGTGGTTCCAACTGAGGAAGTGTTGTACTTCTGAATTGTTGATGAGAAGACGTAGTCCAGCTTGTTTTCACTCGATTATTACAATTGGAGTAATTATTAAGTTTATTAGACTTTTCAGTACATCTTGGACATGTATATTGAGTCCCTAATTGAGTGGACTTTGTTATTGGGTTGGATGACTGTATGAATATTTGCTTGATTAATGTGGCATTACTTTACTTTTATACTTTATACACTGTTTGGTTTGGTACTTTATAATTAATTTTGATGCCAATTTGATTATAGTATTAAACCAGGTTTTCATAATATCAAAGTAATTTTTGGAATGTTGAGGACTGAGTGTGTACTCGACCCCTAAAATTTGAGGCATTACAACCATAGATTCCATCCCTACCTTGGTGACTTCCCCCGGACTGTTCTTGCTTTTCATAGTTGAGGTTGTCTTAGTCGGCCTAAATCTAGTAACCGATGCTTGTCTTGTGCTACCATAAATGATTTAAAAAATGGGCCTTCTTTGCTTTCCTCTCCATTCAAGGGCTATTTGAGGTGCAGTCTATGTTGAAGATAGTTAAGGCCCTGATGATAAGAGTCTTCGGATCCTTTGGTTTGATCGCTCTATGCTCTTTACCTCTAACATTTAAAATTTTGTTCTTGAGTTGAATGATGAGGCTTGTCTTCTGGTTTTGTGTAGACACCCTACCTTAAGTTGATAAGTTGATCGAGTTTGAACCAATAGATAACCAATCAAAACCCTAATCTAAACCTTAACCCCAAAAGCCTAAACCCCAGGAACTCTAATCCCAAATCCTAAACTCAACCCAATCAATCCAGTCAACCTAATCCTCAACCATAGGAACCTAAAACTCTAGAGTCTTGAGTTAGCTCAACGAGTCAACTCACCTAGTCAACTCGCTGAGTCAACTCACCCGATCAGCCTACCCAGTCCAACAACACATTGAACTCACCTAGTTAAGTCCAAAAGTAAGCTTAGACCAAAGCCCAAAAGCAAGCCCAATCGGTGTACCATACAAAACATCAACACAACGTCCTTCACATCAGAGCCTCCACGCGCTTGGAGGAGGCTACCTCCCAGAGCATGGAGTCCAAGTGGGGATCGACGGTAACCAACTTACCATCGGCCATGTGGCACTCCCCCTCTTTAGGGCAGTATCCCTCAAGCACGTGGGATCTCCTTTTTTCAAACCCTAAGTATGTGGTTAATTAAGGTGTATTTACTCCGATGTCCATCTCTTTATCCAAAATTATCATTTTACTACCTCATCCAATCCATGAGATTATTTTATGTAGCAATCCTAATCCTAACCCTTTAACTATCTTTTACCCCTGGACTTTACAGGAATTATAAGAAAATTGGATTTGGAGGCTATCAATAACCTCCTCCCCTTCTCATTTCAAGCATCCAATAGAGTTAGGGAGCCCCTCACTACATCCAGGAGCATCCAATAGATTCAGAAGCATCAGGCATTCAAGGAAGCATTCCTTCCCATTTTCAACCATCCCTCCACCAAAGAGAGTAAGAGTGAGAGAGAGAGAGAGAGAGAGAGAGAGAGAGAGAGAGTCCAGCCCTGGTGTAGCCTAATCAAGACAGGATCTAAGTCTCCTGAGCTACCCGAGTCATAATCTAAGATTCTAAGCCACTCGATCTATCCTTATCATATTACCGTTCATCCAACTATTTAAGCTTCAATCAGTATTATGAAATTAGAGTATTAGCATCGTATAACACTTATTTCGTTCTTATCTCCCTTTCTTCTCATATATATCATCATTACATTGCATTTTACCGTTTTCTTGCATCTAACTAGCGGGCATATTCTCTACGGCTTATCGATGTAATTGAAGCAGGCCCACCAGAAACCTTAGCCAGTTAGCCATCGTTTTGTCATATACATCAGCATTACATCACATTCCATCGTTTTCTCATATTTAACTGGTAAGCATATGCTCTGTAGCTTGCTGATATGATAAGAGCTTGCCCACCAGAAACCTTAGCCAATTAGCCATTGTTTTATCATAAATATCAATATAGCATCAAGCATCCCATATATCACAATTTTTATATACTTTGCACCCTGCACTTGGTCGGTTCGACTATATGCTCCGTGACTTGTTGATATAATCAGATCTTGCCCATCAGAAATTCAAACCGATTATCCACATTATTGTCATTGCATCACATTACATTTTCTATACGTAAGAACTAACCCATTCCTCGAAAATTAGTCAGATCTTATGAAGTAAAGACCATATATCTGTACGGGCAAAGAGGGTGCCTAACACCTTCCCTCTCTGTAACCGTGGTCCCTTACTTAAAATCTCTGTAACCCAAACTCAATAGTCATCTTAGGGTTAAGGATCTATGGGTTCTCAATCCTAAGCGTTTTTATAAGGTCTAACTGAATGTAGATTCAAAGTAATTGGTTAGTGGTGACTGTGGTAAAATATAACACTATCTTCCCCTAAATGAAAGCCCTCGAGTGAAGCAACTCGTGGAAATGCAAGCCGATCTCCCATCCCTTTGGGAAACCTCTCTCCAATGTCCACACCATGAAAAATCCCAAGTGTCCCTCTTGGGTCATGCGCTTTTACACTTGCTCACTCTATGCTTAACTTTAGAATATGAAGGTCTATGCTAGTCTTGTTGGGAGCTGAAGAAAGAATTCTACCTCCAAGCTTATTGAAATCTCTATCTCCCACTCCTTGGTCAAGCTTCTACCACTAACATAGCTAGTCAGCTTGATTTGATTTCTCTTCTTCTTTGTTTTTCCTATCCTAGCGTGTAAGCCTTTTTTCCTTTTGTTTCCCTCAGCCCAAGGTGTGAGCCAATTTTATTTATTTATTTGGTCTTGTGAAGGCTTGTTCTCCTTTCCTTCTTGCTTTGTCCTTTTCCTCTTAATATAATTTTTAGGGCCTTTAGTCCTCCTGGTTTGTAATAAGAAAATTTTCTTACCTCTCCTTGAAAAACGAAAAAAAAAAAAGGAAAGAAAAAGATGGACCTTTTTGTATCCCCATTCATCGATTAAACATTAAACATCGAATGAAAGTAATTTTGATAGTGATGGACAATAAAAAATGGCCACATATAAATTACAATTATTGAACTTCTAAAGTAGATATATAAGAAATCAGTCATCCATTTCCTAATTTTGTATTAGATGGCTAGGACAATGCAAACAAAGTGAACTTTTGGGAGGGATCCACACTCATGTATGCCCACACATGATGATCTACATCAATTATTAAGTCTTTACCATAATCTACATGGATCATTTATTTTCACGGCATTGGTTGGCTAGCTATGGTCATTTAATCAAAATCATTTTAAGGAGCCATGTGAAATCAAAGGTGGCTGGCTCAGTATGATTATTGGTCTAAATAATTAATTGCACCTTTTCTAATACAATCAATATAAACCATCCATCTTCATGGCAATTGATCAAATGGTTTAGAATCATTGGCTGATGGTGCCTTTAGAGAAATATGGGTAATCAAAAATGGGATACATGATGAATGATCTAAATTAATGATAAAAAAAAGAAATTCAATATGATCATCACTTTTGGCTGTTTATTAGATGGCCTAAAATAAACAATGGAGAAACAAAATAAACCCCTAAAGAAACGGTCCAGATTAAAAGCACACATGTTGCCCTCATGATTGGAAGATCCCTACCGTTGAGCATGGTCATCTTCACGATAGAGTCGACCTTATACTCTATTCAAATGCCCAGCATGCTTCCCAACCTGGCTCGTTTGCTGCTCGTAAAGGTGCTATGTGAGTCCTGACAGAAAGCTTTGTGGGGCCCACCATGATGTTTGTCTAACATCCACTCCGTATATCAATTAGGCCTGCTTATGTTAGGACGTGAGGCCAAAAAAAAAAGGGTCCAAAACTCAAGTGAGCCACACCACAGGAAGTAGTAGGCCTTCCTAATCCAAAACACCAAGTTCTTTGGGCAATCATGTTTTATACGTGAAATCCACACCGTATATCAGGTGATAATCTTTATCTTCACCTTACATACTAAAAAATCAGCCCGATAAAAGACTCAGGTGGTCCACACCACTGGAACAATGTAAATTTGTACCCAAAATATCAAGTTCAGGCATTGTGGTCCACTGAGTCCTGGATCATATTGATATTTTGCATCTTCGAATTTGAGGAAAGATACAGAGCAGGGTAGCCCTACGCAAAAACCTATGGTTAGCGTCTCCTCCCTGTTGTTACCTGCTGTGTGGCCCACCTGAGTTGTGGAAATGGCTGATGTTTAGCAGTCTTAGGATCTATAATCAAGGAGCTCACCTGATAGACGAATTGCATTTTACATATACAAGATGGTGGGTCATAGACGCCCTGGATTGGGTGGTGACCCAACACCACCCAGCTAGTTGGTGTTGGGTGTTGTCGGGCTCTCCGTGATGTGTGATTTTATCCATGTGACCGTTCCGTTGTGCTAGCTCATTTTACAGCATAAGCTCAAAAAACATATACGAAAGCTTAAGTGGACCACACCATAAGAAACAATAGGGATAATGAAAGTTAGATTTAAAACCTTGTTGGAGTGACGCTCGTTGAAACCTTCTTAGATTTCACTGTAATGTATATTTGCCATTCAGCTTGCTTATAAGGTCACATGGAATCTTGACGATGGAAAACACAAATATCAATTTGATCCGAAATTTTGTGGCCTCGGTGAAGTTTTTTATTTTTATTTTATGGTAGGCATTTAATCACCACTGTTTTCTATGGTGTGGTTCACTTGAGCTTTTAATTTACTTTTTTTTTTAATCAGGACATAAAATCAGATAACAAAACAGATGGACGGCGTGGATAAAATTCACATATCACAGTGGTCCCACAGGGCTTAGCACCTTTGGTTTTGGGCAATCATCCCACCTGCTTCCGCACGTGGCATGAGTTACCGTGGATTCAGTTAAGGCTGCCAGCGGGCCGGACCTGAGTTATTTTTCGAGCCGGATTTGAGCTGTTTGGCGCTGGACCGTTGGCCAGCACTATTCAAAATTGTAAAATTTGAGGCTGAGCGCGGCCCATTGACAGTCATTTGTAAACCGGAGTCCTCTGGTGAGCAACAGTACGGCCCCGACCATGAGGCCTACATTGATGCATTTATTCTATATTTACCTAGTTTATACATTTTTCATATCATTTAAAGATATTATTGAAAAATTGATGCAGATCTAATTACCAGGTGGATCATACCATAAGAAACAGCAGTGATTTACTATTAATGAGCCACTAATGTTTTGGATAAGTTAATTTTTGTTTTTTCTTTTTATCTAGGTTTATATTACCTTATCAATGTATTAAATTGGCCAATAAACACTATAAAAGCATTTAGGTACAACTTAAGATGTTTTTAATAATAAGGTCTTCAATCACCAATAATTTTTATGGTACGACCCATAGATGATTGAATCTCCTTTCCTTTTAAAATAATGTTATAGAAAAATGGATAAACAGTATGAGCATAAAATAAATACATCAATGTAGGGTCCCCTCTGGGTACATTTACAACACAAAACACCCAATCCGTGGGACCCACCAAAGGTAAATATAAAATCCATTCCATCCATCAGATTTTCCGCAATATAAGATCTTTCGGGTGGAAATCAGCCTAATCCAAAACTAAGAAGGGCCACACCAAGGGGATCCCAACCATAGGTTTGTATGTGGGATAACAATATACCATTCATCAAACCCGTTAATTAGGTTTAAATCACAAGGATTAAGAGGCCATGCAAAAATCTGATATAAAATTCAAACATGTCCCACCGTGTGAACTTAGATGTTTCAGGAGTAATTTTATATATTTCCAATTTAATTTTGTAGCCGTTTAAATTATTATATCAGGATGATCTTGTTAATGTACAGTAAAAATAAGGTTTCACACCTGATGGACGGAATGGATTTATATATACAACATGGTGGGTCCCACAGAACTTGGTTCGTAAAACAGATGTTGTCCACGATTCCGGTCGAATCGTCATTTCAGCCAGTCATTTTGTACGAGACCGGTTTCCCATTTAAACTTCAATCGAGTCAAAGCGCCGTCTCCTTCTTCTTTTTCTACTTCTCCTTATCACTCGTGTGTGAGAGAGAGAGAGAGAGATGAAGGTGGTAGGGTTAGTGAGCGGTGGCAAAGACAGCTGCTACGCCATGATGAAATGCATCCAATACGGACACGAGGTCTATCTCCGTAATTTCCTCATCTTTCTTGTCCTTAAAAAAAAAAATAAAAAAATTCCTTCTTTTCATTTATCCTTATTTGTTATATATTTGATTTTATCTCTGCAGATCGTCGCGCTGGCGAATTTGAAGCCGTCCGATGATTCCGTCGATGAATTGGACAGTTACATGTATCAAACTGTACGTTTCCTCCACTGTCATTATTATTTATTTATTTATTTTGTGATTTTTGCATTTCCTATCTAAGTGAATCATTCTGTAGTGGGGCCCAGTTTCGATCGATTGTATCTGCAGGATCCGATTGGGTGGAGTATCCTGATCTCTGATCAGTGGGCATTTTTTGTTGAATTTTGATTGTTAGATGACCACCGATCGGTCATTGAGGATATAATCAGTGTAATTTTTGGATTGTGGTCCATCTACAGTGGGCCCCACTATTTGGGTGGTTTGGATTTGAAGTATATTCTGAGTGTAAAACAGGGGAAGGGCTCTGCACTGTTGTTGTGGTAGAATGCCAAGCAACCTATCATTGCTCATGACAGACATGCTTGATATTTGGTGGAGGAAACATTGGGTCCTCAGCTATCAGGATGTCTAATGCCTTGAGGCACCTGGTTTGTGCAAATGGAGCCCACGGTTCTGCGATCCAGACTGTTGATATTATGGGTCCCATCATGGATGGACCATGCCCAGAAAATTCACCTGAGGGGTGTATCCTAAGCATCCAATCTTTGACATTTTTGACCCATTCAATGTGGACCGTTGCTGTGTTTCTCGCTTACCGATCAATTTGCAGGCCACTGTTTGAAAGGTTACGATTACCTCATTAGGGAGATTCTTAAGGTATGGTCGAAACAAAGTGCAGCCCATTAAAATTACCAGTCTGGATCACCAAACTATGGGTCCTACTTGTACAGACTCGCTTCAGGAGAAGTACACATAACCTAGAGTGGCTTAGGACCCTATGATTCATCTATATGGCATTTCATTTTGAGGTGTGTGTTAATTCTGTTTCCCAGGTGGGGCACCAAATTGTGGTCAGCTATGCCGAATGCATGGGACTGCCGTTGTTTCGAAGGCGGATACGGGGATCCACAAGGTAAAACTCTCTATATGGGCAAATTATTTGGAAAATCAATTACCCTATGAGAGAATAGTATATTCTCTCCCAGCATTGTATTGATGAATGGATCACAAGTCTAAGTAGTTTTTTATCCTCTTATTATTACCATGTTGATGCTTGATATTGGTTCCATTTTTTATTCTTTAATGCTTTGGTATGGTCTTAAGATTTCTACTTGCAATTTATTACTGGAGATGTTGCTCATTGAATTAGAGCTGACTGGATAAAGTGGAGATGTGCCTTAGGGTTGGGTTTTTTTTTTTTTTTTTTTGTGTGATCGCTGCATAACAATCGAACCAAAGGGGAAGTTTATAGAGCTATAATACCAGCCATGCTTTATAGAACAGAATGTTGGGCAATCATGGAACATGTTCCTAGGATGATGTAGTTGAAATGAGGATGTTGAGATAAATGGGTGGCAAGGCAAGGAAGGATGGAATTAAAGATGAATGCACTCGAGGGAACTTATGAGTAGCACCGATAGGTAATAAGATGAGAGAGAGCAGAATTAGATGGTTTGACCATGTGCTATGGAGACCAAGGACTGCACTAGTTCGGAGTAAGTGGGTTTGAGTTGAAGGCTGTAAAGGGATAAGGGGAACACCTAAAAGGATGTGGGTGGAGGTAGTAAAAAAATATTTGATGACCTATGGTTCAACGAAGGATATGGTCCTTGACAAAGTTAAATGGCAGAACAGGATTCATGTAGCTGACCCCATTTAATTGGTATGAGGCTTAGTTACTGGAGAACTAATCACCTACGACTGATTGTAGGTTAACCTACAATGACAAGTTGTAGGTTGAAATGTACAACCTTGTAGTCTAAGCATTTTGCCCTTGAAAACATATAATGACCTTTTAACATATAATGACCTTTTAAGGGAAAATTCGGAAACCAAACTTCTATGGACATGAAACAGTGGGTTGTATCATATGAATGGCTTGTGTGTGATCCGTCCGCTCATTGCTGATTATTTAATTCATCTGATTTAATTTCCGTTTACAATACTTAGATCTATTGTCTTATGAGGTATTGTATTGTGCACAGCCCAAGCTAATGGTGCCTTCGTTTGGGCTACCAGTATTCAGCTGGTAGGCCCCACTTTAGTTATTTTAGCAATCCATTTGTACTCTTTAGACCAAGTGTTGGCGGATGGGGTTTTACGATGGGGCTATTTCTTGCAGTATTGTCACCTGATCATCACTCTGGATCACGAGAAGTGGGCCCACTTCTATGGTAGTTCAGGCTGAGCGTTGACTTCATAGTTCATCTTGTTTCACTGTTAGTCACTTCACAATCAGGACAAGGATGCACACTTCCCACCATCATGGTTAAGAGAACATACCTTTAAAGCTTCATTCCATCTGGCTTGCATAACTCCATGCTTAGGTTTTATACCATATTTGGATTTAGGGGTGTTCATGAACCGAGTTAGCTCGGTTAGCTCGCTTGACTTGACTTGAAAAAGCTTGATTCGAAGCTGAGTTTGAGCCGGTCGAGCTGATTTTTTTAGCTCGAAAAAATTTCGTACCGAGTTCAAGCTTGCCCGAGCTCGACTCGACTCGGATCGAACCCCAACTCGAATCAAACTAGTTCGGTGACTCGCTTACTTTGATATTGATGTGTTTTTTTTTTTTTTTTTGAAAGATAACTTATATTAAGAGAAAAAGAAAAACAGAACAAACAAAGAACACTGCTGAGATAGCAGAAGGAAAGCTAAGCCTTAATAAAGGCTAGATCTACATCAGGCCCATCCATATGGAAAACCCATTCCGCAATCAGACATTTGATGTAAGAAGCCACGCCATGAGAAGATTTTGATTCGTTGCGGAAACAGCAGTTGTTTCTTTTTGTCCACACACCCCACCATATTGCCATGATCGCCATCTGCCATATACAAGATGTTGGCCTACCTATTTTAATGCCATGCCAAGCCTTAAGAAGCGCTTCTACATCCCTAGGGAAACACCAACTGACCTCGAAGCAAGAGATCATATCTGACGAAATGGCTTGAGCAAATGGGCAGTGGATCAACAAATGGTCCACAGATTCTTCCACTTTCAAGCAACAGATGCATACATTGGTTAAGACCATGCCTCTTTTCCTGAGGTTATCTATGATGAGGATTTTCCTGTTCCCAGCCAGCCAACCAAACATGATAAATTTTGGGGGGACAACATACTTCCAAAGTAAATGAATACCCTGTGAAGAGGATCTACTGTGATTGAGAGAGAGAGATGCATGTAAAGAGATCCGACCGTGAAAACTGAGGATTTGTCAGCTTTCCACGTTAGACTGTCCTTCAAAGACTGGTTCGGAATAGCATGATGCACGTAGTCCAGAAGCTCTACAAACTCACTAATTTCCTAATCCTCCAAGTTCCTATGACATTTAATATTCCAAACTACTCTATTTGTAGCGATAGTGTAGTTATCAGCAATGAAACTGTTCTTCTTCACGGCAAGGTGGAAAATGGAGGGGAATTTCTCTTTCAGCGGGGTGTCTCCAAGCCAGATATCCGTCCAGAAGTGAATGCAGTCACCTTTGCCTACTGTAAAACCTATCCTTTGGATGACATCTTTTTTCAGGCGATAAATGCCTTTCCAGATCGCAGAAGCCCTATACAAAGAAGACTCTGAAGTCCACCAATCTCCTTCCAAACTCCCATATTTGCCTTTTATAATTTTATTCCACAGACTGTTCTTTTCCGTACCAAGTCTCCAAATCCATTTCCCTAAGAGAGCCCGATTCATCATTTTTAATTCCTTTATGCCTGCGCCCCCCTCTGTTATCGGTTTGCATACTTGTCTCCATTCCATCAGATTGAAATTCTTCTTGTCATCTTTCCTGCACCAGAGGAAATTGCGCCTAAGGGAGTCTATGGATTTAAGGACCGTAACAGGGCAGCGAAACAAAGACATGAAGTAAGTTGGGAGATTAGATAACGCTGCTTTAATCAGCGTGAGCCGACCACCGATAGATAGGTAACGACATTTCCACGCAACCAAGTGATGATGAAAATGCTGTATGACCTTGTCCCATTGGTACTTTTTTGGATGGCTGATGCATAAAGGAAGGCCCACGAAAGTCGCCGGGAAAGATCCCGAGGAGCACCCCATAAGATCTGCCATGTCGCTAACCTCCTGATTGTCCATATTGACTCCGTAGATTATAAATTTGAACATGTTCACCTTCAGCCCTGCTACCACTTCAAAGCATCTAATAACTGTACGCAGATTAGAAACAGACTCAGAGCTGGCTTCAGAGAATATTAAGATGTCATCCGCAAACTGAACATGAGAGATTGGATCATGAAGTCCTTCCACTTGGACACCCCTGAAGATACCTTCCGTCTGACCTTTAAGAAGCATTGAAGATAAGGCTTCACCGATGATTAGGAAAAGAAAGGGAGACAGAGGATCTCCTTGACATAGACCACGCGAGCTTTTAAAGAATCCTTTCGATGATCCATTCAGGAGAATAGAGAAACGCGCCGAGCTGATGCATTCCTTGATCCATTTTCTCCATACCTCACCGAAACCCATACACTTCATCATATAAAGAAGAAAATCTCAGTCTACGTGATCGTAGGCCTTTTCCATGTCCAAATTGCAGAAAATAAATTTCTTTTTGGATCGATGACTGGAATGGAGACATTCATTTGCAATGAGGGACCCATCGATTCATTTGCAATTGATGTTGCTCACCAAGTGTTTGATGAAATGACTCAGCGAAGTGTCGGCTAGTGGCAAGGAAGGTATGTATATGAAACAAATACCATTTTTTCTTGATTTTGATGTTGCCTACAAGGCGTTTGATAAAATACTTGTAAACAGCTGCCGCTATTTTACATACAGTGAGAAATTGAAAGTGCACAGCATGTGTTTGTGAAAACGCCGCAGAGGCTTGATTTTGGCTCGAATTGGCCCTAGCTGCTGACTGAACCGAGCCGAGCTAGCTAGTCAGGCTCGAGGACCGAGCCGAGCCGAGTCTAGCCGAGGCCAGCTCGACTCGGTGTACACCCCTATTTGGATTGCATATTGCTATTCATTGTTTGAACAGTGAATTCCAATCTGCTTTGAAGTAAGCCGTGGGATTGATATATAATGAGAAACACATGAAAACTTGTAGCAACCATGAATTGATTGCTGGCGTGAAGGGTAGTTATATTGATAGCTTCATCACAGTTAAATCTAAACAGCACAAGTATGCGTCCAAGAGAAAGTTACGTCCACTTAAATTCATGAAAGACTTCATCATCACATACACTTGTAGAGATATAAGTGAAATAAGGAGATTTTGGTGTGAGTGTGTATATATTTCAGTAGCCACCTCTCTACTTAGGAGGGGAAAAACAATGCCCTAAGTTTCTATGGAACTGGTGTTGAAGAATGGGTTGAGATGAACAATATTACCTGGGTCATCTGTCCCATTCCATCATCTTTATATGCTTGTATCACATTAATCATCATGGAGAAGCATATGCATGCATGGAGTTCGGTAGAAAGACGTGCACATCAAGTGACCTCAACAAGAGAGATCTAAAATCTCTCTGTCAACCTTGAGAACCCTTTTTGGGAGTGTTGAGCTTTCCAAGATAATCAATAATCGATAATCATGAGATAAGAACACATAAGAATACACCATAAAACCCTCTGCATGAAGGCCTCATGTCAAGAATAGTGTCCTTCATGTTTGCTCAAAAACTATATAACTTCTCATAAATACGTTTGGTTCCCTTTGAGATTCTTATATTGGATCAGTTGGGCTTGATTTGGGTTTTCTTCAAAATCTTATCTTTGCTTTACATATATTTTTTAAATAGGCATCAGCATCTTAACTACACAGTGACTCCAGATGATGAAGTTGAAGATATGTTCATTTTGCTCAATGAAGTAAAAAAACAGATTCCCTCAATCACTGCAGTGTCCTCTGGTGCTATTGCTTCTGACTATCAAAGGCTAAGGGTGGAGAGTGTTTGTTCCAGGTTAGGACTTGTTTCTCTGGCATATCTATGGAAACAAGATCAATCTTTGCTCCTGCAAGAGATGGTAATTTCTTTATTTGTCAGTTGGTTGAGCACCTATCCAAGATAGTTTCTACATTATTTCAGTTATGTACTTTGACACCATATAACTTATGTCTTGTATGACTCTTAATAGATAACAAATGGAATTGTGGCCATCATTGTAAAGGTAAAAGCTATTATTTATTATGTCTTTCATCCTTCTTTCGCTGTTTTTATTTGAATTGATTTTGCCTGCTTCTTTTCTCTTGGTATACTGCATGTGTGGTTTCTGTTTTGCTGAAAATGCAATGAGCGGCTGGTGGCTTAGAGTATTGGATAGTGGGAAAAGAAAATAAAATGAAGCACTTTTCTCATGATGGGATGTTTCACAATGTTTGAATAACAAAGAAAATGTTTGGAATCCACATCGTGGTTTTACATATCAGTTGATATGCATTGTGTATCAGTCAAGATCAATACGATAAATTGATACTTATTGTGTAGTAAAGAAAAATCAAGAGAAAAAACATAAAAAATGCATATTTTACTTACTCCTTAAAGTATTTAATGTCATTTATCAATACATAAAAGTATTTTTAATTGAGAAAAACAAATATATACAAGAATACAATATAAAATATTATTTCAATATCTTTTTACCTTTGAAAATTTCATACCGATATCCCAATAAATCGATTGTATTGGCAATACCATACATATTGTATCATGTATCAATGGTCATTGATACAAAAACGATACATGATAATTTGAACCATGAGCCACATAGCAATCATTGCCCTTTTCCATAATCAAATTCTCTTGCATAAGATACCAGGTTAGTATTGTGAGAGGAATATGAGAGTTCCAATTGCTATCCAAACAAGACCCGTAAAAATGGAATCCATGTTTGAATAGTGCCGTTGGAATCCATATCTTTTCTTTTCTTTTCCCACAACCCCCTTAAGATTTTTCTAGAACTTCCCCTGTAATATAGTCCTTGACAATTTATATTTCATTTTCATCATAGCTTTGCAGATTCCTTGCGTTCATAATCATTGTAATATCATTGGTTCAAGTTTTTCAGTCCAAGCATTAGCATTGCCTTCCCTTCAATTTTAGTAGTTTGTGGAATGAATGAATAATGAAATATGACGGAAGTTCTAAATTCTTGGCTTCCTTTCTCAAATGTTGTTAATTAATGTTTATTACCCATATATAAACAAATTTCTAGTGTGATAATGTAGCTATGCATTGATAACCGCCTAGTGCATTTGTAATGAGCGCAAACACCTGCCAACTTTATTCTAGATGAAATGAAATAACTTGAGTTATATGCATTGATTCCGGACCAGACATGCATTTTGTATGTTACTCACATGAGATACCTCACATGGATTTTTGCACTATACTTGTACCATATTATTTCGATCATTGTTTCTTATGGCTTGCTGTGGAAAATAATGATGAAAGGAACTGATGTGGATATGTCACAGGTTGCGGCCATGGGGCTGAATCCGGCAAAACACTTGGGCAGAGAGATTGCGCACTTGCAACCCCAACTGCTTCAATTGAACGAGTATGTCAGGGTAGATCATCTTATGCAATGTCCTTATATATATTCATTCTTTTTTTCTTTTCTTTTCTTTTCTTTTGTTCATTGTCAATACTGATAGTCATTAAATGCTGAGAAGCAATGAATTTTGTTTGATTGCCAAGACCCTCAAATTCCTAACTAGAGTCTGTAATGAAAAAGGATTTGTTGCTAACCACATAAAGGTAAGTTATCCAGCAATCAATCTCCATACTGGTGAGATGCATGTGTGAGATCTGGACCATTCATTAATTAGGCCCTACTGCAGATGGGCCCTGCCCAATAATTCAGACTCATTGGATGATCCAACAACAGTGGGAGGATTTTTGGCCGTTGAAAGTCAATTGGTGGTAGGACTTTTACTTTTTACTAACCAACTGTCCATTTATAATTATCAAAAGTCCTCCAATTGATGGCTAGGGTGAGCAGATGAATGGTCTGGATTGTAATGGTCTGGATTGTTTACATGCCTGCTGTGCTTGATAACTAAAATATAAGTGATATCGTCAGATCCTTTTCCATTTGTAACTCTTTATTGGCAAACGGTATGAATTATGTACATTCTGGCAATTATTGCAGCTATTAGTTTAATATCATGGGTAAATTGTTATCTATACAAAAGAATACTGGCCCAACTGGGTGCAACATTTATAGCTTTGGTCCCAAAAAGAGGAGCGGAGAGTTTGCGACATTTTTGTCCAATTAATTTATTGGGTAGTCCATACAAATTATTAGCAAAGATATTGGCTTCAAGATTTTGGGTAGTTTTGAGTAGGGTGATTTCCAAATTGCAAGGAGCATTTGTAGCAGACAGGCAGATAATGGATAGTGCATCGATTGATCGCACAGGAAGTGATCGACTCTCAGCATAAAGAAAAGAAAGAAATAAAAAGAGGAGTTGTTTGTAAATTAGATATAGAAAAGGCGTATGAGTACATGAATTGGGGTTTTCTGGACTACATGTTAGATTGTTTGGTTTGTGGTCAGAAATTGAGAAGGTAGATATAGATGCGTGTCAAGTTGGCAAACTTTTCAATTTTGGTTAATGGATCTCTAAAGGGCTATTTTTCATCTTCAGGGGGTTTGAGACAAGGGACACTCATTATCTCCATAGTTATTTGTGGTAGTGATGGAAGCTTTCAGTCGAATGCTACAAAGAGGTGTGGAATGAAATCTAATAGAAGGGTTTAGGGTTGATATGTCAGAGTTTCAGGTATCTCACCTTCAGTATGCAGATAATACTATTTTATTTTATGATGTGGATGTGATCAAGGTGGACAATTAAGATTGTTTCTTGTTTTGAGGCAGTTTCATGGCATAGCATTCAACCCTCTGTAGCGTGTAGTGTAAGCTACACCATACTTCTATTTTTTAATTTAAAAATAGAAAAATATGATAAATAGTAAGAAAAAAATCAAAAAAATAAAAATAAAAATGCCTAAAGGATGATTCATTTTTTCAAGTATAAGCATGTTCTAACAAATTTTTATTTTTTATTTTTTATATAGGGAGAACAAAATTTATTAGAAGGCCTGCCCAAGGGTAGGGAAAGAATACAACACGAAACTAAGAGGACAAAAATTGGAAATAAGGGGTAGCCTTAGCTTCATCAACATGGGGAGTCCAGTCCCTCACAAACCCCTTTGTAGCCTTAATCACCCAATCCACCGATGAATTCCATTTCTGAAACACCACTCATTCTTTTCTTTCCATATGGCAACAAAAAAAGAAAAAGAAAAAAAAAGAGCCATAATAAGTAGTCTCCAGACAACTTTAGAAGCCTTACTGCTGTCCCCACCATGCCAAGCCTAAAGAATGGTCTCTACAGACTTTGGCATAACCCAAGCCATGTGAGCCTCAACAACGAAGAGTTCCCACATTTTTCGAGCAAAGGTACAATGAATGAATAGGTGGTTAATAGACTCCGCATCCTTCATGCACATGAGGTAAATATTGGGAAGAATGAGAGATCTTCGTTAGAGGTTGTCAATGGTTAGCACCTTCTGCTGACCAACAAGCCACACAAAAGGCGCAAGCATAATGCCAATGGAGAAATGGATGGGGTGGGTGAGGGGTCGCACTTAGGCCAAAAAAGGAGAGAATAAAAAAGAAGCAACCGAAAATATCTGAGAATGGTGTCCTTTCCAAATTATGGAGTCCTTCGCCAAAGGGGATGGCGATGGTGAGCTTGAGCTATTCCAACAAAGCAGGAAATTGTCATCAGACAAATTCCTTTGGCACGGGTGCACCAAACCATAGAACTGTTGATGATAGATAGACACCTCAAAACTAAGATATAACGATCCGAACTAAGAGAAACTAGAGTAAGGAACACCTCTTGGAGTGGCCTTTCACTAGACCGCTCATCTATCTAGGAGTATATCTTGTCCCCCTTACCAAAAGAGAATGAAATCCCTCTTCGAAATCGGTGTTCCGTTGACGCAATTGCTTTCCATATACTGGAGGCCCGATATAAAGATGAGGGCTTTACAAACCAACCCCCCTTTTGAACTCCATATTTGCCCGAGATGATTCCCCTCCAAAGGCTCCGTGTTTCTATACCAAATTTCCATAACCACTTCCCAAGAAGCGTAATGTTCATAAGCCCCAAGTTCTTGATCCCCACTCCCCTTTCAGAAATCAGCTTGCAGACCTTCCCCCCATTTAAGGAGATGAAACTTTTGCCTGCAGTGTTCAAACAAGTTATTAATTATCATTTATCAAAAGCCAATCTACAAATATAAACTAAATCAAATCATTATCACATCAACAAATTTATAAGCAAAAACCAATTTGATTAATAATGTCTAATTGAAATCCAAGTCACAAGTATGGAAAGAAATTAAAATTCCACAGGTTGAGAGTATTAAGTACAAAATACAATTATCATTTATAAAAAACATAGCATGAAGAGCATACGCTATGATGCTTCATGCATGCTACAGGGTGCTACATACGCTACAAACCCTGTAGCATATGTTACGAGGGATTTACACTATTTGCTAACGCTACACTACGTTACAAACACTATTTAAAACATGGGAGTGAATATCAATAAAAGTGAACTACTAGGAATTCAGTTATCTAAAAAGAGGTGGAAGCGTATGCTAGAGTCTTTGAATGTTGGTTGGGATCTTTTCCTTCAACATATTTAGGATTCCTGCTATTTATAAGCAAACCGGCTAAACACTTGTGGGATAAGTAGTGGAAAGATTTGAATGGAAGCTATCAAGCTAGAAGAGAAGACATCTATCTCTAGGAGGAAGGTTAATGTTGATAAAGGCGGCTATCTAACCTCTTGGTATGTTTTATGTCGTTGTTCAGATGCCCAAAGTGGGTGCTTCACCGCTAGGATAAATGAAGAAGAGACTTCTTATGAAAAAGGAGCAAAAGATAAGCATAAATTCCATTTGATAAAATGAGAGGTGTGCAAGCCATTTCAGGAAGGGAGAGAGCATAGGTCTAAATATCGATATTCTATCAGCCGATATGCTTATAAAAGTCCAAATTTGGTGTGTGTGTGTGTGTGTGTGTGTGTGTGTATAGAGAGAGAGAGAGAGAGAGAGAGAGAGAGAGAGAGAGAGAGAGAGAGGTGCGGAAGCCATTTTAGGAAGGGAGAGAGCATAGATCAGAATATTGATATCGTATTAGCCGATACGGCCATATCGTATTCGTATTGGCACGAGATGATACATGATACGGGATCGTATTGGCCCATATCGGCTAATACGGGGCATATCGGTACCGATACGCTCATAAAAGTCTAATTTTGATATTTATATAAATCTGCCCATTTTTCCTTTTCTTTTTTCATTTAAACCAAGAAGCTTAAAAACTCATTTTAGGCTAGATCTAGACCTATTTTGAGATCAAAACAAATTATTTGAATGAGATTCAACAAATCGAAGCGAAGTGGACCATTATGGGAAAAATCGGAAAGAAGGGTAAACCTTCACTTTCTTTTCACTATTTTCATCTTCCTTTTGTTGTATTTCAATGCAGTGGGTCCTAGTTCACTGAATCATGCTTGATTTGTGTTCAATTAGGGCCCATTTAGTTGACCTTCAACAAGTCAAACCAATAGACAACATTCTCATCAAAGAATGGTCTGATACACCATCATATGCATGTCTAAAATATAAAAAGTTAGAGATTCTTGAATTTCTATTTTTTTTCCCCACACCCATATTTCATTTATATTTTTACAATAATTTTGCCTTAAAAAAAAAATCAACGAATACAGTCTGGCAGGGGCCAATATAGATCCAATAAGCCCATATCGTCAAACCAATAGACAACATTCTCATCAAAGAATGGTCTGATACACCATCATATGCATGTCTAAAATACAAAACGAAAAAAGGAAAAACAAAAAAAGAACATTGATTCTTGAATATCTTATTATTCTCTTCTTCTTTTTTCTTGATATTTTCCTTAATTCTTTAGCTTAAAATTTTTTTGACCAATACATGCCGATATTGTCCGATACGAACCGATATTGATACACGATGCCCATATAGTATTGTTTTTTGGTCGGGTCGATACATCCCCTAATACGGATATTCAAAACCATGGGGAGTAGGTATTAGAATTTGGAAATGATTAAGCTGTTGCTGTTGGGAAACTGGTAATGGTGGCTTGGCAAGGAGGAAAGTCATCTATGGAGACATCTCATAGTAAAGAAATATAGAATAGAGGAAGTAGGTAGATGGATAAGAGAGTCTTGTTTATATCATCAGGGGCTTGGAAAACTATAGCAAGTGTAAGGAGGAAACATAATGATGCAGGACATGAAAATTAGATATGATATGCAAGATTTCAAGCTTTAGATCATAATAATTTAGAAACAATCACAATAATTCCACATCCCACATAAAATCAAGCATTCAGCAAGGGGAATCTACGAGGGTCCAAGCCTGCAATTATAGACCAAACAATGCCCAAAGGATAGTAGATTCATCCACACATGCAAATGATTATTTCCCAATTCAAGGGATTCTCACGTTTCAATTCGGGAAAACTTAGGATTTTAAAAGTGGAATAGAACTTGGGGATTTGAGATGATCTAAGGTTAGGGTTATGGAAACAAGGCAAAAGAGGAGTGAAATAGAGACGGGAGGGAACCTGTGATCAGTCTCCACGTGGGACAACAAATCGGCCTGATGCACGTGCGTGGATGGCGGCCCGTACGTTTGTGGGGCCCACGAATCTGGAATCAGCCAACTACGGTATGGTCGGCCAGGATTGGGCCACCTTCCAAATTTCAGGCCAAACGGATGATCGGTTTAAATACGGTGCTCCGCCGAAGTTTCAGCCCTCCTGCAGGGCTAAATTCTGAAAATCTGTTGTAGGGGAAAGATTAGCTGCAAACATGGGTGGATTTGATGAGGGGATGGCTGTAGGAGATGAAGAATATGGAGGGTAGGAGATGGGGGTGATTTGGGATGGGTGTGGTTTCGCACCACGGTAGTTAGCCCTTCGAAGAAGAGAGGGTTTCGCACCTAATTAGGTTTCCACAACTTAGAGAATTAGAGAAGCAGGAAAATGCAGAATTTTATTAATCATCTTCAATGATAAAAAAACCCTACAAGGGGTTGCCTATTTATAAGAAAAACCTATACCCCAAAAGCCACGCCATGTGCGCATACTATTACTTAAAGACGAAGCAATAAAAAATAACAACTAATCAATGTAATCTAAACCGTTCATGATATTCCTAATAACGGTAATAAGCAAAACTCAAAGTCCTAGGTCACCTAGGGTAGTGGGCCACGATCATGAGATCCAATGATGGGATCCACATGATGATCGGGTCCACCCCAAGGAACCAAAACATAGTCCTCTAATTAGGAGGCCCTCCATGGATGTCGTCATCAATCTAGATCGAAGGTGGGGCCCTCCTTGTGTACGTGCGTAAGGGGGGCGTGCGTGTACGCGAGATGTCCCCATCACATAAGGGGTTAGTTTCTCCTTGGGAGACGGTAGTAGCATTCGTTTTTGGAAGATGTTTTGATGATAGATAATTCTCTTCAAGAAGACTTTCCCAATTCGGCTAGAATCGCAAAGGAGTTGAACATATTGGTTGCTTGCTGCTTCTCAGTTGAAAGACATGAGGTGACAGGGGCCCCTTTGTGTAGAAGGAATCTATTGGAAGAAGAAGTGAGGAGATGATGAAGTTGTTGGAAAGACTTCAGCGAGTTGCACCAATGGTGGGGAAGTTGTTGGATAGGCTTCAACAAGCACAGCTGTGGTGGGGAAGTTGTTGGAAAGGCTTCAACAAGCTGTACCAGTGGTGGGTGAGCGGGAATTTATGGTCTAGATAAAAGAAAATTCAGGGAAATTCTCACTCAAATCATTTTATAAGTTCATTTCTAGATCTTCATTGGGTAGGCAAATTAGCCACACGTCGTTCATGTGGCATGATAAAGCTCCCCCCCAAAGTGGTGGCCTTGGCATGGTTGGTGGGAAGGAACAAGGTGCTATATGTTGATAATCTTTGAAAGCAATGGATGATTCTGCTGAATGTATGTTTGACGCGTATGCAGAATGAAGAAAGGGCGGACCATCTTTTTCTTCATTGCCCTTTTGCAAGAGAATTACGGAAAAATTTTCTTTGTAGAATTTGGAATCTCTTGGGTATTGTCAAGATCAATTGAAAGTTTCTTTTGGGCTTGGCACAAGGGAGGCATTGGGAAGGAAGAGAAAGAAGTATGGAAGATTTCATTGGTGGTCAATTTGGGTGGAATGGGAGGAGAGGAACAATAGGTGTTTTCAGAATAGAAACAGCCTGGTATCGAATGCATTCAACAGGGCTAATGCGAATGTATTGGAATGGGTGATAGCTTTTAAAGCCACAGGAAAGTTTATTCTCTGTTCTCTTGTACTTTTTCTTTCCTGTATGTTGTATTCTTTTGGCTTCGGCCCAGCAATAATAAATCATCTCCAAAAAAAAAAAGTTATCTATTTATTCTTTCACAGGTTGTATGGGATAAATGTATGTGGTGAAGGTGGAGAATATGAAACGCTCACCCTTGACTGCCCTCTTTTTACAGTAAGTTCCAATTTTTGCGTCGTTCCAGTCCCTATCTATGCTTTCTTTCTCTTTTAAGTAGATGAGCTTGAAGGTTCAATTGTCCCTTGGGGCCTGTTTGGATAGAATGCAAACTAGGAAATGCAACCAGTTTGCATCAACAAGACCATTGCACCTGTTTGGGAAGCAGAGAATGCTACAGTAAGTGTTTGCATTTGCTTTTCGCTCAACAAGAGAGAACAGCCTTTTCTCAAAAATTCAAATGGCAGGGAAAAAGTTTGCCTCTGCTGTAACATTTTAAATGGCAATTTTGAAGGATAAAAGATTTTCTTTTATAGGTTTGTAATTCAAACAGTTGCAAATGCAAAGGAAAGCATTTTCTAGGACTTCTCTTAGTCAAACAAGTAGGTGCAAAGGATTTGTTTCCCCTAGTGCCAATCTCAATTTACTTCCCACTTATGTCATGTTTTTGCTCTCCCATGCATTGCCCTAGTTTACCTTCAATCCAAACAGACCCTAATTGCATGATCCTTCTAACTAGGTGTTGCTTGTGCTCCCTATCTGTTATACTCACTAACATTTGGAAATAGACGCTTCCCTACTCTTGCAACTAATTTCCAAGTGTGGATGTGATCTGTATGTTTGTGTGGATGATGCTTCCCTGCTCTTGCATCTAATAACCGCGTGTTCTCTTGCACCTAATTCTCAAGTGGACGTGGTCTGTTCATGGCTGTTAATTCATCCTAACAATCTCAGTTGCTTGTGGAATGTTAAATTGCAACAATCAAATTGCTTTTATGGTTTTGGGATATTTTCTACTCTATTGTTTCTTTACAGATGTTGCATCAGGCATCTAATGTGTAGAATTTCCAGAATGCACGAATTGTTGTCAATGATTTTCAAGTTGTTCGGCACTCTTCGGATTCCATAGCTCCAGTAGGCATCCTTCATCCTTCTTCTTTCCATCTGGAATACAAAAAAGAATCCACTTCATTCAGCAATAATGGCAAGCCTGATAGCAGTTCGGAGAAGACAGGCCATGTATGTGAAGTAGAAGCAGATAGTGTATCAACATCTGTACTCAACTGCCAATCCGCAGATTTAGCTTCCGATATTTGTACTGTTATGGATGCAAAGTTGCATACTTCAAGAACCAAAAGGGATACATTTTCTATCTGTTGTTGGATCCAAGATCCTTGTGGAAGTTCAGATCGTAAGAACTTTTGAGCTCTAGGAGCATGTTTCCCATTCAAGTCTTCTTTTCATCCAAATGTTAGGTGATTGCCCAGTGATCTTGAATATGTATTTGCAGGTCTGGAAAAAGATTTGACCGCTGTTCTGAAGAAAATTGAAGCCCAACTTCATGGAGGTGGTTTTGATTGGGTGGATGTTCTATACATTCATCTCTACATTGCCAACATGAATGATTTTGCTTTAGCAAATGAAACATATGTGAGCTTTATTACAGAAAAGAAGTGCAACTTGGGTGTTCCATCTCGCAGTACGATCGAACTGCCTCTGACCGAAGTTGGTCTTGGGAAAGCATATGTCGAGGTTTTAGTGGCAAATGACCGTAGCAAAAGAGTTCTGCATGTACAAAGCATTTCATCCTGGGCACCCAGTTGCATTGGTCCATATAGCCAGGTAAAAACCAACATATTCTTCTCCCCTTTTTTTCTTATAATCCAAATGTTCCTTTCCTGATCATTCCCGGAAATGTTTCACCCATGGCATATGCAAAACGAATATTTGAAACTTGAAATCAACATAGAAACTGGTTTCTATGTTCAACTGGGCTAGGTGGATGAGAAATCGTGACTCAGTTAAGTCGATTTTTAACTGGCAACAATGGTAAATCAGAAAATGTCATAAAATATTGAAAAGAAAAATAGGTAAAAGAACCGAATAGAAGGGGGTAAGAAAAAATAGATGCAGCCAACTGATTAGGCGTCCCATGCCATCAAAATCATCGCACAGCCAACAGTCCAACACAACATAGTGCACAAACCTGATGAATTTTCATGCAACGTGATCATCATGCTGATCCATGTTTTCAATCGCTTTGATGTCCACACATGTGATAGTTTGTCAGAAAAGATGTTTGTGCATGCATACGGACAGGGAAATCAGCTCCTATCGGGACACTTGGGCACTTCGATTGACCAATGTGAACTGTCCATTAGGTCCAGGGTGCATTTGGTGGTCTGAAATGAAAAAATAAAAAAATCACACTGATCAGACAATTCATTGTCAGGGGGGTGGGCGGGCAGGAGGGAGGGAGGCCACTATGCACTTTGTCTAGTTCACTCTACTAGAACATTTCTATATGTATTGATACATGGATATTACTTGTATGTACGTGTATCTGCAAAGTCACTCTACTGGATCATTTCTATATGTATTGATACATGGATATTAGTATTACTTGTAAGTGTATTTGTAAAGTCAAATTAGAATTTAATTCGGAAATGGTCTTTACAAGCTACACACATTTACATATATGTAATGTTTTAAATATTGACGATATCGGCTGATATATCCCACGATATATCTTGTATCTCACCTGTGCAATACAAAATGCATAGGTAGTGCCAATATATCCTACATGTTCGATTTGGTGAGCATTTTCAATTTCCAATCCCTTGTTTTTGTTGAAATTATGTTAAATCAATGTCAAATGGTTACAAATCCATTGGTCTTCATGTTCTCCATATTTTTTTTTTCAAAAATTTCCTTTGACCAGCTGTCAATTGAGACTAATTTTAAAATATTTGATGAAATGATTATCAAAAGCATTTTAATTTCAAATTTTGAGTGTATGAGGGCTGATCTACTGATTTGTTAAGTCCTTGTCAATTTTCGAAAAATAAATTTTAATTAAAAATTAATAAAAATAAGTATTAAAATATTTTCCCCCAAAATTTCCCTTCAACCAGATGTTAATTGAGACTGATTTCGAAGTATTTAGGAGTGTTTGATGAAATGATCATCACATGCACTTTAAATGTTATGCATTCAAGTTGAATATAGTTGCATTAGTTCAGTCAAACAACACATAGCTTAGGACCCTATACAAATGAAACTTATTATGTGCACTTCTTTTTTGAGACGTTATGATTCAAAAGTGCATATTGAGGTCTTTTTTTAAAAAAAAAAAAAAAAAAAAAAAAAAAAATTCCTGAAGTTTCATTGAAAAATTCAACAATTTTCCCAATGTTTCCCCATGTTTCCTATAAAAAAAGCGATAAATTACCCAATACAAACGATATATCCCGTAACCGATACGTATCTATATCCCAAGGATGTGAATCATGTGATACATAACGCAATACCGATATTTTGAACATTGCATATATCTTGACACTGCCTGATATTGGTAGTCTAGATTAGTTAATCCTGTCAAACTCAGTCAGGAGGGTTGTATTCTTGGCTTCAATTTTTGTGGGGATCATAAAAGCCCTAGCCTAGACCTAGTTTTCACCTAAACCCAAGAGATTAAGAGGTGTGGGAACCAGCCCAATCTATGTCTGGGGGCCCTCACCCCCTTTTTCTTAAGCTTCTTTGGATTCAGAAAAACATTTTCTGCGTTCTAGTAAGTTGTTTAAGATAACTCTCCGTTACGCAGTAAACCTCTTTTCGCTACCTAGAGAGCACTCTGCTTTCTAAGCTTCTTCGGGACCCAATTGTTCCCATCTCCTTAAACTAGTTCCTTAACTCCAATCCCAATGAGCTACCGATGGAGTTAGCTTTACAATGAGAGCACAAAATCCGACCGATCCAGTCTCCGAGCATCATGGTGTGCCGTAAAGGCCGTTACGTAAAGGTAACGGTGGCAACTGTTACACGTTACGGGGTCGAAATGGCCATAACAACCGTTATGAAAAAAAAAATGACCTGTAATTGCCATTAACAACACGTTACATCCCTTATAAAGGCCATAATAGCCCCGTAATAGTCTATTACAGGACATATACAGGTTTTTCATACTTTTTAATCAACATTACGGGATAGATATAGGTTTTTTGGGAGTTTTTTCATTAAATAAATAAATAATAAAAAAGAGAGACCATAATGGCCATTACGGGGCCGTAACAGCCGTTATGCCCCATATCGTAAAGGTAATGGTGGTGGCCGTTACGGCCACCATTACCATTACGGAACACCTTGCCGAGCATCAAGATCACATCAAATTACCAAACAGAGTGCAGAAAACTGTAAAACTGCAATTTCAGAAAGTTGACCCAATTTACAAAGCCCATATCATTCTAACCATATTGATTTTCAACCTCGAACCAAAACTATTAGAGAGCCTACTAAATCAGCTTCCAACAATTCTAAGATCACCCAAAAATCAATAGCTAAGTACTAAGACCCGATCTTAAATCAAGAAGTGTGCTAGGTAAGACTCAAACACTTTTATTGCAACAGAGCAATTCTCAATTACATTTATTCCCTTGCACAAAAATTCAAAACCCAAGATCCATTTTAGTTGACCCTTTAGACGTAATTATGACCAAATACCCCTTGGACTCTTAATTAAACCCTAACTTGCATTATTAATCTTGACACATGTCCAAATTCTACCCATTCAAACCTTAACTCCTAGAAAACCTCCTACAACCTTCGTCCACCTTGGTTACCCCTCAAACAGCCAAAAATTCACCTCACTACTACCCAATCAACCCTATCAATCAAATTACTTATCACCCTTCTAAAACATCCCTACCTTTTGGAAAGAGCATGACAGATTGTTCAAAAACAAGATGGAATGCTAGATAGCAATATTTCATAGGGCAAAACGGCATAAAAAGGATTCCCCAGCTTAAGATTTGTGCTATGGAGGAAATTTTGGAAATGTTAGCAGGTAGGATGAACCACAAGCCTAAGGGTTGATATTCGTCATCATCCCTATATTTTTCTTTTTTGCTTTTTTATACTTTTCAACTAGCTTGATAAAATTCAGCAAAATTCACCTTAGGGCCTGTTTGGATTCATGGAAAGCATGGGAAAGGAAATAGTGTTTCCCATGAAAGTCACTTTCTATTGTTTGTTAAGCCTTTCTTTGTGGGAAGTTGTTGGAAACACCATTTCCCACTTTCTCTATCTTTGTTGGAAAATAAGTAAATTTATTTTTCCACTTCTACCCCTAACTCTAAAAAATGCATTTCCCACGGTAGAAGGAAAATGAGTTTCTCAAAGTTTTGGATTCATGGAAAGCATGGGAAAGGAAATGGTGTTTCCCATGAAACTCACTTTCCATTGTTTGTTAAGCCTTTCTTTGTAGGAAATTGTAAGAAACAGCATTTCCCACTTTCTATATCTGTTGGAAAATAAATAAATTTATTTTTCCACTTCCACCCCTAACTCTAAGAAATGCATTTCCCACGGTAGAAGGAAAATGGGTTTCTCAAAGTTAAGGCCCAAATGCGCTCCTATCCATGTTCAATCACTGCACATGTGCCACATGTCCCAAATGAGACATTGTCCATCTTTGGTCATGCCCCACACATGCCACTATGCCACATGTACCGCCATCCATCTTATCTTGTGCCCCACGTGTACAGAGCCCCCAATGTGATAATGTGCCACATGTGTCACCATTCATCTTTCCCCCCACGTGTTATTGTGTCACATGTACCGCCATTCATCTTACTTGTGCCCCACACGTGCCAATGTGCCACACGTGCCATTGTCTATCTTCAATCCTCCACATATAGCACGTGCCATTGTCCATCTTCAATGCTTCAAAAATGGCATGTGCCAATGGTGCCAATGTGCATAAGTGCCGTCATCTAGCGTCAGTGCCTACATGTCAAATGTGCCCATGCATGTCTTGTGCCACATGTGTCACTGTTAGAGCTGGGCATGTCTGACCCGATCAGACCCGATCCAACCCGTTCCGAACCGAACCGACGGCCTGGATCGGTGCGGATCGGGTAGGGCCATTCAGATCCAACAGTTTTTCGGGTCGGGTTCAGATAGTGGCCTATCCGGACCGATCCGATCCAAAAACTTGATCTGAATGGATCCGAACCGATCCAATCCGAAATCCTAATCTGAATGGATCCGGACCGATCCGATCTGACCCGATCCGGAGCAGGTGCTCTTCTTCTTCTTCTTCAAATCTCGGTTTTCCTGCTCGACCCTTTGCACTGCTCTTTTCCAGCTCCGCCACAGCCAATCTCAACCGCCCGCCACCTCTTTATGCAGATTGATATCCATTCGAACGCCATCCACCTCTTTCCTTATCTCCTTGACCTTAATCTCTTTCTCAGCCATGGCCCGCTCGATCTCTTCCCTGTCTCTGACGCTCTCCTCCAACCTCGCATCAAAAAGTGTGACTTGTGTCATCAGCTGTTCCCTATCTTGCTCGATCGATTTCATCATTTGGGTCATTGCTGATTTCATCTCCACTTCCACTGTCGCCGTTTTCTCCACACTTGCAATCTTTTCGCTCCATTTCTCCTCTCGTTCACCCAATTCTAAAGCGATGATGAGGATGCTCATGGCTTGCTCAATCTCGGACGCAACAATTTCATCTTGAGGGCTTTCAAGCTCGCCAACTGCTTCGAGGTATCGTCGTGGGCTGTTGCTTCTGTTCGGTTTTCTTGATTTTGAACCTTCTTGGCCATGGCGATTGAAAAGTTTCAGAGAGAGATGAGATGAGATGAGAGTGGATTCTGTGGAGGAGAAGCAGATGAGAGTTGGGTCTGTGGATGAGAAAAAGAGCTGTTAGAGATTGTGTGAGTTTTGAAATTCAAATTTCTTAACACGAATAATGAGATCTTAGTGCATTAAAGAATACGTAATGGTACACGTGAACGACACGTGTCATGATATCATTGGCTGTAGGACAGGCTTATCTTCTCCACCAAACCTTGCCCAATCCGATCCGACTCGGTTTTCCTGGCCGAGTCGGACTCGGATCAGTTTAGGTCAGCAGTGGTTCGGATCGGTTCGAGTCAGATGACCCGGACTCGGTCCCGGATTGGATCGAGTTCGGGTCAGGCCATGTTGATTTTGGACCGAGTCGAGTCAGCTCTAGTCACTGTACAACTTAAAGCACCTCACATGTACCATGTGTGCCACAATTTAGCTTTAAGTGCCCACATATGTTGTGTATGCCACATGTGCTACTATTCATCTTTAAGCATCCCACATGTGCCACATGTGCTAATCTAGCACAAGTGACTGCTTTAAAAATTTTTATTTTGCCAAATAACAAACTTGAAAATAGATTCTAAATTTCTATGAAAATCTTGTGGAAAAACAAACAAGGAAAACAATATTTCCACTATTTCCTTTCTCATGCTTTTCATGAATCCAAACATGCCCTTAAGGGCAAAAGAGTTCACTTGTTCTTGTCACCCCATTTTCTAGAATAATTGAAGATGAACGTTGCAAGAAAAGACCTCCAAAGAAGATTGAGAACTATTGAAGACGAAGCTCCATACAACAAGTTTACTACATTGCAAAAGCATTCTTATATTATTCCCATTCTATTCTTCTTCTTATTGTTTTCTTTTTACTTCTATCTCAAGCAATTAACAAAAATTCGAAGAATTTCATTTCCCCACATGAATTAGAGACCTTGTTTTGCACATGTGGGGAAGGGGGTGCTTAACACTTTCCTTCGATATCACCCAGCGTTTGAAGTATCAGTATTGCTACAAGTTTCGTTGGCTGGGGATACGGAAACAATATTGATATCGCCGATAACCGGAAATGTAGGGAAACATGAGGAAAACAGTGGAATTTTTTAGTGAAACTTTAGAAGGTGCTGAAATATGCATATTTGCATATTTAAGAATTTTTTTTTTTTTAAAAAAAAAAAATTGCAAAAAGAATGCATACATAATAAATTTCCATTTAAAGGGGGCCTAGAAGCATGTAATGTTGTAAGAAATTAGTTCAACCATCCCATCAATCCCACCTATCCATCCATTGATATTTCAGAATATCAACAATACATCATATTTCACAGAGAAATCATTGACAATCGGAAAGGATATGAAGATTATGATCTCGATATCGCCCATGTTGCAATAACGATCATCATCGACAATTTGAACATTGCATACAACCATGCACCCATTATATATTTTAAAAAAAAAAGATCGAAATGGAAATTGTTTTAATAAACAGATTTTTGGCAACATCAATACGTTGCCTATATTATCAAAATATTGCTGATACACTAGCGATACAAGTGACACCTGGAGTATACACAGTCGAAAATATTGGTGATACTTAGCAATAATTTTTTATAATACTACCAATGTTATCAATATTGCTACAAGTGTTATCGGTATTGCCAAGCTGGAGATACGGATACTATTGGGGATACTCTAAACAATGACATCACCTAGACCCTTGCCTAGAATCTCAAATTCGAGGTCACCCTTGGAGTCATTTTCCATAAATTTTGAAGAGCCCTTTCGGGTTTTTTGAAAAACTCAAAGACAAGGTTTTGCTACCTTATGTTTTAGAAATTGGCTAGTGGTGACTCTTAATTTGCACCTACAACCATCCAGTTGAGTTTTCTTCTTCATTTACAATATTCTTCAGATGTCATTGCGGCTCTACATCAGTTTTGTTTGAATATTTAACAACAGACCTTTTGCAATGGCACTGGAAGGAAAAGTGTTTCATTTTATTCTCATTCTTACAATGACATTGTACAAACTCCTACATTTCTTACAATGGCATTATAAAAATTCTCTTGGATGATTTAAAAAACACATTTCTAAAACGGGTTTATGTGAAACTTACAAACGTCTGCCAAATTATCATTGTAGCATTGCTATTCATAGCACGCCTTTAGCATTTTCCATGTTTCTCTTTCAGGCAACATTACATAAAGAAATACTTCATATGGCCGGACAATTGGGGCTTGACCCACCCACGATGCTGCTTCGTTCTGGAGGTGCTCTCGCCGAAATGCAACAAGCATTAGATAATAGTGAAGCAGTGGCCAATTGCTTTAACTGTTCTCTAGCTTCCTCTGCTATTCTTTTCGTCATTTACTGTTCCGCATCCCTCACATCCTCCAAAAGAATGGAAGTTCAAAACAAGCTGGAAGATTTCCTAACATCGTATTCACAGAATGGGAGCATGTCCAAAGTGCTAGATCCCATTTTTCTGTATGTTCTGGTGCCTAATCTTCCAAAAAGGTTAAGTCTTGTCATCTTAATTTTGGTATGCATTTCAGACTGCAGCTTTTGGAGGAAATCTGTTTGTGCCATATTTTAGTTTTGGCTGTTTCGTTCTTGGCTTCAGCAGTTTATAGTTAGATCTTTCTTTTTCTTTTCTTTTTTTCTTTTTTGCCTTCCGTATCAGTAGTTAAAACTTGTATCAAGAAGAGAGGAAAGTGCAGCAGATATCCATTGATCTAATGGATAGTAGTTTCCAGTACACAAGGAAGATTTAGAAACCCCTTCCTCAGCAAAGGCCATCAGCCGAGGAGTTGACCTCTAAGGAAGATCTAGAAATCCTTTCCTCATCAGCCAAGGAATGACCACCCTTGAATCATGTATAAAAGAAATCCTACCAAAAATGCTTTTTCATTTACAATGAAAGAGTTTTTATTTTTTCTACAGCAGAGCCCTCTCATTCATGGATTGCCCACTCATCCAAGTTAACTCAGGCACATCAATTAAGCATTGAAATTATTCCCGACTCGGCTGAGTTGACTTGGGTACAACAAGTCAGCATTGAAGTTGTGCCTGACTCAGTGTCTGGACGAGTCGGTCCAAGTCACAAGTCTTCAATCCATTCTCTCATTGGCAGCCGAAGACAAGCAAGGACCCTGCAAAGGACTGTGTAATGACGATAAGACCAACTTTGATTGCCATCAGCTTTGTGGTTGGTATTGCCATTTCCATGCATGTTCAAAAAGTACTAAACAGATGGAGTCTTTGTTCTCCCTAATGAGCACAGCTTATTGTTAAGTCTATGTATGAATGTGTCTGCATCAAGACTTAAAAACTGGTCTAGTACTAAAAGAACTCACTGTGTCAACTCAATCAAGACTAGGTTCAACTTTAGGAGGCAACTCAGATTTTATAAAACCGAGAAAACTCTATGAAGTGCATGAAAAGCTTGAAAACACAATTCTCCAGTGTAGAAATGTCTACCAAATGCTGATGGAAGCATGTGTCTGCTGCTCCAAACGAGAATGGGATGGTTAACATGTCTGATCCATTATTATTGGATTCTCATTTTCTGGCAGATTCTGTGAACAGTGGTGTTTAGTGCATCCTGCATGCTCATTTTGTGGGGATGCACCAAACAGCTCTCTATCTGTAAAATGAGCTTCATTTCTCATCAGAGGTGTGCTCCAGTGGCACCGGTACTACCGCAGTGTTACGGTGCTACCAGGCAGATATGGGACCCACGTGGTGTTTGTATCACATCCAACCCTTCCAGCAGATGCGTCCCCTTGGGTCACCAACAGGGCCCGAAAATAAGCTCGATCCAAGACTCTGGTTGGCCATAGAACAGGGAACAAGTTGGGAGGGGCTGCTCACCATCGAATCATTGATTCCCTTGCATATGAAGGGTCTGGATGGTCTGGATTCTTGTCCTGACACTTCATCCATTGCATATGAAGGTTCTGGTTGGTCTGTGTTCCCAAAAAAACATGGTGGGTCCCCATGAAAATCAAGTGTGGGCATGCCCTCTCAACTTGTCCCCCGTGTATAGCCCAACAGAGTTTCCCTTTGCTTTGATTTTTGGACTCCAGGGGTAACATGAGTTGATGCATTGAATGGGTGGGTTGGATATCTTGAATACATTACGTGAACCCAATTTCTGCCCAGTACCACCAGTGTGCACCCCTTCTCATTAAGGGATACATCCAAACAGGACCGTATCCCATTCAGAAATTACTTGAAGAGTTACGGTTGCACCAAATTCCAAGTTTTTAAGAACCTTGGTCCAACTTCCTGCTCCATTACATTATGGAGTTACCTCAATGTTGTTTTGCACTTATTACTTAGTGTTGCTGGAATATCCAACAGTCCTTGAAAGTAATTATAGGATGGATCATTATTTTTGTTCTACATGTTCTTTATACAAGAATGCATATAAAGATAACTACCATAATATATTCAAACTAGCTCAGAGATGCTCATATTATTAAATGTCTTGCAGAGCACTTGTTGAAGTAAAGCCTGTCCTTTACGTTCCACAGGATAAGGAGACTGTAACTGAAGCCGAAGAATGGAAGCCAGATTGCTCGAAGATATTGAACTGTTGGGGTTTTGAACACTCAACATGGCATGATTCTTGTTGCCAGAAATCTATCATTCATGGGAAGATATGTTCGATAGTTGTGTCTGTTACAAATGAATCTGCTGCAATGATCTGTTCAGAAACTGGTCAAAACCTTGCAGACTGTCGATATTTTGGCACTGACAAACACATGAAAAGAATAGCAAGATTCTGCATTTATCTTCTCAATAAAGTCCTGATGGACAGTGATTTCTCATGGAGTTATCTGACGGTTGGTTTCTTCCCTTACCAATCACTTATTTTCGAGTCTTCTGGAATTGCAGTTATTTTTGCGGAAATTCATTGAAACAATCTGTTTTCTTTTGCATAGTAATGAAATCAAACGTTCAAACATAACGCGGGTTTCTTTTGATTAAAACTATATTTTAATTTTCTTGAAAAGAAGGTTGAAAATGCTGAAAACGTATGATTTTTCTTGATTTTCTTTTGCAGAATTTGAGGATTTATTTCACAACAAGTCTGTGCTGGACTGTGGATGTGCTGTTGGGTACATTTACGGAGGCATTCGATGAATGTACAGAGATCAGTCGGCAATTTGAGATGGGTAAGGAGCATATTTTCAACCTTGTTCCCGTCCTAGGTTCTGGTAGATGTGCATCTATAAATGACTTGATTACCTGTGAACTATTTGCGTCGAAACTTTGAAAAGCGTTCACTTCATCTACAGCCGAAAGCTCTGTTTTGTAGCAGTTTCTTTTTCTTTTCTTTTTTTTGCTGCCCTGAAAGCAAAAAAGGTAATTTATGTAAGGGACCCGGTGTTTTATTCTCATTTCATAGGCACTACTAATTTAATTTTGTGGGGCCCCATTTTAAAACTTTGGGCGGAAAATATTTGCTTGTCTGTAATTCCTTCAATTTATTTTTGGGAATTTTACAGATAACTACCTCCTTAATATAGAATTTACATTCCGGTACCTTGTCAAAGATGTTTTTAATAAGCTACACCATTAATTTTTAGTAATTATCACTGGAGTACCTTATGATGGATTTCCTTAATAGAATTTCTTTTTTAATGTGCACACCCTTACACCCACACACACTACAATGGGTACTCGAACCCAGGACCTTAGTGTTGAAACACTCGTGTGTCTACTACCACTAAGCCATACCCACACACACTACAATCGGTACTCGAACCCATGACCTTAGTGTTGAAAAACTCCTGTATCTACTACCACTAAGCCATGAGTAAGGACCCATTTCTTAACAGAAGTTGGGGTGGGTCTTGCGAGCAAAGGGGCCAACCGCTCAGGTGGACCCCATTGCGATGTTTATGTGAATTCACCTGAAAACTAGGTGTGTCACCCTATGTTGGGCCCCATGCCTAAAGTTTAGCTTGGAATCTAATGGTTGGAGTGGATTACATATAATCATCATGGTGGGCCCTATAAGAATCAAGGGCGGACGTCTCTCCAAATTGTTTCCTTTGGTGTGGCCCAGATGAATCACATGTCAGCCCTATTTATTTTGCCCTGAGCCTAAAATGTGATTACACATCTAATGGACTGAGTTTGTCTTTCACAACTGGGAGGCTACCCTTATTTTCAACAGGCCACCTTGATGTAACTTGAAATCCACTTCTACCATAGATGTGTAATGCCACTTTAGGCCCAAGGCTGAAAACTAAGGCTAACCTGTGATTCATGCGGGCCATCCAAAGGAAATAATTTGTAGAGAGATGTCCACCCTTGATTTTTAGAGAGCCCACCATGATGATTATATGAAATCTACTCCAACCGTTAGATTTAACACCAAAATTTAGGCATGGGACTTAAAAATCAGGCCCCATCAAGGAAACAGTTTGGAATGTGAGCATTGCCCTGTACATTTCTCTTAATCCTATGGTCTACCTGATTCATATATGGGGCTGATGTTTGGGCCCTAGATCTAACATTGGGTAACCCACCTAGTGGTTGGATTGGATTTCACATAAACATGACGGTGGGCCCACCCGAGCTGCCAATCACTCGACACTGTTAAGAATTATTATCGATGCAAGCCCTAATGGGCTGAGGCTGTGCTGGCGGATTGTTGTGTACAGTCCAAGCCCGCACCAATTAAGAAGTGGGATTGAATTTTAAGTCTGAGCCTGGCCATCGGCCCTGATACTCTATCCTATATCCTGCCCAAGGTAGGACAAGCCTGACGGGCCAGCTTGGCTCATTGACAGTCCTACAGGTCAGCCTAATTTTTTTGCTTGGGCTCAGCGTGGGATTACACATTTAATGCTTAGAGTAGATCTCACATATACATCACCATCGACGAGTAAAAACCAGGGGCGGACTCATAAAAACCCAAGGGTGGGTGTTGCGTAAAATTCCCATTAGATCTCTCTCTTTTCTTTTCTTTTTTTTGAACGGTTGCCAAATGGACACCATCCTTGATTTTTTATTTTTTTTGGGGGGGGGGGGGGGGGCACCATGATGTGTATGTGAAATCCAGTATATCAATAGATGCAGCATCCCACTTTAGTCCTAGGGCCAAAACCTCAAGCTGACTCATGATTTGGGTGGGCCACACCAAGGAAACAGCAGTTTGGAGAGAGACATCCACTACCAGATCCATCTTGATGATTATGTGAAATTCACTCAGAATCATTATATGCCGCACCAACCAAAATCTACAGGAGGTGCCTAAACATCATATGCCCATCCATGATTCTGATAGGCCATACCAAGGGAAATAGCTCGGTGGGTGAGGGTTGCCCTGTGCACTGTTTCCAATCGTCCACCTGAATCACGTATGGACTTGGAGTGGATTTCACATAAACATGATGGTGGGGCCCACTCTTGCTGTATATATCTTTGCACGGAAGGTAGGTGCTCTAATAATGATAATTAATTAAATTAGTAGAGTATCTTATCAAAAAATATTTTTGAAAAAATATATATATTTAAGTGGTAGTATTTTTATTTTGTAAAATTCCCTATATTTTAGTAAAGAGCTTTGCTAAGAAGACATGTTGGTGCAATAAAGAACACGGCATGGCAAGATAACTGAGATCCAATCCATCCATCAGAAAATTGCCCATATTGGTGGCCTGGCCCAAGAATCAGGTTGATCCACTGGTCAGGTCAGCTACTTTGCAAAACAAATGCCACTGGTTATGAAAAAACTTGGCTGAAAATTTCGAACCAATCTACCTGTGTTGAATAGTTGGAGCCTATTTTTGGGAAAAATAAGGAGGTCAGGCCAACCTGGTGGGAGAAAGGATCGAATCTCACTGATGTGCCATGCTAGCACGTGTGGCATGTACATGAGTTTTATTTATTTGCACACACGTGTGCACTTAGCCAAAGCTCATTCTGTAAGAAACATAGAAATTAGACAGAACTCTTTCAATTCGTTTGGGTGCAAATATCATGCTTCTAGATGCATCAAAATGTTGAAATGATCCCTGATGAATGCTGGCTAGCTGATGCCAGGAGATGGAAACCATGGAAATGGTCTGCCATCACATGGATGGTCATAACTCACAATCATATGATTGAACAATCCTAACCATCCAATCTTGAGAACGTTTGGCTTGTTCCATGTGGATATTTGCTCAGAGATCAAATGGTTACCATTCTACCATTTCAAGACATTCTAGAGAGAATCTACCAAGCCCTGTTTAGGTTGCCACATTATGAAATGAGCTAATTTCAGGCGATTATGTGCATGAAGGGGATTCCCCTCCATAAAACAGGGCCGTTTATGTGTGGAACCTGTGTAAATTTTGGCCCCAGACCTGGACTTGATCAGGTTGGGCATGTGGACCAGATATCTCCAGAAATCTGGATTTTGCTGAGCCGGTCCCCTGTCCATTGACAATCCACTCCAACAGGTATCCTGCCCATGAGGCCATTGCCATAGAAAAAATGAAGATTAGAAAAGGATTTTTTTTTTTTTTTCCTAAAAGGACAATTTGCGATTTTGTAAATCAACACAGTTCATTGCACTTGACCTTAAATGCAAGTCTCTCAAAGATTACTTCAAATAGCGTCAAAGAGAAAAAGGTGAAACCTAGTCGCACTTAAAACAAAAACTAAACGGAAATAACAGTACCAAAATCACAACTAGGACAGATCTGTAACAAAAATCAGGGGAGTCTTGAGAGAATATATTTAAGCTATAGCCTGCTTTTTCAGCTTCGCGAGTTCTTGCCTGATTGCACCACCTCTCTGCACAAGCAAACGCAAAGCATATTAGCATTAAGACCTTAAAAAGGTCTTGTTTGGGTGCACAAGTGAATTAAATTGTGAACATTTACAGTTTGATAAAGAGTGAATGACAAGCTATGATGCTCCCTCATAGCAGTAATGTGGAATAACCAAAGGAGAACTTGCATTGCAATTAGGTTCATATGGAGTCAACCTGAAGGTAATGTAATCACAATTTGGACACCACATAATCTAAACGGGCCAATTTGGCTATTTCCATTTTAGTTAGACCAACAACTCCATTTCAATCTTATAGTGCATCCAAATAAACCCTCGATGGACCAAATAAAGATTATGATATCATCTCCTACTACCATAACCATATGGAGCATTCAATTAAGTAAATATAAAATTTTGATATCATCTGGTTTTTCAAATATTTGTGAAATCAATCATTCTATGACTGAACTGATCTAATCATTCAGCATTGGACTTGTTGAAAACCTCAATCTTCACCAACATGACCTTGAACTTGTCAAACTTTCCTATACTAGATAGTCTTACAGGAAAGGTTAAGGATTGGAGGTCTAGAATGGACTTGTCGAAAATCCAGGATTTTGCACCCCCAACTTTTTTCTCTTGGATTTTTGAAACGCACACACACTTGTGAGAATTTCCAATCCAGGTAGGACTTGAATTCCAATAAAAAAATAGGGGGGGTGTCGAGCATGGTTTGCAATGACAATTCTGGATTCCAATTCTTAACTGCCCAAAATCCATGCTGCCAAACAACCGCTACCAGATATGAATTTTACAGCTTAGGTCTGGAGGCTTCCTGATTCTAGAGTTCAACACGATTCACTGGCACAAAACATAAGTGATATGTGGATAGGCGACTATTGAAGAGCTGAAGACCTTTCACATGTGATTGGACATATAGAAGACCCCACTCAGGGAAGACATGTGAAGGAAGATTGGAGAAAGAAGACCGAGCGCCCAAAAGCGCCCAAACTTTCCCGTACTTATGTTATTTGTTAGTTAGGGGTCTTTTAGTAATTTTATGTCTTTATTTGCTTATCCTAGGGGTATTTTAGTAATTTATGTCTTTATTTGCTTATTTAAATGGGCTAAAGCCCTAAACTCGAATTTTTAACTATTGATTAATGAAAAGCAAATCCTTTGGTTGCCTCCTTCCTCTCTTCTCTCTAATGGTGCTTCTTCTCTTCCCTTGATCTTCTTCTTCTAATTTCTTCTTGTGCCCCTCCAACTTCTTCAAGGTAATAATTTTCTTCCTTCTATTTTCCAGTTTTGGCTAATCCTTCTTCGATCAAAATCTTGAGAACCGATCTAAACCCTAAACCCCCAAATTCTCAAATCCCTAATCCGAGAAACTTCTTGGTTCTTCGGACTAGTGATCTTCGTTGATCGATTGGGTGTGACCATGCAAGATCGGGAGGTCTCATCCTTCGTCGGATCCAACCTAAGTAGTAATTGAATTTCATAATCCATGGTTGTGGTGATGGCCCGCTTCATTGCATGTTTCCTTTATGATTTTCTCAGTTATGATGATTACTGTTAGAATTTTAGATCATTTATTCCTTTTATTTCCACTATTTAATTATGTCCATGAGCATGCATCATAATTAGGGCTGTCCTGCGTCAACAGGTCTGGAGGCTTCCTGATTCTAGAGTTCAACACGATTCACTGGCACAAAACATAAGTGATATGTCTTCTGTGTCTTCTCGTACACAACTCACTTGAGATTCCTTTTTCGTAACAGTCCTAACTCACTTGAAGTTTGGGGGAATGAAGGAGAAAACAAAAACCCACATAATGTAGATACTGTTTCCTCATTGGTGTGGGAAATGATGATGTCAAACAATGGTGTCAAACAACAGGATAGCAGATGATGAAGGCATAGTAGCAAACCTTGATCTTCGCCAGCATGACCTTGAACCTATCAAAGTCGTTGAGAGAAGCTCTCCTCTTCTGCACAATCAGCTTTCGGCCCCATGAACTGTTCTCCCACTTGTTCTTCACATCTGGCACCATGGGTGCTTTTTAACAAGGGGGTATGCATGAAAGGGAAGATAAAGAAAAATCTAGTATCTGACAAAATTTGAATACCATTCTTTCGTTTCTTTTTACGACAAGAACTAAGCATTACCTGCGGCTTCCATAGCAGCAATCAGAGACTTCTTTTTCGGGATTCTAGGAATGTCAATCTTGATATCTGTCAGCGAGAGCCTCTTGAAATTCATTTGTCCTCTAACCATATCAGGAGCATCAACAAGAGCCTGTCAAGTTTACATGGTATGGAATATAAGTTGGCCCATCTCTAATATGATAAGTAAGTGTAACTTCTGAATATGAGGCAGTCAGAAACATGATACTAATTAGCCCATGAAGACTCAATGCAAGAGCTGTGAATTAAAGATAACCCCACTCAGTAGTTTACTGGCTAACCATTTGCGAGAAAAGAGATAAAACAAAGGCTGCTGGTACATGATAAAGATTAAGAATCGGTCAAGTCGACCTTGGACCCTCAGGGCTTCAATAAATCCAAGTTGAGTCCTGTTTTTTCAAACCTCAGTTTGCATGCACTGTAGTTCTTGAGGACAATTTATGACACCAAGTGGTCACTACTCCAAAATCTGTTTTGGGCCATTTTGCTTTTCAGACAAAGCATGTATAAAATAAAATTCTGGAACTTTGTTGTTTGTGATCATTTTGCCCAGCATTTCTCGATGCCGGTAGGAGCATTTTACATACAAAAACGAAAAAGAAAACTTCTCAATTGAACAAACAGGTTCATCAAAGTTGGAAATGTGCTGAAACATTCACTTTGGAAGAGAGTGTTTTCTGTTCTCTTGGAATCTTTAAAATGCCTGTCAAAATAGATCTAACAACTATACATCTGTTTCTTGTTTGCATGTCTGCTTCAGACAAGATTAGTCCCTATGATATAAGAGCCAATTCAGATGTACCTACGAGTGCAGAAATGCATGCACATATCTACCGATCAAAAGTAGAATGGAGCGATGACAGGTATGAACAGTTACATTTCATTCTCATCTTGGGGCTCATTTGTGGAAAAGAGCATTTAATCCATCAGTTCAAACACATTTTGCAGGATACACCACAGCTCCACTTCTACAAGATGCTTATGGGAAATATGGATCCAACTCCATTCTTATCGTTAAGTAAAGCCAAACAGGCTTTAAATGTTTGTACTGAAGAGACAGAACCATTGCCATCTACTTTTTCTTTTCTTTTTTTGATAGGTAACCCAGACATGAACCCAAGACACCAAAATGTTGATAGGTATGCTGGACCCCAAGATGCCTAAAGTTGAAAATCCATCTCCCCCATGGTGTTAAGTGCTGAAACCCATTTTCTGCATTTTTTTGTGTCCTGCATTGGAGTGTCAATGGTCTGGGTTTTGGCCAAGCTAGGCTATGACCAGGCCCGAGCCTGACCCGATCCAGTCTGGTCCAACCCAAAGATTGATAAAATCCCTGTTTCCCACTTGAATGTTCCTAACCTATCCACTGATCAAGTGAGCCACACTAGCACAAAGTAATACAGTTTGGAGGAACGAAATCAGTGGTAGGGATTTGAATGGCATAGTTTTGCGATATAAAGTTGGGGCAGGCCCAGCTGGGTCAGGCTTCTTTGACTTGAGCTCAAGTTCAACCAGAAAATCAACTGGGCCATGCGTGAGGGACCCAAACTCGGCCTACAGGCCAAGCAAGTAGGTCTAAGGCCAGCCCAAAGTCAGTTTGGGCTGGCTACCCGGCCCATTGCCACCCTTAGTTCTGCATACTTTTTCCATTTTACCAGAAACATCTAGCAACTATGGGACAAGCACATGTGATGTTCCGGTAGGGGAAGAGTACCAAACAGGTACTCAAGGCAAGAATGATATATACATCAGTATATATCCAAATGGGCCCCACCTGGGTAAACCACACCTCAACAATCTCCACAACAAGAAAGACCTACCCATCCGATCGTCAGGCCCTTCTCCATTCAATGGAAATTGTTGCAGTACATTTCCATCAACCATATATTTGCAGGTAATACTGATTGAAGGTTAAAATTATGGCTGGCAATGGACCATGTCCAGGGCTGAGCCTATCAACACCAACATTTTGAATTGTTTAATATCCAGCCCTGAATCAATCCCACTCCCACCCGTTGCCAGCTTTAGTTAAAATTTCCCCATTCCGCCGACATTTTTTAGAGCAGGAACGATCCACAGCATGACCCAACAGATCAAATCCGGACCATCGAACCACAGCCCAACTAATATGGACTGGGAGACCTTAGAACACTTTACACATCCATAGGCTGACAACCCTATAATTAGTGTAGTCATCCTTTTGAGATTGACATGAGAAACAAGGGGCAAACTACATAAAGTTCTCCTACAGCCAGATGCAATACACAGCAATACATTGCAAGCTGCATCCAGCAAGGGACATAAGTACAAGTTCTAGGAAGATTTACAGCATAAACGTAGCAACTGTGTAAATGATCCAGGCCATTCTTCACGTGGGCCACACCATGAACCATGGCCCCAACAAGTACAACCATCAGGAGGCGCACACATGTATTAGAAAAAAAATGTACGGTTGAAAGAGATGACCAATAGTCAATAATCAACACACGTGTGCAGCTGTATCATGCGTGATGATACAATCACTTCCCCCTGACAACGTCTCTCATATGTAGAATATGGTATCCGTACCATGATGACCACCTGATACGAAAATCAGGCCAATCCACAACGTTAATATCGGAGGACAGCTGATGGCATGAAATAGGGTTCTGGTGTGGCCCACCGATGAGTGGATCGGCCTGATGTTCGTATCACGAGAACATCATCCTCGGGCCCACCTTTCGTACGGATGGGATATTCTACATACGTGAAACGTTGGCAGGAAAACGGCTGTATCATAACGTATGGTACAGCAGCTGTATCGATCACTTCCCCAAAATCGAAAAAGAAAAACAGCTAAGCTTGAAAAATCGAGAAGAAAATCAAACGATCTGTTCATAAACATCCATCCATAGATACATATATACATGCATCAACCATACATGCATAAATGCAAAACATGCATCAAAGGGTGTACCCGGTTCTGATCGATGAGATCAACGATGACGACGAGCTTTCCATAATCCTTCCCGTAATTCACGAGGGCCACCCTCCCGATCTCCACAAAACGCTTGAAAGGCTGAGATTCATCCCAACGAAAAAAAAAAATCGAAACCTTGGATTTAGACAGAATCGAGTGGAGAGAAATCAAAATCGAAATCGATCCGACAGAGAAAATCGAAGAAGAGATTCAACAAGAGAATGCAATGGAATGGAGAGAATAGCAGAGATTTTCCGTACCATGGCTGTAGATTTGAGAGAGAGGGTTTAGGGTTTCTTCTTCCTTGCGTGGAGAGAGAGGGAGGAGAAAGGTTAGGGCTGCTTCCTGCTTTTTATTTTTAAGTCGACGTCGTTTTGGATAGAGAGTTTTTGACCGTCCGATCTAGGGTTAGCATCTGGGTAGAAATGTACGGACAAAACTGCCCTTTCAAGACCAAAGCACCCTCCATCTGGTGGGGGCCATCAAAGAACTCATTTTATAAGAGTGGCTATGGGCTAGCTAGCCTGCCCGACCCATCTTTGGGGCCGGTTTGACCTGCTAGCTTCGCTCGTGGGCTACGCTTGGGCCTGGCTTAAATAACTTTTTAACTTGGGTTAGTTTGGTGAGTACTATCGTAAAAGTAACTTACAACAGGGATGGGCAGTCTACATCAAAGGTGGGGTCCACATGATAGACGGCCCACATCAAAGGTGAGCTCCACGTTATGGATGACCCATATCAAGGTCTTTAGCCCACATAATGGATTGTACACATCAAAGGTAGGCCCCTAGTGATGATTGGCCCACATCCAAATGGAGCTTCAAATAATGGACGACCCACATTAAAGTGGGGCTCACACGATGGACCGTCGTTATCAAAGGTGGGCTACACATGAGGGGTGGTGGATATTGGAGGTGAACCCACATGATGTACAATAACATTGAAGGTGGCCCCATATGACGGAGGACCCATATCAAGGTGGGCCCCATATAATGGATAGTCCATGTCAAAGTTCAGGCCACAATGATGAATGGGCCACATCCAAGGCATCCCTATACGATGGACAACTGACATCGAAGGTGGGCTCCAAGTGATGGGCAGTGGACATTAGAGGCGGGCTCCACATGATAGACAATTTATTTTAGTGGTGGCCCCCACATGATGAATGACTCAATTAAGGTGGGCCGCACATAATGTACAGTCCACATCAAAGGTGTCCATGATGAATGACCCACATCCAAGGTGGGTCTCACATAATGGATGGTCCACATCGAAGGCGGGGCCCACATGATGGGCAGTCCACGTCAAAGGTGGACTCCACATGATGGGCAATGGATATTAAACCCACGTGATAGACAATAACATTGATGGTGGGCCCCACATGATAAATGACCCATATCAAGGTGAGCCCCACATAGGAAAATTCACATCAAAGGTTCACCCTTAATGATGGATGACCTATATCTGAGTCAGACCTCCTTGGCAGATGGCCCACTTTGAAGTTGGGTCTTGCATGAAGGACGGTCCAAGTTAAAGGTGGGCCCATATGATGAACGACCCACATCTAAGGTGGGCCCCGCATAATGGATAACATACATTGAGGGTATGCCCCACACAATGGACGGTTCACATTGAAGATAGGAATAAGGTGGGCTCAACATAATGAATGGTCCACATCAAAGGTTGGGTCCCACGACAGATGGTGAATTTTAAGGGGGGACTAAACAAAATTGAGAAATAAGTACTTGTATAATGGTGGAAGCTAAACATACTTTTCTACTCTTTCTTTATAACCGTTGAAATAAGACCATGCAAATATTTCATTATTAAGTGTCCAATAAATGTTCAAATCTTGATAGTTAAAAAACAAAACAACCACACCTTTTGTTTAAGGTACATCCAAACTCCTTTATTAATTTGAATTACTTGTATGCGACAAGTTTAAGGAATTTTTAAGAGGGTATTTGGATGGTAAGTTCCTTTAGATAAGCTACTTATATGTCATAAGATAGTAGGTAACTCTATTGGGTAAACAATATACTTATCAACAAAAAAGTAGAAAAGCATGTTTGGTTTTCAACATCATAAATAATTATCCCTTAAGTTTGTATAGGCAACCTCACATCCATCGTCAATCATGTGAGGCTAACCGTTGATGTCGATCATTCATTAAGTGGGCCCCACTTTGGATGTGGGTCATTCATCATTAGGGGTCGACCTTTAGTGTGCACTGTTCATTTGGTAGGGCCCACATTTGATGTTGGCCATCCATCATGTGGGACCCGCAATCAATGTTAATGTCCATCATGTGGGTCCCACCTTCAATATCCACCACCCATCATGTGGAGCCCACCTTGGATATGGGTCACTTATCATTATGCCAACCTTTGATGTGGACTGTCCATCACGTGAGGCCCACCTTGATGTGGGCTATTTATCATTATGGGTCAACCTTTGATGCAGATGGTCCATTATGTGGGCCCACATTAATATGGAGTCATTCACTATGTGGGGCCCACCTTGATGTGGGCTATTTATCATTATGGGTCAACCTTTGATGTAGATGGTCTATTATGTGGGCCCACATTAATATAGAGTCATTCACTATGTGGGGCCCACCTTTGATGTGGATAGTCTATCATGTGGGGCCTACCTTTGATGTGGATCGTCCATTGTGTGAGCCTCACCTTTAATGTAGATAGTCTATCATGTGGGGCCTCCTTTGACATGGAACGTGAGAGAGCCTCATTTGCTATGGACCATGAGACGAAGAGAGAGATAAGTAGAAAAGAAATAAGTTAAAAAGCTTTTAAAAAATAAAATTAAAAACTATTGAGATAAGTAACTTTTAACACACAAATTACTTTTATAATGATGCTCATCAAACTAATTTAAATGAAAAAATAACTTAATGACTTAATATAAGTTAAAAAGTAATTTATTTCCGGTATCTAAACAGGTCCTAATTGTCCACATATGTAATGTTTAACAATCACGCTCTTTCATAGTATTGAATTTTTTTGCCAAAGAAAATATATTAATTGATGCCATTCAAACAAATATAAAAAGGTTGCGCAAAGTAAGCTTAGTTTGTAAGTTAGTTATCCACCCATAAAAAATAAAATTTTTTGAATGTTAAACTTCACATGATTATATACTATTATCTGTGTGGAACAATTTTGTCTCTGCACGCTATCTAACTTGCATGTTAGGTGTTGAGGGTCAAATATTGCATATTAGACCCCAGTTATTATTTGATTTTACAAACATTGTAATGTTTAATGTTATATTTTAATCATGTTTTTGTTGCAAGGTGAATTTAAGAGCTTGGACTGAAAATGGTGCTAAATGCATGAATTTAATGCTAAAAAATCACTAAGGCAAGGGTCGGATTTTAGGGGACCGAGATTGAAGAATTCACACGCCAAAGATCCGAGAAAATCAAGTGATTAAAGTTAAAGGGGCCTGAAAATCATACTGAATGCAAGATCACGGGATTCCCGCCATCCATTTGGTTCGAATCTTTATATCTAGCTTGAGGATCATAAAGTAACCATACACGTAAAATTTCGATTGTTGGATCTTTGTGGAAGTGGTCCAATGGACAGATCAGCCAATAAATTACCGATTTGGGGCCCACTTGATCTCTGGGTATGCTTCAAACTTGGGCTCAACCCCTTAAATTAGATGAGAAAACAAATGGATGGTATAGATTTTTCTAACCATCTCCGTGGGCTCCACACACATGATGAGTGTACACAAAATGTGTACACTCCCGCGGATCACCAGAACCAAGAGCTAGCCAAGATTATGCTGATCGGAGGTTCCAGAGAAGTAATCTCCTTCTTCTTTCTTTCCGTGTGTCATGGCCCATCATGACGGACGAACCACGTCCGTTTGAGACGTTTCATGGCCCATCATGGTCATTCCTGTAAATGATCCAAACCATTCATTAGGTTCAGGGGCCACCTCTGTCCTAAACCTAGGAGTTTTCATGCGAGACTGTGCACGTCGGTGCACGTGATTCCCGGTAGAAAGAGAGCCTTTGCATTGCAATACTAACGGACAACGTCCGTTTGAGACTCAATGTGGCCCACCATCGTGAGTATTCCGAGCAATCAGATCCGTCCAGAGTGCTCTCAGGTTGAATCCGACCGGACCCTAGGTGTGTGTTTGTGGACATCTACACGTAAATGTACATGTTTCTCAGCAGAAACACCTCGGCGTTGATGGACAGGTCCTGTTTGCAAGATGGTGGGACCCACATATGATTCAGATCGTCCATCAGGTTGGAGGATTTGTAGGAAGTGGGCCACACATGGAGAAGGATTGAAAGAAAAAGAAAATAGAAAGTATTTTCACAAGAAATCCCGAAATCAATGGGATTTCCCATTGCACACGTGAACAGGCAGCCTTGCCGTTGCGACTCGATGTGGCCCACCCCTGTGATCGGACTGGGTAATCCAATCCATCTATCATGTTCAGAGGACAGGTTCAGCCCCAACCTAGCTTGTTTCACACTCGAAAAACACCCACCGTGCACGCAAATCGGTCTGCAACCGGACCCGTCACAAGATCTTTTGCACAATCTGTTTACGCACCTTCTCTTCTCGCACACGGCTTTGCGAAGCAAGTCGGCTGCGTTAAACGCAGACCGACCTGCTGGCCGCACGTCTATAAAGGGAGAGAGAGAGAGAGGGCCAGCTGTGGGGGATCAGACGAGGACAAGAGAGGAGAAAGACGTGGAGCCGACAGGCATCAGGAGTTTTTCTCCCCTTTCTTTATCCTTTTGTTTATATCTTTCCTTGAGATTTTTTTAGCTAATCATGTCTATGATTAGCTAAACCTCTTAGCTAGGACTAAGAGGTGAAGCTTGTAGCTTGATGGGATGCTTTCTACAACTTGATTTATGTTTACATTGAACTCTCTTTAATTCTAGTTTGACCATAAGGAATACTTTCAGTTTTTAATGGTTTGCTGTGACTTAAATTACAATAGATCTGCAATAGCTTTGAGTATATTCTTTTCATTTGTGAACTTAGGAACCCTGTTGGTCGCCATCGTCTCATGGACATGGTTGGATGATGGAATCCTTCCTAATGTTCATAATTCTCCCAGAATGTTTGTGAATTGGTAAATTCTGTTGTTTACTCTGTCTCATGGGCATGGTTTTGTAATGGAATCACTTTTAGTTCTCATACCTCTCATCTATTGAGGACTAGATCAAAGGAAGTTCAGAATGAGTTTTTAATGAAATATCTTCCAATTGGATGAAGATGGGACTCTAATTCCAGTGGCGTTTTTTAATCAAGCATAGATCTCCCTGATCTCTACTAGTGGACCCTTGGAAACCTTAGTTTTCTCTACCTATGGATTTACAAGTTTTAGTTAAGTAGTTTACAATTATTCCCTTAACTTCTCCAGATTTAGATTACATCTTTTTCTAGTTCTAGTTCTAGTTCTAGTTACTTTCAGAATACGTACAAGGTTTAGTCCATGTGGATTCGACCTTAGTCTTACTGAGATTATTATTACATCGCAACCCTATACTTGGGGTGTGAACATTAGGTGACCTCATCATGACGATGGGAAGCCTAAAAAATCAGGCCTATCCAATCATTCAAGGTTAAACTATATAAAACAATTGACAACTAAAAAAAACCTCTGAATTCATGTTGTGGCTCACATGAGAGTTGAATTGGCCTAGTTTTTTTAGTGTCAAACTTTCATGTTAGGGTAGACATGATGGACAAGTTGGATGTTATACATGTTAGAATTTTAATGGGCCACACATGGCATTAGCCTTGCAAGCAATGGGATGAACTGTTTAGATCTCTTCAATAGACATCAAGAGGGGCTCACTGTAGTGATGGGTGTATAGCCTGCAAGGACTCCTCTCTCACGAGAGAGAGAGAGAGAGAGAGAGAGAGAGAGGCATGGGGGATCATTAATAGTGGAGAATCTGACAATGGTGTGGTTAACCACAGATAAGGGCATATAAAATCAAGCCTAAGTTTGTTATTTCTAGATTGCGGAATTAACGAATCGTTTATACATCAATAATGGAGATTTAATACTTTAGTTTTAAACCGTACCTGATTAGGAAGACATTCACAATGCCTTGATATCGTCGACGAGGATCTTAGTCTTTTGCACCTCACACCCTTATGAGAACCTTCAATGAGACTTAAGGTTCTCTCTCTTGTATGGGTGAGGGGACCAAGATATGCATTTATAGGAGAGAGGACCAAAGAAAGCTTATATGTATTTATAAGAAGGAGAGTCAGAGAAGCTTACCCATCACACTTCTCTCCTTTAGAGTCTCCACACCGTAGTTTTCCATATCCGACTTAATAACCATGTATAGGGACCACAATTCAAGCATCCTGCCCCAAACCTATTTGCAATGATCACAACTATAGTGGGGCCCACTGAATCGCTCAATCTAAATAATCCAATGGTCATATCTAAACCATGATATGTGTGGCCCCACTTAATGGAGTCTTATATTCTCCCACTAGGGCTACACTGATCTTCGAAAGAAAATAAAATATTTTATTTTATTTGTGAAAAATAATTTTATAAAACACATTTGCTTTTGAAAATTTCTAATGGGCGCCTTACTGAATTTCAAAATAACATCATTGGATAATTATGAGCAATGCTCATCAGATCCGGTTTATTAAAACCACTGATACTGGATCATGGTAGTCAACATAACATCTATCCTTTTTTAAGTACGATGAATCATAGTCACGAATACCAATAGCCTTAACGATATAGATTAAGGATATGAGGTGTGGTATGAAGATTATAAGTCTAATGTGATCATATGTGCTATCTTCAAGTGGTTCTACTGAACGTGTCTCCAAGATACAAAGTAAAGTGTTGCTTATTCAAAACTGAACGTGCACATTAAAAGAGAAGAAAGATATAAGCTGAATAATAGAATTATCAATGCATATAAAAGATATATCTAAAACGGCTATACATAATCGAATCAAAACTAAAAACTCCCACTACTCAAATACATCCTTGAGATTTATAACTCTCATTGATGTCATATGTTCATTAATGAGCATGATAGGAAGACCTTTAGTGAGAGGATCCACTATCATCTGCCTTGTGCTGATGAGTTATATAGACACTTAACGATTTTGAACTCTTTCCTTCACAACAAGATACTTAATGTCAACATGCTTTAACGTCGACGAATGCTTATTGTTGTTAGAGAAGTTAACTGCAGTTAAACTATCACGATAGATTTTCAATGGTTTCGAGACTATTCGCAAAACCCGTAAACCAAAGAAAAAACTCTGAAGGCAGATCGCTTTACTCGTGGCTTTATGGCAAGCTACATACTTTGCTTCCATGGTTGAAGATATCGTAATCGACTATTTCATGCTCTTCCGTGATACAGCTCCACCAACCATCATGAATACATAGCTCAATATAGACTTCTTGCTGTCAAGATAGTCCGCAAAATCTACATTTGTATATCTAACTAGCTCCAAACGGTCGGATCTCCTATACATGAGTGTCGAGTCCTTTCTTAACAGTTATCCAATGGCTCATCCCTAGATTGCTAAGGTATCGCCCAACATTCTAGCACATACAGACCTAGGCATACATGATACTCCCTACTGCTGACGTATATGAAATATCTTTCATCGTATCCATTTTTACGTCATTCTTAGGATACTGAAATTAGTCAAACTTGTCACCTTTTGTAATATGTGTTTGGCCAAGAGCACAACCTTGCATGTTAAACCTTTCAAGAACCCTATCAATATAGGCCCTATGTGACAAGCAAAGCAGTCCACGTGACCAGTCCCGACTAATCTGAATGCCAATGGCAAATGATGCATCACTAAGATATTTCATTTTAAAGTTTTGAGATAAAAACTTCTTAGTATCACGTAACAACCCAATATTACCACTGGCCAACAAAATGTTGTCAACATACAAGACAAATAATAAACTTACTCCCCCTGACTTTCACATATATACAATCATCTGCAATGTTTTCAATGAAACCATATGAGAAAATGACTTCATGAAACTTTTGGTACTACTGTCGTGATGCCTGTTTCAACCATAATGGACCTTTTGAGCTTGTAGACCAGATGTTCTGAGTATTTAGATTTGAAACATTCTGATTGCTATATATATATGTTATCACTTAGATATTCATTGAGAAACACAATTTTCACGTCCATTTGATGTAGATCTAAATTCATATGGGCCATAAGAGACATAATTATCCTAAATGAGTCTTTCTTAGACATAGGTGAAAAGGTCTTATTAAAGTCAATGCCATCATGCTGACTGAAACCCTTTGCAACTAGTCTGACTTTATACCTTTCGATATTGCCATTAGAGTCCCGTTTGATTTTAAACACCCACTTACAATCAATTAGCCTAATCTTTTCAGGCAATTCAATAAGGTCCCAAACTTTGTTATCCCTCATAGATTTCAATTCATCCTTCATGGCATCAAACTAATGAGAAGAATTTGCACTTTGTTCGACTTATGAAAAGGACAAAGGATCGTTTTCAGCCCTAATGTCAAATTCATGCTCTTGTAGATAGACGATACAATTCTCCGAAATCGCAAATCTTTTCTCTATATGTAATCGTCTTAAAAGCTCATTACTCTGAATACGGTTTTCTATTTTCTCATAAGTGGGTTGTATTTAAGACTCTGGATGATCATTCATAAGGATCTCAGGGTCTGATATTAGACCGACGACCACGCTACTTTAAATGATTATGGTAGGAATCTATCACGCCCCAAACCCAGAGATCGGACTCATAGGAATCTCGATCGCTGAATCTGATGCCGACACCCTCCGTAGTACCCTATTCTCGGATCCCAGCGTCTATACACCAGATTCTGATCCTGGGATCCTACAAGGAGGATTTTCCAATGTACATTTGCCTCGTAATAAGCATAACCATAAGTTTACCAAAGGCAACATCATCATCACATATCCACTAATATAAACTTGAATACAATGCTGAAAGGAAAATACATATGTTAAATAAAATCAAAGCTCCAAAAGACCGCTGCACACTCTATGCTCAATGCCGCTGCAACTTAACGCCACCTTCACACATCTATCGTGCATAAGCTTATAGAAAGCTTAAAGGGTGGAGAAAGTGTGTGCACAAGATAAGTGCCAAGTATACAATAAAGCCCATAAATCATATATCATCGGAATAAGTGTAAATACTGAGAAGATCATGAATCATACAATATCAGAGTAAGCGAAAATATACTAGTAAGTCCATGAGTCATATAATATCAGGATATGTAATGCAGATCATAATGAGCCAAATATCATATACTGCGGATGCAATATAATATGCAAATCCTGACAAGCCCGTCTAAGCTATATAAGTACAGAAACGTAGCAATCCAAAATGCCATATGTCATAGATGACATGCAATATGCGATGCGAATGAAATGACTAAGCTGGAGTGAACTCGGGATGATAGTAAGTAGTATCGAAGGCTATGGGGTCCATCACAAGGAAAATCTATACAAACCAATCCTATACCTAAATTTGGATAGTCAAACACAATGTGGTAAACTCTTGATCTCATGTTAGTCACGCGTCCTAACCAAAATCCTGGCCATTGCGAAGGTACACGTAACAAATAGTTGCGCATCACCAGCCTGAGTGGATAGTGAATAGATGAATGAATGAGTATGCAACTGAAAAGGCCAAGCTATATGTCCTAGAGGGGGGGTGAATAGGACAATGCCAAATAAAACTAATAACAGCGGAAATAAAAAGAGAATGATAGCCAAAGTAAATCACAGTGCAGTAAATTAAAATAACCTCAAAATTCAGATCTTGAGAGGTTGATACAAACGTTGTTCTAAGGACAACCTTACACCAAAAACAAAGTTTATGGTAGGACAACCTTATTTCTAGAAAGATCTTTGTATCAAGTCTCAAACCGAAGAGGAATACAATAATAAATATAAACTGAATTGAAATAACTTGTAATTAAAAATGTATTGTTCTAGGGACAACCATACACCATAAAAATGGCAGGGCAACCTTGCTGGAACAACTTTTAAATGAAATTGAATATCAAGCGATAAAGGAATAGCAGAAAATAAATTCTAAACTATTACAACATTCTCACAATGCTTGAATTAAATGATTACAATATTCACCACCATACATACATCCCACAAAAGAATAATTAAAAATTAGAAGAATAAAACAATCAATCACAACACAAGGGTTTATAGTGGTTCGCCTGTGTGTTCACCAACTGTTATACAACAGCCACACAAAATGCTACTCCACTCCTAATATCCTCACACAGGGGATATTAGCGTTTACTAAAAATAGGTTTTCCCAGGTTCACCCAAAACCCTTACAATTGTGTCTTTGTATGTGAGCTTACACAATTAAAAAAAAAACCCCACTTCTGAGTTTTCCTGGCTTTCCTCAGATAACCAATATAACAAGATTTTTCTGGCAAATCTTGAAAGAAACCAAAATAATAGAAAGGAATTTACAATATGTAAAATACCTGAATATCTCCTTCGTTGTAACAGCCCGGTAGAACCAAATCAAAGTAGATGATTGAATGTCCAAGTTCAATGTCCAGTACTCGATTACAATAGTTCTAATTCTAATAGATTTTAAATTAAACCAAATAGGGCTTGCCTTAATTGATTTTGATTCTAAAGAAAGGGAATAACAATTCCTCTTATCAAATCAGATTGGAATAGCAGAAACAAAATCAATTAAATAAAGCTAAGGAAAGAGAATATTAAATAAGCACACTTAGCTTAGATGGAGCACGAATTATCTCTCGAAGTTCGACGAAGATTGGCTTGAATACTTTAATTAATTCGATGATTTATTCGAGATTCGTGCACTATTTATAAGTGAGAAGATCGGGTCTTCGATTGTCCAGAGTGCTCTTCGACTAGTCGAAGCACTACCAATATTTGAAAAATCCGGCAGATATGCTCGACCGTTCTACGAGTGGTCGAAGCTCTCCTACGACCGGTCGTAGGTCACCTACGACTAGTCGTAGGTTTCTTTCGACTGGTCGTAGGTCCGAAAAACGTTGGACTTCGAGTCGAAGATTGTACTACTGGTCGAGCAGTCGACACTGTTCCTACGATCGGTCGAATGATTCTGGACTAGTCGAAGGCTAATGATTTTATCCTGAATTTGTAACAAACTCACGATTGGATCGAGGAATTTCTTAGATCGGTCAAAGCAAGTCTAGGACTAGTCGAAGAAGGCCTAGGACTAGTCGAAGAACAGACCAATCACATGTAAAATAAACATTCGACTTATGTATCCAAAATGACCTACTTCTAACGTCAACCTATGGTCAATCAAACCTCAACCATGAAGTATGGACATTGAAACATTAGGAACAAGAGACCTTGAAGTATGAGCCTTGAAGTCTTGATGTAGATCAAACCTTGATGTAGCTCAATCGTGAAAGTGGACAAACTGTCTTGAACTCTTCTTGAAGTCTTGCAGCTTGAGTCTTGTCTTGTGAGCAGTTCTTTCATTCAAGATTGATCCTTGTACTTGAGAGCTTTGCTTGTTGTGAGCTTAGCTTGTTCATGAATGTTGATCCTTGAAAGAGCTTCACTTAAGCAAGTTATATATAACATAACAGTGATTTTATCATCACAAATTTGACAATAAACAGGGATAGAAACTATAGCACTTACAATCTCCCCTGTTGTCAAATTAGTGACAAAACACATAATCAAGATAAACAAGAGTAAAACAACCGGTTAATAGCTGCAAATCAATATTCAATATTCAACATTCAACCAGTTTCAACCAGTTCAAACATATACTCAAGATCAAACATATACTCCCCTTGACTCCCCACTCCCCCTGAGTAACATAACCAATGCTACTCCTCTCATAATCACATTAAGAACAAACCATTCTCCCCCTTTTTGTCACAATATGACAAAAGAGAACTAAATAAAGGAAGTCATGAGAGGAAACATGAGGAAGTAAGAGAGTATAGCAAAAGAGTCATAGAGATACTCAAGATAGCATCACATATATCCAGCATAAATATTACATCAAGAACAAATATCCAGCATAAAATTTAACTCAAACTCAAGCAAACAAGTGCTAAGTAATAAAGTTATTACAGACCAGAAGTCTCATAAAAACTAGTCAGAACTAGAACTTGATGACGGAGCAAGAATAGAAGGATCAAGTTGGTGCATGCCTTTGTTCAAGCGCCTAAGATATTTGCGCATGTACTTGAATTGTAAATCATGAGCAACAGACATGTTTTCCAACTTAACATTAATATCCTCAACTTTACCCTCTAATGCACTCAGACGTGCATCAACATCAGATGGTACAAAATCTGGATCATTTGCTGAGTCAGAATCCAGTTCCTCAAAAATGTCATCCATATTAATGTCAACACCAGCTTCTTCAGGACCACCACCACCACCACCACCTTGTTCAGGAAGCAGATCCAACTTCATCTTATTGATATTTGTATTGTTGAAGATCAGATGATGGATAGGTGCCTCATCAACAAGCATATCGACTAACATATGAGTAGCCAATACAGTCATAAAATAGGCAAAAGGAATGTCACTATGACCAGGATGGAGTCAAAACTGAATAATGAAATGACAGATTAAGGATGGCAAATAAATCTGAGTACCATTTGAGATAGCATGGATAACACGAACCATAAACGAAGTCAAGTCTGATTTATTACCCGAACGAGGATACAGATTAGACATAAAGATTCTGTGGAGAATTCTGTATTTGGGTAACAAATACCTCGCGGGGAGCGCATTCCCTTTTTGAGTCCATTGAACATCCATATTGCACAAGTCTCTAGTGAGCATGCGTTTTTCAGCCATTGAGGGTTTATCGGTTAAATTATGGATAGGAATACCCTCATCATTCACAGGAATTTCCATAAGGGCTGAAATTAAATGACGATCAACGTCAAATGGCCCTTCTCTAGTAGAAATTTGAAAAGTTAAATTATCCTGTGAGAAAGCACTAATACATGTAAACATGGATTGGGCAATGGACCGGTATGCAGGCCCACCCCAATTTAATAAGTTAACCCAACCTACAGCTTCAAGCAGAGGAAGGATGTCAAAAGGTGCAATATGATTAACATCAACAAGATGTTCAACAATAACATTACGTGATCTAATGTCCCTAACATATGATGGATCATCATTGGGAACAAGAAGATGACGTTTAGAGATAGCGGTCGATCTGGAGGAAGAAGAAGGACCACAGGAAGTAGTTTTTCTACCTCTATAAGCTATTTGCAACAAGGATTTCAAGGAATAAAGAAGTTGCAAAGGATTGAGAAGTGGGTTTGCTCAAAACAGATTTTTCAAAATCTAAACCCCAAATCTCAATGAAATCCAAAATAGAAAGCTTCAAGCTTGAAAAGGAAGCAATCTAGACACAAATCTGCAAGAAAAAGTGATTTGGAACACTAACCTTGAAGAACTTGAAGGATGGGTTCGACAAGTCGAAGCTCGGCTCTAAGGAGAAGAAAGAAGAAATGAGGAAGAAAGTGAAAAATCCCCAATTTGAAGAGAAACCCATGTTCCACGACTGGTCGTGGGTATCTATGACCGGTCGTAGTACGACTGGTCGTGTATACTCACGACTGGTCGAATAAACCCCAAAAAATTCAATTTTCTTGCAATTTAAACAAAAATTAGAATTCAATCTAGCAAATATATACAATATTATACAAGAAGGCATAAATTATCAATTTAAAAAGCACATGCCAAGATCAAATTTCATCTTTTTGAACCTGCTTTTATCAAGAGGTTTTGTGAAAATATCAGCACGTTGATCTTCAGTAGGAATATATTCTAGAGATATAACTTTTTCTTCTACTAATTCCCTTATATAATGAAATCTAATGTCAATATGCTTAGTACGAGAATACTGAATAGGATTTTTTGAAATATTTATCGCACTGGAATTATCACAATGTAATAACATAGAATCCTGTTTAATTCCATAATCACTTAGCATTCGTTGCATCCAAACAAGCTGTGTACATGCATTACCAGCTGCGATATACTCAGCTTCAGCTGTTGAAAGTGATATAGAATTTTGTTTCTTACTAAACCAGGAAACTAGACAATTTCCAATAAAAAAACAACCACCACTGGTTGATTTTCTATCATCTAGATTACCAATCCAGTCAGCATCTGAGTACCCAGCTAATTGGACATTGGTTTCATGAGGATACCAGAGACCAAGATTTACAGTACTTGCGACATATCTAATAATTCGCTTGACTGCAATCAAGTGAGATTCTTTTGGATCAGATTGATATCTTGTGCAAATACCAACATTTAGTGAAATATCAGGTCTACTAGTAGTTAAATATAACAACCAATCATACTCCGATAAAGTTTTGAGTCAACATTTTTACCATTAGAGTCTTTTGATAGTTTCAGGGTAGTACTCATAGGAGTATCGAAATTCTTGCCATTCTCAAATCCAAATCTCTTGCTTAGATTCAAGGCATACTTAGATTGAGAAATGAATATTCCTTCAGGTTGTTGCTTTACTTGCAATCAAAGGAAATAAGTCAATTCCCCAACCATGCTCATTTCGAACTGTGATTTCATCAAATCTGCAAACTCAGTAGTCAAGTCAGTACAAGTTGATCCATAAATAATATCATCAACATAAATCTGCACCATTAAGATATGATCATTATGTTTCTTAACAAATAGAGTTTTATCAACAGATCCCATTTGAAAATTATGACTTAAAAGAAATTTCGTTAGTTTCTCATACCATGCCCTAGGTGCTTGTTTTAATCCATAAAGTGCCTTTTTAAGCCGATATACATGATCAGAGTATTTTGGAATCTTCAAAACCCATTGGCTATTCAACATAGACTTCTTCATGTAAATCGCCATTTAGAAAAGCACTTTTCATATCCATCTGATAGATCTTTATCTTTCTAAAACATGCAATGGATATAAATAGTCTGATAGATTCAAGACGTGCTACTGGTGCAAAGGTTTCATCGAAATCAATCCCTTCAATTTGAGTATAACCTTGTACCACCAGTCTAGCCTTGTTTCTAATTATATTTCCACATTCGTCAGACTTATTTTTGAAAATCTATTTTGTTCCAATGATGTGTTTATCTTTAGGTCTTGGTACGAGATACCAAACATCATTTCTTACGAATTGGTTGAGTTCATCTTGCATCGCAACAATCCAGTTCTCATCAGCCAGAGCTTCTTTTACGTTAGATGGTTCAATTTGGGATGTAAAACATACATAATTACATATATCCTCAAGTTGTCTATGGGTGCGAACACCGGTGAGAGGGTTTCCAAGAATTTGAGTGGTTGGATGATCTTTAATAGTCCTCAACTCAGAATCAGTCTGATTCGATGAAGTATCGGGTTTATCAATGATTAGTACTTCATCATTATCTGAATTAGAAATTGGTGTGTTTAAATGATCATCAATGACAACATTAATGGATTCTTGAATCACACCAGTCCTTTTGTTTAGGACCCTATAAGCTCGACTGTTTAAGGAATATCCTAAAAAGACCCCTTCATCACTCTTTGTATCGAATTTTCTCAAATTTTCACGATCACGTAAAATATAGCACTTGCTGCCAAAAACTCGAAAGTATTTAACAGTAGGCTTTTTATTGAACCACAATTCGTAAGCCGTTTTATTTTTATCTTTGCTAGTGTAGACTCGGTTAATAATATAACAAGCTGTGTTAACTGCTTCAGCCCAAAGATTTTTAGAGAGCTTCATGCTATTCAACATGACATTAGCCATTTCTTGAAGCACCCTATTCTTTCTTTCAACAATTCCATTTTGTTGTGGAGTTTTGGGAGTAGAGAATTCATGTAATATTCCTTGGTCGGTACAGAACTTCTCAAAATTGTTATTCTCAAATTCAGATCCATGATCACTACGAATTTTACTGATTTGAGAAGATTTTTCAGTTTGAATCCTTTTGAGAACTTTTCTTACTTCTTCAAGGGTTTCAGATTTGTCCCTTAAGAAGACTACCCACGTATATCTGGTAAAGTCATCAACTATTACCAGGATATACTTTTTACCACCACGACTTTCTGTTCTGGTAGGTCCTATCAGATCCATGTGGAGAAGTTCGAGTGGTCTTGATGTGGTATTTGAATTCACCTTTTTGTGTGAGTTCTTTGTTTGTTTGCCTATCTGGCACTCACCACATATTTTATCTAATTTCTGAAGTTTGGGTAAACCTCTTACAAGTTCTCGTTTGCTCAATCGATATAAATTTCGATAATGTACATGTCCAAGACGTTTGTACCATAAATCAATCTCGTTTGTATGGACCATGTAACATGTTTGATTAGATGAGCTGGATTCACTAATAATATAGCAATTTTCAGACGTTCTACGTCTAGTTAATATTACAGAACCCTTATTGTTTAGTATTTCACAGCTTTGATTAGAAAACCGAACATTATGGTTATTATCACATATTTGTGATATACTAAGCAAGTTGTGCTTTAGGCCTTCAACGTATAAAACATTTTTAAACACCGGAAGATTAAAAAGTTGAACCATACCTTGGCCTATAATCTTGCAGTTGCTACCATCACCAAATGTGACTGAACCATCAGTCATATCTTTCAGATCGGTGAATAAAGCTTTGTCACCTGTCATATGCTTGGAGCATCCACTGTCTAGGTACCACTTTGAATGACTTGTTGCTTTGAAAGCAGTGTGAGCAACCAAGCAGGTGACTTTAGGAACCCATTTCATAACAGTTTTGGGTTTAGAAACATAGTTGGTCTTCTTTTGTGTATATTTGTAGGAATGACCTATAGAGTTAGATTTTAAGAGCTCCTTGAGTAAATCAACTATCTTTTCAGCTAGTGGATTTCGTTTTTGATTAAAGTTGACATGGCTGTTTCTAGGTTTTTGAAAAGTTTTTGAATTTTTAGAAAAATCTTGATAAGTATTTTTTCCTTTTGAGTTTGAGGACTCTCCTTTAACAAACATAGGAGGAGTATACATTTGTTTAGGAGATAAATTTTTATCATAGCCCAACCCGGATCGATCACCACATTTTCTAGATCCGGATAACAGTTTTTCTAACTTTGGATCACCTTGGGTATATTTCCATGTGTCCTTTAGACTCAGAAGAGAAGATACTTCAATTTTAAGTTTGTCAATTTCAGATTTTAAATCAACAATTAGTGAGTTTTTGAATTTCAAATCACATTTTGATTTTTCAAAACAATCTGAAATTTGTGATTTTTCTAAGACAAGTGAATCAAAACAATTTTTGAGTTTAGAAAACTTTTCTTTTTGAAGTTTAAGTTTGACAGCATTTTTACAACTTTCCTTATATAGGGCATTGTAAGCGTCTTGAAGATCATCTTCATTTTCACATTCACTATTCAGATTTTCTTTACTTGTAGAGTCATTATCTGAAAATGTGAATTTGGCTAGAGTCATAAGAGCTTTGACCTCATTGCCCGACTCTGTTTCAGAATCTTCTGATTCAGAAGTACCTTCAGAATCAGATGATTCATCCCATGTAGCCAACATACCCTTCTTCTTGGGTTTGTCCCTTTTTGGACATCTATTTGCTAAGTGCTCATATTCTTGACAGTTGTAACATTGACTATCTTTCAAAGATTTTCTAGATTTGGGTCTAAATTTCTTTTTATCATTTGAATTTTGAAAATCAACCCTTTTCTTGCTTTTGAAAATTTTGTAAAATTTTTTAGCTAAAAGAGCCATATCATCTTCTGAATCAGAATTTTCTTCTGAATTACATTTAGAAGATTTTAGTGCGATAGATTTACCTTTAGGAGCTTTAAAGTTTAACTCGTAGGTTTGTAGAGAACCAACTAGTTCTTCTACCCTCATATTATCCGTATCACAAAGTTCCTGGATCGCGGTTACTTTAGAATTGAACCGTTCAGGAAGTGAGAGTAGTATTTTTGCACATACTTTACTTTCTGGGATTTTATCGCCAAGACCCCACATCGAGTTTATAATGTCATTCAATCTAGTGTAAAAGTCCATAAACTTTTCATTTTCCTCCATATGAATTTCTTCAAATCTGGTTGTGAGGAGTTGGACTTCAGATTTTTTGATAATTGTAGTACCCTCGTGTGTCATTTCTAATATATCCTAAGCTTGCTTTGCAGTATCACAGGAAATGATTCTTTTGAACTCATCCGGTGATAATGCGCAAGAAATTGCATTTAGTGCTTTAGCATTTGCACTACTCTCACTTTTCTGAAGAGTGGTCCATTGGTAATATGGTGTTACTTTCATTGATTTTGAACCATCAACCCCAGTAACTTCCATGATAGGAGGATTCCATTCAGTCACTGTAGCTTGCCACACATTTTCATCCATTGATTTAAGGAAGATCCTCATTCTGGCTTTCCAATAGGCATAGTTGGAGCCATCAAAGGGTGGAGGCCTTGTGACTGAAAGGCTATCAAAATTTGACATCTTAAATAGCTTAAATCGTTAGCTTAGGAAATAAATTCAAGAATAAAAGAAGAGCTATTAGGCTCTGATACCACTTGAAAAAGCCAAGCTATATGTCCTAGAGGGGGGGTGAATAGGACAATGCCAAATAAAACTAATAACAGCGAAAATAAAAAGAGAATGATAGCCAAAGTAAATCACAGTGCGGTAAATTAAAATAACCTTAAAATTCAGATCTTGAGAGGTTGATACAAACGTTGTTCTAAGGACAACCTTACACCAAAAACAGAGTTTATGGTAGGACAACCTTATTTCTAGAAAGATCTTTGTATCAAGTCTTAAACCGAAGAGGAATAGAATAATAAATATAAACTGAATTGAAATAACTTGTAATTAAAAATGTATTGTTCTAGGGACAGCCATACACCATAAAAATGGCAGGGCAACCTTGCTAGAACAACTTTCAAATGAAATTGAATATCAAGCGATAAAGGAATAGCAGAAAATAAATTCTAAACTATTACAACATTCTCACAATGCTTGAATTAAATGATTACAACATTCACCACCATACATACATCCCATAAAAGAATAATTAAAAATTAGAAGAATAAAACAATCAACCACAACACAAGGGTTTATAGTGGTTCGCCTGTGCGTTCACCAACTGTTATACAACAGCCACACAAAATGCTACTCCACTCCTACTATCCTCACACAGGGGATATTAGCGTTCACTAAAAATAGGTTTTCCCAGGTTCACCCAAAACCCTTACAATTGTGTCTTTGTATGTGAGGTTACACAATTAAAAAAAAACCCCACTTCTGAGTTTTCCTGGCTTTCCTCAGATAACCAATATAACAAGATTTTTCTGGCAAATCTTGAAAGAAACCAAAATAATAGAAAGGAATTTACAATATGTAAAACACCTGAATATCTCCTTCGTTGTAGCAACCCCGTAGAACCAAATCAAAGTAGATGATTGAATGTCCAAGTTCAATGTCCAGTACTTGATTACAATAGTTCTAATTCTAATAGATTTTAAATTAAACCAAATAGGGCTTGCCTTAATTGATTTTGATTCCAAAGAAAGGGAATAACAATTCCTCTTATCAAATCAGATTGGAATAGCAGAAACAAAATCAATTAAATAAAGCTAAGGAAAGAGAATATTAAATAAGCACACTTAGCTTAGATGGAGCACAGAATTATCTCTCAGAAGTTCGACGAAGATTGGCTTGAATACTATAATTAAATCGATGATTTCTTCTGAGATTCGTGCACTATTTATAAGTAAGAAGATCGGGTCTTCGACTCGTCTAGAGTGCTCTTCGACTAGTCGAAGCACTAACAGATATTTGAAAAATCCGGCGGGATATGCTCGACCGTTCTACGAGTGGTCGAGGTCACCTACGACTCGTCGTAGGTCACCTACGACCGGTAGTAGGTCCTGAAAATCTTCGCGACTTCGAGTCGAAGATTGTACGATTGGTCGAAGAGCAGTCGACTAATTCTAAAAATTCATAACAAATTCCTGGACTAGTCGAAGGCTAACAGATTTTATCCAGAATTTGTAACAAACTCACGACTGGTCGAGGAATTTCTTAGACTGGTCGAAGCAAGTCTAGGACTAGTCGAAGAAGGCCTAGGACTAGTCGAAGAATAGACCAATCACATGTAAAATAAACATTCGACTTATGTATCCAAAATGACCTACTTCTAAGGTCAACCTATGGTCAATCAAACCTCAACCATGAAGTATGGACATTGAAACATTAGGAACAAGAAACCTTGAAGTATGAGCCTTGAAGTCTTGATGTAGATCAAACCTTGATGTAGCTCAATCGTGAAAGTGTACAAACTGCCTTGAACTCTTCTTGAAGTCTTGCAGCTTGAGTCTTGTCTTGTGAGCAGTTCTTTCATTCAAGATTGATCCTTGTACTTGAGAGCTTTGCTTGTTGTGAGCTTAGCTTGTTCATGAATGTTGATCCTTGAAAGAGCTTCACTTAAGCAAGTTATATATAACATAACAGTGATTTTGTCATCACAAATTTGACAACAGACAGGGATATAAACTATAACACTTACAGCAACTCCTGCTCAGTAACCTGCTAGCACAGTAGCTTACCAACCACTGGTAGCTCGCCCGGGCCTTAGCCCCGTCCCACATCAGCGTCCGCCCACGTGCGCCCGCCCACATGTGCAACGATGACGAGGTGTCATAATTTATGTCAGTCCTCATATCAAGTCCACATATTAGTATTGTTCCTCTCTGGGGAATCACCGGAGTCTATTACACTCCACACTGACTGCCGCCTACCTAGCCATACAGCCCAGCGAGTGGAAGAGACCGCACTATCCGCCTGACCAGTAGTCTGCCAATACCTACCCGGTTTGTCGATAGTAGACTCATTTACGAGCTGGTCAAACTCAGCCTAGCTTACAACCCCCTCACTCAGGCGGATAAGGCCACACCCCCTCCCAACCGACCACGACATAGTAGGAAACGCGGCTTACTGGTATTCGGCACTCGGGCGCTCATATATCTACTCGGTATAGACGTTGGGGCGTCTCCTAGCCTCGGAGGTTCTGAGACTTTCACCCAAGGACATCCTAAGTGCCCACAGTGTTAGAACCAAGTATTTTCGGTGTCCCATCTGGCCATCCACGATGTGCCTGTGGAGGCCACGACCCTGATGTCGCTAGGGCTTACAATGATCATTCACACATATGCGAGATGCATGAGTCACACTGTCCAGTCATGCAACAATCCTACGTGTATCGCGTGCTCATGTGGGTAACTTCTATCAGTGAGTCCCATGAATAGTCTGCTTAATGGCATATGTTATGATCAGTTACTACTCATATCAAGCATACATATGATGCGTATGGGCATGAATCATGGAGTTACACTAAACATGTTATAAGGTGATGAACTATCCTCACAATGAAGATGAGCCTATATGGCCTATACACAACAAGTATGGGCCTATCAATGGGCCTTAGGGAGAGTTATAATGCGGACATTTAACCAACATTATTCTTACAATGTGGACATCAAACCATTATTGCTCCCAAGGCATGGCCTGCCATAAACATCATTACATAAACCATGGTGGAATTACACATCGCAATGGACCTTATATACATCCCATTGTGCCTTGACCCATGGGCCTCCAATACATCAAATGGGCCACATCACATAGGCCTTATATATATATCAAGGTGGCCCTCAAAGGACGAGCCTTATACACATCAAGGTGGGCCTCAACAACAGGCTTGTACACATTAAGGTGGGCCTCAACAATGGGCCTTATAAATTCTCAAAAATGAATCATATTGAAGGATCATTTGGACCATACCACAAATAGCAACGGAGATCATAATTTCCACGGTTAAATAAATCACAGGGCCCACTATAAAGTTTATTGCCCAACTAATCTAATCATAAGGTCATAAGGATCAAGAGGGGAAAACAAATATCATATAAGTCCAAACCCTGTAGCCTAAGGGTTTTAATGGTGGACATTCAAACTCACTGTTTTCTATAATGTGGTCCACCTGATCCTAGATCTGTCTTATTTTTAGTCTCAAGGCTTAAAATGAGCTTTCAAAATGGTTGGACGGCTTGGATGCAACACATGCATCATGGTGGGTTGGCACAAAGCATATATCATGGTAGAGTCCACGTGGGTGGACGGTATAGATATAACACATACCTCATGCGTGGGGCCCATATGGCTGGGACATCAATACAGCAGCTATTATGTTGCTGTATGCGTACACCGACCAATCCTCTTACAAGTGGGTCCCACATGGGGCCCACCATAACGTTTACCTTCCATCCAAATTGTTAATAAGGTCACAGGGACCTGAATGAAAAGGAAAAAACAAGTTTCATATTGATCTAAGACGTCTGTGAAACCCCAAGGGTTTCAATGGCAAACGTTCAATCCTTACTGTTTCCTTGCTGTGTGGGCCACCTGAGCTCCTAGTACGGTTGATTTTTAGGGGGCCCACTGCCCTAAGGGCCCTATCAAAATGCACGGTGTGGATGTCAACACACATCACGATGGGGCCCACGCTGGGACCCGCCATCCCTGCCCGCATCCGTCCTCAGCGCAGCAGGCAGGACACTGCTGACGACAGCAGCAGCGCCTGCTGCTGCATATTATATATATATATATTTTTGAAAAATAGTATTTTTAAAGTTTTTCATAGGTGGGGCCCGTATCAGGAGAATCCAGCCCAACCATTGTATTCTACAGCTCAAGATAGTCTAAATGAGCCCAATATTCGATGTATTTTGGTGTGTGAAAACATCAGAGTGGATTTTAACGGTAAAAATTGCTATTTTCTGAGCTATGGCCCGCCAAAAAATCTGATTGGTCTCATATTTTAGCTCAACGCCTAAAATGAGCTGGAGAATGAGATGGACGGCGTGGATTAAGCACATACATCAAGGTGGGGCCTGCATGAGCAGCCCACCCCTAAGCTTTGAACCAAGATAATATTTTTATTTTCAGTCAGCACACCACACCGTCAGCCCACACCTCACTATACGTCCATGTCTAGCGTACCTGGACGCTGGACGGTTTGAATGTAACACATTTTCAAGGTGGGCCACCAAATGGCTAGATGGTGTAGATAAGACATACATCAAGGTGGGGTCCATCCGAGTGGGCCACATGGCCACATCATCACACACAAAAAGATGAAAAAGAGAGGGAAAGAGAGAGAGAGAGAGAGAGAAACAGGGGGACACGTGTGATGGAGGGACCCCGACACTATGGGCCCTCTGTTCCATGATTTACAATATACATCAAGTGGGTCCCATTACATATGGGCCCACCGATCAAAATCAACAGTGAAGATCCTTTCTCCACCGAAATGCAATGTCTAGATGACCCTATCCATGCAAGGAAAATAAACATTATGATGGGGTCCATGGAGAATGGCCCCATCATAAAATGATCAAGAGAATTAAGGTGGGCCATCGGCCACACCTAGGGTCCAAAGTGAGATCCATACCATCAATCGGTAGGCTCCACTTGGCCCATCATCAAAGCATTAAATTTAGGCCTATGAAACACCCACCGTTCGATCTTCTTAGTCCGATGAAACGCCTATCTCCTTGTGTCTCACTTTGATGGAGGGTGATGAGAAATGAATGGCTAGGATGATGGATCTTGGGATGGGAAGGGGGCCACACACATCACACTTTCTCTCCTTGGAAATGCTTGGACGTGCACTCCTTTGCTTGCTTGAAATTTGTGTTGAGAAAGAGAGAGAGAAATGGTAGTTGTAAGGGAGGTGATGGTTGTGAAGTAATAGGTATACTTGACATGTATAGGTGTGTAAGAGAGAGAGAGGGAGAGAGTTGACTTTGAGGTTGCTCTTGTACTTGACATAAGGTGATTGATTGATTGAGTGATTGATTGATGGGACATGTTGTAGATATTCTATTGGGATTGCAAACGCGTGGTGTTTTCCTTGAACTGAACACGGGCCCACATCTCCTGGCCAGGGTATCGGATCGGTATACAAGACATGGCGTTGGAACCGCGGTAACGGTGCGGTCGCAATCCTACAACTCTCGGATTGAGCCGACTCAAATCTACGGAATACGACTTAAGATTGCGCGCAAATATCGATTATAGGTTGTGGATTTCCGAAATTCGACGGGAAGGATTGCAAGAGTCTACGGAACAGTACAGACTAGGATATGGACCTTATATAATTCACTCTTTCTCAAACACAATATTTCATAAGTTCGTGCTCCAACTATCTTCAGTATTATCAATAAACCTAGCATTTAGTCTCAATAACTCTCATGGAATAGGATGGACAATGAAATGTGGATCCTTTAGATCTTTCTACATATCATATAAAAAACAATTAACTGTTCTAGAGTCAAGCTTTCTTTCATATGGGTTATATGGTTTAACTTATGCAGGACAACCTTATACATGAAAGTATCGTAAACTAGGTTTTTGTCCCTTTCATAACAACCTTACTTGGGACTTTATTTCAAATATGCATAGCTATTTTCAATGCATCACCCCACAAAGATTATGGTAACGTTAAATTACTAATCATATATCGCACCATGTCCTTTAGGGTGCGATTATGCCTTTCTACTGTACCATTCTACTCTGGAGTACTATGTATGGTATAATAGGCGACGATGCTACAATCTTGTAAGTATCTAGTGAATGGTCTTGAATTACGCCCAGATTCGCCATACCTTTTGTAGTACTCACCACCATGGTTAGATCTAACAACTTTGATCTTTTTATCGAGTTGATTTTTAACTTCAGCCTTATATATCTTAAGGGCTTGTTTGATTTTTCAATTCCTTGGTAAATACCCTGTAAATGGGTAATAATTATTTCCTTATGTATTTACAACATTTTTCCTTATGCTTGATTTGACCACCTACTTTTTAGACAAAAAGCCCAATAATGTTGTAAAATATTTATGGGTCTCACCATGATGCATGTCGCTTATCCACACTGTTCATCTATTATGCCAGCTGAATTTATGACATGGGCCAAAAACTGAGGCATATCCAAATCTCAAGTAGACCACGCCACAAGAAAAATGGAATTGAACACTTATCATTAAAAACTTCTTAGGGCCACTGTTTCTTTTAGTGTGGGCCACTTGAGTGTTGGATCTGCCTCATTTTTCAGCTCCTATCTCAAAATGTTGTGGTGAAATGGATGGATGAAACGAATATATCATATACATCACCGTAGGGTCCAAAAATTCGAACTCTCTCTTTTAAATCGGTTTCTAAGACAGAAATTTCGATGGATTTTCAAATGGGGTGAAAGGGTAATAATTATCCATTTATAGGGTATTTACAGCAGCTTTGAAAACGTAAACATGCCTTAAATGTATTCGGGGCATCTGATTTATCGTTAATAAGGTATAAGTACCTATAATGAGAGCAGTTGTTAAAATAATTTTGCCCATTCCAAGATATTATAGGGAACGGTTCACAGATGTCTGTATGAATCACTTCCAATAGTCCTACGCTCCTATTAGCACCATTTTTTCATGGTTTTAGTCTATTTACCTTTAATGCAATTTATATATATCCCAAAGTTCAAGAAGTCTAGAGAGTGAAGAATTCCTTCATGTACAAGTATTTTCAATCTCACAAGAGATGTGGCCTAATCACCTATGTCACAATATGGAGGAATTTTCACAATCTAAATTTTGCTTGATGCCTTTAATGTTTCCATATAAGGAGTTAATATTGTGGACATGTGAAACATCTAACTCTAGTCAATAAAGGTTATTAATTAAAGTGTCAAAACTCATCACAACTGAATTATTAAAAATACTTAATTTTTCATTTCCAAATTGAAACTCATAATCATACTTGTATAAACGAGAAATGGAAACCAAATTGCACTTTATAAAATACACATAAACAGTATCTATTAGATCAAGAAAGTGTCCTGACGATAACTTAAGTCTACAAACTCTAATGGCTTCCACGTTTACTTTAATGTCGTTCCTTATAGATATATATATATATATATATATATATATATATATATATATATATATATATATATATATATATATATATATATATATATATAGATATATATATAGCGATCTTTCTACATTAGTTAATGCTCAACTTTGGAGCACATCTTGCATAGAATTACATATGTAAATAGTTACAACAGAGTCTATCCACCAGGGGTTTGTCGACACATCAGTTAAATTAAATTCAAAACATATTAAAACTTGATTTTTACCCTTAGAAATGAGTAATTTTTTAAATTATGTGTAATCCTTCTTTTAATGATTAGGCTTCTTACAGAAAAAACAACCATCTTTAAGACCCCGCTTTTTTCTTATTTTTCCTCCCTCAGATTTAGCTTGATTGCCACCCGCAGGACCCGCATAACGCTTTCTTGAATTGTGCTTTCTTTTCTTATTCCCTTGTCGTCCTTAACTAGATGTCACTAGGTGTGCACTCTGTGTCTTACTCAACTTTTTGAGTCTCTCTTTCTCCAGAACGCACTGAGATATCGGTTTGTTCAATGTACGCTTTTCCTTTTGGGGTATTATAGCTGATTTGGAATTGACCAAACTGTGGAGGTAGGAAGTTCAAAACCAAGAAAACCAGGAGTTCATCCTCAATCTTAAGGCCCAATGCACGAATTTTGGCCACCATATTGGACAATCCACTGATGTATTCCATGATGTTTTCTTGACCGTTATAGGTGGCTTGAGTCAGCTTATGCAGAAGCGAACTGAGCTCATCTTTGTCTGACTTAATGAATCGGTTCCCTATTTCGATCAGGAACTCTTTAACTTTCTCAGTATTGCTTTGAATAGTCCCAGAAATTGAGTTCTTTATGATCTTGAGGCACATCTTATTCGATGTGGTTCAAGCCTTATAGTAAGCCTTTTCTGATTCTATATTAGAGTCAAATGGGATGAGAGGCTCGGCTTCCTCCAGGGGTAGATCCAAGTCCATTTAGCCTAGGACTATTTTAATGGATAACTTTCATTTGTTATAGTTGGACCTAGTAAGCAAAAGAATATAATTGAATTGGTTTGGAACATTAGAAATAATCATAGTTGGACATATAAAGCATAACTCTTATATAAATAAATAAACAAGTCCTATATAATACGACATGATTATAAATCACAAATGTCATGCATGTATTAACATTCGATTGAGTGGAGCCTTCAATCAAATGACCCAGAATGATGATGGGCCAAAATCATCAAATTCTAGTAAGAACCCGGCGTATCATCACGACTCCTCATTTGGATGAAATTATGACATACAGGATGCTCTACTAAATATGAAGCTGACAAATGTTGGTGAAATAAATCTAAGACGCTCATCACCTTTGGGTGAAATGAGTTTCTCAAATTTGTATCACCATCATCAATCACTCTATCCATCTCACGTCATGCCAAGCGATGATACGTCTTTGTTCTGGCCACTGCTCGTTATGGATACGAACGTAACTGAATGTAACCTTGTAATGGAGGGTCACTGAATTCCATATACTGGACTCTGAGAGCGAAGATTTTCACTAATTAAGGTAACTTTGGTGGCTAACACAGCCAACTCCAATCCCCACTCTTAGACTCAAGGATTGCTTTATGGTCCTGCCCATGATAGGCCATACTGCAGAAGTTCCGATTCGCCCCAACATACGACTGATGTTAACCTCCCATAGGTTCCAATATATTCTAAAGTGATGGTTGGATTAAATTCATAAGGATCAACTTCTTAATGTCAGTATAGAATAAAGGGTAATAGCCTTATTTTGGGCCAGATCTAAACTAAATAAAATATGTAACCATATCAACTGAATTACCAGGTCCATCTAACAAGTGTAGGTATAGCTAGAGTTGTACACGAGTCGAGCCGAGCTGAGTATTGCCCAGCTCATGCTCGGCTCGCATTGCCTGAGTCCTACTCGTACTCGGCTCTGCTCGGACATCGAGCATGGATTCCCTGCTGGTGCTCTATTCTTTCGAGTATGAGCCGAGTACGAGCAGAAATCGAGTCGAGTCAAGTCCGAGTTTTCGAGTCAAGTTCGAGTTCAAGTCCGAATTTAAGCCCAATTCGAGCAGGGTTTTCGAGCAACAAATTTAACATATATTAGTTGTATTAACATATATTAACAATTTTAACATATATTAGCTATATTAACATATTAACAATTTCTATATTAACATATTAACAATTTCTATATTAACATATATTAGCTATATTAACATATATTAACAATTTCTGATATATATTAGCAATATATGATATCAATTTCTAAAATATATTAACAATTTATACAAAAAACTAATAATAATAAACCAACACCACACAGTACAAATTGAGTACCGAGTCGAGTACGAGTTGAGCACACGAGTCGAGTATCGAGTCGAGTATTGCCCAGCTCGTACTCTACTCGAAATCAAAACGAGTATCAAACTCACGCTCATGCTTGGCTCAAACTCATGCCGAGTCGAGTCCAATCAAGTAATTCCAAGTTGAGTCAAGCGAGTAACTGAGCTTACTCTGCTCGTGTATAGCTCTAAGTGTAGCCTTCACCATCAATTCAATTTATTTGAGTTTTACTTAAGAAATTGAGCCCTCATAATCTAAAGCAAGCCATTAATGCTCTAAAGATAGATTACATTGAGTTTTACCCAAGGCCCTAAAACAAAGCATCATTGGGCCATGAATATGCCCTAATCAGGCCCACAATTAGGTCTCATTGAATTATACATATGAGCTAAAAAAAAAGGCCCTTATCCTGGCTTATTTAATTTAATTCAAGGAGGCCAATCACCTGGTCCACAATCAAAAGTAAGTGGGCCCTAGGATTAAGCCCTATATCAGTATGAATTTGGCTTATAAAATATGCTTAAAAAGCACAACTAGCTAGCCCAATGAGGGGCCCACTAGATAGTCCAAAATTAATGAACATAGGTCCATTCCATTGAAACTAGGCCAAAACCTATGTCCCTGCCCTCCTCTGGAGGAATCGGATGGGCTACTCCCCTTGCCACAAGGTGCTCGGTGCTTTGTGGACCCCACCATGATGTATGTGTTTCATCCATTTTTACCGATCAATCTAGGGCTTGATCCCAAAAATTAAAAATTAGAGGTAAATAAATCTCAGGTGAACCACACCACAGGAAAACAATAATGATTAGATATCCACCATTAAAATCCTCCTAAGGCCCACTGTACTGTTTATTTGACATCCAATCTGTTGATTAGGTCATACAGACCCATATTACGGGAAAAACAAAGATCAGTTTGATCCAAAACTTTTATGGCCCCCAAAAAGTCTTTAATGGTTGACGTTCATTCAACACTGTTTCCTGTAATGTGGTCCACTTGAGATTGGGATATACCTCATTTTTTTTTCTCATAACATAAAATAATCTAGAAAAATGGATGGACGGAATGGATGAAACACATACATCATGGTGGGTCCCACAGAGCACCTCTGGAAACCCTCGTTGCCTCATTTGTACATAGCAGCCGCACATCCCAAACCCTAGCCAAACTCAAACACCCTTGTTCTCTTCCATTGAGCTACGAATCTCTTTTGAGCCTGTGGGTTTGGACTTTTAAGCTTGGTCTTGGGCTTGTTTAAGGCTTTTGGTTGACTAGGTGAGTTGGTTGAGTTTTGGGTTAGCGAGTCAACTCGAAATAACTCGATTAATTGACTCGGTCGGTTAACTTAGTTGAACCTGATTTCGAAAGTCCTAGGGTTTGGATTAAGGTTTAGAGTTTGGATTAGGGTTTGGATTGGGGTTTGGATTTATTTGTCCATCGAGATCGTCCAATTTCGATCAACTTGTTAGGTTAGAATGGGGTGTCTACAAGTTCACACAAGGATTTTTTTTTTGGTAAATTTACAACTAGAAATTAGGGTTCCATACAATATAACTAAGGTCTAGATTAATGCATGATCGTTCGCATATTAATCTACCTTTTACGGATTTTGTTTCTGATGTGTTGTTAAAAGGGATCAAAGTTTGATAAGCTATCTCGCTTAGGTCATGGTGATTATGACTTAGTCTATCAAGTTTAGTGTGTCGATATTGATAACACTATTTAGTTATATCCTTGTGTTCTAATACATATATAAATGTATCATCATTAAAATAAATTAAAGACGAATCAATATTCCCATATTAATTAAGGATTACGTATGGATTAATTCATGGTGTTGGTCACTTAGGTCTATTTAAGCCATCTAGTTAAAAGCGGTAGATAAATTTATGGGCATTGTGCTTATCTAGACATTAAAAGGTCCAAGCTCGATAAGTGGCTAGATAGTTAAAGTACAATGACTATGTTAACCTGGTTACTCGTCTCTTTGTTTATGAGCATTTATAATATCTATTAAGGGCAATATATTAAGTGAAATCCTAAGTTCTAAGAATTAGCAAATAAAATTAGTTGTGTTCCAACAAAGTGGCAGTGACTGATAATGCCCATCAATTTTAGGATTAAGGGGCATGGTGTTCACACCATATAAGGTGGTGTTTGTCTCCATACTTGCAGTGCTCAATTTAGAGGAGTTATCCATCTGGAACTAAATGGGATAGGATGGATGGTGTTAATAATATAGGATCAAATAGTCCATCTTGCCACAAAAGTTTTGGGCCGTTTAGACTTGTGTTGTTAGCATTCAACCAGCCTTATATTGTAAAAACTACTAACGTACTATGATCTCAACTCAAAGGAAGGGGTTACAATGATGTGTTAGGCTTCGCACCCAGGCCTGATGTTTAGGTTCATCATCCTCAATTATTTAGTTAATTGCCTATCAATTAGATAAACGATTAATACCTTCCTGTCATTGTAATAAATGATACAACACAACAATTAGATCCCAATTGAATACTCATTTGGACAACATTTCAACCCTTAATGGTTTAACCTCCTAAGCCCATTAATTAAAGCTCGGTGCTGAGATAGCTAAGTATAAAAAATGAAAATGTATTAGCAAGCTGAGTCTAAATATCATCGAATTTGAGTGAAAATGACATAATTTTAGTGAAAAAGCGTCATTGGCTTCTCGTAACGACCCAAGGCCATTTAGGTACGAAATGGGTCGAAGGCAGTGCGCTCTACTTGCTTTATTTATTTATTTATTATTTTAAATCCACTTCCAGCATCAACTGCGTGACCCAATTTTAATCTTAAGGCTAAGAAACCAGAGCACCATATGTGATCCAGGTGGACCACATGATTGGAAACAATATACAAGGTGCCCCCCACCTTCCAAATTGTTTTACTTAGTGTGATTTACCTGATTCATGGATGGGCTTGATTTTTGGGCCCCAAGCCTTAATTTTTGCATGGCATTTAATGGTCCATGTGGATTTCATATAATCATCATAGTGGGCCTTGAAAATATCAATAGTAGACATCTCTCCTCCAACTATTTCCTTCGGTATAGCCCACCTGAATCACATTTCAATCTGATTTCTTTGCCTAGACCTAATTTGGAATCACACATCTAATGGTTAGAGTGTATTTCTCTTATACAATTTAGTGGGCCAGGTACAAATCAAGGGTGGGCATCGTTTCCGTTTCGTATATATGGCCTACTTAAATCATGGATCAGGCTTATATTTTGGCCTTACGGCTAAAATGGGATGACACCCTTGGTGATCTAAATAGCCCCTTAATAAAAAATTAAAATATATGTGTGTGTGTGTGTGTGTATATATATATATATATATATATATATATATATATATATATATATATATCAAGGGACCAATCATATTCATAACCTACCACGTCTGGCCCCACCAAACCCAAACCCAAACCTACATCATTTAATTTTAAGTTGATAAAACACAACTTAAATTCAACTCATATAGGAAATGAGTAGACTCAAACTCTAATTTTTTGGGTTGGGTTAAGTTTTGCCACCTCTAACTTATAGGCAATTATACATCTATATAGACAGTAGATTTTGGACATTTTTGCCTACGTAATTAGTTGTGTGAAGAGGGAAAGATCCCTGATCTATTTTTTAGTTTGCATAGTACTTCAAATTGTGGGCACTTTTGTTCTTTAATTTCTTTTCCAAAATACCCCACACCCACTTATTAGCTTCTTTCCATGTAACCCACGTCAAAATGTAGCTAGCATCAAGGAGTTTATGTGACAAAGGCTCTGTAAGGCCCACTGTGATGAATCTTCAATGTCCACACTATACAACTTTGGACAAGATCATGTTTAGATGTCAACCCAAAAACAAGGTAGATTGAAAGCCTCAACATGTAGCCCACATGTATTTAGCCACACCATTTCCTTCTCAAATTTCCCCTCCCCATTCTCTCCATGTGTGTAGCTCTACCATACCCTTAGTTGTGTGTGTGCGTATAGCATTATTGCGTTGGTACCGGTGAGGCTAATAGCCAATAGGAAACTAAGGTGAGCCGATGGACATGGAAAATTTGGCGTGTGGAGCCAACCATGGAGTTTATTTGCCATCCAACCATTCATGAAAGGCACCCCTCCAGATGAAGGGGTATACCAAAAATAGGCCATTCCAAAACTCAAGTGGGCCATAGCATGAAGTCTAAGGTTTCATGATTTCACATTATCCCCGATGGTGGTCCACTTGAGTTGTGGATTGGCCTGAATTTTTGAACATACAATCACCATAATGACTATTAGATGTTGATTTGATGAGCTGGAGTATGTGATCAAACCCCATATGTGCACATGCACATATATACATCTATATAATATTTTTGGCCCTCTAAGCCCAATGTACTCTTTTCAAAGGTGAATATGAACTGGCAAATATAAATATTATTCAATACCATCCTTATGGAATATGCCACCTTTTGAAGCACTCTTCAAAGGTTACTGCGAATTTTTTTTATTTTTTTTTTCTGTTAGCTTGTTAGTACATCCGCTGTCAGTTCACACTTCACTGTTAGCCACCCCCACTAGGGAATCGATACCAAGACCGGATACTGCGAACTTATCAATATATACATATTTAAAATTAGGCTGTGATGTTGAGAGAGAGAAAGAGAGCATTTGGATGATGATGATCTATGGTTGGCCCTGCCAAACCATGCCCATGTCGCATTCTCCTAAGAATATTTTCGATAATGTAATTTTCATTGAAAAATTCGGACGTCTTTGAGGGACCTTATTCTTGATTTTTGGTACATTGATTGGCGAATATCTAAGGAAACTATTAGGAATCTTTTACAGTGATAATATTGCATTTTCAACGTGGCAATCATTGAATAATTGTGGCAAAAGCTTATAACTTTGTGATTGGCATAGCGTATGGGCAATAGACATTCTTTCTTTGAAGCTTCTCTCACAAAAATAAGATTCCAAAACTAATGGCATAGAAAAATATGAGTTTAATTAATGATTATAATAAGTTTTCTAAATAATATTCCAATATCCAATGGACCACTAACTTCTTTTTCTTCTTTAAGTAGGTAATCATAGGTTAGTGGGCCACATAATCTTTTTTGGACAGTACAGTCAAACGATCTGAACCATCCATCAAGTCCAGAAGCTATTTCATGTGTAGGACTTAATGGGTCCTTACTCTTGCTCCGGTGGTAGACTCTCATGAGTGTCAACATCTGGTCAAGGGTTAAAAAAAAAACTGCACTGATTTGATGATCCAAACCATCTTGATTTGGCTCTTTTTTTTTTTTTTTTTTTAAACCATCCTTTTTACAAGTCAAGGTGGATGGTTATTGTTGCCTAACAAAAGTGATTCTTCAGTACCATAAGAAATCCATGAGATTCCCTAACAAACAGTTGTTGACTGGAAGTGTTCTCGTGTAAATGATCTTGACCGATCGACTATATTAAAGATATTATTGGATCAAATGATTAATATTTCTCAGATCAATGTGGTGTTTGCGTGGTAGCACATAAAATGCGTGTTGGATGTGATGAACGGTCTAGATCAATGAATTGGATCATTAAAGTCTACCAATACAACTAGGATCAATGTAACTTATCATGCTCTGGGAGATCTGCAGCATATCTCTAAATCTCTAAAATGAAAAATCATATAAGAATATAAATGTATTTTATTAACAAGAAAAAAGAAATGATATGTTGACACTCTTTGCTTGAATGTAATATATATAAAGAGAGAGAGGAATGCTCACCCGTGTACCTTCTTACATGAGTACCTGTGCGCACCTTTGCACACATCATGGGCACATAATTTGAATAGTTTACGTGATGTGGCACCCCTTGAAACCTCACAAGCTCAATTTTCACCTTGATCCAAAACTCTAGTGGGCCATAGCAAGGAGATATGCAAATCAAGAGAGGTTCCTTTAGCCATGGTCCACCAGAGTTTTTTTTATCGGACTTTAAATTGGGCTTCTAAGGTTTCAAGGGGTGCCGCATCACGTGGACCATTCAGATTCTATGCCCATGACACATGTGCAAAGGTACGCATGGGGCTCACATAAGAAGGTGCGCAAGTGTGTGTGTGTATATATGTGTATGTGTGTTAACTCTTTTTTAAAGGAGGGGAGTGTGGATCCTTACTCTTGCTCCGGTGGTAGACTCTTGGGAGTTTCAAAACCCCGTTAAGGGTTCGAGTATCCACCGGTGGTGAAATCCCACTATAGAGTGTTTGTGCGTGTGTAAAAAAAAAATAAACTATGCCATGTAAAAGCGAGCCAATCTGCTTGATCTCTATGGGTACAAATTCTGAACAGTTCCCTTGACGTGGAACCCCTGAAACCTTATGAGCTCAATTTTTTTTACCATAGGCCAATGAAGTTTTGTATAAGGATAAAAGTCCAGGCTATGGGGTTTACTAGGGTGCTGCATGACATGGACGATTCAGATTTTAGGCTCACATCATACGTCATGAGTTGTGAAAAAAGTTATCATGAATTCCAGCGAGAAATGGTGCGCACGTGCGCACCGGTTTGTACAGAATTCGTCCGCACTTTTTTTTAGAACTCATCTTACATGATGTGGCTCCAAAATTTGAACAGTCCACATGAAGTAGCACCTCATAAAACCCCTTGCTCAATTTTTACTTTGATCCAAAACTTTGGTAGGCTATGAAAAATGAAAACAGTTTCCTCCCTTAAATTGCATTTCTCTTTGCTATGGCCCCCTAGAGTTTTATATCATGATGAAAATTTGTTACTTGAGGTCGTTTAATGTGATTCCGCATCACATTGACCGTTCAAATTGACAACACATCTGCAAAGGTGCGCACCTGTGTAGGTGCAGGTGAGCATGACTTATATATATATATATATATATATATATATATATATATCCAAGTTTCCTAAGCCGTCCTTTGTTTTTGGCGTCATGAGCGCACTGGCATGAGCCTTTGGCAATAACATATCTACACGGCAGGATCCACCCAATGAATGGCGCGAATATCACGCAGGTGTGCCATGTCGGCGCATGGGGGTGAAGTGTAGATGGGCTGTCCACGTAGGCAATAAACAGATGGACACTGATTGGAGTTTAGAAATGTATAATGGGCCTTAGGCATTTAACATGAGTTAGCCTATGCCCTGTGTATTAACCACCAACCACCACACTCTGCTAGAGTATTAAATCATTCCTGTTTTGAAAGGAATACTCTTGCAAATCAAAATGAACACCTTCATCCTCCGGCTCATTAGTTGATTTGGTAGAGACATATCCCCCTTAGGAAAATGACCTAAGTTCTAGCTTTCTTGACCCCTATGGCGTAAGTTCCTTACTCCGAGAATTAGGGCGGTCAATGGGCTGAGCTTGGGCTAGACCCAGCTCAAACAGTTCAAAATCTGGACCAGAGCCAACCCCAGCGATTCATTGACAGCCCTACAAATATTTTTTTTAAAGGAAAATAATAGTAAAAGAAAACAAAAATCATTAATTCAGTAATAACTTCATATATATATATATATATATATATATAGGTACTGTTCATTACAATCAAAGTTCTGTACAAGGTGTAAAGAAATATATATTCCTTTTCTTATTTTGAGATAATGTAAGTTGGCCAGTTTGCATGGTGGGTGGTGGAATCTCGTGCATGAAGCATGGGTTTATGGCCCACTTCTACCCTTTTTTCTATTTTCATTTTATTATTGATTTAAAATACATATATTCCTAAGGAAAATTAAAAATCTCCCCTATAAAGCTAGTAGAGTTCCATCCTCTAGTTTTAGTAGACTAAGCAAGACAGGCATGACAGGAGGAGAAAGAGAAGGAGAAGAAGAAGAAGAAGAGAAAAGAGGAGAGATTGTGATGGATGCAAGTCTCAAGGACCTCTCAAGAAAGCTAGAGGAATTTGCCAAGGCAAGAGACTGGGAAGAGCACCATAGCCCAAGGAATCTACTTCTTGCCATGGTAATTTTCATCACACACATAAATATCATGACTTAGCTGTAAGCACTGCCACTAATCCACTAATCCCCTCTCTCATTTTCGGGTGGGCACACATGATGTGTGGATTGGATGCCATGCACACATCACAGTGGGCCCCACACTTGGGGTTGTAAGTTATGATTAACCTGCAAAGCTTTGTGGACGATCCAACCTCTCTCTCTTGTATCTTGCTTAACATTGGTTTTATTTCTATGTTTCCTAAACTGAGACACGTGTGGGAGTCTTGCCCATCCGACACACGTTCCCGTCGCAGCACATGCAGGCCAGATCATAGTTTTTTAGCTTTTCAGGTGGTTACACTTTAAATATTCTGGCCTAAAAATCAGTCCCTTTCCCTCCTTTAGCAGCCTATAACATTCAAAATTTTGATTTAACCATCGCTTTATTTTGTATATGGTGGGCCACAGAAGGAATTGAAAGGAGTAAGTTTTACAAGTGGAAGATATAATCATTGTGCCCAACCAGATGGGATTCATGCACTTGTGCCTGCGTGTGGGCGTTGAAGACCTGTCAATAGTATTTGTAGCCCTTATTGGGTGTGCTTGGGCATGATTTGTAGTTTGAAGCTGGTATGCATCCATACACACCAGTATCACCCAATTCGTGTATACAAGCTATTAGATTGTAAATCCTTACAGATCATGTAAGGTAGAGAAACTTCTCTAGATTAATTTTCAATATTGAAGGAAGAATGGTGATCCTCTTATATAAATATATATATAAAAGATACAAAGTATTATATGTAAGTTCCTAATTTAAATTAGTTGTACAATCACTAAATATAAATCCTAAAGTCTAATCAAAACTAATTAATAGATGTATACAGATTTATAATCTGATACAAGCATCAACCTGGGAGATAAGATCCATATCCTGTATTAATTGTTAGCATGGTTGTTGTGAACAATTAATACGTAGAAAACCCCGAGTTGAATTTGGTTTATTATTATTATTATAGGTTTTATTAAAGTCCCCACCTTTATTGGGATGTTACTAATATCCACAAAGCTTTTAAATGCCCCGTGGAATGCTCAATCATTAGTTGGGATAGTTTGTTCAATAATACGGTTGGGAGCAAGCGATGATGCAAGAATCGTATCGATTGGACGATTATAACCCTTTGAATGAGGGCAATTTATTTATGTCACGAGGTTAGAATCATCAAACCAAAATACTACTTTATAATGATAAACAATATAAGGTTTTATAATGATAAACAATACAAGGTGACATTTATCAAATAGATGTTTCAAGTTATTGGACCTATTTTGTTGCTCCGCTCAATCTTGACTGTCCATTTTTCATACCATCAATTGGATGTTTAGAATCATCTGGTTATCATGACTTTCGCGCAATGGGTTATTCTTAGTTATGAATGATCCAACAGTTCAAATTAACAATAGGTCATCTCATGTGTCATTTAAAAGCTTATGCCGAAGTTGATGACATACATAGTGAAGGTAAGGATGTCAGCAAAACCCTGTTATTATAATTATCTTTTTTATTTTTAAATTGTATTTGTTCTTTTGGATGATTAGGTAGGTGAAGTTGGGGAGCTGTCAGAGATATTCCAGTGGAAGGGAGAGGTAGCCAAGGGCTTGCCAAATTGGGAGGAATCTGATAAAGAGCATCTAGGAGAAGAGCTATCTGATGTCTTGTTATACCTCATAAGGTTGGCTGATATATGTGGCATTGATCTTGGAGATGCTGCTTCAAAGAAAATCATTAAAAATGCAATGAAATACCCTCCTAAGCTTTTGTAGATTGTAACATCTTAATCACATGGGTGGGTCCCCTTTTTTCTTATCTTTTGAGTGGAAAGAGAATACATTAGTGGGCCATTGAAGACCATATGATCAAATTTAAACTAGATGCTGTGAATGAATCGGATGAATGTTTTTCACTGGAATTGTAGGGTTGTGATGAATGAGAGCATGGATAGTGTCCAGATGTGCTAGTTTGTTAGCTTAGGGACCATGGTTTAGGCATCCACACCGTTGATCTCAACAAATCAGTAATGAATTAGTAAAATTGGTAATGCCTTGCGTTTAGATATTGATGCAGGGATGGACGTGATGAGGTCAAGCACCGTATTCCTCGGGGGGTAACTATTCCAAATCCACGGAACTACCATGGACACCTCACAAAGATGCCTCGAATCCATGATGAAAAAAAAAAATAGATATAATTCTAGAAATTCATAATAAATTGATTGATCCTTAAAAAAAAAAAATTGAGCTTATAACCTCTTAAATAGTAACATAAACCCTAAGAAGAAGATTCGAAAGCATACTATAACTAAAACTCTTAAAAATCATGATTTACTATTTATAGACGGTCATGATTTCTACTAGACATCATGGTTTTCAGCCAAAAATAGTGTCCTATTTGGCTCAATCATGCTATTCTCCTAATATTTCTAAGAACTTTTCATGTTGGACAGAACTCAAAGCCCAATGGATGAAGAGTTACAATCAAATTAAAACTTACCATAAATAGTAAAAATGAAATTAAAAAGGAAATTTGACTATCGATCTGTTAGAAGCAAATTCAACATGGGGAACCTGGCGTAGCGGTGTTGGGTGGCTAAAGTAGCATCTCTTACCGCACAATCATATATGGCACATTGGATAACTCATTTCAGTTTGCGAGATACGCCTATTTTAAGGTTCTGATGGTCCGGATCACTTCCGTCTCCGATCGGACCTTTTCTGGTCCATCTTGGCCATGAAATTGTACGCGACCCGCTCTACATTAGATATTATAACCATTATAATGGTGCCATGCATATAAATTAATGTTTACAAAAAATAAAATGTATCAAGATAGGAAGGAAACAACAATTGTAGATCAGATGGAGAGAATCAACCATTCTGGAAAAAGAAAAATTAGGGGCTCATATCCCGTGTGGGGCCATCATATCAATGGTCTAGATCACCAACCCATGGACCCCATTTGGGGTCTGTTTATTCATTTATCTTTTCAGAATTTAGATTCGGTGAATTCATTTGTTAAAATAGGTCATAAGAGAGCCGAATAATAAATGCAATTGGCACCATCTAGACACTATATGCATGCATCACCAAAGACAATCTAACAAGAGAGACGTGAAGAATTTTTTGGATTTTATTTAGAACATATAGCACGTTTGGATGCACTATTGAATTGAATTGGAATATAGGCATATATATATTTAATGGGGGTAGCTATCGGAGAATAAATGACAAAAGCACCAAAACACAAAATACTAATCTATGGGTTTGGTTAGTGAAGAATTTTATTCAATGGTGTTATGCATGTTTTTATACGGAAACCTAAGAAAGGATATATCTTTTTCAAAACAATTAAATTTTATGTGATTGAGACTGACATTATTGGGCCGAAGGTCTAGAAAGTGTTTGGTTGACACTCGGAAATCATGGGAGAAATTTGAATTTTTGCCTTTTAAGAGAAAGCCATGGTACAAGTGGCAAACATGTGCAAGAGATCCAAGCCACACATCTTGGGGGACATGGACTGGACTAATTTTTGGGCCACACGTTGGTTGATAAAATGTTAAAAAAGCGTTTGGCCCTGATTGATGACCATCATCGTGCGTCCCACCTTTGATTGCCCGCCACTCTCCAAAAGTACCTTCTGCGGGTGATTCTAACGGAAGCGGATTGGCTGGTGTACCACAAGTGTATTGACATCAGCAAGTTCTGTGGGTTCCATCATGAGGTATGTATTATATCCCAACGGTCCATCCATTTGGCGAGCTCTTATTAAGGCTTGAGCCGAAAAATAAGACAGATTTAAAGATCAATTGGACCACACTACAAAAAGCAGTGGGGGATTTAACGTCTACCATTGAAACCCTTTTTGGGGTCATAGAAGTTTCAGATCAATATGAAATTTTTTTTCATCTTCATCCATGTATCTGTGACTTTATTAACAGATTGGATGGAAAATAAAGGTTATGCTGAGCCCTACGAATTTTTTAATGTTGAAAATCATTATCATTGTTGCTGTTTTTGGTGTGGTCCATTTGAGACTCGGATATAATTCATTTTTTATCTAGTGCTTTAAAATGATCTCGAAAAATGGATGAACGGTGTGGATATAATAAATACATCATTGTGGGTCCCATGTAACTTTGATCTCCTTTGAACCGTTCGAACAACTCGGAGCTGGAGGAGCGTCAGCGCTAGTATTCTCACGATACATATCAACACCGGCTATATAGCTGGTGTGTGGTACATCAGCCAATCCGCTTCCTATTCTAACTGACAAAGCATAAGTGGACCGGAAACGGATTGGCTACTCCCCCTGCCACCAGCCCGGTGGCTGATGGTCGGTGCTCTGTGGGCCCCACCATGATGTATGTGTTTCATCCATTCCGTTAATACATTTTTACATATCATTTTAATGACTAATTCCAAAAATGAGAAGGAAATAAATCTCAGTTGTAACACACCACAGGAAAACAAGTGATTGGATATCCACCATTAAAATCCTCCTAAGGCCCATTGTACTGTTTATTTGATATCCAATCTGTTGATTAGGTCATACAGGCCTAGCTGAAGGGAAAAAACAAATATCAGCTTGATCCAAAACTTTATGGGCCTCCATAATTTTTTTAATGGTCAACGCTCATTCAACACTGTTTCCTGTAATGTGGTCCATTTGAGATAGGAATATGCCTCGTTTTTGGCCTCGAACCATAAAATGATCTGGAAAAACATATGGACGGCATGGATGAAACACATACATCATAGTGGGGCCCACAAAGCACTGACCACCAGCCATTGGCCGGGGAAGTAGCCAATCCGTTTCCAAGTGGACCGTGCCACAGGAAACAGTGTGGAATAATGATTTCCACCGTTGAAACCTTCCTAGGGCCTACAGTAATGTTTATTTGTCATCCAAACTGTTCATAAGATCACGAAGGCATGGATGAAGAGAAACCACGAAACATCAGCTTGATCCAAAACTTCTTTCGCCGGTAAGAATTTTTCAATGAGTTTTTTACCACCGTAAACCCCACCTTTAACCTAGCAGCTTTTGTAAATGCTCCCAAACTTTATTTTCGAGACTAAATTGATTATGTACGAACACATTATTTGAAGACAAAAATACCCTTACTTTATGAGATATACTCGAAAATACGCTTGCATTCATGGTGGCACCATGGATACCACAATGCCACCGTGGAACTCTGTCTTGTCCGCGATTGCACCGTGGATATCACTAGAGGTGGGCATCGAGTCAAGTCGGACCAGATTGGGTCCAACTTGACTTGATCCGATTTTTCAAGAACCTGACCCGAACTCAATTCGATCCAAGACCAAGTCAAGCACGCTGACTCAATCCGATCCGAATCCTTGCTGGCTTGACCCGAACCAAGTCTGACTCGGTCTAGGAAATTGAATCAAGTCGGATCGAGTTGAGTCTATCTAGTCGATTCAGACTGGGCTGAATCAAGATGGAGACAGAGAAGGAGAGAAAGAATGAGATGTGAGAAACCAGGAGAAAAAGAAGGACAGAAAGGAGGACAGAAAGAATGAGAGGAGGGAAATCGGGAGAGAGAGGGAGAGAAAGGAGGAGAGATGGGTGGGTGTGGCGCCTCCTTCGAGTAGAGAAAGAATGGTTAGGGTTCGTTTGGTTCGGGACGGGTAGAGAGATGGGTAGTAAAAAGTAAAAAGTAAAAAGTAAAAAAATATATATAAAAAACTTATATATAGGACATGACTGGATCGGGTTAGATCGGTTCAGATTGAATCAATTTAGACCGGATTTCGGATCGGATCGGTCCAACTTGACCACGATCCAAACTCGATCCAATGTACGATCGGATCTTAGTGGTCCTACTCGATCTGCACCGATCCAGGCATTCGATTCGGTTTAGATCGGGTCGGATTCTGTCCAGCTCTAGATATCACGGTTAGAGGTGGGCATCGGTCCAGATCGGAGCGGATTGGGTTCAACCAGATTAGATCCGAAATGGCAATGGTTTGACCCGAACTCGATCAGATTTGGAATCAAATTCAGGTCACCTGACCCGAACAAATTCGATACATGATTCACCTAACCCGAATCGAGTCCGACTCGGTCAGAGAAACCGAGTCGGATCGAGTTGGGTACGATTCGGATATGTGTGAATTTAATTTAACTTTTTATATAATGTGGTCCACTTCAACCTTTAATATATACTATTTCTTTGCTCAAGGCCTAAATTGATATGTTAAAATGGATGAACGGCTTAGATAAAACATATACATCAAGGTGGGCCCCACATGGCTCTGAACAGCGTCATCAGTAGTGTTGACGTGCACTGCACCATGTAGTGACGTGCTTTTCATATATATATATATATATATATATATATATATAAAGTGAGTGGGGACTTGCTGTAACGACCTTAGCAAGTTACGTGAGTCTTATCATGAGGTATGTGTTATATCTAAACCGTCCATCCATTTGGCGAGCTCGTCATATGGCTTACGATGAAAAATAAGACAGATCTAACTATCAAGTGGACCACACGAAATATTTAATGGTGAAAATCATTCGCTACTGCTACTTGTGGTGTGGTCCAGATGATCTTTGGATATTAATAATTTTTTAGATCATACTCTACGATGATCTTTAAAAATATATGAACGGTGTAGATATAATAAATACATCACTGTGGGGCCCATGTAACTTTAATATCCTTTGAACCGTTGGTATAACTCAGAGCTCGAGCGCCCATGTTTGTACTTAAAACCGCTTTCCAACCCATTGTTTTGTTCGAAACTGTTATAGAACTTGAATTGGATACGGAACTGAGTAACTCAGTAGGCTCAGCATACTGAGTAAACTCTTCAAGGTTCACCATGATTTATATATTTAATCCACTCCGTCCATCTGTTTTACCTGATAATTTTAGTGCTAGAGACAAAATATGAATTATATCCGAAGCTTGGATTGACCACAATACAGGAAACAGTGTGAACTGAGCGTCCACCGTTGAAAATATTCTTGTGGGCCACAGAAGTTTTTTATCAAGCTTATATTTGTGTTTTCCTTTCATCCATGTCTATAAGATCTTATGAATAGGTTGGATGGCAAGTAAACATCACTGTGGGGCACATAAAGGTTTCAACGGTGAAAAATCATTACTACCACTGTTTCCTATGGTATGATACATTTGAGGTTTGGATATTCTTAAATTTTGGGTTCATCCCCTTAAATGAGCTGAAAAATCATATGGACGGCGTGGATTAAACACATACATTCACGGTGGGCCCAACTAAGTTTACTGAGTACGATAAGGTTACTCAGTATGCAATCTGATTTCGCCTGAATTGCAGTTACGAGAAAATTTAATACTCTGGTAGAGTGTGATGGATCATACACAGGCACTTAGAAATTGCAGATGTGTCATATGAGTAGTCCAATTAAACCTACCAAATTATTGTATATAGGGAAGATTTATTATGAACCAGAGATTAAGCTTATTTGATTATCTTATGAGGAATGGTGGAGACAATTGTGGGACGGTTATAAAATCTAATGGTCTTATTTCCACAAACAAGTTTTTACAGATCAAATGATAGGATTGTCCAACTAATCTGATCTCGGGTTTTCTCATGGAGGCAGTACGGTGCATGGTCTACTCAAATTTTTTAGTTAATATAAATCGAGTAAATAATTCCAAGTCCACGCATATCAAGTGCCATACGTAGCCGAGTATCATATATGTAGAAAAGGTGCTAAGACCCATGTGACCCCACACGTCTGAGACACCTTCTTATTCGTGGAGGATTGAAACCGTGCATGGCATGTGGCACATCCGAGCGACGAATAGCTTTGATTTGGAGAGGGATTGGATACTGACACTACTAGAGGGGACCGGCTGCTGGACAGTGCTCTGTGGGCCCCACCATGATGAAAGAAAGAAAAGAAATATGTTAGAAATGGCGTTAAGCAGTGGAGAGGAAGAAGAGAGCGTTGAAGAAGAAGAAGATGAGAAATAGGGTAAGAGATTTAGGGGTATAAAAAAATGTATTTATACTACCTGACTACCCGCTCCGGGTTGGGTCGGGTCGGGTTAGGTCATTTCGGTTCGGGTTATCGGATCGAATCTGTCCAAATACACCATTATCCGACCCTGACCCGAAAAACGATCGGATCTGGACGGATAGACTCGATCAGACCCGATTTTGGCTGTCGGTTCTACTCGGAACGTGTCGAGTCAGGTCGGATCCATCGGATCGGGTCCAATATGCCCACCTCTAATCACGGTGGAACCGTCCAATACCAGAAAAAAGGCCAGAGGCCATAACTAAATACCTATAGCTACGGATTATAACAGTAGCCATTGCATGCATGCATCGGTGCTACCGTGGAGCTCTGTCTTGTCCACGGTGGCACCATCCAATACTAGAAAAAAGGTTAAAAAGGCTGTAGCTAAATACCTATGGCTACGGATTATAACAGTAGCCATTGCTAGCATAGCTAGTGCTTCATTAGATTTGTAGCTATTTATTCTATGGCTACAGACATAAACCATAGCTACTAATTCTGTAGCGAAAAGTACATACAATTATGGATAATTGAGCGAGCCTAATGTGAAATTAAACGAGCTAACATGAAATTAAGTGAGCCTAACATAAAATTCAACGAGCCGAACATGCCTAACATGAAATTCAACGAGCCTAACATGAAATTCAACGATCTTAACATGATATTCAACGAGCCTAACAGGAAATTCGACGAGCCTCAAAGGAAATTGAGCAAGACAAATATGAAATTCAACGAGCCTCAAGAGAAATTGAGCAAGGCAAACATGAAATTCAGCAAGGCTAATATGAAATTCAACGAGCCTCAAGGGAAATTAAGCGAGGCAAACATGAAATTCAACAAGCCTCAAAGGATACATTGCTTGATTTCGTAATAATCTTCTATCCAATCTATAGTATTGTTTGTCATATCTTCTAGGAAATAGGGCTGCAACTTTGGTTCAGTTTGACCCGAACCCTACTGAGCCAACATTAGTCTAGCTCGAGTTGTGTAGTCATTGTGTTCAGTTAGGGTTAAAACTCAATGAGCCTCACAGGAAATTGAGCGAGGCTAACATGAAATTGAGTGAGGCAAACTGGAAATTGAGCGAGGCAAACTAGAAATTGAGCAAGGCAAACTGGAAATTCAGCTAGGGAAATTGGAAATTGAGAAAGGCAAAATAGAAATTGAGTGAGGAAAACTAGAAAATGAGCGAGGGAAACTGGAAACTAAGTGAGGCAAACTAGAAATTGAGTAAAGGAAACTGGAAATTAAGCGAGGGAAACTAGAAATTGAGCAAAACAAATTGAAATTTGGGCGAGGAAAATTGGAAATTAAGCGAAGGAAACTGGAAATTAAATTGAGTGAGGGAAACTAGAAATTTAGTGAGGCAAATTGAAAATTGAACGAGGTAAACTGAAAATTGAGCGAGGAAAACTAGAAATTGAGCGAGGAAAACTGGAAATTGAGCGAGGCAAGCTGGAAATTTAGCGAGGGAACATTTACAGGTTATAAATTTTCATTTAATATAAATTGTACAAGGTATATCAAACACTATATAATTCAACATTTGACAAAAATTCCCTCTTCCTCCCATGCTTACGAAAAGTATCATTTACAGGTTACAGACAAACAATCATACGCTATCGACTTCCTCTAAACGGCAGTAAATTTTTGCATGTCTGTTCCCACCAAGGCGCGACCACTGCACAATATATCGATGAATTTCATTACGAATATACTGAGTCATAACCATTGCTTTGCTTCGGCACCGATTTATCTTCTTTGGTGATCCACATCTTCCCTTCAAGCGCAATGATGTCTTCGGTGACATGGAAGAGAATGGGGAGCCCCTCAGTCATCACTTTGATCTTTTACTTATACTTTAGGAGTGCATTTGTGTATAAACTATCGATAATAACGATCTCTCATTTTCTTGGATATATGACCATTAAGAACCAATGAAAATCATCATGGTTCATGGGTACATAAACCTGTCCATGTTTGATAAAATAATATATCAGTAAAAACATGATAGAACACATTATGGTCAGGGTTGATATTATGTGACAAATGCATTACCCGTTCATAACACAAAATGGCCTTGGCGTATGGTTTTTTCCGCTGCTTAGCAACTGTATAGACAATGCTCATGTCGCCTACTAACTTTGCACGTTCCGATGCGGACTTCGAGTCCCGATATATTTTCAGATTCAACATACTTGCTTTAAGGCATTGCTATTACAAACATGATCAAAGATCAAAGATCCACCCTTCACTATGTCAAACCACCATTTCAGAGAACCCTTAAAGGATGGGTTTGGGAATCCAGTAGAAAAATCATCACCTACAAACATGAATTGCAAAATATATCAAAAATAAAGTTCACTAGATATTTAGTGAATCATAGTGTAAAAAATCAGACATAATTGAAAACAATCAAGCACTTGATGAATTTAAGCGAGCTTCAGATGAAATCGAATAAGCCTCAAGTGAAATTAAGCGAGACAAACATCAAATTGATCGAGGTAAACATTAAATTGAGCGAGGCAAACATACAATTCAATGAGGCAAACATGCAATTCAGCGAGGATCAAAGAAAATTGAGCGAGGCAAATTGGAAATTGAGCGAGGGAAACATAAAATATGAGCGAGGCAAAACTAGAAATTGAGCAAGACAAACTGAAAATTCAGTGAGGGAAACTGAAATTTGAGCGAGGGAAGCATGAAAATTGAGCGAGGCAAACTGGAAATTCAGCAAGGGAAACTGGAAATTGAGCGAGAGAAGGTGTGAGGCAAATTAGAAATTCAGTGAGGGAAATATGAAATTGAGTGAGGCAAACTGAAAATTGAGCGAGGTAAGCTGGAAATTGAGCGAGACAACCTAGAAATTAAGCAAGGTAACCTAGAAATTCAGCGACGCAAATAAAAATTCAGCGAGGCAAACTAGAAATTCAGTAAGGCAAATTAAAAACTGAGTGAGGCAAACTGAAAATTGAGCAAGGCAAGCTGAAAATTGAGCAAGGCAACTTAGAAATTCAATGAAGCAAACTAGAAATTCAGTGAGGGAAATATGAAATTGAGCGAGGCAAACTAGAAATTCAGTGAGGCAAACTAGAAACTGAGCGAGGCAAACTAGAAATTCAGCGAGGCAAATTGAAAATTGAGCGAGGCAAGCTAAAAATTGAGCGAGAAACCTAGAAATTCTGTGAGGCAAACTAGAAATCAAGCGAGGGAAACATAAAATTGAGCGAGGAAAACTAGAAATTCAGCAAGGCAAACTAGAAATTCAGCAAGGCAAACTGAAAATTGAGCGAGCCAAACTAGAATATAAGCGAGGCAAACTAAAAATTGAGCGAGGCAAATTAGAAATTCAGCGAGGGAAGCATAAAATTGAGCGAGGTAAGCTGATAATTGAGTAAGGCAACTTAAAAATTCAGCGAGGTGAACTAGAAATTGAGCGAGGCAAACTAGAAATTGAGCGAGGCAAACTGAAAATTGAGTGAAATAAACTGAAAATTGAGCAAGGCAACCTAGAAATTCAACGAGATGAACTAGAAATTGAGCGAGGGAAACTGAAAATTGAGCGAGGCAAACTAGAAATTGAGCGAGGCAAACTGAAAATTGAGCGGGGTAAGCTGAAAATTTAGCGAGGTAATCTAAAAATTCAGGGAGGAAAACTAGAAATTGAGCAAGAAAAACTGAAAATTGAGCGAGATAAATTGAAAATTGAGTGAGACAAACTGAAAATTGAGCGAGGCAAGGTGAAAATTGAGTGAGGCAAGCTGAAAATTGAGCGAGGCAAACTGAAAATTCAGTGAGGCAAACTACAAAATCAACGAGGCATGCTGGAATTTGAGCAAGCAAACTGAAAATTCAAAATATACTTAAGTGGGCACCTGGATATAACTGTTTATTTTTCAACAAAAAAGTAGGAAATGATTGTAGATGGGCTAGGCTGGCCTGATGCGCTTTCAAGCCTGATTCACTTTAGAATGCGCTTGGGCTGAAGTATCGAGCTCAGGGACTGGATTCAAGCTTAAATCTGGAGCTCATTTCTTAAGCAAGCCGAGCCTGGATATAGCTTTCTAAAAGACCATTTGCCTAGCCTAGCCAATCAACTTTTTCAAAAAATCAAAATGTAAACCCCATTTTCTCTCTCATTCTAAAATAATAAACTTTTCTTTTCCTATGTTCTAAAATTTTAAAATATAAACCCTTCTCTTTTTCTTCACTGGTCTCTAATTTACTTTTCTCTTTATCCCTTAATTTACTCTTCTCTCTATCCCCTAAAATTTTCTTTCCTTTTCTTCATCGGTCTTTAAGTCAGAATATGTAAGGGCACGTTCAAGGGGTATTGACCTATTGGCACTACCGTAAGCTAACAGAATTTCCGAGATGTTGTAGGGCCCATTTGATGTGTGCAACACATCCAACCCTCTCATCAAATATGTGACTTCATGGTGACACTAATTCTATAAAATTAGTCCAAAACTTAGGTGGGCCACAGCTGCTGAACCAGGAAGGAACATTCACCCTTGATTTACACCCAAGCTTCCATGAGTAGTAAAATAGCTTGATAATCGTCCTGACTATTCATCCAAGCCAGATGAAGTGTTTGAATGTCTTAGGTTACAAATACACGGCGTATCAGGGGTGAGCATATACTATCGACTTCTATTGGTCCATAGACCAGTTACATTTGGCCTATATTATCAATGGTTTGAATCACTGAAATTGAGTGAGGCAAACTAGAAATTGAGCGAGGCAAACTAAAAATTCAGTGAGGAAAATTGGAAATTGAGCGAGGCAAACTGGAAATTCAGCGAGGGAAACTAAAAATTGAGCAAGACAAACTAGAAATTCAACGAGGTAAACTGAAAATTTAGCAAGGCAAACTGGAAATTAAGAGAGGAAAACATGAAATTCAACGAGGGAAACTGAAAATTTAGCGAGGCAAACTGAAAAATCAGTGAGACAAACATGAAATTTAGCTAGGCAAACAGGAAATTGAATGAGCATAAAAGGAAATTAAGCGAGGCAAACATGAAATTCAGCGAGGGAAACTAGAAATTGAGTGAGGCAAACAGGAAATTGAGTGAGGCAAATGTGTAATTCAGCGAGGTAAAGATACAATTCAACGATTACCAAAGAAAATTCAGCGATGCAAACTAGAAATTCAGTGAGGCAAACATGAAATGAGCGAGGCAAACATGAAATTGAGCAAGGAAAATATAAAATTCAACAAGGCAAACATGAAATTCAATGACCCTCAAAGGAAATTGAATGAGGCAAGCTTGAAATTCACAAGCCTAACTTGAAATTGAGTGAGGCTAAGATGAAATTGAGTGAGGCTAACATCATATTGAACGAGGCTAACATCATATTGAGCGAGCTTCAAATGAAATTGAACCAGCCTAACGTGAAATTGAACGAGCCTATAATGAAATTGAGCGAGGCTAACTTGACATTCAGCGAGGCTAACATGAAATTCAGCGAGGTTAACATGAATTTGAATGAACTTCAAATGAAATTGAACGAGCCTAACACATAATTGAACGAGTTTCACATGAAATTCAACGAGTACTTCGGTGAAGTTGACCGAGCAGTTAATGAAATTGACTGAACAGTTCATAAAATTTACCATTACATTACATGAATTTGTGGAAGTTCCTAGTCATATTTTTATCATTTCTCTGTCAAATTCATGAATTGCTTGGGCAATTTCACCAATCATGCACCGGGAATGTTAGTGACGATTCGAGCATATTGCTGAGAAGTAGGTCAAATGGACTGAGAACTCTCGCAAATTGGAAATCAAATTGCTCAGTATGCTCTTATCGTACTGAGTTAACTGAGTTGGGCCCGCCTTGAATGTATGTGTATTATCCATGATGTTCATCCGTTTTTCCATCTAATTCAAGGGTTTGAGCCAAAAATCGTAGCGCATCCAAATATCAAGTGGATCATACCCCAGGAAACAATGATTCCACCGTTGAAACCTTGTTAGGCCCCACAATGATGTTTTATTTGTCATCCATCATGTTCATAGGATGATGTATACATGGATGAACCAAAAACCTAGATATAAGCTTGATCCAATACTTCAATGGCCCACAAAAAATTTACTCGGTTTAGGGCAATTTATTAAAATATACTTGTGGTGTATGCTTTCTTCTGTGGAGGCACCATTTTCAGAAAATCTAGAAAATGTTGTTGTATGAAGAGGGTGTGATCCAATGCAAGGGTATTTCTATCTAAATAAAGGGCTTTTGCAGAAGTGGAGAGATGGTGCAATCCAAGGTAGGGGTAATTTTGTCCAGAGAAAGGGGTTTTTGTGGAGATGGAGGGAGGCAAACTAGTTACAGAAATGGGTTTGAAAAGAAGGGGTATTTTCATCTACGAAAGAGTCCGTAGTTTAGTATGGGAAAGTAAGTTTGGGAGGGTTCAGAAAAGACACTGGGTAAAAGCAGGCGTTTACGGTGGTCAATTTCTCATTTTTCAACTATAGATGTTCAATCACATGGTTTCCTGTGGTGTGGTCTACTTAAGCTTTGGATATGCTTCCGTTTTGGGATCAAGCCCTAAAATTATCTGTTAATACCGGTGAACGGAGTGGATAAAATAAATAAATAACAGTAGACCCCACTGAGTTTACTTAGTGCGCTAAGGGTACTGAGTTACTCATACGCAATCCGCTTCCCAATCCGCTTCCTTTGCTAGAAGAATGGATGGTTCATATTGATTAGATTGGAGAATGTGCAAATCATTGATCTAAACCATCTGTCATTTGTGGGCACCTTTGATTGTGCATCTTTCAAAAGTCACTTGATCAGGTGATCATAACCAACTAAACAATAGCTATGAAAATGGATGATCTAGATTGATTATAGTAGAATGTTCGATCATGTGGGGCCACCTTTGATTGCCATCCCTGCCCGAAAGTCACTTTAATTGCACCATCATAGTTATCCAATTAGTGAATAAGAAATTGGTAATTTATATTTAGAGTTATTTACTAAAACTTGCTTACCTTTTTATTTATTTATGAAAAACTACCTACTTTTAAGTTATTTAAGCCTGACGCCATATGCAGTTGCAATTGAATGGCGTTTTAAAACTGTATTTTGAAAAAGGCTAAAATACCCTTCATTTAAAACATGTAAACTAGCATATAGTGGCGATTAATGTTCAGGGATCCCAAGCTAGGTGGGGCCTACTATGGTGTTTGCGAGAAATTCACCCAGGTCATAAGTTTTTCCAAATCATTTTATGGTATGAGCCAAAAATGAGGTAGATCCCAAGTTCAAGTGAACCACATGACACAAGCTCGCTATTGAAACATTTGTAGGGCTGCATAAGCTTTGGATCAGGCTAATATTTTTATTCTTTCAATTCATCGTAGTGTTAATGACCTTATGAAGGGTTGATACACTTTTTGAACGGTTTGAATTGCTTATAAACATGAAGGTCGAGCCCAAAATATTTTGAACAGTAGGCAGCCCCCTTTTGTGGCCCACTTAAGTTTCATATATGCCTGATTTTTGGTCCCATGTTTTTACATGATCTGCCAAAATGGATGGAAGGAGTAGATTTTTCCTAACCATCATGGTAGGCCCTACGTGCAGTGGGGCCAGATACATCATTCAAATGTCAAACCAATTGGTTGTAATTTGCTGGTAGTTCTGTCCAGAGAGGGACATGGATTAGGTGCAGCTCGTATCTCATCCAACACGATGTTGCCTTGAACATGGGGCCCACCTTAATGTACCAATTGTATATCAACACTGTCCATCCATATTTTCAACTCATTTTAGGGCGTTATCCCAAAACTAAGATAAATCCAAATGTCAGGTAGACCACACCACAGGAAGCAGTGGTGATTTAATGTCCACAATTAAAAACTTCTTGGGGGCCACATGAGTTTTAAATCATTCTGATATTTTTGTTTTCCTTAATCCTAGTCTTTGTGACTTAGTAAATATGTTTGACGGCAAATAATCCTTAAAATGGGCCCTAGGATGTTTTCAATTGTGAGTGTTCAATTATCACTATTTTCATGTGGTGCAGTCCACCTAAGACCTGAATCTACCTCCTTTTTTTTTTCTTTTTTTCTTTTTTTTGTCCTAGGCCCTAAAATAATTATCCAAAATAGATGGGTGATATGGATAAAACACACATCATGGTGGGGCCCACAAAGCACCGTCCAATAGCCACCTTGTTGCTTCATTTTTTGGGCTCATGCCCTAGAATGATCCAAATTGCATGGATTCAACACATATGTCATGGTGGAGCCCACAGAGCATCAACCAATAGCAACTCACTGGTAGCAGAGTCAATAGGCAATCCATGTCGGTTTTCTCTTTCCCATTTTAGGTATTTTCGGTGCTATGTGGACCCCAATGTATGTATTGTAGATCAACACCGTCCACTCATTTTTTCAAATAATTTTAGGGAACAAGTCCAAAAATAAAGAAGATTCAAATCTTGGGACATCAGTGGATATATTCACCATGGAATTTCTTAGATTTAGAATTTAACAGAGAAAAATAATCACACGGGTAAAAAATATGGTGGATGGTTTAGAATCATAGATGAACGAGTGTAAGTATGGTTTACATGGTCTTAGGGCAAGTTCGCTATGATGGAATGGTCTGATGGTGACATATATAGTTAAATAACTAGATCCAAGGCTAATTAAGTATTTGAATGTTCACATATATAAGCAGATGTGCAGATTGATAAATGAGTAGCTTAAAATCAATGATATAGTTGGAAGATTCGTACACATCAATTAAAGGTAAGAATTGAGGGATTGGTCTAACTTCTTGGTTATGTTGTTTTATATGATTTAGGTATGTTATCATATGTCTCAAAGGTGCAATCTAAAGTATGTGGTTAATGGCCATTAGTGATATAAGTCTATGGTGAGAATCATAGGTCAAATGAAGGCAGGTTGATCTAAAACTTTATAGGTTTGCTATGGGTTAGTTTAGCTTAAATTTGGATGGTTTAAAATGGACTGATAAGGTGTACAAGTGAGGAATCTTATTTTGGCAGTTTTTTAGTGTAAATATAATGTCTTAATTGGGTGGTTTTAATACATGGATCATAGGTCATGATTGGGTATGTTGGGTGTATGTTCAACGATTAAATTTGAGCTTGTTTATGATTGAATGGGTGGTGAGAGTACACACACACACACACACACATATAAGACATATAATTACCACTTTCATAAATCAAGGGTTAAAACTAAATAGATCGATCACACCTTGCATAGATTAATGGATGCATGCATGCATAAATGTATGGTTCATTGAATATATTTATGCATATATGTTTGGATGAATACAAGTGTATATGTATGCATATATATGAATATGCACCAAAACCCCGAGTCATTTGCAACCCCAAATCTCACAGTGAACCAAATCAAAAGATGCGTGCTTTGATTGCAACTTAATGGAAACATATGACAAATTTGCTTAACCCTTTAACAGACATTACAAAGAGTACTTGAAATAGATGATATGTATGATAAACAAGTTGTACACAAGTGACCAAGACACATATGCTAAAGGTTGGAGCTTGTAGACTAAGTAGCGGGCATGGCTGATGGAGTGATGGTGGGATGTAGAAGGTAGTGGTAGAGTCTGTCTTGTATTTCACCCACTCCAATTAACTTCCTGGAAGACAAGTCTTGAAAAATCACAAAAGGTTAGAAAGAATGAAAACACAATTTAAACTTTTTGTGGACACGAGGTTAAAAAAGAAAATTAGAAACACAAAGGACATCATAAACAACCAAATTTGGAGACAAAATAAAAAATAAAAAATCAAGCTGATATGAGTAATGGGGATGACATCTCCTGTTGGTAATGTAACAAGTTTAACATTAGTACTGTGTGTGGAGAATAATATAATTTAAAAGAATAAACTAAACCAAAGATAATTAATTAAGTTTTATTTATACATAGCTGGAAAGAAAAAAAAAAATTATAAAAGGAAAAAATGATAACTAATGACAATCTATTCATAACAAGATAGTAGTTGGAAACAATAGTTTGTTCATTGCAAGAAAGTCATCAGGCCCAATAATTAAACCACTTGCATAACTAGCTTTATGGTTGGACAGTCGTTGGGAACAAAAATCTGTTCATCATCGCAGGTTGAATTTCATTATACGATACAATCATGGTTCACGAGGAGTGGATGTTTGTTTGTCCCCTCGACTTACTTCGTGGCTAGACAATTGTTGTGGTAACTATATGTTCGTTGCGTATGACCAGATTCTATGGCAAGACAGCCAATGTGAATGAAATTTTTTACTGTCCATTTGCCGTGCAACAAAGTTTTGTGGTGAGGTCTGTTACTCCACCCAACTGACTTTTGTGGGTAAGTCGATTGTTGTTTAAATGATCAACCATCAGCACCTAGCCATGTTACTTCATGGGTGAAGGTTTGTCAGATAGTTGGTGAATGACTATCTATTCATTGCTTAGATCGTGAATCTGTGGGCAAGATGTCATGGAAAATCACATGTTCATCGCTCAACTGGGTTTCACGGTGAGGCAATTGTAGTTAAACAACAACCTATTCGTAACTTAGTCAAACTTCATGGTGACATGGTCAAAAAGAATCTCTAGGCATGTGGCAAGATGGGCCCGCTAGCCATCCATTCGAGACCTAGAGAACTTTATAGGTCTAATGATGTAGTCACAAATGTAGGGGTACCTAGTTAACTAATTTTAACTTATTTCATTCGGGCTGAAATTTTGCAGCATTTTGTTGGCTTGGCAGCAAATGAGTTATATTGAAATAATAATGATAATGATAAGTGTTAATAGCAAGCGAAGGATAAGTTGTGTTGAGTTGAAAGAAGTGGTGTTGTGTTGAATTAGAGTGGTGTAGGCCCCGAGCTCTTCTGATTTTGTAAATGTGTAAGGCAATTTGCTAGAACATGTATTAGAATCAACCTTCAGAATCTTCTCTTAATTGATTAAAAGATATGGCCGATTACACTTTTAATTCAAAATGAGTTAATGAGATTTTCTTCAAATCAATCGGTCATCAAGCAACCATAACTGATCGTATTTCTATCTTGAGAGATGCCATCGTAATTCTAAGTAATCAACTTGCTTTCGGATGCTCTTATCCAACCACATTGTAGCGTGTGTCTCTATTGATCACCGCCTTAGCTAATCGTGTGTATTAGAGCTCTCCAATTATGGCTTGACATGTGCGTATCCACTCGTCTTTTGCTGTGTCATGAGAAGTATCATTACCAGATAAAATAACAGCTATGACTTCTTTTCTAGGCCACTATAAAATATATGGCCTCTCGTGTATTGCCACATGTCACACAATAGCTTTTTCTTAAGGTGCAGTGACACTTGTCTCGTGGCAACAATGTTCTTGGTGCTTTATAATTTTCTCCTACCAGTCGCATCAGTTGTGAGGATCTCGTCTAAATCTTTCATCCAGTGGTGTCACCACGTGTTGGCTTACTAGCCATCAGATTAGGCGTGATCAAATCAGGTGTAAACAATCTTATCAGGTGGCCTACATGCTAATGAGAAAAATGGACCATTGTAAAAGGTTGACACACGTCCGCATTCAAAGTACACATGTGGTGTGTGTGTTATATCCCGAAAATTCAGCACACAAGTAAGTCCACGAGGACTCATCCACATAGGTATTATGACAATTAGATTTTTCAAAAAAAAAAAAAAAAAAAAAAAAAGATATAGATGAAAGAATGCACATGTATACCTACATTTGTTTGATCATTAGGTATGTTAAATTTCGAAGACAATTTATTTATTTATTTATTATTATTATTTTTTAAAGTAGGTAGAATGTAACAATTCAAAGAATTTCACACATGAGTAGGTAGTGCTCTTTCACATGTGTGTAAATTATGGAGTAGAAATTTCATCTTTAAGAGATGTTTAGATGAACACACATGTAAACACCCTTAGACTCACATACATACTATCGTGAAACTTGAATATACATATGTGTATGTGTATATTATATCAATATACTTTATTAACCATCAATCTAAACCATCGAGAAGACTTTGCATAGGCTGACCATCCAAACATTCGATTTTAATCTAGACGACCTTACATCATCATTATATAAACAAAAGTCCATCTTAACCATTAATATTTTATCATCCATGAATATGAATTTTACATCATGATGGAATATACATTGCAAGCACTATTGCATTCATGACATTATAGCTTCATGATTCATTCATGACATCTGGGTATGAATTACATTTGTAACCTTATTTCGACGACATCTTGTTTGTTTGTTATCGAATTGTTTGTTTGGTACCTCTTTTGGAATTTAACTGTGATAGATATGATCTCACTAGGTTTGTAGCTCATTCAATTTGATAACATCTTATAGGTTTCTAGGACAAAAGATGAATTGTGAAAGGAGAATATTTGAACAACTATTTCCATTAGAGCTTGGTCTATAGATAATTTATTTTATTTTGAAATTATAATAAACTTGAAGTGAGGAGTTATGAGAGGGGATTAATAGTAGTAGTTAGTTGGATTTAGATTCATAAAGTTTAATTTTTAAGTTTAAGTTTAATTTTTATATTTTGGATGATTTAATTGTAGATTGGTTTGAACAAATGATGATTTGAGATGAATGAATGCATGAAAAAATAGTTTATGTTATAAAACTTGGGATCATGAGAACTGTACTGAAGTTCCAAATTTCAGAGTATGATAAGGAATGACCTTATGAATTGTATGGATGGCATATAAACATCACAGTGGAACCCAGGGAGGTTTCAGTGGTAGGCATTTCTCCACCCACTTTTTCCTTGTGTGGCCCTCTTGAGTTTGAAAACTACCTCATTTTGAGCCCATGTCATGACATAATCCAGAAAAACGGATAGACAGGATGAATTTCTCACAAACATCATGGTGGGCCCAACCTATCTTCCTGTTGCAGGCAATCCATGTCCGATTAGATGTAGGGTGACAAATAATACCATGAAAAAATACACAAATAATATTATTGTAAGATTTTTAAAATATAAGCATATTCTTAAATATTGCAATATTAACTCCAAAAATAGTAAAATCCTCAAGGGATTTTGGTTGTATGTATGTACTTAAATTTTAAGTTTATAATAAATGTTTTAAATTTGATGAGATTTCCAAGAAAAATCTAAAAATTTGAATCTCTCTCAAGAAATTCCCAAGCTGAGAAATTGCCCAGAATAAGATTTGTTGTTATGATTGAATGACCTGATGAATACATTGTAGGCCCCACAAATTTGGAATGACCTGAATACATCTTGAGCCCTACAAATGCTAGTGCTGCTGGAAGCTCGCAATGGACTAAGTCTGGCCTGAGCCAGTTCGAGCCTAGCATGGACCTAGCAATGGGGAATGGTAATCGAAGAAGGTCGAAATCTGGATAATCCGATTCCTTATATGAGGTGTCACTACACAATCCGCGTCCTATGCCACTCCCGCATGTGCCACGCGGGTGTTCGATATAGGGGACCTTTCCTCAGCTTGAGAGGCTCACACTCCCGCACGTGCCACGCGTGTGTTCGATATAGGGGACGTTTCCTCAGCTTGAGAGACCCACGTTATCGCCACAAGTTTCATATCAGGCATATAAATATTAAGGTGGAGCCTAGGAAGGTTTCAACGGTAGGGAACTCTTACCCTAGTTTTCCCTTTTGTATAGCCGCCTTGAGCTTTAGGTGCACCTGATTTTTGGTCTCTAATCCTAAAATGATTCGAAAAAACAGATGAACGGAGTAAATTTCTCACAAACCTCATGATGAGCCCCACCTAACGTCCCAGCACAGGAACTTGTGAAAGACTCTGGCACCCACAAACGGGCCCTTAACACCCACAAAAGTTGTAAATCAAGTATTTATTTTTTACCTTCATTTGTCTGTCATTGTCCACAGGTTGGATGACAAATAAACATCATGGTGGGTACTGGAAGTTTTTAATGGTTGGCATTCAATCAGCACCATTTCGTATGGTATGGTCCACTTGAGATTTGGAGCTGCTTAATTTTTGGGTTAATATCCTAAAAGGAGCCAGAAAAATGGATGGACCACCTGGATATGCAATACATACATAAAGGTGGGCCCACAGTCAGGGCCGCACCTAATATGAAGTAGGATTGCATGCGGTGCTATGTGGTCTCCCCCATGATGTATGTGTTTTATCCACACCGTCCACCCATTTTTTCAAAATATCTTAGGGCATGAACCCAAGAATAAGGCAGCTCTAAATCTCAGGTGGACCACATCATAAGAAGTAGTAGTGATTGAAAGCCTACCATTAAAAACTTCCTAGGGCTATGAAAAGTTTTAGATGAAGTTGATATCTGTGTTTTACCTTCATCCAGGGTCTATGTGACCTAATCAACAGGTTGGATGGAAAATAAACATTATGGTGCGCATTATAGTGAGCTGTAGGAAGTTTTTAAATGGCGTGGAATTCAATCACCACCATTTCCTATGATTTGGTCCACTTGATACTTGGATCTGCCTCATTTTTGGGCTCATGCCCTAAAATAATATAGAGAAATAGATGGACACTGTGGATAAAACACATACATCATAGTGGGGTCCAAAGAGCACGATCAGTACCAACTTCCCAACTATGCAACCCGCAGAGAAATCTGTTGATTTTTTTCCTTTTTAGATATATATATTTTTATAATAACACCTAATTCACAATATTTACAATGAGGTACTTATTTAATTCTTTTTAAGCAATCTCATTAATTGGTAGATATTTTTGTCATTTAAAAAAAAAAATCGTAATAGTAATAAAAAACTATACCGGAATGTTAATACCATATTAATGAAGTACTATTTTGTAATATTACCTTTTCAAAATCTAAGCCATCAAGTTAAAAGTGTACACGAGTCGAACCAAGTCCAGCTTGGCATAGCTCGACTCGGCTCGGCCACTAGCTGACCCCAACTCGAACTCGGCTCGGCTCGGCTCGGTCCTCGAGCCTAATTAGCCAGCTAGGGTTGTACACGAACCAAGTTAGCACGGTTCGCTTGCTCGACTCGACACGAAAAAGCTCGATTCGAAACTGAGTTCAAGTCGAGTCGAGTTGATTTTTTGAGCTCGAAAAAATTTCGAATCGAGTTCAAGCTTGCCCGAGCTCGACTCGACTCAACTTGGATCGAAACTAACTCGAATTGAACTCGGATCGAACCAGATTGGGGACTCGGTTACTTTGATATTAATGTTGCTCACCAAGTGTAAAATTCTCTTTTTACACACTCCACACACACTACTAATGCTAAACCTGTCACGTTACCAACTAGAGATGTCATTTCCATTACCCACATTGGCTTAGTGTTTATGTCTCTAAATTTAGCTGTACTTGTTCTTTATGTTCTTAATTTTCATTTTAAACTCTTGTTTGTTTGTCAACTCACAAAGTTTAAATTGTGTTTTCATTTTTTCAACCTTCTATATTTTACGAAACCTATCATTAAGGAAGTTGATTGGAGTAGGTGAAGTATGAGACAAACTCTACCATTACCTTCTACCTCCCATCGTAGCCCTGTTAGCCATGCTCACTACTTAGTCTATAGACTCCAACCTTTGGCATATGCAGCTTGATCAACCGTCTGCATCTTGTTTATCGTAGATATCGTCTACTCGAAGCACTACTTGTGATGTCTATCAAAGGGCTAATTAAGCAAACTCGCTGTCTATTTTCATTTAGTTGCAATCAAAGCACGGATCCCTTTTTACATACTAGTTATATTATTGAATGATATAAAATAAATCATGCAGTTAATTAAAAGTAAAATCCATATTTAAAAATAAAAGAACTCATTAAAGGATAAATTCTTTTCCTTACAAATCATTTAATTATGGTGTAATTGGTGTTTGAGTAGTCAAGCTAACTCTCACAAGGGTTCGGCTCAAGTTGCACCACTGTTGGCTTTCACACACCAGCACACACGCATATTGGCACGTGTAGGATATTAAGTTTACATAGGTTTGCAGCTGTGGACCTAGATTCACTGCCAGAGTCTTTCACAAGAAGTTCCTGTGTTGGGACGCCAGGTGGGGCTCATAGTGAGGTTTGTGAGAAATCTACTCCCTTCATCTGTTTTTTCGAATCATTTCATGATAAGAGACCAAAAGTCAGGGATACCTAAAACTCAAGGTGGCTATACAAAAGGGAAAACTAGGGTAAGAGTTTCCCACTGTTAAAACCTTTAGGGCATGTTTGGACAGTCACGCTGGGTGGGAGTAGGCGGTATTAGGTCGGCTACGGAAGGAGGACCCATCCCATCGCCTGTTTGGAAATGAAGGGCTATCTCATCCCAGCTCGGGGGGCTGGTTTGAGAGGGGTAGCCAAGCACGTTTTGGACCAATTCAATCCGTACACTCCGCTGACTGACAAAGGTGGTTCTGCATGGGACGACTTAGGAAACGGATTGGCTATGGTCGGTGCTCTGTGGGCCCACCATGATGTATGTGTTTCATCCATGCCGTCCATCTATTTTTTTCGATCATTTTATGTTATGGGAAAAAAAATGAAGTAAATATCAATCTCAAGTATACCACATTAAAGGAAACAGTGTTGAATGAATTTTGACCTCCAAAAATGTTTTGGGGGCCATAAAAGTTTTGGATCAAGCTGATATTTAATTTTTCCCTTCATCTAGGTCTTTATGACCAAATCAACAGATTGGATGTCAAATAAACAGTACAGTCGGCCTTAGGAGGATTTTAATGGTGAATATTTATTCATTATTTTTGTCCTGTGGTGTGGCCCACCTAAGACTTATATCCCTATCATTTTTTTTGTGTCAAGCCCTAAAATAATCTTTAAAAATGGATGAACAGAATGGATGAAACACATACATCATGGTGGGGCGCAGGGTGGAGTGCGTGAATGGGTTTAGTCCAATCCTGCGTGCATCCAAACGGGTTCACTTTACTCGTCCCATGATGCAATTCAGTATCTAAACAAGCGGACGTTGTAGGTCCTGGGATATAAGGATCTCATGGGATGTCTGGCCGTCCACTGACACCGCCATCATTACCTTAAAACCGATCCCATCCCTCCTAATCCCATGGGATCGATCCAGCCAAACACGCCCTTATGGGCTCCACCTTAGGCCGTGTTTTTTAACGCTGAATTTTTGCACTTAACATGGAATGGGGAAAAATTTTCGTGTTTAGTGGTGTTTATTAATGCGTTATTAACGCGGAAGACGGAAAGCGCTAAGTAGTTTTTCACTGAATTCTTTCCGTGATAGGAGTCTGGCTTAATGGTGAACGCAGAATGCGCTCCGTGATTTTTCATTAAACAAAAAAATTTTGCTTCCAAAAGTACCCCTTTTCAAGTTACTAAAGAAATTTTTTCTTTTAAATTGTTTGCGCAATACAAAATCAACCTTTTACCTGTGAAACTTCTTTATGCCCCACCATAATTTATGTGTTTGATCCACACCGTCCATCAACTTTTTCAAATAATTTAAAGTGTGATCCAGTAAAAGAAGCAGGTCCAATGATTAATTGGACCATAAGGTGGGGATTGAACGTCCACCGTTAAAAACTTCTTGAGAGCTGGAGAAGTTTCAGATCAAGCTGATATTTGTGTTTTCACTTCATCCATGTACACATGACCTAATGAATAGGTTGGATGGTAAAAAAAACATCACAGTGGCCCTTGGAAAGGTTTCAACAATGGATGTATACATGAATTTTTTAACGGTGAAAATCATTATCCCGCTGCTATTTTTGGTGTGGTCCACTTGAGCATTGGATCTGCATCATTTTTGTGTTCATGCCTTAAAATAATATGAGAAAATGGATTGATGGTTTGGATGTACAGATACATTACGGTGGGCCCGCCCACAGAACTGCCCGTTCGGAGCTAGGGACGGGCGGGGGCAGTACGCAATCTGCGTCCTGGACAGAAGACGGGAACGGATTGGCTACTCCCACTGCCACCGGCCAATGGCTGCTGGTCGGTGCTATGTGGGCCCCACCATGATGTATGAGTTTCATCCATGCCGTCCATATATTTTTATATATCATGTTATGGTATTAAAGAAAAGATGAACTATATATCAATCTCAAGTAGACCACATTACAAGAAACAGTGTTGAATGAACATTAACCATTAAAAACGTTTTAGGGACCATAAAAGTTTTGGATAAGATTGATATTTATTGTTTCCCTTCATCTGCGTCTTTATGAACTAATCAACAGATTGGATGTCAAATAAACAGTACAGTGGGCCTTAGAAGGATTTTAATGGTGGATATCCATTCATTTTTTTTCCTGTGGTGTAGCCCACCTAAGATCATTTTTTGTAACAAGCCCTAAAATTATCTATAAAAATGGATGAGCGGTATGGATGAAACACGTATATCATTGTGGGGCCCACAGAGCACCAACCACCGGCCGGCTGGTGTCAGGTGGAGTAGCCAATCCGTCTCCGAGTCAGGGACGGGATTGGAAGTGGATTGGCTGGTGTATTGACGTCAGCAAGTTATGTGGGTCGCATCATGATGTATTTGTTATATCCAAACCGTCCAGTCATTTTGCGAGCTTGTTGTAAGACTTGAGCCAAAAAATAAAATAGATCTAAAGATAAACTGGACCACACTGCAAAAAGCAGTAGGGGATTGAACGTCTACCATTGAAACCCTTTTGGGGTCACAAAAGTTTCGGATCAGTATGAAATTTATTTTCCTCTTTATTCAGATATTTTTGACCTTATAAATAGATTAGGTGCAAAATAAATGTTATAGTGGGCCTGCAAATTTTTTAACGGTGAAAATCATTATCCCGCTGCTATTTTTGGTACGGTCCATTTGAGTTTTGGATATATATGAATCATTTTTTTTGGAAAATGCTCTAAAATAATCTCAAAAAATTTATGAACCGTGTAGATATTATAAATACATTATTGTGGGGCCCATGTAACTTTGATCTCCTTTGATTCCTATAACTGGGACCTCGAGCAGCGTCTTGCGCACGACACGTATCTACAGTAGCGATATAGTAGGTGTGTGAAACAGAAACGGATTGGCTACTCCCCAGCCTGATGGACAATGCCATGTGGCCTCATGATGGATGTATTTCATACATTTTTACGTATCATTTTTTTTTTCTCTATCCCAAAAATAAGATGGGTATAAATCTCAGGTGGACCCCACCACAGGAAAACAATAGTGATTGGATATCCACCATTAAAATCCTCCTAGGGCCCACTGTACTGTTTATTTGACATCCAATATGTAGATTAGGTCATAAATGCCCAGATGAAGTAAAAAAACAAAAATCAGCTTGATTCAAAACTTTTATGGCTCTCAAAAAGTTTCCAATGGACAAAGCTCATTCAATATTGTTTCCTGCATGTATCCCAATAGATAAGCAAATACCTTATAGAGGAAGAGAAAGGAGTGAATGTGCTCAGAATGTTATAGCCATATGTGACTTTAATATGATTTTTACATATGTCATAGTTAGATAGGAAGGAGTGATACATGATTCAAGAGTCCTTATGGATGCTGAGCTTAATCCAACAAAGAAATTTCTGTTGCCTCCTCCTAGTAATATATATATATATATATATATATATATATATATATAATATTTTATATATATATAGTTTAGTAAAATTATAACTTGAAATTTTGCTAAAATTTTATTTGTTTTTATGTAGATAAATATTATTTGCTTGATGATGTTTACACTCACACAAGAGGATTTATGGCACTATACCGTAGTTTATTTGAATTAAATAGAATAATTTTATTTTCATTTAATAAAAAATAATTTCTTTATAATGTAAAATATTTTCAAATAGAAAATAGAAGCAAATGTCCCCAATTAACATATTTCAGACATTTTAGATATTTATTAACAAACAGGTTATTTTAAATTCAGTACTTAATTTTCATACTTGGGCCATAATTACCAAGCAAGTTTTTTTTTTATTTTTTGACTTCAGCGGTTTCAGATTCGACTCAGCTTCATATTTCGGATTCAGGCTTTAGACTTCAGATTTAACAATGGGGGCCTTATTATTCATACGCCTGATATAAAACTTGTGGCCATGACGTGGGCCTCTCGAGTTGAGGAAAGGTACCCTGTATCGAACACATGTGTGGCACGTGCGGGAGTGTGGTCCTCTCAAGCTGGGGATTAATCCCCGATATCGAACACACGCGTGGCACGTGCGGGAGTGGCATGGCCGGATTGCGTAGTGACCCCGCTGCAAGGAATCGAATTCTCCAGATGTCCACTTTCTTCGATTACCATTCCCCATTGCCTCTGTCTTTCTACATCAAAAACTACTGTTTTCTCTTTTCTCTCTGTGAAATTCATAACTACCATTTTCTACATTGAATGCCTCCTTTGGTTCTTATACCACTACATTTCCTTCCAGATCGGAGCTCCAGCTTCCGTTCTTTTCTGCAATCGAAGCACCTCCAGTTCTGCAGTTCCTGAATTCAGCTCTATCGGTGTTGAATTTCAGTTTCTGCGGAAGACTTTGAGGGATTTCCCAGGTTCATCCACAGATCTTTCAGAATTTTGGGTTTTAGCTTCACATTCTCGATTTTGAGGTTTTCTGCGTTGGTTTCGGTGGGAATTAACGATCTTTCGGAATTTGGTTTTTGACGATCTTTGAACGTTTCAGCCCATCTTCTTAAGTACTTGCATGATATTTTCTGAAAGTGGTGGTATGCGAATGCTGGAAAAAGGGTGGATCTGATTTCATGCTCTTGCAGACTTTCTAGACACTTCTTTTTGTCATTTTTGCATTTTATTCCGTATTTCATCTGCTTATAGCTGCGTTTGGATGTAAGATCGATGTCGATTGCTATAATCAAGTTGCAGCGGATTGAAAAAATACATAGAATTGGGTCAGTCTCACTGAATTTAGTACGAATTAGTGGGACTTGAAACAGAAGCAATGCAAAAATATCGGGCTAATGTTCTTTCTGGAAAAAAAAAATACAATTCTGTCACAACTTAATTATCAGAATCAAAGTCAATTGTACATCCAAACACACTGTCAAGCTTTCTAGTTGAATTTAAGGTTGTTCTAACGAGTACTGTTTACGTACTCATGAAGTATTATAATCGCGGAAAGTACTTCGAATTAAAAAACCCATGTGAAGTCATCTAGCAAGAAGTAGGTTATATTCATATGGTCAACAGCAAATGATGGGTTCCCTTGATGTGCCTAACATTCTTGGTTACCCAAACACTCCAAATTGGATGTAGCATCTGTGTTAGAGATGGATTTTTCATGTTAAATGTTGCACTTACGGTGTATCCTTGTCGTATGAATATCATACTTGGGTAAGATGTACCATCTTCGATTAGCAGCAACTGACATGAAAACTCTCACAGGATTCGATTTTATCAATGGAGCAAATGTTTCTTGAATCAAATCCATACTTCTGAGTGAACATTCTTGCCACAAGATGTGCTTTGTATGGTTCAGTAAACCTGTTTCGTTTATGTTTTAGAGTGAACACCCAATTGCAACCCACAATTCATTTTCCCTTTCACTTGTTAAACTAGATCCCAAGTTTTTTCAAGTGTAGTCATATCTTTCATCATGGCCATCCTCTAGCAAGGATTAGTGAGATCATTTGCAATTTTTGTTGGAATAGGAACAATCAAAATGCATGAAAGGACTGCATGAAGAGAAGAAGAGATAGATCAATATGATAAAAAGTTGTTAATGGGATGAGAAGTACATGACCTTTTTCCTTTCACAATGCAATGGGGAGATCCAAAGTGGAGTGATCTAGAGCGACTGGACTAGTAATGGAAGTCTGGCCTAAATAACCAGATTTGGAAGGAGAGTGGGGTTATCTAGAGATCCAGAGGGTGGAGGGAGATAAGAATTCCAAGGGATAAATGGAAGCTTATGAAGCTCCTTGAAAGCACAAAATGCATGTGACTCTTTTAGCAGAAATAGTTTAGCCAATGAATATGAATAGGTAAAGAAGTTCTCAGGAGGAGCTGAATGGAGCGTAGTTCCTTTAAAAGGATATAAAAGGAAAGAAGACAAGAAGGTGACAATGAGTACAAGTGAGTTCACGTAATGGATTAACTGACACATTTTGCTTGGTCTTCTTCTTAGGGGTGTGCCCTTTTCTTGGAGAAATAACCATCCAGTACTATATTATCAAAAATGGGCAGGTTTGCTAATACTAGGAGACTGTGAGACTCTTTGCCCATTGGTTTTGCAAACAATAATTGCTTGACCCACCTCTAGTCACCATCCGATTCTTCTTTCCTCTGACTTGGCTCCTTGGAGCCCAATTTCATTGTGATTTTAACTAATTTGGTTGGAAATAGACAGCTTCATGCAGTGTGTTAAAGATTGGTGGGGTTTTTCCAAGTGGAAGGGGAGTTGGTTGGAGAGGATTGTGTTGAAACTCAAAATACTCAAAGAGAATCAAATAATGGAAGAAACCTTTTTTGGGAAAGTAGAGGAAGTGATGTCTAAGATATTTAATGATATCCAAGAGATTGATAGAGAGGAAGGAGGCGAGCTACTAGAGGAAGACATTGCATGAAGGAGTTGCAAGATGAATCCAAAATGAGGTTGGTTCGGGTCCCATGCATGTTGATAGAGGATAGAGTGTGTGGCTAGGGAACCTAACTCAAGCTTAGTTCACCAAGTTAGAGACCAAGGACGACAACTTAGATTCTATTGGGCGAAGATACGTGTGGGAGGTAGGTGGCAAAGAATATTTATCCCTTTGGTCTTTGCAATTGTAGGTTTATGCTTGTTAGTGATGTGATATGTACTAACGCAAGCCCACTTAGATGAGTTTATTTTGTTTATAGTGGTCCAAGACATGGAGCCCCCAAAATTCTTCTGTCTTTCTACTCTTTTACATGGTATTAGAGTTGCGTTGTCTTTAATCCAACCTTTTGTTGAGACTCAAATATTGCATATTTACCCTCTTATTTGTACTAGTTTCCCATGCATTTATGTGTTAAATTGATATACTAAGCAATATTTTCTACGTACGAGGTAATTTTGGAACCAAAGAAGAATCTATGCCTAAATTGGTGGAATTAAAGCTTAAAGGAGTGTAAGGCAGAGAATTAAAGATTTGGAGGATGTGCATGATGATATCAAGTGCCAAAGACTAAAAGAAATCAAGTATTGAGAGTGTGAAAAGTGAAGAATTAAAGTGGAGTTGAAAATTGAAGAATTCAGCACCCATCAATACCATCGATAGGGCTCGATGAGATCGAGCCATATATGGAGAAAGTCCATATTTTTCAGATTGGTTGTTGGACAATTCCTTTGATCCCATCGAAGACTCTTCGATCCAATTGAGAAACTCTGGGATTTTGAAAATTCGTTGCTGGACAAATTCCTATTTTCTACTTGATCAATTGAGGGCATATTCGATGTCATTGATAGGTCCTTAATAGGTGTCGATCCTATCGAAGCTCCTATTGACGGAGGCGGTGACTGCGTAAGTTGCATAAATTCTCAAGTTGGTGCATAAATTGGCTCTCCCAAACTATAAATTGGAGTGCTTTGGTCATTCCTAATAATCAAGCTAGGGTTTGGAGGGGAAAGAATGTGAAGACGAAGATTCTCCGGCACTGTTCTTCCGTCTCAAGCTTCGGTTCTAGTTAGATTTTCTACTTTCGTTTTTTGTTTTGTTTAAGATGTTAGTCATGATAGGCTAATCTCTTAGCTAAGGCTAAGGGATGGATGAACCTTTTGATAGATTATTGATATTTAATTGGTTTTTTTTTTAATGAAAGTTATTGTTTTTGAAAAGTTGAATTGTGATTGTGTGTGATTGAATTCCTAAATTGGAGAAGGAATCAAACTGTAAAATCAATGGATCTATTGTTAACTCCGAGTCCCATAAATGCTTTTGATTCCCTATGATTGTTTACCTAGATCTTCATGAGAGATCGGCCTATCTCAATTCTAATATTGTTGGATGTTTGTTAGTTGAATTTACCGTGTTATCTTTCAATTATAACGGATTAGAATTCAATTCTAGTTGAGTTATTAACCAGAGAAGACGAATTAATGTCAAATTCTATTAATTGGGGATTCCTGGATCCTTAGTGTTTTTATTTATTATTTTAAACCCTTTTAATTCCCGCTGGATTAAAAACCTAGACCAACCCGTTTAGCTCTTGTTGTGTTATCACTAATTCACTGTGGTACAATCTCAGTCTCACCGAGTTAAGACTACATTGCAGCCCTGCACTTGGGGTTGTCAACCCTTGGGTTCGATCACCTTTCCTTCTCCAAATCTTCTCTTATTTCTGATTTTTTCTTTTCTTTTATCCATTTGTCTCTTATCCTATTTGTGTTGAAATCTTCTAAAGAAACTTAGGTTTCTTCTTTGTATTTTGTGTGTGTTGGGCCTTTGTAATGGTCAATGCGTGCGTGGGTGAATGAACACAATAGCTTCTTGAATGATTTTAGCCTGCTTGTGATTATTGCAAACGTGTGGGTTGTTTGCCTATGTTGGATGTTGTGTTCATGATCATACTTGTTCGTGGCTGGTTGGAAGTTTTGGATGTGTGGGCTACTAGTGTGACATGTGGATTGTGTGAAGTATATAAGTGTAGTGCTCATCAATTGCGCTAGGTTAGCCTGTGTTTGTGCTACTAAGGTACTCTCTCTTTATTTGCTATGGAGATAAAAAGTGATATGAAATATGGATTTGTAAACCCATTTGACTTTTTAGGGGTCCGGATAACCTTTATTGAGTTAAATGGGACAAATGATTTATAGTGGTCTAAGTCAATCCAAGTATTTGCCACAACAAGAGGAAATTAAAATATTTTGCTACAAAGAAACCTAATGAAGACTACAATACTAATGTCCAATGAATCCAGGAAAATGCGCAAATAATAACCTAGTTATGGAATGGTATGGAACCTAGTTATGGAGTAGTATTGGAGTTACATCGTCTTTAATCCAACCTTTCCTTCTCCAAATCTTCTCTTATTTCTTATTTCTTCTTTTCTTGTATCCTTGTCTCTTAGCTTATTTGTGTTGAAATCTTCCAAAGAAACTAAGGGTTTCTTCTTTGTATTTTTGTGTGTCGAGCCCTTTGTAATGGTCCATGCGTGCGTGGGTGAATGAAGACAATGACTTCTTGAATGATATCACCCCGCTTGTGATTTTTGCAAACCATGACGGATCCTGACCTGGCTCAGGGTGCCAAATGCTGCTTAGATTGGCGTTTTTTTTTTTTTAGACTGGTGCCCTTGGATGGCTCACCGGCTGACTCGACAGTTAGGGGAGTAGTTATCCAGTTGAGACCCCGCATTCCCTCCCCTGAAGAGGCGGGGGTCGATGTTTTGAATGGAGAACCATGGTCTGGCCCAATGACCATGATTTCCCCTCGGCCAGGTTCATGATCTGAGCTGTACTCAGTCCCTCACGAGTCACTTACGATACATTGGATCTCCTCTTACTCTGTTGTCTGGTATTGTTGTGGAATTTGAACATCAGACCAATTCAGGGCTAGCTAGTTCTCCTTCTTGGTCAAATGGATTGGACCGTCATGGCCGTAACTGGATGATGAACGTGGCGCGGGCATGACACGCCCCTGGTTGATTGTTGAAACTGAGACAAGCAGGGTGTCCCCATGTTTGATCGAAGCTGAGACTGGCAGGGTATGCCCTTGGTTGATTGAAGCTGAGACAGGCAAGGTTTGCCCCTGGTTTATTAAAGCTGAGAATGACAGGGTGTGCCCCTGGTTGGTTGAAGCCGCGGCTGTGATGACATGTATCAAGGCATCCTGGCATCCTTCGAAGTGTTGCTCTCCATCCCACTCTTTGTCTGAGGCTTCTTCTTCCTCTGGTGCAGGCGGTCTTTTTCCTAATGGCCCAAGGATTGTTTCCCACCGGATAGGAGGCCATAGAGCCTCACTGTTGCGTTACCTGAAGCCTTGTTGTTCAGCCAAGAAGAAGACATATTCCGCACTCATCGGCATTGGATTGATCATTGTATTCACAGTTTCAATTTCAAAACTGTGGTACGGGATGTCTTTCTCTGAATGTTGGATGTCGATGACTGGGACATCTGGCTCTTGTGTACCGTACTCATTTGGAATGACAAGCTCGGGTTTAGCTAGGATAGAGATTACCTTGCTGTCAAGGATATATTTCACCCATTGATGGAGAGTGGAAGGGACAACTCCGACTTTGTGAAGCCATGGCCTTCCTAGCAACATGTTGAAGGATGCAAGTATATCTATGACTTGAAAGGTGATGACCGAGATATCTAGATCAATTTGCACTTCAATGTCTACTTCTCCTTCTATAGTTCGACGAGAGTTGTCGTAGGCTTTGATGCTCATGTCGCTTGGCCGCAAGGATGATGGCTCTATCTCGAGGCGGATTGTTGTTTGGAGCGGGCACACGTTCAGACTTGAACTGTTGTCAACGATGACCAACGGAACTCGTAAGTTCTTGTATCGCAGAGCGATATTGAGTGCCTTTCCTTGATCTCGTCCGTCAGGAGGGAGCTCATGGTCCATGAAGGTGATGGCTCTAGGTACGAGGAGTTGCCCGATCATTAGCGCAATCATCTTCGGTGGAGTATCCAAGGTGATGTGAGCATCGTTCAACGTCTATGTGAACAGTTCTCAGTGCGTCCGTGATGTGCACAGCAGTTCCCATACAGATACTTGTGATGGGATCGTCTGGAGCTACGTTGCTGCATTAGGTGTTGTCTCCTGTCCCGACGGAGCGCCTTTGTTGTCACTGTGTCCATTAAGGCTTAGGTTTTTCACTTGGTCGCACTTCGGATAGTGCCAAGGAATTGCTTTGTAGCATGGAGGTTACTTCTCCTCGAATGTGACTGGTTGAGTTGGGAGTTGTGCTGGTGCTGCAAGGATGATCACAGTCTCTTCCTCGTATGGAGCTCTTGCCTGTAAGACCACTCTGTTGCTTGTGCTGGATGGGATGTAGTGAGGCTCATCCTAATAGATGATATGAGGGTTAGGTTGTGGCCTGATTACATTTGTGGTCGGAGGCTGCCATAGTGGGATAAAGAAAGGTCTTCTCTCCATTAGCGGTGCCTGACGGGGGATCCTCCTGTCATGTGTTAGCCGTTGTGTCATGCGAAAAGGTGCCCTTAGTGTCCTGTCGGTGATTGCTCGTGTTGCTCCTTGTAAGATGACTGGCTCAAAGTTGGAGGGTGCGCCTTCTAAGATGATTGGTTTGAAGTTGGAGGGTGCGCCTTCGAATACCACTGGCTTATGCGGTTGATAAGGAGTGCTCCTTCCTTGGAGGATTACCGGCTCTATTGCATGGAGAGGGGTCTGGGGTGGCCCTTGCAAGACCAGTGGTGCACTTGAGTGGTCACCTGATATGGCTTTGATAGACCGTAGAGGAATGAAGAAGCGATGGATGCCTTCCTTCTCGAGGATGTTGACTATTGGACCTCATGATAAGCTAGGGTCTGATGGATGCTATGGCAGAGGATTCTGAAGGATATTTGTGGGAGCCGCTGGTGCAGTCCCCGGGGTTGAGATGGAGATATTTCGACTGTCAATAAGTTCTTGGATTGCATACCTTAGAGAGAAGCATCTTTCTGTCCAATGTCCTCGGCCTTGATGGAACTCACAGTACTTGTTCTCGTTGTAGTTTATCAGCAAATGATTTGGTGGTGGTCTTGGCTATAGGGGAGTGAGGAGTTGTTTTTGCACTAACGTTGCCATGATTTGGATGTACGTTTGTGTGAGTGGAGTGAATTTCATGAACTCCTTGTTCACCTACTGATTTTGATTGGGGTAGTGGACATTTTCCCTGAATTGTTGTTGTTGGTGCTGTTGTTGCGGAGGTTGTGGTTGTGGATTTTGCCAGGGTGGCGATGGTTGATACCTTTGTTGTTGATGCTGAGGACGGTACTGCTGATGCTGTTGTCGCCCCCCATTGAGGTGCATGCTGGGTGCGCTGAGCTGTAAGGATGATGTTGGCTTGGGCTGCACTGTTGCCATTTCCGTTCCCGTTTCCTATGGGTCTTCCCTTAGCTTTGTTTCGTTTGGCTGGAGCAACCTAATGAGGCCACGGGGAGATTGTTCCTGCGCATATTCCTGCTTCCACTTGCTCTCCAGCACGGATGAGTTGAGCGAAGTTCGCATAGGGATGGGAGATCAGATATCCAGAGACGCTCGGACTTGTCGAACGGTCGATCATGGAGATTTGCTCCTCGTCGTCGATTGGAGTGCGCATCGCAACAGCCATTGCTTGCCATTGCCCTACATATGTTGATAATGTTTTGCTGCCCTTCTGTCTCAAGGCTACCAAGTCTGCTCTTTTGGGAGCCATGTTGATTTTGTAGGCAAACCTGTCGACAAATGCCTGCTATAGCTGTTCCTAGGTCTTGATTCAGTGACAATCCAGGGAGGTGTACCAGTCCAAGGCATCGCCTTTCAAAGATTTTTGAAATAGGTGGATAAGTGCTCCTTCATTTCCTGCCATTGCATTCAGTTCTGTGCAGAATGCCTTGAGATGTGTTGTAGGACATCTGCTGCCATCGCACCTTTTGAATTTGGGTACCTCGAAGTTTGAGGTACCTGAGCATTTGGAAAGGGACATAAGTCCCTAAATTTTATTGAGGGGAGATCGACCCTTTGTTAACTTTGAAGCCGATTTTGCATGGTTTGAAGCTGCTTCTGCAACTCCTATATTTCTGCGCGGCTCGTTTGAGGGTCTGGCATCTCTCGCGGCAAGGCCCGTTCCGCTTCTTCGGCATATTGATTGATTTCTTTGATCTTATGGCTCCCATTACGGGGAGTTTGTTAAAATGTAACCGTATTCCCATGTGCGGGAATTGAAATTAAAAAGCACTCCCGGTCGGGGGAGGTTGAGATGCTGGGAAGTGACCCCCTTATTGGGTATTCGCCACGTTCTGCTGATTAAATTGGGCTTGACACCGACCCCCATTGTGGGCATTTGCCAGTGCTTCTCCAGGGCTTCCGATCGCGGTAGCTGCTACTCGAAATTGATTTAAAATCCATGTTGCGGGATGTGCCGGAAATTGACTAGAGACCCTGTTTGCAGGATCGATTTGAAACTGAATTGGAAATTGATTGGAGGCCTCGGCTGTGAGGCTATCATGAAATTGACTGGAGACCCTGTTTGATGGGTCGGTTTGAAGCTGTGTTAGATATTGACTAGAGACCCTGTTTGCAGGGTCGGTTTGAAACTGTGCTGGAAATTGACTGGAAGTCCCGGTTGTAGGATTGGTTTGAAACTGAGCTGGAAATTGATGGGATGCCTCAACTGCCAAGCTATCCTGAAACTGACTGGGGATCATGTTTGTAGGATAGGTTTGAAATTGATTGGAAATCCCGATTGCGGGATGCGCTGGAAATTGATTGGAGGCCTCGATTGCAAGGTTGTTCTGGAATTTACTGGGAATCCCGGTTGTGGGATTGTTCTGAGATTAACTCTCAGCTGCGGTAGGGTACTGAAGAAAGCACCCCTAGTTGAGGGGTGCGCTGGTTGGTGTCGGTGGTCCTTTGCGGAGTCCGACGATTGTGCTTGATTCGAACTGGAGGTTGTGGGGAGTCCGTGAGTTGATTGTTGTTGTTGAACTAGACCAACTTGGTTGTTGCCTGTGTCCACTTGCGCTTGCATGAATTGCCGGAACATGTCTTGCATTGCTTTCATACCTTGTGTCAATTCCCGGATGTAAGCCATTGGCACGTCTTCTATCTGTTGTGGCTGTGCAGGCTGAGCTTTTGCAAGATCGAGAGCGTGGAAGGGTAGAACATCTTCCTCATGGTAATCCATTATTGCTTGAGATCTTGTGTGGATTATGCTAAGATAAGGGAGACTTTTTTGAAGACACCTACTTCGTTGAGGCACAATTTTTTGTTCCTTCTAATATGAATGCAGATGCAGGTGTAGATATGCAAGAACTGGTATTCTTCAGGAATCCGTAAGATCTTGTTTTTCAAGTCGGGTTGCGACTAGTGTGGCTAGTTTCTCCCCAGCGGAGTTGTCATTCTGTGGACGCTGAGGATGGATTTCCCGAGAGTACTGGAGATCTACTCTCTTCTTTCCAATTGGTTGCCTCGCTCGAGGGCATTTGTGATGGGGGTAAAATATATTATTATATTTGACCAGAGTCGCCACTAACCAATTATTACGATTCTACAGTTGGTTAGAGCCCGTAGAAATGCTTAAGATTGAGAATCTGAAGATCCTTAACCTTAAGGTGACTCGTGAGTTTACGTTATAGAGATTCCAAGTAAGGGACCACAGTTACAGAGAAGGAAGGTGTTAGGCACCCACTCTGCTTGTACGATGTACGGTCTTTACTTTACAAGATCTGACTAATTTCTGAAGAATAAGGGTAGTTCTTGCGTGCAGAAAATGTAATGCGATGCAATGGTACTATTGATTGATCTATCCGAATTTTTGATGGGCAGGATCCGACCATATCGGCACTCGGCAGGCTATAGTGCATACATTTGAAACGATCAAGTGTAGGGGTGTAAAGGGGGTGTGTGTGTGTGTGTGTAGGATGTTCAATTCTGTACTTATGATAAAACGACGACCAACCAGTTAAGGTTTCTGGCGGACCTGCTACAATTATATCGGTAGGTCTAAGAGCATATGCCCGCCAGCTAGATATGATGGAAAACTATGGAATGCAGTGTATATGCTAAAATGACAGCTAACTGGCTAAGGTTTCTGATGGGCAAGATCCGATTATATCAGCAAGCCACAGAGCATACGCCCGCAAGTCAGATATGAGAAAATAGTGAAAAATGCACTATGATGTCGTTGTGTATGAGGAGCAAGGGGGTTGAGAAAGGAATGAATGTTGCACGATGATAATGTGCTGATTTAATGAAACTGATAGGAGCTTGAACGGCTGGATGAACGGTAGTGTCACAAGGCTAGAGTGAGTGGCTTAGATTTTGAACTCAAGTGGCTCAGGAGGCTTGGACTCTAGCTAGGCTAGGCTAGGCTAGAGCTCCCTCTCTCACTCTCCATGGTGGAAGGATGGTTAAGTGGCTAAGGCTAAGGCTAAGAGATCTCTTGGGTTTTCTGGGATGCTTGGGTGTGTTTGAAATGACAAGGGGAGGGGGCTATTTATAGTCTCCCAACCCAGTTTTTTGGTAATTACTGGTGATCCTAGGGGCAAAAGGTGGTTGAAGGGCTGAGATTGGAGATTGTCACATGGCATCATCTCATGGCTTGGATGAGGTGATAAAAGTGTAATTTTGGTTAAGGAGATGGGCAACATTGGAGTAAACGCACCTCAACCGCACACTTAGGTTTGAAAAAGGAGAAACTCGCATGCTTGAGGGATGCTGCCCGAAAGAGGGGGAGTGCCACGTGGCTAGGGTTGTACATCGAGCCGAGTCGAGTCGAGGTGGGCCAAGCTTGGCTCGACTCGTCCATGCTATACTCGAGCTCAACATTGATGCTTGGCTTGTTTGCCAAAGCTGTCGAGTCGAGTTCAAGTCGAGCTAGTGGTTCGAGTTGAGTCGAGTTTACCTCGAGTCGAGTCGAGCTTGTTCATATGTCATGGATTGGGCGCGGGTTGCTCAGAGAAATCAGGAGAATGAGAGAAAGAGAGAGATAAAGAGGGGCAGTCAGTCAGGCAGAGAGTCTCGGGCAGTCGGGCTGCCGTGCTGGGTGTGGCTGTGCGGGCTGCAGCGTCTACTCGTGCTCGGTAGGGTAAGGGAAGAAAGAATGACAGGGAATGGAGATGGGTAGGGTCGGGTAGGGTTTTTTAGTAAAAAGTAAAAAACTTTTAAGTTTTAACTTTTTTAAGTTTTTTAACTTAATATATATAATATAATATAATATTAAAATATATTCTTCGAGTCGAGTTGAAATGCACCATGGTCGAACTCGGCTCAAACTCAACTCGAGCTTTAGAAAACAAGCTTGACTCACCCCGAGTTGGCCTTTCAAGCCGAGTCAATCCGAGCTGACTCGAGCGAGCTTTTCGAGCTAGCTCGACTCGTGAACAACCCTACACGTGGCCGGCGACAACCTAGATGCCACCGGTCCCCACTTGGACTCCCTACTTTGGCAAGCAGCATCCTCCAAGCGTGTGGAGGCTCTACTGTGAAGGTTGTTGCTTTGAGGTTTTTACCATTTCTCCGATTGGGCTTAGTTTTGGGCTTGGGTTCGGGCTTGACTAGGTGAGTTGACTAGGTTGTGGCTTGGGTAGGTTGACCGGGTGAGTTGACTCGCCATGTTAACTCAGGGTTTTGGGTTATGTTGACCGGGTTGATCGGCTGTGTTTAGGGTTTAGGACTGGGGTTCCTAGGGTTTAGGCTTCTAGGGTTGGGTTTTAGGATTGGGGTTCGGTTGTCCATCCATCCATTCAAACTCTATCAGCTTGTCAACCTGAGGTGGGGTGTCTACACATACCTGTGAGTTGTGACTTGTAGTTTCAATTAGACATTATTAATTAAAGTGGTTTGCTTAGAAAGTTGTTGATGTGATAATTATTTGATTTGGTTTATGACTTTATATATCTAGACTGGCTTTTGATAAGTGATAATTAAAAAAAAATTTGAACATGCTTGAAAAATGAATCATCTTTTAGTTTTTTTTTTTTTTTTTAAATTAATTTTTTTTTCTTATTATTTATCATGTTTTTTTTTCTTTCTATTTTTAAATTAAAAAATAGAAGTATCGTGTAGCTCACGCTACACGCTATGCTATTTATGCTACATGCTATAGAGGGCTGAAAACTACGCAACACGCTACAACTATTTAAAACATTGGTCGGGACAAATCTTCATGGCCAACACTTGATAATATGCACTTTGATTTGATAAGTGTGACAGAGGCAGACTAGTTGGAGTGTTCGCTAATGAAAGATGAGGTGAAGAGAGCGGTTTCGGATTTGGGTTAGGACAAAACTTCTGGACCCGATGGTTCTGCCATTGCTTTTTTCCTATCTTTTGGGAAGAGGTTAATGATGATCTTGTGAAGTTTTATCTCTGAATTCCATTTGAGAGAGAGGCTATCTAAGGATACAAGTGCTTCTTTCATTGCCATCATCACTAAAGAGGGGGTATTTGATCCTAAGGATTTTCAGCCTATCAGTCTCATAGGAAGCCCTTAAAAAATTATTGTGAAAATATTAATGGACAGATTCAGTGTTGTACTTGGAAGGATCATTTCACTATCTCAGGGGGCTTTGCTATTTTTATTTTATTTGGGTTTACTGTAGGCTTTAGCCAGAATTTCATCCCTAAATGACAAAATGGGTTACTGATTAGAGAAAAGAAGAAGAAGATAAGAGGGATCATTTTTTGTGCAGAAGCTGAAATGGCTAATTATTATAAAATTGACTTATTTAACTGCCATACTTTCTTCATTTTAACCTTCTTTTATGTTTTATGGTTGTGTTTTGGATTTTATGGTGTTGTTCATGATTTTGTGTGCCCTTCTTACTCAATTTTGAATCCATGCTGGCTCTGATTCTGCAAACTTTAGGTCTTTTTTTTAGTGCACTATGATGCCAGTAGCTTATTGTGTCTTTGTTCTATTCTGTCTTTTTTCTCCATATGTATTTTTTCGTCCACAAAGAAACTTTGTTTTTGGAAATGTAATATGGGCAATCCAGCCCTAGATCTTGATGCCACGAGTCTGAAGACTGTACCCTGAAACTGTTTTGAGTCCTGTGAATTGCAACTTCAGATGGAATCAGCACTCATTCTGATCTGTTGAGGCACTATTAACAGTGGTTGTATGTTCTCACCCTCATGTACATGCACACAATCAAATGCGTTCTCTTTTCTGTTTCTCTTGCATTTGGTTTCACATTTTCATGCAGTGGAGCCTTTTGATGAAGTAGCAAGGTTGGGTTCTGATGGTTGGTTTTCCTTTCTGTTTAAGCAGAGATCTGAGGGTAGAAAATGGAGGGGACTGTATTCACCCCCTCTTTGGAAGGAATGAAGTCCGTGAAGTCTGATGAAGGGGAAATGCTGACCAAGCCTTTCTTGGATGTATGCAAGCTTGTGCTGCCTGTCATAGGTATTGTTTTTGGTCGGAGTTTGGTTATTGTTTCTAGCTTTTTTGATTTGTGTTGTTGGGTACTCTTTAATTCCAAATGCCCATAAGTTATTAATGCGGGGGCATTTTCACACCGGGCTCGAGTGGGGTGACTTGTGAGATGCAGGGGCACACTCGGGGTGGGCGGCCTGTGTGAGGCAGGTGGCTCGTGAGATGCGGGCCCCACCCCCACCCGTGTGACTCGGGTGGCTCGTGAGATGCGGGCCCCACCCATGTGACTCGGGTGGCTCGTGTGAGGCGGTACCCATGTGATTTGGGGCCCATGAGGGGGGTTCGACCGAGGGCCTAACCCATGAGACGTGGGGCCTGGGCAATGAGATAAAGGGATTAATTCGCCATACTCTAACAGTTCGAGCTTTTAGAGCAAGTGGTTAATTGTCCTACATCAGTTATTTATACAATTTTTAGTCCGTTCGTGATGATTCAGTGATGGGACTATTCATATTGTTTATTGAACAAAATGTAATATGATGTTGCCCTTGATTTCCTCAATGATGAAGCTTTAAATCATTCATTTATCTCTATGAAATCAAAACCTCCTGCCGTTGTTCAAACTGGATGAATTTTCAGTTTTACACATTTTTTCCCTTGCCATGAAAGCTTACATTCTATGGAATAAACACTTAAATATCTTTTTTGTGCAAGATTGAAGTTATTTCGTTGTAATTTAGTCTCTTGCTAGATAATTATATGAGTGTAACTGATGCTACCATTAAAAAAACTAGAGGGTAATGTTTTTAGTATTACTATTGACGGATGTATCGCACCCTTAGGATACAGAAATATATCAGGCATCGCACGGGAAATATTGGATGTATCATGTAATGTATCGCTATTTTTGGGAAACATTGGGAAATTGGTTAATTTTTTTAATGAAACTTTAGGAGATGTTAAAAAAGATACCGTAACACACTTAGAAATCAAAAGATCACAAAAAACAAGTTCACATGTTAAGTTTCCTTTCTATATGGTTCTAAACTATGCACACAATAAATTTCTTTTAGGGGATGTTCATTTAACGTTGTTTTCCTTTGCCAAACAACATCAAGCAAGCAGGATGTTAGCACATTCTTACTAAATATATAAATATTAAGGCTAAATAACTGCTGATCAATCTTGATTTTTTAAAAAGTATTTTTCAAATATTTTAAAAAATTTTTAATTAATTTTTTTTTCAACAAATCTAAAAACCTCTGTCAATCTGTAAATCAGCCCCCAACATGTCTAATGTGATTTTTCCATACTCTAATCGCAATTTAAATTGGTGAAATTTTGGATTTTTTTTCATTTTTTTTTTTAATTTTCAAATTCACAACTTAGGTGTAACCATTGTTTTAAATATCGACGAGATCGGCCGATATATCCCACGATATTTCTTGTATCCTACCTGTGCGATACGAAACACACAAGTAGTGGGATATATCCCACATGTTCAATCTAGTGAGCATTTTTTATTTTCAATCATTTTTTTTTCTGTAAATCATGTTAAATTAGTATCAAATTGTAATGCAAGACATGAAAATTAAATATGATATGCAAGATCTCATGGATTGGGAGCTTCGATTTGAGATTTGGAGGAGAAGGACCAAGCTGCGGAAAATTGAAAAAAAATAAAATTTTCCCAATTTCTCGTAAATCGGTTGCAATCTGTGTCCAAACATAAAATCAAACATATATGTAACCTTATT